>NC_073704.1:61738393-63038384 GCF_023634085.1 Falco cherrug | reverse complement strand
TGTTTTGCCATTGTAACATTTCATGATTTTTTAACGTTTTGTTTCCTTTTTTTTCTTCTTTAACATTTCCATTGCTTATTTCTTGTGCCAGTGTACTGTGTCACCTCACCTAAGAAGGACGATAGGTATAGGGAGCCACCGCCCACCCCTCCGGGATATATGGGGATTTCTTTAGCGGACATAAAGGAAGGATCGCCCCACCACCCACACCTAAAACCGCCAGACTATAGTGTGGCAGTGCAGAGGTCAAAGATGCTGCACAGTGACCTCTCTAGACTTTCATCAGCTTCTCTCGGTAGTGAACCGGTGGCCTGTATTGCATCGAGGATGCCCCAGTGGCATAGTCGGCAGCCGTCCAACCCCAAACTAGCAGATATGCCTGACGCAGATAGTGAAGAGGATGGTATGTGCAACACCTGACTCGGTAGACGTTAAGTGAACTGCTGTGTGAATCTGGTCTGTGCAGTGTTTACTTCACAATGATGTTCTGGGCTTTCTCTCGGTGATTCTTGGAGATTAAAACTTGATTAATCTCTAAATTGTACAATATGTTTGTACAGCTGTATATACATGCGCGTATATGTATGTATATATATGCATGTATATGCACATTTGAAAAAAAGAATGCCTTCCCTTTAGGTAGAGCATGTTGACACCAAACAGACTCTAAATTATGTATAAATAAATAAATATAAAGATATACATATGAGATCTCCCAAAGCACAACTGAGATGCTTAAGAGCATGTAGGAACTATTTTTTTTTTTTTCTTTAAAATCTGTCCCCTCTCAGTGGTAATGTTGAGTTTAAGGGACACTGTCAGGCTGTAAGTTACACACAGAAAATCTCCAGCCTTTCTGGGCTGAGTAACTGATGTCCCACCGTTTCAGGGTGGCATCGGGATGGTGACCTAAACTGACCCTTGTGAATTGGGATTTGCTGGGGTGTTGTTCAGCTCTTAACTCCTTTCACACCTGTATTCTCACAAGCTAGCATTAATCTCCAGAAATCTCTGTTGAGGACTACAGCAGCTTGAGTTTTAAAATGTTGAAAAAAAATAACAGTGAATGTTTGTTCTTCTGAAAAGTACACTTGCTAAAACCTGCATTTTCAGCCCAGCTTGGCCTGACAGTGTCTCTTCCAGTTGAATTTTTCATGATTTTGTTTGAAGCAACAGCCGGTGCTGCCCAGCACAGCATGTATCGGGTGACCAAAAAGCAAGAGATTTTTCTGAAAAAGACTGCTCTTATATTGTGTCAAAACTAAGTTACGGGAATTTCTATTTAATTGTTTATCTGCTGATTTGCTTTTAAAACCTATGCACTGATGTGATCTCTCTGTACTCTTTACTAGTGAACTCTTTTTTTTTGGTGTTTTTTTTTTTTGTTTTGTTTTGTTAGAATATTGTGGTTGTTTCCTTCAATTACAGTCTGGTTTAAAATGAGCCTGGATTTAGACTGAAACAATTTCTGATGCAAAATGATCCTATCTTGGCCCTGTAAAATATGTAAACAGTATTTAACATATATATTAGTATTGCAATTCAAACTTACAGTAAAACATAAAGTTGCCCAGCATTAATTCGGTCATGATATTAAATGTTTTTAAAGTAAAAATAAGGAAGTCATTGCTTCAAACATTTTAATCTAAATTTTTCTGAACGAAATTTAACCATACACTTTTAGATACACCCTTTTTACTGTTTTTAAAGTGCTTGGTTAATTTTATTTGGGATACAATGCTCACTGCATGATGGGAAGTAATTTATTGGGTTTTTCTCCCAGATCTGTAGCTTTGGGCTTATTGGGAGCTGCATGCTAATAACTTTTGGAGGATCTGGGATTTTCTGTTGTGAAATACAGTTTTATTGTATGACTACAATACCTCAGACTACTTGAGGATTTGATAAGTGGCGATACTGAATATATAGTGGTCAATGATGAAGAGATCACGATGAACTAGTGAGGTCTTCACTGCAATCAGGTAGCTGGGTACTTGTACCCTCTGCATCCAAGGTGGGGGACCAACGGAATAATCTCCTTTCTTTTTTTCCTTCTTGTTTTGCAGAAGATGAACAAGTATCAGCAGTCTAACCATTGGGCTATTTATGTAAACCACTTCACAACATGAGGAATGTGGGGAGATGGACCGCATGAATCTGTTAGCGAACGCTAACAACTTGCTGCTAGTAACCTCAGATGTTGCGTTTGCCTCTCACAGACGAGATGGAACGGGTTGGATCACGTCTCTCTACCTTATTTCAGTCTGTCACCGCCTAAGAAAGCTATTTCTGCCTGTGAAATAGAAAACTGTTTTCAAGAGCGTACTGACTACCTGGGTACCAACATCGGTATCAGGAGATGGACCAGGCTTCGTGCGTTTGGGAGGACCAGTTGTTACCACCACTTGGAACTCGGAAGCATTCTTCTGTACGATACCATTGAATCCTCTGGTAGTTTTCAGTCATCATTATTTTCTACGTGACCATTATAAGTCTAAGAGTGTTATTTTATGAACTGTAAAAAAAATATATATATCGGAATGTCAGCAAATGCGAAGGACTTTGCTGAAGTATCTGAAAATAATTTATTAATTTAATTTTTTTTTAATGGGAATTTCCTTTATTTGTGTTGAGAGTGCTCTGGTTGGCTAATATAAATGTTTGGTCAATGTGATGGTAAATTAGCTACCCGTAGACTGTTGTGCTCTCAAAAGAAACACAGAAAACTAGAAACAGGACATTATCAGATGCAGAAATAGATGGATTTTAGAGTTGTTTTAGATTAAATATAAATAGAGCACAAAGCCCTGTGGAGCGGTGTGTGCCGGGCAGGCAGCCCTGCCGTCTGCCGCTCCCCTCCTGCGCGGACACAGCAAAAACCCTCTGCCCTTGAAGTATTTTTTGGAAAATTTTTAGCTGCCAGCCAACTAAGGCAACAGTTGGTGTTCTCCTCCTCTGTGTAAGGAGTCGTCTGAGATGTGGAAGCCATAGCTCACCGGGAGCTGTGAGGGGAGTTTGAAGCTTTCCCAAAGGAGCTTTGCTTTACCCAGGTTTTGCCCTGCAGAGTTCAGCATGCAAAGTGTTTTGCTAGAAACCAAAACTAAATCGTGTGTTGTGGGTTTTAAGATCGTCCCACGCGTTCTGGCCTTGTACCAGAGTTGCACAGGATTTAGGTGCAAAGGGTATAAAAAAAAAAAATAAATCACAGTGACATTTGTGAAACTGAATATTGAATTACATAATGCTTCTGTAAGAGTATAATGCATTTTATGATGGGTTAAAAACCCCTGTTGTGTTCATCTGGAAAATAAAAGATGATGTCAAAATATTTTGCTTTAAATCCTAGGTAAAAATCCTGGTGGTGTTGATGTCGATGTCAGCTTTGACTTACAGCCAGCCAGTATTAACACGTGATCCTCTTATTTGACCACAGTCAAACTAATTGCTTGTTTAATTTTGCTTAGCCAGCCAGAGCGCAGAGGGGTAAAACTGGAAATACCTGCAGTTTCTTTCATTCTTTCTTCTAGCACATGATGCCCCATTCTAGTGTTAAAATTGGACATGAATGTGTGAATATGTATTTAAACATTTAATTGTAAATCTTTGTTGTGATGTTTACAGCCTAAGCTAGAAAGATGTTTGTCATTTTTACAGTGCCTCAAAAATTATTTCTATATCCATAGTTGTGAAGAGCTTTAAGGTTTTTGTTTTTTCCTGTATGTGTGCAGGGGGTGCAAGGTGAATGCAACATTTTCTGAAAATGACACAAGTACCAAAACCAACCTAAAGCCTTTGATGTGCTTTCTCCATAGCAGCTTGGGACTGATGCAGCCGGGTGCATGTGTATGACCCAGCCCGCGTCCGCATCTGTGGCGGTGCCAGGTCCGGCGTGCCCTGGGCTGGAAAGGACCCAGGGCGGCTGGAATTTGGGACACAGAAATGAACAGCGATGCTGAGGAAGGGATGCCTAGTTCATAACTGATGGCTTGGCTGTATGAATTCTTGGCACAAGTATCTGAGGAGCAAATGGTTGAAGAAAGGAATTAAAAACCAGTTGAAGGTATATCGTAATAAATGCATTTTGCTTTTTTTGAGGCCTTAATGAATATAATGAACCTGCACAGGCCTTAATGATTAAAGATTAACGTGTCGAAGTAATGCAGGGCAGAGTGATTATTTTCAACACATGTAATGTTGATAATATAACCATTAAATTGGTATTTTGGGGGGATGCAGATCTGAGACCTAGCAATCCCACTGACAACTGTAGTTTCTTGTGGTGTGTTCCATGTGGTGTGTGCAACAGGCGTTGTGTTTCATCAGAAAATCATCTGCGTTGTGCCGGGTAAATGAAATCATACGGTTCCCGTGACCTCGGGTGTCGAGCTGTAGTTTATTTCAGCCTGTTGAACAAAAGTATGAGGGGTTGTTGCTAAAGTGATTCCTTTTTGCCCCAAACCCAGTAGTGCTGTCTCCAAGGACACGGTGAAGCTCCTCGGGGGACGGGGGTTGGGGTCTTCTCTGGCAGCCAGAAAGAGCAGTTGAATAAATCACCCACTGAAAGGTGGTGTTTGCACATCAACAGCATCCGTCTGTTCTGCAGGGCTTTTCAGGGCACTGAAAAGTTTTTAAAACGAGTGACAGTCTTGCTAATCGTATTTTCCTAATAGCCAATACAGCCGGTGTAAATAAATCATGCATAAACTACGGACAGATGAGCTCCTACTTCTGCTTCTCCTGCCTCGCACAGTGTGGCTTGCCTCCGCTGGTCCTTGCTGGGATTTTTGTTTGTTTGTTTTTAAATCAACCGATCACATTGATCGGGGCCGATAGCCAAATGTAATGTGTCTGGTATGGATTTGAAGAGACGTTATCCCTTTTTTCAGTAATTCAAATGCAAGTAAGATGGTGGGTAGTACCTGTTGTACACTGCTTTATTGAAGTGTTCTGGATCACAGATTCCTGACTTGGTGCCTCTGCCAGGTTCCTCTAACTTGGGCTCCGATTGCAATGAACAGTTACGATGCCTCGTGTCACGTTCTTCCACTGCCGTACCTTGCTTGCTCGCTTTCTGTTTGTTGGCTTGTGACTCGTGGGTGAAAGATGTTTCAGCTGTTCGTGACTGAACCATACAGTATTTGTTTTGCTTCAGAAATCTTAAACTTCCAAGTAATTCCTGAAAAAGCAGTGCGATTTTGTAAAACTTCATTGGCCTCTCCAGTTGCAGAAAGGGGAAAATGAGATCACCGAGCCTCTGAGCACTGGTGTCACCTCCCAGATACACAGAATGACAGAAGGCCGTGCCTGCTGGCGTTGGCAGCACAGGGTGTTGCAATGCGGGCCTGCAGGAGAGGGGGGATATTTGCGAATAACGGGTATCGTGTTGCTTTCCTGACTTGTTCGTTTTGCCTTTACTCACGTGATGGGGCTTCGGAGGTGAGTGATGCTTCACCGGGAGATGCTCGGAGCCCACTGCCGGGGTGGGGGGCACAGCGCGCTGCAGGGCACCCCACCGGCACCCACAGGGCGGGGGGGCTGTTCCCCCAGGGGCTGAACCTGTCAGCGATGCTGCTTGCAGGAGCCTGCGTGGCATCAGCGGTGGGGCAGAACCTCTCATCATCTCCTGAGGCACTGCATCGCAGGCAACGGTGGAAATACAAACCTGCCATTTAAGTTTTTGTAAAACATTACAGTTTCTTTAAAGGATAAACTTGCCGCTACCGTTGCAAGAACAGAAGAAAAAAGGGATACTCTCTTTAGAAAAGCTTTACACATTATATTTTAGAATGCTTGTATAGAGGGTAATCTACCTTGAATTCCCAACCCAGCTTTTGCTTATGTTGTGCTTTTTATTGTTTTATCTTTATTTTTGATATACCTGGAATGCAGTTTAGCTTGGTATTAATTAAATTCTAAATATGTGAGCATATTGGCAAAACTGCACAGATGTAATGATATTCCAATAGCAATTGTACTGCACAAGTCAGTGATTGTAAAGTATTCTGTAACAAGCAATGTTTGTCTCCTATTTTTTGATACCTCTTACACTTATGTCTTTTAGAAAGACAGTGCCTCTGTATGCTTTTTGTATTTTTACTGAGTGATTGTAAATATTTGTTATATTTTTGGTTAAGAGAATGTTTAAAAGTACTGTTTATTATCCAATCTATTAATATGTTGGAATCAATAAACAATCTACATATATTAATTGTTTTCAGCAGATCTTTTCTGGCAGCCGGCGGAGGATGGGAGCCAGGTTGGTGCAGAGCTGGGGAGAGTGTGGTGGGAGCATCGCTTGTCCTGGGCTCAGCGAGGAGCAGCTGCCGAGGGATTTTTCTGTCCTCGCAGTGAGCGGTGACCCCTCGGGTTTGGGCTTGGTCTCCCCATCTTGGCTTGCACCGTGTGGGGAGCAGCTGGGTGCACACGTGTGCCTGCACCCTGGCTCGTGCCAGAGCCCCCAGCCGCGCAGGGGGAGGTGGTGGGTACGGCGGCACCGTGCCCCTGGCTCCCCGTCCGAAACCAGCGTCAGAGCAGGGGCTGCCGGGGTCCAGCCGAGTGTGGTGACTGTCCCTTTGCTGTGCAGCGGCTGGGACACTGGGGACACTGGGGTGGTGGGGGGCAGACAGCCTGCTGGTCACAGCAGCCTCCCCCTAGGTCAGGGGACCAGAGTCTGGGCACCAGGAGGGGAGCAAGGAAGGGGTCACAGCTGCGGCGTGCCCCCACTGCTCGCACAGGCAGCACCCCCTTGCTCGGTGCTTCGTACCTGTCCTCTGTGGTCCCTCACCATCCTCCCTGCCCAACCCACGCCCCCAGAGCAGCTTGTCCACCTTGTCCTGCAGTCTCCCTGCCTGCTGGGCGCTCTGCAGGCAGCCGCTGACCTTCCCTCCTTCCCTTCCATGTCCCCCATTCCCATGCCTGTCCCCTCCGGTTTGCAGCTCCATCCTTCCCAGCACAGTGCTGGAGCCCTCACTGGGATGTGGCATGGAGTCATCCGGGGGACACGGAGGGCCTGAAGGACCTGCAGGGAGGTCCCTCGCCAGGACAGGGACTGGGATCTTACCCCCTTTCCCCCGGTGCCGTGGTCCCCATCGAACCAGGGGCTGTGTACGTGCCGTGCGGGCTCTTGCACCCTGCACAGCACAAACAACAATGTGTGCAGGCAGGGAGGGTGGAACCACGCAGCTGCAAATACTTTTTTGAAAAAAAGTTATTTTTTTCTCCTCATTTTTGCAAGCTGGCCCATGACCCCCAGCATGGTGCTGCAGGTGGGACGGGCAAGGGGAGCGGGAGCTGCGGCAGGACCCCCTGCCCTGCCGGCACAGCCAGCATGGAACTTCATTTTTTTGTTCCATCTGTTTACTGATTGTCCAAGAGGTAAGCTACATGCTACATGGGAACCTTATGGGTAAATAATTTTTTTTTTTTAATTTTTATTTTAGGAGCATGGCCCTCCTGTAGCGGGGCTGGCTGGCCAGCAAAGCCCGCAGGTGGCGTTTCCCCGTTCCCTGCCTGCTGCACGGGGCTGGAGCAGCGCAGGGCTGAGCTTCATCTCCTCCTCCATCCCATTCTCCCTGTGGGGCTTTTCGGTCTTCTTCTCGGGGATCTTTCATTTCAGGCAGTTTCTGGGAGACTATGTAATTTTTTTCCCCAAACTTCTGAAAATCACCATCCTTCTTAAAACGGGAGGAGCCGAGGAGCTGCCACAAGGGGGCAGCATTGCCCGCCGTTTGAGCGGCGCCGCTGCGAACCCCGCGGTGCGGGTTGGTCCCTGCGGTGCTCAGCCAGCACCCAGCGCCCTCGGGGTGACAGCGGCGACACTCGGGTTTTGCCCCTCCTGGGCTGCCCTGGGTCCCCCACGGCGGCGGGGGGATAGCAGGGCTCCCGGGGGGACACGGGGTCTCAGCAGCTCACGGTGCATTTAGGACTTTGCCAGGCTGTCCGGTACGTACGGCACGTTTCCTCCTCGCCAGTCAGGGTGATCCCTTCTCATCCATCCCTTCTCATCCATAATATTTTTATCCCACCTCCTGGGAGCTGTACCCTTCTCTCCCCTGGTCTCCACCTGCGCCCTGCGGGGCTGTGCAGCCGGGGGTCGGTGCTGCCAGGGCCGCGGGCAGCACCCAGGGCTCCTTGGAGAGCAAAGTGCCCTTACGGCCGTACCGCAGCGAGCAATTTGGTGTCTAAAATCAAATTAAAAGAAGCAGTTCCATTAGCGAGCATTCCTGCTCAATAAGTTATTTTGATTTTGGGCTTTTCTTTTCTCACTTTCATTTTTTTGTTTTTTATTTCCCTCTCCCTTCAGTGGCGTTAAAAGCTGTTTGGCACAGCCCAGTGTGTTGCTCTTTGTTTACCCAAAATGACTTCAAGTGGGTGGGAGCGGGCAGCTCACCCCTGCTGCAGTTCCAGCTTTGTCCGTGTCCAATCCTGCCTGCACCCCCACGCCCCGGCGGCGAGGATTTCTCAAACCCAGGCTGTGGGCAAATGGACCATGGCAAAAAATCAGTCCAAAAATCACCGTAGCGTGTGCTGGGCCCGGCCCCAGTGGTGGGTGACCACCTGGCTCCTGCCCCTGCTGCGGGGGGAACCCCACGCCATAGGTGACGTGCTGCCTCTCTCCTCATCCTCACCTTTCTTTTCCAAGCCTTTGGATTAGACCTGTGGCTGGCGGAGCAGCGGGTAGCTTCTTGCATTAATGAAGCTTCATATTCAATGTGCTGGAAGTCTCTGGGTCTCCCGGAGCAGCAGTCAGTGCATCAAATAGCTGCCGACCTAAACTTGCGTTTATTCACTGAGGGCATTCAACCAATGTATTTTCTAATTTTCTGCTGGAGAGCAAGTATCAATCAAATTTTTATGGGGAAGAACTAGTAACTGCTTGTTAGACTGCAGTAATGCCATGTATTATGTGCTTTAAAAGTCAAGAATTGTCCCTCCAAAGTAAATATGAAGAGAGAGATTGATCCCCTCTCCCACCACCAACTGCTCCTTCAGCAGGTAGCGCCGGGTTGGAAACCACTTTCCATCTGCTTAAATACAGAAGTGGGGACAGGGGCTGGTGGCAGCTGGGGAAGAGGGGCTGATGGCAGCCCAGGATGTCCTCGGGGCGGTGGTGGCATGCCAGCGGGGCTCTGCAGGCAGGGTCAGTCAGATGCTTTCAGCAATTCGGCATTTATTAAGAGAGTAAAATGGGCTGGAGAAGCTGTGTCTGAACACCAGGAGTGCTGAAACCTGTCCCTGCACTGCTCTTTCCCCTGTGTTGAGTTCCTGCACTTTTGGGGCCGGAGAAAAAACAGTTCTCATCATCCAACCCTGATTCAGGAGGAGCACTTAGAGCCCATGGTATTTTCACTGTGTGCTTTAAGGCTGTGGCATCAGCTCTTGTGGTTTGTCCCAGAATCTGCAGTATTTTTAGCTTTCCTGAAGATCCAAGTCCTGGAGGCATGTGATGACATGAACTGATGACATTTTTTGGGGGTATGTAAGGTAGCTCTTGTTGCTACCAAGAAAACCTTGAACATGCAAACTATAACGAGTATTCTTTAAAAAAAAGAGGGGTGGGGGTGGGGAGGGAATGAAGACCCATATTTATTTAACCTCCCCCCAGCTCTTGTCATTGCCAGGCTGCTGGTTGCACTTGAGACCTTTCCCCAGGCTGCTGCCCTGAAAAATTTTCTTTTTTCTGGGTGAGCCCACACTCCTGGAAACACAGGAAGAACCAAGTTGTTTCTATGAGATGAATGTTAAATGGGCTCTGCAAACATTTTTGTTCATTCTTCTGTATTCATCAGAGGAGGAGAGTAATTACCAGTGTGACAATGCTGCAAGTCAAACTTGGCTTGGGAGAGATGAAGAAAAATGGTAATAACTGAATTTCAAATGTAGATCTAGTTGCATTTAACACTTATGAGCAGCAATAAAGATGAAGGTTGTAATTGTATCTGCAATTTCAAACCTCACAACATAATTTGATATACTCAAACATCTGTTTTAGGATCATAGCTCAGAGTGTCAGATAATTGGCTTTTTTTTAGACCTATCAGTTAGGCACCATCAAGTTTATTATAAATTCAAACTCGTGTATTAGTAAACATGACTTGTGTTGGGCAACGCCACAGTGCAGCAGTCCTGCGGACGGCAAGTGCGTGTGGAGCAGCAGCTGCCCACTTGGCCTTTCAGCGGGATGATAGGTGGCAAAACTCAGAGCTCCTGGATGGAGAGCAGGACCGGCAGTGCTGACCCCCCTGGGAAGGTGCTGGTGTTTCACCTATCCTCTGGGAATTACAGCTAATGAGTGTCAGGGAAGCCTGCTGCAAACCCAGGAAAAGCACTTCTGGGATATCGGAGGTTGATGGAGAGCTTCGTGACCTGCTTGCACTGCACACCTTGTCTCCACCTCGTACATTCCCCAAAACATGACACATCAGCACTAAGGCATGGCTGCAATGCAATGCCTTCTTTGCTTTCTTTCATTTTATTCTCTGTACTGGTAGTAAAGCTGGTGGAAGGAAGGTCTCATGTTGGGCGCCTGCTCGGAGGACCAGAAGGGTGGTGCAGGGAGGTTCCAGCAGGACCTGGTGCCTGCTGGTGCCTTCACCTTCACCCTGAGCCAAGCCTGGCATGTGCTCTTCAGGCATCCACCCCAGTGCTGGCTCTCCAGGCTGCTCCTGCCAGTGATGGAGGTCTTGGGGAGCAGCACCACCCTGTGATTAGATGTCCCTGGCACCCAGTGGGTGCTGTGCAGGTTGGTTTGTTTTTTTCTGTTTTCGAGCTGTCGTGTGAGACGCCCCTGCAGCGCTGTGTCCAGCTCGGGGGCTCCAGCATAGGCAGGACACGGACCCGCTGGAGCGAGTCTAGAGGAGGCCACGGAGATGGTCAGAGGCTGGAGCCCCTCTCCGATGGGGACAGGCTGAGAGACTTGGGGTGGTTCAGCTGGAGAGGAGGAGGCTCTGGGGAGACCTTACAGCAGCTTCCAGTGCCTAAAGGGGCCACCCACGATGCTGGAGAGTGAGTTATTACAAGGGCATGTGGTGACAGGACAAGGGGGATGGCTGTAAGCTGGACAAGGGAAGATTTAGATGTGATATTAGGAGGAAATCCTTCCCCGTGAGGGCGGCGAGGCGCTGGCATGGGCTGCCCAGAGCAGCTGTGGGTGCCCCATCCCTGGCAGTGCCCGAGGCCAGGCTGGACGGGGCTGGGGGCAACCTGGGCAGGTGGCCGGTGTCCCTGCCCGTGGCAGGGGGATGGGACTGGGTGGTCTTCAGGGTCCCTTCCAACCCAAACTGTTCTGTGGTTCTGTGGTGGGATGCTGAGGGCTCGTGTTGCTGGGGCAGCACTGTGCGGGCAGCTGTGCCCGGGCAGGCTCTCATGCAGGGGCTTTTCACCGTGGTCCTGTCGCTTGTCCTGTGGGGCTGGGACATCACACCCTGCCTCTGAGCTCTGCCCAGCCAGCGTCAGCGCACCGGTGCCGTGACTCGGTGTCTGTCACTGCGTGGCTGTGGCGCCTGGGACATGCACCTCAGCCATTCGCCTTTGCAGTCACAGAGGGGAGTAATTACATTTAATAGAAGTCACCCTTGATTTTACAGCAGTAGTAATTAAATGTAATTGGAGATGTGACTTCTAAACAAGGCCGTATGCTTCTTCCAACGATATGTTTTACATTGGGAAGAGCAAACAGACACCCAAGGGTGCGCAGGAGTGGCGCGGGGATGCAGCAGGTGCCTCCCCCGGGTCCGTCACAGGGAAGCACGCCGCTGCCCCGGCTTAACTGAGCGATGCTGCAGCCAGCAGCGGGTGGGAGAAGCCTGCTGGTGTGGGAGTACCTTGTGTACCATCAACAAAGCAGTGTTTTTAAAAATAGTATCAGCAGCAGAAGCTAAGAAAGTTCTTGGGTCTCTGCTGCCCTTTCTCTGGAGGAGGCTGTCTCAGCACGGGTCTCCCTGCAGAGGGGCGAGGTGGCAGACGCCTCATCGGCTGACCTTGCTGTAAAACCTTTGCTACTTTCAAGAGCCCTTAGTGACTGAAGCACATGTTAAAAACATAATTGCCAGCCAATTATGCAGTTTAAGACTAAAATATCTGGCCTTTGGCGATGGTGTGGTTTTCAGAAGTGTAGAAACCCGGTCAATCAGAAATTAGCCAATTAAAAAGACTAAAAGTGGCACTGGCTCTCCTCCTCGAGCCTAGGGAAAATATGCACCAACAAATTCAGTAACTGCTGTTCCATTACCCGCGCCCTTTCCTGCCGCATGGAAGTGCCACGCGCAGCCGGAGGGAGCTGACCTGTGCCGGCAGGAGCCCCAGCAGCAGGGACAGGGGTGGCACCTGCTGTCAGGTGCCCTTGGTTGTCTGAGCTGGTGAATGTCACCCTGGAAGGTGGGAGCGGGACCCTCGCAGGGAGCTGAACATGCAGCACAGCCCTGGCCTTCGGAACTGGGGGCTGCGGGGAGTGTTTGATTTGCCACGTTTATCGTTGCACGGGGGTGAAGGCGCCCAGCCTGCGGTCAGCACCGCGCAGGTCCCTGCACTGCTGCTGCGGAACCTCCGCTGCCGACCAGCTGCGGCAAGGGCTGGGGAGAGCTGAGAAGTGCTCTGGTTTAATTTTTTTCATCTGAATTATTCCACAGATGGGTAACCTGGCAGTTCAAGAAGCTCAGTGCTGTGGCCTGTGCCCTGCTGTTTGATACCAAGTATTTACACGGGGTGCGTGGACGAGTAACACAGACAGGGACGACTTGTGGACGTTACATGTTTCATCTCGTCTTGTCAAACAAGGTAAGTGACTGCAGAGGGAAGACCCGTGGCACGTGTTAACCCAGGCTTACCTGTGGTCCTGCTGCTGCCTTTGGGTTTGTGTTGGCTCCACGTTGTAAGGCAGCTGGGCAGCGGGCAGGGGTGCCCGTTCCGTCACCACCGATGCCTCCGGCAGCCAGGACCACGTGCGGGGAGTATCCACAGGGTGCTGGGTTATTCCAACGGGCAAATGATGTGTGGCTGGCTTGAATCCTTCAGATCAATAATTCAATGCCAGGGAGCTCGAGTGCTAGGAAATAGCATTAAGCCCGACATAGTTGTTCTGCTTATTGCAAAGGATCGAAGAAACACCGGAGCTTGAATTGCAGAGCTCTATCACTGTGTCAGTACTGTAAGTGTGAATATTAAGTGCTATGGGAGAGCAGGGCTGTAGGTGTGTGCGGCCTCTCTGACAACCAGGGGGAAAATGCCAAACTCTTGGACTTGCCAGCTGCTGGGAACGGGCTCGGGAGTGGGGACTGATTTCTACCATGGTGCCATACCTGGTCCCCACGGTCCTTCCTCAAACAGCGGAAGAAGGATGCAGAGCCATTTCTAACAAAATTAGGAGGATTGTAATCTTCATCCTTTTTTTTTGGTTGGTCGGTTTTGGGCACGTTTGCATCTTCTTGAAGAAAAGCAGCCGCTGCTGGATGCTCCATGGGGAGCTTTCCCCCAGGCAAGTTTCAGGTTAAGCAGTAGCGATTAAGGTGCAAATATGTCAGAATTTTCCTGATTTAGCTCTGCTTTGGAAGGGGCAGGGGGCACAGCTGACTTGCACCAGTTTCTGGTGAGACTGTAATATGCTTAGCTAAGTTGTCAAGGAAAGTTAGTGCAGTTCGGCACGACGGAGCGCTGCGCTGGTTCGCGTGGCCAGGTTTGGTACCGGGGGGCTGCAGGTGGCCAGAAGCTGCCCCATGTCCCGTCAGCCAATGCCAGCCGGGGCCAGCACTGGCCGTGGCCAAAGGACTGATGGCAGCCCCGGCGGTGGGGGGGCAGCTAAGATTTGGGTTGGCTTCTTATTACGCTGCTCCGGTTTCCATCGGTAATTAATGCAATTAATCTCCCCCAGCCGAGCCCGCTGTGCTGCGGTGGGTGCTGGGGAGCAATCATTCCCAGTCCCTGCTGCCACCCCCCCGCCTCTCGCTGCCTTTTCCTGGGGAGGGGGCGATGGGGCGGCTCGGGGGGGCCAGGGCCAGCCCACCATGATCACTACCCTTAAATCCTGTTTCTGCCTCCCACAAACCTTACGTGTTGCAATGGGAGGGCAAAATCTGTTTTGACACGCTCCAGGGCTTGGGGCTGTGTTCCTCCTCGTGTCCACCCATGCCCCCCCCTGCCCCATTTGATTTTGTTGTCTCAATTTCAGACAGTAGCCAGGGAGGGCGATAAGGCAATAAAGAGCCACAGAAGGAGAAAAGCCCGTCCTGCTGCTTGTGCCATGCTGTGGTTTGTCGGGGGTTTGGAACTGGGAGCAGTAACACTAAACTGGGATTGCTTCGGTGCCACAAGCGGCCAGCATCCTGGCCAGTATCATTCAGGCTCAGTGTTGGAGGAATTTCCCAAGACAACAGGTAATTAAGTTTCTCCCCTGTGTTTGAGTCGGTGTTGGCTCCTGAAGTCCACAGAGTCAAATTAAGGGCAATGCTGCTCAGGTCTTTTAGGTCACGCAGTGGATTTGCAGCTTGTCCTTGGTCTTGGTAGCTGCCTGCTCTGGGTTTCGGTAGGAGGGCGGTGGTTTCTGCATCCCCGTCCTCGCTCATCTTCATCCTAAGGCTCTTCAGCGCTCCTGGTCTGAAAGACTAAGTCACGTCTGAAGACAGGAGTTGAGGTTCCTAAACCCGCTTAGGTGTGTTACCCTGTCCTTAACATTTCTATTTGTAAGCAGGATTTGTTTAAAGATGGCCAGAGCATCACCGAGGAGCCCAAGGGCTGCAGCAGCCCGGCGCTGGGGTCTGGGCAGCATCGCCCACCGCGGTGCAGGGGCTGGTGGCATTGCTGCTCGCTCCCTGCTGCTGCTCCTCAGTGGTGGTGCAGGTGAGAGCTGTCAATGTGAGATGTGAAAGCGATGGAGGGCCTCAGCAGCTACTGAGAGTTTCTTTTCTATTCCTAGAGAAGTAAGCCCTGGATAGAGAATGCAATCCTTTTACATTGCAATATCTTCTGTGAGCTGCAGGGGATTTGCTTGCCTTATGGACAGGATCCACAATAAGCCCCTTTTCCACTTATGTTGATGATATTTGCCATGCATCAGAATAATATTGGATCTCTATCTGGGTTTTTTTTTCATCTCCCAGCAGACACACCTCTTACATTCATGTTCATGAAATTCAAATGCGCAGTGAGTCAAGATAAAGATCCTGTGGCACGAAGTTTGCGTAGAGCTTACAGGGGAGTTGTTCATGATTTTATTGCAGATCATCCATTTAATCCAGTGTAGCTGTTTTTTAAAAGTTGCTTCTTCTAAAAGGTGTTTAAAAAAATCTCAGACGTGTTCTAGCCAAAGAACAAACAAACAGGTTAAATCACTGATGTAGCTCAGGTTTCCTGTCTTGCCTTTTGCATTTTCGTTTTTCTGATTTCTGTTCTTTTAAAAGCTACTGGTGGTTTTGAAGCTTGAAATTGTTGTCTTTGGGAAGCAAATGCCTAGGGAGGAATTTTAATATTGCTTTTTCTAATTGCTGGGAAGTGAAGGTTAAGCAAGATAATCAGGCATTCGGTAGAGCTGGCAGATGACAGTCATTACGGATGTAAAGAGTCGGGTGTCAGTTGTGATACGCTTTAACGTTGTAGCAGTAGTAAAACCGGCACAATGTCATTAGAGCCTTTATAGGACAAACATTTCAGAAGCCGGCTCTATATCCCAGTGATGTCTGTGCAAACACCCCTGCTCACTTTTTAAAGCTTGAATAAAATCCGAGATGATTGCTAAGCTAGTCGTAATGTCTCCAAGGTCAGAGGAAACTCCCCGTATGAGCTTATCTGTGTAAAAGTAAAACCAGCACACTCCACCAAAAAGCCATACTAACCCTGATGCCTAAAGAAACAATATAATAAAATCCTGCATAAAAAGGGAAGGTTTGGAGAGCTACATTGTGAAGAAACATGTCTGTCTTTTCCCCATGGAATATGAACACCTCCACTGAGCTCAGCAGCTGAAATGACTGCTAAATACACGTTGACTTCTGTCCTTCAATTGTTTTATCTTTAAGGTGTATCTATAAAATTCAGTACATACTTATTTGTTTTGGGCTCTTGCAGCCTTTTAATAGATGTGATCTGCCTTTGAACAGAGATTTTCCTCGGTGATGACCCTCCACCACCGCTGTTAGCAGCCTTTGCTGACTAATCAAGATGTAGCTTTGTCCCGTTCTTGTAGCCGGAGGGTATTTTTGCAGCTCTGTAGGGTTTTGTCATTTATTTGGATGCTTTGCCAGTGTGTTGTGCACCTGTACAATGTCAAATACATATTGCCCACAGCAGCATTTAATAGACTTCCTGATGTCAATGTAAAGTCAATAACTCAAGATCTTAATTGCAGGACATGTCTGGATGCTGGCTCACCTACGATTTTTTCTGTGTCAAATAACTCCCTATCTTTGGAACAAAACTGGAATATTGTTTTCTCTATGACCCTAGGAAACAAAAATAACACTGTGAAATGCAGAGCTGTGGAGTAATGCTCACTGGTCTGGAGAAAGAGCTCCAAAGCTTGTCCTTTGCTCAGTATGACAAGCATTTACCAAATTGTTCCAATAAGTCAGTTTCTTAGAATAAAAAGGAAAGTATTTGAAGATTTTTGTTGGCAAGAGCAGAAAGGGAAAGACGATGTACAGGCAAAAGTACTGATTAAAAGCGACACTCGTCCTTATGAGACGAATGTGAAACACCTCGACATCGTGTGTTGGGCTTTGGGTGTGTAACCTCCTTACGTAGTTGAGTATTGAGCTACTACTACCCTTAATCCGTTGGCAGTTGAACATACAGCTGTGGCTCAAATTCTCTCCCCTGATTTTCATAGAATTTGTCAATCTGGGTCTGGAAATCAGCAGTTTTAAATTGCCCAAAGCCATGGGGACAGCGAGGGGCAGGAGCAGCTCTGCAGGCAGCGGCTGGGGGGTGACGGCTGAGCACCCTTCTGCCGGCTGGGTGTGCGGGTGCTGCTGTCATCAAAATGTCGGAGAGCACCAGGTTGGGGTAACGGGGATATATATGATATACAGGGGGAGGGAGAGGAAAAAACTTTGGACTGTGTTTAATGTAAGTGGTTTTTGCTGAAAACGCTTGTAAAACAGCTGTCAGCCTTTGGGTGCTGGCGGTATTTGCCCTTTTTGGCTCACAGCCGGTATCTCAGCTAAGCGGGGTCCCGGGAAAGAACGACGATACCCCGCTGTTGCAGTGCTGTGCAAGCACACAGCAGGTATATGTATAAGGTGTAAGTATAGGTGCAGCCCAGCATGGTGGGGAGGATGAAGAGCAGAGCTCTGACCCCCAGGATGAATGTTTTTTCCTTTGCGTATGTACTGGATCTGGAAATGATTGTGGTTTCAGGAAAAATATAACTTTCTGAGACAGCAATGGCCAGACCTAAATCCAGCTGTGGTGGCATGTGGTTTCGGCATCTCGACAGCCAGCCAGGATGCTGGCAGAGCAGGTTAGTCCAAAAGATGGCACTATTTTTCTATTTCGCTGTAAAGCAAATTTCCTCTCCAAACCAGATTCATTCACTACCCAGCTTCTCTCAAAAACATTTTTTCCCAAGGTTTTACATACAGTGAAGTCCATTATTGTGAAGGCCAAATTGCTGCCAAAAAAGCCTTCAGCTAAAAAATATATATCTATAAACTAATAACACATCATTCTGATGAAAAATAACATGCAGGGAAGGAGTTTTTTCTCAATTATTAACGGCCAATGTTTGTTATATTGTTGTATTTAGTCCAAGAAGCCTTGATGGACAGAGGCAGCTTTTTAACATGAATGGCACTTCAACTGGCGTTTTATAAATTTTACAAAGAAAAGGCCTGGAATATTTAACCCCCTGCTAATATCAAAGAAGGGAAGCTGCATGCCTGGAGAGCAGGATCGGGCGCTGGTGCTGCCATCCTGGGGGGAGGCGAGCAAAGCGCTGGCTGTGCTTGGGGTGCCTCCCAGGTGGGAGCATCCCTGGTGTAGCCCTGGGAGCTTTTAACCTAAAGAAGTTCAGGTGTGAGCTGAGCCAGACGTGGGCCTGGCTGCAGGGAGACGGCTCCCGACCCTCCGGTCGCGGTAAAAGGTTTCTTCCTTTCTGCAAAGGGCAAGTGGCTTCCCCAGAGCTGGGCACTGGTCCCGCGGCACCTCACCTCTGGTTATCCAGCTTCGAGTCTGATGAATTATTTAGCGTCAGAATATGATTTAAGCACTTGATCACAGCATGTTATGGTTATCTTTGAAGCTACACTTTGGCTGCCCTTTTCCTTCCCATGGAAAAAGTCAAGATGTGGTGTCTGGTCGGAGCAGGGCCCCCTTGAGCGTCTGTGTGGGGTGAATCCCCAGAAATCAGACCCTTTTTGAAGGCCACTTTTTTTTTTTAATCCCTGTTGACTGGAATATTGCATTTTCTGGATGCTTATTGCCAGCTCTGACCCTGCCCAGAAGCCCTCTCCTGCTGCCAGAGAGGTTAGCGGTTGCCCTGTCTGGTGGCTGGAGACCTTTGGAGACCAGGACCAGCAACGGTTTTCTGAATGCCCCACATCCCCATCACTGTGCACCCCGCCAGTGGCTGGAGACCTTTGGAGACCAGCAATGGTTTTCTAAAGGTTTCTGATTTCCCCACAGCCATGCATCCCGTCGTGCTGCTTTTGTGTGGCTTATTATTTCAGACCAAGCCCAGTGGTGCATGTACGGAAACCTGTAGTTTTAGTCATTTATGCACTGGGGGAGGACTGGGATACTCTGGTCGTGTGGGATTTTTGGAGAGGCTGTGACATACTGTGGGTGTCCTCCAGACTAGGTGGGCTGGTCTTGCAGGGCTGAGCCCCCCCAGCCCCAGCAGCTGGCTGCGATAACTGATGGCGATATTTCTGTCTGCTGCTGAGTCCTTGTAACTGCCTGTGGCATCCCAAGAAGTGAACATTTAAAGCTGAAGGGAGCAGAGACACCAGGCTGAGTGATCTAAAGATGCTCCTATTCCCTGGGGAGTTCACTTAGCCTGAGTGCTTAATTGGAGGTGGGAATGCAGCATTTTTTTGATCTGGTGATGTCTATGTTATGAAATGGGCTGAAAAGCTCAAGAATAGCTGAACAGCAGATGAAAGACCCCAGCAAAGATGACAGGAGGAGAATAAAGTTTATTTCATTAAGAAAATGCAAGGATAAAGGAATAGAACTTTTCAGACCAGCCTTGTTAGAAACCTAGGCAAATTAGTGACATTATGATTTATTGAATATCACTGTGCCAAGGACAAAACCCCTTCCTGCAGGAGGCTTACAATGATGACAAAAGAAAAGTGGAGAGAAACCCTTTTCTCACTTAAATGCTGCCCTTTAATGTAACTCTGAGATCTCTTGGTTTCAGCTTGTAAAAAATGAGGCCATTTATGAAAAAATAAATCTGGAATTGAACCGTCTGTGTTTAGCACCTGAATTTGAACATTTCAGCCAAAGATCTTGGGTGGTCTAATAGCTTCAGAGGAACACAGCCAGTGAAAATATTTTCCAAGGGCCATTTGGAGAAGACACATGCAGACTATTCTTTTTTTTTTTCTTTTTGAAAGTTAATTTGCAGTGGTACATGTGCAAGTGCATACATATTGATTTTATTAATGAAAATTAAGCATGTACAAATTTGCCTCAGTGGAGACTGCGGGGTAGGGAAAGGGAAGGTTAATCACACTTAGCATTTCTGTGGTTTTCACGTTGAGGATTCTCCGCACACAGCCGCTGTGTGCCAGCCCGCTGATTGGGATGCAGGGCTCCTCGCTGCCTGTCTTCCGTCTCTGGACCATGGCACACATTGTGAGGAAGATAAAACAGAAATAAAGATATCTCGGCCAGCTGATTGTAATGCAAACTCGGAGCCCTTTGGCACAGGCCGTGGGTTTAGGCACAGACCTGTTGGCAACAATTAGGAGAGGAGAAGGGTTGGGGGCTGGGGGTGCGGGCGCTGCCTCAGAGCAAACCGGCGCTCGCCAGGCAGCTGGGCACGAAGGGCAGGGACCAACCCGGGTGCGAGATGGATGAGATGCTACTCAGCCTGTGCTGGGTGTCTGGGCTGAGCAGAAAGCGGACCCACACCCCGAGGGTGAAGTCTGGGTTAGATTCGGGGGGAAAGGCTGCTTTGCGTAGGGCGAGTCTGTGCTGCACCCCGAGTGCCAGGTGGGTGCCCCGAGCTAGCGGGGAACATGTTGCACCGAGCCGACCAGCGCCTGTGTGCCACCCCTGACCCACGGCTGCGTTGCACAGCCTCATCATTTCCTACGCTGAGTTCGTATTCCTGCCCCAAGCGGGGCATTTCATCCTTTGAAGGGGGGTTGGACTGAGGATGCCACGGTGCGCTGGAGGGGGGGAGGGCAGCGGGGGCTTGGCGCTTGCTGCTGCATGGACCCCAGCCCAAGCCAATAACGCACCGCGAGGCAGTGGTGGGTCACTGCTGGGGTTACCACACGTGTGTGTGATTCCTGCCAAAGGCTTGGGCAGCACTTTCTCAGAGCTGACTGACACCGCAGCGGGGTTAGCGGGGGGTGTGCCCCACCAGGGTCACCATCCATACTACCTGGTGCACGGGAGGGAGCTGGTGCTGGCTGGCAGGAGTGATTCGAAGGCAGGGTGAAATAGCAGGTCAAGGATGATGGAAAGGAAAACCAATGTCCTGGTCCATCCTGACTTGTTAAAAGACACCTGCACATCTGTGGATTAAGTGAAATGAGTACCAGTCTTTGGGCAAGAGATTAACATGCTGTCAGACCACAGAACCCACCCCCAGCGTACCCGCGGCACCTGGGGGCCCACGCACGCCGCACACACCTCCAAGGGTTTCCATTTTGCAATGGTAGTGGCCTCCCAGGGTATCTCCTGTAGAGATGATAAAGCTCGAGGGCTCTTCTGGATGTCTGCCGTGCCCATGTGTTTCCATGTTGTCCCCAGGCCACGTGGCTGAAGGACCAGCTGTAACGTGTGGGGGTGCAGCCACGAGTGGGTTGCACTACCTGTGCTGGGACGTGATGGAACGTGGTGTTGGTTGTGCTGCTGGCTGTTACAAAGCCCAAACGAATTCTTACAGAGGCTGACAAAAATAGCCAAGTTCCCATTCATTTTGAATCCCATGAGGTGCCTATCTTCATTTTGAGGCACCTAAATACTTCTGCAAATCTCCCTCTTAGTGCTTCGTGAGCTGGGGACTGAGCCGGCACATCAAACTTCAGATAAAACAGAAGTTTCTAGATCTGAGCAGTTTCTAAAATGAGAACCAGAACTTCTCAGACCTATGATGAGGTCAAAATTGCTCATGCTGGTGAGAAAGTAATTTCTGAAGATTTGCAGATTTTTATTTTTTTTTATATCTATTTTCAAGGGCCTCTGTTGTAGTTGTTTTTTCATTTATGCCAAAGTGAGAGGCAGGAGAGATTTCTATCAGCAGTAACACATAAACCATATTGGGAATTGTTTGGGTCAAATAATTTTGCCCTTTTGTAAAACGATGCTTTAGGAATATTATCACATACATTGGTTATATTAGCAATCTGTTTATCCCGGTAACTGAGAGGCAAATGTAGCCTGCCGGTTTCTCAGGAAGACAAAGACAGAGTGGAAAGTGTTTATACGGTCCTGCATATAAATGACTTATTTATTTTGATAAGATTTGACTGAAATCCAAAAGAGAGATTGGACATATAGCTGTAAAATACTTATCAGCATGAAATAATGCCCACTTTCTGTGCCTTCCGCGCTGCACGGCAGTGACCGCGGTCTCGGCGGCCGGCTTTGGTCAGCAGATAACAGGTGTCGGAGCGGCGCGGTGGCCAGAGCTGAGCCCCTCACCTCTGGGTCTGGGCTAGGGGGATGCTTGGGGGCACGTGGGCTCTCCGGTGCTATCGCCTTGGCCCAGCGTTGCTAGGAGCAGCAACTTGTGCCTTGATTTTCACTGGAGAGGGGGGTGATTCTGCTCCACCCCCCAAGTTTTTGGGGCTCTGTACTGTGCGGCAGTTAGCAAAAGCAGAGCAGGCAGGCGCCCGTCCTTTCTGCAGGGAGGTTGGGGCAGCCGTGAGGAAGGCGCATGTTGGCCGCAGAAGGGCAGGAGAGGTGTCGGGACAGAGGGCTGTGGTGGGAGAGCCACTGCAGCCCTGCACGGCCACCACAGCAGGCTCCCGGGCCAGCGCTGCCCTGCGGGGTGCAAGGGCAGCCTCGCAGCACCTGGCCACCTCCTTATTTCGGGGTGGTTTTCTTGCCTTGGTCAGCACTGCAGTTGCCCTTGAGGTGGGGTCTGAGCTCGGTGAAGTCCACCGGGCTGCAGGGCTGGCTGTCCTTCATCCAGGTTGCTCCCACCTGGGGGTCCCCGCTCTGGTGACTGCTGCAGCCATGTGGGGACAGCTCTTCCCTTTAATTGTTACTGAGTATTTTGGATGTTGCTAGAAGCAATGCATAATGGGTTATTAGTTTATCTTACTTTAAAAAAGAAATAAAAAGAGAAAGAAAGGAAAAAAATATTCTCCTTGAGAGTGAAAAATTGCTTAGAATATGCTGTCAAAACAGCAATGCTGCAGTGCCACTTCTGCAATTACAGGGATCGTGCACGCATGAGTGATGAGACTTTTACATATATGAGAAATGAGAAAAAGGTCTTTTAAAATACACTTTAGTTTTGCTTCATAATTATGTGGATTCAGGATGATGCATCACAGAGACATCACTATGCTGAAGTATGAAATTGTTTGAACGTTTATTTTTATCCAGAAACGGTGCTATGAGCAATACTTCAGAATATTCTGAATTGACTAGAATTACATTAGTCATATATTCATAATGAAGACAGTAATTTATTCAGTAGATTTAGATGGTTTTGATTTTCATCTCTGAAGAGCTGAAGGGTCAAAACATAAATAAGAGTAGCACATGACAGTGCTGAAAATCCAGGCTGTAAGTACAAATAGTGCCAATGCTTCAGTAAAGTGTTCAAAGGTGCGCTGTGGAATGGAGGGTTTGCACACCTGGAGAGAAGTGCTCATGGAAGAAGTGATAGTATGGAGGAATTTAGTAATAAAATTATAGTGATAAACGAAGGATATGCACTATTTTAAAAGTCATTCTGGGAGCTTGAGCCAGGATTTGGCATCAGAACTTCTCATCGCAGCGGAGACACCATCACTTGTCACAGCCTGCTCTGAAGAAGTTGAACGCAGCTTTTGCCTCACTTGCCTGTAAAGGGAAGCTAAAATGTCCCAACACAAGGATTTTTAAGAACTACTCTGCAAAGAACTTCAGATTCTTCATATGAAAGGTACTGAATAATATAAACAGTATCATTATTCTGCCTATCGCTCTGTAAAAGCTGCAAATTGCCTTTTGTCTGGAGAGTACCATTCACACTTGCTGGCTGCTGAGACTAACCTGAAGATCACCATCCATAATAAAAATAATTAATCCCAGAGAAGAAATATTCCAGGTAAGCCTGAATTTCTTGCATTGTATGCAGCTTAAAGTCTTAATAGCCTTTAATGCAATTTTTTTCTGTTGTTACTCCAAGGAGGAGGCTTGAAAATCTCAGATGTTTGCCACTGAAGGTTTGGGCTCTTTAAAGCAGCCAGCGCAGCCGGTCCTGGGCTGTGTAACCAGGAGGCAGCACATCACGTGCGGAACGGCAATGCCACATGCATAATAAATCTCTGGTTTTCACATAGCATGTTTTGGTGGTTCAGTGTGTTTAGGGTAAGCACAGCACATCTGGGCTTTCACTGAAAGGTACCAATTTGGTTTTATTTTTAGCTTGTGCAAGTACTATAGAAAGTTAAAAAATTCCAGCAATGGGTATGCAGAGGAGAACCACAGCACTGTTTTTTCAGTGATACAGGGAACCTGAAATTTGGAGAAACAAGCATGTAAGCTGGAAGCTTTCTTTCATGGTTGTTTTGGAGAATGCAGCTGTAGCTCAGGCTGAAGGAGGTGAAGCATCTCTCTCCAGGTACAGCCTCGTCCCACCCTCCTCCTCCTCGTCCCTTCTGGAGGTGCCCTCCTTCAGATGCCCATCCTAGACCTGCTTCCTGAAAGTATGGTCTTTTCTACCCTCTTACCTGCCAGCTTTAGCTCTTGTCCCCAGGCCTCCTTGCCTGCCCGACCACATCAGGGGCAAGTCTGGGGACGGAGGACAGCCCCCCGCCTGCTGGGGACGGTGCTGCTTCTTCCCTGGCCCCCGCAGCGCCCAGCACAGGGTCGGCAGAGCTGGGCAGCCCCATCCTTCACCCCAACCCTCCTGCTCCCATCTCCTCCAGTGGCAGCTTTGCCAAAACCTGTAGGCGTGGATGCAAATGCTCCTGCTTATTGGCTCCATGGATCCTGAGAGCGGTACAGGAGGTGCTCGTATCGCCTGTCCTCTTCTGGGCTCTGCTGACACAAACACGTGAAGGCAAGGGCATCTCAAAAGCACGAATTGCTTACTGACAGTATTGGATTGCTTGGTAACCATTTGCTTAGGGCAGTTACCACTAATTATTTAACAGAATTGGAAAAGCAGAAAAATAATCTATAAAGGGTACTAGGGACACATTACTGTGTGATAATGGGATTTTACAAGGCAGACAAAAAAATACCCAGCTCTAAATGTGTCTATGCAGACATAAAAAGAAATGTGTGTTGCTACTTGTGATATTTCATGAAAAACCTAAATACCAAACCACATTGTATAGAGCATAAGATCAGGTTTTGGCTGATATTTATTTATGGAATAAGCTCTTCTTGATAATTTAGAAAGTACATAAAGTGCATCTAATTTTATTCCCCCAGATACATACGTGAGGTTCTGTCTGAGCTAAAATTAGCTGTGGGTTTTTGTCTAGGCCATCTGTAGATGTAATTTTATCTCGCAGAGTACATGCATACCCAGCCGTAGCGTGTAATGATTGAGCCTCTTCTCCCTTCCAAGGCTGTGGGAAGGAGAAATGCTCCCACCTCGGAGCTGTGGGTTGGATTTTCCCTCCCTCTTGGTCCGGGTTTCTGCTCTCTACCCCAGCTACCTTCCTGCCAGACCCGACCTGCAGTCAGGGGTTGTGACTTGTTTCACTCTCCCTGCACTTTTAATCTGTAACAGGAGCGTAAGGAAACCCATCCAGATCACATGGCTGCTCTGAGGATTATTAAATTAAAAGTATTTTTGGACTGTCAGTTGCAAGAAAGTCCAAGTATTGACCAGTATTAGTTCTGGGCTTTACTCAATTTCTGTAATTAATTAAGGCAGCAGCTTCATTTGGGACAGTGTTTGATGATGAAGCTGCATGAGCCGGACGAGCTGCTCTGCCCTGATGGTGGGCTGGGGCTGGGGCGGGGGTCCCTGGCACTGGGCAGAGCCCCCCGTGTCCCTGCTGGGGCTTTGCCGGGGGGGTTCTCCGGGGGGCTGCTGGAGCCATTGGGTCGCTGATGGGCTGAGCTGTTCCCCATCCCTGCTCCTGGGACGGGGGTACGATCTCCCACTGCCCCCTCCTCCCCCCCACAGGCGTCACGGGACCCGCTCTGGGCTTTCTTGGCAGCTCCCACTGCCCAGCTGGTGCCACCGCAGCGCCAGGTAAAGCCATAACGTGGTGTTTTCCCATCAGAGCAAACCGTGGGTTATTGATCCCATATGCTTTTTTCTTGGGTGTCATTCTAGCTACGAAAGAACTAACAAAAAGACTCAGCTGTAAAAGGAATGATTTTGCTTCTTTTAATTCCAAAGTGCTGTATTCTAGCTGCTACCAGTTTGCTGTTAGCACCAAACCAGTATTTGTGCATTTGAACAAACAATTCCTTGGATTTGATTTAGACCTAATTAATTCCTATGTCTTTTTTCATGTTTTGTTTCTTTAATTTCTTTAGTTGCTGCTATTAAAATGGAAATCCCTGGGCTGTAATGTGGCCTTGGAAATACTGTGTGAGTTCACTAAAATCTGGCCTGTTGGAGATTTGTACATGGGACAGTATCCAGAGAAGCAGGAGGGTCTGGAAAGGGTCATATTTAATAACAATAGTAATAATGATAATGATAATAATGATAGGTGTAATGTTTTCTGCTGAAAGGTAGTCTAATTACTTCTACAAGTTTGTTAACAAGCATTAATTACAGCTTTTTTTGTCATTTGTTACAATTAGAATTCTCATTCCATTAATTCACATTTGTTGGAGTCCATTAGGAGAACCAGAAAAATCTCCTGGTTAAGTCCTGTTGATAGCGAGTGGAACGAAGCCAGTGGCTTGTAATGCGCAGTGGAAACCGATCCTTCAGAGGGCTCTTTGATTTTTGCCAATTTAGAAAGTCCTGTCAAATGAGGTGTCTGTGGGCAGTGCTCCTGTTTGCAGCAGTCATTTTGCATGATGCTGGCCAAGCTTTGTTTACTGAGCGCTGCTTTTAATGCAGTTATGGATCATGACTGCTGTGCCACCAGCGCTGGAAAAAACCCTCTGATAATGATGATTATCTTATATTTACTTACCTACCAGTCTTCATTCAAACGGATCCCCGTTGCACTGACTCAACATTTAAACTCTTCCATGTGGTTTAACCTACGGAATTGCTCACAGGTAACAAGACTTTCTTTAGTTGCATTTAAGTCGTAATATCGATGGATTAATTATCTTCGCATCTTGTGCTTTGGATGGTAAGGTGGCCCATGTGCCCGGTGCAGGAGCAAGGTGAAGTTGCAGGGCAGAGCTGCGGAGGCTTGGCTAGAGCAGGCGGTGGCTCTGCTGCTGCTGGCTGCCACCGCTCAGAGCAGGGCAGCCAAGGGAGAGGAGCAAGGAGCAAGGCAATCAGCTGGCCTAAACGAGCGGTGCCTCTTCTGTGACTATCAGCTAAGTAAGGTTGATGGTTTGATTGAGAGGTCCTTGATAGAGGGATTTAACAATGTAAATTTGATTTCTTTGTTTAAAAAGCCTGTAATTAGAGATTTCTTTCAATCAGTTGATGATACCAGGTGTTTCCTAGGTAGCCCTGCCAGATGCTATTGCTAGTCAGCCTATTGTCAGAATGCTGCTGCCTGCTTCAGAAAGTTATGCAAAACAACTGCATTACCAAAAATAAGTTATGTTAAATGTTAAAATACTGGGATTGGCCTCAGCTCCCTGAGAATGAGACTCAGATGCTTTTTATAACCTCCTGCTTCACTATCTTCATATTGACTCACATCATTATGCAAATGCCATAAATTGCAATAAAATCAATTAAAGTGCCATCAAGTCTCATAAAAATATGTACCCATTAGTTTGCTGCTGAGACAGTGTTTCTGCTCTACTTGCTTATGGCCACGGCAGAGAAGGAGCGTGCAGCATGGTGGCTGCTCGTCACCAGGAATAGCAGGGTACCATCTTCCCAAAGCACAAAAGCCCGGGTGGCCAATACCCTGCTCACATCCTCCGAGCTGGGCATCAGTCGGCTGGGGTGGGATCCTGTGCAGGATGCCTGGGAGCCCCAGGGCAGGAGGGCAGCGGTGATTTTCAGCCCTGCTCCAAAACCCGACCGTGCAGTCTAGCCTCTTCTAACCACGAAACCGTGTCCCCAAGAAAGGATCCAAACCACCTCCCTGCAGGGGTGCAAGACAAGTCGTTATCAGCCGTAACTGGATAGAGAATGTAAGTCTTTAATATTAAGTATCTCGGGGAGAATTATAGCCTGACTATGCTTAAGGGTTTCTTCTGGTCCCTTTTCTGTAGTACCCGTGCCACAGAGAGCCCTGATTCATTTGCTAGGCCGTTAGGTTATGGGTTTTATTTCCTGCCTGGCTAAAGGAAACTACCCACAAAAAAAAGAGAGCTCTGCAGGGTGCTAAGCAGCGTCTGGGTTCTGCGCTGGGCAGGGGAGATCTTCCCCAGCCAAAAGCTTCATTGCCAGGCTGGGAAGGCGAACACCTTTTCCTGCAGACCACGAGGTTTACATCGCACCAGCATAAAAGTGATGCAGCAAATCACTGCAGCACTCTGCAGTGCAGAACTGGTGCCATTTTCTGCACAAATTAGATTTTCATAGACCTGGCTGGTACCTGAGCTCAAAGAGATCCCTCAGCTAACTCTTATGTTCATGTTGCTGGGGAAAGACAGGGAGTCTGGTTTTGTCCTAACATTTTGAAAATATAGAGATAGCGGTACATCAGTAGATTGCACCCAAAAAAGAGGAAAAAATGTGATGAAGGGAGGTTTACGTAAAATCTGTTTCGGCCCCTAACCCGAGAACTGAGTAATGTTGTTCTGAGTGCTGCTTGGAAAGAATTTTACTTGAACACAATTTAATGTACAGCTGGGGTATCTGCATTGTTGGATACAGCCTTGGCTTCTTTGGATTTAACAAGACCTTAATGTGGATGTCCGAGGCCTGACCCGTCTGAAGGATAGTTTAGAAGAAAGTGCAATTGCACCATAAATAATTCACTTTGGTACCTTGGCTACCATTCACTGTAGCCCTTTTAATACCCCATAAACTCAAATGTACCATGCTATTTCTCTCCGTTTCAAACTGCTCTCCCAGGGACAGCAAATGGAATAGCACCATCAGACCATATGCTGTGGAGACCAGCGAGCGGATGAAATTGCAGCGGTACCGACACGTGCCTGATTTTTCTGGTTGTAAAGTTCACGTGATGAAATACAGCTTGTGCCTTTGTCTCCATGTAATATGAATTGAGAAAGTTTTAATGTCACAGATCCTGTGTAGGGTGCAATGTCATTTGGACTGAGCAAGGAGAGTTTTCCCCGGGCGTTTTGGTGAGCAAAGAGCATGTTGGTGCTTGTCCTTGCTCAGCAGCTGCTGAAACAAGGAGAGAAGGACCAGTCCCGCGTGATGGGCGGCTGTCCTTGACTGAGTAACTCAAGCATGATTATTTCTGAAGTGCTGGTCTCGCCGATCTGGCAGAATTTAGTGGGAATGGCGAGTGCTGAGTGATTCAGACAAAAGGTGCAGCCTGCTTAACATATTGCCAGTGTCCTCGCCCATCCCTCGTGGGGTGACAAAATGCTGGGGTTGTTAGGTAAACCCTGCTCAGCACGCGCTGTGGGAAGAGAAGGGGGAGCTCAAGCTCTGTGCTGGTGTTTGCATGAGTGTCCTTTTCCCATCTATATTTGGATTTGGTTAAAAAACCCAGTGGGGTTCACCACAGCCCCTCTCTGCAGATGCCCACAGTTCTCCCTGTGACCGGGTTTCTCCGTGCTTCTCCTTCCCCTCCCTCTCTCCGCATGGTCTAGTGAATGTGTTTCGGGCTTATGCCCGTGTAAGCCAGAGGACTGTATCTGGCTCATGGGCACCTTGAGTTTACTGTTAAGGAATCCCAAAAGAGTTTTCCCCAAATTACGACACACAGGGTACCTCTAAGGCCTTTGTCCCATCTGGCAGGAGACCTGGAATCCCCACTCTGCCTTGTACAAGCCTCCATTAAGCAGTGCAAAATTGGTCCATTTATAATTCATTTTAGGGTCTAAATCTCAGGATGAAGTTGAAACGACTAGAGCTTCCTGGAATGCAGCCAGGATTTGTCCTGCCCTTTTCTTGTTCCTCCAGAAGAAAAGCATTTTCAGTACAAAAAATCAATTTGGGCCGCAAAAGCGAGGTAGAGGCAGAGGGGGAGGAATGTCACCCCCTGGCCACCCCTCCCTTCGCATGCTGTGCAGGCAGGAGGGTGGGCTTGGGGTCTGCCCTAGAGGGGACGTCTGGAAGGATGAATTTGTTACCGAGATCCAGCTCCTTTCTAGCCTGGCCCGGTATTCCTGCTCCAATTGTACAGTTGCCTCCCTTCTCTTAGTGTTTAATTAATTCTTGTTTTCGCAGTTTCTCAAGTTGTTAATTATTGCTAAAATGAGGCGTGAGAGCATGGCTCCGCATGTGTTGTCTGATGGCAAATTCCAGGTTAAGCTGAAGAGCAATTTCCCATGTCAAGGAGTTTCCAAATATACCAGTGACTCAGTTTCTTGGGTTTGGAATAATTTTAGATTAACATCTAAACATCTAAACATTTTAGTTAAACATTGCAGGGTGATTTCCTCATCTGATTTTCTAACTGGCCAGCAGGCTTTGCCCCCCAAACCCTGAAAACCGCACATGACACCCCCGAGTCCCCTCCTCCCTCCACTGCAGCACTTGCATTTAGTGCGATTCTCTCTGGAGTTACTCATTTGCCTTGGTTATTACTGAATAAAACCCTCTTCTCTTCATCACCAGCTTCTTCTGCTTTGTTCTGCCAATAACAGCATCCCAGTGTTTGTAACGTAATTGCAACTTCCATGACCTGTGATGTGAAAGACGCAGGACGGCAGCGCTATTGAATGAGACTAGGAGGATGAATTGGGCACTTAGAAGGGGAAATGCATCTGTTTACAGACAGCCAGGTAATCAGAAAGGATGGTAATGAAAAAGTTGGGATTTTAATAGTCTTGCAGCAGGGGGACTATGGGAAAGTAAGTCTCTGTGCTCCGCTCCGGGGCTGTGCTGCAGGTTCAGGCTGGGTTCAGGCTGCCCTGTCCCTCGCAGCCCTCCTGCCGGTGACATGTCCAAGGCCACTGTGGACATGCCTGTCACCTCCGAGCAGGTGACTCCCTGGGTGCCTACACCAGATTAGTGAGCTAGCCTTTGGAGACTGATGCTTTTTAAAGGAAAGCAAATCCTGGGATGGCTGGCATCCCTATAAGGGACACCTGAATTTTGTGAAAAGCCCTGTCCTGCTCCTGACAGCAGGACCACTTTTTATCACTTTGCTTTATCATTTTGCTTGCTTTACTGTAGTTTTCCTTTAAGTTTGGGGTCAAAGAGGCCCCAAGCATCCCCTGACCCAGCGTGCTTTCCTCTGCTTCGATGTCAGAAGCCGTGAATGTCACATCCTTCTGTTGCAAAGCGATAAATCACCGCTGCCTTCTGACTGCGGGGATGGTGGAAGCCACAATTAATGTCCTGTTGTTGCTGCTGGCAGCAGGTTTTTGGCATGTTGAAGGAAGCGAGCTTTGTAATGGCTTAATGCCCCCTTGCTTATAAGCTTAACATTAACCACATGCTTAATAAATTTGTTTTCTCAAAGTGGGGCCTGGCGCGAGTGACTGAGAGCTGGACTTTTCTAGGCTCTCTGCCTCCACAGACTCATTCTGTAATGCTGTGGAAAGTCATTTAAATGTCTCCAGTATGTAAGTTTACCCAACTGTAAAATTGGGTATAATAAGGCTTGCTTACTTTACAGCTAAGGTTTAATTCAGTAATGTTTGTTGTGCGGTGTCAGACTTCGTCTAGCAGGTATAATAGGGAAGGTGTAATAAACGGGCAGCATGGAGGGCTGTCCATTAGCAAAGTCATTGTTATAAGAAAAATCTCGCTGGAACAGAATACAGAAATCAAACAGCAGCTGACAGAGCCAGGTAATTATCTTTCCTGTAAAATGTAACCTTCCAGGTAATGAGATGAAGGTGTTAGGAAGGGAGTTGGTGTAACAGAAGGACAAGTGTCGCTAACTGCCTGGGCTGAGCTCTGCGGAGCGTGCCCGGGTGCGAGCCTGGCATGCCAAGTGCCCAGCCCCGTCCCACCGTGGTGTAGAGCGCCTGCCCACAGGTGCTGTGCCCTCCTCAGGCTGAGCTTGCAGGGTAAAGCAGAAACCAAGCGGTGTGTTGGGAAACCCTGCTGCTGTGCGCTCATCTAGACCACAAAAAATGCCAATAAGAGCAATATCCTTATTTTAGCCTAGCTGCCCTCAGGCAGCTTTGTTATGCTGAACAGCCCTGTTGAGCAGAGCATGTATTTTCTTTTAAGTGCACACATTTATCATCTTCATGGGTGATTTATAATGTGAAGCACATTCAAAGAATATGGGACATGGTTTGTCCTGCCACAAAGCTTTTAGTTTGTGTTTCTTTTTTGGCTGCTTGTATACCGAGGTGCGAGTCGCTGGGGTATTTCTGGGCAATGGTGTTTCACTGAAGGCTGCTGATTTTTATTAAACTCCTCTGTATCATGCTAAAGGCTGAAGAACAGCCAGGTAGGGCTCTGTCTTGGTTGGCATACGGAAAAAGGCATCGCCCTAAGGTCCAAGAGTCCAAAAAGTGGTAGCAGTGAGGTGATGAGGGATACCTTGCTTTGAATATAGGTGAGACAGAGATGCTAGGTTCGGACATGTACACTGGGTGAAATTTGGATGTGCTGTTCCCAAACAGAATAACCTTATACTCTCATTGCTGGTTTCCAGCACGGATAAGTGGCTGGGGTAGCTACTGACCAGTCATCCTTGTTTTTCTGCTTCACTAAGGTGGAATCATTAATTGAGCTAATGAGGAAGCCGATATGAAAACTCAATTTTGATTGCACCTGGGATGGCAGGAGTGAGTGCTGCGCAAGCCACAGAGTCCCCCTGTGACTGCTGCCTACAAAAGGAACAGCTTTCTCAAAGTGTTTAACCAAAGATGACCCGTCTCTAATTTGGCCAACAGCTATGGAAACCCTGAGGCCAGGTGGGTCTCACTCATCCCTGAACACTTCTGTGGCTTTCCTGCCCTAAGCATTTTATTTGTTTGCCTGGTTTCCCAAACAAAAATGCCTTGGTCCAACTGAATATTTTGTATTTGTTTGTGAATCATGTGGTGTTCGAATCACTTGGTGTGAGTTTAAATAATGTCTAGAAACTGTACCTGTATAAATCACAAGTATCGGATCAATCAGGAGGTTTGGAGGAGGCACTCCCAGACGAAACCATCCTTCTGGTTCTGCTTTTCCAAGGAATTCAATGGCTGCTTGCACTTGCTATATTTTATAGCCCTTCTTTTGAGTGTTACATTTCATGCTTTCACTACGTAACTCTTGTTTTCAGTGTTAGGAAAATGTGGCCCACTTCACAAAAATCAAGGGCTTCCAAGGGTTTCAATTAAATCTGACTTTTTAAAGAGTCTCCTTTGCTAAGGGTCACATCCTATGCTTCGCTTCCTCAGCCTTCATCAGTGGAGAGTTTTGCTGGGAAAGAGCTGCAATGCTGAGAGTTCTTATTCCACTCTTTAAAACGTCTCCTTCGTATTTTAACCTTCCTGTTGCACATTGATAAAAGCTGGTGAGCGACTGCCTGGGGTGGAGGGGGGAGTCCCCCCAGTGCCCAGTTTTGCGCAGGCTGTGATGGGGACCTTGCAGTCTCCTGAAAGCCGCCGGTGGGGGACAGACATACTGTGGGGCTGGGCTCAGACCAGCTCAACAGCTCCTGTGTAAATGACCTTCAGCCAAAGCTCCTCTCACGCACGCAGTCGGGTAGGAGAGAAGATGGTAAATGGATAAGAAAACGCCAGACTAAATAAGACCAAAATAACAAGTTTCAATTCAGCCAGGGCTCAGATTTCAATCTGTGAGCACAATGCATTTCATTGAATAAAGGGCAAGGTAAAGAACAGGTCTCTTTTTTGAAGTGTAGCACTCTGGACGTGGGAATTACTCAGCAGCTGCTCCGAGCGTGAGAGCAGGGCCGGGCGAGCAGAGGTGCTCCCTTTGGTGAAACAGAGTGAGACTTCTTAGCTGGACCGTGGCTGCAGGGGTTCCACTCTGTGCCAGCTGCCCCACGGGGATGCGCTGATGGCACCCTGAGCAGCAGCCCCGGCCATGCCCGCAGGCGGGGAGCGAGCAGGGATCCCCAGCTGTGCCAGCGGCGTGATGCCCAGCCAATGCGATTCCCAGGAGATGGCTTAAAATCAAAGATAATTCAAAGGTTATGGACCTGGGGATCAGGCTGAACAATATTACTGCCAAAACTAACGGCCACAGAGCCCTGACCGATGCTTCCTTGCATCATTTCTGCCATCACATTACTTATACCCCAGAAATCTGTTTAAAGGTGCTGCTGCTTCCCATGGTTTTCCCCTCTTTATTTATTTTTAATGTTGCTTAATGTTAATCTAACTACCCTGCTGGACTTCCGCTTCTACTCTTCCTCTTAATGCAGCCTCTGAATTTTGTATGTCCCTCTCGAGTGGTGTCCAAAGCCCAGGTGTGCATCCCGGTCTGGCTGTGCTGCTCATTGGGAGCGCGGTGGAGCCTCCGGCTGCATCCTCCTCCCAGCCTGGCGGGGACCAGCAGTGCCCGTGAACAGGCTGCCAGAGGTGAAACCCCAACTTTTATGCACTCTCTGTAAGTGTTAATGAACCTTATAAAGCAAATGCTCACTGAAGTATATCGCATCCCAACTGTTCTCCCTGGGGAGGATAAGCTGGCAGAAACTGTTCACTATTTGCTGAAAGATTCTTTAGTTTCTGGAGCCGGTGCAGATGTACAGGAGATGGTTACAAAGGGAGCTTCCAAAGGGATTGCTACCCCTGGAGAAATAGGCTTCTTCCAACACCGTGGTGTTCCCTTTTAAAAATTGTTTCTTTTCTTTCTTTTCTTTCTTTTCTTTCTTTTCTTTCTTTTCTTTCTTTTCTTTCTTTTCTTTCTTTTCTTTCTTTTCTTTCTTTTCTTTCTTTTCTTTCTTTTCTTTCTTTTCTTTCTTTTCTTTCTTTTCTTTCTTTTCTTTCTTTTCTTTCTTTTCTTTCTTTTCTTTCTTTTCTTTCTTTTCTTTCTTTTCTTTCTTTTCTTTCTTTTCTTTCTTGTAAACCACCATGCCTAGTCACTGCTCCTTATCCCCCTGTAGCATTCTTTTTGATTTTCAGAAGGGGAACTCAGTTTTACCCAGAGCAGCCACCGGCGAGGTGTCCTGCCCATAGCCAGGTTTGTGAGTGGGTTTGTCTTTACTGGGGCAGAATCAGGTTTCCAGTGGTGAATTTCAGATGTGCTTCTGGAGAAATTAAGAATTTTTTTCTCTCTCTTGATTTACTGGTGCTGACATAAACACCATAGCTGACATTTTTTGACATGATCGTAGAGAGCACTTGGAGCTGAGCTGAGCTGAAGGGCAAGGATAATATCTATTGCGGCAGAAGATGCATTCACCCGCTCCCAAGTGCAGATGGCAACTCATGGGACAAAGGCAAACCAAAGACAGAGGAAGGGGGTGAAACTAAAAGGGAAAATCTCTCTTTTTTGAGGTTGGTTACTGAAATGTTAAGGGTAAGCAACTTCTCTGAGTTAGCTATTAATATTCTACAAATGACATTAAAATTCACGTTGCTAGCCTGACTGCTTGCAGCTGTTTTGGTGAGTATCTGTTGGCTGAATTAAGATGGACATCTCTGTTTGGGGTTGCATTACAGGGCAAGCCATCCATTAGTTTCACCGTTCAAAGGAATAATTTTGATGATTCACTGTAATACTTAAGACAATAGAAATCCCTTCAGTTCTCAGAGTTAAAAAATGTTACAGCTTTATGTAACAATTTTTTGGCATTACAAAAGATCTACTGTCATTGGTTACTTATTCATAGTTATGAATTGCTGCTGTTGTCATTTTTACGTTGGATATTGCTATTAAAAGGGAAGATACGATATTCTTTCTGGGTTTGTTTTGTTTTAGTAAATTGCAAGTCGTGATTTAAGTTTCTGCATTCAGGTTTATTTCTGTCTCCCAGTGGGATAATATAATCAACAATTCTTACTATCACTTTCATTTTTAAGAGAGGATGGATGAACTAACTCTCCTGTATGTCTCTTATGAAGTCAGATTAAACACATATTTTGATCATTCTTTTTTCCTTTGGTAGCAAATGGATATTATTTAGTACCAGCACCAAAGATGAGAAGCCCCAAAAGTGAGCTACCTACTGTTCAAATTCCCAGGCAATAAATTAATGGATACCCTTTAAACGAGGTGAATTCTAATCTTTCTCCTGCAGATGAAATGCCCCTGGACTAGTTGTGAGACTGAAAAGGGCACCTACCTCCCTTGTCTTATGAAATCATATGTAATAACTAACTGGGGATAACTGAATGGGCTTTAACACATTTTGTATGCATTTGATAGACCATATGTTTAAAATTTGCTCATGTAGCCATATGTTGAGAACTTCCCCAAATGTTACTTTTTCTTATTTTGGGGTTGTTTTGAAGTTCTAAGAAATGACAGTCTAATGGTGTGACCCCAGCTATTCCACACCATGCCAAACATATTGTAGCTAGTTACTCCGTGGTGACCCTAAACACATGGAAAGCGTAGGAGTGAACAATAATAGCAGAAAGAAGCTTGGCATGTGACTGCAGGGAGGAAAATGAAGAAAAAAGTGTTTAGGAGATGCTGTGGCTGTTATCTTTTAAGTGAATCAAGGCTTCCTGCTTCTTTTCCTGTTATTAGCACTGCTTCCTCAAGTTTTCTGAACTGGTCCCTTTGCTGGGTACTCAAAGGGGCTAAGCTTAGCCCAGTGAGTCTGGCTTTGCCTTCCCACCTCTACAGTCAGTGGAGACAGATTTGTTCTTGAAGTGGGTTATTCACGCTGGCCATTCATTGAGTGTGGAGGTTGGCTGAAAAGATTGGGTTAGGGGCTAATGCTGGCCTCAACAGCTACCTGCCTTAATCATCTTGCCTTTCTATTTGCTCGTATGGTCGGTTGTACCAAAGGCTTTGCAAGAAAGCAGAGATATTAAGGTGTGAGAGTAGCCTGCAAGCATCGTTGTGTTTTATTCCCACTATTTCAAGGATGTGAGGAGTGGTAGTAGTGCAATTTGGTATGAAACAGTGAGTCTATCAAAGCGGTTTTTTGGTCCTTTTATGGCCACAACTCCATATCAAGCTACGACTATGTAAAAAAGCCTTATCTAGTTGATAAAGATGCTGATGCAGCGTAGCTCCAAGTCCCAGTACCGTCAGCTCCTGGCAATGTCTTAAAATAGTTCCTCGAACTGTCCCTGTCGTGCCCAAAGCTGTTGTCACTTCAAGGTCTTCTTGCTTGCATGTTGGCTCATCTGCTTCCCACCCATGCGGTGTATCAGTGGAGAGATGCACGGCTGTTTCTGCAGGCAGCTGCCTTCTCATCAGTCACTGCTCAGCACCAGAAGAAATAGAGCGGAGGTTTCTTGACTTTCCTTTGGTTTCTGGGTTAGTGGAGTAGAGAAAGTGTTTCCATAACCATGGCAGAATTGTGTCAGCTGTATGGGTTCAGATTAATCTGTTTTGTTCATTATTCCCAAACTTTTATTTTTTTATAATGCCTTTTGACAATTCCTCATTCAAATTTGCTCTCAACTCAAAAAGCAGAAAGGATTTTTTTCAGTATGTTACTTTTCTCCAGTGAAATTAGGTTCTTGTTACTTTAAAATCATAAACTTTGAAGAGTTTAATGATTAAATGATGGAAAATGGTAAGCTGTATGTAGATGTGAGTCCCTAGAGCATGCACAGGTTTTGTATTAGCCTGTGTGAAGTTAGAACAGTCCCTTGTAAGGGGATTCATAGTTTTCATTTTCATCATTACCAAACCACTCACCCCTTCTCAGAGCAGGCTGGGGCCCGAGCCTGCACCCCCCGGAGCCCCCTCAGAGCAGACCTGGGACCAGCTCTGTGGTTTTTTACTTTCCTGCAGAGACATTTGTGCACATATTTTTCATTCTCTGTCACTACCATGCTTGACTCAACCTAAAAACTTCACATGCCGAGTTGACTTCCCTCAAGCATTGGAAAAGTTCCCATGCCCATCCCTTTGAAGAAGGAAAACCAAGGTGTCTTTCCCCTTATCACTAATTTTGTTTTGTTTTTTTTGTTGTTCTTTTTTGTTTGTTTGTTTGTTTGTTTTTGTTTCTCCAAATTGTCTCACGCTACCAGAGTAATGTGTTTTACTAGCAGGATAACACTGTGTTGGGTATTAGACTCTGTTTGCCAATGTCCTGAAAAGGTTTTTTACCCAAAATAAGGTAATTTAAGAAGTGAAAAGTGAAACAGATTATAGTGCAGGACTGTAGCCCATCCAACCAAAGAGATTCCTTTCTCTTTTCTTGGTAATGATTATGCAGAATTTTCATTCAGGAAAAAAGGAAAAAAAGCCTGCCAGAAGGATATTATAATTGATAACCAAATCTCGCTGTACAACCTCTTCATAGGCACACCAGTAACACCACTATAATTTTATATTTTCATCTTTAGGGCTTGCTCATGCTCTTGCATGTATTAAGTCTCTTTCTGCAGAAATAATTAGATTACGGACCTCTTTTAAGGTTATTACCTTCCTTTTGAACAAGGGAGATTTGATGTGAAACCCATGAATTATCAATTGTCACCTCCAAAGTGGCATTCACTGCTGAGCTGTGCCGGACCAACTGTAAGACAATTAGATAAATAGGCAGTAGGAGCTCCCTCCCACACCTGCATGTGTTCGCAGCGGGTACCAGGAGCAATCGTTATGGCAGAATGAATAATGCAAAATGGAAAGCATGTGTTTTCTTCTCCGTTTTCTGCTCAAGAGTACATTATATGCTCGCATCGGCTGTGAAATGCCATTTTCCTGATTTCTTTGTGCAAGTACTAAGCAACTTTCGCTGAAACTGAAAGGCAGCAATCCAAAAGGTACAAAGGAAATCGTTTTCTGACCTCAAGTATATTAGAATATGAAACATGGCAATATAAAATGTCTAATCTCCCTGTCAGTGCTGAGTCCTTGGTCTAAATGCTAAGTGGGAATGCCACAGTGTAGCATTTAGACTGAGGATTTGAACCCTGATAGAGGGATTAGCCATCTGATATGACAAAAAGAAATAACCAGTGTTATTAGAGTTAACAGTAACAAAAACTTTCTGGAGGAGATTAAAAGCTTGTGCTTCTGAATCTAAACCAGCATTTCCTCAGGGCCAGGGCAAGCCTGCAGGCTGCCCTCGCCGGCTGCCGCGGCGGGATGCAGTGCTCACTGGGCATCACGGCCAGGGGACGAGCTGCCTTTGGGCTGGGATGCATGGGAGGAGCAGGGGGATGTGGTACTGAACTGGTCTCCTGGAGACTGGAGGAGAATTTTCTGGGAGAGGAGTATCCCACATTTACCCTTTTACATCTTGCTCTGAAATGCGTGGTAGTGGCCGCGCTGGATGCTGACTTCTCCAATAAAAGGCTGGCCCGTCCTGGTGGGGCTCGCTTCTCCTGGCTCTGTTGGCGATGGCCCGAATCCAAAGCCCATGAAAATGACATCTCTGCTCTCTCACTGCCAGTCCTTCCCGCAGCCCCGCGGGTCGGGCTGGCACACGGTGGGTTGGACCCCACTCGCCGCCTCCTCCCCAGCCCCCTGGAACAGCCTGGGGCGCGATGTGCCATGTGGGGTCAGCTCAGGGGGCTTTTCCCAGTGGGAGAGGGACTGCCCCATGCTCAGTGTGAGTTCCAGATGTGTTGCCATCCATTTTCACATGCCAATGCAAAGTAGGATGTGCGGGTTGGATCCCGAGGATCATAGGAAATGAGTGCAATCTTTACAAACAGAGACAAAGCTCTTCCTTTAGAAATTAAAATATTATTTTATCTAGCTCTGAAGCATTTAAAGCAAAGTAAAAATAAGATAGGACTTCAACATAGGTTGTGTTCCAAATCACACAACAGGTCTTTATTTTCTGAATATAGTTCAAGACGTACCTAGCAGACTGGTGGCTTTGGTGTAAGTGGGATGTCCCCTGCAGGTTTAATACAGCGATCGGTGAAGGGCTGGATGCGCTGTGCTCCGTGAGCCCCCTGCACCAACACCGGCGAGCAAACCCTCAGGTTTTGCATCTGTCTGACAAAGGCAGTCTGAAGGTAATTTTTCAGAAGTGATTTAGAGCCACCACGGCATAGTTAGCATACTGACTTGACATGTCAAGGCTTCCAATGTGTTAAATGTTTCGTGGCTTTTCTGCCGGAAACAAAGTTAATGTCAAAATACATTTTTTGATGCTTAGACACGTTCAAAACACTCGCCAGCAGCTGACTGAACAAACAAAGAAAATTCATTTATAGAGCTGTTAGCAGACATATTTGGAAAACATGTTTTATCCGTTATTTCCTACCGCAGAGAGCAGCTCTGCGTGCTCTCCACTGCCCTGCTCTGTCCTCGCCGCCCCCCCGGCACCCAGGGCTGGCTGCCCAGTACCAGAGCTGGCTGGCCCAGGACCTGACTGCTCAATTCTGACAAAATTGAAAAGAAATCTACTTTAAAATTCGAATCATTATTTATAATACCCTGCAGCAATCCTAGGAGGCTTTGGGGGCTCTGGGGTTGGAGGCTTCAAAAAGCCCAGAATCGAATTATCTTCCATTCAACTCTATTAACATCAGTCAAACTATGTGAAAGACAGGTTTTATTGTTAGTTTAGATTTTTATGCTATAAAGACACCATTCAGAAGTCTCTAGCAAAGAAAAAAAAGTGTTTCAGCCCCTGCTGTAGGTGAATGTCTATCATTTGGAGATCTGTCCCATGCTGCAGCTCTGCCCAGTGATGGAGCAGGTCCTGCTCGCTGAGCCCGGGGTCACCGCTCACCACATCCAGCACCCTAAAGATTCTGCACCTACAATCAGGGCCGTTCACCCTCCCGAGAGCTGCCTACCGGTCTGCATGTGCCGTCGGAAATCAGGCCCTGGCCATACGGGCAGAGCAAGAGGAACTTGGATGGGCTGAGCGCTGGGGGGAGGCAGGAAGGCACCTTCCTTCCACTTGCTCTTGCGATGGGTGGGCAGCTGCAGGCTGGACCGCGCCGTGCATGCGAATTCAGCTGGGAAGTGTTTGAGGTGTGCTTTCCTGACCGGAAGGCATTTTTTTCTCAGTCTCAGATCTGAGGAAAACCCCTCTCCCCTACTGATAGAGGTTGTGCTGGGCATTGTATAATGGAATAAATACATATATTGTTACGTTGCTCCTGAGCAATGCTTTTGGCCCCACGCAGAGTCTGTTGAGAACATCCCCCATGGACAGCAGCTTTGATTTTACACCTCAGTGCAGCAGGAGCTCAGCCGGTCCCAGAAGACATTTTGCAGCATCTGCCCACTATGGGGGCACCTCACATGGAGGACAACCCTGCAGGTACCCCGGCTCGTGTGTCGTGAGGTTCGTTCGGGCCCCTGGGACCCCCCCCATCATGTGCTGCCCTGCTTCATCCCTGGAAGGGCTGGAATAAAAGTGTTTTAATGTCTCGGGCTCGGTTTACTCAGCCACAGGACATATCTAATACCTCTTTGAGGAGGTTAACACGCAGCATCAGGGGTATCTACAGCACTGCTCTGTGATGAGAGGTGCCATGCAAGTGCCAAGTATTTTTATTATAAGGCACTTAATAATAAAGTGTGCCTCTCAGAGAGGAAAATCCGCCAATAACTCTTTGCAGTGGAGAGGGCACTCATTTTTGTATTGCAATCATTGCTCGGTGAATACCCCAGAGAAATGTTTGAAATGAGTGTGATATCTTCCAGGGAGATCAGTGTACTTCCAGAGGGATTTTGCTCAGAAACCTGTGAAGCTTCTGTTCCTATAGCTTTTGTTGGCTTATAGCCTTCTATTTCTGTCATAATACTTCATTAGGTTTTGTCAAACTGTTCCAATTGCTATAGCAACTCTAATGAAATCTTGCTCCCTAAATAGCCACGCCAATTTTATCAGGTCGAAATCTGCCCTTTACAGCTAATTCACTACCTTTTTTTCCTCCGAGTAGAGAGTTTGCTGTGAGGACCCCACATTTTTTTTTTTTTCTTCCCTTTTCAACTTAAATGGAAGGGTTTCTTTTAAAATCATGTGTGTATTCAACTAATGTGTGCAGGAAAGACAAACCCTCTGGAGATGCAAGCTGAAGCCTGCCTTTTGTTCCCTCGGATGCTCTTGCTGGCTGACCTGTGTATTTAGAGCAAGATAATGCAGGTTCATCATCATTACAAAACGGCATGTGTAATATTTCTTCCAAATGCCCTGTAAACACAGGGAAAGGGTGTGGTGTGTATTTTATGATAAATTTTCTGCTATTTTATTGCAGTGAGATCTGATCTGGCTTGAATTCAAGCCCCCGCCAAGGCAGCCCGTGTTATATTTGCAGTACTCTGAAGCACTTGCTCTCACCTTTTGCATGGAAATCCAAGACGGCATTTTGCGGTACTTTTGTTGGCATGTGAGAGGGTTTGTAATTGAATAGTAAATGTCTCTTTTGCCACTTCCCTTCTGGAATGATAACTTCTGTGCAAGCAGGAAATTGTCTTCCAGCTGCTCCCAGTGAATGAGCTCTTTAAGTTGGTTATTTTAAAATAATTTGTTTAACTTTCTGAGTTGGGAGGGATAAGATGAAAATAAAAGATGGGTGGCAGGCCCTGCCCCAAGTTTCGGCTGCAGCCAAACGGCACCATTAGATATTCCCCAGCTGGACAGAGATGAAATTATTCTTTTTGGCTGGACAAAGGTTTTTTTGCTAAATGAATGACTGAAGTCAAACCTATAAATGACAGTGCTCTAATCATAAAACCACCATATTTCACAAGTTTCAAACAGAAAGTAGGGAAATGTAGAATGAATTCAGCAGCTGAAATAGTCTGCCTAATGTGTATTAAGGTGCTTTGAAAGGGTATTGTGAAACTTCCATTATATCTTCCTACATTTTACATGAACTGAGGCCTTCCTCTTGCCTAGCTTGTATATATTTCTCCACAAAAGGAAATGAAAAAACTTTTTCCTTGCTAGTGAAGAAAAATAGTTAAACACCCTGCCACCCCACCCGAGGTAGTGCATATGTCCCCAAACAGAGAACTGCCTAATAAGCACAATGCTATGAAGTCCAGGCTAAATTAATATTTTCCTTTCATTGCAGATCCTCAACAATTCCAGCACCTGAATTTCATGAGGGATGGGATTTTTAAAGATAATTGGGGAGTGGAAAGGAGGCAGATTCCCAAATTTTGCTAATACTCGGTGAAAATTTCATTCTTAATGTTCTCTGTTGGTTCGTGTGCTGTGCTCCTCTAAGTCTTGCTCTGACACTTTTGTTCATACATTGTGTTCATCATGTGTCCTCCGACCCCTATGCTGGGAGACAACTCTGGGCGCGATGGTTTGGAGAGTATCAGTAACGACAGAACTTGCAAATAGGATCCAAGCCTCGTGGGATGATGCTGCGTGAGTTAACTGCTAAAAAAGGAGCAGAGCTCCTGCAGCTCTCAGTTTGCACCACCAAGTACAACAGCTGTTGCTTCCTCAGCTGCCCATGGGATGGCATAACCTGGCCTCTTGGGTTGACAGTCTTGCCCTGTGCTCCCACAAATAGGCGTTGGGAGTTTGGGGCAGGAGCAACACACACTTTATAATTGTAAAGCACAAACAGAAAGCAGCAGGGATGGTTCTGTGCCGCACTCAGTAGCACAGGTACCACCGGGTTTGAGAAGTGGGGGGTGTCAGTAACCTGATGGAAATGGAGAATCTTTTGCCTGACTATGGGAAAACCCACCGGACTGATAACCTTGACAAAGGGCTGCTCTTGGCAGTGCTCTCACTTGCCTACAGCTGCTTCCAATTTCTTATAGTGTCTGACAAGGTTTACATCACCTGCCCACATATCCCATGTTCAAACGGCACGCTGGAGCCGCACGTTCTGGAGATCAAGATTTGTATCCCCTGGGGCCGTACCATATAAATACCATAGGAACAAGGTCTGACTTTGCGGGGAGACCTGCGTTTGTAGGAAGATGATGCAGGTAAGCGATGTGTGTTTGGGAGAAACTGAACAGTTTAAGAATTGCTGAAAACATTGTTATTTTACATTGCAGACTGGTAGCAAGCACATCAAATGCAAGGGGAAGGCTGGAGGCAGGCGTGCCGAGAGCTCTTTGAGAGACAGTGGCTGCAGAGAGAAAGGTCTGGAAGGCAAAAGCGGGAGGATAGTGCCTGAAATCAAAGCAGGGCCTGATTAAAGCGGGAATATTATGGTACCGGGGGAATTTAAGGATAGTAGAAGACAGAAAGCCAAAAAGATCTCCAGAAGCAATGTACAGATTCAAATGGTGATACTTTAGTAGCTGGAAAGAGCTGTCTGCGATGAAAGAAGAGAGGCTGATTCCCACCCAGCAGCACTGCAGGGCTACAGTCGCTGGCTTGCTGACACCAGACTGAAATTCTCATAAAACCAGAAAACGCACTGTCCTAATACCCACCCCCCCCACCCCCCCCGATGTGTTCATTTAAATATCTGTTCACTAAATACTTTTTAATAATTTCATGTCACCTCGCAGTCTTACAGGAATATGCTGGTACTTAGGAACTTTGCTTCCCTGCATTACAGAATTTTGATTCCTTTTATAAGTTGCCTGAGCTCATTATACATTTAATAAGCCGCTGTGGCCAGACACATCATCTCAATTCTCTGCAGTTAGCAAATGCTGCTTTGCTTTAGCTTCTGCTAATCATGACAACCAACCTACTCACATTACTTAGATCTCTAATCCCATGAAATAACTTAGTGTCACTCTCTAGAGCAGATAAAAAACCCACCAAAACAAAACTCTCATCTAAAATGTGATGTCAATCACAGAGAACAGTTCTACACAACATGTTAGCTACAGGGAGAGAAAAAACCCAAACCTCCCAATTTTCTTCATAAAAATGTCTTTAGCTGTGAATTTTCACAAAATGTTGTTCAATAATACATTCACTGTTAAATTTCCATTTACCTGTAACTCTTCTGTTGCCTGTAGCAATTGAAGCTTCCTCACCCTGTGCCCCCCTCTGTTGGAGAGAGGGAGATAGCATTTCTTGATCTGTGAGCCAGATAACAATAATAACTTCTTCCTCCTAATATTTTTTTCTGAGAAAGGACTACAGAGTAATTGAGACATCTCCAGCATTGAAGATTACATAAAAATAAAGCTAAAAGAATTCCCTTGATATTTTCCCTTTGCCAAATCCCGTTTACATTTCTAGTCATCTTTACTTAGAAATTTCCCCACATCTGTTCTAGGAAGTCAGGGGTTCATGCCCTGGAAATTCTTCCTGGAAATAACTTCTGAAACTTCTGAACATCTCACCAGGCCAGAGGGTTCTCCCCTGTGCCCCCTCTTTCTCTCTGGGAATCCTTTGGGATGCAAGAGCTGTGTGCGGGCAAGTTTCTCGTCAGCAGCATTTCAAGGAACTTGTATTTAGCTGCTTTTTGGTTCTTAAGTGGCAGCAGCTGAGCACAGATGTCTGGATTGGCAACAGTTATGAACCCAATTAACCCAGTTAGTGGCACCACAGCCCTTTGTGAGGTGACAGATTATTGCAAGCAGACGTGGTACAGCCACTCGCCCCCGTCACATGCCCTTGTGGCACTGAGAAAATGAGTGGAGGTAGGAACCGCTGAGTGATTAGCTGTTACAATGCTGTTAATTAAGCACTGGTAGGAAGTTTGCCATAAAAATAGAGCTCAACTTCTTCAACTGTTTTGTCCATCCCATGTTTGGCACTGTGTTATTAGAGCACAAAAAATAATATCAATCCAGTAACTGGGTAGCAGCTTTAGAAGATGTGACCATGAAGCAAGGTGTGAGATTCAGGAGATGTAATCCTGTCACGGGGCATTCACTGAAGGGAAGGAGTGAATTCAGATCAAACAACTCCTGAATTTCACTGGGGTGACCCATTCCTGCATCCCTGTGACTGTGGGTGGCAGGCAGCTTTGGCCAGGACGGCAAGCCGGAGCAGACAGGAGCTGTGACTGTCCGGACTGCACAATGCGAGCTGTGCTGATTCGCAAGATTACGAATGCAACCTGCTATTGCAACCTGTTTCTGCACAGCGGTGAGTGGTTTCTCAGCTTCACAAAGACCACACAAAGGAGGTGAAATCAAATAGCTGATATTTTGGGTAGGTCTCCTTGCAATCCCTTCTGTCTCTTGTCTGGTGAACAACAGCAGCAGCTTACATTTGTTACTGGTGGATCCCATGCTGTTTTACACAAGCAGTTCATATAATTTTCCCCAAACTAATCAGCTCAGGACTCCTGCCACCTTGTTCACTAGTTCAGTTTCTCCCTTGAATTAAACCATTTATTTCTGTGCTGTATCACAAGGCCCGTTCTGCAGAGGGCTATATCAGGAGGCAGAGTGCTGTGGGACATGGCGCAGCCGGGGGGGCAAAGTGCTGTAGCAGAAAGCGACGCTAAAGCTGTGTTTCAGAGGAGATTTTTAAGCAAACTACAAATAATATCCTGGACTGTGTTATCCATTCAGATTGAGTGTAATCCCTACCCCTATCGCCACACCACTAAATGTGTTTAAGAGCAGAGATTTATTTCCCCTCTTATTATCCTTCCTATCTCCCTTCCTCTTGCACTCCATGCTACTTAGGAGTTCAGAAATAACTAGTTTAGCATGAAACTTCTGCACTCTCCATCATCTCTGGGAAATTTCTAGACTAATGTTCATTTATTTCAAGGCTCTCTTCCTCCCCTCTGCTATTATGATTCAGGACTTCAGGGATCTATTTTGTAGGCAGGCTTTAAAGGTTACTCCCTTTAGTACCTTAATACCTCTTACTCTAAGGTTATTCTGCCATTTTTCCCCTTAGAAGTCTTCAATTTTTGTTCTAAATGGCAAATGCCTCTTCCAATCCTTTTGAACTCCCCATTTTGCGCTGCTTTTCCAGCTCTTTGTCTTAGCACGTCTCATTTTTGATTGCGACTAACTGCAGCAATTCTTACAAATTCTTTAGGTGCTCTGATAGTTTGCAGCCGGCCACCAAGTGGTGGCCATGGTCATGTAGGTCTTTCTGCATCGTCACCTGAATGCAAGAACAGGTCTAGGCTTGACCGTGTTCTTGGCATTTTGAATTAGGTTTTGGGAATGATTGGGAAGTGGAGCCTTGCCAGGACAATAATGCTCATTATGTAAATTCTAATCCAGAATAGGCAGCATCGTTTGGATTTTGAGTAGAGGTGTTTCTCTGATTCTCCACCTTTAGGACAGCACGACCCACCTCCTGCTGAGCCAAGATCTCTGTATCACTTATCACTCTGAAAAGGGCAGAATGTAATAAATTTAATATTTAAATTCATGATTTGTTGCTTAGTTACACATGTCATGAAGGGAAAGCAATAATACTACATGATTTATGTAACTGACAGTCCAAATTTTAAGGCTTGAACATTGAATATTCATACCATGTTTATACAAGCTATTATCTACAGGGGAAATGTCAAGAATAAATTCCACATCTTCTCTTGAACATTTTTAAGACAAATACATGAAACACCAAATAAATTATTGGTTAGTCTGAATACTTGGCTGAGTTTCACAATTTTATCTGTAAGAATGGTTGTGCGTAGGGTAGCCCTTCTCTTTGCATGAAATTTTATCACCACAGTGATGGGCAGATTCTGCACTCTAAATTCCGTTGTAATGCACCGTGTATTTGAATGAAGGTCTGTACAGGCACAAGATGTGCTGCAGGAAGGGAAAGAATTAACCATTGAAGCATAATGTCTTCAGTTCCTCAGGGAACAGTGAAAATGCATTTCCCCTTGTCTGTACCCTGTACAAAATAACCCTAGGACAATAGGAGAGCCTTTTTTCCCAGAAGAGCGTCTACTTGGGAATCTGAAAAAGAAATGCCTTCGCCATGACAAATGTACGGCAGCATATAAAGTGCTGTCTGCTGAAATAAGAAGGCTTGCAGGGGAAAGGATAAATGCATTTTCTCGTTACTTTGGATGAAAAGGTACTAAGATTTAAATTTTCAATTGAATGTGATAAATCCCTCTTTTTCAGAAGCAACCTATACATTTAAAAGATTTATAAATTCCTCTAAAATGCGTACTTTCCCATCATACGCCAGGCGCTCTGCTCTGAGCAGCGAGCAGGGATGGAGGGTGAGGGGCTCTCCGCGGGCCGGGCTGACACATCCCCTTGCAGGAGTCCGAGGGTGCGAGTCAGCCGCTGATGGAGTTAATAGGAACGTTTCAATGGAGTGTGTACCAGGCCTTTAAACACTAAATATAGGCTATATAACTTTGGGCAATCTCCCGTTTCTTTTCATTAATTTTAAGCTTGTTCTGTCCTGCATGTTAGGAAGGGATTTACGCTAATCTGACAAGTACTGAATGATCTGGTTTAAATTGCTGGCTACTGCGGTAACGTCTGGAAGGAAGACAAACCATGTCAGCTTTGTTATGTGATGGAATTAAAAGTCTGGAATCTAAGCAAAGTCCCAGCACTTTTGTTGTGATTCTTCTAAGTTTACAAAGAAAACTGCCCTATTGTCTGTCTGTCTGCATGTGTGCAAGCAGCGCAAAAGCCCAGTTCTGCCCCTCTGAGCTGGGCTGTTGAAGGGAGTTGCTTTGGGATTATTGCAGGGTGCTGCCTCGAGCACTTTTGTGCATGAGCTGGAATATGGTTTTTTCAGCCAAATTTTATTCAAACTAAGAGTCCTGCCACAAAACCCAGAATAGGGGTGGATAAAGCGATGGGATTGAGGGAATTGTGCACGGCCTTGAAGAGGCGTAGCCTGCGAGCCTGGGGGGCGCTGCTCTCTTCGTTCACCTGGAGCTCACATGGAGGTCTCAAGTCGAGTAGTGTCAGGGTTTTTCAGAGATCAATGACTGACTTGCACAAAGAGTTTAGAGTGATTTGACCATAATAATCAGACCTCGTACTGACTGCGTGACTGTCACGGGAATGTAAACAATCTGGGAGCTGATTTGAACAGATGAGGTCCACCATGGCTCAGCAACAAGAACATATACTTCACCTGTCAAAATGTACCTTTGCACAAATTATGAGCTGAGAGCGTTCAGTAAGATGGAAAATAAACTTGTTACAGGAACAATGATCTGCCCTCTGAGAGCCAAAGGAGCTGGGGCTGGTCTGCACCGCTCAGTCAAGTGGACCTTGAGCATGATCCATAGCTGGGTTGGGAGGAGATGGGCTCCTCCAGCTGTCGTGTGGAGCCCGGAGGGAAGGAAAGGAGGAGTTGCCCTTCGATAGCAAAAGGAGGGAAGGACAAACACCCTTTGGGCACTATGGTGGAGAGGTATGTTTGGCAAAGAATCTGTCGCAAGAGATCCATTCATGCCCTGTCCGTCTGAGGGATATCGCTTAAGGCTTCAAATCGATGGAACATCCTATGAGGTTTCATTATATGCAACAGATTTCAGGTAGGCAGCTTTGAACTTAGAGTGAAGACATCAAGGAATTGCAAGTTTACCCAAAATTTCCTGTCCATCCCTAAACCAGCTGAAGTGACTGTCATGCACAAGAGTGTTCTGGGCACTGTCTTCCAAATCTGTTCAGCCTTTCCAAAGCACCCTGGTTTGTGCTCTACCCAAATAATTGCTTGTAACGTGGAAAATAGTAATTCTTCTTGTTGTGTAGCTGTCTGTGTATTCTGGACACAACAGGCTGCTTGGTGCCAGTTGCTGGTGGGGGAAGGATACCGCTCTTTAGGGAACACTTAAAGCCAAAATGGATCATGCTGAATATTTCTTCTTCAGTTGGTAGTGAAGGACCAGGCTGCCTTTGCTATGCTTTTACAAGATGTTGTTTCCTCTTTGTTACAGGAAAGCTCACTGTCAGCCATGGGAGGTGGGCATTGCCCTTTCCCTGCGGGGCATTCCTCAGGCACCTCAAGAAGGGTTGAACGGTGTGAATGCAGAAGCTGCTGCCTGGCTCCACAAAGGGAGCTGGCCATCACAGCGGGCCAGGAATCCTCCTTCACCTCCTGTGCTGCAGGTAACGTTCAGCTCTATCTTCTCAATGTTCAATTCCATCTACTCAGAGCTGTCTCAGGGGCACTGCAAGCTCACAGTAAAGAAATTGTGCACCTGCCTGTAGAAATGGTGTAATCTGGATCCCAAGAAACATGGGCTAGGTCAACGTCTCAGCTGCAGCACTTGCTTGTTGAGACAACAGAAATCCCTTTAAAGGCAGAATTTTTGGAGCAGAAGCAAAGTAGAAATTCTTCAGGAAGGAAAATCAGAGAAAGGGTCCTTTATTTCACTAGTGTCCTGCCATACCAAAGCCGCACCTGAGGAGGAATTGATATTTAAAGCACATTTTTTTATTGCCAATAAAGGCTTTCCACTTAGGGAAGAAATCTAACCATCTGCCTCCACGGTACACAAGAAAACAGAAGACAATCACTTTAGTGTGTAAGTTCTGCAAGACAGATTGTCAATAGCCATTGACGCATCCAAAATGAGAGGCTCAAATGGGAGCTGGTAATGCATTTAGTACGTACTTAAAAGGTTTCTTCTGTGGCCTGTTGTCATTCCAGGAGAGAATTGTACATGTTCACATGTCAGGTGGCTAAAATGGCTCTTGCTCCCTTCTTCCATCAACCATAAACATATTCAACGCCACTAATTTCATTAGACTTTTTCCAGCAGTATCTCGCCCCTCACAAGAGCCTCTGTGACCAAGGCAGTGAAATGTCTCAATTCAGACCATTAGTCTCGAGTCCCTTTAAGGTGGCTTTTGTTCCCTCCAATGAGTGTCTCCACAAAGTAGCTGTTACTCTATTTTTGTATTGCGGAAGCAGAAGGGCAAGATGTACTAATGGGCTGAACATTGAGTTATAATAAATGGGGAATTCTCACGGCCTGTTTGTATGTCGTTTTTTCTCAGCCCATGTGTTTTCACTTGGGTGTTTGCTCTGTAGGAATGCAGTAAAGCGTTAGGTTTTTTGGAGGAACGATGGAGCTATTTTGCAGCATAACCTATGGAATCCATCTGTGAGTGAGGGGCTTGTGGCTTCAGCGTCCTCAGCAGCTGTGAATTATTACATTTTTGTTGTGCTTGCAGGGTCGATACTCTTTGTGCTAGTCTCTAACTTCTTGTTAAGAAAAAAACGGTTTCCTACATCTTGCCAGCTGTGCTTTCCATTCCTGATGCCACATTGCTTCATTTTCTTTGGGCTTGTAATGAACGTTTGTTCCTTTGTCTCATATTCTCCCCCTTTGCTGCTCTCCTTGTTCCAGTGCTTGATTACCAGGGACTGAATTTGTGAAGTATATTTAAATGCTTAAAGCTTTTTTAGACACCTGACTTTTTTTTTTTTTTCCCCTCCTGTGATTAGGATATAGGTCTAAGTGATTAATCTGTCTTCCTGAATAATGACAAAACCGTTGCATCAGCATGAGAGGATCTAACCTTTGAAGAATTCCCCTGGGAGCACCCGTTTCTGCTGGGGATTTCACTGCCAGTCAGAGCAGTTAATAAAAGAAGGGAAAGCCAATAACACTGCCAGAAGTTTTTGCTATATAGAAGTCAGAGAATCACTTGGAGGCTGTCAGATGTAATGTATGACATTATTAATATGAAGAATTTCAGATCAAAACAGGGCTTACTGTCCCAGCGACTGGGTCATGTGGAAGTGGCTGAGGAAACAGGGAGTCTTCAAGTGGAACATCCAGAGGAGAGCGCTTGGGCAGACTTTGCGAAGTCATTAATCTTAGCACTTCAGGAGGATGAGAAAATGAAACATAGCAGAGGAGATGTTCCAGCTGTAGTCCTGGGCACCCCGGGGTGTGTTTCAGCCTTTGATCTCAGAGCTCCTCAAGACGTGGGAAGCCTTTCCTTCCTGGCGGGCAATGTGGCAACGGATGCCCAGACAATACTGAGGAATGGGGCAGGAGCCCATCCAACGGCCCACCAAGTCCTCTTAGCTGGTCACAGTGCTGGAGCACCAGCACCACAAAAGGTGATCTTAGACTTAATTTTTCTCCTCTTTTTTGAATGTCACACTCTGAAAACATTGGTTCAAACCATGCGGGAATACTCAGTGCCTGGGAAGAATTAATTATGCAGTCATCATGTTTTCATAAAACCATAGACTGTTTATTTGTTTAAATATTTGTCTCCTTTGTTTCACGTAAATGATCACAACTCTGATAATCTAAGCACACTATGTAAATTCAACTCGCATCTAGTGGGACGATGTGCTAGTACAGCTGGTTGGAAACCAGGCAGCTTAGAGGAATGTTCATTAGGCATCCTGAGCCTAAAAAATGGCTTGGTAACCTAGGGAAGGTTTTTAACAGCCTCTGTTGGGCACACAATTTGTTTGACGAATCCCATCTTCCTTATCGTGTGCAAATTCTCTGCCAAAAAAATTTCTGGTTTTAAGCATTAGTTAGTTTTAAATAAGTCCTCAAAGCTGCATAGACTTTCTCATGGAGGTTTCATTGCAAGATGCTTCTTTGAGTGCAGAAGGGACACTCTGGGCTCCTGGTAACCCCCTGTCCCTCAAGTGACCGTAACCCTTGGAAACAAACTTCTGTTGCATTTATTTGGCTTCAGAAATCTCTGCGTGAATGTTCCTGAGTTTCTCAGGCAGGTCTGTGGCAGCACCTGGTACCCTGGGCACCCCGTGGCTCTGGCACCATCGCCTGGGTGGGGAGTTCCCAATGGAGCCACAAGACCTCGCAGGGAGTGAGGGCTGCGGGGGAAAAGTGCAACACTTGGTAATATTTTTGCTTATATAAGCTCGGCACCAGGTTTGAATAATCATTTTAAAGCAAAATTGATTCTCGTCCTGCTGTGTTAGTGGTTTGCTTTTATTTTTATTTAATTTAATTTTCTTACATTAAGGGCAGCTAAAACCCTTACAAAAAAGGCTGCTTCAGGTGATGGTTGCTGCTTGGTTGTGGCTGTGCAAGGAGCAGTATTGCTGCACCGCTGCAGAGGAAGGAAGGGCAGTTAACAAAGACACCAACAATGTAAATCTCCATTCCTTATTGCCTCTGGTAGTTTTTTTTGGTCAGCAGTACGAGTAGGTATTAGGTTGTAGTTGGGCATCAGTTCTTTCAATGGACTGGTTTTCATTCCTGTAATCATCTCACTGTCCCAGCAGTGTTAACTGGTGAATGATGTCTTTGTTCTCCCTCATTACAAGTAAGCAGGAAGGTCTGTGATAAAATACCTGGCTGGAAAAACTCTTTGGTTTTTCATGGATTCATCCCAAGGACACTGTGCTCCCCTCTTTTCTCCACTCCTCATTTGTACAGACCTGCCCTTCCTCAGCAGACCTGCTCTCCTCCTGCTCCTCACCTGCATGTCTCTGCCTGCTCTCTGTGATTGAGCTATGAAATCAAGGAAGATTTCTCTTCCCAAGCAAACTGAAATGAAGTCTCCCCTCTAGAGCGAAGGGAACAGTTCCTTTAATATTTGGCATTTTATATAGATAATCTGTCAGCAGCAGCAGGTGGTGCTAGGGGCTGCGCTGTGCCTCTGGCCATCCTCCGTAACCCTCGCCTTGCAAGGGATCCTTGGTGAGATGAACAGGAAAACTCCCTTCTCCTGTCGGAAGGTTTCCCAACTCTCTAATTGATGAGGATTTTTTCCTCATTACCTGTCATGAGCTGTTTGTCAGCTCCTGCCTGAACTGCAAAGTGATCTTGAAATGTCTCAGCGACTCGCCGGCAGCACGCCCTCCCATCAGGGGAAATCAGGGAACATTTATTTGCTCGGATACTTTTCCTTATAATGTGATTGTGGAGCTTTTTCAACAAGGATTTAAAATACTTGTTGACATGACAGGCAAAGTCTATTCTGCTTCTCATCCTGGTGGTGCTTGGTACCTTTGGGGTCTGCTGCACGCCTCAAGTCTAAACTTCCAAGTGGTATGATTTTAAAGCTCTTTGCGCTAATAATGTTTGTCTTATAATGCTGTATTAAAAAAGGTAAGGGTGAAATGTCATACAGGTGGGAAAAGTAGTACCTGGAAGATTGGTTGTGCTCTGCAGCCAAAATACTTATTGTTCTTTATGGTATAAAAGACAGTAAATAAAATTTGAAGTGGCATATGGCATTAGATTTCCCCAAGATAAAAATCTACAATGCGCTCTTTGTGATGTCCTTATTTCAGTAGCATGAGAGTATCAAAATATTACCACCTGCTGATAATCTGATAGAAAATATCCAACCTGCCTTGTGTGAGAAAAGACCGAGTGCATAAAAATGTTCCTGTTTTCAGTAATGCCCTCCAATGATGGAAACACAGATTTGGTTGTTTTAAACTTGTCTTGCACCTTTTGATTGCAGAAATGCTTTGGCAGAGACCTGCAAGGACTAATGCAATAGGCTTCAGAGGATCTGCTCATGGTGTTTTTGATTAAAAACAGATAGGATTAAACCACTGTATTTCAAAGCGTGCAGGACCATATAATACCTGTGTTATCTTCTCCAGTGAAAACATGTGATGAGTATGATCCATATTTCAGACATCCTCATTCTGGGGAAAAAAATAAAGCCTAATTACTGATAGCACTAAAAAAAAAAGTTTAAATTTTTTCACCTTGCCTAGTTTAAAAGTTCACTTTTTTTGCTTCAGTTTCTACCACCTTGTGCTGTGTTTTGCACATCACCCCTTGGTCTCGGCATCATCCGAAGGGTGGTCACTCTCTGCATGAGGCGATTCTCACGGCATGAGGCTGGGATCTCTGGGATCTCCATCTGAGCCTCCAGCTCTGGTGTGGGACTGAACTCACCCGCCTGGTTTGGCATTGAAATTATCTGGATGATGTGCAAGCCCGTGGGGCAGCTCAGAGCTGTATGTTGCACTGGCAGGGGAGAGATGAGACTGCCCCAGGACCTCAGTACCGTGCGGAGAATCACAACTAAAGATTTCCTGAGAAAAAGAGATTGCTTGGAGCACAGGGGCTGGGATCTGGTTAAAATATGTGTGTTTTCTCAGCTCCTACTCCTCAGCTGCCAAGCGTGGCTAAAGAGCCAGGAGACCCCTGTCTGAAAGGTGCTCTGGAGGGGTTGTATCAAAGCTTTTGCCCAGTAACACCTAAGCAGCAGCGGTACATCAGCCGCCGTGTGACTCCCCAACACGTCTTGTATGATCACGTCCTCCTACGGCGACACACAGTGTGAGGTGTCGGACTGTACGCACTCGCCCTGTGCCTGGCAAGGGCTGGCTTTAAAAGAGCAGGGTTTAAAGCAGGGATTGCTGGAACGTTAAGTAAATATTGAGACATGGCTGGAGCCATGTCTGAAAATATCTATAGTATACCTTTGTGTACACAGAGGATAATGCTCAGAAAGAACAGGGATGCATCTTTATTTTTTTTTTTTTAAACTGCTGTTCTTCCAGGCATTCTGGAAATCAGGACCAAGAAGCCCAACATGGAACAATTAAGGCTTTTGCAGATGATTATGCTCTACAGCAAGGAATGGAGAGAAGGTGTTTTCGCTCCAAAGGTAAAATACCCCATGGGGGAAACCTGCCTTCTGAGCACAGTGCTGAGGTCTGGATCCACGCTGTTACACTCACAGCATTATCAGCAGCTGCAACAGGTCACGAGCATCCTTTGTTTGTCAGAGGAAGAGCCAAATTGCAGGATTTGTTTCAAATCCTTCCAGTCCTTGCTGTGAGTGTGAATGACACTGCTTTATCTTGCTGGGTGTTAAAAGCGCTACCTTCTTCGTAGCTTTTGGTTTGCAGGTGTATCTCTTCATTTGAGCAGAGAAATATTTCCAATACACCGTTATGCAGCGATAAACCCCCTGTTTCTCAGGTGTGTGTGGGTCCTGGAGGTGCTGGTGTCGCTGGGAGTCTTCCCTTGTAATGTGCAATCCCTGTTTTTCTCTGAAGAGGTGCCTGTTTCAAAATCTGATTTAACACGTGCTGTGCAGGCAATGAGCAGAGAGAATGGACTGGAAGCTCCTGCTTGGAGGCAATGCTTCAGATTTTGGGAAGGGAGAGGAACACCTGTACCAGTGGGACCACTGAGCCAGTGCGGTTTGGGAAGGGGAGTGATGTTGGGGCTGACACGAGCGGGCAGGGGGCAGGAGTTCACAGTCACCTCCACGGGCAGCTCCAATGCACAGGCTTGTTTATAAAAAGCCCCCCAGTGATGAAATGGCAAGATTAAAAGAAGGAGCAGAATTAACACCAGATCAAAATATGAAGCAGAAAATTAATCAAGGAAGAAAACTATCTGGATTGATTACACTGAGCATAAATTCCACCTAACTGGCATTACTGAAACCAGATGAGAAGATGGGTATGACTGGAATGTTAAAGTAATTTTTTAATTATTTATTTGGCAAGGTCTGAAAGGGCCAAAGGGGAGGGGGAGTGATACTGTCAAAGATGTCATTCCTTGTTGCAAGAAGTGACCTTCCTGGGACTAGGGGTTAAAACACGAGCAGATAAAGTGCAGCACCAGGTACCTGTTGTAGCTGCTACCCACCCCAAATCACACCTTCAGAACAAGCACAACCGCTCAGCTTCCCAGCCTCCCAGAGCACAACCTCACCGCATGCTAACGATCATACGAGGGCCTGTAAAAATCAGATGAGAGGCTGCTAATCCCAAGAAAATGACATATTTAGATGTCGTTTTAACAGACCTGGAGAATATGATCACCAGGCTGAAATTTAGCACTGGCTGAATGCACATCATTGTGGTTTTGCCATTGCAAAACCAACAGCATACATGTGTGTGCGTGTATCTTCAGAGCATGCAGATGTGTGTGCACACATGTGCATGGACACACACGTGTGTGCACATGTGCTTGCACTCTCTCTCTCTCTCTCACACACACACACACAGAGTGCATTGGCAGAGCTGGAGTCAAGGAGCTGGAAACTACAGAACCAAATCGATCAGAAGGAATTTAAACAGCTCCAATTATCATTTGTTCCTTTGCTTTCAAAGCCATTAGCAGATACCAAGGAAGTAGCAATTAGGTGCTAAAAGACTGAAGGCTAGGTTAATTTAAGAAGAAACAGGTTGATTTTCCAGCAAAAGATATCAACATTTAATTCACTTCAGACATTTCATTTTATTAGAGGTATATTTGCTATGGTACATATCTTCGATTATCCCTATAAAATCGACATTAAGGGCATTTTGCTGTTAACTCTGTAAGGGAGGATGAAATGGAAAATACAATGCAGGAATGTCCCCTTGGGATTTTCTTATGAATCTGAAATGTTAGATTTATAGATTCAAGGAAGATTAGCTATTCATATGGTTACAGGGAACGCTCACAATTACAACTGCTGGAGACAACACTTGGGAAAGGTTTCAAGCCACGTGCCTTGCTTTTTAGTTAAATATCAGGAGGTTAAGTGGGGAGAACACAGGGCAATACCTGGGTCTGTGTGTCCTTCTGTGGGATACGTAGGGCTGGGCGCTCTTGTATATGGTGTATAAAGAAATATATATATAGTGTATAAAGAATATATATAGTGTATAAAGAAAAGAAATCTGGGATCTGATCAGATATGAGCAGTGCTTGTGCTGCAGCCAGTGGTAGCGGGTGTGCGAGTCCTGCTGGAAGCAGTAGCAAAATAGTTGTTGAAGTTGAGAAACACTTGGCAAAGGATGCAAAATGCTGTTTTCTCTGATGCTGGAGGAGACCCCTGGTCTCCATGCACATTGCCCACACCAGGACAGAGCAAAGTGGGGTGCTGCGGTACACTGCTGGGGCTGGGGCTGGGGCTGGGGCTGGGCTTGGGGCTGGGTGCTGGACGGCGTGGTGGGTCCTGGCAATGCCACCTGGCCACGGGGCAGCCGGAGGCACCGTGCAGAGCAAACGGAAAATGGAAAGAGGTCGGTTCTTTCGGTGCGGTGGGTGTCAGTTCTGGGTTATCTCTGCGCAGGCAGAACCAGATCCGCAAGGGAAAAGATGCTGCAGGGCCAGTGGCAAAGGATGGTGCTGAGACTTACAAATTTCTGCAGGTTTGGGGTTTTTTTGTTGCTTCTTCATCTCCCGAAACATGTTCCTGTTTCAGTAATTGCAGCAAGCAGTGTGCGGTGGCAGCCACCGCTCTGGCAATACCACCTCGAGGTTATTGCTTTGGCCTGAGCAGGTTTGTGCCGCCCGCTCGCTTGGCCCACCAGCTTAGTCGAATTTCTTATCATGTCTGTATCTGCTGCCAATACACAGGTGAAGGTCACTTATTCTTCACAGTGGGACACTGTGGGATATCTGCGGCTTTCTGCAGAGAAGGAGCCTGCGGGGTGAGCAGGGGGTGCAGGATCAGACCTTGCCCGAATCAGACAGTGCAAGGGCTTGAAACTGGCTCTTCCCCTTCCAGAAGAAAGGCTGATGGCATCAGCTGTTTCAAGGGTATTTTCACGCAAAAAAAAAAAAAAAAATTAAATAGTTGTCAAATCAGAATGGAACCAAAGTTGATGACTTCAAAATCTGTTGCAAAATATATATACACATAAAAAGTTATACACATATACATTTTGCATATAAAAACATATATTGATATCTGTATCAAGTATATACACACACACACACAGCTGTATATAAGGTGTGGTGCTGCTGCTGCTGTGCATTTCTGGCCAGTCCCACCCCGCCGGGTGCCACCGGTCCCCGGGCAAGCTGGGGCGTTACCGAGCCCTTGCGTTTGGCTCATCCCGCCTTGCCACTAGCAGCCCCCCAGCGCTCAGCAATGGGAAATGTTCTCATTCACTAGAAATTGCATTTTCCTGTGACATTTATTTCAGTTTGTTCTTGTGGTCCTTATTTTCATTAATGAGAATACGCATACGGGCCCATGCACAATTACTTACCGTGCTGAATCAAATGTGAAATGTAACTTGGAAGGATAAAAAGCTTTCTAATGCTTTATCAGTTTCTTGAGCTAGCTATTCCTGTTTCTATCTTAAGCTTTAAATATTTGCATTAAGATCCAGATTGTGAGTAACTGGTCTCAGAATAGCATATGAAACAGGAATTTTAAATGGAAATGTGGAATGGAAAATGTGGCATTCTGGAGCTGGGCTTATCTGAGTGTGCAGCAAAGATGTGGCAGCCTGCTAAAGCTGCTCCTACCGCTCAAAAGGACATTCAGCAGGGCAAGCCGGGCGCTTTTTTTCCTGACTTGAAAACGTAGGCTGCCTTCCTGCCATCTTTCTTTCATAATGCATTTTAATCAAGTCACAGGATGGAGAATTTGCAGTCAGCCCAAGCCAGGAATCTATAATCTCATCCAGAATTACTTTATAAATAGAAACAATTTAATACTTTTGTATAAATTTATGTCCACTCTGTGGTTTGGATTTAATATGAAATGTGTTTTCCGTGCACCTGGATGGAAAGTGTGTAAATGAAAGCTGTGGGAATGATTCAATTTGTATTTTCCTGGTGGTGTGGGATGTGCTAGTCGCGTTGATTGCTGCTCACAGGCGAGCCAATTAACGGAGCGCTTTCTCCCACATTCTCCATAGCAAAATCACATTAGTTAAAACAGCTCATGCACAAGTGATGTTGTGTCATATATAATGAGGAAATAATTAGAGAACTGATTGAAGTATGGCCCTGTGAAGGAGCAGCCAAAGCTGTAGCGGTCTCTGCCCTCCGTTTGTGCCTGCTGGGTGTGTGCAGGAAGGGCTGAGCTTCTGGTCCCCAAACCCAGGTACGCTGGGGCTAATGGTGTGACAGATCAGAGCTGTGAGGCACTGACAGCGTCACAGAGCACAGGTGAGATGGGAACCGAAGCTGAGTGTGTTTGATAAACTAATCAGAACCGCAATGTAGAGATGTGGGGTTGCTTGCAGCGAGCATTGTTGCTAGATGCGTCTGTTTGATCAGGAGCCCCTTACACCAGCTGAGGGGGGTGGGGTGAGGGACAGGACTGGACCGAGCTGCTGAGCTCCCTGGCTTGTATTTGCCATTGTCAAGACTTTAATTTGTGTCTGTGTGATGTGCATGTTTATGAGGCAAGCTGTGAAGTTTTGTGCACGTCCATATTTCCAGTCCCTCCTGTACACCCTGGGGGCATTTTCCTTCAGTCCTGCCAGGGATGATCAGTTGCTCCCATATATCAGCACTTCTGATGGACGCAGACATGTGAAAATCAGATTTGACATGAAGCGCGTCTGCCCAGGAGCCGGGGAGCGGGAGCAGCGGTACCTGCTGTCACACAGCATCTTCCACTACAGACTCTTGGAGTAATAGAAATTTATGAGGGCTGTGGAAAGCATAAAACATCACCGATGAGTTAAAGGTCAAAATTAGGGCTAGGGATAAAGGACAGAAAAATCATGGTAAATAAAAGAACTGCTGACAGCAATGGGAAATGAATAATTTCATACAGCAGCTATGGCTTAAAGCTCTTGCAAAGGACTTGGGGAATTACTCACTTCATGCTAATTCAAAGTTACCGTCCCAAGCCCTGGCAACTGCTGATAAGAGTAAGATTAGCACTACTCGCTTCTATGCGAATGCGTTCAAAAGAGATGCAGAATAGCAAAGAGACGTAGGACGCTGGCTGGGGCAGCTGTCATCCTCTGCAGCGATGGCACGGGGCGCTGGGGGTCAGCAGACTGGTTTTATAGTGGGATCCAGGCTGAGCAGAGATGGGGCATGGGGGAACGCAGCCTCCCTGGCTGCTGGGGAGAGTGTCATGAGGAAAATCTTCGGAAAACCAACTTACGGTCAATAATGACAAAACCAACCGGTTCTATTTCCACCCACTAAGTGGTTTCCATCTTTAAACCAGCTGGTAATTGCTGCTGTAATTAGTCCACACTCCATACTTTTAAAAGCAAAAGTAGATCTAAGAAAATTAGAGGTGAATTTGTTTTGCCAGACATTTACAATCATGTGTTTCCTAAGAAATGCCAGCGAGACAAAGTTCATCATAATGCATTTTCTGCATAATCTTGATTAGGTCTTCCATGGGTTAAATGGTCTGACTAGGCACTGCTGTGCTGGTTTTGGTGGTGCTGCTGGGAGAGAATTACCAGTGTGTCATTACAAAGAGCTCCATGCTGCCACAGAAGGTAACATCTCTAGGTTTTATTTAACTGATTTTCTCATTACGTTTTGGAAAGTTTTCCACTAAAGAGATCATAGTTCAGATACATTATTCTTTATAGAAAGATAGGTAAACTTGCCATATGTAGATATATACACACACAGACAGATATGACAGTTATTTTGAAGGCAGTACACTATATATATTTTTTGCTGTTATGCATTTTTTAACAACACAGCTCAGGCTACTACTTTGTGTTCTGCATTCTATGTATTAGTAGGTACACTAGTAATTCAGGTAATGTGCTTGCAAAGGCAGGGGCTATCAGGTTAAACATGCAGGAAGCCCGGTGTAAAGAGTCAGAGCTGCTCTTTCTTTTCGTGTATACATACATATTTATCTAATAAAATTAAAGAATTAAAAATACTGTAGTAGGTAGGCAAAGATATATTTTTCTTTAAAGCAAATACTGAAGGAAAAAAGCTATATTCAGACTAAAAAGAAAGCGAGAAGGAACATTTCTTTTCATGTGAAATACTACAGAAGTCTGAAGAAATGTTTTTGAGGTTATGTCACCCTCTCCGCATTTAATCAAGGGTTCGTGAAATGAAGCAGGGTTGGGGGCAGAGCTTTTGTTTCATGTCTTCTTTTCGGGTCTCTTCATCCTTGTTCATGCTGCAGCAACCTATTTTTTATTTAGTTTTCTGAGAGCAATCAAAGATAGAACATGGATTAGAGCCCTGAGAGCAACTGTAAATGCAGCTGAAACCTGCACTTGGGTAACTGCACTGAGAGTAAAAGTGTCCTAATTGAGGACATCACTTGAAGTTTAACTAGATACCTGTGAAAAATGTACCTCAAGGGATGATAAATCAATATTATTACTGCTGGCTATTTTTAATTTAGGTTGTTGGCCTTTACAGAGGACTTTGCTACCTGCAGTTGGAAGCTGGAAGGCTGGACTGAGGCATGGGGGTTCTGCGTGGTGTTTTGTCACGGGTAAGTTATTATACAGAAAAGTTTAAACCCCATATCTAGGGCACACTGATTTTTCTTCTTACCAAAAATCCATGTTTATGTCTAGACCGTTCCACTACTAAACTGATCTGTGTTTACCTCCATTTGCCGTGAGCTTGTTAAGGCTTCCCCAATGATAATGAAACTGTAGATACCTTCAAAAATAGCAATAATGGCCTGCTCGGTTAAAAAAAAAAAAAAAAAAAGGCAAATAAACCAGAGGCGCAGCTGACCGTAGTGGTGTGGTCCTGGCTGGGTGGCTTTGGTTTGTCACCAGGGGACACTGCCGTGTTGTTCCCAGAGCTTCACAGACTGCGCCCGGGGCTGATGCTGCTATTTCTTGTTTAGAAAATGAGTATTGCAAGTTCCTAACCTTTGGGGTTTTAAAGTCACTTCTGTTTATTATGCGCATAACCGTCAGACCAACCACATTTGCATTTTGGCCTAGGAATAAAATCTATACATCTATTTTCACTCAGAGAATTACATTGTTCTTGTCTGAAACAACAAGGCAAAACATCACAATTAGTCCAAGTGATCATTGTGAGTGTAGCCATAATTAGTGACTGATTTGGGGCGGGGGCAGGAATCAGCTTGGGAAGTATGATAATTGCCCACATATTTCTTTGGGTCAGGCAGCCATGTTACATCAAATGCTAGATTTATTATTCTATTTAAATAATTTTGAAATAATTAAGAATTGTGTTGTGCATCTGACTGAGCAGATCCGAAGTACAAAATCATACATCTAAATTATGAACCGAATGGAGCGTTGCCAGCAAATATGAGAAGTGAAATACTTTCCTCACTTTGGAGGCAAAAAGGAGCAAATATGTAAGCATTTTCTACACCACCATATTTCAAAATAATTACCATTTAGTTTCCATTTGTTTTCCTGTGTTGGAAAAATCTGGTAAAAATTAAAAAAGAAAAAATGTGAAAATACAGGTCCAAACAATATTGGAAAATTTTAGTATCTCTGCAGTGTTGGCTGTTAGCACCTCTAGGTACACTCAGAGGCAGTAACTGTGCCCGACACAGCTTTGACTGCCTGCAGCATTGCATGAGGTTCAGTTTATTAATATCAATATATATAATATGATATTAATATCAAAGCAAGGCTCAATACCTACTGAGTGAGAGCTACACAATGTGTTTATTCTCATACAGGTATCACATTGTACCAGAGAGCATCCAGTCACCTCCATGAGCACTGATACTTAGGAATAAAGTGCTATGTGATCTTATTTCTGTATTTCCAAGGGATGAACAAAAGATGCCTGTGTTAAACTCAAAACCCCCAACATTTTGGCAAAAAAAGGTTATTTCTAGACACTCGAAACCAATCTGTTGGCTCACTGCTTTAATGTGACATCAGTGTAATGGCAATAATTTGGAATGTGTCCCATATTTTCTTCTGCAATTTCCCCTTCCTCCACAATATACAGTGAATCATCAGAAGATGTTTCTATAAAATATGCAATTTTTTTTTCTGGGTTAAATCCAATGAGCTGGAAGCAGTGATTTTTGTTCTGCATTGCCTTCAGTGGAATTGATATCAGTAATGTTTGCAGCAAGAGAACATGTACAGGGCTTAGGATGTTTTATTATTTAATTGCTCTTCAATGATGGTTAAAATAATTGCAATGCAAGAATTAGGGATTTGCAAGTAAAAATATTACTTCTGTAACAAAAGAAATGTTGAGAGGAATGTGCTTACTTAAAAACTGGTAATTTTGCGCAGAATTTGGTAATTTCTCTAAGGATCGAGAATTACTAAAATTACTGCTTGTAGCGTGAGTGTGTTGACAAGTATCATCAGTTGTGCTCCAGTGCACATCGCAGCGCCTTCCTCCCATGCACACACAGATTTAGCACTGAAGATATTTCCATGGAGTCTGGGGAAAGGCGGTTCACGCAGCCCCGGGGGCTCAGGCGTCATGATGCAGAGTATCGCTGGGTTTTCTCCTTTCATCTTAATAATTTCATAAGATGCTTTGGTAATGAGAGGAGATTCAAACGGTGCTTTAAGAATTGCGATGACTTATGAAAGAGGATGCTGAGACCCAAGCTGACCCGTGGGGGGAACAGTGTGGTTTATTGCTGCGTATTGGCACAGAGGTGGTACCCTTCCCCCTGGCCCAGGCATGGTGCCACCCCGGGGGACTGATCCCTGCTCCAGACACCTTGCAGAGCAGCTCTGACTGACAGACAGCAGGCTGATGGGCTGCTGTCCCAGCTGGGTCACTGGAGAGACCCTCAGGTGCGTGCTTATTCCCTGCTCTGAAGGCCAAATCTCTTCCCTCTCCCATCGTGGGCTGTAACTGGCCTTCCAGACTAGCATCGAACACCGAAATCCCAGATGGGGATTTTTTTGCAGCCTCTTGTTGCAGTTTGGAGATTTGTGCTGTGAAGACTACATAAAAAAGAAAATAATGTTCCCTATTCCAGCAAGGTCGGTGGTGCTGAGCAGTCTTTGTAAAGGGTATCACATTTAGCAGCAACATTGAACAGCGCTTTTTGGTAGGCTTGGAGTAAACAGAGTGCTTCAGAAAAGCAAGAAGTTGTTCTTTTTCTTGGTGAAGTTCAGCTGCATTAGGGTAGCCAACACCTAACTGTTTTTCACACTGCTTACCTTTATCAGCTGCTTACAGAAGGATCCATGTCCTGCTGGATGTGGTTGCAAAGAGCAGTGTGCACAGGATAAGCAACACAAACCTCTGCCCAGGGATCACCGCTCCCCTGGGTAGAGAAAGTTTATTCCCCAAACACTGAAAGCATTTAATGTCCAAGTCAATAGAGCAAAGTGTTGAGATGGGGCTGTTTTCCCCTACATTGCAAACGAGCGTTGGCTCTTCTGCAGTCATCGTGTGCAGGGTGCCAGGAATCAGGAATCAAGCGTTATAGGATGCAGCTGTAACGTGGTGGGCATGAGGGCTGTTGAAACCACTTTTATCCATCTGCAGGCTTCAGGGAATCATTCTGAGTGGCAAACAGACCTGTTTAACTGAGAGCCTGCCCTCAAACATCCCGCAAGGAGTTTCCATGGCTGTAAGGGTCAGTAACCACCGTAATCCCACCCCCGCCCCGCCAAGTGCCAAGGGCAAATACCACTGCCAGGGCAGCAATGGGCAGTGGGTTGGTTCCAAGTGGTTTGGGCGGTGGGCGATGCTCCCGTCGGTCCATCACCCTGGAACATCGTGTGGCGTGTTGGAGGTGAGGAGCTGCCGGCCAGCGGGGTGTGTGCCTCGTGCCCGTGCCCGGCCGCCTGCCTGGGGGGTGCACAATGTCATCGTGAATCCTCCCGGCAAGGGACTTGGGGAAGGATAAACTCAGCAAGGGGATCGGGCGCTGCACGTCAGGCGGGGGTGGGTGCTGTTTGCCAGGCCAAGCAGAGGGGCAAACCCCCACAGGGGATAAATCTGCTGCACCAGGCTGTGCTAATGCTACCTGCAATGATATACAACAGGCAGAAAAATGTGCTTTCGTTACGGGAGGCTAAAAAGCACATTCCTGTCTGATCTGTCTGTGTTCTTGGTTCAGGCTTTCCCAGAGACCTGTTGGCATCCAGTCCTGTATTCTCCAGAAACTCCTGGGGTGAAAATGCCTCCAGCCCAGCGAAGTCTTCAACATTAAAGCTTTTAATGCTCAGAAGGACAGAAGTAATTCTTTGCTTGAATTTTGATTTCTAAAAAACCCAGAGGCACGACGTGCTTAGTCATATAGAAAACCAACCAGGTGAAACATTTTATTTTTAATATATAATGTATATCTATTCATGGGTTTTAAAACATGGGGATTTTTTTGTTTTGTTTTTTTGTTTGTGGACCTGGCGGGAGGGCAGCATCTCCCTTGGGAAGCTGCAGAGTGACTCTGGAGCAGCAGAGGTCTCCAGGGATGGGGGCTACTGAGGCTGTCTGCGTCTGAGCTGTGCAGGCCCCCCCAACCCCACCTCAGAGGCCTCTGCAGCACCTTGCTTCACAATATCTGAGCTATCTATTTCTGCTTTCCCTGCCTGCACAGCAGTGGCACATATTTCTGCAGGGCACCAGATCTGTTTGCATGCAAAGCGCTGGGCAGGACTTGCTCTATAGCACACTGACTTTCTTCCTGCTATTTTCCTTTGATTTTCCTTTGATTCTTGAGTGAACGAGATTTACGGCTTGCAGAAAAAATATTGGTTCCACTTGCAAAATGTCAGCATCTAGCTAAGTGAGTAATATTTGCTGAGGAGGTGATGGGAGAGGGCTGTGCTGGACAAAGCCAGAGGAGCAGTGGGCTGCTGGCGGGGGTGGGTGGCGCCGGCCACACTGGGCACAGCTTTGGCCATTGCACTCACCCTGCCTTCTGTGGCAATGAAATTGAACCTATTTTCAGAAGACAAGCAAGCATATGGGCAGAGGGATGGTGCCATGAGATGTGAAAGCCAATGTAACATCACTAGTACCTGCGAGCCACTAGCACACATCCCCCCCGGTGACCCTGTGCTCCCCGGGTCTGTCTGGAGGAAAGGCACAGCCGCGTCCTGCTCCCAGTTTCAGTATTTTGAATTTCCACCCGCCCTTCCCAGTTTCTAGCAATGCCACTTTTCTACCACTCTGCCTCTCCAGAGTTTTTGCTGACAGAACAGAACTGCTGGTAGCAAACACATTATTCATTGTGATTGAATGCCTAGTAATTACTTTATATATTTTTTCCAATTCTCAAATTAAAACCATTTACTATTAGGAACAGATGTTAAATTCAGGACTCTTGTTGATTGTTAGTGTGACATACATATGAAATGTTTTAAATGAGAAGGCTGATTGAATTTTAAATATGCTGATCACACTGGTGGAATTGAAAATAATTGAAACTGGGAATAACTGAAATGTTTCCAAGAAGAGAAGACAGAGGTGGGGTTTGCTTTTCAAATTCCTGATGGCATAAATCATGTGAAATTCCGCAGACTAAATACAATAATTTACTGCATGTTGGAGTACCAAACATGAGACATGGTTGTTACTTCAAAACAGCAGGAGAAAAGAATTTAAAAAACAAGGCAAAATCTATTTTCAAATCAATACTCTAGATATTATCCACAGGTTTGTAGGATCCTGATTTTTTTTGGTTTGCTTATTCAGTAAAATTACTTTTTTTTTCAGGAAATCTGACCTTATTGCTTAGTGCCCATCATGAAGGCTGCGCAGATCTCTCACACTCCTTGTGCCTGTAGAAAGCCCCAGCTGACTTTCCCAAACTGGAGGTGACAGTTTCATTCTGCAAGGGCTGGTGTTAAAAAGAAGTGAGCAAATTATTCCAAAGCACCCAAGAGAGGATCCACATCTCTAGGCTGGAGGTAAGGACAACCTATCGCTGTTAAAATAAGGAATAAATTTTTTTACTTCTGTGGACAAATTTATCTGTGCATGTATTTTGTGTAAGAAAATGAAAAAAAAACATCCATGAAGTCTGCAATGTCAGTTCCAGCAGCCGATAAAGTGGGTTATTTTCCAGCTGTGCAAAGTTGTGAGGCTCTGCAGCACACTTTCTTCTATTTGAATTAGGGAAGATGCATGTCTTGTACGCAGAGCTTTTTTTTTTTTTTTTTTTTTTTTTGTAACCTGACTTTGCAGGATTTATTGCATACAAGGAATGAAAATCTGAGTTTGGAAAGTAATATAGTAACAATTGCAATTAACCTCCACAACCCCCAGGTAACCCCTGGGTGTTGGGTTTAAATCACATTGCTTTTAATTAAGTTTAGTGGCCAAGTACTGCTTGTTCTGAAGCCTTTTACTGGCACTTCTTCTGCAACAAAATGCTTTAAAGCCTGGATGTTGTGCCAGCTTGACCCCATATGAACCAATGCCAAAAGGTAACAGCAGAGGGGGAGGAAATAGAGGTTGACAAAGCAGTTTCTGAGCAGGTACAACTTTTATTTGTTACAAAGCACTTTGGTATATATGTACTTTCCTCTTGTGTCTGATATAATTTACAGACTTATAACACTTGCTGAACTTCTCAGAATGAGAAAACTCCCATTGAGGCAGTAAATTGTTGTTGCATTGAATGATCCTTGACAATCTATTGTCACTATACGTGCCACATTAAAGCAGCCTTGCACCAATACTGGGAAAAGACTCCTGACGCGCGGTGTCTTCTGGGGCTGTCGTGCTTTATTATGCTCATGATCCATGGAGGAAAGGTTGCTAATAGCAGACATTGACCCACTGGTAAGTAATTGCTGTGAAAACATTATTCACGCTTATTATGTTAATGACAGAAGGATGAGGCACTTCCTAAAAAGTTAGTATAGCATCACCAGAGATGCTTTATTTATTTAACTGATTGATCATTTAAAGGTTTATAAAATGCCTTCTCTGTATAATAACGCTGCATAATCATGTACATACAAATTAAACAATCCGCAAAGCTAAGGCAGAACGGTTGCTGCAGATCTGATTTTCATGTAAAATTTCAAGATTTTATGGGCTTATTTACATAACAAGCCATGGTCTAGTCTCCTTTACCACCTCCAGCCTGCCATGGAGTTGGCTTCAGCTGTAAATTTTTATGGTTTGGAGCTAGTGGGATATAAGAGAATGGCTGACATATTTTAGTGATTTGAAATACTTTTTGTATTGAAGAACACAGTGTAATGGCCTTCTAGCAGAATGATCTCTTCCCTAAAAAGGTGATGCCTGCACACTTTCCCAGGGCAAAGTTACGACTTTTCTCCTTCCAGTTAATGTTTGCCGGCCACCTCCTCCATATGTACTCTGCTCACAACCAGAAACAAATCCACTGCAGACCTCGGGGTCTGAGCATCCCTGATTCCCTGGAGCTGGGGGAAAGCTTAGCTCACAGTGCTCTTGGACTGGTTCAACCCAAGCAGATAAAAACATCTTTACATAGGTGAGACATAGGATAGGCATGCCCTCCAGCTGGAAAAGTGCACCAGAAATAGTCAAACAATTTCTCAGTATAAATGGTCCAGCCAAGAGACCTTGAGAGTTTCTACCAAAATTGATGACCATGGTCTCTAAGCCAGACGTGGCTGAGCCAGGGAGGAAATTGCCAAGCAGCAGCTACGAGCGGGGCCCAGAGACTGATGCAGATCTGTTGGCAGAGCAGGAGAGGTGACCCTGACCAAAATGATGGCCAGGGCTACTCTGCTTCTGGATTAGCCTCCATATTTCCTCTGGGTTCACCCTTCAGGCTCTCAGCTCTCCTCATTTCACAGTGGCTGGACTTGCAAGCAAAGAGCAGTTACAGCAAATTCATTTGTATAATCTTAAACTCATTTGACTATGACCAGAGCGCTCTAGAAATGGATTAATAGAGTTTCATGTTCAGAGGAGGCCATTCCCCATTTAACCTATATATCTGTTGCTACAGAATTTCCCATCTTTTGAATCTATTAATCTTTTGAATCTATTAATCTAGCTGACAAAATGGCTAAAACCAAGCAGATCTGAAGAATTTCTTTTCCCTTTCCCACCTCCCTGCCCCACCTAGCACAGAAGCACGCCTGCTCCTTTCTGCTTTGCAGCTGAAGGCAGGTTTTGCATTTGCAACCCATACCGAGCTGCATTGAGGCTGCATCAAAATGCTGCACCATCTGACAAGTTTTTGAATAGCGTGGCCAAAACTTACATTTATGTCAGCCTGTATTAAATCAGCCCTGCACCTTTTTCAGCAGTTATGACTTTGAATTTCTACATGAAACAGAAACACCAGCCCTTTACAGATGAAGCACATAAATAAACATCCTTTAGAAAAATCAGTGCTTTATTGCAAAAGAAGTCCCTAGTCACACTCCTCTCTCATGTATTAGAAAAAAGAACCAGATGTTTGCCGTGTACTCAATGGCTGGGAGAGAACACAGGTTTACTACCTTATTTTCCATCTTATTTTTTACTGGGTAATTCAAACCAGAATGGAAAAAAAAAAAAAAAAAAAAAGGCAAAACCAGAAGTTAATGTTTTGACATACCTCAGTTCTCTCCACCTTCCCAGCGTCTGTGTTACTTAGTAAAAAAGCAATCAGATGGACGGATGAGTTTTCATGGCTCTTTTTGTTCTACGGACCACAGGGGGCAACATCTGTTTCTCCTCATTGTTTCCCCCCGTCTCTTAAACAGGAAATTAAATACAAGTTACTAAATTAAAGTAACCTAAGGGATTAACTTCATGAAAAATAAGAAAGTTCAGGCTCAGGTCTCTTTGCTGCTGTCCTTGTGAAGGTTATGCTGCCGGAGCAGAGCCCATGGGAGCACGGTCCCCTTTGCCACCGTGCTGGTACCCGCCATGCTGACAGAGCATGTGGCTGGGGGCACGTCTGCACCACCAGAGCTATTGCAGCGCTGTCAGCTGCTATTGATTTAACTGCATTTGATATTGCTATTGGTGGCTGATTGGTGCCAATCAACTTCATGCCTGGCTTTGAAAACCAGCGGCGTGGTTGCAGCTTCCCCAACCAGTCCGTCGTGTGAATACTGATAAAGTACCCTCGGCTTAGGCAAAAGTCATTAAAAGAGCAGCCGAGACGTTCGTAATTCAAGTATTTCTGGGGAGAGCTCGCTGCTCTGAACATCCCTGTGTGAGCATCAGATTCTGATATTCTGAGCACACAAATCATCTTTCCAGATAAAAATGCAATAGCTTTCCCCAGAACTACCTGTTAAAACTCAGACAGTAGATTAAATATTTACTTGTTCCTTCTCAGGCACTTCTAGTTCACCAGGAGAATGTAAAGTGGTGCTGATGATGAGGAGCAGCTGGGGGGCTGCGGGGGAGCGCTGGGGGCATGGTGCCCAGCTGAGCCCTGCCGCGTCCGGGCACCCTTGAAGCCGCCGGGCAGCCCCTGTGCGCTCTGACATCGTAGGGATTGCAGGAACCCTGTCCTGGGGTGGGACACTGTGGACTGTGGAAGTCTAGAGGACCTGCTAAGAGCTGATTCAGCAAAGGGATGAAGGCTGTATCTAAATTCCTCTTAAAAGTCACTGCAACGTGAGCAAGAGCTTAGAATTCGGGGGATTATGTGGGTTTTGAGTGTGAGTGGGGTTAGGTTTGAGTGTGGGGTTATACCTTGGGCTGAAGTGCTTTGAATCAGATCCTGAAGAAGGTCTCCTACAGTTAATTTTTATAGACTTGAGATACAAGCAATGTGCTTGCAACTGAACTAGTAATTTTGCTATTTAAACATCAAATGAACCAAGATTCCAGTCTTTCATGCTTTTCCCTCCCTTACTTTTAAGTGGTATCTGGGCAATCATTGAATATTTCGTTCTATTCCATTTAATTAGAAACTGGTGTGGCCAAAATAATTCTGTTTCTCCTGTTGGAGCCCACCTAGTGTTTCCTTTTATTTCATTGTTCATTCCATTCACTTGGCCCAAAGCTGATGCTTGATTGTCATGTAAAGTGCTTTTCCAATACAATTCTAAACAGCAAAAATATAGGAGCGGTGGGCACAATATATTCCAGTAATGTTAGTCTAAATGACAAGGCAGGGTGGGTGTTAATAAGGTCAGGCTTTCAATGGTAACCCACCTGAGTGATGCTTTTTTGTGTGACTTGTAAAGGTTGAGTATAAACACATCCAGCAACAGTTAAAAAAAACAATTTAGACACAATTATCTTCTTTCAGTCAACCATATGGACTTCATATCTCTCACATCCTTTTTTTTCTCACATGCAGTTTTTTTCTCTCTGGAATGGCTCCTTGCTGTAACAGCTGTGCAGTGTACAGAAAAGCCTGAAATCTGAATTAGGCAGTGGGCTGATCTTGTATTTGCAAATAGATATGAATTTATTGCAGGAGCGGGGAATAACTGTTGTGAGTTTTGCAGGCTTCTCTCTGCTTTGGGAATGACCGGCAGAAGGTCAGTGAGTATGTGGAGAGGTAATATAAGAGGACTTTGGCAGATTTGCTTTGCAACTCATACTTTTTATGTATTCTATTTCATAAAAGGGAACTTCAGTGCAATTTACTTTGTAAGTTAATTGGAGCAGACATTCAAGCCTTAAGTAAATCAGCTCTGTATCATTTGACACACAACATTACTTCAATTAGTATGACTTTCACCATTATCTAGACAGAGGAAAAGATGTACCATGCTAATCAGAATATTAAAGTGACACTAGCATTTATATATTATGAATATTTACTTAACAAATGAATGCATGATAAATGAGATTGGTCTAGAAACCTTTCTCAGTGGAGAAGACGTGGATACTTCCCGCCCTCAGGACATTCTTTCTTGTGCCTAATCCAGTTATCAAATTTTCAGTGCATCTTAAGCTGATACCTCCTTCCACCCACAGAGCAGCTCATGTCATAGCTTGTACAGGCGTTTCTGCACATATGGGAATCATATGCAATTTTCTGAATGGCCCACGAGGCTGAAAGCTACTTCAAGGCAGCTTTTTTACGTGAGATTTTATGCCAGTTGACCCAGACACAGATAATGAGTCCCAACTTGGAGCTTATTCAACCCACTTTCCAGAGTCAGGGCACTGTGATCCCAGAGTCCAGAGGTTACTATGTGGAGTCTCCAAAGCTGAACAGCTTCCAGGTCCGGTGTTAGTACCGACATGTCTGGGCTTGGGGTTAAGGTGCATCTCTGATGCTCTCCGAGTAAGACTCATCTACTCTTCAGTACGTTCCCTTGTGGTTATTTCTGGATCACACAGGGAAAGCACAGCTCGACAGCTGTAGGTGGGCCTCAGAACACAGTAACAGTATCTGCCATCCTCTGGAGTGTCTGCAGTTATAGACTGCTCTGTGAATTTCGTTTGGTTCAGTTTTTTGGGAAAAGGCACATTTTCAGGACCGGAAGAACAATGAGACGATTAAAAATAGCCCGTTTCCTATATCAGGCCTGTTGAGAAACGCTGGCCTTGAGCTCCGTGTTGAGACATGTGGGAACTTTTTACTTTGCAAACTCATGGTCGGAGCCAAAGTGAACTGTGCACGTGTCCTCCATCTGCTTCTGTGGTATCTGCCTGGAGCAGGGCACGCAGGCTCTTCCCGTCCGCTGGGCTGGGTAGAGATATACAGGGGTTGGGCTGTCGGTGCTGAGAGCTCCAGGAGTTTTTAATAACTTCTAGTCTAGGATGGAATAATCTTCAGGAGGTAAAAAGTATTTTTAGCAGCTCATTGCTTAGTATAGCAGTGAAATATAACCAGGGGCTCTTGTCCGTAATGGTACATCAGGGCTGCAGCTGCCAAGGTCTCTGTGTTCGTTTCCTGCTCCCTTGGACCTCACAGGACCTTGGGATCCGTGTTTAAGATGCAGTTAGCTCGGTGTTGGCGCAGAGCAATTCATACAGCAGCACGGTACTAGCATTGTCATGATCGTTTCCTGGCTGTCCATCATGCCAGTGTCTCCGTGTCCTTATGTGGAGCCAGTGACGCCTTCCAGCAGCCAAAGAACTGGGACAGCATCTCACCTAGGGCTCAGCACGGAGAATAGCTCTCCAGCAGCTCTGTCTGGAAGGGTAAATCAGCTGCCTTTGCTGGATTTTTCCATACAATATCTTAGGGAGAGACTTTGCTGTGTAGGTGACTGTGGCGTGGCTCCAGTGTTGATTTATTTCTCTTTATTTCATGCTGTTCAAGTTTGTTCTTCCCAACACCTTTAATCTTCTTGGAGAGAAGACACTGACACCAAGCTGAAAGCTTTGACACAAACCCGCCAGGCACTCAGTGACCCTCGCTGGGACTTGCCCCAGAGGTTAAAAAAGAAGAAAAGGGGGATTAAAGATCCCATGATTGCTAGTGAAGGCTCAGATCCAATGGTCTTTCTTCCCAGCTAACCTGCTGCGGACCTCCCAGCAGTTTCACCTGCAGCAAGCACATGGGCGGTGCAGCCCCGTGCTTGTCCCCGGGGCTGGCTTGCTTTCCTTCTTTCCCACCGAGACAGACAAACTGTGCTTGGTACCAGCCGCCTGCCCATCAGTACCCCCTTGTTGACTTCTCCCTAACCAGAGGAAGGCAGCAACCGCAGAATCCAGGAGCAAGCAAGGCTCATTTTCTCAGAGTGTGTGATGACCATTGAGAAGGTTTGTATGTGTGACTGATGCGGTAGATTAATTTATAATGAAAATGCAACTTTCACATAAATGACATCAGGAGATATCTTTAGTGTGATGCTCATCTGCCTGAAGGGACAATGTGGTTTTCTATTACTGCTAAGTTGCACAATAGCATTGCTCGCCTGATTTGGTTTTATTTTTATATTGTTCTGCCAGTTCATTTACAAATATAGATGAGCTGCATCGACGGCAATAAAGCATCATCCTTCAAACCCCAGGTTTCCCTACCATTCAAACACTGAAGGCACCTAAGAAATCACAGGTCATTTCTGAGAATGTGATGTCACTGTAACTTCGAAAAGGTAGGTGTTTGGATTGATATGGTCCCTTAAATACATTGTTTTGCCTAAATTAAAATATATTTGTTGATCTTTTACAGCACCCTTCAGGTCTGGAACGGGCATGTCACATCCATGGTAAGAATAGATTTCATCAAGAATGTCCCTTTCTGTCACTGTTATTTGCCCAGTTTGTTGAGTTTACAAACCTTCAGAAAAACTGCAGTTTGCACATGCTCAGGTAGGGTATTTAAGATTTTTCTAGAAGTCATATTAACCCAGCCTGGCAGGCTGTGGCCTGGGACACTCCCTGCAGTTACAGCTCTGACAGCAGCGTGCATGCAAGGAAGGCCGTATGACGAAGTTGCTTGATTTTTTAGGGCTTGATATTGCGACCATCATGGTACCCTTTCGGCGCAGCTTCTGCCTTTGCCGTGCCTTTGATGTGTGTGGGGCTGAGGTTGTGTTTCCTTTGCCGTGTATAGATGTGACCTAACTTCCCCGCTCCAGCTCACCCTTTTTATTAACGCTATCTTGCCATGGGACGGGGGGTGAATGCAAGAAGAGTGGAGCGTGAGTTGATTCTCCTGCTATCTTATTGTCTGCAGTACATAAATCTTGAAAAATGTGCTTTGAATGGGAAAGGATACCAACTTAATGATACATTTACTCTAACTACGGCTGCACGTGCACAGAATCCTAACATGTGCTGCAGACTCCTCGTCGTAACAGATGTTGGCCTCTGCTTATAAAGTAAGTTTATTGCATTAGCTGCCTGTAAGCAGTTTACTCTCCTGAAGATTCATAGAGTAAATTAAAATTATCTAATTATTTGTTATCTAATTTAATAGAGAGATGGTCCTGATCTTCAGATATCACACATATATTATTATATTACAAGTCAGCATGGCAGAAGTCCCTTTCTGAGCTCTGAGCAGCTACCGAACATGAAGAGAAACTTCTGCTCTGACACAGACATGTCTAGAGCCGGGCTGCAATAGCCTTACCAGGGTGAGCTCACTGGACTGTGACTTTTATTTATAGATATTTTTCTGTGCATACCTGTCCCTCCCCTTGTTCATCTGTCAGCTAGCAGAGTCCTGCAGCTCTTGGCAGATTCCTCTGCGGTCGAGAGCCTAGCTCTGCCGCGACGTCTCTGACGGGTCCCTTCTCGCAGGGTTCATCTTCTGCCAGGTCCCTGCGGAGCTGCTGCGGCACAGCGCAAACAGGAACACTCAAGCAGACCGCAGCGGTCTGTAGGCTCAGCTGACGGCCAAAACAGTGTTTATTTACTAATCCTTCGCTAATTCTCCTCCCCACACCTAACAGACCATTCTGCTTCCAAAGCTGATAAAGTGCCACCTCCCTCCTGCTCTTTCAGCTCCTGGCTTTTTTGTGAGCATCTTTGACCTGAGTCTTGCAGGGTCTTGAGATGGGGTGGAAGAGGCTGGGTCCATCACCTGTGATTGCTCCGCAAACCGTGGCATGGCCCATCGCCCTGTGCGTCCCGTCCACCACTGTGCAAGGGGGGTCTTGGTGTGGAGCAGAAAGTCCCACGTGCCAGACGAGCTCACTAACCAGTAAGCCCTCTTTTTATTGTAATGCTGATATGTACATTTTATCCTGTAATTTTCTGAGTCATTATGACAAATTGCTCATGCTGGTGTCACTCATTTCCCCACAGATCTCTTAACTCCCAAGTCAGCATGTAGCAAGCTGCAAATGGTATTTCAAAATGAAAAATCACAGGTGTTTTCTGGATGGCATCCAAAGAAAGGAGTACGGATTTCAGGCAGGAATCAATAAGACCACATGGAAAGATTCCCCTGAACATCTCAGACCGTCAACAGATGGTAGTTGTGACATTAAGAGTCAGCCTTCTCTTGGGAAACTCATGGCCATGAGCAGCAAAAGTGTACATTTGAATTAAGTCTTCTATAAAAAGCTTTTAATAAGGAAGGGCTGAGACAGCAGCAATGCCACGCCATGGACTTCGGCGCTGTAGGAGAAACAGGGGAAAGAACATCCTTTGCCGCGTACCACGTCCTGACTGCTAAAGGTAATGAAAACCCACACCATCTTCAGAGAGCCACTCGATTATAGATATAAAAAATAGAAATATAATAAACAAACATATACATATAAATATATAAACAGAACTTTTTAAAGTAATCTGTTCATATATATATATACACAGAAATAAAAAGAAAAATACATACATACAGACACACATTTTGCTTCTTTGCACTTATGCTTTGTGCTTTAGGCAGAAGTGCCATGTTGTTTTCCAGGACAGGGTCCCGTGTATGTGTGCTCTGCTGTTATTAGACCACAGTAATGGCTTTTGCTGGCATCTAATAGGGGACCGTCCTGGAAAGGCTCTTTTGAGACGACGTTAGTGCAGCCCAGATTAGCTATTTATGGAAGAAATTGCTCGGTGATAATGTTAGCTTTTGTTGCAGTTTAGAGCTATTTATGGTTTTGTGTTATGCAGAAAGCACTGTAATAAAATAGTAGCATTACCTTCATGTAGTTAATATTTGTGTTGTCTTTACTAGTTTATTCCACTCCATCCCTGATTTGCTGAAGCTGTTGGGAAGTCTTATATCTTTTCCTTATCCCTCTCTCCACCTGACAACTGCATTAATATGCGTCATTTCAAAAGAAGCTATCAGAGCCTTAGCATGATTCCTTATGTCTTTGCTTAAGCCTGCTGGATAAATGTAATTTATGTGGCCTTCACTGACACTATCTATTTCTGATGACAGAGAAATGAGTGATGCCGTTATGAGAGAAGCTTACTCTTGGGTTACCTGTAACTCTGAATGAGTGCATAAATGTTACTCTGTGCTGTACTTGTCAGAGTGGACCCAGGGCTGATGCAAACAAAAAATCATTTCCAAAATTAAAGACATGAATGTTTAGGTAGGTACTTGTTGATTATCCAGCCTGTCTTTTCTGAAAAATATGCAAATGTACAAATTCATAAACAGCACTTTTCATCACCAAAATGTAGCTACTCATAAAAGCACAATAAATTCCAAAATTTACACAAAATGGCAGAAATAAACCACAGGAGTCTTTTATTAGGGGGAAAAGTATTATTTGAATAAGGATTATTTGATGTTGAGATGCAGGATTTCCCCTTTGCTGTTTCTTTTTATGACTACAGTTCTATTCCGGAGACACACATTACTTGCAAAAACACTGTCACAAGGTGTCTCGGCTTTAATACTGCAAGAAAGACAAAGCCTACATCTGTAAGAGAATCCTTTGCATTTGGTGCTGGGTTTAAATGTACCATGTGGTTAATGAGAACTACTTAATATTTTACTTGTATATTCTTTTGGGTTCATTTAAACAGCAGCTCTCCTAAGCGCTGCAGGAAGAGGTAAAATGATAAATTAAGCTAGGTCAAAGAGGAGAAATTATTTTAAATGAACACAAACATCTAATTTGTCTGGACTTCCAATGAATTGAAATGCCAAATTTGCTAGAGATGACAGCATTGTAAATCCTATTTACCTCTACTGAAATGTCCTTACTTTTCCCCACTCCTCCTTCCTGCACTCATACATCAAGCCGATGCAGTGAGACTTGAGCTACTAAAGTGGAACCAGGAGTCGAGGTTTCCAGTCCCGGGGTGTCCATGTGGCCCCCTGAGGGTAACACCTGACTGGTCCACACTGGGATTGTGTGGAACAAGCCTGCCAGGGCATGGGAGGGTGCAGTGCAATCTGGATATGCTGCACTTCCAGTTGCCATAGTATTTGCTGGATTTATTTGTATTTATAGATGGCTGTTTTTAACCGGTGATCATGGACTGCCCTTCAGAGGTTACGACCCATGTAACAGCAAGCTATGCCATGCAGCCACAATCCAGTCTTTGCCTCTGGAGTAAAGGTACTACAAGAATAATTTCTCCATGTTTTTCTCATCACAGGATGGTTTTTTTGCAGTCCTAATATGAATAATTAATGCATGTGACATATATGACTACTATGGTCTACTAGTATATCATAGAGGCTGCTGCCTTGCCTTGCCATTAAGTAAGTAAATCACATGATGGCACAACCAAAAATGTAGCAAATAAAATGGGACAAACGATTGAATAACTTAAAATTGACCCATAAGGACATTAAAAATATGATTATGTTGTGAACACTTATTATGGGAATGATGAGTTTAATGAAGAGTTAAACGTCATCTTCACTGAACTGATGCTGCTTAGCTAAACTCTGTTACTGCGGGAAGATGAAATTGCATGCTCCAGGTAGCGACCATAAACCATCTTAAATAAAGAAAAAAGCGTGCTGATTTAAACTTACGGTTCTGCAGTTAATTACAAATTGGTGCTACAGCTGGTGAACTTTGGCTGGGCAGCACGGTCCATGAGCTGACTGACCCCTGGGCCAGGCAGGGCGTTGGGGCACAGGGCACACTGATGCCGTCCAGCAGCAGGACATTTGCTTCACATCTGAGTAGGGACTGCCCTGCCCTGCAGTACCTTCTCTTCAGAGGGAATTAAGGGCATAAGCCCCTGTATGCTGGATTGAAGCCATTAGGGATCAGATTATTAATACTACTAACAGCCACCTTATGAGTTGCAGGTGGAAATACTTGTTTGTTTGTTTGTTTTTCTATTTTGAAAATGGTTTTGCCTTCACCAATACCTGAAATACTAGTAAATCTAGTCTTCCTATTGATTGCTCCATACTCAGAAGACCATTGCTCCTTCCAATTGTTTTTATACCAGTCGCCAGCCAGGGCTCTGATCCTTTTTGTTCCGGATGCTGCGCGGAGAAGGGAAGGCTGCTGGCTGCCAGCAGACATTGCCCAGCGAGGCAGACGGTGCGAGGACACCTGCACTGCATGCACAGAGCAGCTGATCCTGCGAGGAGCTCCACTGCAGCTGCTGGGTTCCTCTTCACTTCCCTGCCCGTAGCTGGCTGACATCGCCCGGGCAGCTCCCGTGCACGTTTTGCAGCAGAGGTATGTCCCCATCCCTCCTGCCACCCCGGCCAAGTCCCCACATGGGGTGGCATTACGCACGTCACCCTGCAGAGCTCTGTTGTCTTCCATGAACCATCTGACACTTTGATTGAATCTAACCTCAAGAGCAAAAGTAAATAAATTGGGGGGAAAAGAGGGTTTTTTTGCTGTTAGAAGCTTGCTGGGAGCCATGAAGTATGTTCTCATCTGCTGAAGGATGATAGCAAGGGTCTATTGGGTTTCTTACAGTTGTTCTTCCATTCAGCACAACCCTCGTCATCAGCCTGTGTCCTGCCCCTGTCACCTGGGTCAGTTCCCCCCTGGGGTGGGCGGTGCAGCTCTGGGACCCCCGCAGTGGCCGTGCCCACGGGTGCTGTGCCGCCCCACAGCCGTGCAGGCGGTGCGGGTAACGGGCGGCTGGTGTCCTTGTGCAGCAGGCACGAGGCACGGGGCATCCCGGGCCGGCGGAGCCCCCGCTGCGGGCAGCAGCATCCAGCGCCCCGGCGGCTCCCACGCTCCTTCGGCCGCCAGCCCCAGGCAGGGCAGCTGCCGGCAGCTCACTGCAGTCGTGCATAACGCTGCTTTCGCAGATATTTTCCCCTCTGAGGGGAAAGGACAGCAGATCCTCGAAGATGCCATATTCACTTTATTGGAGGGCTGGAAATGGGCGGCTGGGACCCGGGGCTGGGTGACCCACGGCTCCTTTGGCACAGTGTTTTCAGCTGTCTCACAGTGCGCTCTGGTCCGGCCCAGCCCTCCCGAGGAGGTGTGAAAGTGAGTGTAAATCTTCCCAGCTATCACTCGCCCATCGATCATGAGGCGCCTGGCAGTGGACTGAACGGTTTTGTGAACAATATGTGCTACACAACTGACATCCATTAGCTGCCTCTCTGCTCTCTCCTGCAACACCACAAATACTTTATTTGCCCCTCCTGGGTGTCACCTTCCAGGCTTGCATTAACACCGTTGCCACCAGAGCCCCTAATTTATTGGCCAGGGCATGCTTTGCAATGATATTTACAGCCCGGCTTAATAGCGTGTCTGCATTTTGTTTGCTGCAGATGATAATTCAGGGATTTGTTTGGCTGACTTGAAGAAACACTTCGAAACAACTGCCAGTGGGATTGAGTTTGTTGCTGGAAGGACTTAAATAAGCACAAATTTAACATGTTCTGTATCATCACTTGATGTTTTGTGAAGACTGTATCAGCCTCTGTCCTTCTTTGGTGACACTTTGAAGAGATGTTTGACACACACCTGATTATAGCTCCCCAGACCTGTGCCTTACCTAGTTATTTATTTTTTTATCTGATATTTTATTTATTATTTTATCTGACAGTGGCCACCAGGCTCTGTGCCAGGGAACCTTTTCCTGGTGCTCTCACTTGTAAGGCATCGATAGAAGTTGGTGATCAATATAAGCCCAGTTACAAAAATCTGGCTTGCAGCAATCAGCAGACTCGTGGCTTGTTGGAGGGACAGCGGCCAGTTTTGCTGTGAAGAATGCTGTACTGTCACTTCAGTGTAATGCCAGGCAAGTGCATCTGCTCATTGTCCTTTCCCTCCCTGTAACGGTAACACAGATAACCAGCGTTTTCCTGGTTTTCCCAGGAGATGTCCTGCAAAGCGGCTGGACTCCCACAGCTCCCATCGCACCCAAGGAAGCTGCGAGTCAGCCGGTAATCAAGCCTGCAGTAATTAGCTCCATTCCGGCACCTTCTCTGCTGCCCTTATTCCTCCCACACTTGCCAAAACCATCTGGCCTTGATTAAAATGCTCTCTAGTGTGTCTGGAAAGCTAGTGGACGAACTGCTGGTGGGTGAAGCGTTGTGCCACTGGCATGATGGCTGCTACTACTGAATGGGTTTTTTCCCTGCTAACTTCCAAGCGTTGTCCCGTATGGATGCCGGAGCAGTAGCTTTAGGGTGTTTATTAGAGTATCCCCGGCCCCTGAGCCCTGGGGTGTCTAACAGGAGAAAACAAGTGGAGCTGCGTTTGTTGACTGTAATGCAGTCAGACTGCTACTTAGGTTGTTGTTTTCAGCATAATTATTGTGGCTGGAACATGTTGACTACCTGCGCAATTTCTCCTTCAGTGATTTTGCTGCCATATGGGGTGGTGCAGACCTTGAGCTGCTGGCTCTGGTGCATTAGTGAGTCTCACTCAATGAGCGGTGCACAGCCACCTCCGCACCCCTGGGGCTAAGCCCATGCTTTCTGCTGAGTCGCCGGTACAACAGCGTGCAGCTGGTGGTGTTGCAAGAGGGGTGGTTTGCTAACACCTCTCCTGCTGTGAGGCGCACTCAGGAGCGGTGGTGGCCCCGCTGACACAGCCCCTGTGCACCCAGGGGCTGCACGGCCCCAGGGGGGGGGTCAGGGCTCTGCAGACCTTGGGGCAGGGCAGGCAGGCCAGCCCGTGCTGGTGACATGAGTTTTTAGGGTACGGAGGGGCTTTTAGCGTCCATAGCTGTCAAGTTGGGTGTTTTCATCAGCATTGGTTTGAGCTTCTAAAGTAAAATAGTGCTCAAGAAAAACGACCAGCTTAGCCTTGCTACGCAGGAAAACTTAAGAAATTCTTAAAAAACTCCTGTCCTTTGCCATTTAGCCTTAATGCAAAGCATCACCTCGAGCAGTATACGCCGCAGTTAATATTGTTGACAAGCTAGGATGTCTTTCAGTCCAGACTTCATGTCTTAATTAAAAGGAATTTGTTTCAGCAAATAATGCTTGTCAAAAGTGAGGGTTTTTTGCCTTAGGACTATTACAAAGATGCTATTAGACATTTTGATAATTAGCCATCTGTGTCCTAGTGTTACAATAGCTCCATGTGAAGAGAGACTAATTTTTTTCCAGGCCAAAATTATAATTATAAATTAAATACACAGACATGGCAGGCTAATCTTAAATATAAAACCACAGAGCCGTAGTGCACTGTGCATGAGAAAACCGGGAGCTCACCTATCCCAACCTTTTTGTTTTCAGGAGAAGCTCTGCCACCAGATCGACCTGTGGAAGGGCTGGTGCCAGGCACAGTGTTGGCTCCTCATCGCTCTCCCTGCGATGCCGAGGATGAAGGCTCCTGGAGAAGCATGTGGTAAGCTGCACAGCTAACCCAGACAGGCAGAGTGCCACCTTGGAGTCAGGCAGCAGGGCCGAGGGCTGCCCTGCATTACACCCCACAGGGTCCCAAGAGCTGCCATAGGATGGCGGGGGGCTTGGGCTGTTTCGCAGTGGGAATACGGCAGAGAAGGGCCTCCCGGGTTGCCGGATTGCAGTCCTGCCTGCCCTGGGCTGCGGCACCTTCCCGAGAGAGGCCCATCCCCGCCAGTGACAGGACCGGTCCCACGTTTGCCTCCAGCCCTTCCCTGCATCCAGGTATAGCTTGGCCAGTCTGGATCTGCAAGCTCCCAGCTGCAAATACACCATTATAAACTTGTGCGTATAAACAAGACATGCACACACATAGAAATTACACCCAGCTGCTTTTTTGGGGTGGAGGGGAGCCCTCTGCAGCACTTCAGCTACATTTTGTTGTATATAAATAAATACACCTACATTTACAAAGCCATTGACTGCAGGCTTACACCCAGTGCAAATGGGAGAGAGTATCCTGTCGTCAATAATCCTAACACCCAAAGCATAAGACAGACACTGTCAGCATGAGCTTTTGCCAGCTTTTATTGTAAAACTGGAAGAAAAAGAGCATTTACAGTATCTATAGAGAGCACTTTGTGTGATTCTTTTTTGCCCCTCCTCTTCTATACCGGGTTACTGCAAATACACTGTGTGAGCAGTATTATATAGCACATCGAACAAAATACAAATGTATTTCAAATGTTGCACACTAATACTGTGTTGGTACAAATCTCTACTAAAGTTGATGTATTAAAAATATTTTCATATATTTTATAAATAAGGGGGGAAACTTGCATGTACAAGAATTACAAGAGGAGGCTGTTTAGGGAAAACTTACTTTTATTTTTCCATTGCACTTTTTCCAGCATACGTGTTCAGTGCTGAAAATTACTATTGGTCTGTCTTGAGACAAACAAAATCTGATTTTTAGCAAGTGTTACAGGGTAGGGATGTGCTGTTGAGATGCTGTAGCTGTGTACGTACAGGACAGTGGACCACTGACACCAGTGGGTGAATTAGCCCATCTATGTACAGCCCATCTCTTCTATCAAGAAAAACCACCCCAAGGCCACCTGGAGGTTTTTTCAGCAGGTCTTGGGGAGTTGTTTTGACTTATCTGCTGAATGAAGTTTTGTTTTGGCGAAAGTCGGGAGCACACAGAGATTTCAGAGAGTGATGAAGTCAGTGGTGGTGGGAACAAGCAGCTGGACATGCTCTTCAGAGGCAAGGTGAGGAAGAAAAAAGGTGAAACCCACTCAGTTTGGAAAGCAGCCCGCAGTCAGTTAGCAGCAGGCCACCATGCATTTATCTTAATGCTTTGCCCGTATTATTTAGCTTGAGCTGTGCTACTCCTCCTCTCCGGCTGCTCTACAAGCTGCGGCTTGTCCCGAGCTCCCTCACCGCCGAGCGGAGGGCAGGAGGGAGCTTCCCCACGCCGCATCGCCCCATCCCGCAGCTGGGGATTCCCCTCCAGGTTCCTGGTGCTGGTTCTAGACTTCTGCTTCATGATGGACTTAAAGGAAGCATTGAAGCGCAGGGTGAACAAGGCATCCACACAGACAGCTCCTAGGCTTGTGTGTCTAAAACATAAACCTGTAGCAAAAGAGGCAAATATTTGTCTATTAAAATGCAAACGAGTGCTAAAATGTTGCTCTGCTCTTCGTGATTTGGGTATTGACAGAATGTTTGGATTTTGCTTTCTTCACCCGTAGCTTTGAAAGGTAATCACAAATTTTCATTAGTTTTCAGTGTCCTCAGTGAAGTTTGGGAAAAGAAATTAAAAAAGCTCTTACCTGCAGTCCCCTCACCCTTTACTGGGAGAGAATAATAATTTGTTTGGTTATTATTTTTGGCCAGATGTTTGCCAGATGTTTGTCCCTGAAGAAGGGGCAGGATGTCTGGGATGTCCTCTGCTTGGGAAAGCTCCGCACCTTCAGAAGTGAGGACTTTGTGTAGTTAGCACGCTCCAAAGATGCTCTTGACCTTCCCACGCACACTCAGAGCTACTGGTCTGTTTTAAGCTGTGCTAACGGGCAGTATCCAGCGACCCGACCCCATGACGTCCCTGTGCTCAGGGCATCGCCGCCTCCTCGCCGGGGAGCACAGTGGTGCCAGCCTCGGTGCTCCAGCACGTGGGGCTGGACAAACCTGCCGGATGGGGACAGGGAAGGACCAGCCACGGACCACAGCGCTGGACCCTGCATGATTAACACAGTAAGTGCTGCTTTCCTTTCTAGACCTAAAACTTCCCCAAACTTTTTATAGTTACATCAATCCTCTTCCCCCCTCCCCCCCCCCTCCACCCCCCTTTCCCCTATTTGATATTCTGCTATACACTAAGTGCCCGATGGAGATGGTTTTTAGCTTAATACAAGATGCTTGAGCTAACTCGGCAGTGGGGTCTGGCACAATTTCCAGCTTTGCTGGCCACAGCACAGGACACAGATCCATATTTCTTTGTTGGGGGTAGCAATGCAGTGCAGTGCTGTGTTTTTGGCTCCAGAATTTTTCCTGCTCTATTAGTTTTAGAGGGGAGAAAGGGCAATGCAGCAATGTTGTCTACAAACCTGACTGCATCCCCTTCCCCGTTACAAAATAAAGGCTGTTGAAGATAAGAAAATTAAAAAAACCCAACCAAACAACAAAAATTACATAAAGGTTTTCAGGCTTGAGAAAATGCCTTGCCTTGAGAGAATAAAAGCTGCTTAAGAAACCATAAAGAAGCTGATGTATCTACTGGATTGAAATAATTTTACAGAGAGAAAATACTGAGTAATTTTGGCTATGGGATACAGATGGCATCCTGAGTGCCAGCAGTTGGATGCCAAAGAGCTTCAAAGCTGAAGTTGTGTTTAATACAGAACAGAATTTGTGCTGAGCAAGCTTGGGAGCTGGAAAAGTGCCGAGGGAGCGGGGCTTGGTGGCGCCTGCTGGCTGTGTCAGTACGTGGTACCTTCCTGGAGGAGTTCAGCTGTGCTCGACGCAGCAGGGAATTTTATTTGCATGAGGACTAGACGTGCTGATGGGCTGGATGAGGAGAACACCCTGAAGCTTAGCTATCAGGTGAGATACAGACCATTTTGGATCAGCCACTTGAAAGAAAGGGACGCTGGAGAGGGTAACTAGTAAGCCAGTAGTTAGCCGCTATTTGTGGTCCACCAGTATTCCTGACACTGTACTTTAAAGTCATTGTCTTGGCTTGCATATAAGAATAAGACTAGAGCCCAATGCAACACTGCAAATACAGATCAATACAATATAGCTGCTGGTATTGAAGTGTCTGCACACCAGTGTGGGCAGGGCTGATGTTCAGCTCGGGGAAATTCTGCATCTTTTAAGGCTCAGGAACTGCTTCCAGCAGGTGCAGCAGGTACTGGCCTGCAGGGTTCTGCTGTGCTGGAATGGATGAGGGTTGAAAGCAGGAAATAATGCAGTTAAAAAAAAAATAATCCCCAAATTACTAACCTTCTTTTTTTTAGCTTGGTTGGATGTGCTTAATGAAAAGGGAGGTGGGACTCCAAGATACCAGCCTGGTCTCCCTGCCTGACCACGCTCAGCTTGGGCTTTGCAAGCCCTCGAAGCAAGCCTTCTGCAGAAATGCTGCACTTTGCAGAAATATCCCTCCACTTTCTGCAAGTCAATTAACATAGAGTTTAATTGCCTTAAATTGTAAATTTAAATTGCCTTAAAGAGTAAAATGGCCTTAAATGAACATTTAAAACTCTTCCTCTGCAGTACTTTTTTTGCAGCAAAAAAGAAACCTCCTCTTCAGGTAGTGCTCCCCTCTCTGCTCTGCTGTGGCTGGGGGCGGTTGAGGTGCCAGCTGTCGTTGCCCCCCCGGCTGTGAATTACAGGTAACTGGGCAGCACACGACTCTTGGGCTGGGCACCGATGGCACAGGACCGATGTGGCCATCAAGCCATGCATGGCATCACGTGCCTGCAGCTGTGGGGAGAAACCTTTGCTAACCCGGGAATTGGAGTTTTACGCCTGGAAATGCCAGTGGTCTGACCTTTGCAGATTAGGATGGGCTTCTTGTTTGATTCAGTGCTTGTCTTGTTTACAAGCCGCAGCTGGCTCTCTGCTGCACCTACTGCCTTCATCTGATGGCTTTGGACAAGTGTCAAAGAAACCATAGACTGCCAAGGGTTAGATGCTGAAGTGCTTAATTAAACAAGCCTTTAGGCTGTGGCAATTTGCACTGCAGAAGCACCAAAGCTGGGCTCTTCTCTTTTTTTTTTTTTTTTAAAGTTAGTATCAAGAACTCGTTAAAAAAAATAATGACTTTCTTTTTTTGACTTGCAACTGCAAGCATTTGGAAAATATGACCCACAATCCCCCATTTCCCAAAATTAAGATGCAAAAGCCTTATTTACGTTTGAGTTTTGTGCCACCAGTGTGCGTTTTCACCCCTTTCTCAGGAATTTTCTTCTTTCTTACAATGAGGGACAACTAAAATTACAAGAAGAAGAAAAGAAAAACCAAACCAAAGGAAAGCAGAGCTTCTTTACTAGCTGGTTGTGTCTGTGAGGAGTGTAAGTGACCTGAGCATCCTGCATCAAGGCACTGCGGGCCATTGACAGGAGCGTGTGAAGGCACAGGTACGTCTTCCCCCTGAGCTGCACAGGGCTGAGCTTTCGTGCCGTACCCAGCACTGAACTGAGCTGTGGGCATCAGTTCAGCCGGTGCATCATGTCGATCGGGCCAAGAACATAGCACTGGTCATGCCCAAACCATCCCGCTCTGCCTGTATGGGCAGCTAGAGGGGTTCAGCATCCAAGGTGCTTTGGCAAATGCATTAGGCTGGGCTGCAACAGCCGGCTGGCATTGCATGTGATATAAAACCAACTTAAAAGCTGCAGCAACGTGTGTGCAGCCCCCGTCATCACACGTCTCCAGCCCGGGCTGCAGCTTGGTCCCACCGCTCTGGCACCAGCCCTGAGTCAGCGGCTTTGGGGCATTTTGGGGGCATCCTGATTTTTACCAGATGTGAGCAGAGGCAAGATTCCCGCCTGGTTCTTTTTGCCATTTTCAGGATTAAAACCCCCTCCATGCTATTTTATTCTTTGTTTTTAGAGAGCAATGTTAGAAAAGAGCTAACCTTCTTCATGGAGGGAGGTTGAAGAAAGGGTGACATTTCACGTGTCTTGTTCCTCTAGCCCACGTTCCTGGGCTCACCGTGCTTGGCTGGGAATTTGTCCCACCCTCAGCACCAAATAGCGACAAACCATTTCTTATATAAAAGCAGCATGCAGGTTTTCCTGGTCTCCAGGTAGAGAAATGTCCCTGTGCTTTATTTCTGCCTGCTTTGAAAAGTACCGAGGGGGGAGGCGGAAAAAATAAATGAAAAACTCTTTCTGGTGAGGCGAGTGGGTAAAGCAGGCGGCGGTCAGGGGGAGGACACGGTGGCAGGAGCTGTGCCCATGTCACGGCTGAGGTGTCTCGAGGGATGCAGGACAGGGTGAGATGCAGGAAGGAGCTCAGAGCGTTCGGGGCGCAGCAGCTGGCGGTGCCTGTTGTGACAGCTCACGTGGAGACGTGTGCGAGGCGGCAGAGGGGGTAACTAACACAGATCTCTGTTCGCCATGACGCAGCTGTGCTGTAGGGGTTTGGGTTGTTTGGTTAGCCCAAGAGAACGGGTGCAGAGGGTGTCAGGCAACGCACGCAGGTCCGAGGGAGCAGAGCAGCAGCTGCAGCCTGGTATGGGGGTGGGTGCTGGCTGCTGGCCCTGCGCGATGCGCTCGCTCTGTTACAACACGCAGGATTTACCCCCAGGTGTTCTAAGAGAGATATCCGGGTGCCAGGCGGCAGTCACGGGATGCACAGCAGACAGGGAAACCCCTGGGGTCGGCCCGTCCCAGGGACTCAATGCAGAGCAACAACTCCACCTGTAACCGCAGGGGTGTTCACACAGACGAAGCCCCGAATGGGGCAGGACAAAGGGGGTCTTAGGGAAAAAAATACACGTGCAGCATGGCATGCCCATATGTTTGATGAATGCCCGGGTGATCGCACTCAGGGCAATGCTTACGTCTCCCCCAGCCCCCATTCCTGCATCCTGACCTCATTTCACTGACCTGCTGTAGGGTCACCCGGGGAACTGGCAGTTACCCCCTCCAGGACGGAGAACTCAGCCTTCTGATCTGTTTTACGCAGCACCTAGCACGCTACTGGGCACTCCAGTAATTAAGACCTAATCTTGGTATAAACGAAGTAAGTAAGTACCTGTCACCAGGTCACCAGGACTCGTGCCTCTGGGGCAAGGCAGTGCTGGGGGAGGCCAGAGCTTTCCCGTGCCCCCCGGCAGCCCTGCTCCCCTCCCACCCCTCCGGCGGGCATCCCCTCTGCCCCCTGAATCTGTTGGGGCTTCTGTTGATCTTTCTGTAGTGGTTAAAAAAAAAATACTTTAAAAAATCGAAGTATTAAATGATGATAATGTTAATTATTGTCACCGATTCCAAACTAAGGCACTTTTCTCTCCAATTTAAAAGCAGATGGTTTCTAAATACTGAACTGCACAGCTGAAAGTGCTCAGTAAAATCACACTCACTGACAGAGGGACACTGCTGAGAGAAATCCCAAGCTGAAGCAGTCTGGGCATTACTGCTGGTGCCCCTCAGCAACGTATGGAAAAGGCACCGAGCTCAGGGCCAGGGTCCTACTGTCAACCAGGGACTATTTTTTTGCACGATGCTAGTGCCAGAATACCCAACTGATCTATGAGTGTTATAGGATAACTAAATGGTCATTAATTCACTTTAAATTCATTTCAATTAATCACTGTGATTAATTAGTTAATTTATTAGCTAGGAATTAATTGTGACTTGGTGAAGAACACGATGGGAGGGAGAAAGAAACTACAAACAAGGAAATGCAGTCTCTTTTTGACAGAGCTGAAAGGCAAAAAGGAGCTGAAACATTTTTTCAGTATATATAAAATTTCTGTGTCATAAAAAAAATAAAATCAGAGTAACAAATGTGCAGCACTTTAATGTCAGACTTGACTGTCATTGGAACTGTTCACAAGTCGTGTGGACAATCTAAGTTGTACTTCATTTTCTAACTATGATATATAACCATTAGAATAATTTAGAAAACACATCACCAGGACTTGGGCTGAAGAGGGAAGAAAGGGAACATCTTTGGAAGGTCCAAGTGGGATTTTTCAAGTGAACGCTATTCCAATATTTTGCGACAAACAGGAAGAAGTGAGGTCTGTTACACATCTTTCACAGCCTATATATAAACCAGCCTCGAGAATATTTACCTGAACAGATATATACAGTTTTTTTTAAATATTCTTAAAAAAGTAATATTTGCTTGATCTATGACACAATGAACGTCTCTACAGGGAAACTTACCATAGGCATAGTAAAATATTCAAGAAGTCATAAAAGATAACACGAGAGCAGTGTTTGGCCTTGGTAAAACACATTTAGGATGACTGCAATGTATGGATACAGCTTTGTTCAAGAAAGGAGTTGTGCATATTTAAAGGTACTTACAAAGCTGGTCTTCTCCTTTCCTTGACATGGGTATGTTTCCTAACCGGATGAGTAGAAAATCATGGACACCATGCATTGCTAGAGGAAGGCTATGCCCATCTGGTTTATATGTCTGTGTGGCAATGACGGAATAGTCTCTTCTAACCCCTATGGCTCATAAGTGAAAAGAGATGTAGGTTTCAGCCTGTGGGTGTTGAAGGGCAATTTCAAGGACTCCATGTTTAATGAATTCATAGGATTCAGCTCCCCGCCTTTGTCTGTCTGAACAGATTTTTGTATATTCTTTATAGAACCGAAATGGTTTAAATTACTTCAGGTCTACAGCCATACTAAAATGCTGCTCTGTTGGTAAAGTTTAACTTTTACAGCAAAGATTACCAGTGTTAGTCTGCATCCCCCTCGTTTAAAATCGCTCTGTGTGCATTGTGAAATGGGTGACTTTAAGCATCAGTGGAGGAAAAATAATTACCGCACCACTACGTATCACTGGATGCGTCCAGCAGCTGCTTTCACACAAACTCTGGGCAACAAGATTTGCAAAACGAGCTGGGTCTTTTGAAAGGCTGACGGGTGGCTCCGATGCAAGGGACGGTTACCTTCGGAGAGAACTTTCACCCACCTCAAGACCACGTTTTCAAAGCAGCATGTGGGACAGGACCGCTCGGATGTTCCCGCTGATGGTCGCAGTGGTGCTCACCTGGTTTGCACTGCTTCGCAAGCCACAGCTGCTCTTGCCCTGATTACTTCAAGGTGATGGATATAGAAAGTTACAAAAATGCAACTAGAAAAGTTTTTATATCTTCCAAATGTGCAAATGGATCTATATTTTTATGGGAACTCAACTGAAATTTCTCAATGCCAGCTGTTGCATTCTAAGGTAATTCAGCTGGTTTTACATGAATCTCTTTGCTCCTAACTAAAAGATAATTGACTATAAACAAGTGTACCATAAATGGGAAGAAACAAATCACAAAGAAAAACTCTTTCCCAGGATGTCTGGAAAGAAACAGGCAAATTAAGGCTATGACTAGAGAATGAGCGAGTTTTGTATTAAAAATACCCTCTGTATTGTAGCTATTATTTTATGAAGAACCAAGTGACTTCAGCGCTACTAGATCCTTAATGAGAGAAACCAACAATCTCTAGAAGTGTTGCTGCCTCCTATGGGAATAACTGTAACTAATTCTCTGCCCCTGAAAAGCAGATTTTGCATATTGTGCCCAAGCTGGCTGCACTCACAAGCTGCTGAAAGACTAATGCCCCCTTCTCAACAACATTTTTTACAAGCCCTAACCCTCTCTCAGTGTTTCCTGGCTTTTACCCACACTAATGGCCTGGATATTTCATGCCAAATTTCTCAAACACAATCACAAATACACTTTAGAAGAGAGGGGACTCATAACATTGCCTTCAGTAGTACCAAGAGCAAAATCAAGTGCAGAAGCACGCGAGCTGACAGTTACTGCGTCTGTTACGCCTCCTTCTGAAATCACATCTCTGAATCCTCCCAAAGCCATCCTGCAGAGAAAATGGATCAGTTCTCATTAAATCGCTCTCCTAGGTTTCTGTGGGTTGAAAACTGCCCTCTGATGCTTAGTTCCCCTCGTCACCCAAAGGTGAATTTCAGCTGCAGTCATTGCTCCTGTCGTCTCTCTCTGTTGGGGTGGGGTGGTCAGCACAGCTAACGGGCAAGGTATACAGGAAAGACAACGGATGGATTGAACATAACGTAAAAGCTCCTCAGTATGGAAACTCAAAATCTGTTTTGTTCTACAGAATCACTAGGTTTCGTGGCTTATACGATACCTCAGTGGAGATAATATTTGCCTCCCAGCATTCTTCTCGTAACCACAAATCATACCCCCAAATAAAAAATATCCCTTCCAAACCACTTCCTATTAGCAGAGCATACCTTATATTATAAAACTTGCAAGTAGACCAGTGTTGTACCATGAAGCCTATACAGGGGATTTTTGTTTTTTCTTTTTTTTTTTTTTTTTTTTCCTTTTTTCCCAGTGTAAAAATATACAATGCTACTGCTCCTTTGTTGCAGTGTGAAGGTCCAACCGGTACTTGACTGCTGAAGGCTCTACTGCTATTGCCCTTTCATACCTCTCCAACCCAGACCACTGTGTTACCCCTCCTTATACCTGAAACCTCACAGCGTAATGTATTTTGCCTCCCATTTATAACAAACAATGAATCTTTAGCTGGCGTAATGAGATACTGTCCAAATAATCCACTGTCTTTCACAATTCTGTTGTAGTTGCTCCAGGGCCAGTCTTTGGATGTGATAGGGTCCTTTAAATTCTTCAGTACATTCATTTTGCCCGTTGACAGCTCTACAAAAAGCACATCTGTTTGCAAATGTGAAGTAGCATATATATAGTACTGATTGCCTTCAGTGAAAGAGGGTTGAAATGTCAGATCAGATACGTGTATGTTTGTTTGTAAGTCATAAATCAACTGGATTTCCCCTTGGACGGTTACAGCCTGGACTTTGATCCTGCCACTGTCTTCATCCGCACTGACCAAGTAGCGTCCGTCCGGCGAGACGTGAGGTGTGCCCGACACGTCGCTGTTGGGGCCGATGACAGCATCGGTAACGCTGTCAATGATGAGCTGCGGCGACGCAGCCGCCGACCTGTTCCTCCTGCACTGCACAAAGAAGTAACCGCCCAGGTGGGTGTACGCCATGGCCTGCGGCAGGCAGCCAGGGGTTTTGAAGTTGATAGTCTTGATGTGGGTCACAGTTTCCAGGTCAATTTTGTGAACTGCCGATCTTGACTTGTTAAAGATGAAGCCAAACCTGAAATAGAAAACATGACACTGAAGTCATCTCTGGAGAGATGGGATATACTTGAGAAAAGACCAGAGTCAGCAGAACTGGGAAACTCTACCCTGTTGGTTTTGGAAGCGTGTGCAATAATGCTGGCTCTTTTCTGTAAAATATCTCTCTCGCTTTACTGCTTCTAAAATGTGCTAAAAAGAGGTATATATTTCAGTTAAAATTAGCAACCTGACCCTGGAAGCTTGAATAAGTGCTTGGGTATTTGAATAATACCTTCGGGAGCTGAAATCTTTTATTGGGAAGGTCGATTTACAATAGGAATGATCGCGAGGCTTGGGTGTTCTGCAGGCTACTGTTGACCAGCTTTGCACTTAATCTCTTTCAGGTCCAGAGAGATGTAATTCAACATTGAAAAAGCAAGACTTCTTCAATCCCCAAACAGAAAACCGTTCAAAATCAAGCATATTGTGGCCAGAGAGCAACTTTGATCTCTATGTATCACCACCGAGTGAAGACCACGACCGACTCCATCTCTGCAATTACAGGACCAGAGGGCAGCCGTGATGTGCATTAGCTGCCCGTGGTGCCTGGGGACCACTGCAGGAGCTGGCAGGGCTGAGGTGTAGAGCAGACTGTGTCAAACACCATCCCGCCTGCCCAGGGAAGGTGTAAAACATTTCTCGAGGAATGTAACCAGCCAGCGTGCACCGAAGAAAAGGGGTCTTTGTTTCCTGTCTCAAGAGAGGGCAGACAACAGTGAGCAGAGAATAAATGTTCTCTAAAAGATATATGCTGCAGCACATCTGACCTTTGCTGAAGACAAGAAAAGGTCAAGAATAGCCAGGAAAGGTTTCTGCTTAATTTGAGAGGGAGCCCATAGAAACAGCCTGTTTGCGTTCCCCTGGATTCACAGGTCACTGACACTGACTTACAAAAACTAATTTGACATCAAGTATCCTTTCATCCGTTCAATGCAGACAGAGGGAAATGAAGTGAGTGCTTAGCTTTGTATCTCTCCCCCAAAAGATGTAAAATTGCTTTGTGAAATGTGGAGGACAACATGGTTGCGTGCAGATAATATGTATTTTGCTTAAAACACTGGGTTTATTTCTTTATTCTTAATCCATCTGTCAATGAGACACTCAGCAATGATTTTACTTCTGAAGAACGAGCCAATGTAGTATATGATCCCATGAAAATCACTGGGCTAAGCCTTTCATTTTCCCATTATACTCACATCCATTAGAGACTTCAGAAAATATCTGCAGTGGAGATACGCAGTGCACTGTGTGTGGGGAAATTGGATATGACACTTGTATTTCTCCTGGATGAATGCATTTTAAGCACACTTTAAAAAATGCTTTCCCTTACAGCATTTTTTTCCCAAGACTTCCTTAATACTTGGCCAAATGCCTGAAGAAGTTAAAAAATGGTTCTTATCATAAACTTTAATTTTAAAAAGTGGGTCAGAATGTGTTTTATGTGCACACAGCTGCAGAAGAAGCGCAGCGCTTGCATGAAATCTGTGATCTGAAATCTCAAAGAAAACCTTGCACTTGGAGAGTTTTTAATAGACAACAATCCACCCTGGGAACTAATAAAAATGGATACATTCCTAGATATCCATCTGAAATAACAGGCAGCTGAAATACATATGCAGGAACATTTGCATACAAATATTTTTTGGCTCGTGGAAGAGATTATGCTTAAATATTCACCTTCCTGGGAAATGCTGGTATTGCCATTTATTGTTTCTGAGTGGAGAATTTAGAACATGATCTCAGCAAGTCTCATTAGACTGTGAGCAATTATTTTTCTGGGCTGAGGGTGAGAGAGACCGGACAAGGATCTGGCCCTGAACAAATGAAATAGGAAATCAGGCATAGCATTCTCTGCTTTGTACAAGGAAAAACTATAGACAATTATCTACATTTAATATTTCTTATGAAAGATCACCTGTATACAGCCGATTAATCACACTGAAGCAAAAAGACAGCAGAACAAAACAAAACAAAGTGCAATTGTTCCACCTTCCTTTCTTTGAACCCAGACCCTACCTTCTCATCTCGGGCTTTAACATTCAGCAGAGCCACCTACCTCCTGGCACTAGTATCAGTCATAACGATACTCTGAAAGCAAACTGCAAAAATGAGGTAGGGAAAAATTAAGAATGACAGCCATGAAGTATGCCTCATTATTTTGTGTTTCAGGAAGGAAAGTTATTTATTTTGGACCACATTCAACACGTAACCATTTAAGTGTGACCCCCCTGTCCTCGGTGTTTACTGCAGGGAACCTCAGATTAATGTAAGGAGTTACACTATGATTTTTTGAGCGTTTAACTTCATTAAACTATACTGGGGACAGAAGACGGTTAAATAGTTGTTATGTTGTAACACGGTAAGAATAGTATAAATTGCTGTGCAGTTATCATCAATTTTGATAATGTTAATGGGATGCTTCCTGTGCCTGCTGGGAAGCAGCCAGTATCACTCCAAGTTATTAGTATGTTAGTTATACAGTCTCATTAACCACTACATCACATTAACATTCAAAACTGATGGTTCATAGAGGTGGGTTTTTTAATATGCAGCACATACCATTTTTCCACTCAAACCATACACCTCACACAGAGATCCAATATTTGAACAAGTTGGCAACACGTGGAAGAACCACGCTTTATGCTTCAGGCAGATTAAACTTTTACCACTTCAGGCAATAAATCTTTGACATAGGTTTCTCCTCAGATCCATAAAGCGGTTTTGAGGCAGAGAAAGGCAACTTTCTGGCCATCTAATTCCCAGCACAAGCAAGGCAGGGCAGTGTGACACGCGCTGCTGCAAGCAGGCAGCTGACCAAGCGCAGCCCTGCGTGCCCATGCATGGTCTAAGGGTAGTCCAGGTTTGTTCCTTGCTTTGCTCATTGATTAGCTCTGCAATGATTGGTAATTTGTTCAATTATTTCTCCATTTCAAACATGAAAAAGGGGACAAGAGTAGCTAGCTTGATCATGAATTCTTTCATTCAGAACTGTAAAATGCTGTAAGATTATTAGAAAGACGCCCACTAGAAGACAGCAGCACAGTTCACTGTTGCTGTTCATTAAGGTCACTTCTTACCTGACGTGATTAATAATAAGATTTGTAGGTGGTATAAAAAGATCATCCACTCCTTCAAACGGCGTGCGGATAACGTGCTGATCCTCCCCTGCACTGGCCTCTGGTACTACCTACAATAAATACACATAAGGCTGAGTAGACGAGAAGCAGCGAATACAGCAGAAAGGTAAATACAGATTACACAGGCATACACGGCACCGAGTGGCTTTGCCCAGGGATGTAGCAGACTCGAACTGATTAATGACTTCAAAATATTGTTTGGTGTAGCTGTCTTGAGAAAGGCGTGCTAATAAATAATATTTGAGGCTTGACATTTGTAAGGTAAGTACACAACTTGACTTTCGCAAGATGTTTATATTTCTAGAAAGAGCAGCCATGCAGGAGCTGAAGCAGTACGACAACACCGAGACCGTAATAATTTATTTCTCACTGTCTAAAATAAACATTTATTTCATGGTCATATTTATTAATCTCACTTAAATGCACAGCAATAACTTACCAGCTCAAAGGACCAAACACTAACTTACAGCAGTTAATTACCACTCTGAAGGAGAAGAACTCTTCATCCATCTGCTGCACCAGAGAACGTCCTGGGCGGAGCAGGGAAGGGCCCTTGGGTGCCCCTGCCCCGTGCTGCCTCCCCCGCACAGCACACACCTCCCTGGCCACGGGAACTCGGCTCCTCCACCGCTCCGGACAAGGAGAGGTAGAAGTTTTCAATAATTAAAATGTTAAACACTCAGATTGTATGCTCGGTTCAAGATGACTTTAGTCCAATTATTAGGAACCTCTGCTGCTTTAATGTACAACAGTAGTTGCTTAGAATTTATAGCTACATAATTCATTAAGAAAATGCTAAAATCCTACAAGGCTTAGCTCAGACAGCTGTTCTGGCTGTGCCATTTAGATTTCTTCCAATTAGATCGCTCAAGAAAGATGCCCACTCTTGCGCAGTGCTTTCATGAGGCCAGACGTTTGCTTCCCACGAGCCAGTAATGGCTAAACAACAGCATCCCGTCAGCCGGCTGCACAGGCTGCTTGATAAATCCCTGACTTCCGAAGAACAAGTGGAAATTTAGATCAACCCCTGCAGTACCACCTTTGTTAAAAAAAGATATTTTATTGCGTGTCTGCAACTAACCACCGCAGGTTTTAAGAATGAACTTTGCCAAATTAGTCACTGCCCACCTTTTGGGAAAGAAGGTTGGAAAAAAGCAAAGCTCTGCTGATGCTAATCTCACTCTCTACATGTGGAGCTGCACTCCATACAGATAACAGAAAGGACTATCCAAGACCTGGAGCCTTATAACAAGTTTCCAGCTGTGCACATGGTGTGTTCTTCTTAATAATCATATGCTTGTGCCATCTCTCCTTTAATTACAGAAACCTCTCACAGCTGGATGGAAGAAATTAAGTCAGAAAGGGTAAAGACAGCCCATTTTGTCTCCTCATACCCTGCACAGGAAACTGCTCATCCTCAGGTGAGATGAGCTGGGGCATCATCTCAGAAATCTTCATTTATTTGCCCCCATTCTGTTTCTGGTGTCTTTTCCTGAAAAGCACCCACATCGCGAGTCCGCAGGATGCAGCGGTTACCCTGGATGGAGCACCTGGCCGGTGGGGACAGCTCAGGGCAGCACCTCCAGCAAAGCCTTGGGCAACCCCACCACTAACACAGACACCAGATTTGTAGGTTTTTAGGTCAGAAAGCACAGGCACTGTTCTTCTCTGCCTGTTGGAGAATGCTTTAATGTAGACTTAGAAGCAAACGTTTCTGGTGGAAAGCGTACTCATGACATCTATGTTTCCAGAAAGGTTGGGCAGCAAGTGCCAGGAAACAACTACTAGAGAAGGGTACGTCTGGATAGATCAGATCAGCTCTGGTGTCAGCTCTGTCAGATGACACGCAGCAGCAGCAAAATGCCCAATTAGATGCCTACACCTCATGTTTCTGTACCATCAACAGAGTGAATCCCCCAGGGCAATCCAGAAACAAAAGTTAATTTAGTTGTCCAAACCTATGCACGTTACTCTGTTCCAAAATCACTGTGGATCTGATGGTGCTGAGCACGGAGGAGCTCCAGGGACCTCACTGGCACCCCTCCAGTGGAGTCACCGACACCCAGTAACAGAATTCGTCCCTGAGGTTTTACTTTTGCTGTTTATGTTTTTTTGTGCCCTAGAGAGCTCCTTTTTGCATTCTACTCTGAGAGGAACAATTCTACCACATTGTGCTCCATCATCATCCAAAAGGAGGCTGAAGGCTTGTGAGACACAAGTGACACAACGAGTTTAAAGAAAACAAGTAGCAATTCAGTGTGCTGGCAGAAAAGCTGAACTTCTCCTGTGTGGAAGATACAAAGAGATAAATGCCTTTACTAAACTCAAGAGTAGGGTGGTTTTTGCTCAATGTGTAACACAGGTGACAGGCTAGTAATCCTCAAAGAGCTATGAATCTTGAGGCAATGTCCAATGCATTCATCTTTTAATGTTTCTTTTTACATGCAATGCCCCCAAACTCTGCAGACAGGAAAAACTGCAGCCAATGGTAACATCTGAGAAGGGTGCGCTGCAGCTCTGCAGTGAAAACACACTTAGTCCCTACCTTAGGTCTATCCTTGAGTGTGCTGCTCCGGCTGAAAACACCGCTGACGAAACACTCCCACCAGCACTGAGAGCAACAGGTATCTGTGCACAAAGTGTGCTCTTTGCAGCTCCTTGGTGCCCGCTGCTTTTAGACCTCGATCGAGTTAAAAGCAAGCCGCACTCCTGCAGGCTGCACAAATGACTTGGAGCGTCGCAGGCTCGTCCTGCTCGCCGGCAGCTGCCAGCCCTTGCTGTATGACTTTATGGCACTTGGCTCTGTCATCAGCCTTAAAACAAAACAGACCTTGGCAACAAAGCCATCCTGCTGCCAGCCTACGGCACAGTCATTGCTCAAAAACAAATTAAACAGCAGGAAAAATATGTGAGGATGGACAGAGAAGGGATGAATAAACCACACCAGATTATGCAAATGAAAGAGCAGCTTTATATCCAGATCATTAAATGTTGTTAATTACCAGCAACCAACCAGCCACCAGCTTGCTACTGATGACGCCAAGCCAAGGACGGGCAAAGGCTCAGATGCATAAGGACTCACCTGCAGCGTCGGTGAGGACTTCTGCATGTCACCCCAGCTAAGCACCCAGACTTGATCGTGGGACTTGTCGTAATGTAATTTGGTTGGCAACGGGTCAACATCCAAGGACTTAAAAAGAACCAGAGAGAGGTATTTACATGGTGACACAAATGTGCATGACAAATATTATGTTAGTTCACTGCAGACATTCCCATGCACTGCTGTTACACTTACTTGTGCTGCTTTGCCTTCAAATCATTTGGGGGATCACCAGCAGCAGAAAAATCTGGCTGCTCAGTGCCGTTTTCCAGCTAGACATCACTCCATCTTATGCTGTTACTTATAGCCAGTACATCAGGGGCCAATTTCTGCTTGAATTACACCCACACCAGTTCATTTTTCCCAGCCCGCTTACAACCAAGGTCAGGCAGCGGCTCAGGAAGCGTAAGCCAAAAATTCATCCCAGCATTATTTTAGCACGCTAGCTGCAAGCCCGGCTGCAGATGCAGCCCTGAGACTACGGTACCCAACCCAGAAATGAGATTTTTCCTGCCAGTGAGGTTACAGAACAGCAAACAACAGTGTGACCCCATGGGTGAAAGCAACATGGGCCCAACTTGTTAGTGATGCCAGCAGATCCACTGGGCGAAGATCTACTTTCTTTTTTGTCCCACATCAAGTCTTTTGTCAGCAGGGAATAAAGAGTTCTCCTTTTAAGTACCTGTATGGCTTTCTGAGTCTGGATATCAATTATCATTACTCTATTCTGCTTAGGCTGTGTCACATAGATGTACTTGTCTCTGACATTGACAGCTGAAGCCCAGAGGCAGGACTGAGTGCCTTCACCTTCTGCTCTAGGACAGATCTCTTCCTGAGGGGGGAAAAAAGAAGAGGAGAAAAGGTTTAATTTCTACAAGTACAGGGGCTGAAGCAGTAAGAGAAGCTCAAGCCTTGAAAACCATAGGAAAAATTCCCTGGGGATTCCATCGGGATGATATTTTCCCCCTTTCTCTCCTGGAAAACATGAAATAATTATTTTATCAGGTACCACACTGCAGCCTAGCTCTACCCAGTGACATTTAAACAGCTGGACCTCCTGCAAACTCACACTGAATTTAAATAACTGTACAGTCTATGGATCTGTCTTTTGAAGTACGCTGTGGTTCATCAAGATTTGCAGTGCTGTCAGCGTTTATTAGGAATAGAAGTATCACTCTGTGCTTTGAAAAAACAGATATTTACATTAATTGAATCACAGCTTTCTATTTTTCATAAAGTCTTCATCTTCGGCTCAGAAGAGAGTGCTCTAAGATACTTGTGCTCATGGAAACCGTGGCAAAACAATCAGGGTCCTGCAACTCCACTGCTCCAACACAGAAACTTCCCCTGTTCAAAACAAACCAAATCCTGCTGCTTTGGACCAAATCCTGTTCATGGCTTCCTGATGCCCTGTTTTGTTTCTGATCCTCCACTCACACAGCCCTGCTCAAAACTGGTACTGGCTTTAGTGGGAGCTCACTGGTACCCCAGGTTTGAAGAGTCACACGTGATCTCATCAACGAGCCTTTGCACGTGGGTACTCTTCATCACTCCTCCTTCTGTCAAGTTGCTTTATTTGAAAGGGCATTTGTGTGGGACCAGGAAATGAGGGTAAAACTAAATGAACACATATATATTTCACTGAGCACAACTGTTGGTTTTAAATCTTTTCAGTACGACAGCTGGGTCACTTTTAATAATGGCACAACCTCCCTGAGGGGAAAGTGATTAGAGCAGCAGAACTTGTTCAGGGAAAGAGAAGGTAGAGGAAAAAACAATACCAACACCAGGTCTGTATCAGAGCAGTGATTACAGATAAAAAGATTTCACCTGTAAGCAGCACAGCTCTGTCAGCTAGGTGCCTTGGTGGAGATCACACGTAAGGCTCGAAGACACAAGACTCAACAGTGTGGCTGCATTTTGCTTTCTGGAGCTCCAGCCAGGCTGGGGATCTATGCTGCTGTAAGCTAAAAGATACTACAAAAGCCCAGCCGTGGGTTTCCAGCAGCCATTCATGCACCCAAGCACCCGACCGTCTCCAAACTGCCCTCCTCATCCTCAGCCGTGCAATGGGGCTTGGGCTCTCACAGCACAGCATCCACCCAAACCAAAGGAGCAGGGAAAGGTCACTGGCCTTTCTGCTGCAGTGCTCAGCTGCAGCTGCTCTATCTGCTTTTTGCCCTCTAATAGAAAATAAAGAAACCTTTGTTGTGGAAACCCTCTTAAAGTTGCAGGCTGGTGTCACTGTCTATGTGGCAGACACTCAAGATACTGAAATGGAAAAATGAGGAAGAAAAAGTCAATTCTCCCTCTACCAAGGGAAAGGGCCCTATGATATCTGCAGGAAGCCCTTAGAGGTCTCTCTGAAAGACAGCCAAGTAATGACGTTAAAAATCCCTTTTATGCCCACCACTGTGCTGACATTATTTCCTTAAGTGCCCTCTCTCCTTTGTTCTTTTCAAGCTGTTTCTCCAGAACCACCTCTTCAATACTTACAGCTCTTTGGAAAAGAAACACAAGATTTCTGTCTTTGAGTAGCAGCAGCTCAAGTGTGGCTTAATAATATTAAGCCCATTCTAAGGACCAGTCCTGGGGTGAGCACCAGTCTGGATTTCTACTAAGGTACATTAAAATCCAGTGGAAAAAACCCAGTATAAACCACAAATGTATTGAGATGTACAAAATACTGAATAGAGACCTCACAGAAGGTGCTGACCACGGCAGAGAGCCCGGCCCAGCCTGCAGGACCAGGACAGCGATTCTCTCCTTTTATTCCTCCCGAAACTGAGAGCAAGGCTGAGCCCACCTCTTCAGAAGGGAGTCACGTTCCCAGCTTCCCCTTTAAAAAAACCCCGCAACTAAATAATGGAGTGATTAGAAAAGCATTTCTGGATGTATTTCAGCACCTATATTTTCTGAGAACTGATAGTTTCATGAACATATACATGGTGTACATTACCACGCAGGAGCACCTACACAGGTCACTGAAAACAGTGGCCTCCCAGGGCCTCCAGGCATGTGTTAGCCCACCTGCCATGTTGAGCTCGACTGTGACGAGCCAGGGCTTGATGTTTACTGTCACCTGAACAATTCCGCCTTGTTGTTTCCTAAAGCAAGGGTTGGGTAAAGAACCCCAGACAGCAAACAGGGACGGCACAGGTCCCCGGTTCAGCAGCAGAAGGTGCAGAGGACCAGCACGGCACAACCATCTTCTGTGCATTCTCACCCACCTCCCTGCTGTGGTTTAACCTGGGGAACTTCTTCTAAAGAGCAGAAAGTATCCCACTGCTTTGGCTACAGAGCCAGCAGCGAGAGGGGCCAGCCAGCGGCAGGGACTGATGGGTGCAGCTCCCCGGTACCGACTCCTGTACTTCCCACAGCCCCGTGACAACTTTTGGGCATGGATATGTAAACTGTTCAAACAGGGCAAGTGACAGCCTCTGCCCACATTTGGATACGATAACTAGTCAGATTCTCTGCAGTGCTCTCGGTAATCCTCCATGTCAGTCTCATAACTTACACGGTTCCCTTAATTTTCAAGAGGAGAAGATGACATCCTCAGGGATGCTGCATGAAGCCCACCAAGCCCCAACACCACCCTGCCGAATGGTGCCTTCAGCAATAGTGACCTTTGAAGGGATTAGAAGTTTCCAGCTGCTGGGCGCAGCTGCCGGCTTCAGGACTTACATAACTTGTGAAAATCCTCTCTTCGGGCCTGATGTGTCTCCGGATTTCGCACTCGTTTGGCTGAAGGACTGTGATCCCATCATCAGAAAAGACATAGAACATATTCCCAACACTCAGGCCTTGAAGGGGATAAAGCAAAAGGGGTAAGATTTTTTTTTGAGTATGTATCCGTAGCTGTCAGGATTCTTTTTAAGAACTCTCCTTCCTCCCCCAACAAACAAGATCTGCCTTACATAAAAGTTGGTCATTTGGATGCAGTCGGTGCATTCACAAAATCAAATTTCATGTCACAACGAGGGCTTCAAGGAGTGAAGAGGTACAGACACATTCAAAAATGCATTGCCTTGGTGGCAGCGGCTGTACACAAGTACCCATGTTCCCATCTTGTGCACACGTACCACAGAGGGATTTCATTACAAGGAGCGTCTGTATTACATTGCTAACTCCCTCAGATTATGACTTTGGTTTTTCTATGATTTAATTAAAAATAGCTTGCTAATAATTTGAGAACTGAGAGAGAAGCTTTAGTTAAAATTAATGTGAAGGTTGTCCTGTTACAAGTAATGACTTCTTGTAACTCTGCTGCAAAACGGAAGTGCTTAACATCTATTCCATGAAAGAAAATATATATATTTCTCTATTTTCTTAAGCTATCTGGATGAACTAGCTGTAGCCACCAAAACAAATACATTTTTGAAATCTTGCAAACTGTAATTCACAAAGGTGGAGTAGTTTGGCATCGCAATAGCACTCATTTATCCAACTGGGGCATTCCAGGAGATTTGGAAAACTGGCTGTCTGTCATTGCTTTGCTGTTAGGAGATCATATTTTATCATTTCTGTCATGCAGAAATGCCTCAAAACACTGACAATTTAGTTGTTCTTCAGCTACATGCAATTGCAGTGACAAGCATCTTTAAGAAACGTTCAGGATCTTTTCAAACACTCTAGTCAGAAAGATCCAAGCATCATTTCATCTTTTTCATCCCACCACCAATAAGTGTTTGCAATGACCACCGTCACCCCCAGTAATGTTGATAGCGTACTTATCTGCCAGTGATATGGAGATGTGGTAATTTGTAATTTCTAATTAATTACATTTTATGCATGGAGAAATAAGGTTCTGGTTCTACAGATCTGAACACTGTTCAGCGTCACAGTTTCCTTGGTTGGCCCTGTGATGGCAGCTTTAAACACTGCTCACACCTAGAATTTCTCACATCTCTGAAGTGTTTGCAGGATTAAGGTCTAAATCATCATCGGAAAGCCTCACAGTGAAAACGTGTAATTTGGATAAACTTACTTTTGGACAATTTTGAAAAATGCGTAGTATTTAGTAAGGCTAGAAGGGGTTTTTTTTGGTGCTAAAACCCCCTCTTTTTGTGCCAAATAAGTAGCCTCAGAGTACAACACCTCAGCACGTGGTGTTTGCTGTACTGACAACATTCACGTTGAGTCTCTCTAAACCATAGCACAGAAATACCCCAGTTAGGGCATCAGGTGGGCACAGGAGCCGTGATCCTTAAATGTGATGCCACAGTGAGGGATCATGCACGAGGAAGAAAAGCTACCGAACTTCTATCGAGAACTAGGTTATCTTTAGGGAGTAAAGGCTAATGTTTTTTTGAGTATATTGTTGAAACATTTTATTTGGGCACTTCGGACCAAAATCTGCGCTCCCAGCATGCACACAACTCCCACCTGCTGTGGTGGGATTTGAGTGAATACATCCGAGGGCAGAACTTGACCCTGGCTGGAATGAGTGCACATATTTTCATGAGTAAAGGGTTTTAATCCTAGGAAGTGGAAACAGGCAGGCAACAAATTATGACCATTGTGAAAATGCTTATTATTATTTTCATGCACGATAGTAGTGTGACTTTGTCTGATGATCCTATAACAATGAGGGTGTGTTTCAGACCTAAGGCCTAATTAGTCACAGAAATACTTTGACAGTATTTTGCCCCAGTAGGTTTAGAATTAGTGACTTTGCAAGTCATAACTTATTTTTACAGTAAAACGAGTAGAAGTTTTTTTGCTGATTGGTTAAAAATATGATTGAAATTACAAATTCCATTCAGGTACTTTCTTTTTAAAAAAGTTTACCAATTTATATCAAAATACTTTTTCAGAGAGTAATCTTCACACTGTCTTTTTGGACAAAGCAGGTTTTTTACTAGACAAACTAGTGTTTTACTGTGACTTACAAAGCATTTGCCAAGTCTCATTGGGGTAAACATCTCTACACAATCTCACGGACATCGGTAAAACAGATCCCACTCCTGATCATCCTGCAACTCCTCGGTCTGGGGAATTATTTCAGTACTGAGGTGGGCAATAGAAAATTTTGCTCAGTTGTGTTATTTATACTAGTGAGGCAGGTACTAGATTGGGGACTGGGGGACTAATGAGGAGGGTTCCTCTTTTTCCTCTTTTTGACTGAAACCATTTCAGGTTGGATGACACAACTAGTTCAAAAACTAAAGGCTTTATAAAATGCAACAAACCTCACCTGTGTAACAAAAACCCTAAGCTAACAAAACCCCCATTAAGACTGGGGAGGGTCTCCTAAAATTAATAGTTCTTATTTGAACCCTTCCAGATAAAGTTGACTCTAACGTCTTTATTTTATGAAAACTTCAGGAGGACACCTGATGACAACAAGAGTTTTCTTTCTTTCAGGAATACGGTCTCTATCTGAGTGTACGTTTGTGTTTCCCTCCTTTGAGATCAAAGAGCAAATTTGTCACTGTAGAATACTCTCCTCAGATCTGATACTTGAGCAATTTTCCTCAATTTAATCTAAATGCTTCCAAGTATTTTAGAACTTATATTTGGTGACAAAGAGGCTTTCAGCTTTTTAAGTGCATACATTCACGTAACTGATGATTGCCTGCTGGCACTCTATGCTCCCTTTATCCAAGTATAAAGAAAGCAACATTCACTGCAGAAATAACACTGGCATGAAAACCAATCTCTGCCTTACATTTGGGCTCCTTGTAGTTTTCTCTGGACAGAATTTAAAACTAGTTTGTACACTGAGTAAATATTGCACGTGCTTCCAGTGCCAAGTTTAACCGGCTGGTCATGCTATGTGCACTCATTTCTCGAGGTTTTAATTGTGCATGGTCTGTGAATGGTCTGGAGAACAGACTGATAGACTGACTTTTAAAATGACCAACTACTTGTGTTTAAACTTCGACTCGCTGCAAAAGCTTGTTCTACACAATATTCTGTCTAGGCATTTTCCCAATAGCTTTAATTACTACAGACCTGGTGGGCACGAGGATGGGATCATTTTAAAGGAGCTCAAGTCTACCAATCCATTTGTTAATATTGCTACTTAAATGTAAGTTTTCATTTTACTAGAACTGAAAGAATACGTTAAAATGTAAAAACAAAAATACCATTCCTCTCTTCCAGCTTTCTCTGTGCCAAGATTTCACATGCTATTTCACATGCTAAAGTATGTTTGATGGATTCCTTGTCTAGAATGAATGTGCCGATCAAATACTACAGAACAACCAGGCAGGGGAATAAACCTGCTCTGAAGATACTGAATTGTTTAAGAACATCAATAGTAAATCTGGTTTTACTGCCTGTGTTTTCCCTGTACATTTCTCATACTTTTATTTAAAATGTGCAAGGTTGATACGCAGTAAGTCCATATTGTTTAGCAGAATTATAGTATGACTTTCTGCAATGAACTTCTTAGTTGTTCTTAAAATATTACTATACTTCTACATCTGGTAGGCTTATCCAGCTACTTCCTTTAAAGAGGAGCGTAAGGGATGCAGTATATAAACAGCCATGCAGCATCATACAGATGATGCTGGACTGATTAGATGTGCTAGAGATTTCACTTTCAAGCAGAAGGGAAATAGCAGTTCTCAGTGCCCGTAACGCCATTTACAGGAATATAAGCAGTAAAGAGACACTCTTCATTACCATGCACTTGTAGGTGGCATATCTGGGAATAAATGCTAGAGAGCTGTCTTAGGTGGCTGGCCATGCCTCAGGACCTCCAGCCAGCTGCGTTTGCTGCGTGCATGTGTCTGCAGCCAACAGCGGGACCACAGGTGTGCGTTGGGTGTTCGCATACCTGGCCGAGGTAGCACCGGTCACTGAGGTCTGCCACTTTCCTTCTGCCCCTAAACCCCTTTGGGGCAAGCCACAGCAACCCAGAATGCTCCAAGCTGAGGGTGTGAAGCACGACTAGTTTCTTGGATACCTGGAGGCACTACTTATGAAAGGGTCTTTGCACTCTCCAAAGGCAGCGTGAGTGTGCAGCCCTTCCCAGAGGAACAACAGGAGGGAGGGCTGCTAGCAGTGGGCAGGGGGACGTGGTCCAGACAGGCTGTAACTGCACCGAGACCTTTCCACAAGGCTGGCAGGACACCACAGTCCCAGCTTCCTCATACGCAACTGGCAGGTGTAAGAACTGGCTTATGCCTGGCCTTCAGTCCAAGAACCCTCCTCCAGTGAGTGGAGACCCTGCACCCAGGAGCCATCCATGGATGCTCCCCATCCATGCCCCGGGCACTGTACCTACAGAGGCAGCTGGCTGAGCTGCTTGGGAGCTCCTCGGGCCTTTGCACGATGCATCTTACTGTGTGTTTTGAACATTATGACAGCACAAGCATGCACAAAATCTAATAGATTTTCATTTCAAGTGCCTCCATAGTATCCTTTGAGTCAACTAGCTGTTTAGGATGAGGTTTTTTTTTTTCTAATTTGCCTTCCAAGATACACAGATGTTGACCTTGTGCAGGGCGCACTATAAATTTGATCAAACTAGAGATCTTAACTGCCAATTAAAACAAGGAGAAATGGGACAACCTTTACCCTGCATCGACTTAAAGGATAGAGGGAAGCAAAACTTGTTGTGGGTTTTTTTTTTTTGCCTAACAGTCAAGAACACAATTTTTGTTGCTCACCTAGTAAACATCAATACATGCTACTGAGGAGGAAGAGCTTGAATGGCTTGCTTAAAAATGCAGCGTATTGAATTTGTGTCTTACTTGTTCAATTATGGCAATTTGGGAGCACTTCTGACACTTGCGAAATTGTTAATGCAGCTTGGGAATCTCAGGCTACTCACATTAGTGGTAGTTTATATAAAATTCACATTTTTATATATTTTATGGTCATCTATTATTTCATAGTGAGAAAATGTAAGAACTCACAGGTACGATTTGTACTACAAGAGTGACATCTCTTATTTGAATAGTTTAGCTTTTAAATGTCTGGTCTGTACTTAATCTGGTAACTGTGAAAGTTGATAAGAGTTAGTGGCAAGTCAGTGGAGAATGGCCCATCATGGAATTATTAACGCAGACAAGCACATTATCACTACGACAAAAGAACTTTACTGCAGTACCTTCCTCTCGCCACAGTATGTTTGCAACTGCAGCATCAGAAAATTGGGAACGCCAGAAAATAATCAGGAAAAGAAAAAAACAACAAAACAATGTCAAAATTCTCATTGTAGCAAGTAACTGAATTAACACTTATGTTTACGTGAACTGTTTCATTTGTGAAAACTTTGTAACATTCATTCAAATATAATATCAGGAAAGAGAGAGAGTTCTAAATACATCTGCTGCTTCTACAGACAATTCTGAAACTCTGAGATGGGAAAAATCCTCCCTGAAATGAAGTCAACTTTAGCCCGTGCAAAGATCAAAGTCTGACTAAAGAGAAGATGTCACCTTCCCGTGTAACTGGAGGTATGGTACTGGCTGCGATTTCTGTGCAGGTTCAGTAAGGAAACATGACATCTTTCAGAAGCCTGAGATGGGCAGTTACAGCAACAACACATTTTGCTGCAATTCTTCTTGGACTTTCATGCAACTACATTCTCTTTTAGGATTCAAATACCCTTTGAAAGTACATCTGCATTTGAATCTCTGTTTAAGATACATCCAATTATTTCTCAACATACTGTAATTTCCCTTGCTCAAGTATTCAAGGGAAACCTACCGACATTAACAAGAGTACATAAATCTACTTAATGAGGAATAGAATATATTTTCCAAATAATCACCATGAGAGCACATATTTATGGTTAACTTCATTTCCAATTCTCGCTCTGTATTAACAGCCAGAAAAGTAGCAAAAATCCCATTTGCACATGGCCTTTTAGTACCACCATAAAGCCAGGCAATCTCCCAAGCAGTTAGGACAACAGAATTAGGAAGGATCAGGCCCCTGGGAGCTTTTCCACTGGTGCAACTAATCACCTCCTTCATTAATTGTGTTTCAGGGACAGTGTGGTCAAGATAACACCGCACTCCTGTGGGACACATGTAGCTAGGAGTGGCTGGGAGAATATTTGTCTTTGATGTGGAAGATGATATCACACCAAGGGAAACCCATTTTGCCAGTTAGTGATGTAAATACAGGTAAAATAAATAATTAAATCAGAACATTTTTCAAGCATCTGAATATTTGAGAACTTTGACTTATAACTGGCTTTAAAAGAAGAAGCCTTGTACAGAAATCAATTAAATTTATTTTCTGAAGCCAACTAAATTTTGACAAAATATTAGGATTTTGGATTCTCTGCTATCTAAAACTATTGCCAATTTGTTACTTTAGTGAAGATGTCACCTGTACCATGCACAGTACGCTTCTGGCACCTGAAAGGCACCATCATCCTGGACGAGGAGATTTCACCTCCCCCATGTGATTCCTTCCCAAACCAGTATACAATCCTCTGATCAAAGCCCAGGCAAAATTGTCATTACCTGACCAGTAAGAGCCCAACATACCACATGCAATGGACTGAACTATTAAGTTGCATGTATACCATTAAATTTAAACAATCTTTCAAGAAATAAATATATGGAAAATTAAGCTTACGGGTCTTTCTTGCCGAATCTTCTATGAAAAGCGAAGATATATCCTCATCCACTCCCACCTCATTTTTAGCAATGCAGGTATAGGCACCAGTATCTTCATATCGGACAGAACTGATATGAAGTTCACTTCCATTTGCTGTAAGAAAGACACCCATAAACAGTGTTCCTCACTGCTGCTAATTGCTTTTACTGCTTTAATTGCTTTCCATTGCTGCAGCCACCCGGCGATGGCTCAAGAGGGTGGTTTCAGCACACAGTGTTTCCCTGTACATAACTAGAAGTATTTGGGGCATTCTCACGAGAGCCGATGTTTTGCTTCATTCCATTAGCACATACACACTCCGCGCCAGGAATGACAATCCCAAGTGCAAACAATAAATTACATTTCATTTATTTCTTCTTGTTACAAAAAAAATGCTTTGGCCTTAGTAGAGAAAAATTAACTTCAATTTCGCAAACAGGTTTTCATCAGCTCCCCAAAACCCTGGGTTTGGAGGGGTCTCTCTACAGTCCCTCCTATCATTTAGCCTCCTGGAGTTGGATTGTCGCCTAAGACCCTTGCAGCTCTGGAGCTACGGCACCCAGCCGTCCTGCCAACACTGGTGGAGGGCTGCAATACACCACAGCCAGAGCAGGGGGTGGGGTGGGGAGGTTTGTAATATTTTTACACAAAAAATTGCAAATAACTCTTTTTGCCTTTCATCGCATCTGTGGAACCCTCATTTGAACAAGGACCAACAGGAGTCAGGAGCCTGATTCTCTCTGCAGAGGTGGCTGTGAGGAGTGAACCACAGTCCGATTCTCAGCTGAATTGCATCCAGCGTAGTGCTTTTACCTGAACAAATAATTTAATGCGTTTCTCTTCTGATTTGCACACAAATCAGAAGCCGTACACGAGAGACGAGGCAGTGGAGAACCAGGCACGCTGCCTTTTAACCGAGCGCTGTTACCACTTACAACAATCAATACTGTATTTCCTGAGAAATTCACAGGAGAAAAAGATAAAAGGAAAGAACAGGGGTTTTGTAACACAATTTCCAAAGAACTGTGGCTTAGCGAAAGTACAAGAACTTCTAGTTTAAAGGGCAAAATAATCCTCCTTAATCCCCGTCTACAATACTTTAATTAATCAAAATTCTGTTCTTACCTAGAAGCGTTAGTTGTTTGGATAGTTTTGGCATGATATCAACGCCGTTCTTTAGCCAGGTAATTCGGGGATTAGGGATGCCTTCGGCGTGACATCTGAGGCTTGCCGACACGCCGGGCTCCTGCGCCTGCGTTTCAGGGTAGACGCGAATCACTGGTGGCACTGTGGGGAACAAGGAATCAGTGACGTTAAGCTCACCCTCCCGGTGCCAGCCCTCATCGGTGGCTCCGGAGCCGCTGCCTTCACACGGCGCCGTGGGAGAGGTGTGGGCTGCGAACCGGGCAGGTTGGCGACATCCCAGCCTCCAGTGCAAGCTACAGGACTTCTCTCCAGCTCAGCGACAGGGGCAGAAAATAGAACATAATAATAGAAAAGGGTAAACTAATAAACCAATGCCAGGGAGCAACCTCAATATCTGATGTTGTATTTCGATAGTTCTTGCTTTCTTTCATTAAGTGACTGACTGAATGTAAGTAAAGTTGGATTAAAACCTAAGGTGGATCCTCAGATAGATAAAAAACTAAAGTATAAAACCCAAACCTTCACTGAATCTAGTAAGGAAGGAATCTGAGTTCTTGCCTATTAGAAGTAGCACATTATTCAATATTTTAATTAAATATCCATCAGGAAATAGGCTGTACATCCACTACTTGTTATTCTGAACAGATTAAGGGTTTATCAACTTATCTTTTTTTTTTTTTCTGAGAGGCTTTCAAAACGTGATTTACATTGTTTCAGGAAGGCCCCTCTGAACTATTTGATACACTCAATTAACAGAACTCCTAATTATATTACAATTTCAGACAAGTTCATTGATTTTCAATCATGTTGGCTTCATTGCTCAAATCAACAAGGCTTAAGATCACCTATTAACTATTTCTTAACTACTCGCTCACTTTAAAGAGCATCTGTGGTACTGCAGGATCAGTGAGACCCTTCTCTCTCTCACCTCAAGGGATGTACGAAAAGGAGACATGAGGCTGTGCTGTATCACTAGTGGAGGATTAAGGAAAATTTGTGGTTTGTTTGTTTTTTTTTAAAAGAAATGAGTTAATAACAGACTTCTACTGGAAACCACTGGCTTAAGGTACCTAACTTGCTGCTGTGTTTTTTTGAAGTCCAGCATTAGGCTCCTGGACTGGCAAAATCACATTGTCCTAACAGCTGCTTTAGAATAAGATGAAATCTGTGTCTGCAGCTTGCTATGTGTCTACATACCCATATGGAGATACTTTAACTAATTACATTCACTAGCATACATTTTCCATCTTTCTATTTTTTTTATGGGCCTTACCAGAGAGATGCATTTTACTTCTGCCTTACCTACCAGCTGTCAAGTGTTAACCAGAGCCGAGTCGTCAGCTTGGAAGGAAATCAGCCACCACAGAAAGCCCTCAAGTCTACTTGTGTTTTATAGCTTTAAAAGTGAGAGATTGTTCAAGTGTAATCTGAGAGGAAACACCTAGGGGCAACTGAAGAGACAAAAAAATGAGGACTTCTAGGAAAGGAATGGCTTCAAACTCCAGGTCTGCACTGGATGTGTGGGCTTAATCCCTCCTCTATTTCCTTAACTCCAGAAGGAGCGGTGAGATGCAGAGCAGTGAGTAAAACACCATCCCAGAGCTTTTTAATCAGGTTACCAAAAAGACAAGGTTTGGTTTATTAAATCGAGTTTTCAAATCTCAAATAAAAGCATTTACCAGCTTTTTACCTCCTCCTCCTCCTCCCATTACTGTCAGGGTTGCAGCTCCTCCCGACTCCGGGAGGTGCCAGATCAAGCGCCCTGCTTTTGGAAACGGCTGGCGGCTGTCAGAGCTCCCCCCCCCTTATTTAAGAGAGTGCCCAGTCAATTCCTGGGAGTAACAGAGTCAGGAGCTTCTCGTTCTGTCTGTGCCTTGGAAAATTAATTTAAATTTCTCCGAGTCAATGTCTCCAGGCATGATAGGATAAAGACAGTAATTTTTGTCCACTTCGACAGAATTTTATGAAGGTCCTGCACCCAATGTTTGTCTTGCCTATGATTTGCGTGCTACTAGTAACATTTTTAGAACAAAATGATTTAGGAACTGAGGTCCACTGAAAGCCTACATGATTTACTCAGACTCATAGATGAGAGATGGCTTGTCTCCTACACATGCATAGGAAAAAACTTGTAATATCCAAGGAATTTAGATGCCCCAACTTGCGTGAAGTCAAGTGACAGTTAATACTTCATGTCCTCAGGTACCGCCCTAATTCTCCAGATGGCACAACCTGCCTCTTCCAGTTCACAAGCAATGCTGAGCCGCTCTGCCCGGGGGTTTGCTGCCCCAGCCTCTGTCAGACAGACTTGCATGCCCACGCTTGCACCCAGCCAGCAGAAAATCAGCTCCGGAGCAAAGCCCGCAAGGTCCCATGCCCCGTACAGAGCTCTGCTCCTGCCAGGATACGGCCACCTGCCCGTGCCTGCCCGTCTCCAGGCGAGATGAAGCTCCGCCCAGCTGGGCTTAAGCCCTTCTCCAACATCTCCCAAATGAAAGGCACCCGAGCAATTTTAATTCAAGCCTAGTGTTGTTTTCTCACCCACCAGCCCTTAAAGCAGACAAAGCCCATCCCAGACATCACCTGTTTAATGCTCTCAAAACCAGCACTGGCTTGTATTTTTTTTACAATGCTTTGCTTTAGGCTTTCCTCTTCATATGAGCACTCGTGTAAACACTCCCAATGACTGCCACCACAACCATGCTCCCTAGAAACTGGGCACTCCTTTGCAAAGCAGAGTTTACTTGCATCTCTCAGTTTTTTGCCTCACACCGTGTTAGTCTGCATGTAAGTAATCCACATTATTTTACCCGCAGAGCTAAAAACAAAATAGATTTATACTGCAGGAGGTAGCTCAGGGGTCCTAGAAACTGAATCAATATTCTGCATGAAAATTAGCTTAACTTAAAACTATAGCAAGATGTCTTTTCACAAGTGATTAATAAGGGTTTTTTTTGCTTGTTTCCACCTACAAAAACGCGTTGCACCTTCATTCCCACTCTCTTACAATTTTCCTGCTCCCTCTATTTTTAAACTTTTTATTTCTTCTCCCTTGTCTTACATAATTCATTGCACAGTTAAATTATTGCACACAACTGCCTTGTGATAACAGCAAACTGCAGAATGCATTGTTACTGTCCTTGCTACAAATTAATACATTCCCAGTAAGCACATTTTACTTTCCACTTGCAAAGATTTCAGCTCCAGATTTTGGAATATATGGATTATCCTTTGCTATTTCCCTTGGTGAATATATATCATTGCTAACCATTACTGTGTCTGTAGCCAAGGGCAATATAAAATGTTATTATCTTAAGCAAAAGAGGAAAAAAGAAGCATTCAAACAAGTATGAGATTGGGTAGATTGCCTACTACTGCATACTGAGTAGCACCTTACCCGTGAGCAGACCAATTCATTACAATAAAACAGCTCAGGTGATAAAGGCACACGACGAGCACAGATGGCAGTATCAAGCCCCAAAGACATACACTGCAGCTATAGAACCTATATACTCCAGGGCTTAGTAATAATTAATAGATTAATCATTTACTTGAGAAGTTTTAATCTTTCCATTTATATTTTGAAAGGAGTCTGCAGCGTTATATGTTTTGTTTATCCACATTAAGAAAACTTTCGTGTTTCAAACATCTCTCTGTTACTGGAAAATTTGTCCTACTGGACCCTTATAATTGGGCTGAGGATTGAATGGCTTTTTAAAACTGTTTTCAAGGAATACAATATTCTGATTTATGCTGATGTTTTCCAAAGTGCAAGACCACGGAAAATGATGCCCCACACTCAGCAGTCTCTTGATTTGCAAACTATCAATTTTCATAGTTGATTACAATTTTATGAGATTCTTTATCCTCAGCAACTATTTTTCCTCTTGAAAGTGATAAATTGCTTTTCCTCCCTACAGTTAGTGTATGCTGTACACACTTCCCAAGCAATATCCATACGTAGGAGAGAACATAATTTTCCCACTGTTCTTGGCTTCTCCTGATCAAAGATACCAGCATGCAAGATAAATATCTCATTGTTAAACTTTGTGCTGCCTTTCAGCACATCCTTTTCTTCAGAAGACATTAAGGGCCAGCTGTATAAATACACTGACGCATTCTACCACTGCTGTCAACCCTAAGATGGATGAGCTCAACCCAAACCTACCACATCAACTGTCGCACGCAGGACGCATTTCACATGTGTGCGCTATGCTTCTTGCCCAGAAGACGTGAGCCAGCGGTTCAGGGCATTCATCTGGTGGTCTCCCCATTTTCTGTGTAACAGGATTCTCATTTCTGCTTGTCAACACAAGCATCTGGATCTGCCCGTGGTGTTTGTGATATCCTGAACCAGCCAATGCAAGGGGAAGCACTGCATGGTGTTCAGCAGTCGAGCAAAACCAGCCCTCTTCCCTTTCAGAAAGGCTGCTTGGGAGAGGATCTTTAGGCCAAAAAATCCGTAAGCGCGCAATGCCCGGTGCTGAGTCATCCAGCGCGGAGCTGCTGCGGGCACTGCAGACACTGACCAGCCCCGGCACGGTGCTGCACACCCGCGGCTGGGCTGGTGGCACCGGTACAGCCACGAGTATCAGCCAGGACCCCGCCTGCCTGCCAGCAGGAACGTGACCGTGATGAATTCCCTTCCCTTGGACAAGAGAAGGAACAGCCACGACAATAACACTGGGATGAAAGAGAGGGTTTCTATGGGTAAACTTTTGATAAATTTGAATAGTCTGTAATATATTCAAGTAGAGTTCCGAATCCCAGAAACTTTTAATTTTGTTTAAACTGGGCTCCAAGTTTTCTATTTAACCTTGTATTTCCTGGCACATATAACTCGAATCAGATTCTTTTAAGGAGAAAAAGGCTATAAAAGGAAAATATTTTGTAAGCTGGACTGATGGGCCTCAGTGGGAACAGTACCCAGGTGGTACAAAAAGGATCAAAGGACACTGGAAGAGTTACTGCAGCTTTGGAAACACTGAATTAACTGAAACACAGTCTAAAAATTGGGACCTGCCTGTACAGAGAGACAGTGAGCTTGGGAAGGGTTAGGGATAAACCCAGTTGGTTCTTCCTTCCCAACAGAGAAACGTGGAGTTTTCTCTATTAAAAAGAAAAAAAAAATCTTATCGTTTTCATAGAATTAAAAAAAACCCGTGTTTTTGATGTTAAAAGTGTATCAGTCCCTCCCTGGAGGAGACAGGCAAGCGGATACACCCGAGTTCTGGCTGACTTGGTTCTGTCACATTCTCTTACCATTTTAGTCCAATACAGAAAAGCAAGAAAAACCCTCCTGTGCTGAAGATGGAGTTTTTAGTTTGATACAGACAGACAGAGACAATCCCCAGTGCAGAACAGAGCCCATCAACTATACTTAGATACTCGGCATCTTCACTCACTTCAGCTTGGCTCAGTTTCTTCCCTCTACTCCTGTCAAGAGCAATTCCTCACTTTCTCCTGCAAGTTATTAAAACCCATCGAGGATTTCCTGCGCAGGGCTCTGCCCCAGGACCCTCCCTGTCCCATCCCCGTCTCCCCCCCCTGCACTTGAAGGCAGGCAACACTGTCCTGCCATTGGTGCTGTCACCCCAACGTCAGTTGTTGGAGGAAGCCACAACACGGGTAGAAAAAAGGAGAGAACGTGGTAATACGGGCAGCCAGCCGGCCCCATCAAGAATTGCAAAAACCTGGTTTTGCAAAGCCTAATGGCCCATGTGGGAATATCAGGTGCCTCAAGACAAAGACTTCTAGACCCTGTGGTGTTTTCTAGCAAGCCTGGGTTGACACCAGAATGCATGGCATTTTTTGCAGTGTTTAGTGACAATACAGCAACATTAAAAAGCCAACATGGGTAGCAGGTTTTTTGGTATCACAATGTTCTCTCCTACTAGTAAGAAAAAACACAAGCAGCTGTGGTGTGGAACTTCCATTTACAAAGAAAATGGGATCTTTCAAGAACAAGTTAAATCTAAGTGGCAGGCATGAGTATGAAACGTATCAACCCCTCCCCACACTCCATCTAGCTTTCCTCTCATTCCGATTTTAGTTTCAAAGCCTTTGGGCCTTATATTCTCAGTGATGATAAAGTCTACATTGTTGTCTGCCAACTAAACTCCATTCAGGCCTCATAATATATCACATAATATACACGGGATTAAGTTGTTAGCTTGCTTTTCTTTCAACTGTCGTTCATCAAACAAATAGCGCTTTGAGGAAGGAAACCTATTTTCCCAGCTGCAGCGTGCACAATCTAGTTATCCACATTGCTGAGATTTTACATTTTACTATCTCAAAAGATGACAAATTATTATGTAGAAACATTAAGTCAGTTTTCATTCAAATCAACTGGATGCTTCATGCTTTCCTCCAGGTACTTGCTGTGGGTAGGGAGCACTTACACACGTCCAGAAGACTTGAACTGCAGTCAAACAAACCCCACATCCACCGTGGCACTTCTTGAAGTGCCTAAATATTCTTTTTTTACTCTTTCTCTTCGTGTCAGCCTCTGTCTATTAACCTGTATGTAGCTATCTGCTCTTACCAGCTGAAAGATCTCCTCTTTGTAGAGGTCTGCACACATCTAGAGAAAGAACTACATATTCATTTTGCTTATAATGTATCCCCTGTAACGAAGTTTCTGAATTTTTCTGAATTTCACAGAGTATGTCAAAATCTACCCATAGCGTGCAAGGGGTTCCCCCGTCTCCTCTTCTGGAGATACTGCCAGTCATATTAGCACATGTATGTGTGGGTTTGAAGTTGGACATCGATCCTGCTGCTGGGGAGGTGGACACTCTGCGGGCTGGCCCCTTGATGAAATGCTGGTTTAAGCCAATAGAATTTTAAATAACCGTGACTGACTGAGTTTGAGGTCAGAAGAAAGTTAGCAAATACCTGAATGTAAGTTCCACCAAGCGCAAACGTGGTCCGGGGGACAGAGGGGAATGAGAATGCTGAAATACGACCCGTGCGGTTCTCTCCCCCCTAAAATGGTTCGCCCTCATTTTGCAACCCAGCGGGCCACATCTTTAGCCCATGTAAACAGCCCCCAACAAATCAAGGTAACTACAACCAGGTAGTCATCTGATACATAGCTGGGAGTTAGACAGCTAGTTTTGGAAACACTGTGCTGTATTTATTTAAATATTCTGGGCTATTTCATGCAACAAATTATTTTCTGGAAGAAGAAATTAGTGAAGCAACACTTCTGTTGACAAAAGTAGTAATTAGTCCAAGAGATGCTTTGAAATGCTGCTCTTAACTCTACGGAAACCTTACTGACAGCGTGTTCTACAGCTAGGATACCTGCTGAAGCCCAGGGAGTTATACATGTCCCCCCCTTGGTACCTTTCTTTTTGATTGCCTGTGTGATACAGCACGAGTGAGCAAACCCCGAGCTGCATTCGCGCTCGCACGCAGACAACTTGGTGCGTGGCTCTTCACGTCTCTGTGCGAATGAGATTAACACGCAACTTGGCTTACGGGAATGTTCTCATGGATTGTCATATATGCCATTTACTAACCATTCACCTGAAGGATGTGGGTCTGATACAGCTCTTCATAGCCGTAGGCATGACAGGTGTAATTGCCCATGTGAATAGTTGTTACCTTGGTGATGTAGAGGGAATCATCTTCTCCAAAATCCTGTATGGAACAGAAGACAGGAAAGGTGCCTTATTATTTAGTAAAAATATTTTAAACACCACATGGAGGGAGACTACCTGTTCAGTGGTTTTGATAGCATCGCAGCTTGGGAACACAACTTGCCTTGAACAGTAAGTTTTAAAGTTCATAAATCAACATGCAGGGAGAAAATGAGCAGCAATTTAAGAGTGAGGCGAAGTAACTCATCTGAGAACATGAACTTTTGTGCTGGTAGCTAACAAGGCGCTCTTTGCACATAAAAAAGACAGCAATCTCCAGCTGTTTTATTTATGGCGGAATTTAATATCTACCCGTTAACCTCAGCTGCATAAAACGCTAAGTTCTGGGTGGGTTAAGGTTTCCTTTATCCATGCCACTTCTTAGAAAATGCACTGTAACCTTGAGACTCGATGAGGAAGAACTGAAACTGTTTCTCACTGATCTCAGACAATATCCTAGGCAGGAGACAAGGAAGAACACAAGCATTTTCTCAAACAAACTTATTTTGATCTGCAACTGCTTGACAAATATCCTCCTTTATCCCCTCCATCTTCCTAGATCTGCTCTTGTATTACTTTAATTTTTGATTATAGATTGGGAGAATATGAGTTAGTCGAGAGGTTTTGGCATTTGAACGTGTTGTTCAAGCGCCCTGCCTAGGAATTTATTTCAAATTATAGTTAACAGAACCACAACGCTGATGGGTATACAAAGCAGCTTCTCTTGTTACACCATTAATGTTCAGATTTCTGCAGCTCCGGAACGTTTGCACTTCTATGCAAATCCAGAAGGATACATTTGAAAAACAGTTCATGAGCTGTTCATGAGCTTAAAGAATGATATTTTTTAATTAGTTCTTCGTGTGAAGCATGCTAAACTCTGCTGAATTACACTGCAGAAATGTGGTAAAATTCAACTTAGAATCAGGATGGCACAAACCCAGTACAACAGGGTGAGTGTTGAAGAGTGGTTTTGCTCTGGAAAACTCAAGGACTTTTTTTTTTTTTTTTCAAGTTTCCAATGTGTAGGTGGAAAGCCAGCCTGCAGCCATGGGTGCAGGGGAAAGCCCCGACCCAAAGCCGTGTCTCTGCCACCCCTGTCCGGCACGGCCACGAGGAGCAGAAGGGAAGCGCAGCACCGCAGTGCGGCGAGGGGGGCAAACCTCACAGCCAGGGTCTTCCAGCACAACTCCATCGAACCTACCAGGGTGGACGGCAGAAAAAATGAATGCAAATGTGCTGTGCGGGCTGAGAATTTGGGTCCCAGTCTCTTTGTGGTGGAGAAAGCGAATCTATGCACAGAGGTGCTGACACCGCTCCCTTTCCCTGCTGTGCCCGTGGCAGGTCCAATGCTACAGGGAATCATCCCCATCCATGCTCTTGCTGCCACCCCCCTGCCAGGCGCTCAGAAATTATGAGCAAGAGTTGTTTGATCATTGACCAAAACCATCTGGGGCTCCTTATATTTCATATTTCCTGCCTCTTCAGGGTGCATCTGCTTTACAGTTCGAAGCCTTCCTTTCCAGCCAGGACACTTGGAACATTTTTTGAAGGAAGCTGCGATTCTGAGGCAGACTTGCAATGCCAGCTGGCACCCATAAAAAATAATAATAAAAAAATACAAGGTAGCCCATCTCTTGCAGTATGGGATTGATCTGGCATTATTTTGCTGGCTCTTGAATCTTCTCCAGTAACTTCTGTCATGCCTTTCCCCTCCGTGGCTCAGTGGCAGGCCAGCACTGGCAGGGAGGAAGAAAGGTTTGGGAACTTGCCTAGTTTTGAGACGTGTTACAAGGCAGATTGAAGCGAGCACCCAGCAATACAGTTTACAAGCAGGGCAGCAACCCTCCCCAAAGCACAGACCTTAACCGGAGAGGGCACAGAGATAACCACCCTGGCTGTGCTATGTGCTGCCCCAGTGCATGAGCAATTATAAAGAATAAGAGTAAATCCACAGATGACCCTGACATTCGTTATTCTATAAGCCAAAGCATCTCAGATATTACTGCCACCCTGGGTATCAGGCAGATTTAGCATCTACACTATGGGATAAGCTGGTTAAGCTGCCCAATACATTATTACAAATACCCACTCAAAAATTCCCATTTCAAGCTTTTGCCTGTTTTCTGGTCAGCTAGATCTTTCCTGCCAGAAAGCAAAGATGCATGAGCAACTGCAAATAGAAAAGATAACAGCCCTGTTCAAATGATATTTGCATGTGATAGAGAAAGTGGTTGCATAGAGGGAACTTAATAACAGTTTTAAAAAGTTAATCCCAAAGTAACTCAAATTGAGTTTAGATCAATAAAAGCAGGATGGGTACTTTTATGGAATGATTTATACGGAGTTGTGGAAAAACAGGACAATAAAATCTTCTCTGTTTTAAGTATGTTGCTTCCTTTAAGATATCTCAGAAAAATATTATGAATGCTTGGTTTGTGCTCTATAATTGTCTTTTTATGGACGATCTGTTTTTTCCAATGCATATAAATGTATTAATATAAGTAAAGACCCTTTGAAAAACAAACTGAAGCAAGATTATAGTATTATTCTCTTTCTCTCCAAATGCATTTTTCTTGTAAAAAGAAGCTTATATTGGTAAAAGCATGGTTTATGACTTTAAAAAACTATTGTCTGACTTTTAGCACTTAAAGAAGGTTATCAAAGATGCTTTAGTTTAACACCATATCACTTATGTCAGGCATAGGGAAATTATCTGCCCTGTGTTAGAACTTGTGCATACACAGTAAATTCACATAAGACTACAACATTGTTAAGAATGACCAGTATTAGATGTGGGAAGGAAAAAGCGATTATGAAATTTAGGTTCAATACTGAACCTTTTGTTGCTACAAAAAAAAAATAATACTGAATTCTCTAGCAAATTAATGACTCGGCGTGTTTATTGCAGCTCATGGTTTCTCCTTGAGTTTCCCTGTGGATATAATTAGTACATTAGGATTTCACAGTTACGTTTTATATATATGCATACATTCTTACGCACAAGCACTTTCTGTGTGTATTTCATGAGGGTATATTTGGAAGCGCTGTAAAAACCCAAGCCCTAGAGCATTAGGAAATGATGAGTCTTTGATTCCTTAATAGCCTCTAACGCTACATCTTACACCCCTCCCGGCCAGGAGCCCTGCTGCGCAGTGGGCTGACCCCGCACTGGGGGGCTCTTTCCCACCCCCCTCTGTGCTGCTCCACCTTTGGCAGCTCTTAGGGGGCTGCTCAGGTGCATCTCTTGCCGCTGCCACTGCACTAACCGGTCAGTGAACACGGGCAGTGTGTTTAGCTGCTGGTTGGGTTTGCTGGGAAGTGGTCCTCGACAGGGTCTAACACCGCAGTGCTGCACACAACTTTATCAAGCTGAGAAGGAACTGCAGGGCAACGAGGACTTCTTGCCTCTCAAAAGCGTGCATCAGGCAAGTGGGAACTCTTTGAACAAAAGTTCTCAGAACCTGTTCAGCACAAAACATTTCTAGAGGCTCAAGTTCTTTCTGAAGCTCCATCCCCCCATCCAAACACGCCCACATAAGCTTGCCGGGAGAACTGGCCGGGGGGAGGATGGGGTGGGGGGAGGATGGGGTGGGGAGAGGGGATGGGAAGAATTCACACTGGAAAAAGGCAGAGGAAACATTTCACAGAATCATAGAATTGTTTAGGTTGTAAAAGACCTTTAAGATCAGTAAGTCCAACCATTAACCCAGCACCGCCAAGCCCACCACAAAACCATGGCCCTAAGTGCCACATCTATGCGTCTTTTAAATATCCCCAGGGACGGTGACCCCACCGCCGCCCCGGGCAGCCTGTGCCACTGCTTGGTAATGCTTTTGGTGAGGAATTTTTTTCTGCTCTCCCATCTAAACCTTCCCTGGTGCGACCTGAGGCCATTTCCTCTTGCCCTGTTGCTTGTGACCTGCAAGAGAGACTGACCCCCACCTCACCACAACCTCCTGTCACGCAGTTGTAGGGAGCAAGAAGGTCCCCCTGAGCCTCCCTTTCTCCAGGCTGAGCACCCCTAGTCCCCTCAGCCGCCCCTCACAGGACCTGTGCTCCAGCCCCTTCCCCAGCCCTGCTGTCCTGCACGTCCTTTGACGTTTTTCAGAGGCTTTTACTTGCAAAGCCATGTTTCCAAGCCACTCTGAGCCTCGAAGCCGTCAGAGGGAACCATAAACATCCATAAAATGGACTTAACTTAATTCTCTCACCCTAAAATGATCCCAATTTTAAAGCAGAGGATCCCAGGGCTGCCCAGGAGTCTCCATGCGTACTGCCCACCCCTCAGGAGCTGGGACTGCCCTGCTCCTCCCCCCAGCAATGCCCAACGGTGACCCCGACAGCTATCATCCCATGAAAAACAACAGGCAACCAGGAGAAAGGCAAAGAAGTAACACCTGAGACATGGGTTTCCTCATTGACCACCCAAGGTGAATTTTCTTGTGAAGAGGAAGAAACAGGAATGATGAAAATAGAGGCAGAAACCATTCTACCCGCCCAAACTGATAAGCCTTGCATCAAAGCGGCCAGATGAGGATAAGGTGTTCATCACCTCTATTTTATGAGTTTCATGATAAAATGATGCTACGCGTTCTGGCTAAAAAATAATAATGCAGCAAGCTATGCTTATAATTTCTCATAATTGATAAGGTCGACTACTGGCAGATGATAAACTGCCTTCTCCAGCAGTTTGTATCACGTTTTCTCTCCCTTTTCTGAATAAAAAGTTCTCTACCCTTCATGAGCTTCTTTTATGTCTTGCAGTTACCCTTCAAATAAGTAACTGATTAAGTGACCTCAGAATATGTTTTAACTTTTCAAGATTAAAAAAATGCAAGACCGTGCATTTTAGATTGGTAACAGCTCGGTTATCCAAAAAATAAAAAAGTTGCTACTGCATCCAGTCAATTTCAAAAAATAACAAAAAAGACCCTAGAAAATGGCTATGTACTTTTTTTCTTTTATTATTATTGTATTTCCTTTCCATCACTGCTGATTACTCAAGACATCGGTCTCTCCAAACAGAAGATTTTTCATATTTATTTATCCCATTCCTCCCTTACTAATGCGTTCCCTGGTCAAGCAATCTGCCGCGGCTCGGAGACACTGTGCTTAGAAATGTGTAAAACATTGCATATTGCTTGTAAATCTCGTTCACGTTCTGCCTCAAGTGAAATCCAATATGTGATTGTAATGTCACAAATCTCCGGCTCTGACACCCCGGAACACAGCCGGCGGAGGGGACCCATCCCGGGCTGCTGCGCTGGCGGCGATGCCGGGGGTACGGGGCAATGCCTGCTCGCCTTATTTGCCCATTTCAGGTGCTTTACCATGAAGCTTTCTAACACATCCTGAGGTTGTTCCAACCCAGAATTGAAACATTTAAAACTCTTCTGGCAAAGTCTCTTGTTTTCCAGGAATTTTCAATTAGCATAGAGTAGGTTCAGCCTTATTAATTTTCAGGATAACTTTCAGTCACCTGAGAAAAAAAGATACTTGCCTGATCACTATAAATAGGAAGAAGGAACAGAAAACCAAGTCCCAATGACACAAACCCAGACGATCTCCCCCGCTCTCGGCAAGCGCTGGCACAGGTCACGCCGCAGCTTGGCATCACAGGGTACACACCGCCCGGGCGGCTGCTCTGCCCAGCCCCTGCGATTTTAAACCCAAACAGTGATTTTAAACCACTCCAGTGAGATAATGACTGCTCCTAACAGACACTGGGGGTGGGTCCCCAAGACAGCCGGTACCCCCTCACCAGGTTAAGAGTGTTCATAGCAGAAATAACGACAGAGGGAATGGAGTTCCCCGAGTGGTTTCTTCTTAGGAGAATCCCACCGGTAGCTGGGATTTCTTTCTAAATAAGAAAGAGGTTTTTTTTTAGATTTTTTTTTTCTTTCACTTCACTTTTAAACCCTTCCCTTCCAGCCCTTTCCACCAAGCCCAGGGAAGCTGGGAGCCTTCCCCATGTGGTATCAGTGCCTATTGACAAAACCAGTCATCCACCAGACAAACATCAGCACGATTTCACAGTAACTAGCACACCAACGAAAATGTATTAACTAGTTCATGTTAAAAAAAGCTTGCCTGATCAGAGTCCTGGAAATCTCTCTCTGATAATGTTTACAGAAGTTTAAAACAAAATGTACCCAAGCGTTTAATGAGACTGTTATTATGCAAAATCTACAACAATGGCTATCATTTTGAAAATTATTTCTCCTCACTAATCAAATGTCTCTGATCTTTTTTACAATAGATTCATGAGGGATTCATATAAAAATAATAAAAACTAAATTAGTCATGGGCTCTTAAATCACTTTCTTTGGTGCTTTTAATAATTCATTTGCAGAGACAAGCTGAGAACTTATGCTTCATTAATATTATTTGTTCTTGGTTTTACACATGCTATCACTTTAGTTATTTGCATGGAGAAAAATTCAGCCTTAAGCAAATGCCAGAAAACTATTGCAAACACTGCCTGATGGGGTGTTAATTCATCTTTTCTTGTTTTTCTGCTCAAAGAATTCAGCACAACATAAGACTTTGCTGGTAAGCCAAAAAAGTTTTTGGCTTGAACATATGGAAATAAACTTTTTAGATAGTTGTGCAATTATTATATAGGTAAAAATGGATGGCTTTTATACACTGAGAAACTCAAGAGACAATACAGTGAGGAAAATCAACGGTAGGTCTTCTTGCTGGAGCTATTGGAAGGGAGGAATTGGCATACCAGGGATTTAGTGAAATGCTTCTGTTAGTTGGATCTACTAGACATTTCAGAGAAATGAAAAGACCATGACTGAACAGGTAAGTACCAATCTTGGGAGGAAACTGTATTCATAAACTTTCTCCCTACAGTGGAGAGGCAGATAACTGGAATTCATGGATTTTGGTCTGTAATTCAATTATCAGTTGCAAGAGTCAGAACAGCTACGGGAGAGTACAACTGATTTCAGAGTCTAATTCATCTCACTCTCAATTTTTTCCTAATGCATTTTTTTAAGCGTGCCATTCTAGGCGCCTTAATACTTCACAGCAGATGGGCGCACTCCTTTCCTCTTGCTCATTTGTACAAGATTCAGGCTGCATTCGTAGTCCTGCTTTTCTGCTGTAACATCCAGACGGAGTACTGCAATTCATCTATAGGAGATTTGCACCTAATTTCAGGTTTCTTAAAAATTTCACAAGGTAGTGCCCTATGGATCTCAAAACATGCAAGCAAACCAAAACCACCCCAGAGTAACATCTGCCTCCCCCCAAATGGGCTGTTTAGGAAGGTGAAGCCTTACACTCCACCGGCTATTTAGGACCAGGTGAACAACTCTATTGTCTCCATGAAGGCATTTCTGCATTTGCAATAATTACCTACAAACTTTGGTCTGTGACCCAAAAAAGAGCTATTTTAGTCAAGGCACAGGTGGATACAAGTTCTGTGATCTTCATTATAGCAAAGTGAGAGCCTATATATACTGAAAATACTGTAAATACTAATTTTCCACTAAACTTCTATTTTGGAGCCTGCAAAGAGATACTATAAGCACTGTGCCGTTTCATAAACTTTGATTTGAAAGAGAAAAAACTTGGCTCTAAACATGCAACTTCCTGAAATTTAATCCCATCATGATATTACTGCAGCATCTAGGGTGACAGAAGGTTTGATCATTTTAACGGCCCGATTTCTATTAGCACAGTATTAAGTGGGGTTATTCACAGATGATCTTTTTATTATTTAACAGAGAAACTACATTAAAACCATCAACAGGAATATATTGCCCTCACACAACCCGTTTTAATGAGAAGACTAATCCAAGTGACTAGCACTTTAAAGGTTGGCCGTTTGCTTGGGGTTTCAAATGTTATATATGGAAAATAGGTATTTGCACAAATATACCTGCAGTGTGGATTAAAGGCAGGTAGGCACAGATAAGAGCCACGAGACGTACAAGGAGGTGGCAGATGTGCAATATGAGCACTGAACCATTCAGAAAGTGGTCTGCACCCCCCGAGTCCACTTCTGCCACTTCAGCATGCTCTGCACCGTGGACCTGGCAGAGGTTCGGTGGGCAGAGATGGAGGCAGCCTTGGGTTCAGCCAGAGTAAGGTACACAGAGCTGTATGGGGAGGAGGAAAACCTACTTGGAGAAGAGAATCACTCCTTTTTCTCCAAGCATGGACTTACACATCTGAGCTCAGCCTACACATCTCAGGTGCCTCTGGGGTCCTGGGTGAGGACAGGAACCCACGCAGCAACCCCCAAACTTTCTTCCCGAGGCCATGTCAAAGGCAGGAATGGCTGAAGGCGAGATCAGAGGTCCCACCACCGAGCTTCCTTCCCTTGGCAGGAGGCAACGGCAGAGGAGATGCACGGGAGTGGGGCGAGCCTTAGCAGGAAGGCTGAGCTCCCGCACCGCGGGCTCGTCCTCACAGAGAACAGCTTCTCGCCGGACCTGGCTCATCGCAGCTTCAACCTGCCTTGCCTGTCAGCCCGTGTGATTTCCTGACACCGTCATACAATGCATGACGCTGGACAGGAACATTCCAGACCTCTTTGAGAACTTGGCACGTGGACATCTTGCCAGGCACTTCTCAGTGTACTTAGTGCAAGATAAGCTGACTGATAGGTACAAGCGACAATAGCCAACAAACTCTATGCTCCATTTTTTAACTCCTGGGAGCACACTTTTTAATGGCAATTACTGATTTTTCATAAAACAAGGAGAAAGACAAGTCATAAAGTAGCTGCAAAGCGCTCTCACCCCCCTGCCTTTAATCCCCTGGTGTGCTTTCCACCATGTGGGACTTGACCCTGGAGTTCTGTGCTTGTCCTTGGATGGGATTTTTTGGGAGAACAAGGACATGCTATCCTACCTGGAATCAGTAGAAATGAAATAACTTGCATTTCAACCATCTGTTTATGAAAAGCTTATTTTTGAACTAATGATTGAATGCAGATATGAGTTAAAGTGTACAGATTAATTTAAAATGAATAATGAAAGGCACTCATGAATTTATATTATAGCTACCTGCATTACAGTTGGTAATTCACCAAATCTTATCTACCTGTATTCCGTAACATTTGTTTTCTTATGGTAATATTCTCTTCTCCGTTGCTTCTCATGGAATAACTTTTGTTTATAGATTTTGTTTATAAATTTACGTATGTTTCTCTGGAAATAATGTCAAATCATGTGAAACAATATCCTATAAATATTGTATAAATACATTTGACTCCAGGAGGATTTTATTATATTTTCAAATTGAGGAATGCTTTCATAATCATGTATTTGGTAAAACTTACTGCTTGTTCCTAGGGGGCAAAAGTGTATTATTTTGAAAGATGACACATTTTAACCACTTCACTATTTGTAGTCAGAAATCCATTTATAGCTATCACAGTCTTATCAGTTTCAGCTACGTTATAGTTGTTTTCTGCATGAGAAAAGCTGACGTGACTTTTAAAAAGTATAGCTGCAAAGGGACTTCTAATCAATAAATAATGTGGATGGGTAATTTATGGATAAATAATATTTTTATGCTAAAAGCAATCTTAAGTGTTTGCAAGAAAAATAATTTAATTGCATGTACCACTAAGATGGCTCTTTTGCAATAGCTATGTGACAACTCTTTAACAGAGTTCTTCAAAGACAGGACAAGACAAATTATTACTGTGTTGCTTATGAAAGCTTCTGATTAAGAATGCAATGAAAAATCATTCATATTTTGCTGCCAATCAAGATATCACATAAAAATGATTTAAGTAATACACTTAAACAACGAGGCTTTATAGCAATCTTCAACCTTTCAGTTCTACGCAAATTTAGGATTATCTAGGTTTTTGTTGACCAACTTTGTCACTTCTACTATTAATCCGGAACACAGTCAACCTTCCCACTTCACATTTGTCACGAATCTGGAGAGTAATAAAGTCACGAAGGACTTTTCAGCAGTGCCTCTCCTGTGCTGCTCTCACCCCTGGCTGGAAGGATTCTGTTTTTTCCAGAGTCAGGCTTCTATCGTCATCTGATTTCTTGAATTAGCATTTAGAAGAGAAATAGCCTAATTGAAATATAATATGAGGATTTTTCTGAGTGTGTGAATATCCTGTAGGTTTTGTATGTGATTACCATTGTGCCAGGAGCAGGGAGGATTTTCTTGAAGTTTAAAAGGTACAACTAATCTCCTGTTGCACTTCCAATTAGCCAAATTGCTAACCTTATTGTGAAAAGCAGAAACGCAATCGAGTTTCTGCTTGAGGCATACTAAAAGAAAACTGAAGTAATTTAATTAACTGACTTCAAGTGCATTAAGCACGCTCCCTTTACTTTCTTGCTGTCAATGCCTTTAAATAGATTATTGTTTAATGTGAGTTTCCGTACCCACGGAAGGGTGAAGCTTTGAACCACCTGCTGCAGCCAGCCCACCCCACAGCGCTGAGCCCGCACGGCTGCCCGTGCCCTCACACCACAAACCCCAAAGCGAATGCTGATGCTACTGCCATGGCACACGCAAGGATCCGCCCCAAGCACAAGTGTGTTCACGCTGCAGATGAACGCGGCTCATGTTCCATGAGTACCAGACTTGTAAAACGTGTCATTAATCTAAATAAAAAGACTGGATTTACCAGCTGAAGGACCATCTCTTCATCCCTGCTGCCAACAAGTGCTTCAGACATGCAGGTGCCCATCCTTGGTCACCGGAGAGGGGACAACCTGAGCTCAAGGGTCCGACAGATTAGGGAAAAGGAAAGATGGTAATGGCCAAATTCTGTCACCTCAAGTAACCAGCCCAGAATACAGGTGGCAGGGATATACAGAGAACATAAAAAACTTTATAGTTCATTTAAAAATAAAAAAGGTGTGGAGGTGTTTATTAGATTAAAAAAAAGTTGATGTGCGCTAGTTGCAGGTGTTATATGACAAGGTGATAGAGGCCATAAACTGACAGGTGAAACATTAAAACTGAGGCATAAATCCTGGCTTTCCTCCCTGTAAGAATCTCGGAGTGCTCTTTTGATATAGTTTCTCGGAGATATACTTGTTCAAACAGATCAAAAAGTAATATTTTTTTTCCTGCTGTATGGCATGGTACTGTCCATGGGCATGTTGATTCATTCAGGAACCAGTCAGTTTATGCGCAAGGACATAATTTTTTCCGTTAACATTAAATAACCAATGAGAAAGAGTATTACTTATAAGTAAACCAGAAATCCACTTGGGGCAGCACTAAATTAGGGAGGAACTGGCATTTCAGCCTGAAAATGTACTCCTCAAAACTCTATTTGACATAGCAGGATTTGCAAATGAAGCCTCAGAGCCACGTGCTATCTGTCCTTCAAGGATGTGTTTCTACTCGAATTCCTGGACTGTCACCTTGTGTCCAGTTCACACAAGAACTTTAATCTTTTAAGATTAATGTGACCATAACCAAAATTTCATAAAGGCAAGATAAATACTTAGAATTTTCATTATTTTTGGCCCAAAAAAATCTAATTCTTGAGCCTCCAGAGTGTGTGGACATAGGATTTCCAAACAGCTGAATCTCGCTTCTAAGCCCAGCTCAGCCCTGAGCCCAACAAAATCTGACCCTAAACCCACGTCTCATACCTGTCCAGTGAATATAACCGCCCAAAGAAAAGGCTCTTCCTAGACTCCGATCACACAAAAGCTGTTGAAGTTGCTCGCTACAGATTAAACTAAGCACACTGGCAGCACGTGTAATCTTTACTAAGCTTAATCTGTGCCAGGAAATAGATCTGTTCTGAAGAATATTTGCACAAGGAGGTACAGGCGGTAAGCTGCCAGGTCAACCACCTGCACGGCGCGCTGCGCCATGCCCCGACTACAGCAGCGAACGCCTGACTTTGCACATCGCAGCTTGACAGGTTCCCATGTATTTTTAGTGCCAGTGACCCAAAGGCCATTATTCTAATCCTGGCACTGGTGGATGTCTATAAGAAATCTGGTCAGGTACACTGGCTTCGGGCTGGCTGTGCAATCCTGCGCGTCCTCCTTACGGTTCCTGTATGGTCCCGCACCAATCCTGCAGTGGGACGTTCGCTGGTTTCAAGTTGCACTTCAATGTCATGCTCCAAATGGTGACAAGAAATGCATTTTTAAAAGGTAATACTTGCTTTGATGAAGAGAAAAGAATGTTTAGATGGTTTTAACTGCTGAGTTTGTGCACACAGTAATCACCTATATGTAGTGCACATGATTTTCCTGCTAAGGTAGAACCAACAAATAACGTACCGAGTTGCAGTGCATACATCTGTCCCATGTGCTGTAATTTCCATGTAATTATTCAGAAAAGTAAACCAAAGATTTTTCACATTTAAGCAATCCTGGATACACAACTATTTTGGGAGCTACAGTATTGACTGTAACTCTGAACTGAGTGGTTATCAAATTAACAAGAACTCAACAAAAATATAAATCAACTCTTGCTGTAGTGTAATTAAAATAAAACCTGATTTAGTGTGCACTTTAATGCAAAGAGAAATGAAATACACACCATATTTTTTGTACATTACTCTCCACTATCTCCATAATTAAATGTTGTTAAACAAACGAGTAGGTTTATACCATTATTCAGGTACTGTCTTTACTACCAACTGACTCGCATATCAGACCAGCACTGTGAACTGAAGCAGATTCATCTTCCCATGAGAGTGCTGCCACACCCGGCTGAATAACCCCTTTTAAAAATGCTCATCAGAAACCTCAGCCGAAGAATGAAAGACAAGTGAAACGGGAGGAATAGAGATAAAAATGTATTACTTGATTTAGATAGAGATTTCATTGCCAACCATAAATGTATTGTTTCATGCTCTCGATGAACCTGCTTCTTTGTAGTAGGAAAGAGATCCCCGAGGAGTTAACGGTCTGCAGAGCTACTGTCCCCCAGGTTCCCAGGGCTGCTGTCCGTGGACCACAGGTTGCACCAAACTAAATGAGCGACAAGGGGTGAAGCACCAGTGCTGTCAAAGTGCTGGGTTATTACAGTACTGAGCTTTAATTTCATAGCATCATATTCCAGGTACCCCTGCTCTCAGCTGCATGTACGTTGTTTCACTTTTATTCCTGAGGCGTATTCACATAAAAACAAAATATCAGGCCAGCTTCCAGTTTTCCATAATAATAACAAGATACAACTTATTCCCTTAAAACTATCACCTGTTAAATGAAGTCATATTCAATGCCCTAAAAAGAAAATGACAAGGGTAACTCAGGACTTACATTGATGTCCTCCAAGTCGAGGAAGTTGAGGATGACACCGTTGCGCTTCCAGATGATGGGAGGCCGCAGCGCCCCGTGGATGTTGCACGTCAGAACAGTGCTCAGGCCAACTGTGATGGTGGTAACACTGATCTTCTGGTCCTCTGGCAGGCTCAGCTGGACCACTTCTGCAAAAGGCAACAAAACAGGAATAACACCAAATAGTACCAAGAGAAGCTGTTCCCCTTCTGCCCCGTCCCTGCTTTCCTTCTTCCTCGTTCAGGAATTACTTTTGAAGGATTTTGGCAAGGAGATGGATTATCCACGCTATAAAAAACATCCTAAACACTAAAGCCAAGTGAGACACGTAGAAATGGAATCTGCCACAATGAAACTTGATGCATCATTTTCCTTAGGGATCTAGTAGTAGTTGTAGCAGGCATTAGGGACACTGGTCCCATAATGGTGGGTCTTCTGGCCAGCCTGGCTCAAGAGTTAAGTCTACAAAGCACTCAGCAACAGGGGGACAAGCAAAGACTCTCCTGCTTGAGACCGCCTGGGCTTCTTTCTCTAGAGGTCTTCTCCAAGGTCCTTTGAAAAGGCATGAGAAGGAGTCAGGCTCTTTCCCTGAAGAAGCAGAATTAAGGTAAGATTGTTGCCACTGAAATATAAATAAACCCATTTTTGAATTGCCCTAATATTGGAAATAATCAAGCATGAAAACTCCTTTGCCAAATGCAGCCACATAGTGCGCCTGAGATACAATGTTCTTCTAAGAAGGAGTAAGAAGCTTTCTCATATTTTACTTAAATTTTTTAAAAAACAATTATTTTGACTTATATATACCACACAAAAGAAACACCTGAGGCAGCAGGCCTTACTGGAAACCACATCAACATCTCTGAAACCACACCACATCACATGAATTCCTTCTGGCCCATGCTCACATGACGCGCCTGCACATTTTGCCATGTGTGACCACACGCATAGGCAAGACATCCGATATCAGAATTACCGTAGGTGCAGACTGTCGTTATTAAGCATTTCAGCAGCAGTGAGCCAGCAAGAGGGCAATCAGGCCACATTGTCAAAGCTCCCGCATTCCCAATTTTATCATTCACATGATGTTTTTTGCTTACTCTCATTCGCAGGCTCTGCAATAAGGAAGCCTTGAAACTATATTGCATATAAATGCTGAAAACTGGTCTTTCAAGGGAATGGCCCATTGAGATGAACAGGGAACGTTCACAGCACTTTGGCATTACATTGCTTCAACCAACTCAGAAACATGAACTGCAGAATGAAACACCCTCTCCTGGCCCCAAGACCCCTCATTCCTCACGTCCACTGCGGTAAGACAGGGATCAAAGTGACCGATGCTGCCTCACCCACGGCCATATGCTTCAGGAAAAACTCCTTCAAGCAGTGCTGACACTAGAAAATGACATACGGGGTCAGATGTCATCCCCCCATCAGCTGGAAAAATCACTCTCCATCCTGCTTGCTTGCTTCTCGCCTCTGTTGTTACGACCCACACAAGATCTGCGTATCGCTTACTTATCTGTGTTGGTTAGACCTAAATTCTACGTGCACTTTCTTCCAGCCTTCTGAAGAAGCGACGACTTTCAGTGAATCCAAATACTCACTTTTATCATGTCAGTTCACAGCTTAAGACGTGTTTTTGCCTTAAAAAGTTAACAGGTTTGGTGGGGAAATCTTGCGCTCATTTATGGGGCTTGCACTATGGAAATGCATGAATAAAGAGAGCCCAGTATCTACTTTTGCAAGCATTTTCCATCTCTTCACATACTGTCTAATTGAAAAATTACATCTCTCAAGTAGTGAATCTGTTAACTCTGGTCACTGAAATATTCAGCCTGTTTCGGTAGCCTTGGGAAGCCTGGAAGGACTCACATCACCGCTCTGCTCTGGCAACAGATTGTGAACACTTGGTGCTAAACTCGTGTGTGCAGCAAGACCCGAAGAGCCCTGCATCCTTCCCCTCCCCACTTCTTCCACCTGAGCAAGAACGTCATTGAATGTCCCACAAACTGCATTCGCCACTGCAGATCTGAGGCTGACTTTGGGCTGCAAAGATCCATACGGCATTGCACATCCCATCTGATATTCCTAGCGCTATTTTAGAAAGAGGATGAGCTGTTTGAAAGAAACGGTAGCTACAGTTTTGATAAGATAGTTAATCAAAAATCAGATTGTTTGACCAACTCACTGCTGTTACTTGGGTTGTGCTGGCTCCCACAGGCATTACACGAGAAGAGGGCCCAACCCAGTCAGACCATCAAGCAACTTCTGCACTTGAAACCTTAAAATCCAAAGGTGGAGACAGAGGAAGATTGGGACGGAAAGAACATCACCCAGCCAAGGTCACTGAGCAGGTCAGTGGCAACACCAGGAACAGACAATACATCATTAAATCCCACTGCCCTCAGGTACGTGCTGGAGCAGATCGGAGAGGTGGCAACTGAGGACCAGGGACAGTGGCCCACAGGAGCGGTGATCTCCCATCCCAGCACCCTCATCCAGCTGCCTGAAGCATGTAAACAGCACATAGGGTCTAATAACATAGTTATTTTCTGCACAAAAGAGAGTTCCCTTTTATGAATAAAATATTTGGAGTGCACTTGACAGGATAAAGAACTGATAATTACAATAATTGGTAGTATGGAGTAAGGCTAATGAGGACATCTTTTCTGAAGGAGAAATGAAATAGAGGGTCATTCATTTACAAGAGAATTGTTTTTTTTCATCTTACTGCTTTTTTCCTTAATTTCCTCTGCTGTTTCTCACACTGCCTTGAGCTCCCTGGCTCACGCTGGGCTCCCATCAGCCTCCTCTTCAGCAACAGTTTTTGAGTATTTTGTTGCAGCAGAATTTAAGGCTCCCTGCCCATATTCCAAATGACAGCTAAAGAGGCTTCGGTTTTACATTTTAGAAGCCCAGTAATGAGAAATACATTAACTTTTAATTAAGAAGACGCCTTCCATAGCTGCCATTCTTGGATGAACCATATCAGGCCAAAAGATAACTTTTAATCTTAAAGCATGTAATTAGTACAGACCACTTTAACAATAACAAACACACTCCTTTTTTGAGTGTTTCTATGGAGTATGTTTGAGAGCATCTTATTACCAGTACATTTGAGGGCATCTTATTAACATCTAAAAGCCTTTCGACTAATACAGGGTTATTGTGCATGGCTTTAGTCATTGCTTTATTGTTATCAATAGAAAAGATGTCCTTACGCAACCAGGTGTACTGGGGAGGAAAGAGAGATCCCCTAAAAGGATGCAAGGGGTGGGCTTTTTAAAAATCTTTTAAAAAACTCAGAATCTTGTACTTAATTTATAGAGTTCAGACGCACCGATGCTAGTTGGATTATGTCTACAAATTATTCAAGCCACCATAATGATTTTTTTGTAGAGCCTCTAGATTCAGTATTGAACACTGTTAGGAGAGAGAAGGATTTTTACCACATGTATAAAACCGAGCAGAACAAATGGGTAATATTCAAAGTGCACTCGCTTGCAAAACACAGGCTGGAATGGAATTTGGTCCTAAAATCAAGCCATTTTATGTTCCTTTGGAAATTCTGCAGGATGATGCATGCAAAACAGCTTTCTATATTCAATAGATTCAGCCAGTATCAGTCCTAGCCGATCATATTTATCAAGTCATGTCAAACCCAGTCCTCTTCTTTCACTTGAAGCAACTTGACAGTCTGTTCCAGATGGAAATGAAAAAACCCAGTTCCTGCCAACTCCTCTGCCATCAGAGAGATGCTATCATCGGAGAAGCGGATGCTATCATTTTTGACTCAACTTTTCATAGTTCAAGACAGGGGTAAAGCCTTTGTAATAACCACCTTTAAGAAGGAATGGGTGTAGCCCTGTCTGTGTATCAGAGGTCCGGGAGCGATGTTTCATCAAGTGCTGCACCAAGCATAGCACAGAGCCGGGGTTGGGAAGAGGTGGCCAGGACGCTGCACCATCCCCTTTGGTGACAGCAGCAGCTCAGTGCCTGAAAACCGTGCGGCTTCAGGAATTAGGGCCGTGCCATCTTCAAAGCCATCTCCCCCGTTCTGGAGGGTGAGGGATCACTCCCCGTGGGGCTCTTGTCACTGCCAAGAGGTGATCCAGGGGAAGGATCGCTCTGCCCTGTCTCTGACACCTTTTCTCTCCGCTATATTCAGCCTGAGAGAGGCCGTGAAGTGCTGTGCACCTTCGGTGACCCAGGCGTAGCTCTTCTTATGTTACAGTCGTTGCAACACCAGGTCCCACGGTGTCACGTGAGAATGTGAAGTCTGACTAATTAATTTTCTGCTTAAAAATGTCAAGATGTTGTCGAACATTTTCCTCGGACCGTCCTCCGCTCCCATTTTATTTCTCCAGGTGCTAAGCTGAAGTTGCACTGCACCCCTGCAAGCCGTGCATACTAATGCCAGCAGGTATTACTTGTTGTGCTGTTTTATCATGGAAATCTTTTTCTCTGCTGTCATTTGGAGCCCGCCAAAGGCAATCATAATTTCACAATGAGACATGTATAATTGAGGTCATTATAGGGAGCAACGTGGAATGAGCATCTATGGAGAAAAACTCACTGATTTAGCACTGTGTGGAGGTAATTTACATAGTAAATGCTGGCTGCCTGCCTGCCTTCGCTCATGCTACACTACATACAGAAACAGATTTCACACTTTTAAAAGTGCTTAATATCATTAATTAGATCTTTTCCCTTAAATCTAAAGAAAATAGACTTTTGAATGCATTGTTGCCACCTTTCATCATTGTTACATTTGTTTACGGATATCTTGCGTTGCTAAATCAGAATACGGAGCAACTGCCTCTATTGCTCACATTCTGCTTAGGGGACCAAGTGATACAGTTTTAACCCTGTAACTTGCTCTCCGTGGGGAGACAACAAACCAAAATGTAGCCTTGTTGGAAGCAACAGGATGACTTTCAAAGAAAGTCTCAAGCAGAGATTCTTGCCCCCAAGTTAATGCTCCTGAGCCAAGAGACCTTTTGTTTGTGAGCCGAAGCATGGGTAACGCAGCCCTAAACACATCGTGTTTCTCCAGCAATGGTTCAAGTCAGGATTGATTTAATGGGATGAAAACTTTAGCCTCCGCTCAATTCCCCGAGTCCTGCAGCTGTGTTTATGCACTGCATTGCATTAGTAAAATCTGTTTATTGCCTTGTGGCCAATATTGTGCCATGAAGGTCAATGGTGATTTTAGCATTTGTTTCAATAGCTAGAAGAGTCTTCTCTAGCTGAGTAAATTCTCAGGGGAGGAGCTACCTGGACCAAGAAAATCAAACCAATTAATGGATCAGAGGAAAAAAAACCAGGATATACCTTTTACAATTTTATGATTTTCCCCAGTAATTTTGATGAGATCTATTTGGCTTTGCATAGAGAGGGGAGAGCAATTTTAGACCCTCTTAAATCCAAGCCAACTGCAGCTAATTGATTTTAAAATGACCATGCTATGCGGGATGTATTTATAAACACGCAATTGAACATGAAATTTGGCCAGCTGAAGAGTGACTCCAGTGATACTGCTTGGTAGACCCTGGGATGAGATGTGGTCATCTAATTAGTCACTGCAGAGAGAGATTAAAAGCGATGAAGGGCAGTTCACAGTGGGTCTGAATCTGTAAAGCACTGTATAATATGCTTATAAATTTCTTGTATTAGCATGTGATTTAGTTTCTACCCTACTCTACAGACCAAATAAATGAATTGATAAAAACCTTAGTACACAAATCACTGTGGGTTTGCATGGCTTTGCAAACCTGTCACCTGGCTGTTTTTACGACTATGTCCCGAAGAAATGTTGCCGTGCTATCACATTTTGCTGGTTCAGGTCCAATGAGCCAGTCTCACCCAGACATATTTGCTATTTTCTCACCTGTCCAAAGTCAGGTGAAAGGACCATCCATCACCCAGCTCCCAAAGAAAACTCCATTTTCTGAACACCAACTTAGAATTACAGGGAAGCCAGTCACGCTACTAAAGATGTTTATGTTATTAATTAACAACATTAGAGCTGTTAATGAACATGATTAAAGTTGTTCACAATTAATTAACCCAGAGAATTCCTACAGCTCCCGCATCAGTTGAGAGAGGGTGATGGGGATGAGGCTTCCAGCTTTATAACCTGTGAATAACACCACCAGGAGCCGGCTCTGCCTCTGGCCACCGCTGGTGTGACCTGCCACTGTGGGGTTCAGTTTCCCTCAAGAAGAGGTACCACCATGCAGCATTCCTCAAAGGCTTGTAAACTTAATTAATGTGAATAATAAAATGATTTCTAAAGCTAAGTAGAAATGTTCATCTCCCAGCTTTATTTTGTTACTGCAATAATTCAAGGTCTTCATGTAATTTATAAATCCTCAGGACCTTGGGTGTGCTACTTCAGGAAGCATTTTATTGTAAATTCTCTACTAAATTAGTAATGCTGTTTTCTAAGTCATAAAAAGGCATAATCATATTTCTAGCAGTAGGAAAGAATTTAGTACTTCAAGCCTTCTTCTGTCATTACTCCTGAAGGCAACAGGCTACGACCCCCCGAGGTAGGTCCCAACCTGCACTTGAGGCAAAAACCTGTCCTGTCATGGAATTCAGAATAAATGTGTGCAAATCACCAGTGATATTCAGCTCTGGTGTGGTGCGAGAGGACAAGACCCCATCTCTCATCCCTGTCAAGCTGAACAACTCTTCCAGCCTGTGTGACCGTGACTTTTAGATTAAATGTAGGAGAAAAGCAGCTATTGAAGCAATTAAATAAAACAATGCCTTTTACTTCCCTTCAGCAACTGTGTCCATAATATACTATCACTGACATATCATAGAACGGTTTATGGTTGGAAGAGACCTTTGAAGATCATCTAGTCCAACCCACTGCCATGAGCAGGGACACCTTTCACTAGACCAGGTTGCTCAAAGTAGTTGATTATTTAGACAACGAGAATATGCAGAATAAAACTAAGCTTAACTTGGGGGGGGGGGGGGGGGGGGGCGGGAAGTCTCACGTCAGACTCTGCTCCCACCTCTACCTAAGAGGGATTAGGACCCCACATGCAAAGCAAGCTGCCCTCGCTCCTATGGGGCACCTGCACGAACCCTGCACCCTCCGCCAGAGTGAAGAAGTGCCCCCAGGGGAGGCTGAGCATCATCTCCAACAGCTGGGTTTGAGAATAACAGAGGATGTTTCTTGCCCGGCTGTGAGGATGGATTCAGATCTCCCGAACTTCAGAGATCTAAAGGCTGGTATCACCTCCAAGCCGGTGTCTCCAGCCCCTCCCGAGCCCCTGTGGGGCCCTGGGTCACCATGCCTGCCTTGGCCATGTCGCGGGGGATGGGGTGATTTGCTCCCAAGGAAGAAAATTCCTCACACTGGCTCTAGAGAAACTTCAGGTGAGTAACTTCAACAGAGCCATCTGCACTGGAAACATCTACATCTGGAGAGGGAAACTCTTCAAACAGCTGCTTTGGTATTTATCTAAATTATGCACAAATTCCTTCAAAAAAATCATATACATTCAAGTAAGAAGCCCACCTTGCCCATATGAATTTGTATCAAGCACGTTCACATGACTAATAAATTTGATAAAATCACTTCTATTGATTTTTCACCAAACACACCCTCTTTATGTACTGTATTCTAAACATCAACTTCTTTTTTTATTTAAGGAAACAAGCAACACACTTTCCATCATAAAATCCCATCACTGCCCTCCTGTTACTAATCAGAGGGAGAACATTTAGTCTGTGCAGAAAGGGATAATTCATTCATTCTTGAAAGTACATGAATAAATACAAGTTGTTCAGTGCTTAATTATCTAATCTCCTGAGGTGGTAAGTGATGGATTCATTATGTAAATAGGCATAAGTAGTCTATTTTAGAGAATAGTTTACATAAATGCATTTGTTTTTATTTTAAATTCCCATTTCCCACAGATGGAGAGTAATGTTGATACGATTAATTTCTGATAAAATATTCCCATGTTGTGTCAACAGTGTCCCACTTAGACTGTAACAGCCATGCATTTCCCCAGCCAATTTATTAATTTGAAAAGTAAAATTTCTAATGATCTAACAGGCTTTGAGAATGACTTCTGGTAGTCACACCAGTTAAACATGGGACTCAAAAGATTTGTCTCTCTCAAGAAGACTCAAAAAAATCTCTCACTGAACCCACAAGAAAAGAAAAAAAACCCTTTTTTTTGGACAGATGCGAGGTGTTACAGCTGCTCTCTCTCTTTCACACTCTCTGTCCTACTGGAATTGAAAAACATACTTAGTATCAGTTATTTCACTGCCACAAAAGCCACAGTTGTCTCTTGTAAAAGGTTTATTTCAGCATTTCTAGGAGTTTAAAAGTTTTTCCCAGTCCTTCAGAAATTCCTTAGCTTTAGAATGGAGAAAGCTTTAGCATGGGCGGGTTCTTTCAAAGCAACGACACTTTTAAGAACAGCCACTATCTGTATTTAAACTACAGTATTTCAGAGGACCAAAACCATATGAAACCACTACACTTTTTCATTGTAACTTCTGGAAGTTACAGCAGCTGAACTGATTTATACCTGATTTAAGGCAGAAAAAGATAGCTTCTGGTGGAGGACGTGGCATGCCAAGTTTCTCCCTGGAGTGAATTTTTATGGATGCTCTATAAACCCCTAGGGTTTATCATGGAAATACTGTCAGACCATTAAGTTCAGCATGACTTGTGGGAAGCGCGGTAATGTGTACGTAAATTACTTTGAAATAGAGACAAGTCAGGCCATGGGGTATTTGGGGTTCAAGAAGAATTCACATATAGTTTAAAAGCACCGCGACATCAGAAATGGCTGCACAGAACTGCTCCAGTCTCTCGCGCTCTGTTCATTTTACTTTGAGTTCTTGGCCAGCATTATGCAATGAACGCGATACACTGAAAAATGGACGAGCCAGGAAACAAGGAGCCTAGGAAAGGCCTGCACTGCTTCTAAACCTCAGATTAAGCATTTGGAAAAAAAAATCCCCAAGCATTTAAAATCAGGTATATTTATTTCTTTCATATTCCCATGTTTACTGCATTCATAAAGAACCAAATCAGCGATAGCATACCTTTCGAGTTGTAAATAAGCATTAGTAATAATTTTCATGGAGCTTTCATTGCTCTTCTATGGATGACTGCAAATTTAGCCGTGGTGATGATACAGCTTTTGCATCTTTTCTGACTGTAGCTATGCTCAAGGAACTTGATAAAAACAAAGGACTCTGCTCTCCTGTGCTCAATGCCATCTCAAGTCAGAGCCTGAGGTATTTCATCCTTTCCCTTCACCCTCCGCTCCAGTCATTCCTCATTCGGTTTTTGCCTCGTTAAAATCAGAGTTCAGTCACTCTCTGAGGTTTTTGGTCATTTTCCTTTACAAACAGCTTCCTGGGCCCCAGGCCAGCAGTATAACATCAGAACAAGTTTCATTTGTAAATTATAGTTACATAAGCAGGGAAAAAACAACGCCATAAAAAGGGAGTGGCTATGAGGCATACCCAGATATTTATGCCATGCACCCCTGGCTGGACATGGGACTTGCATAACATCACTCAGCATCGCTGCCTCCCGGGCTGCAAAGCAGGATTATGGCCATAAAGACTCCAGCTGCACTGGGGCTCAGCCGAAGGTCCACCTCGAGGATGCATTTCACCTCCCCGTGCCAGTGCTGCCGGTTCTGCCTTGGAGAGTGAAGCTTCGGACCAATTTACCGTGTGCTGCAGTGACCTCTAGATCCGGAGCTGGCACGAAGGGTGCAAATTTGGCTGGGGGGGGACTGTGCAAGGTTACAGCAAAGTTGCTCTGCAGCAACATTTATCCAGATAACATCTTGTATTTTAAAAATACATTAGATGATGAAAAACTTCTGCATCAGCATTCTCATCCACGTCCTTCCTGCAGTCAAAACTGCCTAACTAAAGTTTAGGAGAAAGTCAGAAATGTGCAGACGAACAGCAGTGATTTGCAAAGGGCCAGGTAATTAAATAACATTTCCTTCTGGAGAGGAGAGTGAAGGGAAACCAGAGAGCAAAGAACAGTACCTAAGGACAATCCCTGGTCCGTGCTATCAGCACATCTATCGTTGTGGGCAGGTTTTCTCCTGGTTAAACCTTTTCAAGCCAAATCCCTGCAGTTAAAGAGTCTTTTGACAACTGCACAGAAAGGGCCGGGTAATTCATCAGCGCTCCTGTGCAATGCCTGGCAGGCAGCTGGGACTTTTTAACAAAATTCTGAATCGGTAAATTGCAGGACGGACAACAAAAGGTTTGGAAGGAGCAGCAGGGAAGGGGTAGGGACAGGCTTCATGCAGCCACGGAGGCGGCTTCTCCAGTGGAGTGGAAACCTCTGCAGAGAGCTCCAGAGATGGGGACGAGTGGTGTGATGGCAGGAGAAGCAGATTTAAGTCCTTGCCCAGAATGACACTGACCCCTGCTCTGCCTCAGTTTCCCCCATGGGAAAGACCTCTCCGGGCCACTCTAGGAATAACTCGTTTGAAAGGATTTCTCAGCAACCACAGTAACAGAGGCCACACAAACACCCACAAGCATGTTGTGTCTGTGGATTTCTCATTAAAGTCTCTCAGAGGTTCACAGATAAAATCCACATATAAAACTGAAATTTAATTACACAAAAATACTTTGAAGCAGAGATTTGCAGCTACTGCTGTGAGAAACTTAAATTCCAGTAATACAAGAATGATAAATACTGCTTCCTTGAAAGTAACAGGAAAAACAAATCATCCAGACTATCATATTAAAAAGCATATTGAAAAGCAAGATATGCTGGCAAAATCAAATGTGGCCAGTCATACTCTGTGTACCAACCGACATTAGCTTCTTGAAACTTTTAAATCTGCAGAAAAAAATGATTTATAGAAGCTGTTCTTTATCATTCAGGCTTATAAGTCTTATGTCACATAAACCCCCCTGGCATTAGAAGAACACTTGGATTGCAAAGGAAAGCAACGGCAGGGAAGGAGAGTGGGGACAGCCTGCATCACTTGGGTCGCATGCGCACCCTTCCTCACTCCGTCAGCGTACGCTATTTTTGCACAGAACAGACAGGGTTTATTTGGAAAGCAGCTATTCAACATTTTGTTTTTCTTATCTTATATCCTCAATGTTATTTTCAACTATTCAAATGTAGCTCTGAAGGCAGAAATGATTCATTTCTCCCCGGATTTTTCTGTAACACCCTTCACCGTTAAATCCGCTTCAGAAACGCTTGTGAGCACCTCTGACATGTTTGCTTTAAGTGAGTCGTGCAGCCTCAGAGAGGAACTATTCAGCACAAAGTACATTTTTAGCCCTTCTCCCTCACCGTTGCTCAGCTCCAGCCTGGTCCCAGCTCTGACCTGGCTGAGACTTCCCATCCCTGCCGAGCTCCAGTCACCCCATGGAGGGCTGGTCCCAGTCTCCCTTCCCCATCGTCACAACCTCCCACATCTTCCCACCACCTCCAGGTTCGACATCTCCTCTCTTCACACATCCCAGGTCTGGCAAAGGCTGATGAGGACAAAACATGACACGGTCCTGCTCCTGGCTCTGCAGGGATGGCCTCCGCCGCTTCTCACCCAAGGAATTTCTCTGCCAAAACCTGAGAAGTGTTTCCCCAAGTCTGTGCAAACGGCACTGAAGTTTGTATCTTAAAGCTCAGCCCTCCTTGGGCTGCTTCTGCCCGACAGCCCGCAGCCCCCCGGCTCTCCAGCCGCGCCAGCCTGCTGCAGCACGTGTTTAGTCATCCCGTCTAACCAACAGTATTTAAAATAATAGGCACATTTCCATTCCTCCTTCCTATGAAAATGGTCTTCTTTTTTTTCCCTATTTTTTAATTGTTCCCTTCTCAATTTCCAGCAACTGTAACTCATTATCTCTTTGTATTAAATGGCTCTGTGCTACTCACTGCCTCCTCCCTATACAGGCGATTACAGACCACATCAAAGAGATTGCTCTTGTACGAACAGAATACAATCTTAGATATCACCATTTTGGTAATGGCTGTTAAATATTGACTTTTTAGGCTGATTGCAGTAGGTACACGCCTTGTTTATGTTTAATGATCACAAATTAAAATCAGCTCAATAAACTGAATGCTTGAGGAACGCACATTGCACTATATATAATGAATCATTGCTGGTTAAGCCTATAACTTAAATACAAACACAATCTTTAAACATGTATTTAATTTACAACAGCCCAGAAATGGAGTGGGCCAAATGAAAGCTTGTTTAATGCTAAATTATTTGCCAGCACAGCCACCATATGCCAAGTACCACAAATAACAATATTCAGCACATCAAGAGTTTGGGGATAGTTTCTTTTTAAGATCCCTCACACAGTGCTCATCACAAATATTATCAACCAGATGCTCTGATTTCCCAAGAAACAATTCACTCTTAATGTGAAGAAAAAATGCAGAAATTCTCTCAGACTCTCAGCAAGTCCACGTGCACATCACAACCCCACCACAGAAATGGTTAAAGCCATGTCCCTCCCCGGACAAGAGCCTTCCTCGCCTCTCCAGCCCACCCTTCCTCCCCCTCTATTTTGTGCAGCTACGCAGAGACACAGACACAACATCCAAAATGTATTCATTCACTCACCAAAGGTCAGGTACAAATTAGTACTTCATAAAAAGCCACTATCTTGTGCAGAACATCAGCAATGATGGCTCAATTGCTTTCGCTAACATCTTATCTAAATAATACCTCTGTGCTAGGAAACCCACAGAAAACAGTACTGAAGTGTAGTTACCGCTCATTATGTCAACAAATTTCCAACGTAAAACCTGCAGCCAATACAAGCATTAGTAAGATCAGTGGCTGGCTTGTACACGCTGGTATGTATTAACTATTGTGTAAATCATGGCTTTGATAATGAAATGATTTTCACAAACGCAACATGACATTCATTCACTAAGATATAACACATACCTGCAGGGCATTCAGTGAAAAGCCTTCTGCAGTACTTTAATTGATGCATAGTCCTTTGTGGCTTATATTCATTCAAAGCAATCTCAAATCCTACATTTTTAATCGGCTCAATAGTATTATTATTAATTTGAGTAAACAATTAATGGTAATTTATGGAGCTATTCTATAGTGAGTCCCAGCACTGTTGCAGCACCAGACTTGATGCCTGACAAGGTTTGGTTTGGAGTTTATATATGGCTACTGAGCCACAGCACACCAAAAGGGCCCAGCCACAATCAGGGACTCAAGAAGAAGCAGAGCTTTGTTCAAATATATTTATAAAAAAATGGCTCATGCCATGGAGACCTGCAATGGTACCAGAAGATGGCATGGGAAACCACGGCACGGTCAGACAAAATGACTTGCGTCGAGCACAGCAAACCTTGTCTCCCTGCTTGTGAGTGGCACTGCCAAAGCCCTGAAAAACATAATTATTGTGGGAAGGATTGTTTGTATCTTACCCCTGAATTCTGCTTTCAGGTGTTTTCATGATGGTGACCAACTCACTACAAGTATTTGGGATTCCTCTGTGTCTGGCAAGACCCCAGCTGTGTGTTTCTGGCAGTGGTTAATCCCGGGTGGAAGGGATTTAATAAGCGTTAACTAAATTATGCTTTTTAAACCAGGTGACAAGAATATTCTTTCATTTGTCTTACAGTTATGCTTCATCTTTGGTCAAACCTCTAATTTCTCTATCTTTTCTACCGTTCTCTCCCTTCCCCTTACTCAGGCTACATTGAGCAAGACCGCAAAATGCCAAGATGCGGAATTGAGAAGATTGCCTCTGACCCTATAAAAAGGGCATCCCACAAATGAAAATGCCTCCAACTAATGCCAAAAGCTGAGAGACACTGCTTGTTCAGCCCAGGTCAGATCAAGGAGGACTGTAATTTTCCACCCTTGTTTCGTTAAGAGCAGAGGATGGCAGCGCTCACCTCCGACCATGGGCAATATGAACTTTGCAGGAAAAACCCTTCGGACCTTCTGCAAAGCGGTGATCGGCTGGCTCACTGCACGGGCTCGCAGCACAGCGAGGGCCATGCTTGACAAGCCTGGCCACACAGGTTGGAGCAGGAGTGTAGGATCAGGTCCTGTAACTATTCAGGCGCCCTCTGAAAGGAGCCCGGCTCAGCCCTGCTCTGCCGTGCCCCGGCAGCAAGCCCCCAACTGCGCCTGAACGTGAAGAACATCAGCGGTGTCCCAAGGTGTGCACCAAGGACTGACTCGCACAGGCATCTCTGCTCTTTGCCCACAGTTAAAGCTCTGCCTGCAATTTCTAAATCCCCCCTCTGAAGACACAGCTTTGTCATTATACTTCATGCACTGCAAATCATTAACGCTGAGTATAAATCAAGAGCAATGCTCATACAGGAAACATCAAGGATGAAGTACTGAAGTCAGGGACATACTGTGAAAAAAGGCTCTTAATGATTCAGACTAATATATTTCAGATGTTTGAGCAAACAAAGCATTCATAAACCACTGCAGAACTGCTCCTTTCAGACTGAATGGAGCCTTTATTCCCCAGCTGCAAATAATAGTTATTGAAGGAAGGACAAAAGCCAAGGACACTAAACAAGGTAAAGCTGTGCTCCCCAATATATTCAAGCAAGAAGGCACAGAAATATTTCACGTTGATCTTCCATAATGCTGCCTACTGCAGCATGGAAACTTGCTTAAACTATTTTTTCCTAGCTTCTTCGCTTAGCAATACCTGAGGGTATGAACTGCTCATCGAAATTTATGCTACATGTTTAAGGAAAAAGCATGCTTATGTCCTGTAGGGTTACAGAGCCTGGAAGATAAAAGTCAGGAGATCCCTCCTTCTTAGTCTCCCGTTAACATACAGCAGAAGAGGTCTGCACACCAGTCATCTACAGCCTGAGGAGAAGCCTGGCTGTCACGCCTGCCAGAGCACTAAAGGAAAAACCTGCATGGGATGGTCTCTTGTGAACACAGTCTTGGGAAGACTTTAGGTCTGCAGTGGCCTCGCTCCAGACACTATGTGGGCCATATCACTGGGGCTTAGTTTGCTGCAACTTGCAGCAGGAGGCGCAAACCTGCACTTGCTCGACGCATGAAAAGCAGCAAATGTCCAGGAACTCAGAAGGGTACAGGACAGAAGAGGATGTGAGTAGTTTCTCTTTGATGACTGATATAGAGTGGGAGAAGCTGGCGTTTGTCCAGGATGTCAAGGTTAACATCAACCCCTCTATTACAAAAAACGTTTTGGGTGAATCTTAAATGACTACAGATGGTCAGGTGTTGATTTTGCATGTCCTTTGAAAGACAGTACTGTCAGCAAAACAGTGCCTTCTAACCAAATTCTGAAGTTCAATACTCTGTCAGCAGGAAGAGCGTTGGCTCTTTAACTGACTCATCAAAATACTGTTCTTTTAGTTTCCTCTAGTGACTTTCCATTCGAGTACTGCTCTGTGGCTGGTTCTCCAGGACAAAAATATCTGCACAATTCATAGTTGGGTTTTTTCCTCTCCCCAGTAATATTCTTTTATGGAAAGAACGTAAAAATCCTTGCTTTACAGATGGTGAGCTGAAGCAGAGACAGACGTTATTTAGCTGCAGTTACACAGCGTATCTGAACCAGAACCAGACACATGCCTTATTTCCCAAGGTTACTCTTCCAGCCTCTCTGAGATTACTTTATAATCCCATTATGGGTGGAATAGCTACGTACACACAGCTGCCTTCTTGGAGCACTCGTCTTAAAATGTGAGCAAGGTTTGAGTTTTCAGTGGTTGTCATGCCCTGTTTTGACCTTGGTTTCTGCAAGTGTTTGCAGAAGGGCAGCGTGGGGACAGTTACCATTGAACCTGAAAAAACACTCTGCGGGGAGACTGGGGGCTGGATTAAAATATACAGCCACTGAACTAACAGCCAAACACCACAAGAAATGTCATCAAAAGACTTTCTGCACCTTCATGGTGTTACATTACACTCTGAGCTGGCATTGCCGGAGTCTTCTGATCCTTGCTCAGCTTTTGCATGTGCTCTGGAGACCTGCACCAGCTACGCCTCCCCCAAGAGCAAACCAGGCTGTGCTACCCTGTGTCAACGGTGCCTGCGGGACCAGGACAGGAAGTCCCCTCCTCGGCTGTGCTGGCACCTTCCTTGCTTCTCTCCCGACTTCAGCTAGAAGATTTTCTTCATCCCCTACGTCTGATGCAGAAGATGGCCCTGTGCCCTAGGCAGGGTGCCCGCCCCGCAGTTTGGGGCTGGGGTCCTGGCAGCACTGCCGTGGGGTGCTCTGCTCCTCCTGGGCTCCCTCCCAGCCTCATCATCCCAACATTGCTGTCACATTCATCACTGGGCGAGGCACGCAAACACAGAATACAATAGACTAACTCATTTATTTCCACTTGTTATTGATGACCTTTCATGACTTTCATAACTCCGCCTTGCTCCACCACTCATGAATTATGAGGTCATCCATAACTTAGGGAAATAAATGAAGTTTCCCACCAGCCTATTGTATATCCCCATTTATTACCTTTTTATTACCAACCTTTAAAGTTTTATCCTCTAGTATCTTGTTTTACAGCAGCATAACATTCAGATGCAGGGATGTACATGAATCACGACAAACCAGTTCTGTTCCATGGGGTTTCACTGGAGGGCAGAGCTATGCTGACCCATGGATACAAGTGCCATTTTTTCCAAGCCATCAGACCACCTCTGAGCCTCTGCAATCAAATTATTCCAGGGCTCAGGACTCTGATTGTACTAAATTAAGTACAGTGTTTTCTTCTGACTAACTTATGTTAAGATCATTTGGGGAACAAGGTTTGCCATAGAAATGGCAAGACATATCATGGGTTCAAAGGTTTAGAGGAGATGTTTGAGGGCTAGCTGCTGGAGGATATGATTGCTGTACAGAATTGCATACACAGGTCGAATAACGATCCTTTAAACAGCTTCAGCTGCTGCATTTCTGAGCAAGTTCTGATTCTTAACAGAATCACTTTTGTCTTTGACCTGTCAGTAAATGCCAGAAGAATTAAATCAGACAGTACAGTAATCCTCAAGGTAACTCTTAAATTCTTTGGCTGTATTTACTGCAGGAGCTCCTGTGCTCCAGATGCTTTAATGACCAGTTTTGCAGGACACAGCAGCTGGTGTGTACACATTCATGGTCATGCTGCTTCCACGGAGGTGCTGCAGCTCCCTCGGGGTCCCTGGCTTCACAAATCATTAAATGAGCCACGGCCAGTGCTGGCCTGGGGGCAGCCCTCCACGCGGGGGGGGAGAAATTTGGAGCAACATGCTCCATGCTGGAGTTGGGGCAAGGGTGTAGAAGCAGAATAAACCACGAAGGAGTCTAGAGCTGTCTTCCCAAAGTTTTGCGTGACACAAGAAACTGCAGCTGCGGATCAGCGTAGACAAACGTGAAATAACAAGCCCATGAGCAGAGAACCTATTGAGGGAGCAGCTGCTCACTGCTGCAGTCATGTGCAACACTCAACAGGACATGAGCATTAATTAATTAATTTAATTTGAACAGAAACCTTTAAGACCACCATTTAGTGCACGGTAGGAAAATCAAAGCAAAACTATTAAGCCATGACAAAACAAACACAACATCGTGACCTCTCTTCTTACGTACTACACCTAGGTGGCTGTGGCAGAGGAAAGTGTTACTGCACTGTGAAACGGACACTGCAGCTCCAGAACCAGCCCAAGACCCGAAAGGTTGAGGGTAGGGCACAAATAAAGCCTTCACTACTTTAAGAGGAAAATATCAGGATCACCCACCGAAGCTTTCAAAATGTGAAAGGACTGGCAAACTGATAATACTGATATATTGCCCCACTTGCAAGGAGTAAGAGAGTGCTATAATAAGGAAATACGGGCAGACTGGAGAACTCAGAGCAGCTTCATAAAATAAAACAAACAGATCTTCAAAAATCTTTTTTTTTCAGGCAATTAACTGAAGTCAAGAACATGGAGGGAGCTCTGGCTTGTTTCCAAAGGGAAGACTAGAAAATAAATTGAAAGGACAAGAAAATTGTCTCTGAATCAGGACCAAATTCCATAGCTCATGGGACCATTTCTACTGACTTTGTCGAAAGTAATTTGCTCTAAAAACATAAATTTAAATGTCCTTGCCTGGACCCAGATTAAGGTTGCCCCTACCTGGATAGCAGGGATTGCCCAACCCCAGCTCCTGCTGAAGGGCTTATTCCCCTCAGCTCAGGCGAGTGGGGGGAGAGGGGGCAGGGGACCTGTGCCAACCCTGAACCACGGCTGGCAGCTGATCCTAGAAAAAGAACAGCAGAGCCACGGTCTGCTTCCTGAAAGGATGCTCGTACCCACACAGATCTCTCCTGGAGAAGGAATGCCATGTGCTTAACTACCCGTCGCTGTTAGGAACAGAAATAAGGAATGTGACCCTCTGCTCCTCACGCAACAGTTTCCCATTGCAGATCAGACTTGTTTTGTTTGTAATGGGAAAAAACTTTGCTTAAGCATCCTTTCTTTCCATAACTCTTCCTTGTTTTGTGAACCAGCACCTTCTCAAGTAACGCTTCCCTGCAAGTCCTGGTAAGAAGGGTCTAGAGGAGCCAAGCAGCTGAGCATACAGCCTGCAGAAAACTTTATTGGCAGTAGGGTAGAAGCCTTTTACAATCCTTTACAGGTGAACGGGGAAAACTCAATAATGTTCACTATCATTATTGAGTATAGTTATTAGCTTTGAACGTTTTCTAAAATAAGCCTGTCATTAAGACAAACGTCTTGTTAATGGTAGGAATTTCCCAACTGAAGCATTAAAAAACCTGCAGTGCCGCATCATTAGCTGCCTTGGAAAGCTCCGTCACTCTCCCCAGCCCCATGTCACAATGGCCAGTGCCACCCTCTGCCTCACTCGCCTGCGCCACCTCCACCCCGGAGCCTTTCCCATCGTGACTCCTACTCTCTGCAAAGCCTCTCGCGGCTCGGCCCTGTGCTGGCCCTTTCTGTCTGCACTGCAGACAGAGGACATCTGTACTAACTTGGAGTGGAGCAGAAAAACATTAGAGAACTAGAAGAAAGGCCACCACGTCACGACCTGCAGTGTGTTCAGCCGCCTGACGTATGGGATGAAAACGGTACAACTCCCACAACTGCAGGTCTACGTAAGGAAATGCCAACCAGGAAAAAATGGGTAGACCAATGCTCTCCTGAAAATATGGCCCGATTATCTGCCGTATCTCGCCGAAGTTTCCTCCCATCCTTTGGGACAGGGCCCAGCTATCCCTGTTGGGATGTCCCCTAGCACCCTGCTGCTCAGCTCTCTCCTCCAGCCTGCTGCAGCAGCTCCCCATCCTGCCCACAGCCACCTCCTCAAAACTCCCCGTTCCCACACCGCAGCTCACCACCTTCATACAGGATTACTCATAACGCACCTAACTGACACTATCCAACCCAGCTGAGTAAAGACTCCTGGTAGATGTGGACTACAAGTCAGGACTTTGAAACTGGAGATGCCCCCCCTAATTAACACCAAGGTACCTGTCTCTGACCAGCGAAGGCAGTGAGAGCCCAAAGGCACCCAGGTATTCATCTAAGCCCCTCAGTTACACAGCCTGGGTTAGGAGGGATGAAGAATGGGTGCCTCGGGACATACTTGCATCACCTTTCTGTAAATAAAAGCCACGTTTTCCATTACAAAATGCAATAAAAGAAAATAAATATTTTATAAGCCTGAGGGAACCTGACTTTTTTTCTCTCCCTGCTAGGGTGAAGCCAGCATTGTGCTCCCTGGTTCAGTACAACAGAAATTATTACTTTCAGTATTAGTATATGCTATCCATAGGATCCAGGTTCATACCAAGTGGTTACCAGCACATATTATGGGAAAGGTCGGTGTTAGGGACAGAGCACAATGACTTATTTAAATATTTAACATTTTTATGCCCATCAGTCCCGATTCCTGTCTTCCAAAGACTCATTTTTAACCTTAACCTGATAATCAGAATTTTAATTGTGACAGAGGTATCACTGAGACTCTGCTCCAATAATAGCATCTGGAGCCACCAAAAATCACCTCGCACTTGAAATGACCTTGACAAAGTGACTTCTATTGAAATAACTGAGCTTCCCAGGTTCTTCTCAAAATAATAGGAATACATCTTCTATAATGTAATTTAAGAACTAGCTACCAGGCTGAGGGCAGTTTTGATTTTATTGATATTAGTTTAGTGAACACTGTATATTGTAAAACTGATAGAGTGGGAAAATGACTTCACTAGATATCAAATTTGATGGAGCTGGTAGCTGACTGCAAACGTAAGTATGGGAACTATCACCTAAGGAGGTACTCAGTATTTCATTGTGGATTTTTTAACGTTTCATATTCAGAATAACCTAAAACAGTGGCCCTGAAAACAATAAAATATGCTTGTGTAATACTGCCATTTATGTGCAGTTACACTTCATTATCCTTGTAATCTAACATGGTGGCTCAAAAAGGAGAACATGAACATTTTCTGAGTGATTTAGCAGGATGCTTTAATGATGTATTGAAAATGAACATTGACCCTATGTAATAGGTGCTAAACTGACACTGTTAAAGCACTCCATCCGTTTCACTCAGACTGACTATCCTTAAATCATTGGTGTGTCATTTTTATGACGCAGATCCATCTATTGAGACTATGGGGCTGTGAAATGTCATAAAAAAAGGCAATAAGAAAAAAAATAAAATTAAGTTGCAGGTGGCGAGTATTAGCATTTCAAAAATGTTCTGTTGCATTACACTATTATTCCATCTCTGTCAAGGGGCAACAAGATTCAATTCTCACCTTAAAGAGCCTGTGCTGTTGAATGCATTAGCTCAGGGCGTGAGGAACTCTTGTGCCAGCTGAAGGGCATTTCACAATAAAGGTAAAATATATTTAGGACTAAATTTGATAGGACACAAGGGTCAGCCTCCCCCTCAGATGACAAAGCCACAATTGCTTCTTTTCTTCCCTGTTGTGTTCCTTCGCTCTCAGGGTTTTCGCAAATTAAAGCATTGAAACTTTTTGCCCACTAGAGAAGCTGAAATAAAAGGCAGGGTGGCAGGGGAGTTAATTGTAACCCTAAAAGGTCAGAGCTCATCAAAGTATTTGTGCAGTGCAGACAGAGGACATTTAGTTATGGAAAACAGCACGAAAGTGGTTCCCTTCAGCTTATTTCTAACTCTCCAGCTTTAGACTGAAGTGAGATTACAAACTGAGTTAAATCCCCTGAAAACACCACCAGGCAGAGAAACATCCCGTGCAGGATGTCAAGGACTTTCAGTACTGTTTAAAGACGTATGTGAGGCTCTGAGTGGAGCTATAATTAAAAAGTGTAATTATTCATAATGATTTCCTAGAGAGGAGCAGGCTGGCACTGCAATGGTAGATGCCATCAGCCATCCCTGGGTGCAGTGAGGGAAAGATTCATTCTGGCTCTCACTGACACCTGCCACCACCTCCTGGAGACAAAGCTGCTGACTCAAACATGTAGCAAAATAATTCAGTCCATTTGACTATTTCCATCCAGCAGTACCCAGAAAATTCCTTGTACTGTAGTATGGGAGCACTTCGAGAACTGTAGCATCTACTTGTTATACCTTGGGAAGCAGCAGAAGAAAGGGGACCTCAGCAGCAAACCTACCCTGCTTGGGTTTGCAGAGGCACAGAAATTCCCACAAAGTACCCTAAAGAACGATTCAACTCCATCATTTTTGTCTTAATAAGTGCCATGACCCAAGTATTTTCAAAGCTCCCTAATAGATTTTGATTCTCAACTCCAAGAGAAAATAAACCTAAATCTCTTGAACCCTTTGCAGGTGGCGTAGAAATAATCTTTAGCATTCCTAAGCTGTAGTTTAAAACCCAGCATCTCTGCACAACCAAAGGTTGCAAGCCTTGTATTTCTCCAAATCAAGATGATTGTCGTCTGTGTCCATGGAATTTGCACCACGCTAATGAGTCATAAATGATTATACTTGATGCCTGCTGCTCTGCCAGGTGGGAATTTACTATCAATGTAATTCTGTGTGTGGCAAAAAAAAAAAACCAAACAAAAAAAATTAGGAGGGGAAGAAGGAAACATTACTGTTTAGTGACTCTTACAAAATCTCGTGATGCAAAGCTTCCTAAAAGTCTCTGCAATTGTAAGAATTATGGGATGAGTTGGTCAGGATACACCCTCCTAGGTTCTCTCTACTGATGACCTTGCCCAGCACACACAAAGCAACACTGTCAAAGACTCGTAATTTTCTCAAGTTTGGGTTGATTTTTTTATATGTATGGGAAATTCAGAAAAAAATGTCCTGACTCCAAGTGCAGCCCAACTGTGACGTTTAAATCCAATAGCGCAAAACAACTAGTAATAAAGCTTCACGCTGTACTGGGAATAATAAGGGTTTTTTTCTGTAGCATGGACTAAACACTGGACATCTCTCTAATCTTGTTACTGAAAGCTGCAGAGTAATTCTTACTGTGGTTTCCAGAAAGCAAATAAAAAAAGACAAATTCATTTTCAGCAGGTTCCTGGCGTGGAGCATTTCAGCTCGAGCGGATTCAGTTTGGCAGAGGCATATGAACTGGAGGTAAAATCTCCCTATGGGAAGTGCTGCGCAGAGGCTCTCCTGGCCAGGCAGCCCCATGCCACCACGCCGCGTGGGGCATGTGGCTCCCAGAGCCCCGCGGCGGGCCAGCAGCAGCAGCAAGCTCCACCCTTCTCCTAAGCTCTCCTCTTTTCTTGCCTCCTTTGCCCTTTCTTGGCTCCTTCTGAAACCATGTCATTATTTCAATGTCTTGGCCCTACAACCCACCTCCTATGAAGTCCTCTCCCCACATCTCCAGCCCTGCATCCCCTCGCCGCTCCGTGACCAGCCCTCTCTCCGTTCCACCAAACCCATCACACCAAGGGGGCACCCGGACCATGCGACCCACCGCTCTCCTCCTGCTGCCCCTGCAGCTTCAACACCAGTGCCTGCCTCCTGTGATCAAACCAAGGGTTCAGGCTGCTGAGGACCAGGGTTTGGCGTTGTTAACGCTGCCCCACAACCCAATTTATTCTAATTCTTCCTAACTGTAATTCTGGCATATGACGACTCTCCAGATTCTTGAATTGGCAGCCTCTGCAGTAGCCTTTCAAATGTCCACAGTATATGAATGTGTGAATTCCTATATATACAGATATATACATACATTGATATATATACACATATAACACACACCCATAAAGCATGCTTCAGTGTACGCGCTTCCCCCCATACCCATTTAATTAAAAAATGGAAATGCACAAGAAATACTTTTTCTTTGACAAGTCCGATAGCTGTGCAGTAAGTGAGTTGGGAGCGATTCACCCCCACAGTAAGGAATTTGCAAAACATATTCTAACTGTTTACTATATCAAACAGTTTAAATTATGACTGCATTTTATCTCCCCATTCACAGAAGGCTGCCGTTTTCTTTATAGGCATTCATCTAATGGGATTCTGCCTGTGCTGTTTTCCCCTGTGACTGGTAGCGGGAGTCTTGTCAGCAGTTTTGTTCCTGGAATAGGTTTTATTTCAGTGGGTTCTGGAGTACGTGTTACTTGGTAATAAATAAGCACTAACCAAGCCGGGACGACTAAAGATCAATTAAGACATCATAAATTTTATAATAGATTGTGGCAACAGAAGGCTGTTGTGCTTCTCAGACTGAGGTTCAGACCTCACGGCACTGGAAAAGCTGAACGATGGACTGGTTTTCCTGGATTACTCAATGGAGGATGGTCTGTTCGGATACAGAGTGGAGGGAAAGAGGGAAGAAGTAAGGTGGTTGGTGGGAAGAGCCTGGGATTCTCTACATTGTTACTGAGTTTCCTAAAGGATGCGATTAACAAAGTTGTGCCCTTTATTCCTATTGCAGCCAAGCATGAAAGTCCATTTCAGGACTTACATAGATATATATTTTATATTCATTTGACTTTGCAGGCTGTTGCATTCCTGCTAACAAGAAGCAAGCCAGCAAGGTAACTAACACAAAGCTGGTTCTATGGGCCAGTGCAGTATTTTTGTTACCTGCAGCTTTCACAGCAAATGCTTGTTCATCTGCAGTAATTAACCTGCCAGTGGAATTGTATCAGCTATACAGAAGCTAGGACAGGTCTGTTTAGGTGATTCATCAAATCTCCAGGGCAAACAAAAGTCATTTACATCACACTGGAGTCAGCCTGCTCCCTAGCCATGCATCTCATGCTCTCTTTGTCCTATTCAGGCAAGTCACCAATCCTAAACACATACAAAGAAGTTTAACTAATTCACCAACAGAAACTCTTGCACTCGCTCCAGAGGATTCTGGCTCTGATGCTGAGTACCCAGTCCTCTCTCAAAGGAAATGTAGAAAGAACTAAGGTTTTTCCACATGATCATTACCTACATATTCTGCTAGACACATGCAAAATATAATATAGCTTATGCTTGCGCTTGTTAGCCCCCAGTACTGCTGTTGTTGGGAAGAAACATTTAAAACTGACAACAAACAGACTTGAAGCACACATCAGAGAGGAACTTTATGACACTGCAGAGCCAAACACCACCAAATTAACTGCCCATCTTTGAGAATCAACGAGACACACATACATCATGTACCTTTTACCCAGCACCGGATCTTAGAATTTCAGTTAGCTCAGGTTTTAAATATATTTTAATCATCCTAATATTCTTGTTATTGTAATATATTACTGAGATATTAGATTGCAATTCAATTAAAAAATGTCATCTGCACATAATTTATTCCATGCTCATTATTAATGGAATACTGTAGCTTTGTTGGCATTTTCATATAGCAATGTAACTCACTGAACTACTCCAGAAAAATATAAATTATATTTCATCCCTTAACAGTCATTGGAAAAGCTAGGTGTGTGTATATATATATTTTTTTTTTTTTTCATTTTGCATTTTCTCCATCCTCTGCCAGGGGTGCTTTTAAACGAGGTTTTGCCTGTTACTGTGAAACCACTATCACCCATCAGCATCACTGCACTGGGCAATGCAACCAGGACCAGCACTGGGTGGAAGCAGAGTGGTTTGCCACTGGGGTCCCCTCAGTTGATTGCATCCATCATGATGCCAGGGAACAGCAGTATGTGTAGACGATAATAAGAATATTAGGATGATGAAAAGGTATTTAAATATTAAACGCTGAAAAGCAGTGCTGGATAAAAGACCTTCAGTGAGTTATTCCAAGATTTTCAAAGGTCTTCTGGGTATACAGTGGGCTGAGGGACAAAGTCTAAATTGAAGATAGGTGCCTGCTAGGAACAGTCTGCTGATAGCGGTCCAGCAGGGTAAGCTACGCCAGCAAATCTGCCTTGTCCGCATGCCATTTATAGGGGCATAAAATGAGCTTTGCTGCTACAGCTTACACCAGCCCTCAATGAAATACCTGTCCTGGCAAAACACTAATGTGCTGAGTCCAACGCATCGATGCCAGGGTTACTTCAGGTACAAAAATATTACAGAAAACCTTCCACCCCAGACGGCATTATTCTGCTACCCACCTTGTCCAGCACAGCTCTGGTCTCAGCAGCGATCACGTTCTGCTGCAAAGCAACGTCCAGCAAGCGCCTGCCTTGGGGGGGAACCGAACCGCTGCCTGCAGGACCGGCAGCACCAGATGGCACAGCCTGCCCCACAAAACTAACAGCAGCACCTGCAAACAACTGCCTGCTCCTCACCCGAGCACAGGCATTTTGTGCAAACTCTTCTATCTGCTGAAAACTACTTGGGTTTCTTTTTTTTTTTTTTTTTTTTTTTTATTCCACTTTGCAGTGGTGGATCCAGAGATGGTGGCTGTTTTGCTGCTTGTCCCAGCAGAGGAGATGCAGCAAAGCAGTGGGGAAGTGATGGCTGGTGCTTCCCAGGCTCTGCTCCCTTCTCCCCGCTGCAGCGGCTGGCTTGCTGGGCTGGCCATGCTCCCCATACGGCCATGCCTATATGGTCAGCTTACCTCCCAGCAGGACCTACCGGCTCAGGCTGGGATTGCACTGCTGCAGCTCCCAACAGCCTGGAGCTACGTCTGAGCAAGCCAAAGTGCCCCTTGGCATGGCAGGTGGCTCTTGAAGGGGCGATTAAAGTGGTGTTTGCGAGGTCTGAAGTCCTCAGCGGCGTGTGTGAGGCTCTCTGTCCTCGTCACACATCAGGACAATGCTGAGCAATGTGAGAGGGGTCCCACGTCTTCCTCATCCCACACCATTCCCATCAAATATACCCATCAAAGTGATCCCCTGCACCTGCTAAACCAGTGAGCAGTATCCAGATGAAGTACAAGCTTGGCTCACTTCCCACCCTGCTGATCGTTTCAATGCAGCTGACGTTCAATTTGTTAAAGCACAGTCTTGGGTATTTTTTTGGTTGCAGCTATGTAGACTGAAATAAATCAACGAACAAATCAAATCCTATTCCATAAATACATAGAAATATTGAAAACTGTAGTGGCTGCTATGACTCTTTCCCTCTGAGCATCACTCAAGCCTGCCCCGCTCCCTCCCGCTCCTGAGCTCTCCCTCTGGATGCAGACAGACACAGGAGGGATATTTCAGCGCTCGGGGTTTGATCCCAGGTAAATGCTCAACTGGGTGCTGAATACAGAAGGATTTAAGGCACGCATTTTAATGCCTTTCAGAATTGAAGCCAAACGCTTTTCCTCTCCTTACTCTCCAGAATAACTGTTTTAAACAGCTGTTCAAACTCCCGCTTTACTTTACGTGAGGCTCTCCAGCAGCACGGCTGCTTTTTTCTAAAGAAAAAAAGCTTTGTGCTTCCCTCTACGCAAGGACATCACTACTGCCATGGCTTCACCCAACGAAACAGAAGGATCTGGCGGTGAACCACACCCCACCACGAAAAGCCTCTCTCTGCACGAAGCTGCAGAGGGCATGTCTGCAAGACAGGACATGGTGACGCGGTGACACGCTCCCAGCGAGGCACCCGCCTGTGTTAGTTTTCTCACTCACTGCCATGAAAAATAATCAGAAAGAGTTCCTGGGCCTAAGTAACTACATAAACTACAGGTAGAAAGAAGCAAAGAGCTGTTGCTAATTCTACTTAGCAAGCCAGCTGCATCACACCATGTCACCCAATGCTGGCTGGACCCCCACGGACATGTGGAGGTTGGACAGACGGGGACAGTCATGTTTTTAGTCCCAGGAGGATTTTGAGAACGCTGGGTTGCAATCACCCAAAATTTCTAATTATGCACCAGTGACACAAGCTTCTCCTCATCCTCAGTACAAGTCTCTTGTGCAAAGGCTGCCTTGTGCAACGTGCTGCCATCAAAGCCTGGACCGCCCCGCAGCCCGCGCAGGGAAGCACAGCTGCGTCTCACGATGGCTTTGGAGGGTGAGGACATATGCACGGCTTGAGCAACACGATGCACGCCCTTACCTTTTTTAACTGATGAAGCACACTTCATGGTAATTTGCATCAGAATTTTTAAAAATGCATTTTAATGAGTTTCTGTTAGCTGGCATCTTGCAGGTGTCAGGACAGAGCCACATGGATTGAGCAGAAAAGTGTTATTTCTGCTGGTAGGGTTCAGATGTGAGGTCAACCAGCCCCCCCGGCTGCTGTGGTGGCTGAGGGCAGATAGATTTCTCTGCTCTTACCTAATTAGAGGCACATAATCACCATGACAGTGATAAATGTTATTGAACACAGTACGTTTAATATTACAAATATTATAGTGTGGTTTTTACTGCTGTGTCAAAGCCCTTTGAAGCAAATTCACCACCTAGATTATGAAGGAAGGTTTTAAAGATTTTCCTTGTAAAAACCTACACAAAACCCAGACAAGGTTACTTCAAGGCTCAGAGATGTGATTAGCAGACTGCTGCTTAAGCAGAGCATGCCTCTAACTTTCTGGTTGTGGTTCTTGCACAGTGTTTAAATTCCAGCAATATATGTAAAGCAGCAATTCGGCATTAATGCCCTGCTGGATATTACAGCTTTCATTTCATTTACTTTGCATGAGTACAGAGGAACCCCAAATCCAGGAATGAATATTGTACATTAGTCGGTAGGTAAATTACAGATTTTGGACTTTGTTTTTCTAATCGCACACCCTTGAATAAAATGGTTTTATAACAAAAAGGGATCCAAGATCCCACAGCATTTGAGAGTAATACTGCTGTGGCTGGTACGCTGCACACGTGTTTCACATCTCATGGGAAGGATGGGGATGCTTCCTATGGACAGACTCAACACACATCAGAGAAAGATAAACCATCTCCAGCTCACTAGACACAAAAAAAAGCCAGACCCAGGCTTGCACAGCCCAAGAAAGCCTGGGAAAAGTGCACACTGAGGCACAATGGAGCAAACCTCCAAACTAAGAGCAGGAAAACACCAGCCAGGCGCGGTGTCGCGCGGCTGGGAAAGGTAAGGCAGGTCAATGGTCAAAGAAAACATCTCAAAATCCTCTACAGCATATGGAAACCAGGACAAGGCACGGTGTTACTTCTACGGCAGTGTATTAAGACCCAAACTTATATGGCAGGGATCAGGAACATTTTGTTAACTACGTAGCATTAGAACTTCAAGTTTGCCTTTAAATTTGGGCAAGGTCATTCTCGCTGGAGTACAATGCCTCTCGCCACTTGATGTTCCCAGGTCAGACACTCACACCTAATAGTTCTAAATGCCCACTTTTCTATCAAAACCATAGAATCATACCTGAGCCCTGATTAAAGGACCAATTTCCTTCTTTCTCTACAATACACAGTGCCACGTATTAGTCTGCTGGGAACAGAAAGTAAAGTTTTCTCAGTCTCCTTAGACTCTGCTGATGCTAAATGCAATTTTGATTTCTCAGAACGTGAGCAGCTCATTTCCTCTGTCCGGGACTTCCAGCTGGGTTAGCAGCAGACCTCTGAAAACCTCTAATGAAGGATCAATAGAAAACCCACATCAAATCTTAATGCTAATTTCCTTTCTCAGTGCAGTTACATTATTAGTGTCATACTCCTCGGAAAGGACCATACATGCTACTTGAATGGACAAGCAATAAGCTAATGAAATTAAATTAACAGCTCCACGTGTGGCTTTAATAGATTAGAATAGTCTAATTTTAAATTATTATAATTTAATCTAGACATCAACCAAGGAAGCAAGCTTCACATTTTATAGGCACCACTTCATCTCAAATTGCTGCAAGGTAACATGCATAGATGTTACCCAGATGCTACATGTAACATGACAGTTGTATAAAACCCTACTGTAGCACTAGAAGTTGGTGCAACTGAGAACATAAATCAACAGATTGATTCTGCACTAGGCCAAGTCGATTCCAGGTGTATCTTTCTCTAAAGTTTTGTATTTTTAATTGTGGTATAGCATCACTTTCCCTCACTGAACCTCTTTTACAACAGCAGTGGAGGTGACCTTCCTAGTACACTAATTTTAAAGTACCATTTACTTATTTTCTTAGGACAACAGAAGCTCCCCGGCCAGTACAGCACTCCACGTGAAATCTGCAGCACAGCATGAACTCAGCAATGCAATCAGCAACAGCCAAAGCAACCCCAACTTGCCAAAGAACTCACACGATTATTAGAATTACGGTTTGCATTTAAAGATTTAACAAATTTCCCAGTTAAGTTATGCACATATAAAACATACCAAAAAGCGCTGTTACACTTTTGGAATGGAAGATAGCAGTGCAAAAAAATCTGCACATCTTTTACTCAAGAATACGTTTGCAGAGTAATTAAGTGGCAAGAAAGCTAATGTAATTAAAAATAATGCAATATAAATTGTTGTGGAAATTTAACATTCTATGTGTGTCTGATTTCTTACTCCAATGGAGGTGGGGTTTTTGATTCAGATTCAGGTGGCAGGAAGCTTGCAAATAAGCCAGAATACCCAGCACTGGTATTTCTACAAAAAACTACTTTGAGACTATTAATAGTATTGAAACAATCATATTAATGTTGGTATTCCATTAAAATTTTCTAGAATGCATTAACAATTTCAAGGTTGTCTGTGTTTTTTGGGTGGTTTTGGTTTGTGTTTTTTTGTTGTTGTTGTTGTGTGTGTTCTTGTTTTGTTTTTGTTTGTTTGTTTGTTTCTGGGTTTTTTTGTTCACTATATCTCTGCCTTGAGGTAGGTAATACATGTGTGCCTCTCCCATCACCAGTGCTGGCAAAGTCACTGCCCAGCACAGAAAGTTGAGTTCACACTGAATTTTCCTTACACCGCAGAAGCAGCAGGGAGCACAGGACCATCTTCAGCCTGATCTGGACTATCTCAGCGCACAGTGTAATTTTTTACCCCACCACCTAATACTGGCAAAAGCTCCCTCAAGTTAATAACATCTATATCAGTATAAAGATGACTGATACTGTTCCAACCTACTTTTTCTCCAATTTTGCTAACTTGCATCAATGATTCTTCTAACCGTGTGTAACTACATCCTTTACTTCAAATACACTTATATACATACAGCAGCAAAATCTTCCAGCAAAGCAAATGAGGTGCAAATTACACCAGTTCCACCTGTGGGCAAAATTCAGTCTTTGTTTTCTTTGTGGTCAGAAGAATAAGACAGAACCCCCTTGTACGCAGTCCCCTTTGCTGACCTGTCGGAGCAGAGGGATCGCTCCCTCCTGGAGAAGTGCTGCCCTGGAGCAGCCACACAGGCTGGTAAAAAAAGGGAGCGCTCGGCTCCGGCCCAGGCAGCTTTCCCCAGCCCCTGCAAGAGCAGTCTCGCGGTGGTGGCTCCTCCGTTCCTCGGTGCAGCGAGGAGACGTTGGACGAGTCACCAGCTCTGTCTCCGTAGCCATTCTGCTACGTCCTTCAGGTGTACGTGTCCATCCCAGCCTGACCCCCCGCTGCCCCTTCCCCCGGATTAGGCACACCCCTATACACCAGCATACACCTATGTGCCAGCACAAACCTCCGAGGCAAAATCCCAGAGGCAGGCGCCCACACGTCCCTATTTAAACCGCGCCGGGAACAGGAGCTCGCAGAGCCGTGCTGAAAGGAGCACTGTGCAACCATCCCCACTTCAAAAGATATGTATGGTTGTCTTACTTTCTATTGAGTAATTCTCCGGCAATTAATGGCACATATTGAAGGAGGATCTGGATGTCAGCACGGAATTTACACCCGAGCAGGGGCGGCACTCGGCAGCAGCTGCTGGGCTGAGCAGCGCCTGTGCAGCCCAGGGAGCTCCACGGGAGCGCGGCGGGCTGACCTGTCTCCCCAGGAAGGCAGTCCCTAGGCTGAGTTTTCTTTTGATTTTTAAAACAAGTTCCATGGATGCGGTCAGGTTCTGGTGAAATGACAGCACTGTGGCCTCTGTCAAAAATAAAGGCTTTTAAAATCAGTATGTTCAAAATTACTGTAGCGATTATTCAGACATTTTTGCCTATTTTTCATAATGCTTGTCTCTGGCTTTTCTTCTTGTTTTTTGTTCTTTTTCTTCCAAATCTGAGTATAAAATAGTTTAACGTTGGCCTTATTACACCTGTTTGTATGTGAGTTTATAATATAGTGAATTAATCGAGTTGTGAATGAGATTCCAGTTTGAAGTGCAACTACAGCATTTCAATAATTTCTTTTCTATTTCACTACCTTTCCTAAAACCTTGTTATGTTGGAGGTATTTCCAGTGTCTCCCATTCCATCTAGTGAAAATGCAGGAATGCTTTCTCAATCCTGGGAAACACATGCTAGGTTAACAACAAACACCTCTCCTGTTCTATTACACTGCCATTAAACACTTCACATTCATGCCCTAAACACCTCTGGCGTTTGGAAGCAACATTAGCGAAATACTAGGGAAAGCTTTCCAGTGAAACCACACAGTTCCCAGTTATTTTTCTCCTGCTGCTCTTCCCAGAAACGTTGCCTCACACCCGGGTGAAAGCACAACACAATAGCGCAGGTTGTGAACTACAGGCATGATTTTCATCCCAAAGATGCATCAGGGCATGACGACGTAAATAGCAAGAGAATAAACCGAAGTGTCATGATGTCATGATGTGATTTGAAAAGGCTCAATGACTACCAGGCAGATTTTACCCAATGACCCAAAGGAGGGTGTTAGAGGGACATCAACTTGCTGGAGAAATGGGCCGCCACAAACTCTATAAAGCTGAGCAAAGAAAATGCCAAAGATGGACAAAAGGATGTTAATTCCCACAGGATGGAAAGGTCTGAGCTCCTCAAGCCGTGGATTGTGCTCTATTTTGATAGCTTCAGGAAGGTACAGCTTAGGTATAGACCCATGGCAGCTGCTGCCCAGCTCCGAGACCAACGACCCATTGCCTCATCAAAAGAGAATGATGCTTTTGTCCAAGCTTCTAGCAAGCTGATTTGGTTAAAAAAAAACCCAAAAAACCAGGGCATATATCTGAATGTCTCCACATACATTTCAGATATGCATTAAATTTCCCATCAGTGACTCCATCCGTCTCTCACTTGCCATGGAGCTGTGTGGATTGTTTACAGATAAATGAGAATGAAATGTAAACTCCTTTCAGATGAGTAAGATATACAGGCCGTGTCACCGGGGCTCTGCAACACGCATTTATATAAAATAGCCTACGTATGCATGGAAGAGCAGCTACTTCTATTCTGTGGTGACACTCATGGCTGTCTGATATAGAAGTATCATTACAGCAGGCCTCAGCTGGAATTGTTCATAAAGTGCAGGATTTTATTTCAAGTGCTCCAGTCTAATTTCAGAGATGTACACACAAGTATATGAAATTCTGCGGAGATACAATGTTAGCCTGACGATAGGGTATTTTATTAAAGAGAGGCTCTAAAATAGCAATTTCATTATTCCCACTTCTGTAGGAATGGTAACAGATTTTAGCCACATGGCTTGAATCAGTCAGTTGATCCGAAGCTTTTTGCCAACTGAAGAATTAGGAAAGAAAAGAAGAACTTGCATCCCCTACCTCATCTGCTGGGTGTTGTGCCTTGTGCGCTCAGCTCAGCGCGTACCACCAGCCAGGCAGACCAGATGCTCCTGGTTTTGGGGAGACAGCACTGGGAAGTCATACAGGAGAGGAGAGCTGAGGCCAGAGAGGTCGCCATCAGAAATCAGGCTGCTGGGAGCACCTCCGAAGAGGGGGAGATGCCAGGATGGCTGGAGGGTATTTCATGGTTGGGCTAAAGAGGATACTTTGAACTCATATAAAATCCATCAGGGATGAAGCCAAGACTGCTCCTACGTTCCCACAACATGTGGTCAGGTTTGTGGCAGGCTACGTTCCCCAGGTGGTGACTGCCACAGAAGCAACTACTGGCAGATGGACTCCTCTTCCTTGCACAGCGAAAGTAAAACACTTTTCCTTCTATGCTTTTCTGACAAAATTATTCAGTTCAGCGACACGGGTATGAGCGGCATAAAAAAGCAGAGCCTTCATGGCACATTTTCTCTGGTCACAGAGAAATAATAATAAAATCTAATGATGAGGCACTGCTTTAAGGGGCCACCCAGTTCCTCCGAGCTCCCTCTCCCATCTAAAGCTTTTCCCGCTGCAGACCCTCTGTGCAGGTCACTGGATGTTCAGGCTTTCCAGTAAAGTTCAACACTTTTGAACACAACTTAAATAATCAGCAGCTGAGTTCTCAGAACTTCAGAAGGCAGACAGGCAGGGTGCTAAATAACCAAAGTGCCATTTTCCCACTCTTACTGTTGCAAATTGAGAGCTTTCCAAGACAGCCCCATTATTAATGCTATAAATCTGTTACACATTTTATTCAAACATGCAGACAGGGATCCACAACCCTTGTGACAGGTAATTTACTTTACGGGACTTACAGGAGAAACCTTGTAAATCAAGTTTGCAGATTTTTAAAAGGTAAAACTCTTAGCTTGAGATGAAATAACTTAAATTAACTATCTTTCTATGTATCTTAGATTGGGGAAGAACCATGGGTTTAAGAACTGTGTTATGATCCCATCAGTGCCTGAAACAGTGGGATAGTTAGCTGCTGGGTCTTACTGGAGCGCTTCCTATGCTTTGTGAAAAAGATCCAAAATTATTTATCATCTGTAATGTCTGCACCAAGCATTTGTTCTCATTGATCCTTTTAATCCACAAATAAAAAAAATAAATATATGAATGCATTTTTCTGACATCCACATTTTTTTTCCTGATCACTGAACAAAGAACTCTAATTCCTCTTTTTGGTCTGCAGAACAAACCCCCCAAACACCAGGATTTCATGTTCAAAGACAGCACAGCTCTTTATCCTGGGCTGACACCAAATTACCTCTGCCAGTCCCCGGATTTGTACTCCCAGGACCTACACTTGATTGGCAAATTTAATCAGTGAATGGCATTCACACACCTACAACTTCAGGTCTGTTTCCAAGTGTAACACACCAGAAGATCTGTATATTAATGCCCTAAATGGGAGTTTGTGAACTTGCCACAATTCGTCAATGGCTAAAATATAGCAGAATTTTGTGGCTTCACTCAGTGCAGAACTGCAAATCAGGATGGTCTAATATTTCTTTTGCTCTAGATTTGGTTGTTTATTCTCATTTGGTTACTTATTATCATTTATTCTTCGTTTTTTAACACTGTTTGGATTTTTAAAAGGTTTGGACAAACACCTCCTATGAACTTCAAGGACGCCCAAGCAGATCCCCAGCTCCCACTGAGAAGCCACTGAAAGACCTGCTCTTGTGCTTCTGAACTCCCACCGTGTATTTGCGCCCCTTTTTGGATGTTTAAATGCACTTCACAATGTGGCCCGTATCACCGAGTATTCTCCTCCAACACTCCCTGGAGCAAAAAGTGAGGACTAGAAAGATATTTTGTTTTTCAAAACTATATATGCAATTAATTTAATAATTACAATACAGTAAGGAACAGCTCAGCAGGCAGAGGCAGGCACGTCATATGAAAACAAAGCCATAAATCCCATGATTTTCTCAAGGACACACAGAGAAAAGAGACCCCAAACCTAAACCCAGACATCCTGGAAAGTAAGGGCAGAGGACAATGTGGGCTGGAAAGACACAACAGGTATTTCTGTGCTGAGTCCCAATCCACTCAGTATGCAACAACGCTCAGTAACCCTCCGCAATCCTTTTTCTTCAACTGAACTGCATGGCATGAGCAGCAGCACCGCGTCCAATTTAAGTAGAAAAGTAACAATATAAGCTAACTGGCAAAAAGCTTGTTTTTAATGTCACAAGTTTAACATATGTTTTACAGTATAAACTGTAGGAGTCTATAAACTGCCTCCGGCTTTGTTAAGCTCCATATGTTCCATCAGTAATTATTTTGGTCCTAAAACACTTACTATGCCAAACTTACACTGGCTGAACAACAGAAATCACAGGTTAGCCCAAGCCAGCTTCTTCCTTCTCCACTTTGCAAGGGGTTATATGTGACGGGACGTTATCACTGGAGCACCTGAGGCGTTGCTCTTCCCCCTCCTGATGCACAAGGAGCACTTTAATAGTTTGTGGCCGTAAAACGCTGAGCCGTAGCGTAAAACTGACGCCATTTACAAAGAGGTTTATTGAACCAGATTTTGGAGCAAGGTGAGAGGAGACTCAAATGCAAATGGACAATCTTTGGTCTGCACTGAACGTGCAGGAGTGAGAGAAGCGGTGAGCTAAATTGTGCCAAGGAAGGTCATAACACATCAGACCTTTTCTTTCATTTAACATGCATGAAAACCATACTGCAGATTGCATTGTAGAGGAAGCCAGAGTGCTCAATAACTAAGAATGTACAGTTTTCTTCCTCACCTTCCCCTGCCTCCAGTCTCCAGCCACTAAACAGCGTACAGGGAGTGAAGACTCCATCCTTGATTACCAGAGGCTCTGGATGGGTGCTTAATATTTAATGGCGGAGAGGAGCGAGGGCTAGGATGATCTCTCGGTGCTTCGTTATCATTCAGAGCTATTGCTGAAGCCGGAAAGAAAAACCTGCCTGTGAACTACAAGGAGAGGTGATGCTGTAACAGGTACCAGAGCAAGGCAGCTCTCATTGCAAGCCATGCGCAGCCAGAGGTGCCGTGGGGAACGGGTCCCATCCAGCACAGCCCGGCTGGCAGAGGGCAGCCACTCCTGAGGTCCATCCTGAGCGAGTGAGCTATCTGTGGTCACTATGCAGTTCCTCAAATGTGGCTGCAATACAGCTTGTCCTCAGCTCTGCTTGCAATTAAAACATGGTCTAGTTCACACTGATTGTATCAGCTTGAGCCATTGTGTGCTGGGAAGCTGGTGAGGCTGGAGCAAGCTGAGGGTCAGCCCTGTGTGCTTTCTGGAGCTTTTCAAGTGCTATTTGTGGTTACATCCATGAGCAAAAGCCATACCTAGCGTAAGGCAATTAACTAATAAAACGTACTTTACTCCATCCCAGGCTGTTCATTGCAAAGTATTCCTGTCCCCAGAGCAAGTCCCAAACACATCACCAGCCATCACCTAAGGTCAGTACCGCGTATATTAGATTAGGCTATGAGGGACCATCTTTTTTTGTTGTTTTCCTGCTACATAAAAAAGAAGAGGTAGGTACACATCAGGATCTTAGCCAGAAAAATGCAAGGCATCTCACAGTAAACAAGAATGACTTTCATTTCATTAATTAATTTTGCATGATTAAATGCAAATTGCAGAAGCGAAACCTTTCCTAGCTCAGCGCATGCCAGCTAACTGCTTTGCTCTCCGCAGTGTCATTTCACATTCATGAAATAAATGAAATATGTAATTGGAAAACTTGAAATGAATTTTAAGCCCATTAGTAACAGCATAATATTTACCCCAAATGGCAATGTTTCTCATGAGATAAGAAAAATACACAGGGTCCTACAGCAGCTGTACTGTCCTAGAATGAATGAGTAGTGAGAAGGTAGCTGGGTTACGTTGCAGGTTCTCCCCATCAGGGCTAGGATGAGCAGGAGAAAACAGATTGCAATCCATACCTGGCAAAGAATTCTTACCAAATAAATCAGCAATTTTTGCTGTAAATTTTACAGCACTTAATTTATAAAACAAAAATACCATTGGACCACCAGAGAGTGCTTTAGGGCAGCTGTTTTGTTCGCACAGCTCCTGCTTCTACATCACTACATGTTTTTAACAGAGCACATGTTATAAGGACACTTGCAAAACAAACATATCCACACTTGTGTAGGAGGTTTAAACAGAACGTTTTGGAAGAACATGGAAGTTTGCTATATCAACATTATGAATTCTTACAGAACTAAAATATATATATACACACACACACACAAATATGTACGTGGCTTAGATAATTATTCGCTGTCACTGGCTATATAGCATCCTAAGTGTTAATTCAGGCTTCCAGGAGCCCAGCACTTGCCACTTCCGTTGCTGACACTCAACACAATGCCGTCAATCTGTTTGCTGTTTCAACAGAAAGGAGGCTTAAACTGGTTGGTTGTGGATTTTGGGGTTTTTTTTCCATCACAGGAACTATTTTTGGTGTCCAAAGGAGGCCAGGAGGAAAAACAATGTTGGGAGACCAAAAAAGGAATCTCAGAAGAGCGGAGATCTTACTAGGCTTCTCAGAGTAGGAGGCTTTGGTCTCCAGCCCCGGCAGGTTTTGAGTAGCTTCCTATCTCGGGTGCTATTGGCTTTCATGAAACTGATGGTCAGAAGGGCTGTGTCCTGGCTGCCACAAACCCCCCTCTCTGCTGAAGCATGTCCCTATTCCTTCACACAAGCAGAAAGGTCAAACTGCACAGAAAGATTTTAAACTCTGTGACTGAGTTGACCTTGCCAATACATAAGCTAATTCTGCAGCCCTCAGTTGATTGTTTCTCTGTAGTCACAGAGATGCAACATTCATAATCAGCCCTGAGGAGACCAATTGCCCATGCTGAGACCATTGCAGCCCGGGTGATGACACCTGCTGACGGCCAAGGTCCCTGCTCCTCTGCCTCGGTGTCATGTCTCTCTGGACCCGCAGCACAGAGGGTCACTGGTTAACCCCCTGGTGCCAGAAGAGTTCCTATGCAATGCAAAGTGGCTGAAATATCACAGAGACTTAGAGATTTATAAGCAGCACAAAAGCCTGTACGTCTCTGAGCGCAAGCTGCGTTATTCACCTCTGGGCAAGGACCAGCTTTCCATGGGAACACTTGCCGCGAGACGTGGGGTCCGGCAGTGCCAGCATCAGGCTCTGCTTCAGCTGCTGCCCTGTGCCAGCGGGGGATACAGCGCAGCACAATTTAGTACACACCAATAAACCAAACAACACTATCTGAAAAAAATACCCAATGGGAGCGTCAGTCTCAAAATACCCTGTCCACCCTATCGCTACCATTCAACTTAATCTCTTTAGGATTATGTTTTCTCTCTCCCCTGCTCAGCACTGTATCAGATATTACTGCCCAAGACACACAAAACCCCAATGCTGACATTTATGCAAAGGTATGTAGTAGACCCTGACTCCCTTTCTGTATCACTGTTTACCAGGTACAAGCTGTTTACAGCACCACCTACAAAATTTTATGATGCTTCTCTCCAAAACAGAGGACGTATGTACACTAGCTATTCTAAGATGTCAGAAGGTATCTTTCCTAAAACCACAACTGCATGTTCAATCTCCTACTGAAAGCCACAGGCTGAAGTTCTCCAAAAGCACTGTACAAATATCCTTATTTTCCAACAAAGAAGTCTTCCGCAAATGTCCTCTGAAGCACCACCTGGCTCCCTTCACAGGTCCCAGCAACCCACACTGATGTACTGCCGAGTCCCTTAATTGATGCACAGAGCATCCAGCTCCCCTCCTTCCCCTCATCTTCGTAAATCCCTTTGCAATTTGTGAAGAATATGTTCCTGCTGGGATTTCAACTAACCACCTTCTCTTATTCTTGTAAGATTTCTCGTACTACTCAAGCTACTGCCACAGCATTTATCTTCCACAATCATTAAAGAGTAAAAACGGATTGTGTCATGTTGAATGAGCTAGGATTTGAATCTTTATCTGGTTTTCAGGTCTGATATATGAATCCTTCTAAGTTTCCTTCCCTGTAGCTTCACAGTCATATTCTTTCATGTAAAATATTTGCAAAAGAACCCCACACACTGCTTACTAAATAATATCTTCCACTGAATCAAGGTGTTACAATAAGCCTAGTGGTGCGTGTTGCAGAGTGTATGTGATCACCCAGCTCTGAAATAGTCTCCATTGATGTCATCCACAGGAAAAACTAACAATCCCACTACAAATCAGCTAATTCATTTTCAAATATTTGCAGTTAAGTACTGTGGTGTTTGCTTTGATGGTCTGAACGCCAGACCATCTCGGAAGAGAGCGAGCATCTTTGCAGTTACTGGGAACACTGGCATCATCGAACTGGTGCTAAGAATAAAGCAGTGCACGCTTATACTGTCACTCGATCTGCCCCTGAGTATGTCCCTACACACACCAGCTCGCACGGTGAAAGGGACAGTCTCCAAAAGGCCTCTGAAAGGATGAGTCAGATCCAGCAATGCTAATTAAAAGCGAATTACGCTGCACATCAGAAATAACCCCATGGCACCCGGTAACAGCACCCAGACGCGGAGCTGAAGGAACCTCCCGCTATGCCTAACAGAAGTAAGAGGTGGACAAGTCTTTACGTGGGTATTAAGTCATGTAAAAATGAAATCTCTCCCTTCTGAAAAGATCATTGACCTTTTAGATTGAGTGGAAGTCTGGTTATTTGAGATGCACATAGAAATGAGGAGATACAAACTGTATGTTTGGATTACGCTATCAGGAAAGAAAAAGGTAAAGGTAAACACAAGCCATACTCATAAAAAGAAAGGGTTCTTTTAATTACAAATATATGTTCATCTTTTAAATGGAATCTGTTTTATGGGTGATGGGCAGTCAACGCCATACACTCACATTAATACATTTCCTATGATAATGTTAAGAGGGAAGAAGGAACAGACATGCCCCAGGACTGCATCTGGATTTCTAAAATTTTAGACTAAATCAGTTACATGCTTACAGCAATCAGCTCTTTGCTGGAGGGACAGAAGGGTTCTGCTAAACTACAGCTGACACACATAATGAACAATTCGATTTCTCAAAAATTCAATAAACGATAATTTGAAGGGTAAAGTTCCCCATTGCTGACAGCTGCCAGGTGAGAAAGGGGATTTGTTTTTATTGAAGACAGAGAAAGAACCAACAGGTTTTTATTCACTGCGATCTAAGCAAATATATGCTGACAAGTTTAACTTTTTGTTTTGTTTTGTTTGTTAATCCTTGTGTATTATCTTGGTTAATTTTCTTCTGTGAGGTTACAAAATGACTCTGCTACTGACAGTATAACAGGCTGCTGGGCACAACAGGTCTCATGGCTTTGACTATAGGCATACGGCTTGGACCTGGCATATTTAATACTGTCTTAAAATGACTCTATAGAGATTTCCACATAGGTAACCAGCAGGCCTACACATAGGACTGCTTTTATACAACCAGGAAACACATGCAAACATCGCAGTTTTCAAGAATTTTTCTGTCTCCAGTGCCACGATGGAGCAGACCTTCTCCCTCCCTCCAAGCCCTGAGCACCCAAAACTGCCGAGCGAAGCCCTCGGAGAGCCAGAGACCCGCCAGCTCTGCTGCTGACAACCCACAGCAAAGAAATAAAATACCATGATGATGGACAACTTTGAACTCTATTAAGTTGTTCTTAATGTTAAGTCTGTGACAAATTTATTAAGTCCCGTACAGATCCATAAAGGGCTTGCCATCCTGTAAGAGCGGACCACGGTCCAACTCCACCGTGCGCTGATTTATACTTCTATATAAGAGATTTGGTTTGTGTGTTAAGCCTGCAAGTAGAATGATTTAAAACTATGTTAGAAAGTACACTGTTATTTCCCTTTCATAACTACTAAAAATCTTGTTTATGAAGTTATTCATTGCTAAGAAAGAAGGCAGTTATTCTGAGAGTTCTCCAGCTAAAGCTGCTTTTGCACCAATTTAAAAAGAACACAATCAACTAACCAACCAAAACCAAAACAACACTTTGAAACTCATAATATGTAATGCACAGAAACTGCCACTTCGCTCTTTTACTCAAAATACTGCTGGACAGCTCAAAGTTATTAGGTACAGTAATAATTTCTACTTTGCCTCCAGTCTACCTTTTTTCCTCTGGGTCACTCACGAAACATTTTTAATCCTATAAAATAGAAACTTAATTCAAAAAGTATTGATTCCAGAGATCTTTTTATCTTTCTGACTTCAAGCTCGCCCTCAGCTGCGCTGGTTGCCTGTGTAGCTCCGCTGTACATGCAGGCGCACAGCATGATCTCACATGTGCAAAACATTGCTATTACCTTTCTATTTTTACCACCCTAAAAAATTATCTTGGCTGAAATGTCACCCTCTTAAACAAATACGTAGATGACATTTCACAGCCATGGAAATATTTGAAAGGTAAACATTAAAGGTAGGAGTCACAAAAAAGTCCTAAATCAGCTCTACTGTATTAACAGTGAATGAAAAGCGAATTATTGTCTTTGGGAAGAATGGAAAACCTGGGTAGTTCTCAATCAACTATAAATATTAAAATTCTCATATATCTCTTCACAGTCCAGGTATAAATTATGGCTACTTGGCCAAATTCCAGCTTAGTTAATTACGATCTCACATAAAATAATATCCTGTCTAATTTAATTGGAGTATGACATAATAAGGGATTTACATTAATCAGAAAATTCCTGAATAATAATTCATTTAAGGACCAATTTCATTACAGACTTCTATCTATTAGTGGAAGTTTCCACTGAAAATGTAAGCTTTAGCCACCACCTTATTATATTTTTGCAGTGATCTCTCTTAGGGTTTTCTACGATTTGCATCACTGTAGTACCTGAGTATTTTCTATGTGAAATCAATAGTAATATCAAAGCCCATAACCGGATAATGAAGTTTTTAAAATGACAACAGAGCTGAAATTCCTTCTCTTATGCTGTCATTTTAATTTCAGCGTTCTGCTTGTGTATGGTTTTTTGATGTTACTTTTGTTGGTTTTTTTTACAACCACACAAGCATTTGTAAAATAACTTGCAGAATCTGACATCAGAGCTGATGCCTGGAAGGAGCTGGGATTTTTTGTCATGGAACTTTTTACGAGTGGATCAATTCCTTAAACAGCAGCCAAATTGCTGCTGAAGCCACCAAGCCTGGGAACAGAGGGTGATGGAGAAAGAGTTTAATGGAAGGAGGAGAACAAGTATCGACGACACAATACTGGCTGCCAGTTCACAGTACCAAAAGCAATCGTGGAAGAGGCTACCTGGCACCGCCGCCTATGATAGCTGTGTGGTGGCCACAGGTGGTTACCATCTATTTGTAAAGGTGAGCACAGCAGCCCTGAGTTTTATCTTAGATACACACCAGCTGTACATTAGAAAAGCTCCACTACTTCCAACAGTGCTACCAGCCTCACCGATGTTCCACGTCACTTTCCATTCAAACGCTATGAAACAGGATCACTGCCATCAGTGGCAAGTGATGCTCTTTGGGCTCGAGGCCACAGGCAGGGATGCCAGCCTCACCGCAGCGGCATGGTGTGCCCAGAGCATCCGAGTCCCTGACATCCACTCGAGTGGTGGGCTCCATATAATGCATCTAACACAAAACTGGGACTCTAATCTAAAATTCTGATGCGCATAAGGTTATTGCAATTTAATATACCTGGTTAAGAGGCACCCAGCACTCTTGGGCAGTTTGCTCCCTGCTGTGCTTGGCCACTGTGCATGGCATTCAGCCTGTACTAGGTGCTATCCACAAGCTGGGTAATAGAACCCCAGGATTTGTGCGGCTCGTATAAATAAATGCAAGCCAGAAGAAGTTGCTGTCCCATACAGTAATGTAACTGCTATGGAAAGTTTACAGCTGAAAGGAAAGCTCAGTGACAGCAGGTAGCAGCACAGAGCGTGCTGGGAGTGGCGCATCTCCCACCCCAGACACGCATCCTCCCCTTTTATTTAATGCTGGGAAAATAAATTTTATTGTAGCAAGAAGCTTAGATAATTTCTTCACTGAGGTTAGATGCTTCTTTGACTACACTGACTGCTACCTCCAGCAATAATGCCTTAAATCTCCCTGGGCAGGGTTTGATGGCACAGTAATAAAAATGTCTGTGCCCTGTTTATACTTCAGCTGCTTCTCCCGCAACAGCGGTGATGAACAACATATTTGATTTCTCCTAGTATGGAAACACCCTTGCCTGTCATCCCTGTTTGCTCTCGGTTTCTCTCCTTTACGTTTATTGCTGGAAAAGCAGATTCAAAGTTTTCTGGGTATGGCTGGCATCTCCCAGAGGGTTTGCACATCAGCTACCAGCACCACGGGTCACTGAGATACCTCTGTGATACTTTCTGCAGTTTTGCCCACCTAAAGGCATCCAGACCACAGCTCTCCAGTGAAGAACCCTGAACATCATTTCTCTGTCTTGATTACACAGCTCAAATGCCCATTCTCATTTACATCAAGTGTGACAAGGGGATTCTTGCCCACAGGGAGCACAGAGCCCTAATTTCATTTCATTTAGCCTGCAGTCACAAGGCTTCTTTTGCTATTGAATTATTACTGGATAGCATTAAGACGTATGGCCTGCCAAATATGTTTAAATGACTTTTTGGTCCCCATCATCACCAGGAGAAAGGTAACAAGATCGGTCCAATCCATCTAAATAGAGCTGGGAGGGAGCTGGGAGGAGACGGTGGTATTTAATGAAGCACTAAAGAACCAAGGCTTTCAAAAGAGATGAAAGACCCTAAATAACTAAGTATAAAATGGTAACGATGGCATGATTGCCTAATTATATTTTCACTCTATGCCTGTTATAAACAGTTGCATGTATTTATACTCTCCAGTTTCTAGGCAGACACACACAATCTGTAAGTGACACAAGTCCTCTGAAGCGACAGCAAAAAATCATTACAAATATAAAATCCCACAAAGAAAGCTGCATGGGCCCGAAGGCCACTTGTTATCTGCCATCAGAGCAAGATGGTTCAGCTAGGATGGGTGATGCAGGAGCTGGCATAAGAAATCCCACCTCAGCCTCAGGACACAGCACATCTGCAACCCACCCTGCAGGTCTGCACCATCCCCTTAGCTCAGGTGCCCAAGTACAACCAGTAAGCATTTCTTTGGGGTTTCGTAAAATACAAGGGCCAAAAGGTGGGAAAGCTGCTACGTTTTTTTGAAGGGCTGGTAATGGGCAAAGAGAAACAAAAGATACAGAAAATACGAATTCCTTAAAGCCTGCCTTTGTTGGAATGCCTAGATGCAATGCAATTAAGAAGGAATAGGGAAAACATTTTATTTCAGTGTTGGTGCACTGTGTGCATTCTTTACCAATGGGCAGAGACAATCTTCAGAAAAGGTAAGCATGCATAAAATGGAACGGAAAACAACAGAGAGGTGTTCCACCTGAAATCACTCAAAATGACTGATTTTACATGGGGAAATAGCTTGATTTCAAGATGCCAGAGTATCTCACACTCTTATTCAGGTATCGTATTAACAAAACAAAACAACAAAAAAAGTAAGAACTGTGTTATAATTTCAACCAGTTATAGCAGCCAGATTAAATCCATCTCAAATGTTCAGGGAACCAGATTACCAGCCTTCAGGTTTTTCTTTCTTTTCTGCATGAGACGATGCAGAAATTGTGAATGTATTGTTACATAGCACCAAGCAGGGAATAAATTGAGATGACTCAAAAATCTGTCGACTTCAAAAACACAGAATAGCATCTGATTGCAATGTGTAGTTTATCTTAATAAAACAAGACCCAAAGTCAACTGTTTGTCCCAAGTCCAAGTATTCTGTATTCCATAGGAACATATCAGGGCACAGTTCTTGCCCCCAGGATCCTATGGTGAAAGATCTTGCCATGTAATGACACGCACCAATTTAATATGACTCTGTTCTGATTTTCCTTTGAGGAGAGAAAAATACGGAAAACAGCAATGGAGAAAAAAATAGTCTGAATTGTATTTTTATGCAAATGAAGTAAAGATAAACTCTGTGTCCTCTCTTAACATATTTCTGCTTGCCCATAGATGTAATAAAAAGCAGCCTACTGAAAGCTTTTCATCCCTCCAAGAAAAGAATAGTCTAAAAGAAAAATGAGTACTCTAAACAATTCTAAGCAGTCAATTTGTTAAGCAACCATGCAAGTTACTTCTGCTTGGAGCAACAGAGCAATACCAACAAGAGCTGCAATCTGCCACGTGAGCTACATCAGGATTAATTATTTTATATTACAACATCTGGAAGTAAGGAGAGCAAAAGAACAAAATGGACTTTTATCTGGTTTTGGCCAGCAAGGAAGGTGTTTGGGCCACTGGCTTCTGAAAGTGAATAGACGGCTTAAAGGCAGCTCAATCAAGCTGCTTCCTATCCTGGCATACGCTGATTTAACCTCTTTCAATCCAAACACTCAATGAGGAGCAAAGCAGAGATGAGTTGTTTGGAAAGTTGTGGTGAGACATATTTAAACTGGGTTGGGTGAATTGCTTGAACCATTACTTTTGAAAACCTTCCACAAAATAAGAACAGATGAGCAGTAAATATCCTGTGATTAATGAACATGTCCTACCAGGGAAAGTAAAACAGGCTTCATAGCAAAGTCATTCTGCTATTACTGTTATTAAACTTTAATATAGTACAAAGGTAACTTAACAACAAACATCTGAGCATCTGCTTATGCTTAAGAAGGAGCATGTCCATGAGCACTAGAACTGAAGCACCTTTGGTTTATCCAGCAGCAGCCCAAGGCGGCTTGACTTTGGTACCTAAGGTGACATGAGCTCCGAAGGATGCTCTCTGCCTGCAGGAGGTTTAGGAGGACCTTCTCTTCAGTGCGTTCCCTTGTGTGTCTCCAGGCAGTGAGCTTATTCCCTAGTGTTTCCCTCAGCTGGGACAAAAAGATAATTTTCATTCCCTTTTCAGGTTTTTTTCATAAGATTTGGCATATTTAAAACTACTGCCTCTCATCAAACATGACTGAAACTAGTAGGCAGGCCCAGCAATTTCGGAGGCAGCGGGAAGGGGAGATGAAGCAAACAGATACTTGCTAAATGCATGAAAAGGGTGACCAATACTGAAATGCTGCCGTCAGATCCCCGGCTGAACCCTTCCAGACGGCCCAGCAAGTTTGAGACAACGGCTCCTCACTGCCCTCCTGAAAGAGAGCTTGCTCAGAAAAAAAATCTTTTCGTATGTTCTTATTTGCTGTTTCTAGCTAGGTAACGTGATGGAAAAAGACCCATTGTTTCTACTGCCCTGGCAAGGCTCGTGATGTAAAGGAACATTGCTGCTTTTTAAAAAATCCCCTGCAAGGGAACTGACAGATGGTTCACTTCTATACATTCAGGTTCACTGATTTAAGGACGCAGCCTTGGAGCACAGACACTACTGCATTCCCTTTCTTACCGTTTTCTACAAGATATTACTTTTCTGGGAGACAGTCAGGCTGGACAGTCCCATATCCTGCAGGGTAGAGTTACTCAATTCAGCCTCAGAGTATTTAATGCGCCCACCCCCCCCACGCCCCGAATCCCTTTTTCATCTTCTCCTGCCACTGTTACAGTAGATTTAGCTACAGAAGAGGCTAATACAGCTGTTCCAGGTAGCCACAAATATTACCCTGCAACAGCCCAGGGGGAACCGCTTAACTCTTGAGTGGCTGCAGCCAGCTGCCAGACGTGCCCACAGCAGGTCTCACCTGCCTCAACAGCCTTGGGCAGTTGTGGAAACCAGGCTCTGCCTCCTCGCCTTCCCCACAGAGCCATGCTCTCACCGCTCCCACCCCTGCTGATGTCCGCAGGCAGCAGCCCCCGTGACCCCCTCAACCTTCCTAATCAGAGAGATGTGCCCTAACTGCTGGTGCCCACCATCCAGGACCAAACACTCTTTACCCTCCTACATGCTCAGGAGGACGGTAACAAACCTCATCCGTCCCGTCCCCAGCTCAGAGCTGCGGCGTACCCAATACACGGTGAACAGCTTATTCTTTTTCTATGAGAATGAAACATCTGCTCTTGGAAAAACCTTCTTTCATGATCCAGGGTCCTCTAACTTTTATGACTACAATTAGGTTATGTTTATACATTGCAATGAAATGATGGCACTTAAATCACAGAAAAATCTGCCACCTCTGTCCTATGGTTTCTTTATCTTTCTGGCGAAGGCGGGGCTTGGAGAGAAACTACTTACAGCAAACACATTGCTTTAAAAATCCAGGGCATGATCCTTTACCAGCTTTGTAAATCAGTCCTCAACATTACGGTCATCTTGGCTTTAAAGTTACACTCCAGCCCTTGTGTATGACACACAAGTGTGGCTGTCTCAGACGGCACTTGTCACCCTTCAGAGGAACAGCAGCTGGTGGCAGCGACTCCCCGGCACCCTGGCTCACGCAACAAGCTCACCGAGGGGTGATGAGCAAGCAGCAACAGCAAGGTCATATCCTGGGGAAAAGTCACTCTGAGGCACGTTGAAAATGACGTAAAGTTTGCTCCTGAAGTTTCTATTTGAACTAGAAAGCAGTTGAGCTTTTTCTAAGGGGAGGCGGGGAAAAATGCAATGTTCAGTGTGGAAACCTTTGCAGCAGTGAGCAGCAATGTCACTGTGATGGAATCCCTGTCTGCAAGGGCCACAGCTGGCACCAAGGATCCCCTGCCACGGAAGGAGCTGCCTGAGCGAGGCAGGCGAAGCGCCTTCGTGCTTGGCACACACCGTCGGGATCATCAGGCACCAGCCCTGCTGCAGCTCTAACGCGAGACCCCAACAGCCATCCCTTCAGTGCTGGCTGCAGCAAAAGGGCTTTAAAAGCCATGAAGTACTAGAAAAATGCACCTCTGGAGGGTGGAAAAAGCAAAAAGCTGAGTACTATTAAACAAATCCCTGCACAACAAAAACTCTTCTGAAAACAGAGCGCTCCAGCAAGACCCAGGGGGCACCCAGCGCCCTCGCCGCGGCCAGCGCAGGCTCTGCCGCACGGAGGGGAGTGCAGGGGGAGCCTGACTTCCACTGAGACTTTGATTTCTTCCAATTTTAGGCAAGCCTCAGGCTCGATTGAAATGCAAACGGTGTCTAAGTAGCTATGAGAGAGGTCATCAGTCCCTACGCTGCATGTAGTACAAAAAAAATAATGAAAAAGTGTTCACAAAAAGATGAACACCAGCAAATGTCTTGGGTAGTGTAATAAAAGATTCCCAGTCATCATCTGCAGGCAATTTTAGAAATTAAATCTTAATAATAGAAAGAAATTGCAAGAAAGTTACCCATGTAGGTCTTGCTCTTTCCAGCAGTTCTTCAAACTCATTTTGATGTGTTTGCTCTACAAACTCAGACTCCAACCAATTTCTTCCGAAGATGGGTAAAGTCCAAGGAAATTTCCTGTCATTTTGATTTAACTAAAACCCTGTGATCTGATGAGATTGTGATGTTGACATTGCAACTTTGTTCAAGCATACAAAATTGTGGGTACTTTTAATATATGGATGACTCTTTCCTTTGCCTTGCAGAGGACACCCAATCTGCCAGGAGACCCCACCACCTCCAGAGCTACAGCTCACGCAAGGTGACACACTGTAAGAAAGACCCCATTCCTTGGCAGGGGCATTTCACCGTGGCTACCATCAGCCTCCAGCTGGCACTGGCCATGCTGCCAGGGTGACCAGCAGTTTTAACAAAATCACATCATGTGAGATCTGGGTGTAGCTCTTGATTCACTGCCCACCAAAGCCAGAGAAAAGAAACTCCTGAAGCGTTACCATGGCAGGGAAATGCCCCTCCACTGGAGCATGGACACCTCCCATCAGTGTCCCTTTTTAGAAACCAGAAGAGCTCGAAACAACTATTTCACTCTGACAGAGACACATTTCCATATCCCCACCCCATATAACGTAAAGAACCAATGTTGATGTGGACACGCGTAAGAAGTCTGCAGCATAGGAATTAGTAACCTGGTAACCTTTTTCATGTGTAGTACCAATGCATTTCTTTCTGCTCTGAAGAGGGCAGGGATGTTGGAGACTGCCCATGACCAGAGGAGGAGGAGGAGGAGGACATGACATGTCCTGTAACAGATACAGTTAAGAAGGGTTTAAATGGTGAAGAAATGGTTTCTTTCTTACACTGGTTAGAAAGAGATCTGTGAGGTAAGACGTAAATTACCCTTGAATTTTCCATGTTTTCAGTGTCTGTGAATTGAAGAGAGATGCTGACAGCTGAGACCCATCTACCATTGACACAGAATAATTTCTAAGCATCAATAAAACTCTTTGAAACATCTCTAAGACACTGATAGTCAAATTTTTCAAGCATTATGCAAGGAGGAGACTTAGCCATCCCTTAATTTGCCAAAATGGGAATTGTTCCTGTTCCTCCTGTGCTTTCATTTGAAAACCTTTCCCTTTATTTCCACCAGAGTAGAAAGAGGCAGGTACGAAAACCCCGAGTGAAGTGAGAAGAGGAAGGCGGCCGAGCAAAGCACCGGGGCAAGCGGCCCCTCCGTACCCTGCGAGGGCGGGCTGCGAACCGGGCAGGCAGCGGAGCCACGGTGTGCGACGGAACGGCATGCGGGTCCTTGTTACTGTACTTCATTAGCCTGCTGAAGGCAGCATGGGATTAAAAAGAGAGAGAATAAATTAGCAGTTGCTGTTACTTCTCATGCTGTTTTTCCTCTAGGGCTGTTACTGGTTTATTTATAAGGCAGGCTGCCCTGACGAGAGATGTCCTGGCGATTTTATGGAGTGGGTAGAAGAAACGAATTGAAAGGAAGTTTCCCAGCATCTGAGACCACAAATATTTATAGACATGTATGTTGTGACACACGAGCAATTCCACTTGATGTAAATGAGCTTTTTAAAAATGATTAAAGTTATAGGCATACACAAGGGGAATTAGATAGCTAGAGGTCATACCAGCTTCAACCTGGAACAGGCAAAGACCATCACAGCATGCAGAATTTGCTTTTCATATACAAACTTGATACAAGAGATAATAGATTTACAAGAAATAACATACATCAACGTCAGCCACTGCTGGGTTTGCTGGAGACTGAGTGCTGGGCAGATCAGCTGGGTGCAGCAGCGCAGCCCCCACGTAACCTGGGGCTCACTCAGGCTCCCCATAGCAAAATGACCCAGATGACTAATCAAATAACACCTCAGCACAGGGAAACCATCCTCCTTAGTCTGACTGATTATTAGGTAATTCTTCACAAGGCAATTGGAAGAGAAACAGCAAGGCTCAGATACCACGTCTACCATCTCAATACAGCTGTTAAAACACCTGCAACATTTACTCAGCTACCGGCAGAGCCCAGCACCTTTCGTCATCACTGCATTGAAACCGATGTTATTTCAAGTGACTTAAAAATGGTTTTCATCTGACAACTTTTGAAGCTAGAATTTAAAATTAGCTGCGCCTCTCAACCCAACTCCTATGGGGCATCGTCCACAAAAACTAATAATAACAACAGCAATAAGAACTATAAGAAACCAAACATCCCCACAAGTACTGCAACTGCTTCATCAGATATTTCAACTGTTTCTATGAGCAACCGGTATCTAATCCTCAGACTAAATTATCCAGTGCGCTGACAAGAGAGACATAATGAAATTGCTTTGCCACTGGCCCTGCTGGTGTCTTAAAAGTTTCTTTTATTATAGGAAATTAACAGATCAGCTAACACTTATTAAAGGACTTTTTGTTTCACAGGCAGAAGAAAGCATGCAAAGCCTGACAGAAGATCTGCAACTGAAGAGTTACTGCATGGGAGGATTAAGGCAATGGCTTAGTACAATGCAGTGCCAAGTCCCCCAGCTTTCCTCTTCCCTTCCCTCTTGCTCTCTCCTTAGAGGAAATTACACCTGCCAAGTCTTCCCTTGCCTAATGTTTAACAAAAAGAAACCTGATCGATGATCGCTCAGAGCTGCTGGTCTTCTCCCCGGAGCCAGAAGAATGAAGCTAACTTACCACTCTTTTTTATTATTATTTTTAAAGCTCTTGGACACATGATACCTATTGCAGGGAAAATCTTTCACTCCCCAACATCCTCTGTTAAAGAGCTCCTACAGAAAAGAAATCCAACAATTCATTAATTCTATCTGCTCAACACACTTTTGACATAATTGTACTAGTGCCTCATTGCAGGGCTTGAAAAGTGAAATCTGAAAAGTGGCTTTTTGCCATCAGTTAGTTTATTTGCTGAAGCCCTGTTTACGCACTAGAATACAAACCGTATTATTTGCAGTTCACATAATTTGTTTAATGCATTACGTTCAAGAGGCCACCTGTGCTAATGCATCAAAGGAGTTAAGTGGGTTACTCTCGCTCTATTTAAGAAAGGAGAAAACTGTTTTCTGAGCCAAATCCCTTCCATCAATGCCCTTACTTTCACTGAATTCAAGTCAGCAAGGGCGCAGGGTAAGGAAGATGTGGAAGGGGAGAGCAGAGGGAGATACCAGGGCGCTCACCTGGATGGCAGCAGCTGAGTTTGTTCTTTTACATCCTAAACATCCCTCTCCTTCACAGGAGCCCGGTAACACTGGAGGGATGTGCTGCTCTCGGGAGGAGTCTGTGCATTAGCAGCCCATCCAGCGCCCACAGGTTGGTATTTCTGCTCTGTCAGTGTGTTTCACTATTGCCATGAAAACTCCCATCTGGGAAAGAAAATGCATTTCCATTCCCTTTGAAAGCTATTTGACTTGGTGGGTGTCCACGTAGCACTGCAAGATGAATGCATGCTATGTCTATTATAAATTGCTTTCATCTTCCATTCAGCTACAGTCGTTGGATGTCAATGGATTAATTACAATCCACAGTGCCTGATCATCACTGTACACAGAAGTACTCAATAAATACCAATTAACATATCGGAGTCTTTCCATGAATGCATCTTGCCTGACTTGAAGTGAATGGGTTCATAAAAATACATCTTAAAATGAAATAAGGAGGATAATAGCAATTCTGTAACAAATTTCAACTCATATACAGCTCATATTTTAGCAGATGATTGGCGAGTAAATTGCATTAAAAGCCAAACAACTCTATTAGCCCTGCCAGAAGATGCATCACACCTCACAGCAGACTCCAGGCCAGTCTACCTAGGAGAGATAAGTGTATTTTTTGTGGGTTATATTGCACTGAATGTATACTAATGCTGAAAAAACTCCCCAAATTATAACTGTTAAAATAAGTGGAGACATGCTCTCTAAAACAGTCAAAACACATGTCCATTTTATACCTTCCTAAGCCCACAAATTACCATATACGCTTGTCTTAGGGGCTGGAGATGGTTTCGGTGGCAACCACAATGTTACATAAATTAAAGACAGACAGTACAGACTTTATGCTGTTCACTGGCACAGGGCTCTCTTTGTTGCTACAATAAACTGCAGTCCCCTGAAGAGAAGACTGAAGGCAACAGCATCTGATACTGGTAATGACCAAATGCAGTCTGACGTTATGAAACAACTTTGCCTCCAGGTCCTACAGGAATATAAACCCTATCTAGTGATGCTCACATATCAGCCACAGGTATCAGGACTACCTTGCTCTGGTTCGGGTCTTTAGGGCAGAACCAGGAGTTGTGGTTCCATTTGGTTCGGTCTGTTCATGGATCTGGGCTGCCCGGCTGCAGGAAGCCTTGCAGGATGGCGAGGTCCATGCCTCCCCCCACAGCCAAGCTCTCCTCAACAGACAACCACAGCCCTTCCCTGCAGGGGTAGCATATTAAAGAAAAACACATTAGCATCCCTAAGAATAATAAAGAAATGAGATTCCCGTCCTGCCAATCAGGCCCTGACGGATGGTTCATTTCTAAGTTCACTGCTGTAACCTGCAGGAAATTGTGACTTTGCATGTGGACTTACACCCACAAACGAGCAGTCATCCTCAAGGGGAGCCCTCTCCGAGGCATGTAAACAACAAAAAAAAAGTTTCCGCGAAGATGCCGAGTAGCAGGCAACACAGCATGTCATTCTCCAGTTTCACCACACAAGCATTAGCAAATGCTTTTCCTTCAGCTCCCAGTTTTATTAAGGGCATTCAAGCAGGTTGCGCTAATGAGGGTGGGTTAGATACCCAGCACAGTATTAAGCCAGGACCAGCAGCAGTAGCGCTGCATTTCCTCACATCAGATCACTAAGAGCTCCATACATGGTTCCTGAATTTTCATGGCAGAAATGCTATTTTTTTCTTCCCCTCCCCCCCCCCCCCCCCAACAGCGATGGGTTCCTACATCAATAGCCTTTCAGAGGTTAGCAGAATACAAAAAGGAAGACATTTATGCAGCAAAATTGTTATGAGTCTAACTGTAAGAGCTATCAAATAAGAGCTGTAAGGCTGTATATTAAAAATATGCATACAGCACCTTTGCTGTAAAACCAAACAGTGCAGTGGCACTGCCTGCAGATGGTTGATCTGGTGTCATGACTGGCAATGGCTCTTGGGTTTTCACAGACCAGGGGGAAACTTATCTGGCTCTTTTATTTATTTTTTTTCCCACCTGCAAATAGCAGGGCAGCAATCCAGGCTGCAGGTATGGTTTCAGCAAAGGGGGTGCAATGGACAGCACTACTTCGTAGTAGTGCCTAACAGTGGGGAAAGCTGAATTTTCTCGACAATTAAAATGAAGTATGAATGACATGAAGAATCAAGTGACAGAGCCAGATAGGAGAATAAAAACACAGGAAAATTCAGTCTGGGAAGCATCTTTCAGGAAAAACTTCAAAACCAGTCTCTACCTGAAAGCAATTTCAGCTGCAGCTCCATCAGACCAGCACCCTGCACTGAAACGACATGAAATCAGGCTGTGGAAATCCCTGCGAAACACCATTCATGTGGAAATACAGCCTGAAAGTGTATTTTGAATGTTACCCTGGTCTTCCAAGTTCTTGATTCTCCCATTTATTTTCATTTTTTAAAGGTGTGTATACCTTAATAAAAACCACAGGGTGAGGATATTTTTATTCTCTCTCTTTTCACCCTGCTCCTTTTCTGGTGCTCTGCCTGGAAATCACAGTCATTACCCACCCCCCCTCCCTGCACTCCATCACCGCTCCAGCAGGTTTTGGCGCTGCGATGCACAGTGCTGCAAACTGATGCCAGGTTTCAGCTGCCCATGGAGCAGGACACTGCCCCAGGTGCTCCAGTGTCCAGGCGGGTACCCGTGACCCCTTCTAACATGATTCAGATTTGCACGATGAACAGAATGACAAAGAAAAAGAAAAAACCTGCATATACTTCGCATATTCCTCGTGTTTTGTTTTGGTTGTTTGTTGGGTTTGTTTGTTTGGTTTTTTTTTTATAAATTATGGTCACAAATTACTTCTCTATGCTGCAAGCTTCTAATAATACTGCTGGGCTGTGAGTGCCTGCACTGTGCTGAACGTGTGGCTCAAAGCATGAGTTCAGTGGGACCTGTGCTTACTGTTTTGCAGAAAGAGAAACAAGAATTCTGCAGATGTATTTTCTATACTGCAGAGGGAGAATCTGATGGCAGAAGCAGTGCTTTGGAGGCATGGCAGGCCTGAGCTCCAAGTTATTTATTTCTATTGATGGCTCTTGATGTTCTTTCTGAAGTTTTGACCATCAAGAAACTTGAGAATGAGTTTTTTATGATGGTGCTAAAGACAGACATTGGCAACAGCTGAGTTTCACCTCAAATCCTGATGCCACTGAAGCATCTCTGAAGCTTTTTGCCTTTCTCTATAGGCTAGCACCTTTTTTATTCTTTTTGGAAGTATTAAAGCAGAACCAACCTTTGAGTTCAGCATATTCAATTTCCTACTGTTATTTTTTTCCAGTTTCTATCTGGGCATCCTGGATTTGTCAAGGAGATTTTCTCCTGTGAAGAACATGAAATAAAAACATCTCAGCTGTGGCTCTACATAAATCGTATTATTGCACTGGGGATATGTACTGTACTTGGTAATTTTCTGATGGCTGCTTTGGCATTTTGATTAAAAAATTAGCACTGCAGCTCCATAGCACTATTCAATATCAATAAAGTACATGCTAAATGAACTAAGAACTGGCTGATGGACAAATCTCTAAAAGAATTTCTCAGAGGGGACCACTCAAATGGGGCTGTTCCTAGTGGTGCCGCATGAAGAGTCATCCAAAGCCCAAATCTGTTCGACATCTCCACCGAGACCTGGAATGAGCACAGAAATCCCAGCTGACATTACAGACACCAGGGAGTGGGAGGCAGGACTGATGTGCTGAGCTTTTTGGGTTGGCTGGTAACCTGCATCTGTGCACGGTAAAGCATTTTAATATAACAACATAAAGTTATACATAACACATTGACCACATGTCCAGGAATGCGGAACACAGGACAGAATCATAAAATGAAAATGAGGTGAGGTAACTAACCCTGCCTTCACCTTTAACAGGGAAAGGGTCAGTACGTGACAAAACAGACAGCGGCCAAAGATCACTGTGATCCCTGCCTGGACAGGAGGAAGGGTTACACGGGAGGAGACGGCTAACATGGGTGATTTCACCTTCTGCGCCAATGCTGGTGGGACTGAACCTAAAATGAGCTATGCAAGACAAATACAACATGAATCAGGAGCAGTAGCTGCAGTGGATACATCTGAGACAGATGTTGGATAAACTTTTTCTGATGTATTAAGGAATATTTTTCACCTTGAAAGCTATGAATCTGTTCAACTGGTCAAAGAAAAGATGAAGAACATGTAGATGGAGAAACAATCCAAAGCATTTGTGAGATTCTGGAAAGGGCAAAGAGAGAACATCCACAGCAGGTTTCCTTAGATGAAGGTAGATTTCAAAAGAAAAATACAGCTCTAGCAATTACCCATGAGGAAAAACAGGTAGAGAAAACAAGAAACAGGGAAAGCAGCAGCTAAGATGTTCCAGTCTGTATGTAATATAACAAGAGCTAGAAAGCCTGCCCAGGGTGCTGCCATATCACACCTTTGACTACATGTAAAATTTTACATATTTTAAGGATGCTTTTTCCCCATTTTTAGTGAAAACACATTTTTGTTTCACGACTAGCTGCATTTGCTTCAAAAATTCCTCAAAATGACATACTTTGACTGAAAAATAAAAGGAAATTCAACGTGGAAAGTTTGGGTCCACTTTTCAGTAAACAGCCTCTGGTTTCACAAGATCAGAACGAAGCCATAGGAAATCCTGCAGTTCTTCATTCCCAGCCCACTGAAAATGCAAATTATACTTTTTAGATTCCTACCCATGTGATCTGAAGGTGCACATGTATGTCTAGGACTGTCAGCCATTTTATGATTTCACCAACATTTGTACTTGCTGCTCACTGACGTAATTCTGTGTTTGCAAGCACCCAAAAATACTATTATTTGTGTATGTGAAATTGCTTCAGTGAACACTGCCAGTACGGATCAAATAATTTTTTGAGAAACGGTATTTGCCTGGTTTTATGCGCCAGTGAGTCACTCGTAAGTACTTATAAATATTTAAATACACTACTCCTTCAAGAGTGAGTGTAGACATTTGATATGGTTTGTACTACATCACTGTGGAAGCACTACTCCACATTGCAAATTTTTGCATTTAAAACCAAGATTAACAAATCAATGCATCCTGAAAAGTATTTTAAAATCATCAGTACATTGTATTCTAGTGAGTTTTCTTTGCAATTTGTAGACAATAGATTTCCAATAACAACTTGTAATTAGTTCATTTTGTCCTATTCACTCATTACATATTAAGCCGATCGACATTTTGCAGATGGTATCTTTTGAAATGAGTGATATTTGAAAAACTACTGGAGTTTGGCAATTCACACTCAAGTGCACTGGTTCTGGCATGGAACTAATACGTCAGAAAGAAACAGCAACGCCCACGTCAGGTACTCTCCTTGCCTTTTCATGAAAAAATCTGGACAGCAATTCTTGACCAAAAAGCATGAAATGACCATCATTTTAACCAGGTCTATATTTGCCATTAATTCTGCCAAAATGTTAGGTTGAGGAGACACCTCTATTTCAAACCATAACACTAAAATGTATAAACTAAGCAGAGTACAAAGCTGCACAGCAAACCTGGTCTCAACGTGGAAACGTTCCCCCTTACGGCCTAAGGCAAAACCACGTCCCTCCTTCCACTGTTAAACACGAAACCACATGCAACGTATTTTTTTCTTAATCTCAGCATTCTAAGTTTTTTCCTCTGCATTCTTAGTTTTTTCCTCTGAAACCACTATTTTAGCTTTTGAAACACCTTTGCTTATATAAATTTGCCTTTCTTGCTACAAATTAATTCTGGGTTTATTTTTTTCCCTCTGAGAAAATACCTTTTACTTTGTTCAAAATGCAGCAAAACAATTGAGAATGCACAACAAAACACAACTCTGACAACCGTTCAGTGGAACCTCAAACAACACAGGGCCCTTTAAAATACATCGCTGGGCTCAGGCAGAGTCAGAGCTCAGAACTGAAAATTTTTACAATTAGAAGAGCTTTAAAAGAGAAAAAGAAATCACAGTCTTTTCAGAATGTGCTTCTGCAATAGAAAGGGACGGGGGGGATGGGGGAGAAAATAAAAGCAAGAAAATTTTCCACATTGAAAAATTACCTGCCCACTAAAGTTTAGGATGAATTCACTTAAATATCCCAGCTGAGACATCCTACCAGTCAAAAGTTACATTTCCAGGTGCAACAGGAGCATTCCTAGTGCTCAAGCCAAGCACCTTACACTCCATTTATGAGCAAGGCAAGGAGTTAGATGATCCTGAAGATTATCTAAAAAGTCAAAACATATTGAGCAGGGAGACCCCCAGAGCTGATCAAAGGCGCTTCTGACCTTGAGGGTGCATCTGGAGCTCAGCCCTGTGCTGCAGCACAGGCACCAGCCCATGCATGGCCTTCCGCATCTCCACGCGGCCACGCTGCTGCGCCTGCCCCCACCACGCTGCCACTGGCTCGGTCCTACCAGAGCCTACACACCCAGCACAGGACCACGGCTCAGCGGTGGAAACGCTCTTGCAGTGATTCGGATGCTTGTTGGTTTTTCCTGTCATCCCTGCTCAGCCAGACTGCACCTGCTACAGCAATCAAGCTAAACAAGCTTAAATTCCTGCTTTTTTTTTTTTTGCTTAATTTTTAACTTTTAGGGGTTTTTTTTTGCTGTAGGATTGCACTATTAAATTAATCATTCCGGTAAAGGTCCAATAAGTTGCCTTTATCCTCAGTAACATGGCTGCACGTCATTCCTCAAGGCAAGCAGGAATAGGTTGCTTTGGCCAACTGAAGGAAAACTTATTTCTTTCCCAAGTAGTTCACATCACCTCTAACACCGCCTCAAACCAAAAGCTGAGGCTGGCGCTCCCCGGCTTGCTAAGACGTGTTTGAAGTTTAGATATCACATAGCTAGCTCACAGGAGAAGCAAATCAATGTTGGTAAGCTAATGAATTATTTCCAAGTTTGTACCAATATCTACAGCAACATGAAAGAGAAATCACATACCAGGGAGATTGCAGCTGAAGAGGCAGAGCATGGTGCACAAATTGTCAATATTTCAGGACTATGATTTGATCCCGTAGATAGCTGTTGCTACAACATTGCTTAAGAGAACACCTCAAGCTAAACATTTTATCTCACAATATAGTTGTCCAATATAATTAACTGGGCTTGACCAATCTAGCTGGAAGGTAGCAGTAACAAATACCCAACCCCACCTGCCATGCCATTGAGGAGAATAGCTTTGTAAAGATGTGAGTAAACACCTCATCTGAACATGGAATTCACAGATGCAATTTCTGCTGGAGCAGCTGGCTCACTAGGTGGACGTCGAGCACATGTATTATGGACACATTTTTCCAAATACAGGGATCCACTTTCCTCACACAGAATTTATTTATCACCTTCCTTTAGATGAGCTGTCTGTCAAGAACAGATACACTGCGGAAAGTTTCCTTCTCCTCACTCAACAACTCCCTCTCCCACTTAACCCAACAGCCCCTTTTTAGGTTCCGTTCCCTCTTCCTCAAGGTAGAGCTTAGCTTTTCCCTGGCAAGCAGCAACCTCCACGCTTCTGGGATGATTACAAAGCTCTGCCATAAGGTCGTTTCCAGCGAATCAGAAATATGCACACCTCAAAAATAAATCTGTTTTAAACCGTGCACTTCTAATGAGCCTCCAGAGGATGCCTGGAGGTGTCAGGGATGGATGTCTCGCTTCTCTACCCCACGTGGTTGCACTGCCTGGCAGGTAATACAGGTACCAGAGACTTTAGGATCACTGCAGTAAATCTGGAGCCAGTCCAACGCCATTCACTGCTGCTTCTCTCCATTGGCAGGGATTTATCCAGCAACCATTCCCAGGGATTTATCCAGCAACCATTCCCAGCCCAGGCTCCTGATGCATTTTTTCACCCAGGTCACTCAAATTCACCCTTCCCTCTGGTTTCCCAGTCCCCTGCTGCAGTGTTGGGAGAGCTCTGGGACAGGAGTCCACGCTGTGGGCTGGTGCTGCCCACCCTCTCCAACTGTCATCCAGCGTTTCTCTGACCTCCTGCTGCAGCTTCACATCTCTCCATCATGCTTTTTTTGATAAATAGGAGAGGTAAGAAAGGAAAATCTGATCTAAGACAGACTCAGGGAAGAAAGCAAACTCCTTTCAAAGAGTATAACAGCATTATGAAAGAAAGTTTAAGAGATGAGCACATTGATCCTGCAGCCTCTTCTGCATTTGTTCCTGCATGAAATATGCTCCTTCTAAACAACATTTGTGTTCTTTAGATAATAACATATCCATAGACGATAACATGTCTCTCATCTTAGAGAAACAACAATTTTCTGTCTACATGTAGCATATGCACGAGCGCTTGGGAAATAACAACTGGACTGAAAAATAACAATTCAGTATTTGTCTTTCAAACTGCCTTTGTGGGTTGTTTTGGTCCAGATTTGCCATCAAGGATCTCAAAATGTCACTGCAGAGCCACTAGAATCCATGTGATACAGCTGCCTTCAAGAGCCACGCTGGGAAGCGCAGGGCACGCAAGGCGACCTCGGTCAGCCACGATGGTGTTGAGATGGGGAAATGATCTCGGGGTAGTACGATTTCTAACCTGACCTAGCGAAATACTCCTGGTCTTCTATGCAACCTCAGTGAAAAAGCTTCTTAAACCCAGTGTGACCTGGGAAAAGCTGCTGTGGGGCAGCAAAGACACTCGCAAGAGGCATCTTCTGTGCTTTCAAAACTGTAACGTAATGCAAAGGCAAGCTGTGAGGAGGGGGTGTGGTCAGGAGAGCGCGCCAATTGGCAACGAGCTAGAAATTAAGGGGATTTGATCATAGAGTTAATAACTTCTAAACAATGTTGACAAGTTAAAGCCATTTTGATGGAATGCATGTTTTCCCTCTCTTTGTCATATTTGTATTACAAATTGACCTGTCCACATTGACGATAATATAGATCTAGAAGATTACACTGCTATTTTTTTTTTCCTTCAGCTTCGCTCCCACATCTGCCAACCTGCTACTTTCCCATTAGGGAAGACAACAGGAATGCCCAAAGTGACATGCCTAATTCTAATGACCCCCAGTCAGACACGGTTCCGGAAGTTATATCCAAAAATCACTTGTCTGAGCATATTTAAAGTATGACTCAGCTGGGTGATGTCCTTGACAATTCACCGGACTATCTCCACAATGATTTATCAGACGTATGCTCTGCTTTAGCTCTTATGACAACTAAGCCTTTCATTTATTACTCATTTATTGAATCTTTGTGACAATATAAAGACAAGACAACAGACAAATATACTCACTAGTAACTCCCTCTATTTTTGGAACATGAAAATCTTGAGATTCTCATATTAAAAATTATTCTTTTTAATTATGGTCCTAAGCCTGCTTATCTAATAAAATTTATTAATGAGAAATTAGAAGACACTTACAGGTTGGTCTTGCCAGAGCTGCCAGGAGAGTGTTTCATCCATCTCATCCGTTACTTATGTATGATTAAGGCAATTTGAGAAGTGATACTTTAATCCTGTGTTAATAGATATTTCTAGTTGTCCTCATATATGCAAGTAATCTCCTAGAAGTTGTATTCCTGGGATTCAGGAGCAAAAGAACTTTCAGAAAATCAGCAGAAAGGTGACAGGGTTAGTAGAAGGGCCACTATTTCTGTCCATAATCCAAAACTCTGCATTAAGATGTGTATACAAATGATGAGGATGATTAGAAAATATTATTAAAAATGCCACCTATTAGATGTGGTGCTTGTAAGGGTGAAACCACATTTCAGAAAAGCTAAGAGACTGGATTGTTCTCATCCATGCCCTTTTCATTCATTTACCGCTGATCAACATGGATGGGGATCAAAAATGTCCTTTGAATCTCTGTGGGTCTTAGAGAGAGATGATGGGTCAAGAGAAAGCAAGAGAGAGACACACAGAGTGAGAAAAAGATCATTTTGTGGCTCTGTAAGTTAGAGAAAGGCCACGAGACTCTTTAAAATGAAATGTAACTTGTAAAGCAGCACAAGAATGACAAATTGGAAAGCTCTTCACATTATCAAGGTCATCTTTAAACCTTTCCAATACCGTGACACTATACCAGAGCACGGTGCACTGAAACAGATGTGATGGAGTTTTTGAGAAGATAAATTAGATTGACACTTTCTGATGTCACTGAATTCTGGTAATTATGTTCCTCAGCTTGCTGAGCAGCCATGCCCGCAGCCTGCTGCCAGCATGCAAAAATGAGTGGCTTGGGTGAATTTCAAGCAACAAAAGGCTCAACCTAATTGGCCAAAATACGAAAAATGTGCAGGATGCTCTGCCTTTGAACTGCTATTGCGAGCCAGATTCTGGCTCGTAACAAAGCAGAAATTCCGTAAATGCTTAAGGACAGCAAACCAAAGTGTGTGCTTAAGACAAGTGCTTGAACCATTTTTGAGATTTTTTTCCTACATTGTGTAACAAAGGAAAAAGATACATTTTCACCAAGCACTAGCATTCGCTTACAGAGTCCCCAAAACTTCTGAAGTTGCAAGCAATGAACTTTGTTTTTAAATTAAAAGCTGATGAGCCATTAACCGCTCTTGATAAAAGTGGAGATTCTGAGAAAATTGAAAATGGAGAAGTCAGTCTGATTTTCAGCTTCAGATGGAGAACAATTCTCATCATATACAAAATCCTTTTGATAGACACTCATTGTTACGCCTTGGGTTTTGTTACATTTTTGCAGTTTATCGATTACTATCTCTATTCATTGGCTAACATTTTGTACTTGTCTTATTTTCATTGCCTACTTAAAATTCACTGAACCAAAAACTCATACAAATGACTCTTGGAATTTAGCTTCGAGTTGCTGTGACATTGAGAACCCACTGATCCAAATATGCTCCCAAATAACTGCATGTCAGGCCTTTATAGCTAGGTTAATTCACTTTATGGCCTTCTTAATGTATGAGGTTTTATGTTTTACTGTATATCTGCTGGTTTGAGTGTGATGTGTTGAATTAAATGCATATGTGGTTCAAACAGGTCCAAGGTGACAACTGAGGCTAATTTTAAAGCACTTTAAACATTATTATACAAAGTGGGGTGGTTTCTTCAACAAAAAGCCAGAAGTCAAGAAAACAGAAACCACTCTAGAAAAGAGGATATTTGGCAAAACCAGAGGTTTTGTATTAGCATTGCAGCTTGCCAAAGAGCATCGACGAGGAATGTGCTGGTGTGGGGCTCATGGCGATTCCCACGCACACCAGGCTCTTCCTACCGAGCAGGCTCTGGAGCAGGGTGTCCTGGTTTAGTAAATGAAATCAAGAGATACCAAAACTATTTTGCCTATGAAATGCCATACGCAAAGATTTGAGAATCCAGCTTAAGAGGTAACCGGCTTGCTATCAGCCTTTTGCCTGCACTCAGCAGTTCAATGGTTGAATCCTCCTTTTGTTTAAAGAGTATTAACTACATACAAGTACTCTGTACCTCACTATCCCAGCTATCGAATTATCCCCCCCCATTTTCTCTCTGCCTTTCATTTTTTAGTGTCCCAAAGTGACAGGCATCAACAAAACTATCTATCAATCAGGTGAAGAAGACAATGTGGGCCTTTTCCAGGGAAGGACTTCAATGAACGCTTAACTTAAAGCATGAACACAAAATCATGAAGATAAACAGGATAACGCAAGAACTTATTTTTTCAGCGTAAGTAGCTCAGTATCTAGGGTTCCTTGCAAATGGTGCTGAGATATGTGTCGAGATTGCACACCATAATCCACGTACTAACACAGAAACAAAATGCAGAAAAGATCATTCCCAGGCAGAATATTCAGTAAAACACCCTCCCCACAGCAAACTAACTCACACTACCCCACGACATTTAGGCAGGTTTCAACCCTGTTTCCTCAGGATTACTCAGAAACAACATACTCGGGTCTACAGACCCGGCCAGTTCTCTCCACTGCCGTCCACCAGAACAACAACAAAATACACACAAAAACAATAAGCCCCACACAGTTTCACCAATCTCGTAGTTCATGTTTACCCTTTGGAACACAGTAGCCTTTAGAAACAAGCTTTCTATAGTGCTTTCACGCATTAAATACAAAAAGGGATTATCTTTGCTGATCATGTCTGAGAAGACAACATTGCAATCGCAGATACCCACATGCTTTCAACACCCAGGACAGACAAAAGCATCGGGACTCACGGAAGGCTGTATAGAGCTCCTGCAGGGTTAAGCGGCCATCGTTGTTGTAATCATCAAACCGGAGAAGGTCTTCTAATGTACAATCCAATAAATCATCTTCCAGGTCCTCCTTCTTCATTAGCTGTAGCAAAGAGAACAAGCAATCTTATATATAAGGTAAAGCTACAGACTGCTGTCCTGGCTCAGCCAGCAAATTTTCCATTAAACAACCTGTGGGGAGAGATATATATAGATATATAATTAGCTGTCATTATGTATTCACTTTGTATCAAGATACAACTGATATTTGCATTCCTGCAGCGTTTCATGGGCCATGGACCAGTGAGGGTGAGGAGCCTCTTCCTTCAGCAGCAGCACAGAACTGCATTTTCACTTTGCAAATGTATACATATATATATAAAAAATTCAACAGGGGAAAAGGAAAGTCTGTTTTTCCACTCTCCTCTGTAGGTAAGGACCAAATTATATTGCTTGCTTTTAGGACCAGAATGGGCAAGACTGAGCATTGTATTCAACACTCGTGTGTTTTTCAGGCCCCTGACTGTGTCTTATGTATTCTAAACATTTCACACATTCTACACTAAAAATGAAGATGGCTGTAGAAGTTGTACATCCAAGTTAGCAAATAGCAAAAATAAGACCCAAGCATAATGAAAATGTTGGGTTCTGTGAATTTATTGTAGAATGTGAAGAAAACTTCTGAAATGTTGCATCTTCTGGGCAGAAAGGCTTTTTGCTGTAGTCCAGGGACCCTTACTTACTATTCTAGTCTTGGCCCATTATATTGAAGCAATTTAAAGTAATAATGCTAAAAAAAGACCCTTCACCTAGCAAGTAAAAATGTTCAATAAAAGTGAGATCAACCATAACTTCCAAGATCAATCTTCTAAAGATGGAAATTTCCCTTTGCCTACCTTTGTACTGAAAATTGATTAACTTTTCATAAGACTGACAAGTTTTTACTAGTCCTTTTGATTTAACATCGGGGGGTGGGGGGGGAACCAACACAAAACACTTCAGTTGCAACAAATTCAGTAGATTTATGAATCTGACTTGAAAATACATTGAAGTTTTAAATGGAAATAACATTCCAATTACCACCGTTGTTAATAGCCCTGCATACCCACGTCTGCAAAACTACACGGGCACTTCATGCTACCAGGGTCTGGTGGGAAACTGTTCAATCGGGTCTGCCAGCAGCCAGGAGGCAAAGCAGCTCTAAGCAGAGGGGCTGCACCATATGCTGCCAACTTTTTTCTCAAAGCAATCCTGCTGTGGAGAACAAACAGGTGGGGGGCAAAGATCCTCACCATCTCCCGGTGCTAGGTAATGCCCCAGTGCAGAACCGTGCCCTCCGGAGGGACTCTCCTTCCAGTTTCTCCTTTGGGGTGAATGCCTCTGCAATGAGCCTCCTAAAGATCCCCCCTTCAGGTCTTAAAAATGACTTTTTTTCTGCAGCAGTGCACATTACCTGCCTCGAGTTTTTCCTTGCAGACAGGGTTATAGTGCTCGAGAGACTATTTTTCTTTTAAATAAAACAAAGAAAATGCACAGCAGCAGCTCAACCAGCAGCCAGAGAGAACGAGATCCCACCGCATCATGTTCATTTCAGCTGCCTCTACCCACGGGCAATGAAATTCCTATCTTTGGGGGAATTTTAAAGTTGTACAGAGCTTCAAATAAAAGAGCCAATGCAAATCAATCACAAATCTACCTAACAAGGCAAGAAAACTTCTGTTAAGACTGTAACATGGAAAATTAAAAATTGCTCATTACCTACAAAAAAACCCTTGAAAACTGGGTGAATAAACCGATCACGTAAGAGCACATGAAAATCATCTTGTTGTTGAGCTAGTAAGAAAAATAAAGAATTGACATGCTACCAGTAAACTGTGAATCCTGCAGCTGTGAAAGCACCAGAGCTGCCCTGCAGACAGGTCCTCAGCCCCGTCAGGATTTCAGCCACGCTCCCACCAAGGGACCCAACATCAGTGCCACTCTGCTCAGGATTAAAAGGATTCATGGCTTATCTATACTCTGCATTAGCCTGCATTATTTTGTCTTTTAAGAGGTGATTGTGCTGTCAGCTCAGCAATGCTGGTGGCAAGCACTGTGGTGGATGTTTGGGAGAGAGGGCTTCTAGCTGGGGGCTGAACTTATTCTGGTCTATCAAATTGAAGTGGGCTGCACATGTGTGAGCATGTTTACTGATTTTGATAACAGTGAGAAAAGAAGAAACAAAATAATAGTAGCTAAGGTCTATGCTTGCTCTTGTAAGCAAGACCTGAGCTCCCAGCACATCTGCAAACGAAGCCCACAGCAACTTTGCGGCAGACCCTAAAGCACTGAATCCTGCTCCTTTAAAATGCAGGTCATTGTTTCTTCTTAATGGTAATGGCTTGCAGGCTGCCAACCCTTTATTTCCATGTGAGTTGAGTTTCAATATCCTGACGGAATAAGTTTCATGTAAAAAGAGAAAAAAATTGGACAGCAGAACAGACACTTGGATGTCATTATGCAAAAGCTGGCTTTGAATCCAGATAAAAGTGTTTTCTTATACCTACCATGTTTTTATAAAAAAAATCATCACATTTAGATGAAGTATTGTATATATTCATAGCTCTGAGATCTAAGGGAATTTACGCTGACATTTTGCATTGTGCAGAAAGGATCGTGCATCATGTCAACAGCCTGAGGATTAAAATTCAGTGCGAGCCATCCTACACAGGAGCGAGCCCAGGGAGGAGCAAGCTTGCATCTGTCCTCCTGCTTGCTCCAGCTTGCATTTACATGCTGGAACTGCAATGCAATTCATGCGCGCTGGAAAACCTGAGTGCAGGTGAGATGCTCCTGCAGCCCCAAGGGTGAAGGGCCAGCTCTGGAAACTGGAACAGGTCCCAGGCAGGTATTGGCTTCCAAAAGGCTCTTAAAAGGTGCTTGCTTCTAACTCATAGATGCCAATGAATTGGAAAAGACAAGATTGTCCCACATCTGGCATAATGCCTTTTCTCATATTTACAGGCCTGTTTTCTCAGGTCTGCATGTGCAAAGAGCAAGTTCAGGACACAGAGTAATTGGCTCAAGTGCCCGGGCTGTGTGTTCCATTCACTTTACCAATTAAATGCATTCCAACAGCACAGCATGCCCATAATTAGAAATAACATTTTTTTTCTATCTCTCACCTTTTCTGCTGTTACTAAGTTCTGCTAATCAACATTTCAGCATCTGTCTAGGGATTTTGGGAAAATAAACCTGTTAAAAAATATTCCAGCTTTGCTGTCATGTTACTACATGCTAATGCACAGTCCAGAAGGCAGGGAGGAAGAATTAAGAGATTTCTGTCTAACTTAAACACACCTAAAAAATCCAAATTAATTCTCCCCAAGCCAGCTAGCTGGAAATACTCCAGAAGATGACATTTAGTGTGAGGATTAGTATCTATTTTCAGAAGCATGGATGGGGCTGGAAAGCTGCCATGTTTTTTGTTTGCAGAGGAGCTTCAAATGTCTGAGACAACAGTGTCTCCCCAGAGATGCAGAGAAGAGACTCACACACTGCAGTAGATTTTCCTCCTTTACCTGCTGCCGGCTGGACAGTTACAAATGACTGTTCTCACAAGAGTGCTGCTGCGTTACATTCAATTCACACTTTGAATGAAAAATTCAATCACTTCATAATTCCATTTTCATTGAACAATAAACCCACCTGAGCCAGTTCAGAGCTACTGAGATGCCCATCACTGTTTATATCCAAGTGCTTAAACATATCTTCAACTAAGAAGCGCTTCTGGGATACTCTGTCCTTGGGCAGGCTGCTCGGCAGGCTCTGCTGATGAGCTTGCAGGTCCAGGAGGATGCTTTTGAGCCGGGTGTAGTCTGCCATTGTACAGGTGTCACCTAGAAGACAAGACCGCATTATCGGACCACATACATTTGCCCTGATCTTTTTAAAGGACTGAGCTCCTAAAGGGAAAAACAAGGCACAGTCGAAGCAGGCTGTCTGCATATACAGCACCACTAGGCTCTGCACTCGAGGAGCTCCTCCTGTAGTCGTTACCTTTTGTAATAGCTGGCAGTTTTTCTAAATCCTGCTGTCAAGGATGCTCTCCAGCATGCTACCTTCCAGATTACAGGGCTTCAGTTACAGACTCCCACGCTCAGCTTTGTAATCCCCACCCATATTAAATTGGCTCTACATTTTTCTAAAGATAAAATAAATTCATCTGGTCTGTGATTATAAAGTAAAAAAAAATAAACCTGGGGAAGCTGATGTTCACAGGCCACAAACATAAATAAACGGTACCCCTGAGTGTCACCCTGTGCCAAACGCAGGGCTGACCACAAGGAATCCCCCTAAAGGCAGCCCAAGGTGGTAAGACAGCCAAAGGGGGGACAGCAAGGAGCACAGGGCTGCGGGGAGCCCCTGCCACTGGGGTGTCGCTGGTGCCTGTGCACATCACCCCACGGCAGACTGACATCAATGCCTCCCTCAGCCCCCAACCAGGAAAAAAGGTTATCATCATGGAAAAGCCCTCAAGCCACTTGCTCTGACGTGACACCAGCCTAGCCAGAGGAATCAGATTGAACCTTCAAGACCCTGAAAGCTCCTGCTGTGCTTGCAGCAGCCAGCTCTTCTGCAGTTCTCCTCCAGGGAACACCTTGCTCTGATTTAAGGGCTTCCACATGCCCCAAACATCGCCCCATGTTCAAAGTGGTATCAGATGTTATGGCCCTTTTCTACTCAAGTGCTGCCTGGCAGAGCTTGGCAGAACGAAGAATGGCAACCGTCTCTTTTGTGCAAATCTCTCTGCCTTACGGCAGACCACAGCGGCTGGTGCCTCGCAGGAGCCTGCCTGGCTCTACCTCGGAGCAGACCCTGGAGCACCCTCACGCTCCAGCTGTCCCACACCGTGTGGGCATCAACCCTCACCCACCAACAGTACCCACACAGTTGGCTGTTCCCACTAGGTGACCTTTTCTCTGTAAGGTGCTTTCTCTATAATGCAGATACCCTTATTCTCTGTAACAGTGTTTTTTAAAGAACTTTTAAAGTCCTATCACTAGATTAAATCTAAGGGAACCTGGTTTCACCTCACTTTAAGGCACAACACCCTTGTAGATCAGCTCCCCAAAGACTCCAAACATTATTCCTCTGAAAAACAACAGAAGACTGGCATACTGACAACTAGTATTCCTGTCCTTTTCTCGCTGAGCTGCACCAATTTTGATTCTCTGGTCCTACTCCAACCAAAACCCAATTAAAATTCCAGGTGGGAGGCACTTCATGATAACAAACTCATCTACCATCAAGATTTTTTTTTCACCCTTTGTATTTTGTGCTCACAGCTTCAAAAGCACCATGACTTGAGAAGGTGAGAGAGGACACAGGGGCTAGACATGCGTTCAGCATCCAGGTCAGTGCCCTGCCGCTACACGAGCAGCAACTGCAAGGCAAGGCTTATTTTCCACCCTGAACTCAGACCCTTCTAGTTTTGAGTTTCTCACTGCTCAGGGATATTAAGCAGCTGCTAATTTTTTCCTTCTCTCTAAACAACCTTCAGAGAGCTCTTGGTCCCACAGTGGATCAGTCTTGGGTTGGGGGGGGGGGGGGGGGGGGGGAAGGCTACTCAGCTACTATCAGTCTTGTTTATTACTTCTGCCTCCCCCTCTGCCCCCCCCATGTCATTGAACGGCTATTGTGAGGGCAGTATGAAGAAATCTCTTTCTTCCAATCATGTGCTTATTTAAGAGTAAAATTGATTGCTGTATCCAGTGTAATCAAGCAATTTTGCAATCTTATTGTAAATACCATTTTAGGTACTGCAATAATAGTTTTTTCTGAGCTGGAGTTTTCTCTTCAGTCAAATCTCAATCCCAGAGATGCATCTAAGGCTAATGAAGATAGGGCGATTATTTAATTTGCTTCCACTTCTGTTTCTGCTTGGCGGTTTCCATTTAAGAGCACAAGCATGGCTACAGGCAAGCCACATGGTGACAGCCGGGCGGGCTGACCCCCTTACACAGCCCCCCATGGTGGGGACCACCCTGCGCCCGGCTCTGTGTGTGCATCGCAGCCACCACATCTGCTCAACCTGGCAGCTTCCTTCACCCCTTTTTATTTCTTATTTCTTCCTCCTATCAACTTTTGCCAGTAGCATATGCAAAAGCAGCTCTTCCTTTACGCCCTCCAGCCCTTTTACTTTTATTTATTATATTTATTTTTCATAGCTGGATTTTTTTTCCAGATACTCCCTAACTGTTGCCTGCAGCAGTGCTTCCCCAGCCTTCCTCCCTCGCTGCCCTTCTGACTTGCCTCCACCTTAACCCTCTTTCTGACCACAAAAGGAAGAACTGAAGAAGGACCTAAGCACTCCTGAAGTCTCCTCGTCTCTTCTAACAGCACTTCTCACTTTATTAAGCTTGTATTGACAACTCCTCCGGCTAACAGCTATGCCTAGCACTGGTCTGATACATACCACGCACCTGCTTGGAGGATTAAGTGGGTGTGATAGTTTCTTGAACCCTGGAGCCTCGGCCAAAACCCAGCACAACTGCATGTTTAAACAGAATTTCCAGTATGAATTGCGTGTTAATGCAACAGCAAAATATAAGCAGTACATGCAAGGAGCAGATGTTTGAATCCAAATATTGCACGTGTATTCCTGTGCATGTGGGACCTGGCCAGGTCACCCAGCGGTGACACAGCCAGGCTCTCGGCTGTGTTGCATGGTGCGAGCCAGGAGACAGCAGTCTCCTTTCAGCGCATTACGACCCTCACCGATTTTTCCATGCTCTGAAAACAAAGCCACCACCAGACCACTTGTCTTGAGAAAGTACACACTCATTTGGGCTGCGAGACAGCCCACGGAAAGCATCTCCATTCCGGAACTTTCAGAGGGTCACAGCCATGCTGCGGCCTCCAGGCAAACGTGATGGGTACCGAGAGTGAAATAAAGGAAACCACAGGACAGAGGCGGCGACAGCCTATGGCAGCAATTCCCAAATCCTGCTATAAACTCACCCCTCCCCCCAGCACATCACTGCTGTGTCCAGGGTCAGGGACCACCTACCCAGCAGAGCCCCATCCTGCGTGGTGGGATAATGCCATCCCACGGCACAGACAGCAGAGGAATCCCTCGATAAGACAATTATGTCTCCTATTCAAAAAGTAAGTTCAGTTTCACATGTTGTTAACACACACCAGTCGGAAGGTGAGAAGGTGCTCTCGGCCCCTGTCAAAACTGCTCCAAACCCTCATTATCTTCACTTCCCTCTGGAGAAAACTGTGCTCCCGGCTCTGCTGGAGATGGATCCCCAGGCATCTCTCCACAGCCTGAATGTGACAGACTCCGCAGGTCTCACACCTTTGAACATTTTCCCCTGACCTCGGAGGGTTGCGGTGACGCACGAGCAGTCACTGCAGAACATGGCACTGGAGAGCTGCTCAGCACCACGCAGCGCGCAAAGCGACGAGTAAAACCAATAAAGTTCTGTCCCAGGGGTGCGAGATTAATGATTTGTGCTGCTTTGGCTGAACTAAAAGACTGACAGGAAAATGCACAAGAACCGTAATATATAAGCATAAAAATAGATACGTGTAATTTATTTTTTTAATGTCACTGAGTGCAAAAACAAGGAGAGAACCACTCCAGGTCAAAGGAAATAACTCTGTTTGACCTGAAACTATAACCTTATAGTAAGTCTGGCCAAAGCATTAGTTCCAAAATCATCCACGCTTGGGATGTCTGAGCTGATGATTTGATTCTATTTCAAACACAACTTTCAGGCGCTGCAGCAGCCAGACACGAATGCTGGAGGCACCCCATGGAAGACATCGCCTGCTCCTCCACCAAGGAAGGGAGGAGACACATGCAGACAACTTGCATCCTTCGGCAAGCCAGCGCCAAGGACAGCTACTCTCCCCTGTACTAAAGATCCTTCCCCTTCCTAGGCATCACATTTTTTAACCTATCCTCCCAACAGAGACTGCTAACAGTCCTTCCTCAGAGCTGGTGGTATACGTCTTGCGAAGGACAGCTCTGTATTCTCTCTCCCTCCCACCCACCCCCTCCTGCTGCTGCTGACACCTGCAATCTTAGGCTGTGCCTAGGATCTGCCAGCTTTATCTGCTAATTACTGTGTCTTTAGGTTTCCAGCAGCACTGCCACCTCCTGCATGTTTGCTGTTCTTCCAGGTATTACAACTGTAGCTGTTAAACAAAAAGAAGCACAGAAAAGCCACCTGTATGCTCTCTCACTTATCCCCCTTCTTGTCTCTGCTTTGTGAAGTGCCCCCAGCAGTTTCCTTTGCAACATAAGCTCATCATTAGCAGTTTATCTCATCTCAGGTTGCTCTCATTGGTAAGTCTCGTTAATGGATGTCTCTCAGCTTGGTTTCCTTGTTAGGGCTTTCCAGGGACTTGGATTCTGTTTGCAGTTGTGACCAGCTCAGACAAGTTGCGCATTTCCAGAGGTGGCTTGCTTGCAGGTGAGTATCCCAGCTTGCATGCCAGGAGGCGACCACCACTGCTCTTCAGAGATGGGGTTTCAAAGGACTTCTTCCCTTCCCTGCTTGTGAACACCAGAAATGCCACCACATGTGCTTCAGTCACCTGCACCGCACTACTGCCAGCTGATCCCCTGTCCGCACTGCCTACTGGTGTGCTCAGGGCACCGTCCCCACCACATAGCTGGGGGAACCAACACACAGAGAGCCAGACACACAAAGTTGGGACGAGCTAAAATTGCTATCCTGCCTTCCATGCCCTAAACTAATTCTCTACTTGATCATCTTTCTTTACTGCTTTATATGAGGGCTGGTTTGAAAAATGTCACGTTTCTTTCCCATCTTTAACCATGATCCCAGTACGATACACTCTGCTAACTCCAGGAGAAGAGGAAAACTAAGGGCATACTGGAGGCATTTGACATCAAAACCAAAATGCTGATCATCTAACACAGGGCAGGGTTTTTTTGGTGTGTGGTTTTTTGGTGGGGTTTTTTTTTTTTTTTTCTTTTTACGTGAACTTTTATACTTTTGAATTCCAGTTTTGGAGTTAAAAAGCCACCTATACCATTTCAAGAGACTCTGTATCACTTCTACTGATGGCCACTCCACTTTTTGAACACAAATCTAATTTGATAGCAATGCTTTGTACAACAAACAAACCCTCCCCGGGAAAACCTGCATGGTTTTTGTCCATGCTCTGGGCAGCGATGCCTTTGTTCCCATCCTGCTGCTGGAGATCAGCCTGTATTCCCCCTGTAAGCTCTACACCTGACTTTGTAGCCCTAAGAAGAAACAGTGGTGACTTTGAAACAAACTTCACATAAGGTACAGCTCCCTCCTGTGCTCTTTGGGTAAAACTTCAATATACTTGCCACACTCAATAGACAGGGATTTTTGGTACTTTTTTTTTTTTTTTTTTTTTTTAGAAATGGTCCATTAAATAAACCCTCCACAGCAGCCTGCAGCGGTTCTCCATCCCCAAGCCCAACTCCTGCGGCAATCATCATCGTGTGATGCAGGATGGAGCCAACAGCGAGGAACCATGCTGCAACACCCCTGGCCAGGGACGCCTGCAATCTCCCCCCCCCCCCCCCCCCCCATGCTGGGGTAGATCTCTGAAGAAACAAGACCTTTTTATCCATTTACAGCACTTTCAAAACCAGCGAAGCCTGACACTGTTTGAATGAAAACAAAAAATACCCAACAAAAAGACAGGCAAAGAAAAACAATAAACCAGAAGAAGACTAAAAGAACAATCCAGTGTATTAAGGTCTGATTGCTAAAGTGTGGCCAATAACTGTCACATTTACATGCTCCGCTCGCTCTGAGCAATCCTGTTTCTTGCTCTGTTTTGCAGCAGCTACGTAATTCATCCTGTTTAGCACTTCTGCATGCTTTGGCAGATAAAATATTGATCAGCCTGCCAAGAAACACAGAGTGCCATTCTGTTTTCATGTCAGAACTCAGTAATGAACTAGATTTATCAAGAGCATCCTCTCTGTGAAAGGTCAGTGGTGAATGTGGCTAAATGGTGATGACAGATCATTAATCCAGTTCCCTCAATAATTGCCCTCTTTAAGAATTTTATTCCTGGTTTCTGTGAATTGTAGCAGGTTTTTACAGTGGGATCCCTGAGCAATCTTCAATCCACTTCTGAATCAAAGCAGATAACAGAGAAACAGCAAGTCTGGGGATTAAACTGTCCTTCAAAGAAACGCAGTTAACAAAATAAAAATACAGTGAGGAAATGCAGAGCTTGCTTTGATAGGTAAACCAGCCTCCCTGGAAAATGTTACTGTGCAAGGTGCTTTACAATACAATGATTACTAGAAATGTCAGGACTTCTTTGAAAATCAGAAATGATCTGGTAACACCTACAGAGCACCAATCTCTAAGCCCTTGGTGTACAGCCAACCTGACAGCAGGTGTGAACCTAAACACGTACAGAAGTCTTCAGAGGATTTGAGCCCCACTGGCTACTGAGCTATTTGTCAGCACTACAGGGGCTGCACGAATGGCAGGTGGCGCCCACAACTCTTTGCAAAATCCATGACAAAGGTAGTCATTGGCATCAAGGCTAAGTATAGGAGTATGTAGTTATCCACACAAGAAGGTATATACAGGGCGAAACTTCTTGTGACCCTCCAAGAACCCTGGAGGAGGTTCCCCTGGGCAGCGCCTCTGGATGCCTGGGCACTGCAACCCACAGCAGCCCATGCGCTCCAAGGCTGGGCTCCAGCCCTGCAAAATCTGCAGCCACACTGCTGACCGCCACAACCCCAACCCAGGATTAGAATCAGCGTGCTATCACTGCAGGTGAGTTAGGACATCATGATGGGGCAACCTCCCCCTGAGCTGCCAGCCCTGCCTGGCTCCCTGTATCCCACACCATCACCTGCCAGAAATCTGCCCGCAGCGGCAGGACCACGCTCCTGCTCACTGCCACCACAGAGGAGTATAATCATAACTCAGTACAAATAAATCACCAACAAAGGTGAACTCCAGCGGCACTAATTTTCAAGGCAACCCTTTGCCACCACCAAATGTGGTAATAAAGAGCTGTTTGGAACTGGCTGAAGAGTGTCATTTCTAAGGCAGGAGGCACCGGGGGTGTCATTTTATTTGACAGTTCCTCTTAGACCACGCTGGCTATTTTCAGCTGCTCCTATGGCTCCAGGAAGAAATGCAGTGCCGGAGATAGGAGCGCTAAGCTTTGATTTCTCTTCTGTATCCATGGGGCAAAAAAGATGTGGTTACCAAAAATTAACACTTCTTAACAAAATTAAAGGGATTTGAGAAAGGTTTTGTTTTCAAACAGCCCATCCTTTCATACGCTTTACTCAGGCTTTATCTGGTATTGTTAGGAGCATCAGAAAATGACTAAACTAAAATGTTACGGGATACAAATTTATTTATGAGCGTGGCTCCTTAATTCTTGTGCCGTTTACGGCTAAATTGCCTATCAGCAACAGCTCATTTTCATGCATACAAAATGAAAGTGGTGGCATGCCTAAACTGCAAAAACATGGTCCCAAAATATCAGACTGCTGAATCCGAGCGAGACGATTATGTGAACTCTTTACACCAATAATCCATGGCCTTGTGGCCTGATTGACTTGACAGAACAGGTTTACACAGGGACAGGAAAATTAAAGATGACTTCAGTTCTTTGGGGGTCTCATTGCAAATCCCCATTCCTCCATGCAAATTTTATATCTGTCTCTTTCCATCTATCTTCCTCTTCCTTTAATTGCTCTTTTTTTTGCACAAGCGCAGAGAGGTGGAATGGACTTTCCTTCTACTTTTCCTGTGTGGTTGAAAAGAAGAAGAAAAAAAATCTGCTTTTCTCAACAAGTTGCATGAACAGACTCCTCTGAGCAAGCGTAGCAGCTCGCCGCAGTAAGAGAGAGGAGAATATCGACAATGCTTTGTAAAATTCAGATTTCTTGCAATGTAGAGACACCTGCGCATTTCGAACCTTCCCCTGTCCTGATTTTTATAGGCTGCAAGTATTAGAGGTCCGAGCAAACTGATTTAGGATGAAGAAAAATTAACCCAAATCTTACTCTATAAAAAGTCATGATAGCAACCATTTGGCTTGTGATCACTCGGAGGAAGCTGCTGTAGAGTACCAGGCAGAGCTCTGCAGCAATTGCACTGCAGGTAACCTCACCGCCATGTTTCTATAATGTCTAATAAAAACACAAAGAGCATCCTGCTGCCTCTGAACACCACTGAAGTCCACGATCTCCGCCGTCACTGTGCACTGAGGAAGGCATGCATCGCAGGCATGACATTTAGGCAAAGCTGGCTAACCGCATTGTGCTCCCACAGCAGTACCACCTGCCCGCCTACTTCACACATGGCTAAACCCCTTAAAGGCTGAATACCTATTTTATTCCTGATTTGAATTTACAAGTTAAGTGAAACTCTGGTAAAGTTCCCGCTAAGAGGAGCAGATGTTTAACATCATGAAAATTCATGAACATTAGCAATCCTTCAGCTGCTGCTGCTGAAAAAATTCAATTAACAATAAAAGCCCAAACTAACTTGCTTATCTTAGGGATACGTTTCAGTTAATAAGATGTACATTTATCAGATATCCATATATAATTTAGCAGCAACTGGGAGCTCACCAAATATATCATAGAAACGGAATGGAATGGAATATATACTACAAAGTAGATACTATTAAACAATAGACATTTACAACCTGGAAAAGTTAAAACTTGCCTCAGCGTGTATTTATTTCAATATTTCATTTTATTACAAGAAAAAGCACCCATCTATTACTCTGTGAGCTTTTAAAATATATTAAAAACTTACAGCATCAGAATATAAATTCTCTGTTCTATAAACAAAACCTCTATTCCTACCTTAAACAATTACCTTCCAAACTGCATAAACCTAAATGAATCACACGCCTTAGCCCCAAATGCACAGGAAAAGAGATGGATGGATTTGCAGTCTTTTTTGGGAAGCCCAAGAATTACAGCTTGGTTTTCCAAGTCAAAAGCAAGTTCTGGATCTGCACGCTTCCCGGGAGGGAGCAGGCAGTGGTACAGGCAGGAGGTGTTGGGAGCAGCCCCAGGGGCGGGAGGCAGGAGGAAGCTTGCAGGTGGGAAAGCACGCGATAAATGTAATTTATCAAGTGCCTATCACCACCTAGGCAGCGTGCCACAGATTTATAGATTTTTAAAGCCAGGAGGGATCATGTGCTCACTCTGACCTCCTCCATTACAGAAGCACCGAATTCAATGAGATTTTCCCTGCAGCAGCTCCATAATTTGTTTGCTCTATAGCATACCTCCTAGGAAGGCTTCCAGCCCTGATTTTAAGCACATAAGAGCAATTTTTCAGACAACTACTTAGTCTCAGTGGGCAAACATATTTTATTTTTAATTTGTTTAGCTTCAATTTCCATCTACTGAATTTTGTTATGCATTTGTCTGATACATCAAACTAAGTCTTACAGCCCACATGTAATCTTCCCAGGTTTGCACTGATGTTGGGTTCTGCTCATATCTCACCTGTTCTCTCCGATGAGCTGTGTAAGGCAGCTCACGTTCTAAATGACTGGGTTTTTCTCTTTTCTGGGATTTTTATTACCCCACGGTGGGCAACAAAACAACCATGGCCACATCTGCAAGAACCTTTGGCTTCTAAGTCAGCAGCGGGCAGCTCTACCACAATTCAGTGCCCACCACCTGAGCTGGCTCAGACCCTTCCTGTACTACAAGGTGATGCTCCACTACCCACAGAGCTCCAGCCCACTCCCAAGGCAGAAATTTCTAGAAGATTATGGTGTGGACAACTTCTCTCATCCCACCAGGACATCTCTCCGAAAGATGCGCTCAGACAGAATTCCCAAACACTATTTAGCATAAAGAAGATGTAACTAACAGCAATGCCTCGGCTGGGAAAGTTTTCTGTGTGATACCATAAGCAATCAAGGCTTGTCTTACTGCTGTTTTTATTAATTGCTGCCTACTGAGTATCAGCTGATATTTTTGCATCAAAAAAATAAAAATGTTTGCCAAACCAGAGAAAAAAAACCAATGCCGAGAACATCAAAGCAAATGAAGACGGAACACCACATAGTCAAGGCAAACAACTCATAAGCAAACCCTACACTGCTCATCTGAACTATTTGGTGAGCACAAACATAGTAATAGAAATCACGAGTGAATTATGCATGATTCATAAACAAAAAACTGGCTATGTCTAATGATTAATTTATTCAGAACACAGCCCACTGCTATAAATGTGTGACTCCACAAAGAGACATGGTCTTATCACACAGTTCTGTGCCCGTTATGTACTCTCTCCAAATTATATTTTGTCTTCAGATTATATTGTTTCTCTTTGTAAAAACTATTAAGCTAAATTAGTGATGCTGCATCCGAAGTTGCAGATAGGGGGGCAGTGAGCAGGAGAAGAAAATGTACCATATGCAGCTGGTTTTAACGGTGACAACACAACGAGCTTAGGAATGCCTAATTACTTAAGATCCCAACCCAAACCAAATTCACAGCGTAATGAATTGACGCAATTATTGAGAAACACTGTATTGAAATAGCCTGGGAAGACAGTGAGGCTTTTGTAAAGGTTAAGCAAAAGAAAGTAAATCAAGAGAGGTGCCTGGGCAGATGCAAGGTGGGCACTGGGGATGTCACCCCCAGGAGGGACCTTCGTGCACATGGGGAGGGAGCCACAGGCTGGGGATGGATTTGGCAGGGCAGCGGAGCCAGGAAGGCAGGGGCTGGCATGGATGGGGAGCAGAGCAGCCAGCACCTGGGAGGATAATTAAGCGGGTATGTTGTGCACGGCTTTGAAGAGCATGGACTTAGAGGATCAAATTGTGCGTGGCTGCCAGCTGCCTTGGGGAACGTGAAACGCAGAGAGGCGACAGCAGACTCAAGTACCAAATTCCCCCAGATATGGAGGGTGGGTCTGTCAGTGGCACTTCAGAGGGAGCACAGCAAGGTGCTTTGCTCAGCTTGCACAGGTCGAGGTACAGCTGCAGTCCCGAAATGCTCTTTTTGCTGCTCTCCTCCTGCTTGCTTCCCACAAAGGGGCTGGGGAGCAGGCAAACAGCCAAGCAATGTGAAACAAAGCAGCTTAGCAAACATGTCATGGGATACTGAGGTAGCTGTTTGCTTCCTGAACTAAGTGATTTCTTGGAGAGGCACCATCATCTAGACCATGTCCTCGGGAAAGACATCACTGCTTTTCCTCCCACGGGAGCCTGGCTTTGCTGTGCTCAGTCTGTCCCACAAGGGATATTTCATATTATTACACTTTGCAATATGAAAAACAAAACAAAAACAACGAAAAAAAAAAGGTAAAAATGCCTATCTGTGAAAAGCCATGCTCCTGGACAGTAAAGGCTGAGCAGAGCTCCTGAAAACAGGGTTGTTCTGCATAAATCCAGACTTTGATTTCCATTTCATTGCTTCAACAAATCAAAGGTAATAAAAGACAATCCTGCTGCGGGCTGGCGTCGGTTCGTGTGATCTGTGCTGACGCACCCACGCACTGTTCCTTCCCGAGCGGCACACGGCAGCGTGACACGGCACTTCAGGAACCTCTATTCAGCGTACAGTGCGGTATGAATAACCCCCCCGCTTTTAGAATGAATTAATCAGATTGTATTTACTCTACAGACTTCCCCGTGCTTTTGCTGTAAGGATAGCTGGGTGAGAGAGGTTTCTTTCCATGAGGTGAATCCTTTGGACCACCAGTGATGGCATGAAGGCTCTGATCAGTGTGGCTTTGCTTGTGATGGACAAAAGGAGTATCTGGGAGGCAGCTGCAGGATTGTGGGGGGATTTTAGTGGGACTGAGGAGCAATCTGCATTAATCTGGACTTCTCCCTGTCCTATGTATATCCACTCAATTTAGAGGCTCTGGCCGTGCATTCAGAGAGCTCCTGGCACGGCACTAGAGCACGGCCAAAACACAAACAAGAATAAATACAGCTCAACAGATCTGCTGGGACTCTTCTATCTACAAGCACAGCAGCATCAGATGTGGTTGTCAGCAAAAGATTACAAAAAGCACAGAAGCAGCAAAAGCAGGAGATGGACAAGAAGTTAAGAGCTATCATCTTTGGTTTGATGCACATGGTTTGGAGACCAGAGACAAGGGAAAAACCAAAACAAACACACCAACAGGTAAAGAAGAGGAAGACTGTTTTAAAGCCAGTATCATCTTTTGCAATGCATCTGCTGTAAACAATGGTTTACACCTAGTGCTGTGCTTTAGTTTTAATTTTTGCACCAGAGATTGCTATTTTAAAATGAAGGGAATAGCCCTGGCAGACTATTAATGTTTGGGGAGTGCTGCTTTATTAACGTTGAAGCCAAATCTTCATTAGCAACTGCAGGACAGGAAAAAAAAAAAAAAAAAAATTCTGGCCACTTGAAGCACCTGAAGACATCTATGACACATCCACTTGTCATCATGAACCTGAAAATTTAATTTTCATACAGTGATGATTAGCTTAGCTTACTTTCCACTTTAATAGTGACATGAGGAAAAGACTTGGTCCGTCAGTCTGAGTGACCAGAAAGCCTTGACTACCTTTTCACTATAGCCAACTTGCAGTCCTCATTTCTATACAGAAAACCTCATCACAACTTTAACCCAGACATCCTGTAACTTAAATTAATGAAACCAAACAGGCTTTTGTTAGATAAATGGTACATTTGCTCCTTATGCCTGCTTCAGTTGATGATGCTACACAATCTGCTGTTTGACATTTTACAATACTCTACCTCATTCCTATTAGAGAAAGCAAAATTGTCTAGATTCCTCTGGGAAGTAACCAATGCTCACTTTTTTTATGGCTGACTGGCACATTTATCAAATGCTTCTAGATAGCAAATGTATTATTTGGAAGCTTTAATAAACGTTAAAGCCCTCTGGCACTAATGTAAATTTTACTGATCCTGCTGTGCTCTGAAACACTTACCTTTCCAAACAATACACTGGCTTCTACTGTCAGAAGGAACACTTCACCATCACTCTGTACTAGAAAGCCCATGAATCCTGGTCCCTGGTAAAGGTACTTTGCTTCCTTACTGCCTGGGTTATCTGCATCATAAAGTACACGTCTGAAAGTGGCCAGCAATGTGTACAATAAAGGCTACTGCATGCCATCCTTAGTGATGGATGGAGTCAAGAACGTTAAATTTTTTTCTTGGGTATTTGCATATACAGGTTTTCCCTGTCTCCTTCTTGAAGACAGCTCTTGCCTCTATCACAAGACCGCAGGATCTGCCCTGGCACGGCTGCATCTTCTATTACAGCAACTTTTTAAGTAATTCTGAGCCAACCATTGCCTACAGTTACCCTGTTTCTCTCAGTAACATCCCTTCTCAGAAGCTGTGTGATGTTTACCACTCTCCCTGCAGACAGGGAGAGCAGAGGGTACGTGCACATGCTGGCAACTAGTTCTTGTGACATTTTCAATCCAAATGCAATAGGAAAATAGGATAATTCTCCCAGACGGTGTGTCCTTCCACATCTCCATAATCAAAAGCATTCAGAGAAACCTGCCACAAAACAGCTGCTGATTTTAGGCACTTCCCCGCCTTGCACTTGAACTGTGATGTCTCCCAGCTCCTCCTGCTAAGCAGTAAAGGACAATACAATTACAGTAACCAGGAGTATTTATTATTGTTAAGGATGTGTGTAATGGTCTGATAACGATGTGCTGTGACTGTTGTTCAGATGTCATTAGGAGACTTCTCAGGAATCCCATTAGTAGATCTAACGTATGCCCTAAAGGGCATTACTGCAATTATAAAATGTTAACTTCTAAAGAGGAAAACATGAACAAGGAGGAAGAAAGTACTTCTATGTTAAAAAAAAATAAAAATAAATGAAATCAAGAAACTTCACACAGAAAACTCTTAAATTGCTCCAGCAACAACAGATTAAAGGGAAACATATACAATATGCACATGTATGTGTGAGAATGCACTCACTCATCCAGAATTAAGCGAAGTTAAAACTTCACTGTAGTAGTTATAAAGGCTTGCAAAAAATAGTTGAATTTTTGTTATTATAATCATCCTGCACAATATATGCCACCCCAGAAATCAAGAGCCACCCATGACGGACAGTCAGAATTCACCAGTTAACGACAGAATGTCCTGACGGTGTAAAGTTTAAACCTGACCCTTTCTGTGTGACAAACAGTGGGGACAAGGACTCAGATTCCATCTGCACTAACTCAGCCAATCGATCACAACATTCAGCCCAGCTACACCTTCAAATACACCCTGACCTGCCTGTACAGAGGCAGCTGCAGCATTACAGCTCTCAGGGCTCCAACACAAAGAAAAATACAAATACATCTACTCTAACTTCCCATTTAAAACACAGATCCATGCCTCTCCTCCCGCCCTCTCCCACTGATGCCCGGACAACGGAAACAATTAAATTTGTATTTCTACTCTAAATCCACGTTAAGAAGAGCAAATGCAGCAGATCAAGAAAGAGAATGAGTAAATAAAAGTTCACCAATGCAACAGGCTGAATTTTGGGGATGACTTCCTATTTCTTCATGGGATATTGGTTTTTCCCCCCCCTTTTCTCTTAAGCACTATAATGATAGATGATGAATGGGACAGTCATCTAAGCACTGGAAGTGCTTTGCTGCTGACAATGCAAATAACCTTTCTGCAGTTCAGGGTACCAGTTCTGGAGTAGATCTGCTGGAGGCCTGTCAAGATAACAATATCCCCACACAGAACCATTGGCAGTGGGATTTTTCATTATATATGTCACTAAAGTACAGAGGAAAGATTCTTACTGCAGAAATAAGGGGATGAAAACATGTTTTTCCTGAAGATTTTCAGCACTGAGAGTGACATATACCAGGGTAAAGCACAAATGACAAATCACTATGTTTTGATCTGCGAGAGCACTACACTGAGCCTCTGTCGAGGGGGAATTAGCACAATTTAAAAGCTAGAACAGCAGCAGCGATGGCCCCAAAGGAGCTGCCCACCCAGGCACAGCATGGCTGGTGCCAGCACTTCTGTCCCCATCCTGTAAAGCTTCAGCTTGCTCTGCCTGAGCAGGCTCCCTGTAGACCCCCCTAATGAAAGGAACTCCCCAAATTTCCATCTCTCATTTGGATGAGGATTGCCTCTCCCATGGCAAACCCACACACTACCCGTTTCTGCCTTGGCTGCAGCTGAAACCCCCAAATTACAGCCATGCTGAAGAGGATGGAGGCAGCACAGGGCATCGCCCTCAGCACCCTGCTGCACCAACAGCCAGCTCCAGCATGGGAGAGTGTTTTGGGGTTAGAAAGGGAAGAGGGAATTAAAAGAAAAAAACATTGCTAGACTCTTCCAAAACAAAAAGTTCAAGCCATTTACAGGACAGGCTTCAAAACATAGCTACCATCTCAACACCTCCTGCCCAAAACAGAGAAGCCCTGACACTAAACAGAGAGCCCCAGCTACGGCAGTGAATTGGTTTCATATACAAGGAAATCTTTTAATTTCATTCTCTGCTCCATATTCATAATACTTGGCATTTCTTTCAAGTGTATTAAATATAATACAAGTGACAGATACAAGTGATTTATCCCTTGGCTCCCAGGGCTCTGCCGCCTGATGAACTGACACGACTCCACGCCCTTATGCTCACAGTAACTATAAAGTGTCACAAGGGCTTGGGCTTATTCACAATTTACAGCCAGCCCTTCATCCCCACAGAGATCATTGAAATCCCACCTAGCTGTGTCCAAACAGCACAGGGCACAAATGAAACTCAAAGCACTGAAGAGGATAAAACTCTGAGGTTTATTACAGCTGGAGATTAAAATTCAATATTGCAGCAGAGAAGGATGTTAAAATGCTGCACAGATTTAGCTCCTCTTCGCTCAGAGAGGCAGTTTGATAATGGTAGGTCTGGTTTAACATAGCTTTATTGACATAAATTCTATTTGTTGAGGGCTCTGAAAGAAGAAGCAATGCTCGTGCCTTGCACTCCTAGCCGCTGGATACCCAAAGTGATTTTCTTTCTTTGTCAGGGAACGGATGCGGCTCACCCAGCAGCGTAAGGCACGAGTAACGCACTGTGCTGCACCACAGTGGTGAGAGGAAAGGTCTGATACTAAGCGCTCTGAAAAAGTGATGTAATTAAGTTTTACGTAAGGGAGTCCTTCCAACGCGGCAGGTTCTGTAAGATAATAAGACTTGCAGATAACATGTCCGTTTCCCCAGTGAAAACCTTTTCTAATCATCTCAGTATCTTGCTAAAGCCCAGTGCAAGCGTACAAGGACTACATTAATGAGACAGTCAAATCAGTTTATACATGGTCTTGCACAAATGCTTTTCTCCTTGTCTTTAGCACCATGTAAAATACGACAGTTACAGAAAACGAGTGAAAGTTCCTGCTCTGGAAGGTAAGCGAAGGAACTTAATGCCGTTTATTAGAACCAGGGTCAGGCCCTTAGTCATGTCATGTGGTTTTGTGATGTACAAACTAAGATGTATCACTCTAGGTTTCCGTTAAACCATACGAAATGTGACAAAAAGCAAAACTGGGATTCAGTGTTTAAGTTTTAATTAAAAATTTAGTCAAACCACGTGGCAGGCAATGAAAACAACTCCTGCATCACAGCCTCCCGTCATCCTCCTACAGCCTCTGCCAATCTTCTACAAACCTCAAAACCACAGCCAGGCACATCAAAACAGCACTAAAAGTCTGCCATATCTTTATCACTTTGCTTTTAAAGCTAATTAAGGATAAGATATTAACGCTGCAATGACTGATTGCATTTTTCTCCCACGGACTGCCCTTTTCACAGATGACTGCTCCCACTCTGCTCACCCCAGTTTTACATTGGTGGAGTATGAGCAAGTTTGCAGGACTCAGCCTTCATTTGCAACTCAGAAAAGACAACTGGAATCAAAATCTGTGCTTATTTATTTCAGTATCTTTTCCCTGCAGTCAATAAATAAATAAATAAAATATATTTTCTGTGTTTCATTTCCCAGTCGTGTCAGATGTGAGTTTGGTCATTTCTTCTGCCTAGGCTGGAATGACCGCTCTAACAAAAACAGCAGAAGATTCAGACCATCATTTGACAGCTTTGTCTGCATCCACATCAACAGAATAAAAATAAATTAACCATTCCTTCTGTTGGCTCATGCACTCTTGATAAGCAGTGGCCACTCACATTAATGGGACTAAGCTCCCAGCTCAAGCTTATGCAAGCAAGTAAACTCTTGAGTTTTGTTCTTTTTTTTTTTTTAATATAATAGCAGTCAAACATCTGAAAACTTCTAAAACTAATATTCTAAAAATTTATGCTTCACATGCTAGGATTTGTAATATCATAAAATGTTTTGAGTTGCAGTCAGTCAAGCAGAAAATATATCTATGGCTGTCAGATAAATTTATTTTGAGCTGTGAAAAAATTGTATTGCTATCTAACATAAGGTAGCATCCTGTCATCCCAAAGACACCAGCCAACAGCCCGTTGGCCTAATTCATATTTCAGGGACATTGCAAGTGACCCATACACAAAATGTGATGGTGGTATTCATGAGTAAATTTGTAGCAACAATGTAAACCTGTCGCACTTTTTTTTTAAAAAAAAAAGAAATCTAGAAAGATTGCATATCTAGATCTCTGTTAAAGGGTGCAGAAGGTCAGCAGAAATTCCACCTATGCAGTCTGAGATGCCTGTATTACAGAGACATATAGAGAAACTATGGAAGTGCATTGCCACACAGTTGTTTCTTTGCAAATCATGTGCCCACCACCTCCTACATCTGCATGAAAAATACAGCAAATGCCAAGGCCCTGAGCAAACCAGCACACGTCAGCAGAGCAACATTTTTTATGATGCTCGTTAAATTTTGATCATCATTTCCTATGCCACATTAAGAACCGAGACTGTTCCCTGGCTGACTGTGCCACTCCCTAGGTCACCTTTTTTCCATGTTTTTTAAAATCTCTTTTAATGCCTTGGTCTTCCAGTTCATTTATTCCTTTCCGACAGACTCTTTTGCTGTTCCCCCCATACATTCAGGCTGGAAGAAGCCATTACAAGAAACCTTGAGCTTTCAGAGCGCCCCAAGAAGCCAGCCCAGAGGTTTACAAGCCCCACACGGACCCAGGAAAGCCCTGCACAGCCTCACCTGTGAACAGGCAGCCTTTCTCTGCAACGCTTTATCAGGATCTTTGTCTTGAGAGCTTTCTGGCATATTATGTCATAGCTGCTTTCTTAGAGATATTCAAATGTCAAAAAAGCAAAAGTTCCTTTGCTTCTATTCATTAAGTCTTACAAAATAATTTAAATTTTCATGCCAGGTAGCTCTCTATGGTCTTTCAGGTTAAAAGACGTTTTAAGACAGCTAAGCCTGAACTTAAAAAAACCCAAACAAACAAAACCCACCAATACATTATTAGAAGCCAGAGAGACACTGAAATAATAAATTAAAACTGGGGAAAAATATTTAACTCCTCAAAAGGCATTTAGAAAAGCTTTATCTGAGGAAGGGGCGTGCTCCAAGAGCACACTTTTTCCATGGGAACACATTTGCGAAGTCAGGGAGGTGAAGAAAGAGAAATGTTAATACACATTTGGCTAATGCCATACTCCCTGGTGCTTCACTTCCCACATGCTCACTTAGCTGTTAGCTGTGAGGGAGGGATGCAATGAAGACCAGGGAAGAACCTGAGATAAAACACAAATAGCACAGTTTAAGACTGCCATAATGGCACATTTAAAACAACACCTGGCAGAATTATCTGCAGATGGGACTCCTTCAAGTCGTAAAAGGGAAGACTTGAGCTACAGTATTTCCTTTGAGGAGTGAAAAGCTGAAAAACTACAATTGCAGAAGCCTTGGAGATAAGAAGGTTGACAGATTACAACCATTTCTAAGGAAGGATGCCACCAGCAACACCCTCCATCATTCCACCAGGATGGCACTGCTGTAAGACAGTGTCAAACCTCCTACAGATTGCACTAGTAAATAAAAAATGGGAGAGTCCACAACATCAAGGCAAACTTCCTAACACTATGATCCTTTCCATGTTTTTGTTAACAATATCAGCAGATGTTATTAATAAAACTAATCTCTCAGCTCCAAAGTCAACAGCTATTGCTTATCAGCACCTCAGCTTTTCTAATACACTATCTATAAGCTAAAAAAATATCTCAAATTCATATCAAGGGCTTTTGGGAGGGAAGAAGGGAGGAGGAGTTGAGGCCACCTTTTAGTAGTACTATTCACAAGCTGCTGCTAAAAAATTTCCTAATTTCACGATCACAGCTGTTAATATCACTGCTCAAAGCCTCACTGCCTGTCTGTAGGAAAGGAAAGTCACTCACCCCTGGGGAGCAGACACACCAGTGCATCCTCCTCTGCATGCACAGTCCTCCCAGCTCGCCTCAGATTACGGGGAGTGGAAAACACCATGAGAGGGGCCTTTACCAGACTGCAGCTGAATGTTCTGATGACTACTGAACTTAGGAAAAAGAAATAATCAGCTGCATCTCTTGGACGGAACCTGGAAAATACACTGATCCCTATGGGTAGGATTATTTTAATCCTTACAAGTTTAAATATGGAGCTCAATTAAAGACACTCAAACACACACTGTGATTCAGACTATGAAGACATTAAATTACATAATTTCTCCCATCCGCTAAGGCCAGAAGTGGGTTTGGGGAGCATCATGACCTACAAACTCAGGAATTCTTGAATTGAAACTTTTCTTAACTTGGTGGCAGCACATTGTCCAAAAATCCAGCCAGCTCAGCAGGGCATGCATATCACGTCAATACCTTTACATACATTTATGCCCAAGATGGCACACAGAAGGACACGGCGCAGCAATAGTATGGGCCAGACTCTCAGTATCCTGAAATAGGAGGACACATGTTTGCAGGTTAATTCAGTGCTGGTGTCCTTATCACCATAAATTGTGCCCTGAACCATATTAGCTGGCTGCTCCATCCAAATAGATGTGAAGCTTTGGACATACATCTGCTTTTGCAGTGAACATCCCCTGCACATGAAAGTTTAATCTCTCAGAAAAAACACATTCTAAATTAAAAAAAATAGAAATGCTAGGAATGGAACTGCATCGTGAGTTAATGAATTTCTCTTCCCTTAATGCTTTATGTCAGGCTGCAAAGGAAATATTAGTATTTTCTACAGAAAAAAAGGGCATCTAAGGAGTCAAAGCCAACAGCTTTTAAAACATCACCGGCACTTGTTTTGGACTTGCTTGCTTAATTATTTTCTTTTCCTTTGCAATCTATACAGAGTGTACTCCAGCAGGGATCTATTTTTTTTTCCAGCTCATCTGAGCACACAGCTGTATCCACGCCACGGAGAGCCTGTGACACCGTCACTCTTCCAGTCTTAAGCCCCCACAGCCCGAGTGCTCGCCATACCTGGCAATGAATGTATCTTGGCAGAAGAACTGTTTACGTTTGACACTCATTATTTTAATGCGTATCCAAAAGAAGCTTCCTTTCAATAAAATATGGAATTAGAGAGTTCTTTTTAAATGTTGGGGAAAATGCCTATCTTGTTTTGGATGAAGAGTTTTTCCTTTTTTGAATTGAATCAAAAGCCTCTCTTTTGGCAATCTCCCACCACACTCATATATCAGCTGTTAAGAACATCTTGAAAGTCACAAAATGAAATGAATCACATCTGGAGGCAATTTGGACATGTATTTGTTTTCTAAACAGTATTAAATTCAAATCAGTGTTTTGGAATTATAATATAAGCTCATTAAATCAGATAGAAATAATCAGAAATGGCCTTATTCATACTATGCTTACTGTCTACATATTCTTACCAAAATAACTGTGATCATAAGTCCTAAATAACTTAATGGAGCCAACAGATCACAAAATCAGACCCAAATTAAAGCTATATATTAAGGCAAGTACTTCAGTGACTAGCTACCCAGCCTGCCAGACAGCAATGCCTGTAAGAAGTACAATATTTGAATGTCCACCCAAGTCATGGCTACTTGGACCAGACAGGAAGCATACTGTATTTCTATGAAATCTATAGGTTATTGATTCCTTTTTAGTGCAATTATTCAGACACAGCAAACATGCTACTCTGTGAAATCTACCCAATGCACGTGGTTTGTAGAGCTGTGCTTGTTATCGCAGGCTCTGCTCTATTTGCACAGTCCTCAAGCTTCCCATGTAAAATAGTTGTTTACTTGCTACCGAGGGCAGCACAAAGGCAATGGCTCAGCGGTCGATGCCTGTCAGTGTTACCATTCCCATCTCTGACGCTCAAGTAAGCAGGAATGTACACCGCTCCACAACAACTCAACCCTCCCCCACCACCCTCCCCAACACCGTGCAGCAGGCTCGTGTGCTGAGGAGGAGGAGGATGTGCTCGGTGCCATGGCGCGGCACTGGGACCCACCACCACATTCGTGCCCACGTACAGAGCCACTGCTTCCCGCAGCTTCAGCCTCAGGATTCAAATCATCAGGATCTGCTCAGAGAGCTGCCTTTGGTTTGAGGTGATCTAAACGTGATTTTTTTGGGGTGGCAAATGGACCACTCATTGGTTGAGCCAGTCCTAGTGATTCAAGAGAAAGGCGTGATGCTGTCAAATGCCTTTTCAAGGTGCTGGAGATGTGGAAAGCACAAAACTAGTGAAAGCACCCCCCAGTAAAAAACCCTTTCTGTGGTGATGGCTCCTGATGAGCTTCAGAGCCAACCTGGACGCCAACCACCTTAGAGTCAAAGCTTCTCTCTCACAATTAGGAGACCACACCGGGCTGAATGAGAGTAAATGGAAAAGACTCAAATTCATAATTCTATCTGCAGAAAACAGGGTAGATAAACCAACAGTACACTCAAGAAGGGTAAAATTGCAGGTAAAATAACAAGATTTTGGAAAAGATGGCTGAGACTATAGGAAGAAATATGACAGAAGTAACTAATATTGACAGCAGCACTCTCTGAGTTGGCTGGACACCTCCCTGAGTTCTTTTCCCTATTGGTCTCAAATAAAACATTAAATTAACAAGACACAGTTCAATTAGATGTCTGTCCAGATAAGACTCATATAGATTCAGATGATCTGTGTGGACCAAGACAGACATTTCCCAGCACAGTAGCTGGCATGAAATTTATAAATAAAATACTTCTGTCTTTCAGAATGACAAACTTCCAGCAGTCTGCCCCTGCAGATCTTTTCCCCCCAATCATCCCCAGGGGCATTAGGCTTTTCCTGGTGCAACCAGCCACAACCAAAAGCTTGAGCATCTCCCTGACCTGGCCCTGCATCTGCCCATCTCCATCACCAGCAGAGTCCCACTAGAGGAGACTGTTTTACAGATGCCAGAAATGGCAGAAAGGTTTTACTGAAACAAGGCAAGATCGTGAGGATCTAGTCCACATACAAAAAAAACCCACAAAACCACCCCCCCACCCCCCCCAAAAAAAACCCCAACACCCAAAAAACCTCTTTAGGAAAGTCTGCTGATCTTCCACTATTATTTCAAAATCAAGAATATCCCTTTATCAGGACAATGACTAAGGAGCAATATAGTAATTTACAGCTGCTCCTCCTGACCTCTGAAACAAATCAAGTCATTAGAGGAAATCAGATGCTGTCTCCCAAGGCGCTCACTGCCAGGTGGAGAACAGAAAGCAAGACCCTGTTAGAGGGTAAGTACAAAGGACCCAGAACCTGACAAGCTTTGAAATGATCCTGTCTCACTGCGAGGAGGCTGCTGGCACAGACGCATGCAGCGAACACTGCAGGAGGAGGAGTGCAAGGAGGAACAAACACAGATAACATCGCATACATCTCTTTCCAGTACCGCCACGGCAGCCTCGGAGGAACACACTCCAGGCAGTCACAGTTCTCTGAGGACTTGGCATCTTTCTTTCCTGGCTAGAAAAAATGTTAGAAATATGTAGCCTAAAAATAGGGGGGGTTTCCTATTTCCATTTTCTAAATAAACAACTAAAATGTGATAAAGAGAACGTTTCTCTGGGGCTCACACTTTTAAAAGACGAATCACCCCGATACCTCCCTTACAGGCAGAAGATCTCCTCATCAAAAGAACCAAAAATGGTATCTTCATTTTCAGAGAAAATGGAGCAACATCCTCAATGTCATGAAAAACCAGGAATTAAACTCTGGATAACTGAGGTACTCCGAGCACTGGGTTGAAGGGAAGGAAATACTTGCTATTTCTAATCCCTGCTCATTCTACAGAGGAACTTAAAAATACACACGCTTTCATCCCTTTCTCCCTCAGTGTTTTGGGAGCAGTCTCTTCACGCCCTGGTTCTTGCTCCTCTTTTGCTGTTTTCCCACGATCTCAAGGGTGTTGGTAGCATCAGGAATCTCATGAGGGCAGTTTTTCAAAATCCAGCCTGGTTGCTGGTGAGCACTGCAAGAAAATGGCCAAGTTCTCCAGCCCTGCAGAAATAACTGGGGCACCTACAGCCGGGGAACAGACCCATCTCCGGGACTCAGAGAAGGTCTTTGTCTCCTGGCAGTGCTTGCTGTGATAGGTAATAAATGCTGATAAACATAACCCACTAAAAAAAATAGCAAAAGAATGAAATGACCGGGGAAATTACGTAGCTAGAAGAGAGGCCATATGCAATTACTGATATTAGTAACTACTGACAATCCTTCCCAGGGCATTTCAGCAGTGAAACTTAAGTTCCCCATGCTTCAGAAACAGCCACAAACTCTTTCAGCAACATAATTACTTGGAGCATTAATAATGCTATCAAACCATTAAAGTCACAGGTTTGCCTTCCCATTTGAAAATAATGACTCGTTCAAGCATCACAACATGTATTCCTGGGGTGACGGGAGCTGAGGTTGGCACCACATCAGCACTACGTGGCTGAGCAGCCCCCCTGCTACCTACAGTATTACATGTACAAACATTGAAGCACATTCAACATATAGCTGGATAACACAGTAGGAGAGAAAAAACACGCATAAAGTGAAGTCAAACACAGCTTTCCATTTGACTTCAGACTGCAAGAACATCACAGCTTTTCCACAGCCTTCCCTGAATGTCCCCTGTTGCCTGAAGGTCCCACCTGAGCCAAGAGCTTTGCCTCCGCAGCTCTTGGAGATGTGTCCTTGTTGCAGGCTGACAAAGATCTGTGCTCCTGGTGAGGACTGAGGTCTTAAAAAAATTACATAGCAGCTAGACAAAAGAAGGTGCTAAAGTGTGCAATAAAACGCAGAAAGGAAACCTGAAAGACGTTCTCTAAAATCTTAATTAATAGGAAAATCTTTAGGACTGAGAGACACCATAAATCCAAGTTGTATAGATCTCTGATTAAGGTTTGCCGCATCGTATCCTGTGGAAGAATAGAAATTATTATAGTCTCCAAATACACTCAGAAGACAGTTACATGGTTTTGCTTTCAAAGGCAAAGCAGAAAATAATTCAATTTAACAATAAAATGGGAGGTGGGGACCCACGCTGGGGGTGCCACAGGGGACGGAGGTGCCTGGCTCGGGCACTCATCTCAAAGAATAGCGAGAAGGAAACATCCGTATTTCCTCAGCTATTGCTGCTCACATGCCAAATCCCCCGTGCAAGGTGTGCCCATCAGATCCAGCCTAAAATTATACAGAGCTGAGAGGGAATAAGCAGCAAAACAGACGTAGGTCAGGAGCAGCAGGGCCTGGACTTGGCCTCCATCCATCCTTCAAACTTCTCCTGCCGCAACCATCCATCACTCCTTGCTGTCTGCAGGGCTGGAAAACCAAACTGAACCCAGCCAAGCAGCTGTGCTGCAGCAGCTACAGCAGGAGCTGGATCTGGGGACAGCACGTCCCAAATGCTGTCCTTCCCTGGGGACTTTGAAGCAAAGCAGAACCCCTCCGCCCCTCTCCTTCCAAGCCTTGGCACCAAAGTGGAGTGGCTCCTCTTGTGTAATTGCGCAGACAAGAAGTTGCTCCCAGAGCACTGGGACTTCCTCAGCTAATGTCAAAGTTTTTTCACACATAACGGCTCCCTCTTGTGTTAATTCTCCAGAGTCCCTCACCAAGGCTGGCTTCAGCCTTCACTTCCCGTGGACAACCACAAAAGGTTCCCAAATTTCATGAAACCTGTGGTCTGGGTCTCTGCACCTCTGCTGCCCAATTTGGTTGAAATTAACCAGCAAGTTCAAGACACGTCAGAAAGAACAGGGAACTAGCAGAGAGCACACTACATCAGCATCCAGTTATTGCAAACCAGCTTTAAACGGTCCACAGTATTAGGAAGACATTGAGGACTACCCTCTGTCTGGCCATTGAGAAACTCCACTCCAAGGTCACACCACTCTGTGTCCCACCTAAGTGCACAAGCAGAGCAGGAGTTACGAAGGGACCGCTGCTTCCAAGTTTTGCTTGTGCTGGTATCTCCCCTGGTGAACCTGTGAGATGAAAATCCCACGCCGATATGCCTACTGGTTTCCATATCAGCACGCACATTACCCTGTGTCTGCAAGGAGCCAGCTATTGCTTTGTTTTTCACTTAATCCAAAGATATCATCAATAGCTTCATCTATTTGTGGCACCACAAAACAAGGGAGGGTCGGCCAGGGCTGACACCAATCCTCTTCTATCGATTATCTATTCATAGGATTTGAAGGAGAAAGTTAAAGGAATGGAAAAGAAAAAGCACTTCTCCGGTTTTGATTAGAAAGATGCTATTATCAACATGGCCACAAAATCAAATAGCAAGAGCAGACCTTACTTGATCAAAGAAATAAAAGCAATGCTACCATGGCCATTAATTTTGTTTCGGATCTCACTTAATTCACAAGAGCCCATCGTTTCTCCAGGGTTTTACAAAGGCAGACTTCAGGCTCATGCAATTCAGATAATCTGGAGAGATCTTTCTTAAAAATAAATCCAACCAAAGTAAAAGCAGCCGCTGGTTGACACCACACAAAGCACCTGAAAAGCTGCCGTCTCCCCCACACCAGAAACACTCCGCAGGCGAAGTTCATGACATTGCAAGCGGAGCTGAATTAAAACTGTTTCCTGAAAGATGCATCATATGCCTCTATTTTTACCCAACTTTAGCACTCGCATTCAATGAAGCGCCCAAATCTCTTCAATAAAACCAGCTCTCCGCAAAATGGGTGGTATTTACTTAAGAGGTATCTTCCCCTTTTCTGAATGCTGATTTTTGTTTGCTTGACAATGTAAGACAGCTCAAAGGCAAAGCACAGCTAGAGACAAGGAGTCATTGAGACTACACTCTGAATTTTCAATGAAGTATTTTAATTAGCCCACAGACAGTAATTATCTTAGAAGTTGTGGGGTTTTTTTTTAAATAAAATGTTAGCTTTTTATGAACAAGGTTACTATTTAAAAGTATCAGACTTCTGACATACAAATGAATTTCACTGAATAAAAACATGTCCAAATTTACAGAATTGTAGTCAATTTTTCAAGCTATCACAAAACATTTTACAAGATCAAAGTAACTTCAAGTGCTCTAAAATGAAAACCCTTTTGCAACTTTACTTTGTTTTGCAAACAAAGGTAACATACTGAAACCATCTCTATTCACACTATCAGTAAAACCAGGTAAAATTCTACAATCAAGACAACTATTTTTCTTTCTTCTTAACAGAATTAAAAACCACCCTGGGGTACCTTACTGTTCAGATTCACAGAAAAAACCCACAGCAATCCAACCTTCCCCATATTAAAAAGTACTAAAAAAAAGGTATTAACAGTTTGGATGTTGATAAAAAAAACCAAACCCTCAGAGACAAATGACGCAGACCATCCTGCTTCTAAAAGGCCATATACCTGCTGCCAGCATGCTTGTATATGCTATAGGTGGCTCCAGTGCCAGCTGGGAAGACCAGCCCTACGTGTATACACAGAGCCAGCAGGTAAAACACCTCCCTGCCTCATCAATTCATAATCAATATACTGCAGCACTCCAAGCCAGCTTTCCGATTCTTTCACTTTTGGGTTATTATACATCAAAGACAAATGAAAACAGCCTGCATGCACTGCCCACAAATATAAATGCATTTAACTTAAGACGTAGCCAGTATTGATCCTGTGAACAACTCCCCCTCTGACATTAACGGGAGCTCTGTGTGCCCATCTCGCAGGGACCAGAGCGTCGCCGCTGCCCTTTCAATTTGGACAGGCTTTTATTCAATTAGACCAGGGAACAACCTTTTTCGTTTTGTAATACACTGAAAACGGAATATTTGGTCTGACACAGGTTTTTAACATTTCCCCAAGCAGAGCAGCGGGCAGGGATTATGTGCTAATTATAGTCGCTCTCCTAGATGCGCTGCAAGACAAATCTTTGTTACTAGAAGGTTTATTTTTGTCGGTAGTCTTGAGAGGGCTCATAATAAGTGATCACCAGATGTCACCATTCTTCATAAAATACAACAGAAAGAACACTTTTTCCAGCAAAGAACAACCCACAATCATCACAGTGTAACAAGAGCCATAAATACACTATTCTGCAGTATTTTTGCTAGAGTATAGCTTTCCTTTTCCCATTATATATCTAAAACAACACCTACTGAAACAGGAGCAAGGCATTCTATTAATGTCAGCACTAATGACGAGCTCTCATTAATGGATACCATACTTCATCCCAGCCACTGAGATGATGATCAACAATAGAAAACGCAAAACCTCAAACTCCTGGCAGCCAAGAGCAACCCCCCACCCATGGAAGTAAGACGACATTGCAACCCAGCAGAGCAGGACAGCTGGCACCCGGCAACACACCTTCAACTCTCCTTAAAGAAAACATGGAAGAGCAGGGTCAAAAAATGCTCTTTGTCATATGAAACTGTGTTTTACCAGGGGAATTCCACGAGATGAAGGTATGTCATGCTGGTGCACATCAAAAATTAAGTGCCCTGCAAACTCTCATATGCCCGCACAGCTCCGCAGCCCTGTACCAGGCGGGCAAGCTGAAGACCGGGAAGTGTTTTCTGTTGCTACCTTTCCCCTGGAGCTCCAACCAAGGAGGCTTCCTAAGTTAAATGACACACTTCAGCTGCCATATCTCTTTCCCCATTTTCAAATCTCAAATCAAATTTGGTCACTTTGTTTTCACCATCAGCACAGAGAAGTGTCCGAGTGACTGCCATCCAAAATATATTAGGACACTCATCCCTCACGTGCAGTGACACTGTGGGTACGCAGCCCGGTGCACGGAGCGTTTATTTTTTACCTCTGGGTTGCCTCAAATGAAAAATATTCTATGCACAAACTTAAACTGCTACTTGCAGATCCCTCAATTGTATTTATTTCACAAGCAGTTTAAGACATGATGCGAACTGAGCTGCTGGTAAGACTTCACCACAAACTATCGAAGTCTTAAGCAGACATCACCTACACCTACTCAACTTTCACTCTTACACCCACCAACTTCAACTCCCAGTGCCAGTGGTGAGCACAGCCACAGCTTCAAAACGCCCCTGACTGTCTGCAGAGTCATTATTTGGGCACTGAGAAACGTGACATCAATGGGCAAACCCAGCAGAGAGCCTCTGCTCCTGCTATTCCATGGGACTGCACAGGGGACACCCAGACCCAAACCCCTGCCCTTCCCCCACGTGGCAATCTGCCTCGCGGGCTTACCTACACTTGGCCACTGGAAGGGTAAAAGAGATGCCAGCTCGAGTGAGAAAGTATCAAAGTGTCCACAAGAATTTGGGAATAGCTACTAGGACCCATAGGTATATTTAAAAGCCAACAACTCCCCTAACTGCCCACCTCCTTCCACTAAGATCCCTCCAGGATGACTTACTCCTGCCAAATAATTCTATTTTAACAGAGGCTGACTTGTAATAAGCCTACGTAATCAATTGGCAAAGCTTTGTTGTTACATGGAGGCTTACAGAGATATTAGGCATTGTTACACACGGTGAGCTCAGACGGAGTGGTATGTCATTGATTTCCCGAGCAAAAAATGACGCATCACCTGCTTTTCTTCAGACTGTAGGCAACACGGGGTGCCAAACCCAGGGGCTCCTCTGTGAGCACCCTACTTGCCCCGTGTACAGCCTCAGCCCACAGCCCCAGCAGGCTGCTTGTTTTGCAGAGCAAACCTCAGCAGCTGCAGTCCTGCTCCAAATCCAGGGGAAAATGGTCAGCAAATGCATTTTAGTTTGGGCTACGACCCCCGACCAACATTTCATGGTAGCAACAAGTCCTCAGAAGAATGAGGAAAAACTGCTTTCAGCTGTGAAACATGAGCAATTGAACCAGAATCCATTAAAATCACAAGGCATTAGATAGAGTACATGACCCTGTAAAGTTACTTTGTATTAAGAATATATTTAGCTATTTCTTCATGTGAATCTGGTCTGAATATAAAGATTTATCTATTTAATATTAAGGGATTTCTGCAGACAGTGTTTAAAAGCAGCTACTTAAAAATGTAAATTTGACTACAAGTTATGAGCACACACTTTACACAAATAGACATATTTGCATTTCATTCTCTAAGTTATATTTACATTCACTTTTTCACGTATTTATTGCAGTGCAATTGTTGAAAGCCTCAACAATTAAGGCTTAATCCAGCCACAATAAAACTCAAAAGCAAAAAATTAAATCCCGACTTCAGCAAAAGTTGTATGAGGCCCCAAAAGCCCAAGCCCAATGAAAAACCTACATCATTACAGCACATAAAAATGTATTTATTCATATTGCCTCACTCCTCTCTTACTCTATGGTGTCTTTAAAACACATGCTCAGAACCAGCACCTGAGATTCCTACAAGAGATTTATATATTAAATTTTGGGTGCAATCTGTGTGTGCAGTAGATGACGGGTGTAGAAAAAATACTCCTCCTGAAGAAGTATTAAAGCATCATCTTCTACAACACCCTGCTCTCACCCTGCATGTCTCCTCACCTAACAACCATGGGCTATGGGAAAATCCTCATCTCCTGCTCCCATGGTGTGGATATGGTGAACGCCCTCAGGCTTATCCAGCCAAGGTGCTCCCCTTCAGTAGCCACGATCTCCCATGGCATTGACATTGAAAAGACAAATGTGGCGAGAAGCAATGTAGCAGCAGCCTCCCCTCCAGTACTTCGAAGCCCTGAGTCCAAGCAAACCCACTGTGCTGCTGCCAACACCAGACCCACCCTTCTGGCAGCCCCTGGAAGGGACCCAGGGCACGCACCGCCTGCCTTCCTCCCCACGCACTCGCCTTTGCGCGAGACGCCGGCAGACTTTGACGTCTGAGCAGGACAGCCACCACACGCTGTTTCCCAGAACCCTGCAGATGAGCTCTGGGTTTTCCCCTCTGCTCCAGTTGCTGCTGCCCACCTCCCCCGAAACTCCGTGCAGCCCTGCTCAGCTGCTTTCAACAGCACTCGGACATCTTCTGTTGCTTGCTGAGCACTGACAAATTTTGCTGTGGTGAGCCTGGCAAGGAGCTTTGCTTCCAGCTGAGACATCTTCAACTCTTCCTCACATCACAGACTGGATTTCCCGTTTCTCAAGAGTCAGCACAGCTCTATTGTTATGCTTGCCCAGAAATAAATGCAGCATCTTGAGCTAAAAAAAAAAAACAAAACAAAAAAAAAAAAAGGAGGGGGGGGAGGGAAGGAAGGAGGAAACTTTTTTCTAAACTTCCATGAAGCAGCCGGCTGGCTGCACGCTGTCCTCACTAACCAGAAGTTTTATCAGATACCCTCTGCTCCTCCACTTCATCCTCGGTGCAGTTTCTCATGGCTTTCTGATACAAACTCACCTGAATTCTCTGGGACTTCACAAACACCTTCCTATTTGCAAGGCTATGTACACAAATAGATAGAGCAAGGTAACTCACAATGCTCTTCATCTCCACATGCCCTGACCATAAGAAAAACGAGTTCCCTCTTGCACCAACGAGAAAGAACTTGGGGCCATATTAATTAGATCAGAGTGGGACCACTGTTTTTTGGATGACAGCTTCACCAGCAGAAGCCTGGGAAAAAGTCGAAATGATGCTCCACATTGCCTCCTCTTCCTTCTCCACTCCAAGTATCTTGGATCTGTCTTCTGGTAGATGAAGGCATTTCCGTAAATTGTTTCTGCAAATCATCAGGATGTACAATAATCCCTGAAGGTCCTGAAGTGGCCTGAGACACTTGTACACGGTCTGTGGGGGCTCTGCCCAAACCACGTGGTTTTGAACCCACTGGAAGCTGTCCCTCTCAGTAACCAGTTGCATTTAACATGCTGCACTATATGGCATTATTCTGCACACCTTCTCTGCATCACAATGATTTCCTACCTGGACATTATTTTTTTTCTTATTACAGATTAGATGCAAGTTTGTACTTCTTAAGTCTGTCCCCAACAGATGGCAGAGATCTAGGAAAACTGCCAGGTTTTTTCTTTTCTAAAGCTGGCTACTAAAGCTTCAAAAGATAGCTATTAGCATCTTCATTTGCAACTGTCACATAAAGAAATTACACAAAAGGGACATAAAAAGTGGTTATTCAAGCATGCAAGCTTTCTAACTCATGGAGGAAAAAGTGCTTGCTTTCTGACATATTCTGAACAGCAAAATTTACAGGCATGGTTTGCAATGCTCACCTGCAGCTTCTAGAAGTTTTTTTCTTTGGTATAAAAGGAGACTGTGCCCCCTTCTCCCCTCTCACCCAAAATCCAAAGAAATTTCAATTTCTGCCCCAAGACGACTGATAATACCAAAGGTGCCTCAAAACCCCTGCTGGGCTGGGGATGCCAGAGCTCCTGGACCAAAGCACAGAACACTGGGAGAGTAGCAAAAGAGATGAAAAAATGGGGAGATAGGAAAAAGAGGCCAACGAGGTAGCAGAAAGAGCACAGGTTTTCCACTGCAAGCAGCACACGCAGCATCCCACCTGCCCGCCAAGCTGCTGAGCACTTGCCACCTGTCTGCTTATATAAAGCTCCTTCTAGTTTATAACTAACAGCTTGAAAACTGGTATATAATATCAAGCTCTAAATCAGCACTTCATGCTGACATACCATATGCCATCATGTACTTAGGTAGTCACCAAAAGTGTTAACAGCAATTATTTAAAAATTATTACAGTTTATTCATGAGAGAATCCCTTCTTGCGTTGACACAAATCCTCCAAGAATTTTTTTTATAAACTGCATTTTTCCACAAATTTTCAATCTTATTTTATGCTCTTTAACCATTTTAATTTTATTTTGTTTTAAAACTACAGGCTTGAATACTGAGCTATTAATTTACAGTGGTGTTTTGAGGGGAAATTATTTCAAGGAACTAAAATTAAAAGGTATGAGTTACACTCCTTCACACACTTTTTCATTTTTTATGGCTTAAAAGGGATTTCATACTTTATTGAAATTCTGAACATCAGTACCTCACCTGAATACACTCTCCCAGCAGTAAATTCTCCTAAATGCTCCTTGTTTAGTTAAGGATTAAAACCCTTGTCTGATGGTAATAGCTAACTACAGTGTGCCTACGACCACCCCCTGTATCAATTATTATTGATCAGTCCTGGGCTACTTTATAATTTCTAAGCTAATGCACAGAACTCAGAGCTTGGCATTTTTTTTTTTTTTTTTTTTTTTTTTTACAAGTATTAAAATAGCAGAAGACCATCTGGTAAGACGGACTGAACAGCTCCAAGAAAAAATGGAAATGCAATCTCCAGTAGTGCATGGAAACAGCGATGTATGGAGGTGACCGAGGACCTGCAAAGTGGGACAGGAGCGTCTTCTAGACTGCCCCAGGATGCACAGCAGAGACATAGATGACGGTCTCAGACACATTAACGGAGAAAACATGACCACCTCTGAGTGAATTATGTCACACGGGTGTGCAAGAGTCTGCAAAACATGAGGATGAGTGGAGCTGGCAGAAGGCCCTAGCAAGGGGCACAGCTCCCCAGGGTAAAGCACTGCCAGATTGGGGATGAGGACGTACCTGCTGAGGAAGACAGGACCGCTGGCCACAGGGCACGTCTACGGTCTGGGAAATAGCCCAGCCAACGCTTACGCCCCCAACTCATCCTTGTACTCCACAGGACAACAGCAGCGCAGGGGATGGTACACAAAAAGTAAGTTTTAGATGGAAGCTGAAGCTTTTTTGTTATTATTGCAGATTTCATCACAGGCTGCTGAGCTTCGCAATATATAAAACCATAAAACGTATTGAACAGAGTTCAGCTGAAGGACTGTAAGTATCTAAATTAATTTTTCATACCCAGAAGATATCCAGACAAGCTTTATAATCCCAGCCTCCCCTGTCTGAGAGCTCTCTGTAGACTTTTTTCCTTGCCTGCATGGTAATATCAACAAGTAGAGGAGAGCAGCCCAAGTGCTTTGCACTGTGGGAGTCTGCAGGTGCGACCAGAACCGCCCCGAGCTCACGGCTGGTTGGGGATGCCACTTTTCACCACCTTCTCCCCAGGCTTGCTCCAGGCTGGATGTCTCTGCCCAGCATCACAGCATCATCCCCTGGAAGATGAGACACAGCTTGTGTTGGGGGGGCTGCAGGGAAGGGCAGGGTGACACGGTGCTGCTGGGACCACAGGCTGTAGTGATGGTGCTCAGGCTCACAAATCACCTCTGCCGCAGCCCTCACCTGTCTCCAAAACCAACCCCCATTTCACACGGGCCGATTTCTCCTGGATCAGCCATTCAAACTCCTCCTGTGGGCAGCTCTAGGCCTTTTCAAAAATCAAGAACAACTGAAAGGAGATTTGCTAAGAGCACAAGGTGCACGTCTTAAAATGCTGCTCAAGCTTCTCATCCTGGCCCAGCCCCTGACTGGTTTTCCACCCAAGTACGGCATCTTCTCAGCACCTCCTCGGTTCAGCAGAAGCAAGGGGACTCTTGTCCTGCCTCCTTGTGCTGGTGACCATTTGGAGCATTTGACCACCAGACCTGGGAATAGCATCCACAGAAAACCAGCCATGGTACGAGTCCCCGGGTGCCCTCAGGCCTTCCAGCAGAGCGCAATGCGGGTACAAATCTGCACAGAAGCGCCTTTTTTAGCTTGCTGGTAGGCTTCAACATAGCAGTGTGCAAAGGCTCACAGCACTCAGCTCTGGAAAACTTTTTTTTTTCCCCCAAGTTTATGCATATAAGTAGATTTACAAAGAAAAAAAAATATAGTGCATAAACCCACACAAAGAATTGAAAATAAAAATAAGGGAGCAGAAGGGAGAGCCAGTTTCCATGGATTTTTTCCAGTGGTACAGACCTAGGAGGCTGCAATCAGCACTGACACAGGCTCTCCCCTGGATGAAGAAAGCATAAATAAAGTAATTAGATTAATCAAGTAGGGAACTATTCAGCAGCTAATTAAAATACCCAATTAATTATAACTTCTTCAAAACAGTCTGCTAAAAATGGGCCGATAATGCCCAGACAGAAAATAAACAGCCTATTTTGTTGTTATTTCATGCCTTCCACTGCATGCCTGATGCCACCTGCCTGCCAGGCTGTCCATCTCTCAGCCAGATCCCTGGACTGGATCCCGGATCCCTTGGATCAAAAGTGCTGAGCAATCCCTTATCGCATGAACAATATACAGGGAAGTGTAAGTCAGTCTAAAAAAAGGGCATGCCAATTCTCCTCCCTGTTTTACACTAACAACATCTATTTTTCCATTTATCTGCACCTTTTGCTGTATCGATCAGCAACACAGAGCAAAGACTGTGGCAAAGTGACTTTTTATAGAGTCAGGGTGAGCAGGCAGCTGCAACACACCTATCACTGGCTTGACAAAAACCCATTTGGATCATCTGTCATCTTCATGGCTCCTCACTGCTAATAAAATTTGGGGAAAATTCACAGCATTAAGATGCAGAGGAAAAAACAAAGCTTCCAGATTCTACCTGTTACAGGAGCTAAACTCCTACAAACAGCCTTTACTGACAATAAGTGATTTTCATCACTGAGCTCCTGCTTTCCTTAAACAGAATTGTAAACTACCAGTGGAAATATAAAGGCAATAAATTGACAGCTAACTTTTTACTTATTCTGTGCTTTTTATTATGAAACATTCAGGGGGTTGTTTTTTTTTTTCATACTGTAACAAGTGCAAATGCAATAATGAAAGAAAAATTAAGACCAACATCTTCCAAAGTGCTCAGGGGTTTCCTCACTCCACATTATTTACCATTGACCTCAGAGTAGAAGATATACATCAATGCTAAGCACTTTATAGTTGTCGGGGGGAGGGGTGGGGTGTGGGGTGGGGGGTGTGTGCGTCAAATTTTATAAAAAAAAGATTAATTCAGGTGCTAACACATCCCTTAGAAACACACAAAACTTCATGCAGCATATAAAGGCAGGACTTATCATAGGAAATAATTTGTAGATAAATCTGTTTATTCAGTATTAGAAATGTCTCGATAGGGATAAACCTCACTTGGCTTGGCTTTAGACAACACATACTCACTCAAAAACTCATTCAGCCCAAGACTGTAAGTTAGAACATTATTTCTGCAACAGTTCAAAATATTTTCTTCAACACACTAAGCTAGATGTTTTTTAACCTTCCTTAGACCAAGAGTTTTTAGAAAGTTTTCCAACTCTATCATTCAAAAGACACAAGTTACAGCCATCTACAAGATTTGAATACAACTTTCAAGGCCCCTACAAAATGGTCTTCCTACATTTCAACTCAGTATCAATATTTCTTTTTTAAAAAACAAACATTTGCAATCCTACTCACGTTTCCTTTTAACTTACTGATGGCGGATATATTTTGCCATCAGGTATGCTTCTGAACTTGGGTAAAGTCACTGTGGGTTTTTAATGCTGCGGAATGCAGATGCGGAAGAGCCTGAGCAACCCAGTGCTGCCACTAAAGACACAAAAGATACTCTCCTCTACTCTGCACCATACTTGGTGGTTTTTTTTATTATTATTCCAATTTACATTTGTGGTTTCTCATTCCTCCCTGGCAGCTATGGCTCCAGCAGCAATTCTGAGCTCTGTGCCCCGACTGATGGCCCCTGCACGCAGGCACACATTTGAAATAAGACTAAAAGAGGCATCCAAGCCAGGATCTCCGCAGTTTCCATGGGCTGACTCCAGTTTAAGCTTAGTTAAAAAAATCCTCCCCAAGAGCACCGCAGTCTACCACTTGGCACCAAGAGTATGGAAATGTTTGCTGGGCGACCAAAGGGAGGAGAAAATTAGAGTAATAAATAAATGGGGAAAATCACAGAAGTTAAAAAAGAAAGACGAGAAATACAATATTCCACAGGAAAATGAAACAAAGATTTTGCATTCCCAGATCAAAACACTTCATGAAACATTTTGCAGATGTGGCTCTAGGCTGTTTTCTGATCCACTGAATGTTATGAGATGATGTGAACAAAATGTCAGTATATAGGTTAAAGATATCTAGAGATGTAGTAATTCTACCTGATTACTTTGAAATGTCAGAGTTCTCCAGCTCCTTATTGGGGATGATGGCTCTTTCTGAAGCCTGAGGAGGAAGACGACAAAATCTGGGGATTCAAGGCTGTTCTTTCTTAAGTTAGGTGGCCATTGGCAAGTGTTCTTTTGAGATAACTCTTAGTATTTTATGCACGTTAACGTAAAGAAAAATAAGTTATACTACCACATTCCCAGAGCTTAGGTTACACCACAGACTTTCAGTGGTGTACGTAAGACAGTACAGACCAGACACCGTTCCAAACTCGATCCACTTTCATGGCCATAACAGTATCAAACAGGATAACGAAGCATTTCTTAAACACTTCCCCAATTCTTGATCTTTTTTGTAGCCTCCAAAACAAAGGTGAGATGTAAAGAAGTCTTAAGTAGATAGACGTGGCCTCCTCTGTTCCAGAGCACGTGCTCTCCAACCAAACTGAAAAGAATTGGGAAACAGACTAATGTCTGTTCATATAACATGATGGAAACATCTCCGCCCAATGCAGGGGAAAAAAAGAAGAAAGAGAGAAAAAGAGAGAGAACAGTGTTCATGAAAACACAAAAGGAAGCCCTTTGAATAATTTCTATCCATTAGAAAATTGCCGTCAACTTAAGAAACTGGTGAAAACTGACTTAAAATCTGCCAAAACCCCAATTGGGCCAGAACAGGGACGCATCTGGGAGGCAGTTGCTCAGGAAGGGCAGGATTCCAGTGGCTCCCCCGAGCTCGCTGTGCCTGGAGAAGCCCCGCGCGCTGCTCGTGCCCCCGCCACCTCTTGCAAAGCACAAGGAGGCCAGCCTTTCAGCTTTAAAAGAGCCGAAGGAATTAGCTATAACTGACGAGCCCAAAACTGCAGCCTGCAACCTGTTCACATTTCTGAAGAGAGCCCAAAGTAACCGCACTCCGATTTTCACCAACTCATTATGTAAAATAAAACCCAGCTGAAAGCCAGTGTGGGGCCACAAAATGCCTTCATTATCTTTCAGTTCTGTTCCAGCAAAACTGCAGCCAAAATCTCCTGGGTTCAGAGGGGCTGAGGTTTTTGTCTTAATAGCCTTTTACTTCTTCCACACTGTACAGCTTCAGCAAGATTTTCTGCCAGTTTGTTTGGACCTAACAAGCTATTTTACCATTAAAACAAAACACAATGTGTCCAGAAGTATTAAACATTTTCCACAAGGCCCTGTTTCACAACGACTCCAAGCTTGACAATGCCAAATCATAAGTCCAAGACAGATGTTTTCCAGATGTGCTGCAAATCTCATGTACATGTTGGATGCGGAGCTCTTCCGAAATGCTATCAGAGTTGTACCTGCTGCATTCACATAGGTTGACCCCTGGGTTTCGGCTTCTGGGTAACTATTCTTATGAATAATTTTCTCCAGAAAACAGCCACATTGCTCACGTGCCTATAGGAGGCTGAAGCGTAATGATAACCACTGTACGGAACAGATGGGAAAGTAATGGGAAGCCATGGATGGAGAGCTGCATCAAGCCCATAGGAAAGAAGATCTCCCTCACCACGCACCACTGTGATGTGTTTGTACAGATTAAACCATGGAAAGTCTTTGGGACAGAGATGATCCTCTACATTGAGTGAACAGAGGTGTCTACCCTCTGGGCAGGAGCACCTCAAACCCGTGCCCAGAAGGACCCAACATGTAATGCCCACCCCACAGTCCTGCACCGACAGCCTTCATCACAGCGAGTTCCCAGGTCGGGAGTCCCTGAGCCGAGTGGGTATTCATGGCACTTGATTATTTATTGTTTATCCCCATGTTATTCTGAAATTCAAGTATCAATACTCAAACATTGCCCATATGAAAATACCACCGTGGCAATTTCCTTTTAGACTGTTTTACAACTCAAGCCAGAGGAACACAGCAGAACCCAGAGTCCAGTCACCCTCAAAAACATTCGCATTACATGAGACACCCCCCAAAAGAAAAATGATTTCTAAATCTTTGCCTTAGAAGACCCTGAGTACAGCTCTGATCCAAAAAAAGGCCAAGTATCAGAGGCTCCTTTGAGCTGGCAACACATTTTGCTATTGCTAACAGTTTACCTGCAAGGCACCCAGGTGCTGTGGCGAGGGTTATCTACACACAGCTGGTTCCACTGCCCATCGGTCTTTGATTGAGTTTATCCATGGGCAGGTTCCGAGAATCACCTTTCCAAAGAAGATCTGCTTTAATTGGCTACGTTGGTCCTCCAGGAGGAGGAGCACCAAGATAGGGCTTCCACAGTAAGAAACCGCAAATATAAAGTTAAATTCCGTTTTCTACAAATATTCAGGAACCAATTTGCTAAAATATTAATGAATAGCAAACTGAAGGGCCGTGGATACAACCAAAGTGCTTACATACAAAAATACAACTAAATATTCACCTCAAGTGTTTTCACATTATTTGGCTTGCTCTAGATTTAACAGGGGGGAAGAAAAAGCCCTGTAGTAATGCCTGGCATTTGGCACCGTGGCTTCCACTGGAAAATCTTGGGTGAGGAGACCGGCCAGCACAGGAGAAGGGTCCCCAGAAGTGGAGGGTCCTTGTGTGTGCCCAAAGCCCCCCAGAGAGGAACCAGGGCAGCACCAGGCCACCACCACCTCTCCAAACCCCAGCACAACACCACCCCAGCAAGCTGCGGCGATGCTGCCGTGGCAAAGCCTTGCTGAGCTCTAACAGCAAAACAAAGCCCCTCGTGTATTTTGGATGCGCTCGAATTCTTTCCCTTCAGCTCTGCTACCTCTTGATCACAACCCTCTGGAGCAGGATAAATAAATAAAAGCCCACTAAAATTTCAGATGCTGCTCTGCAATAATTTAAAAAATAAAATTCCCTGCATTAATCCTGAAAAAAAAAAAAAAGCTGCTTTGCTGAATTCTCAACTAAATTGCCAGTGTGGCAGACAAAAAGTGAGCAAGGAGGAAAGAGGTAAACTCTGAGAGACCCTGACAACAGGCTGCCATCACTGCAGGAAGAGACCAACCCCACACATCTTACATGGTGAACCTCACACAGGTGAGCCTTTCTTCAGCCCATCAGACTGTTTGCAGTGAAAACAACCCTCACTCAAAAGGAAAACCAACGCCTGCCTTCACATTTGTCACACCAATATGCTTTTTACTATGAAAGCTACATTTAGGTATAATTGCAAGTGATCAAGTTCCTCACTCCAACGTTGTGCTGTTCCTTCCTCCTCTGAATTAACTGAAAGAGCAGAAGAGGAGCGAGCTGTCGTTTTCTCCATCACACAAGTTCATTACTGTGGCGATATTTTTTGTTCAGCAAGATCATTACAAGATGAGGAGACCGCGATGGTATTTGCAAAACTGCAAAATTTCCTTTCCCTTCCAGAGCTCCAAACCTGAACATGGGGCAAAACTCTTTATGCGAGTACAGCAGCTGGATGGGCTTCAGAACTTGCTGTTCTACGTGCCAAGGACAGCACAACTCCATGTTTACAGACATCGTGTGCCACAATCACACCCCTACTGACCACAGCCTGTTGCATCTCTGCTTGGGCGCAGGGATTCTGCATTCAGCAGCCATAACCAGTCCTTCACTCCTGCAAAACCTATAGGAAAAACAGCACATGCCATAGGATTTCACAGGGGCAGGGAGCCTAAACTTGGGATGATTTAACAAGGGCTCTGACAGTCATTTCTATGACCTTGAGGAAGTCACTGGCTCTCTTCTAGACAGTAATTCTTCCCCTGTAATGGGTGGATTACTATTTTCCTGGCATGCAAGGGTGTCGTGAAGTTTAATTCACTGATCTTTGTGAAGCATTCCAGGACACTTTGACGGAAAATGCAAAATATTATCAGTAAAAGCCTCCCACTTAAATGTCACCCGAAAACCTTCCTCTTACTCCTTAATTTGCAATTGATCCCTGCTCAATTAGAGGTAATGGGATTCACATGTACACTTCAGCAGCTGAGCAGACCCCACAGGAAGGTGCCAGTGACAGCATCGGCGCTAATTCACACAAAGCAGCCAGGCGATTGGTACCTGCCACTCCATGAGCCATGGCTGGATGCCGCATCCCTGTACTGCACAGTGACCACCCAAATCGGCAGTGGGTGAAGGGATGGGGCACAAATCCTGCTGCCACCACAGCACCCACCCCCTATACAAACGTGGCAGTGGCTGCACTTCTAACTAACTATGCAGTTTATGACTGAAATTCCTCTCTGTGACTCAGCTTTTTACCAAAAGAAAAGAAAAAGAGACAAGAAAAAGTTTCTACTCAAAGAGTCTTCAAGTCACTAGCAGATAGACCAAATCTGCACATCAGTCATTAGCTTACTATGTCAAGTTTTAACGTTCATGGGAACAGTTTCATTTCACGTGGGCAAGGGAAGGCAGATAACCTCACTGCTGGCACTTCGTGCACCTCCAACGAGAATACAGCTTCAACACAATATGCAAAAAAGCAACCAGGGAATTACAAAGGGCTTTATCAGTACCTCATGCTGCAGAGCTCTGGCAGAGTGCTTATTTTAAATAGTATTGCTCTGACTTCACGACACCTCCAGTAGGATTCAGCCTTCTCAAGTGTATTAGTAAAAAGTGCCTGTTAAATCCTAGAGCGGAGAGGCAGGAAGGGAGCAAAGGCTGGTGGAAGCGGCACTGGCTTTTTTCCTTGCAGCCACTTAATTGAATCTGCAGTATCCAGCCTGTTGGTATTCCCCAGCACTCAGAATTTCAATTTGCTCCATGGATTTTTATACTGAGCACCCAGAAAAATTAGCATTTGTGCTGAATAGCTTTTAATCAACTATTCTCAAGTGTCAGTCCTTTTCATCTGTAAAGCACTTCTAAACCTCCTTGCCTGAGTCTCCCCTAGCCCTAAAATTTATTCTATGCATTTGTTTTCCTCCATTCAGTTTCCAGCAAGCATCCTTTATCACGATCTCATCATCTTAATCTTTAATGCTCATCTCTACCTTTTAACCTTTCCTGGTTTATTTTTAAAGCAATCTCTTGGTCTCTCTCAGGGTTTGCTGTTTCTTTTTATTTAATTAAGGTTTTCCCTGGCCTCTGTCACAGCGCAGAGCTGGAGCTGTCCCATGGAGAGTCACCTGGCACCAAACTGCACATTATCCTCTCAAAAGGTGACATGTATGGCCCTTAATTAAGACAGTAATTTTTCTCTGAACACAATTTACTTATTTTAGAGAAATGAAGGCAAGTGTCACAAGAGCATTAAAGAGCTCAGCTCCCGATTCCTGTGGCCACCAACTGGCCAACACACCTAATTCTGAAAGAACCAAAATTTTTAGGAAACATTCCCAGCATTTTTTAATCAGAGGAAAAGATGACATTCCTGGTTTAAATTTTCAGTCTAACAATGGCTCACAGGAAATCTGCTCAAATCACTTGGCCTTTTTTGCAGCAGCGATTTCATACCAGACTGGGACTTGGTTCCTTGCAGAACTGCAGTGGCTGTTGGGAAAGGCAACCAGCCCTGGGGAGAAACCCCAATCTGCGAGAAAAATTACAATATAGGATACTCTTTACATGCAACGGTATTAACCATGCTGTGCATCTGATGTGGTAACTCCATGCTCCAAGGTCCAGGCTCCCTCCTCTTCCTCTCACATAAACCTCCCAGCATAGAGAAATATTTTGTTCTTTGTGGTCACAAGGAAATGAAGCCTTAATATATATTCTCCATAGGTGACATTTTGCACATACATAAATTACCCCTCTCTTGAACCAGCATCCTGAGTTTCCACCTGATGTTCTTCTAGGCAGAAGCACTTGAACATTCCAATAATGCTGAATTACTGCAGTTCAGCGCTGAAATTTGAAGGTTTTCCAACACAGAAAACACTTAAATTAAACAGCAATAGGAAATCTTGATGCAGTATTCGTTTTACTTCACTTGAGATTGCTTGGGTAGAATATGCCATGTGTCATCCTGCCCTTACACTGGGAAAACCATGGATGTAGACACTTCATGGAATCATTTAGGTTGGAAAAGACCTTTAAGATCATCGAGTCCAACCATAAGGTTGTTTGATTCCATTCATTTTTGATACAAGCCCCATAAACAACTAAATCAAACTTTAATCATTAGGATATTGAGTAGAAGTCTGTATGCAAAGCTGAGTGCAGCCACAGATTATCCAGAATCAGGTTCAACCCTTCACAACACTCGGGTACGCTCAGATCACCCATTTCACCAGCGCCTCCAGTCAGAGGCAATAGAAAACTGCAGGCGGCAGCGAGTGCTTTGCCAGCAGCGCGGTAGCCTGACATTTTGCTATGTAAACACTGTCCGTGTGTGTGCCCCAAGGGAGAGTCCTCTCCCCACGAGCACCCCTCAGGAAATTGCATTCTGAAACTTAGAGCTTGACACAATTATACTTTCATAACATTTGATGCATGAGAAATCCTTCAAATTACTGCAGAAGCAACAGAAGAGTTGAAAAAGAAATAAGACATAAGGGGGGGGGGGGGGGGAAGGGAGGGAGGGAATAAAAGTGGTGGTGTTGTAGTCCTGTTGGTGCAACCATGATGGTCTAAGAACTCAAACACGCACAGGTTTTACAAGGAAAGGCAGTATCTTTTACCAGACTAACAACATTTGGGAAAAAACAGCAGGCAAACTTATGAGCATCCAAGCTTTTTTCACAATTATGAAATTCAGAAATGCAGAGACTCAGTAAATGTGTTACTTTTTAATCATGACTTCATAATATTGTGCCCACTCTGCTGGCATTTCTCCAATTTATTCATCACCTAGAGTGGTTTGGAAAATTGCTGATAGAACAGTGAGAGCAAGTATTCAATTCAATGAAATGAAAAAGCAAAAGTTTTCTTTAATGTTTCCTACACAGGGCTCTTCAATATTTAAGTAAGGTTTAAGCTCACAAATTCATGTACAAGAAATACCACCCTGATGTGCAGAGAAGTGAGGTGGATGCAGTGAGTCCAGACTGCCATCCAATCACAACAAACATGTCTTGGATGCAAACAGCACATAAAAACAGGTAAAAATGAAAGAAAGCCATCCCCTGACACCCTGACTGCTGTAGGCGGCAGTACACAAGCTTGCATAGGAACTCCGACCAGTAAACGCAAGGCACCCCCTCTGTCCCTGCCCGTATCCTTTACTTGGATTCTCAGTCCTCTGTCCTCTCCTGCTTTCATTCCCCATCACAACTGCTAAGGCTATGCAACAAAAGAAGCTTCATCATCACCCCTCAGCTCTCCTGAAATGACTGCCCTGAAGGTTTACCAGTGCCAGGCTTTGAGCCGCCTGAGCAGATGCCACCCTCAAGAACAACGAGCTGGATCTCATTTCTCTGCCCTCAACAATATCAAGCTGCAACTCTTGCTGCTTTAAACTGAGACCATCTCATGCTACCACTGTCTTCCTCCAAGCCATGGAGTTTTGGGCTGAGCTTTTCTATTTCAATGTGTAAACATCTTTAAACCTCTTTCTTAACCACCTATCATACCCTCCTTTATGTTCACGCAGAGCAGGAACTCCCAAACAGTGCTTGATGCTGGCGTGGTCCTCCAGCAAGGCAGACAGGCTGCATATCTCATTAACTCTAGGCTCTGGTGAATGCAGCTCAACCAGCACACTCTGAATTATAAGAGGGAAAGACATTTGAAAGAACAATTCTGATTTTTATAAGATGTTAATACTACTGCTGAAATATTCTTTAATTTTTTTTGTTCGCTATTTGATACATAATACAAAGCCATTTGGTTTTACGAGAGATACTATGGCCATGCACATCAAGACCAGCAACTGGAGAAGATTAATAGACTGGTCCTTAAATAAGATGAAACAGATAACAGTCACCAAATAAAAACTGTTCATGGGGGCCTCAGTCATGATCACTGTAAAAAACAAACTTTACACAATTTCACATTAAAAACAAAAGGCCACATTACAGTTACTCCTGCACTCCCCGAACAGCCATTGCCTCAAATTGGAGCTATAAAACCACCAGGAATGCTGGATAGGGATCACTTTAGATAACACCACTTTTTCCACTAGCTTCATCCACAGTACGTTTTCCCCCATTTCAGCTTTACTGACCATGTCTGAAATGTGTCACCAGTCTATGCAGAGCTGCAGTATCAGGGACACAGAGATTTGTTTTTGGCGAAGCAGAAGCAGGTAACAGCACCACTGCAAGGCGTTACAGTGGACATAATTCACCTTTGATTGACTATGTCAAATTTAATGTCCATTGCAGTGCTCCAGTCCCACCTGCCTGTGAACATGCAGGATTACCATTATGGCCATGAGGCTCCCAGAAAAGGCTTCTTATTACTAATATGAATTAGGTCTCCACGACTTTTTTTTTTTTTTTTTTAATTTTACAGGCATTTCTTCTTTGGGGACTTTTTGTAGGACTTCCTTTGAACCCTTTCTAATTTTGACTCTTTTTCGTACACTTAAACTTTCCATGCTCTCTTGTTATTGGCATTTAATTTCCAATAAAAGCTCAACTATATCAGGGAGAGTTTCACTGCTGGCTCTTATGAGACCAAGATTTCCCTTCCATCAATTTCATAATGTGAACAAAGGTCTTTTAAAATGGAAAACGTTCTTAAAGACCATGCACATACTCTTACAAAATTCCTATTACCAAAGCTAGCAGCAGACTGTCTCATGTTTGCATCCTCACATAAATCAATGGAATTTCCATAATTTACCCCAAAGGTTGATGCAATCTGTTTATAAGGAGTTAAGCTGTCAATCACATTTAAGAGGATTCAGCCTGAAAAGCCAGGTAAAATTGATCCCTCCCCCCAAAAGACTCAGTGGAGGGAGCTGAAAAGGCAGCACGGGAATAGTAAGGAATCCCTTTGGCATTCAGAGTCCTGAAGCATTCAGTATATGAGAACTGTATCAGCTCTACTGAGAGCAAACACATACCTCCATTATATATAGCACTTACCTCTCTTTATAACATTTGACACTCCTAATATATTTACATTGGACAGCAAAATGATCATTATAGGCCAGACCTACATGTCAAAGACCCCAGACTCCTCCCCAGAGGGATTAATTGCATGCCTCCCAACAGCTCTGAATCCATCTCGCTGCCACGGAAGCAGCCTGTCAGCAGTGTTGCAAAGTTAAAATCGGCAAATATTAATTGCCAGCTGGGAAATCTGCCATTAGTTCACACTCAGATTTTTTTTCCAGCTGGAAAGATAGAGTGTGTTAAATGGAGCAGATTTCTTTGCAGTCTGCAAACCAGCCGACAGAGCGGGTTTGCCTGTTTTGCAGGCACTAAATGAGCAAAACATTCAACACCTTCTCAGAGATGTTTTGAAATGCTGTTCTCTAGAACAAATTACTTCTGGAAGTAACAAAGCACCAAACTAGCACATGGACAACAAATAAAGGGGAAACAAACCACCACCACCTGAGGCTGAATTCATAGCTACTCAAGATTACTGCAGCGATACGTTGCATGAGTTATTAGCCTACTTACAGTTTTTTTCCAAGTTTGTAATTTATTTACGTTCAAGCACAGCAAACTTTCTGTCGACATGGAGAAAATGATAATTTTCCATCATTAGAAAGAAACTTTTTGGAACTGGAGGAAAGATAAACAAGTTGAAAATGAAAGATGCCATTTAAGGCCATGAACTCGAGTGACCCTGGGGTGATACATGCTGGAAGAGGTCTCCCCATGGACACATCTAGTGCAGGGTCACACCAGGTCACTCAGGGCTGTTTCCAGCCACATCCTGAAAGCCCCCAGAGATGAAGGTGGCACCTGGGCAGCCTGCCCCACCACTCAGCTGTCCTCATGGGAAAACCATCTCCTTACATTCAGGCTGAACTTCTCATTTCAGCTTTTCCCTTTGTTTCTCATTCTCATCCCATGCAGAACCAGGCTCCACTCCCTATGCTACACACATGTAAATGCTACAGATTCATAGAACGGTTTGGGACAGAAGGGACCTTAAAGACCACCCAGTCCCACCCCCCTGACACAGGCAGGGACACCGGCCACCCGCCCAGGTTGCCCCCAGCCCCGTCCAGCCTGGCCTCGGGCACTGCCAGGGATGGGGCACCCACAGCTGCTCTGGGCAGCCCGTGCCAGCGCCTCGCCGCCCTCACAGGGAAGGATTTCTTCCTAACATCTCATCTAAACCTCCCCTCTTTCAGCTTACAGCCATCCTCCCCTGTCCCATCACTACATGCCCTTGTAAAAAGCCCCTCCCCAGCTTGCTTGTCAGCCCCTTTAGGCACTGGAAGCTGCTGTAAGGTCTCCCCGGAGCCTTCTCCTCTCCAGCTGAACCACCCCAACTCTCCCTGCCTGTCCCCATCGGAGAGGGACTCCAGCCCAAATGTCATGAGAGAAAAAACTATTCTCACTCTTCCAGTGTGCATACACACTTGCACGTGTATGTGTACACGCACGCACAACCCAGCACAGCAGCACCCACGCTTTGGAAGACAAAGTTCCTGGCATGAAACGCTGTGGCCAGCAGCAGTGAAAGGCTCGAACACAGCAGTGTGACCATGTGTGTAACAGAGGAGAAAGGCAGGTGGTTTTCCACAGGTATTTCTTTCCAAATTCTGTACAGAATCTGTACAAAAATATGGTTATTAAAGGCAAGAATTGACCTTGTATGAGACTGAAAATTACTGCGGTGTATTTGTTTAAAAGAAAAAATATTTTAAGCATTGAGACCAAGTTACTGAAAAAATTGCTACTGACATTTCAGGAGAGACAGGAGGAAGGAGGAAAATGGGACTGGAATACCAGACGTGAACGTGCTTTTATAGTGCCCCATGTCTCCACATAAAATTCTGTCAGATGTCATAAAACTAGAGCTTTAGTAGAAGTTGGACTGAATGGAGGAAAAAAAAAAAAAAGAGAGAGAGAGAGAGAGAGAATGAGAAAAGAATAAAGTAATTGGCACAGGTACAGTACATTTACATAATGGAAAGTTCAAGAATTTGGTCAACTAAGTTGGATTGAATTCATGCCAGAGCACAAACTAAATCTGACCAGTTGCAATACAAAGCCACTATACAGCCCAACAAGAAAAGCGGAGGTTTTTTTATTAAAAAATCCAATACGCCTGGATAAAGGGAGGATGTCACAACCAGAGAAAACAGGGAATGAGCCTGGGCAAGCGACACGGCTGCTCTCCTCCAACAGGGGCACTTTAGGATTGCTGATCTTGCAGAAAAGAGGAGGAAGGGACAGAAAGAAGGGGGAAATTACTCCTAAATTCTGAAAATGGAAAAGCACAGCTCTAAACAGAAATAATTTCTCTGATGTATGCACACTGCTAGAGAAATGCATTGCTCAAATGTTTCTGGAGAAAGGAAGGAGGTAAGGGAAGAAAACCTGTATCGAGTAGTGTATGTGCAGCTTTCCTTTCTCTCAAAATATTGAGAGAAAATGAGTGAAGAGACCAAGTGGGTATAAAAAAAATCAAAAGGAAAGAAAAATGAATAGAAGTTAAAAAAAGGGGACTATTGCTATGGGAAAGCAAAGAATAGTCCAAATCACTGCGCTAAAATGATATAGCTGCATTATCCAAGGCATTTATTCAAATAGGAACGTTTCCAGGCCAACTGCTCATTTTGGACATCTGTGGGACAATTGTCATTATGAGCACAGATATCTTTCTGGTTTTCATGGGTATTGGGAGCGCTTTTGGGGAAGACTAACTTCTTTCCTCTCCTCTTCAGCAAAGAGCAAAAGCATTTTATCTTTATGTATTTCATTACCCAGTCAAAATCACCAACACTCAAATCAAATGACTATGGAAGGTCACAAAACAGTGAAAATATATATATATAAAAAAAAAAAAACAAACAAAACCCACCAGCCACACAGTAGCAAAATCTTAAATAGATCATTTTCCTTAAGGGAAAACCAAACTATGTTTCATACCAGTGAAGACAACCAGATCAAGAAGATTCTGAACAGCTACGAGCAAGAGTGACATTTCTCCTGAGACCGCTGCATGTAGGACTTCTGCTTTACGGTATTTCCCTATGGGCTCCAAACTCTCAAGTGAAGTTTTCCACCTAATTACCATCTGCTTTGTCAACTGAGAAAAAGGGATGGCATTTGTATTTTTGTGCATGGCATCACTGGGAAACTATGCTGCACCAGCGGGTGCAGGACAAAGCCTGGGGAAATCTCTTTTGCTGGGACCATTCATTGCTTCACCCACATTTCCACACGCACCCACCTCAGATGTCACGTCCATTCACCAGCCCAAGCCTCCGGTGCGGTGGCCAACTCAGCCCAAAGTCTGCACACCAAGGACTGACACCCTCCGTGAAATCTTTCACGAACACAATGCTGATGCAACGGACCATGTTTGCCGACAGCAGAGCACCTATGTCTCTGCATGGCTCACCCTCACCCAGCAGGTTTCAGTGATTTTACACGTCTCTTTGAGAGCAATCTGGATTAATTTCATGTAATGTCATGGGGGAATCTGAACGTCCACATTTATTATTATTTTTTTTTAACTTCTTGGACTCTCAAGGTTTCAAGCAGCCATTTCATTCTAGGCTGGGCAAAGGAGAAATCAGTCACCTGCCCAGAGCCACACTCTCTTCTGCTCTTCCTAATGCTAGTAGAGAATGAAATGCTAGTGAGGTAGCACAAATTAAGCAATGCTTCTAGTCACACACAAGTATTTGCTATACGACAGTGTTTACAAAGCACTTTACATGTGATGAATATGTTAGGAGACCCAAAAAAATCATTTCCCAAAATACACTAAAGAAAACAAGATCTTCGCGGTTTACTTTGTTATCAGTTTACTGTGGATAGACCTAGCTCAGCTGAAGCGGAATCAAGACTATTTGATCTCTGTCATACTTTAAGGCCATCCAGTTTCTCACTGATAACTGGGTAAACTGGCAGAGCACACAGATGCAATCTGCAGTGTCCCTCAGCTCTACAGAGGGTCTTAAGTCTCAATTGAACACATCAACTAGGACAAAAAGCCAAGAAGCAGCCCACTCATCAGCCTAACTGTACTCAAATAATTAAACTATCTCCTTGATAGAAAACAAATAGAAAGTATGTACCTACTGACAGATGTGCACCTAATATCCAGCTGAAATAATATTTTGCACCTTTACGATTTTTCTCCAGTCATGAAGTCTTATGCTTTATGTTACATTTATAAGGGGGCTTGTAAACCTGTAGCTTAATTGCTTGCTACAATTTTCTATTTAAAAGAAAACACTATCGCCCTTGATTTACAAACAGGAGGCTAAAGTAAAGAAATAAAAAGGTACACAGAAGGTTACTCAGGAACCGCATGGCAGAAACAAGGGCTGAAGCCAAATATTCCTAAGGAGTCCCACTCTTAAGATAAGGGGTTTTCTCCAATGTTTTATCTCCGTGTACAGAGGTGTAAAGTACTTTTTTATTTATGCAGGAAGAGAAGTGAGTTGTTTCTTTCTTCTCTTCCACAAAGCTGTTATTCTGCTGAAAAGCAGATCTAAGCAGTGCTCCATGGCAAGAGTTTAAGGGTTACTCTAAACTGGGACACCAAAATACTACTTTCTGACATCATTTCATGGTGTGTTCAGGAAAGTATTCAAGCGTGACATTGTATCATTAGGTATAATACAGCCATTGCAGAGGCACTGATTACTGCAATGAGAACTCATTTTCTTTAACACTATATGCGATAAGGGATGCATAAAAACCTGGCCAGAAACATCATTGTAAAAAAGGTGGGCTACGTACAAGAATGAAAAACCTGAAAACACTTCGTGGGGAGTCAGGGGGAGAAATCCCCCTCCATCGAGTGGGGTCAGGGGGCTGCTGAGCACCTGTAGAACTGAAGATTTTCTCTTTCTTTGGGAGTTTTCTCATGCTGCAGTCCCAACTGCATCTTATTCAGGGATGGAAGCAGTTTCCAGCCAGATCTGCACCCTGATCTGACTCAATACCCAAAGGCAGAAACACCAGCACTAGGAGCAAGGCACAAATATCCTTTTTAGATGCTCCTTTTTACAGTGAGAAGCAAAAATCCCTCTTCACCTTGACCTGCTCAGGTGCTGTCCCTCCAAATATGCCTTCAGGCGACCCCTTCCCATGATTAACTTCATACATGGTCCATTGGTCCTAGACCTAATGACCTGCTTTGGTAAACCTAGGTGACAAATTAACCCAGCTCAGCTGGCATTCACCAAGTCTGCCTTCCAACCACCTCCTCTCTCCCATCTGCTGCCAGACTTCAAAATAAGTAAGATTTCGCAATGCTGTGCAAAGCAGTGCCCAGGTAGCTCTGGAAATTTTGGGCTGGTCTTGGTCTCCAGGCCTCCTCCAAGGCAGGAGGACAGTAATGTTCTTCTATCTGCAAAGGGTATCACGAGGATATATTAATAATACTCTTTGAATGGGCTCCTGTTTCTTAAATAGGCTCTTCTAGCATCATGTTAGTAAACGAGAACCTGTGATGGATAGCTCTGTATATAGCCAAGCTCCTCAGGGGCTCAAGTGTCCCATGAGCTGAAGATAAAGGAATTATTTTCATATTTGGTCACATAAATGGCACTGGATATATTTGCAACAACCCACTCAAATCCTTCTATAGTTATATGGAGTCATATCTGACAATAAGTTCTCAAGATAGAGTCTAGTGAGGCCTTTGTAAGATCTCTCATTAGAAGTAAAATAATTTACAACTTATTCCACTCCCTGGCATTTTATCACACACTCCTGCTACTGCATCCTTACTTGATTTGTGACAGGATGGTACATGGCACACAAAATATTAATGTAAAAGACACAGGACTCCATCCCTTTGGTGACGTGTTAGAAGGATGATAATGCAATTTGCTACTGAACCAGTAAAACAGATGAAGGTGTACACACCCCACTAGTGACCTGAACTGTCTTTAAAATTATTTAAAATTTGGTTCCAGCAGTCCACTCCCTGCTCCTCTTACTTCATCTAAACAGTTCCTTTTCTTTGCCCACGTCATTTGCCTAAGTAGGTTTTTGTTTCTCAGTTTTGCAACAAACTTTTTGTTAATACCATATACTTTTTCTTACAGTCTTTGTCTTGTTCAAAGCCTTTCCAAATGAATTTGATTGTTAAAAGTTATTACACTGGCGGTTGAAAGTACTGAGCAGCACAACTACAGTGCAGACAATACATACAGGGATGTTAATTATTTACCAGTTCCTGTTTTGATTACATTTTGGGTGGTGATGACATTCAGGGGTTTAATAGCTGCATAAAACATGGTTTTATGTTCTACAGTGTCCTAGAATAAACCATCCTTGAAAAATTTATCTCTTGGAAATAAAACATACCATTTGGCCATTTATCAGGATTACGGTAAGATGAGTGATGAAAGTTCTACAGAAGTATTTATTTTTAATGATGCCCTACCTTTGAAAAAACAGTCCTTGCTGTGGATAATGTAGATTTTCTTCCTCTGCAGACAAGAGGCTCGATGCAGTTGACAATGATTTTCATAAAATTTGCCATCAGATCCACACACAGGCACGTAGCTGGACTTGCAGTCTTCCACGCATTTGCACTCGGGCTGATTGGTGTCCTTGTTCACCACACACTTACTCCCCCGGCCACAGTACTTCTTCTCACACGATGCATGCAGGCCATCCTGCCCATAAAGCACTGGGAAGAGCAGAAAACGTCAGTGAGCAACATTTGCCTAACAGACTGTACTCATCTGGTGTAGCAGCACAATCATTACAGGAGGAGGAGCGACAAAGTTTGCAAGGTGAAAAGCACACTCCTTTGGACAGCAGCAGTTTGAAGAGTATCTTCACCTCGGTGCTCCCCAGCCTCTCCCTCATCACAACAGTAAGCACGTGCTAAAAACGCTTTACTGAAAAGTGATAGACATGGGCTGTTTGTTCTTTTAGCCCTTAGCAAAACTAGACCCTAAAATAAATCCAGTGGGAGCATTTCAGTGGCCAAATTTTGGCCGTGAAAGTAATTCTGAAAACCTACACTCTTTCAGCCACAAAACTCACAAGGAGCTTTCCTTTTGGGCAGCCAAGCACCCTAAATGACAGCACTTCGGCTTCTGCATCAGCATCTGTATTCAGAGACCACCCTCCGCTCCACGAGCCAGCAGAACATCCCCAAGGCCAAAATTCACACAGGTTTCAATGAAAGCTCAGACAGGCAATTGCTGAGAGCTTTTGAAAAAAATAACCCCCAAGAACGACCATCACTGAAGTCAGGGGAATATTACAGGATGCTTCTTGCTGTAAAAGCAACGACCAGTATCTGTCCCTACACTCTGAACAACAACATATAATGAAAAATAACTTTCTACTACTTTTCAGAACTCATTGGATATAGTATTGGGAACTATCTGCTTTTTTATACTATTAAAAGGCTAAGGGAGTTGCCCACGTATTATAACATTTTCTGCTTCTCAAGTTTCCTCACTTAAAGGCTTACAACAGAACATTTATATAATTCATACAGGACAGGGTACTTGCGAACAAGCCACTACTCAGAGCAATAATTACCATTATACTCAATGAAGAGAGTTTCAGGAAATTAGATTATTCTATGCTAATTGGAGTACACAAAGTTGAGAATTACAAAGGGATGCTGCAAAAGGCATAATTAAAGCAGGAATAAACATTTCATAGTGCACAACCCACTGCCAGCCTTGCGCAGCCTTCCAACAGCAGCAGCCACCGGCTGCACCCACGCCATGGCTCAGTCTGGACCAGCAGGACAGTTTTGAAGCAAATCCCTGTTGTCTACATTTACCACATGTAGGTTTGGCTCTTGGTGAGGTTTTGGTTTGCACAAGCTTTCAGAGGGAGCTCAAGTGGAAGCACTGTTCCAGATGTACTCCAGCATCCAACAGGACAAATCCTGCAGCAACTGTAGCTTCACGCCATCCCCCAAAATGCATCCAGGGCTCTTCCCGTCAAAGATTTTTCAAGTAGCAGAACAGTTCTGCCTAAGAGAGCACACCAGATCTCATCCAGAGACACACCCCCATCACATGCAATGGAGGATGTGAGGAGCATCAGCACTAGCTACTTCAATCTATCAATTCTTTTTTATCATGCTAAATTCCTCACTAACATTGATATAGCCCCTACCTGCCCAGTATTTTATGCCAATATGAAATGCCCCAGCGTTGAAGCTACGTTTCATCTACTAGTGATCAAGGGGTTAAAGCATGTGCATAAAGACAAGGAAAAGTTCCTACAAAACCCCATTTTTCTTGGTCCCTGTAAAGCCTTTGTTTTTATCAGGGTAAATCTGAAAGGGGAAAAAAAATCTGTTATTGGAGGATTAACTATTTGATTCAATAACTCATTAAAATTCTTCCAACTTGGCAAGCTAAGAAATATTGACTTTTCTTGACTCGTAATAAACTAGAAGGTCAAAGCATCTCTGAACAGTGCAAAAAGTACAGTCCCTGGAAGGAGTATCTGACTATTCTTTATTTACTTTACTAATTGTTCCAGAATTTCTGCAAAATGTCCTCAGGAATGCAAATTTTGTGATCTCCAAGAGACCTGACTGCCAAGGCCAACTGCATTTGCAGTGCCTGCTGTAGACCAGAGCAGCGTGAAGGATCAGGGCTTGAGGAAGCCCTGGTCAAGCACTATTCTCTTCCTCCTCCTCTCGGTGGCAGGACCTGCACCTGTACAAGCTCTTGGCTTATCCATCACAATGTGCCTCACAAGACATGTTTTGGGGAGTGCTGTTGATGCTAAAGATATTTTTAAAAAAGATCAAGATTCAGGAGCTGTTGTAGTCTATATAAATGTAATTCAGACACAACTACAGCAAAGCCCTTCCTGTGCTTTCTTGATCGCTAAAAATTGATCTCTCCGACCCAGCACCAGCCGAGTACTACACCATGCCTCTCGCTGAAGGTTATTTCTGCCTCCTTGTTCACACCGGGCTGCTCCGATCTAATGCATCGGGTCACATCTGGGCAGGCCACAGCTGCACCCTGCCCCACCAGCTACTGCAGGCAGCGAGCAAAAAAACTTCTGGAGCCTCAAGTAGTTTTGGTATTTTGATTTTTAATATAAACTCAACATTACTGAAGACAAAGACTATTTCTCTTGCAATGGAAATTTTAAGTCTTTTGATGATACATCAAGGATTTGGTCAAGCACCAGCTTATAAAAAAAAAAAAAAAGACAAAATACTTCAGCTTTTCTATATCCACCCTGGTTACTATGGAGAAACCACAGAAAGCCCGTCTACATTTATGTCTCAGTCATTTTGTTCACAGTTTGGTTTATTCCGCGTTCCAAGATGAAGAGCTCCTGTTTAATCACACTACAGTTAGGAAGTGGGGTAGGAAGGATACCCCCTACAAACAGCCAGAAAGGAAAGATTCACTTATTCGGGAATCCTGGTGTGCTTCTACTAGTCCCAATCCTCTGAAATTTGTGTGTCTGCAAGCAGAGTCTTAACATGGGGTGCCTTTGCCAGAATCTGATCATGTTGATAGCAGCTCTTTAATTCAATTACTATTTGCATAATCCTTTGAAGAACTAAAGCACCCCACAAGCACACTTAACTGTACAGATGGACCCTCCATCCAGGAAGGACTGTAACAGGATGCAAAACAGAACAGAGCCAACAAAAACGGAGAGGAAAGAAGGTTTTTAACTGCAAAAGCACTCTTATCTTTATCCAGGTTATTAATAAATTTAGAGCAGCACCACAGAAAGAGACTTTCCTCAACTGCATCAAGGCACCTGCTCCAGTTGATCCCTTGGGCAGGCACCCGAGCCGGGAAGGACACCAGCATGTAGCTCAGTGGCATCAAACACGTCTGCCACTGGGTTTTTTGGGTCACATTGTTAAAAGTGATTGAGCTCCCCACCCTTACAAGGATTGTTAAAAACAGAAATGGGAAAAGTAATCAAGTGCAACTACCAACTCACTGCTCACAGTATTTACAAGCCCGGCTGTACTGCATGGCAAAAGGCATAATTTATTTAATTTATTAGTCACAAAGAAAGTAATTTACTTAGGTTAAAAACTGATCATCTTGCAAAAACAAGCCACTTTTCAACACTAATTAAGCTTACCCAAGATGGCTGGTCTGAGATGTTATATTGTATTAAAGCCAGAAAGATGGGGAGAGGAAGCGCATTTGCATGCACCCACGAACACACTGTGACTTCTCAAATTGGTTTCTGTCTGCCCCTGAGAAATTTGGAATTCCAGTGAAAAACTGACAAAAACTTGGTGCAGGCAGTACAATAACCGAGCAGGAATTTCATAAGGCTGGTTATGAGGCTGCCTTCATCTCAAAGCAAGGATTTGATAAGAAAATGAAGATGTTTATTACCACATTGGAGAATACGCATTCTCTGGTTGCTTGTTAATTCATAAAGACAGAGACCTCATCTACCTTTTACGTGCCACTAAACATGTTACACATCAGACTAAGGCTCACAGACTTTCTTTTTTTTCCCCCCTCTTTTACTCCCAAATAAGACTCTATTCCTTACTTCAGCAAAACTTCCAAAGAGTCCAGCGGAAGGCTGGGTTCATGACAAGCCCTGACTTTAGTTCAGACCAACCAAACCCATCACACACACAGAGCAAAACCAACAACGGAACAGCTCTATCATATTGCTACTCATAAAAAGTTGCTTATATGCTGCAGGAATGTAAATTACTACATTTACACGTAAAAAGTCAGTTTGCCTTCAAGTAACAGTGAGCTCCTCCAGGCAGCTGGACATTGAGTTTTATTGCTGCAGGAAAAAGTTTAGATGTTTCATCAGGACTGGAGCCCAAACTGGAAACTTTAATTATGGGGCACTGGAGATTGGTATAACTGAAACTGGAAGCTTCTACACCACGTCATTCAAAGGCAATGCTGCACTTTGCAAGTGTTGTAACAAAATAAAAATAAAATCAGACCCTCTACAGCCTGACAAAAATATTCCGTCTCTAAGCTTTTTTACTTCCATTAGGTAAACTGGTGAGCAGTAAGTCACAAGCTACTCATCCAGCATCTTGACATCACTTCCCCCCCCAACACTTTTCCTTTCCCTCATTAAATAACCTTCTACAGCCTGAAATGTCACACCTGTAAGCACTATTTACTGCTGAAAAATATACATTGCCAGTACTGGAGATATATACATACAATGCATACACACGCAGGTTTGTGTCTTCAAGATCTTTACACACATCTATTTACATTCCCAGGTTATGTTTACACATGACTGGACGCTTCCCATACACTTGACTTGCCACAACTTTGCTTTTGCTGACTACAGGAAACCAGATGCTGCAGCACGGCGCCTTACACCTCCCTTCCCCAGCAAGCCTTTAAGGCACATCACGAACGACCCACAGCTGGAAGTAACAAAAGTTCAGATGCATGACTATTGAACCCAGCTTCTGTTCAGTTAGCAAATGCATGTGCTACATACATCATTACTACCACAATAAAATAAGAAAGGAAACATAAAGCAGGAATTTCATAATAATCTGCTCTAGGAGCTTCTCAGTTTTTCATTGCATGCCTGTTATGAAAATGGAGAGACAGAAAAGCTATAGTAAATCACCTGGAATAGGGGCATGGTAATAGTGCATTCATTATCTCTGTTACTAGCCTTTGGTGCTATAATTTATTATTTTTATAAAGCAAAAATGGTGATTTATCCTAGAGAATAATACAGAAAATGAGATGTTTCAAACATACATTTCTGCTACAAATGCAAACTACTTCCTTTCAAGATGTAGGAGGTTACTCCCTGTGTGTATGTGTGTGCACATCTCTGAGCAGGATAGAGAGGGACACAGCACCTGGGAAGAGGAGTTCAGTCACTTTCATTTAATTAGATACTCTAGACAAAACAAGAGACAGGATGCTGTAGAAAGCCTCCTCCAAACCAAAACAAACAAACTTTCCCAGATGGTTACATTGTTTCAAGAGGCCTCTTGCAGAGTTCAACAAACAAAACAAACACCAAAAAGAAACATTATTCTGGAAAGGAGTACTGCAAAAAATAGTTACATTGGTAACACCAGCACCAGGGGAACTGCTTAATCTCTGCAGTTTAGTATCAAATACAACCCTAGTGGAATTGCTCATAGCAACAGTGTGCAGTTATTCTGCAAATAAGGCCAAGGAAACACTCAACAGTATAGGGAAAAAAAAATGTATCCATTTTTATATCCAAACCCAGGGATTAATGTTACTTTCTGTATCTGTCAGGACTACTAAATCCATTAGAGGCCACACCAAGAAAAGGCATTCGAAAATTTCAAGTAACTACACTATCCCTAGTGTAATTAGCCTAATTTTTCTCCCATTTCAAATCCATTTAACCATTATGAAATCAAAAGCTTCATTAAATACTATTTCTGGGTAGTATTGTGGTTTGTGAGGGTACTAACATGAAAAAGGAAGCAACAGATGTACAAATCAAAAGACCTAAACTATGGGAAGCGTATACAGAGACTGCTGAGAAATATCAACCAATACATAAGGCCACATATATATCTAGATCCCGGCCATGAAACCCAACCATGCACAATTTGCATGATTGTTCTCTTCTTGGAAGAGCTACTGAAGAGGCGATTCATAAAACGGCTTGTTATTAAATGTTTATCTAAAGTCATCTATGATAGGTACTGCATATTGAAGGCAATATTACTACATTGCTCCAGTGCAGCAAGTACAAACACCTAGATGCGCTGGGCTGCCGTGCTGCACAGCTCCTGCTGGCACCGCACCTCGCCCTGCATTTACAAGCCGTTTAGCAGGTCCCCACAACCAGCCCACCCAAAAACGGCACAATGTTAGCAGAGGACCAGCATCTTGCCTGCATTGATCAGAAGGATTTAATTTAATGTTTCCTTGGGCACCTGTATTTACAGCATTGTGAGCAACCCACTGAAGCTGGGTAGCAGCGTGTGTATGCACGTGCATGTGTGCACACACATGTATTTTACTTGATCGTGTATTTAATTATCACAGTATCACACACAGTCTGAAGAATGTTGAAACTTTCCAGTATCAGATCTGGAGGGAACAGATCACATCAATACTTTGGTTGCTTTGGTAGAACTCTATCAGAATATACTCTTCTGAAGGAAGACAATGAAATTCCTGTAGGTCACTGCTCAAAATCTGTCTTGTTGCCTTTAATCTTGCTCATCAGTCTTCTGCCTGCCCCATGCCTCTACTCTTACTGTCTGGACCATCCTAACTCCTCTTCCTTGTTTCCAGGGGTCTTTCATCCTTTGACCAGCACAGCAAGCCCTAGCACTCTACAGGCTACTATAAAAGGCATGAGAAATCAATAGCGCGGTGTCATGCATCTTTCTGCTATTCCTTCAATGAAGTTCTTGTGGCAGAGACTACAAGGAGGTTAGAATCCAATAACAAAATAACTATAGATGACTTGCCACTTTTTCTGGCGATTTTTCTGATTAGATTACCAGTGGAGTTGCTGGAGGCAAGCTGAACAGTCTAGATCTTCCCAGCTGTCTGCATTATTAACCTTTAAATCTGTCTATACACATTGCGCTTTGCTCGCTCCCCTTTTCCTCCAGACACCCCATTCGAGGCTTCCCCCCCCAAATGCTCAGACCTCCTCCCCGGCTCCGCCACCCTCCAGAGCCACCACACACCACGAACCCAGAGATCTCCACACAGCACTACCCCCAAACCTCCTTGGCACAAGGCACCAGATTCTCACTTCCACCTATTTTTCAACATCTGATTCCAAAAAAAATTTTACCCTCACTTTGACTATTTCTACTTGGTGGAGGGTAAAATCCATAAACCAAGTGTACTGGGCTTGCTGCAGTGGCAGGGGGACATGCATGGCCATTGCTTATCATGCCTATGTAAAAGTGCAGGATATCTTGCAATATTAGCAATCGTTCAAGAAAAGACGCCAGGTCTCCATCTGAGGGGCATTCTATGGTCTCACAGAAATCTATATATATATATATTTTTTTTTTTTTTTTTTACTTATTGCTTTGCAGTAAGACCATTTATCAAAAAATAATTGCATTTGTTTATTATATGCCTATTTTCCCTTTACATATGCATAAACCAAATGTTATTTCAGCTTGAATAAGAAGATCTTTCCAGTTTCGTATTTATTTTCTCATTCAGTGCATCAGTTTATAAGGCTCATTGAGGAAAAAGAACAGAAACAGAAAAACAGCTCATCATTGTATTTGTCTAAAAAAAAATAACATTATACTGATTATTTATTTTTAGTTGGAAGAGGAATAGTTTATAAGGTTTTATAATTAATATCCATTCAGCTTCCTTATTACATTATTCTTGAATTTTGCTCTTAACAAAAAAAAAAAAAATCTGACTTGCACCAAATTGTACAAGTGCCACTGCACAAGGTTTCAATGTGATTGATTATGGAGACCTCAGTTAGCGCCATCACAGCGACGCCTGTGTCAGCACTTCCATTAGCGTTTCCTTTTAAGAGCTGCACATCGCACATTTGAACCTTACAAATGAAGTCACATTCTTGAAAAACGTTTTTAAAGCTGTGTTAAAGCCCAGTGTAAAAATGAAAAAGAGGTAGAAATACCAGACTTTCACCCGTTTCCCTTGCTGCTAGAACAGGACAGAGGCTGGCAATGGGTACAACCTAAAATATATGGTAATTAAATACCAGGTCTTTCAGTGACCTCCGTGTACCACCTGGTTATTAGCATTACTTGGAAACACTGGGACTTGGAGGAACAGGCTTCATTCTGCTCCACCAGCAGAAGCATTTAAATGTACAAAAAATAAGGGACAAATACTCAAAACATGAATCCATGGCAGAGCCACCTCACTGAGCCTCTACACCCACCACACCTCCTCCAGCAGCCAGAAACACAGTTCTCAAACCAGTCACTTTACCAAAGAAAACCTCTTACCCTCAAAAGGAAGCGAGTATGAGCCTGCAAATCCACCTTCAGGCACAAGTCTGTTTGGTCTGCTAAGACAATAAATCTATAGGGTCTTTCACTGTCCCTTCTCTTGCCCCTTTCTCCCAACTAGATTAATTTTCAAGGATAAAATTTTCCAGAGGGAAGCTATCAATAGCTGCATATGCGCAGCTTGCTACACTTCTGTCATTTACTACCGCACATAAAGACAGAAAGTTGTATGAAAATTAGGGACTGGATTCACTTTGCGACTCTAGTTCTGAGCGCTGATGTTTTTCTGTGAAAGTTGCCGTTTGCTGAAAATAAATGGAGAGAAAGGAAAGAGAAGTATTAAAGCTATTTAGTTGTAATAGGGTTTGTGTTAGTGCAGGTGTTCTGTATTTGGGAGTTTTTTACTTTAGGTGCAATGTAATGTATGTTTGACTCATGGCTACTTTACTTGATTGAAGAGGCAGCCCCAGCAGCAGGATTAGTGGCAATCCTGCATCACATCTAAATCAGCATAAACTTCCAGCTTGAAACTGTTGAAGTTGCACAGTGTCTTTTCGCATTTTTTCTTCCTAAGACATTTCATTTATGTTTTCCCGACTAGATGCCTTAGAGCCTCATAGATTACAAGTGTAGGAGCGTTACCATATAACGGAAGTGTGAGGCAGGAGCCAAACAGGTCCATTATGGGGAGAATTACAATCATGCAGCTACCGAATGAGGATGTATTACACCTGTGTTGGGACACAGAAGAAAGGGCATTTTTATAAATCAGTTTTCACCAAGTGGGTTGGAAGGGACCTTAAAGACCACCCAGTCCCACCCCCTGCCACGGGCAGGGACACCGGCCACCAGCCCAGGCTGCCCCCAGCCCCGTCCAGCCTGGCCTCGGGCACTGCCAGGGATGGGGCACCCACAGCTGCTCTGGGCAGCCCGTGCCAGCGCCTCGCCGCCCTCACGGGGAAGGATTTCTTCCTAATACCTAATCTGAATTTGCCCTCTTCCAGCTTAAAGCCATTCCCCCTTGTCCCGTCACTACATGCCCTTGTAAAAAGTCCCTCTTCAGCTTTCTTGTCAGCCCCTTTAGATACTCGTAGGCTGCTACAAGGTCTCCTTGAAGCCTTGTCTTCTCCAGGCTGAACCACCCCGACTCTCTCAGCCTGTCTCGATAGGATCTGTTTGCCTGTCCTGGTTGCAGCGCTCCCCAGGGCTGCCCTCGGTGGGAGCCAGGGGTGGCCCCATCACCCCAGCCCCTCTCACACTGCATCAGCCGCTCTCATGTGAGCTGCCGGCTCCTGGCAGGTCTCTGCGCTCCCCTGGGGTATCCCCAGCTCAGGAACCCCACCCCATATGCCACAATCCCCCGATCCGCTGTGGAATGCGCCTGCACCAGAGCTGATGCCTTGGTGAGTGACTGCCTGCACCAAACAGGGATGCACATGGGGCACATGGCTGTCAGCGTGGCTGCAACCGCATCCCACCTGGGGAAGGATGGCAAGGAGAGCAGGAGTCACAGGCAAAGAGCCAGTCCTTCACAGAGCCAGCAGCCAGCCCAGCTTATGCTAAATACTTCACGACTTGAAAACTCATGCAACTTTTTGAGCCCAAAGGGAAGCTTTCAAAATTGGCTGGTTGCTAGAAAGTGAGGCAAAAAAACCCCAAAAAACCCCACAAACAAACAACACCACACACAACCAAAAAACAGGACTGCCTTTAAATTAGGAAGTATGAGATGCGTCTTTAAAATATTATTTTTATATACATTATGCAGTGCTTCCCAAATAAGGTTCATAAAACCTCTATCAGGAACAAAGCAAGGTTGATGTAAAATGCTAGCTATTCAAAACAAAACCAACATCTTCCGGCAGGACAATCACAAAGGCCAATGTACACACTTCACTCAGACTGCAACTAACTCTTAAATGAACACGGTGCTGCCCAATGATCGTATCTGCTCAGCAGCTCAAAGGCTGAACACAGTCCTGTTAGCAGTGGGTTAAGAATGTTCTCAGATCGTTGCTCAAGTGAACACACGGAGTAAAAACTGCACTCAGAAGTGTGCACTGCCAGGCAGAGTGAGCCAGTTGTAACTGCGATGTCACCAGAACATAAAAAAAATAATGACCCCTCTCCCAAATTCCCTGACTATAGATGTGCTCCAGCAACTCCCTGTGCTCCAGTACAAGCGACTGCAGTGCCTTCAAACTTTAATTCAGTGCTGGTCAGCGTGAGTGAGCAGTAAATGCTCCAGGAGCGTGAAGCCAGCCTGAAACATTGCCACAGCACACCACCGATCAATAACCATTTGCATTCCCTTTTCTCATTCTCTGTTATCTTTAATGAAGTTCTTTTCCAAGACTAAGAAACAAGGAGAAACACTATTTTCTAGGCAATCGCATCCAGTTCTTTTGCAACTTATGCTAATTTTGCAGTTCTTCACTGGTTTAATTCTCTATTTGCTGTCTAACTCCAGGACACCACTGTACTCCGGCACTCCTGTATTTTGCAGACACACCATTTCATTCCACTGCCTGCTCCATCTGGAGCCAATGTTAATGCACAATGCAGAGAAACCTTCATCTCGTATAGGACAACACCTTGACATTTTGGTCTCTGTCAGCAAATGCACCCCAAACCTCAGAGCATGTAGTTACTACCAAGCTTTTCGAGGCTCTGTCCTCAGAGCACATCTACTTCTTACCCCCTTCCTGAGGATTTTATTTCACATCAATAAAGGAAATTACCCTGGCTGGGATTGAAGATTTATCTCTTTCTTAAGGCAGTTTGACTTACAATCCTGCTCCTAAATATCATATTTCAAGATCTCTTCCTATTCCCGAGGTGAATACCCCCAGCACACGTCCACTCTCCTCTGCCAGTCCTGACCTGCACCAAGCATTCGGAAGTATACGCATCAACATCTTAAGCTCCTAAATTAAAGAAAAGATTTTTTTTTTTTTTTTTTTTATCCCCACTTCTCCTTTATATGAGAAGCACAGGGAGGAGTAACTGTTGGAGGGTGACAGAAGAATTAATGCCACTTCTCCTGCATTACAAACCTTTTACTCCTTCTGAATTTGCTCTGTGCTGAAGGAAGCATTTTAATGTGCATTTACCTGATGGAAGAGTTATAGGCTATTGAAAGGATAACGCAGTAAAATGAAAAACCTACTAAAAAGCTGTTTTGAAAGTGAAAAGCCTTTAAACTTCACATACTGTTAAAACAGGCTCAGAGGGTATCAGCACAGAAATGGAGCATTATCTCTGAAACACTAACATTAGCTGCTTTTCTTTATTATTCTGAGGAGTAGGAATATCACCCGTTTCTCATGTTGAGACTCACAATGTAAAAAGAAAAATCTAGAAGAGGTGAAAATAGATGAAAATCAGTAACAAATTAAGGGTTTCTGCTGTGGGTTATTTTTGTTTCAAACATTTTTAACTTAATTTGAATTTTTCTTAATTCGCACAGCTTGGCATGTGGTTTGGGAAACTGTCCAGTGGGGCAGAAACCTGTACTGAGACCCCTGTACAGGGTAGAGTCCTGCAGCCACCCACAACACGCTTTATCCCCTTGCACAGCATCAGTGCTGGTCCACTGCCACGCAGAGAGTCCATCTAGGACGTATCTTGCTGCTAAACAAAGACAGCAGCCTGCACCGAGGGTGCGGGAGCACTCCTCATTCGTTCACGCCAGGAAAGTGCATGGAGAGCTGCATCTGAAAGGGCAGATAGAAAATAAGAGTACATATATATTCACTGCCTTCCCTTTGAAAGTGCTCTGCACAAGGAATAAAACCAAGCAATGACTGATAAAAATCAACAAAACGTTGTTTCCCTTTGAATACAAAGGCACCAAATGAAAACAGGAGTCACATTTAATGGCCTAAGAAGAAAAGCTTGGGATAAAAAGCAGGGATAAGCCGCAATCATCGGTCATTAACATACAGAGTATATTGGGCGAAAGCAGCATTTCAGGGCTTTTTATTCTTTTAAGAAAGGACATGGAATAAAATGAGTTTTGATGCAGGGCATATTTCACATGTTAAGCTGATCCACACAGATATGCCATGACTACACAAACAGGAGTACAAGGTGTGGCGTGCACAGACACCCATGAGGCCAAGGCAGTGGTTACAGGTGAAAATAGGTTAGATGAGTGCCATCCATGAAAGCCCCAGAAAACCAGTACCACCAGTTTAAAGCAGAGCAACTAGATGCCCAGCATGAAGCACACGATACAAGCCAAGAACAGGCAGACACTGTATTTCAGATTGGAGACTGGAATTAGGCTTTTCCACCAGCTTATAGTTCAAATTCATCCCTTGGAGCCTTAGAAGAAGTAAGTAAATCTACAAATTTAAAAATGAGGGACAACACAAGAGACTCCCTGGCCTGTCATCCCAGCCTCTCTCGTTGCAACTTGTCCCCTTGGGTCAGCACACACAGCTCTCCGGCAGCTTTGGAGGAAAGATGCAGTGATGGATGGGATCAAAAGAAATGCAAGAGGGGCAGCATTTCCCCAGTCCCTTTAGACCACTGACCTAAAAGGAAAGGAGTGTTGCTATACTGGGCTCTACAGGAGCAGACAGGTAAATAGGAACATCCCATGCTAAGGATACAGCAATTTCCCCTATGCATACAGAGCTCAAGCAACAAGCTCAAGCACCGGTTTCTTTGCTGCTGCCCCTTGAAAAGGCACCCAGGCTCTCCCACCCTGCAGGATCCACACAGGACCCACCACCACCTCCCCATGACCCTGGTATGCATGCACTGGAATACTTTGCAGCTCAGCATTTCGATGCAGGAGCCCATAACTTGGCAAAGGAAACACATGAGCGGCGAAAGAGGGATGACTGGAACAGCCTGGGGAAAAGCTCACTTCAAAAACATTTGCTTGAGAAACAAAAATTGTGTTCATTCATCCCCAGCCTGGCTCTTCACATCGCACCATGGCTCAGCAAGCCATTGCAGCTGCTGACAGCCCCCAGCCACGACCGGACAACGCAGCCTTCCTCATGCCCTCATCTTCCCCACGCGTGGCTCCGTCAGATCAACTGCAGTGCAAAATGACTTCAACCCGTTCGTAATGGGAGAACATATCCAGCAGGCAAAAATCCAGCTGGTATTTTGTGCTCACAGTAAATAGGATTACTGGCAGCAGTGAAAAGTGAAGTCCTGTGCTGAACAACACACTGGGGATGGCAGCTGCTTTCCAGCCTTGGACTGCAAATACCATCTTGCCAAAGCTTTCTGTACTAATGGGACCTATTTTCTCTATAGGAAAGGAAAAGGCAGGAGAGAATTCAATTTTTATGCTTCTGAGTCTCCTATTGATGCGCATGTGTTCAACTGCTCCCACTCCCATTAACACCCAGCATGGGGAGATTCAAACAACTTCATAGCTGCTACAAGGTGGGGTTGTCCAACAGACAGAGCAAGTGTTTAAAAAAAAATGAAAGTTTTTATTTTATTTGAAAATTTTCTGTACTAAATAATGTAGCACACCTTTGACTTAAAAACCTTTACTTCTCAATGCAAATATTTGTCTCTGGCTAAAGTACAAACCAAAGCTGCCAACTATTCCCGTTCATAATCCTCACCAACGCCGACAGGAGTTGCGTTTGCAGAGCAGGTCTCCACAGGGATCCCGGAGGGTGATTTACTGACTCCAACACAACTTGCAGGCACTAAATGGCTGCCACCAGGTTACTCAGGTGGAAGAACATGCACAGTGCTCATTTCAGAGGAGGGGGGAAGGTCTGAAACTGTCAATGAAAAGAAATCCCTCAGGTCTCACCGTGAAATGGAGTGAATGACCAGCTGGCAAGGAGGCAAGAGGGAAGAAAAAGGGAAAATGAGAAAAAAAGAAAATTGCTCTTGGTGTGTGATGGCAGGAGCAATCCTGAACTGAAACAACTTTCCCAAAAGTTCACATTTAAAGTTGTTACTGTCTTAACAGCACCCATTTCAGTGGATAAAATGCATGAAAAATAAAAAGTGAAAACATCTCTTCCCATGTAAATGCCTCTCCACTAGAAACAGGGCTCGGATTCCCAGGAACGGTAGAAGGACCATTTTTCTTGTTTGGTAATGTGAAAACCCAAAGCACATCCCTGGTCAGTAACAAAAGGGTGACTCCCCGGGTCAGGGGCTCAGTGTTCCCAAGCCAGCATAGGTGGCTTTGTGGGCTCAAACCCCCTTAACAGGGCCACCCCTGCCAGAGCTACCGGGCTGCAAAACTGTTTGGGACTTTCTCCTGCTGGATTTGCTATGCACATTTGTGCTGCCAAATTAAATTGATTTTATACTGAAATATTGCTGTGGGATTACATACCATCATGTGAGGTGCAGATTATTTAACACAACTAGTAGCAAATGCGTAGTTATTAAACAGAGGGCTGGGAGAAAGAAAGAATCATAATTCAATACTCTTGCTTAAAGCAAATAATGCATTTTGAAAGGACAAGGAAAGATCTTGTTTCTTCTCGTGCATCTTTCCCAGCACAACTGTTTCATGCACTCAGACTAAATAAATGCCTGAATGTCTCTGAAGACATAAATTGGGATATAGCAAAGAAAGCTGCTAACACCAAGCTTTGTACTGCATGGTCCAAAGGGAGTCCATGGTAGGGACAAGGCAGAATGCATTAAATCTCAATTAGATCATAGTACACAACAAAGCACAGAACATTATCATCGAATTTGCTCACGCAAGGATTAACTGGTTTCCTTCAGAGAGGTCTGCACTTGTGCAGCGTCTTGGGGACAGAGTGGCTCTTTGCGGTGAAGAGCAGGCACTGTTCTGTACTCTTTTAATGAATTGCACCCATTAAATGCATCTCATGACACAGTATTTTACATGTATATGTGTAAGTGACAGACTGCAGGCTGTGAAGAGACACACCTCAGTATTTTGGAAGTGCTTCCAGAGTATATTTAGCTAATAAATCTTACTGGTGACTGTCTGGATATGCCTGAATGTCAAAATAAGCTGTGTAGAAAGAAAAATACAGAAAAATGAAGAAAAGATAAAAGAAAATTAAGCTTTGGTGACATACTTTAGAAAAACATTAGTAAGGTCATATCTTAATGATTTGGGCAACATTATAAAGTCGTTATTTGCAAACGTCTTTGTTATACAATGCTCAGTATTAATAAGCCCTCATAATTACGTGTGCAAACAGTTTACCCTTGGTATTATGAATACAACCAGCTGAAGTGCACCCGACAGCCGGGCGTGCGGCGATGTGCGGGCAGGGCTGGCAGCAGCACCCAGCCAGGATTCCTGCTGGCTTCTGCTGGCCAGGTCTGATGCATGAGCCTCCGTGACAGCACCTCCCTCTGCAGCGGGACATGCAGGAGGATTTATTTGGCTACATAAAAAGATTTTTCATCTCATCCCCATCTCCTCTGAGCCAAACTAAGGTTCACTTCCATACAACTTTATAGCTCTGCAAGACTTTTTCTACCAAATGCTGCATTTTTCCCCTTAGCAATACCTTGCCACGACACCCGACTATACTCGTTTCCTTCCACCCAGCCATTTCCATAGCTCTAACCTCTGCCTCCGAAATCTTCCAGCACTGGGCATTTCGAGTGCTATCAGCAAGGACAGGCTCAGTGCGAATAGTTTGCACTTTACTCCTAAAGATCAGTTAATGAAGTGCAAAACTTCAGGGCTGTTTGATTAAAGAGCTAATGGTTGTAAAATCAATATGCTAGGGAGTGAAGCTTTCTTCATATTTAAGTATTAAAAAAAACCCAAAAGTCTTAAATTTTATGTAGAATCCAAATGCAACAATAGAGTGCAGACAGGCTGTTTGTCAGTGTCGGTAGCTGTTTTATGCAATTTACAAACACCTGCTGTTAGTACACCTTAAAACACACATTATTCAATAAATTCTGTAGAAATTTTCTTGAAAGTGGCAGTGCCTTGACTCACTTCTGCAAAAGCACTATGATATCCATACTCTGCATTAACATCTTTTAAAAGGTTTCCCGTTTTAAGGAGCAGTACGAGTAGTCTAAATCACAGCAACACCAGCAGCTTCAGCAGGGTCCCCATCAGCTTTGGAGTGTACTACTTTAATTTGCACCAGTCAGACCTGTCCCCTACCCACAAAAGACTGTTCAGTCAACTCAGTACATGGCTTGATGAATGCACTCCACCACCACACATCTGGGCTTGAAAACTTCAAAATAAGCCAATCATAATATTTTCATTAAAGACATGAGCTATTGTTCCTCTCCACAATGAAGCCCAGAAGACAGTCGCTAATCTCCACAATTGAGGGCTCTCTTGAAAGAAGACATCACGCTGGCTTTCAAAAACCCATCTGGGACACGGAGTTCACAGCTATGAACCCTTCCAGCCTCAGCAGGGGTTTTTTTGTACAAACCTGACATTAAAGCACCCACCCTGCCCCAAAATAGCTCTGAGTTTCAGATGTTATAACTCCCTTAATGGTTAGGATACAAGCTATATGGTCACAGCCCAAATTATATTATGCATCCCCTGACTGCACACACTGAGATTATGACTGCTCAGTGCACTCAGCACACACATGGTCACAAGGGAACACTAAAAGCAAATTCTGGCCCTGTCTATCATCCATAATTCAAGAGAAATCAGGGTTAAAAAAAGTGCATGAGCAATTGACATAATTTATATGCTGCAAGTGGGAGACTTGGCAGTCTCTCGCATCATAAAGTTTAAATAACGGTAGTTTAACACCAGATGTACCCGCAGCTGTCCTGAGCATAATGCCATTAGCTCCATTACGGCATGGAGCAAACCCTTCCTTAGGTGGGTACCCCCAGCCTTGCCCCACCAGGAGCCCACTTCACACAGGATTTCACCAGGAATAATCAGCTGAGCACAAACTATTCGGTACTAACATCACATTAAATAGAAAAGGCAACAAAAAAAAACCCCTCCACACCAACACAAAACCACACCTTGAAAAGTTTTGTGATGTAATTGTGAAAGGTGCTACCTTTAAAATGAAAGGAGGAAAGAAAGGAAAAAAGTATCAGCATCTCTTCTGAAAATACAGCCAGTCTTTCAGCAAAGGCACAAGGCTTTAGAGATGCTGTTGCAAATTTTGATCAATATGGTGACATTTACGTTTGGAGGATATACTTTCTTCCTGTTGTAAACTAACAAAAAATATTCTTCTTTCCACTGACTTTACACAAGGGAGTATCAAATTAATGCAGCCTGAGTGCACACTGAGGGGTATTAATTGATTGTTCAATCTAAACCAGCTTTTAGTCAATATTTCTTGCTGAAACAAGAGAAAGTTGGAACAGTGACTGCTTCCTCCCGCCATGCTCAGGTTTATCCATAGCATGGTATTTTCAGTGGAAAACCTAAACTTACCAGAAATGAAGGATCCCATCAACCCAAGAGCAGGGTCAGGCTCTGGGACTAGGGCTGCCAAAAGTCCCACCTGCAAATCAGCTTTTTCAACTAGTTCATTCTTTTCCCAGTCCCTCTGCAATTTGCCATTGGATGATTCTAAAGAGGCAGAATAACTGATGCCAACAACAATTGCAGAATTAAATCTAGTGAATGCACAACCTACAAAGCCCAAGCCAAGCCTACAGCCCAGCCACAACTCCTGCTCTTCAGCCTCTTTTCAACAGAGGAATTTTGCAGAAATCACATGAGAACTTGAAGACAAGAGATCCCTAAAGCAGAAGGACTTAGTGAAAATCACCATCAACCTCTTGGTTTCACAGAGCACTGCACATATCAGGACGCATTCACGTTATTACCAGTCCAAGTACCACTATTCTGCAGTTAATGCTGCAATACCAGATTTGCAGGGGTCTTTTGCTTCCTTTGTGTTGTGCTCAGCTGGCAAGTATAGCTAAACTGTGTTAAAAAAAAAAAAGTCAGCATCAGCACTGAGCCTGAATCTTTGGTCAAAAAGTCCTTTTGTGCATCCCGTGTGCAGATTCAGCACATCCATGGTACAAAGATGAGGTACTTGCCGATTTATTCTGGAAGCACAAAACTTGGTGAACACATAGCACCAAGAAAAGGTGGTTTTCCCTGCTCTGATTCAGCTAACAAGCAGCAGCAGAGTCTAGCAGGTATGATGGGGAGTGGTAACACTCTCCTCTCTCTTTCAGAGCAGAATATGGAAGTTAAGTAGAGATCTAAATCCTCAGAAACTAGTCACCTAAAAAAAATCCTAAAAGACCTCAATCTCCCTTTTTCTTTTTTCCCCAGCAGCACCAGCACTTTTTAATTTCACTGCATCCAGGAAGATGGGTCTCCATCCCTGGGTGTGCTGAGCAAGCACATCATTATTATCTGAGGGAACAAGGGCTCCCGAGTTACGGGGGCTTTTTTCCCCTTCTTTTCTCTAGGTCACAATCTAATATTCTTATCTGAGATTGCAGAGAGCATCATCTAGACAAACTGCTCACTCACTCTCCCAGTTGCACCCAGGAGCGCACTTGCACATGGAAAATAAAAGGTGCAAGTTTGAAATATGACAGCGAGCATCCCTTTTAACACAGCCACGTGAACTGCCAGTGTAAAGCGCTTCGCATGGGATTTACAACACGCATTTTTCTACTACATGAGGTGGGGAGAGAAATCTGCAAAGAAGGCAGAACATAATTTAGGTTTATTTATGAGTTATCTTCTTTCTTCCAGTAGCTGGAGAAGAATTTAAATTAGGCATTTCCAGTGCTTCTCTGAACACCTGAACCTCCACGCACCCATGAAGTTCAGTGAAAGCTCTGGACTATGTTATTCCCTGACTAACAAAACACAATATACGGCACCCTTACTGCCACCCCATACTGACATAATGTTAAAATTAGTTGCACATCTGGAACCAGCAAACATTTTGAGCAAATTAGTACAATGAGTGACTTGAAAAAAAATCCCCCTCTGTGAGCCAGATAGCCTACAGCTGAGTAGTGAAAACACAGTGGGGAAAAAAACCAGCAGAATCCCATACTCCAACCTGAATAACGAAATGCAAGACTTCTGCAGCCTCCTTTCTGCACCAAAGGGTATCTCTGCATGAAGGCTTGAAAATACTTATTAACTTGTTCTCTGCTGAAGGGTCCTTTCAGTTTTTCCCAAGTCATTTCACAGCCACATGGACAAGCAGAGCAATGGATGCCTCACTACAAACAAACCTAAGCAAAAACTAATTGCTAGGGAAGTTTTATCTCAGAGTCAGTGTAAGCTGCAGGGTCAGAACAGTCCATCCAGCACAGGGCTGATACTGCTACAATGATCTCTGCAGGCTCTTAGAAGGCTATGGATAGGAATAACTTATCCAAAATCACATTCAGGAGAGACCTAGGCAACGCTGCTTGCAGCAGCGCTTCTTTACTAACCTGGGGAGAAAGAAGTCCCACACTGCAAGTCAGAATTATACCTTGAAATACTTTGATTATACTTGGATGTGCCCCACCAAGCTGGTAAGAGGAGATGAGCACAGCCCAGGGCACACAGCTGCTTGCCCAGCAACTGGAACCATCCATCACCCAACATGAACCTGCTGACGGCTTGTTTTATTTTCCTGTTTGCGGAGGAGCAAATCTAATGCCAAGCAGCACACACAACCCACTCATTTTTCCCTTACCACAAGGAGCCTGGAATTCAGTCTGTCCCCTGGGGCATGGCACAATGTACACTTGCCTTCCACAGCCACACATTACGGAGAGCATCAGCCCTCAGAGGGGATCCAGGACCCTTCTCACACCATATATGTGACAAGGTCCTTCAGACAAATTCTGGAGACAGCAGCCAGCAAAGAAAGCACGTTGGGACTTGGCAAGCATTGGCCAACTCACCCAACTCCTCTCCAAGCCTGGGAAGCTCAGCAGGGCCATCTCAGCAGTAGCGTCCCCGGCAGCAGTAAACAGTCCCTGCCACTGGGTCACGCCAGACGCCAGACACCATAAATTGTCTGACCTATGTCGCTACAGAGCTTGCTCACCTGGGACACCCACCTCTGCCTGATATATCAGCTCCTACTTCTTATTGCCAGGCCTCTTCCACACTGACTCTGTATGACCACACAGACAAACAGCAAGGCAGGAACCAGAGGGAAGCTGGATTTATCGGGACAGAGGATGCTCCCCACCCCTTCCCCACCAGATGCAGTGTGTTAGCAAGACCCAACCTTGCTTTTCCCACTCCCACCCACACCTGAGCCCCATTATGTTCACACAACTGATCTGTCTCCCTAGGACCAAATGTGTAGCCAAGTTAAATGGATTCTGCACTTCAAACAAAGCACAACAAATGAAACTTTGCAAGTGTCAGATTTACAGTTTTTAAAACCAAAACATTTTAGGGACAAAGCAATTTTATTTGTGAGACCTTTCCTCCTAACAGGGGCTGCCTGCAGAACCACCTAGTGAGGTTTTCCCTTCCTGATCCTTACAGTGACTTGTGTATTTAAAACATCTGGGGATCACAGACCTTCAGCACTGCTTCTCACATGTGCTTAAAATGCCAGGGCACAGCCCCCCACCCCAAAGCACAGCCTTGGTGTCTGGGCTACCCCGAGCAGGGCAGGGCACTGTGCCCTTAATGGGGAGCACCCCGCGCTGCTCGCAGCGCCAGCCTGTGCTCTCACCCTGCACACTGAGTTGAGAAGTCGGACCATTCACTCATTCATAGAGACACAGAATGGTTTGGGCTGGAAGGGACCTTAAAGACCACCCAGTCCCACCCCCTGCCACAGGCAGGGACACCGGCCACCCGCCCAGGTTGCCCCCAGCCCCGTCCAGCCTGGCCTCGGGCACTGCCAGGGATGGGGCACCCACAGCTGCTCTGGGCAGCCCGTGCCAGCGCCTCGCCGCCCTCACAGGGAAGGATTTCTTCCTAATATCTAATCTAAATCTCCCCTCTTTCAGCTTACAGCCATCCTCCCCTGTCCCATCACTACATGCCCTTGTAAAAGGCCCCTCCCCAGCTTGCTTGTCAGCCCCTTTAGGTACTGGCAGGCTGCTGCAAGGTCTCCCTGGAGCCTTCTCTTGCATTATGCAGCACGATAACAATATTCTTTTGAAAACACATGAAAGATTAAGATAGAAGGTGTTTGTTTTAGAGCTAGGTAGAAGGTGCTGCACCAAAAACTCACACCTTTCATTGACTTCTGATGCTGGTGCTTCTTTATATTCAACTTTGAGACACAGAGGGTGAGACTGCTTTAATTGCTCAGCTTGTTGCAACTCCAGAGGTAACACCCACATTGACTCTCCTCCCTCCTACTACTTTAAGTGGCTCATGGTTTCAGTCCCAAACCAGCAAATCCAGGGCCTCTGTCACTGATGTGCATGATGCAATGTCTTACAAAGCACCCACATTCATCATCAACTAAAAAGTTCATTCCCAGTATACTTCAGAAATATGTTTTAGATTGTATGAAACATTGCAAACACACAGTTTATATTCTGCTGTGATTTTCTGGTATCACATATAAGACATCATCTGATCAGCTGAGAAACCACACAGCTCTGCAACTCCCTGAAGTACACATCCCTAAGGGATAGACAAGCCCAGAAACCTCCCAGATAGAAATGTTACACAAAAGACTTCATAAAAAATACCCATACAAAATTCAAGACGTGAAGTGCCTTCTCATTCCTAAGGCATCATGGACAAACTACTCCTAGTTTTAATGAGAAGTAGTGCCAAACTTGCAAATGCAATGTAAGTATTTGCAGCCAGCAGCCCCCACTGGCTCTTGCTTTGTAAACACCAATTTGCAAAACCTCATTGAGCATTTACAAACTTGATCCTTTGTAAAATTTTATCCCTGTTTATAGCTCACATTGCAAGAACACCACAGTGCTGAGGGAAAAAATAATCTAACTTACTTCAGCCATTAGCATAGTGAAATGTTCTCATTTTGTTGGGAAAAAGCAATGTTTTTGTCTGCTTGGTGTTATTTTTATGGCTAAATTGCAGATTTTCACCCATAGAAACTGTCATTGGCCACCCCAAAAAGCTGGAATTTGTGTCCACACAAAGAGGGCTGGCTGTGCAGAACAGGGATGTGCAGCCACTGCCCCATCCTCTGGCACCGCCAGCCACATCCTCAGCCAAGCACCTCCCAGCCTCAGCCAAACATGGGGCTTTCAAAACCAGTTTGCTACATACATGAAATAGCAAAAGAAAGAAAATAGGGTCAGCATTAAACTACAGAGATCCCACTGATATTTCAATGATCTATGTTACCTTGGCCCTCCAGCACTACTGACACATTTTGGCTTGGGAACATTGCTGGAGTAAAGGAACAAACAAAGCTCACAGAAAAAATTTCACAGTGTGACAAGAAGTGCAGGAGAATCATCCAGTCTCACCCGGAGGAAATATTACACCAAATAACTGCAATTCTGATTACTTGTGTAGGACTGCATTTAATACCTCTGCTCATCTTCAGCTGCATGTTGCCTTACATACAGTATTGCTGAAGTTAATAAAACTGAAGTCGAAGTGTGAGCGTGGATGGCGGATGCTGCATTTTACACACACCACAATGAAAGGGAAACTAAAAATCCCTTTTTTTTCCTGGAAGCATCATCAGGGTCCCATCTGGAATCCCCTGAAAGCAGTGGGAGCTTCGCCATTAATATCGGTAGGAAAAAAGAAGTCCCAGTTGTATTTATTCTCTCCAGCCTGCCAAGCTATATTTAAATCCCTTTACTCAATAGGAAGGAACTTAACCAACCTGGAAAACAACAAATCAATGCTACTTGCATTGTTTTTCATGTCTGACTACACATTAATGCTGTGCCAGACACCATCAGCGTCAAAAAAGGTGTCAGCCCTCACCAGAACTGCAGCATTTTCTGAATGAAAAAAGAGAAAAAAAGGGTTGAGAAAAATTATTAATTGCTGGGGGCATTTTTTGTGCTGAACCTCCCCTATGATTTGGGCAGGGCTCCTGCCTCTGGAAACATAAACAGGGAAATTTTTCCACGTTGAGAACAGGCGTTTCCTTACAGCACAACTGGTGGATGGAGAATTGGTTTCCTCATCAGTTAAGACGATCCTGAAGGCCCAGCTGGGACACTCTGCTTTCTGCACCAGATCAGGAAGGTTCTAAGCAATAATATCGAGCCAGAACTCGACGCTGTGCTGTCAGATAAAATTCTGTTTGAAGTGCAGCAACCACCTCCCCACTTCAAAAAACTGACAGCCTGTGGTATCTACTTGCCACTCGTTAATCAGCTATGCATAACAGGTGAGAATTGTTTGCAACATTTCCATGTTCAGGTTAACTCATTTCAGAAGAACACAGCTGCACTTACAAGCAAACTTCAAAAACAAAGTAAAAACACAGTTTGTATGCACATCTCTTCCTTATGTATTTAGTTGCTTTTTAAACTAATTTTGAATCCAGATGCTGTAAGAGCCATGTGTGCTGGTCACTGCTGGGCTCCCTGGGAATCCTCAAGCCAAAGGGAGAAGGCAAAGTGTCACAGTCAAGTGTTTAGAGACAGCAACCACAGGAGCCATGTGAGTGGAAAGATTTGATTCATTGTTGCTGAATACAAAATGGATATAGAAAAGGAAAAAATGGATATAGCTGTATGCAAAGAGAGTTGAGCATGGAAAGGCTCCAAAATCAGTGCTTTTGGTAATCAAAACATTATCCCACTGAAATTCAGAAAAGTCTACAAAATTATTTCATATCTTCTCCAATAAAACTTTGGCAGGACTATGGTAGAATATAAGGAATAAAATTAATCCCTTTTTTCAAGAGAAAATTTAAATATATTTGACTACCAAAAGTTTGTACAGCTAAGAGTTTCTAGCAAATATTGAAAAAAACTCTCCCAAAGTTAAATGTATTTAACATTACATAAGACAATAAAAAGACAGTGGAGATTTGCAGACCAGACCGTCCGTCATACTTAAATTAAAACATAAACCCATGGTAATGTATTCTCCCTCTTACTCTCCTAAAACACTAACCAGAGTTTACTGCAACAGACTCTGGGAAGAGAAAGGGCCATATCTTCAAATGCAACAGAAATACATTTCCTCAAGGACAGGAGAGCTCATGGCTCTTTCTGCACATTATGGACCTTAAAGATGCTGATACTTAATAACCCTTAAGGGCCAATAAGGAAAGAAAAAAAAAAAGCTTTTTTTTTTAAAAAAAAAAGCGCCTAAAGGGTCTTGAAGAAACCAGTAATAAATAAAAAGTTCTTGAAATTTTCACAGGGGCAGTCCCGTATTTACAGCCCATCAGCTTGGCTGTGCACTAAGGAGAATCCCTCCGGCTGTAACACAGAGCCTCAGCCCGACAGGACAGTGTCAAATCCATGCTCACAGGTCCTGCTCCTGCTGAACCAACCCCCACCAGAGACCCTGTAGAAGCCAAACACCAGAGGAGCAGGTTCACTAATGCCACGGCAGGGACACGGACATTATCTGGCTTGGAAACACACTGCCAGGCTGCAAGCCCCCTGCGGGAGCACAGCCATGCTGGCAGCAGCACTGGCAGCAGCACCGCCTGTACCCTGCCAAAGCCCAACTAATTCAGGCAACTGGGAATGAGTTTCAAATGGGTTAAGCTTTAATCAAGTCAATCTTCAAAGCTCTGTCGCCCAGTTGCGTTGAAACAGTTTACAGACTATCAAAACTCTGCATCTGAGCTGGATTATTAGACGACTGCGACCAGCCATTTTGGTAATTAATTTGTATTTGAGTGGCATTGTTTATTTCTGCATATTTGAGCAATGCTATTTTTCCATCAGATATGGTTTTGTAGCTGGAAAAAATGGCTTGAGTGTATTGCAGGATCTTTAATCTTTGTTCACATGCAGCACTAACTTCTTTGAAATATTCAAAGTTTAACTAATTGATTTTGCTTCTGGCAAGTCTCACTTGCATATAGCTTTGCTGAGTGTGTAGACCTGCACTCTGAAATAACTACTTATTATCCACCTGCTCTATTTATGGACGAATGGACAAATGTCAATTAATACAGATCTAAAGTCTAGAAGACAGAGAGTGGTCAGTATCGAGTAGAGAAATCAGAGTAAAGACTAAGAAACTTTCTTTGACGGCGAAGGCCAACCTCCACTGCCTTTGCTTTGCAATATGGCAGGAGCAAGATGGATAGATGACAGAAGGGCCAGGGATGCAAAATGCTGATACCCATCCACTTTGTCCTTTTTGTGGCTTGTTTATTCATGGATTTCAGATTATCTCTGGAAAATCATATAGGAATTTATCAACATACTCCTTCAAAATGCCATGTAAATATTAACTACCCTTACTTAGCTTAATCACTGTGTGCTGCGTGTTAATGGATGTTATCCTTGATGCAGAGAAGTTTCTGTAAGCGGCCAAATTAAGGAAATTTGTCTAAACCCTTCACATTTTCCTGTCACAGCATCAAAACTGTTGCACGGGACTGTTTTGGAAAAAGGTGGGGGAGCCAGATGCAGACAATGGAGTGGTGATTTTTTGAGACAGTGGGACGTATCTCCCAGCCCTGCGCATAAATGTTTTACCAAAATGAGGTGCTTAAAAGCAAGTGGATACTTGGCACAGTGATGAGCTTAGAAATCAGGATCCAAAGCATTATAGGTGAAATGCTTCTCCCAAACTATTCTAGCGCCCAGACGTCATTAGCTTTTTCCATGTTGAAACAAATGAAAAACATTAATGACCCTAAGTAAACTGAAACACTGTGCTTGCCAGCTGAAAGAACAGATTACCATACTTCATTTTCTGTTAATTCTGTAAGAATCAGCTGTCTCTAAAGATGGGTTTTTCCTGCTTTCCCATTCCACTCTGCCCAGTGACAGCGGGTGGTAGGTGTCACATAACTGACACTGCTGGGTCCTGACACTGCAAAGCAAGACGGTCAAATTAAACCTTCTGCAAAAGGTATGCACAGCTTCCCCGCTGGTTTTCTGGTGGGGATTGCTGAGGCAGAGCCTTCCCCGCTGTCCGGAGCTCAGTGCAAGCCAGACCTCCTGTAGCACAGGTGCCATCCATCAGATCCGTGTCAGCAGCCTTGGTGGAAATAAGCATGCCTGTCCACAGAGGGTAAGACCACATCACTGAGTGTGGAAACTTTCAAAATGGAAAAAAAGTGTCAAAAAATAAACTTGCATACTAAACATTCTTTTTAGTAAGGTCTTTAGAAGAAAAATGATGGTTGTACTTTTTTTTAGGTTAATAAAGAGTTGCATGGAGACAAGAGACAGCAGTATTCACATTCATGACACCTTAAACAGCCCCTAAAGGTTTCCTGTCTTCAATTTAACTCAGCCTCTAATAACCTGTTAGCATGAAAATGACAGTCAAGTCAACATAAGCTTAGATGCCTTTTCAAGATACAATTTCCTTTCACATTACAGAGATACTTCTCACATCAAGTCAAGCTATGAAAAAAAACCCACAAAGCCACCCCTTGAAGTGCTCCAGAACTTACCAAACATTTGAATGCTTTTCAAAATATATCTTGGCACTTTTCTCTGAACACAATTAATACTTTTCTCATTCAATTAGACACATCAATACATTAAAGTTAAACAAACAACAACAACAAAAAAGTCCTTGGATGGGTTGTCCTTTTCAGAACTGTACTCTCCTTACCCTGTTCCTCTGTCCCTATTTTGTCACTTTAAGCTTGCATTTCTGTCAGGGGGAGTTTTCTCTCTAATTTCAGTGAGGGCAGCGTTTATTTCAGCGTAGGCACCTCTTCCATCCCAGACTGGCTCCTGGGCACACCATGCCTTGGGTCAGATTCCCAGCATGGCTGGGTGCCACAGGTCTCCCCATCACAGCTTCTTCATCCACTCGTCCCAGCTCATCCGACGCTGCTGCTCTTCACGAAGCAAGCGCCCATGTGAGTCAGGAGCTGCTTGCAAGGCTTTCTGCTGTGCTGACATATCCACTCACTCATTCTCACTATTTTGATGCAGCTGTTAGACCTCAAAAATAAGTTATTCACAGCTCTATTGCAAGGTTCACAGCAGCAATAATTTTCATATCTCCTGAAAAGTTTTTAAATAAACATAGTCCCGAAATGCCGATGGGTATGAATGTTCCTCGTTTCTGGCAGACTTGGATTCTGCTTCAGTAGCTGAACCATTAACTTAGAGATTGGCAGTGATGTAAACTTTTTCCACAGCAACTAATTGGCACTATTGTGATTTACCAGCCTTTTTTCCCCTGCACAGATGTAACAGATACATTCCTGAAGGAGACATCGGAGCCACAGAAGGCAGAGACAAGCTTTGCCTTCCAGCATTTTGGCAAACTGCAATCGCTTACCAAGAAGCACCTGCCAAAGCCGCTTGCAGGTTGCCTGAGCCACAGCTCTGTGCCTGCCTCCTAAGCAACAGCTCTGTCAGACTGCTTGCATCAAAAATCCACCTTTCCCTTTCAAGGGCCTTACTTTTTATGGCAAAGTGCAATCAAAATGTAGGTTTAGCCCCCAGTTCATCACCTATCTCAGATACCCCTAGGACATCCCACACAGGCACAGCCCAGCAAGCTTTTCACCAGAGGAATCCACACAGTGGCCATGTCTTACTCTTCAGCAAAATATCACCACCGCCGTGTTTCCTACGATGCACATCCAAGCATGCTCCTAGACACATTGCAGTTTGCTCCATCAATACCTTGAATCTGTGGTTGAAACTCCTGACTTCATTAATGAGCAAGAAAGTGTCCATGTGCCAGCTTCTCTACTTACTTGGAAAGCTGGTGCTGTCTCTGATGGAGATGGGGAAAAAAAAAGGACACATCACCAAAGAGAATAAATTATACATTTTCAAGCATAACACAATCCCCTTTCAGCTTTTTGAATGCATTGCAAATTTAATTGCAATTTCTTCTGTGGTTTTCTATTTTGAGATTGTAGTAGATGCTCCTCTGGGCCTCCGAGGAGCGATGCTGCATATTTACCTACGAAGAACATTGGCATTCACGTACTGAAGTTGTTTCATTAGTTTACTTTACGCTTTCCAAATGATCAAAGCAGATCTTAATTTTTCATGAAGAGGAAAATTGCACCTTTTTGCATGGTAGAACAACTGGGTTAATTGTCAACATTAATGTTGTATTTGTTTCTCAAGAAGCCACCAACCCTTCCTATTGTAACTTAATAAATATGAATCAAGGCATAGACACTTCAGAGAGCAGGAAAAGCTACTCTGGGTCCTTCCTTCAAGCACGTACGCACACCACACCAGTACTTTGGACCTGGTGTTTCAGGTTTGCATTTTGTGATGATCAACCACCTACTCCAACAGCTCATTTTTGCATGGAGTGGTAATCTTTGCATAAAAGCACTGCAAATATGAGAGGTTTTTATTGGTAAGAGACTTTCATCTCATTTTCCACATTCAGCTAGGCTGTTGTATGTTTTAGGGAAAAGCAACTATGTCTTCCTCTATAGCTAAAAACATATAGCACGTTCTGAACATTTCTGAAGCCCTTAATGAAGCCTGAATGTCTTCCTAGGAGTTCCCTTAGTGGTTCAGTAGCCTATGGGTCATGACATTAATGTCCACATTAGAAAAGACACTACAGGAAGCATCAGGTGAAGTTTTACAGACTGCATGTAAGCAAAGAGCACGACTCTGAACAAACCTACCGCTACAGATCTGTACTGAATCTAAAATCTGCCCTTGGTGAGGTGACGTCCATGGCTGCTCTTTAGCAAGTCAAATGGAAGATGTGGGTAGGGCAGAGGAGGCTGTTTTGCCTCCATGAAACCCACTGTTTCAAGCTCAGCTGGCTGGTACCAGCAAAAATGCTGATGGGTCTTAACCTGTGGGGTTTTAATCCAGACCCGAATCAACTCCAGCAGTGAGAGGGCAGTATCAGACAACGTACCAGTAAAACCCGTTTCTTCGTTGTAGATTCACATCAAGAAACAATGCAGCCACCTCATTCCTCCCGATACCCTTCTCACTTGAACGGAAGTGACAAATTACATCTAAAAAGAGAACTTTAATGAACAGAAGTGAACTTCTAATGAAGGCAGTATTGATAAAATGTCAAGTGCAGGCACTCTGCTCCTGACTCATTTAAATACACATGGAGGGAGAAAAGAGTGGTTATGTGTCCCAGCTTCCCCAGGGGTGCAGTCTGCTCATCCCCCTCAGGCCAGGCCTGGGGGAATGGCAACAAAGGGAGAGCAGAAATAGAAATTAATTGCTGGGCACAAAATCCACACTACAGAGCGTGCAAGGCCGTGTGGGATGATTCAATGTGCCTGCACAGGTACAGTGCAATGCTGCCATCTTCCTGGCAGGGATGCCCACCTGGCAGCATCCCGCACGTTTTATGTCCAGAAAAATAGAAAAGAACAGAAAGGATGAGTTTGGTTCCCACAGAAGTAGTAAAAATAATGGAAAAATCATGATAAAACCATGCGACTGCAGCAATGCCGCACTGTGTTTTCAAAGCTCCATTAACACCACTACAGACGGGGACCTGGAGTGAGGGATTTTCATGTACTTCTATCAGAAAGTACACTTCAAGAGATCGGGCTCTTAATGGCCTCTGGTTTCATCCATCTGTGCAGTGTACTTGGTGTTCTAACCTCAACTCCTCTCCACCTCATTTTACAGAGAAAGTTATCCAAAAGCACAAACTCAGTACTTAACCAACTTGGTAAGTTCATGGTTCTGACACCTCTCTCATGAATGCTAACTCCTACTACCTGTTTTCTATGCAATAAGAAATTTTGATTTTTTTTTTTTTTTTTTTTGTGAACATAGCTCTGTAGACTGCACACGGGCTTCCTGTGAATTAGGTTTGAAAAGCAGCAAAGAAACTTAAAGATCCTGGTTTTGTTCACCTCACGAAAGGCAGATGCATTCAAGAATCAGACTCATTAGTGTACCCTGAGCAGCTCCCCGTGGTGATACTACAAGCAACAGGACAACAGCAGCTTGTCTAATGGGAAACTGGAATCTGAGCATGACTGACTAGATCACCCTCAAAAATTTAAAAAAGGATACAAAAAAGGAGGGGGGGGTGTATCTAAATGGAGGCAACACAGCAGTTTTACATGGTGGGGACATGAAATAAACTCTACTGCAGCAAAGCAGAAGACTTTGGGCTGAGTTTTATGAGCTGTTCAAAATACTACCTCTAGCAGCAGCCACATCCTAGACAGGGTTTTCTCCCGGTGACACAGGAGGAATCCTCCCTCATTTCTGGATCCAGCAATTTCAAAATAAAACAGGAGAATGGAGCAGAACTATATCAGCAAACACTGGGTCAATTAAAATGCATTGTGATGTTTTTTTACTGAAAATATAAAAAAAAAAGAGAAAAGCAGCAATCCACAGAAAAAGATTTACTACTACCAAGACCAGAATAGTTTGACATCTGTGACAACACACTCATCAATCCTTCCAATGCAAGCTGTATTTTCATTTTATAGAGTTGTGGGCATTAGGCAGTTTTCTCCTTATGGAATACATTCTTTGCTTGCGATGCTTTCACTGAAAAAAAGAAGCCTCACAGCCCTGACAGAGGCTGGGCAAGATATTATGGCACTTGGATGTCCTTGAATCAATCTGAAAACATTCACAGAGGTAGTGAAACATTTATCAAAAGGACACAGTTATAGATGCATTTGAGTCTTAACTATGTGGTCTGCCAACACATTAATTTTCTGTTTTCGTTGGCAGTGTTGTGATGTTTACAACACTCCTTCATTCAGTTTAATTAAATGTCTCCCATCATATTTACTCCAATCACACCTTATTTAGAGATCGGTAAATAAATAGCTGAATTTTATTATTTATGACAAAGTTTAGTTTTACTATAACCTCACCACAGCATGTATTTTACAGCCTTCTGTCTTACAAATGATTGAACATAACTGCTGCAATATTACAGACCAAGTAAAATTAATATCCCCTTTTACTCCTGATCCTTTTTATTAACCACCATGTTTTAAAGTTATAATCAAGCCACTGTACAAATGCAAAACTTAACCTGACTTTAATCACCTGTTTTGTGCTTACAGAAAAAAAATCCCTCACACTTACCTTTATCAAGAGAAGTATGACTAGGTGTGCAATGTCACTAAGGGCACAGTCTTGCTAGGTGCATTTTAAAGCCTACTTTTCCTTTGCTGCCGCACACGGGGACTGCAGTGACTGGCAGATGTACCCATTTCGTGTTGCTATTGGTTTCCAAAGTCATTATTTATATTTTCAGCAACATCCTCACTCCTTCCGTAAGACATTCAGATGCACAAAGGAGTTTAAGTCGTTGATTTGAAATGCTCTTGATGGAAATGCTTAAAAGGCAAGACAGGCATAAAAGGAGTTCTTCTGTTTTAAATAGTGTTAATTCATTGAATCACTTCACACATTGTATGCACTCCTAAATTTCTGGCTTTGAAATGATTTGAAAGGGTTTCTAAAGGAGGAAATGGGCTCCATGTGGAGCTGCAGGGATGGGCTCTGTGCAATAAGATTTAGCAACCATGCTAGCCCGTTAAGAAAAAAAAATAAGCATCGTAAACCCTTCTCTTGGCATCTCCAAGTAAAAGTGGAGATCTGGCATATGGAATCAGTGTTATAGTTAAGGTCTTACAAAAGAAACCCCCAGCTTCTCCACGGCTGAACAAAGTTAGGGATGCTTTAGCAGACTGCAAATAATATTAATTACTAGTGGTTAAACATTTGAGGAAAGAGAATGTGTTAGCCAGTTCATCCAAAGGTGTCAATGAATTCTATTAACTAAATAACCCTTGTAAAATAATCAAGTTTTACAAGTCTACGAAAAGACTATTTTGCTCATATCTTGTTTGTGAAAAGATCATTAAGACTTACACCACCTAGATCACAGGCTGGTTGAGACCTTGCTGTAAAGCCAGCAAGCCTTACAGTATTTTTCCAATGCGGGCAAAAAACCTATGAGGTGTCATGCTCACATTGCTCAAATTATGCGCGAGTTTCTCCTTCTCTGTCACTATTTTCGCTTGTGGTCTTGTACCGTTTCTACCAAAAACAGACAACAAATCCTAAAGAAAATCCCCACTAGCATGATCTTTTCAGAGGCTAAGAAGGGACTCCTAGAAGACTTAAAACTGGTTTCTATAATGTTTGCACCAGTAGATGTGTTCCTCCATCCTCTCACGAAGTCCTTTGGCTCCCAGCACTGTACACAGCAGGACACAGGTTTCCATCAACCAACTGCATGAAACCCTGAGCTTCCCCCAGGTGCCAGGCAAGCCACACTTCTGCCCTTGGCAAGTAACTGCAGCGCATCTTCCCTCCCTAGCAAGAACAGAGAAATTTCCCATTTAACTTGTATCTTTTAAGACTCTCTGGAGTTCCCTTATTCTCAGGCAAGCCTGCTCTGCCTACTCCTCCATCAGTATCTCTTGTCTTACCCTCTGGAAACAGGAAAGCAGTATCACGAGAAAAACTGTAACACCCTTAAATCACATTCTTTTATAAGATATTTTAAGAGCCTTATGCACCGATTGAATTAAAACACACTTGGCTGGCCAGAAGTGGACCACTTTTGGCAAAAAAATGCCGTAACTACCATGATCCTTCCTCAGTAGGAACTTGAGCAATTTTCCTTACAAGATATTTCCACCACTTTCACAGTTGCCTGGTCCCACTCCCCACAAAGCTGCTACCTGGTCAATACATCAGCTCAACACCCCAGCCAAGTGTGGGATTTTCACCAGTCTCCCCTTTCCCTTCCCATTCTCACACTATTTACCTCTTCCTCTCCTCCCCTGCCTCTCCTTTCCAGTTAAGCTCCTGAAAGTAAGGAGTGACAACCAGACAGCTAAACAGAGAGTGAGTCTGTGCTAGTCTCATAGTTCCTGGATGTACTGTGAAATTACAGAGCAAGAAGAGGAGCAAGCCAGCATCTCTGGCTGTCATTCAACGGGGAAATCAATAGCACCTTTATAACTTTACTGACCCAAAACCTAACAAAGATCAATTATCACCTTTAAAAACAAACCATATTATTTGCAAGAAAGAGGTGCCTTACAATTGAATTCTGCATCACAAATGCAGAATGGGGCAAATCCCACAATTGCTACAGTAAGTAACAACGGGCTCAGGATACCAAAGGTGTTCCAACAACCCATCGCTGTGATCTTACTCAGAAAGAGTTAAACAAGAGACAAAAATTCTTCAGTCTGTCTGAAGGTATCTATTGATAACATGCAAGAACTGTATTAAGAAGAATTAAGACATGAAAAGGATGAATTCATTCTGGACTCTTAATGTCCTTTGAGTTTTGTAAAGATCAAAATGCTGTGAGAATGGAGCTCAAAGCAATAAATTTCCATCATTCTCCCATCTCCTCCATTAAAGGTCCCACACAGGCATCTTATCAAAAGGGCACACTCCAACAGCATCGCCACCTTCAGCTGCACAGGCTAAATCCTACCTGCAACAGAAACAAGCCTCCTCTTCTGTGTGTTGCCACTCTGCCTTCTACTAAGAGCCTGGCTTCACTCACCAGGTCATCTTGTTGCTACAGTGCCAACAGTCCTAAAACAGAGAGCAAAAAACCCTGCCACAAAACCCAGTGCTGGCACACAACAGTCAGGCTGCACATGGCAGATACAATCATGTTTCTTAAGCAGCACGCTTATAAGTAACACTACACAATCTTCCCCCCTTTTTTTGTGCCTTTCTGTTTTATGTATATTTGCCTTGCTTCTTCTCCAACAACTGGAGTTTAAACAACTATGACAATATCCATGGGCCATCACAACCAACTTTTCCCCCAGCACTGTCAAAACCAGGAAGCCTCCCTATAAAATCTAGTATCAGAGGAAGAAGGAATTCAGGTTACTGATGAAATCAAGTCTTTACTAACTTAAAATGTAGATGCTTTGGTTTTGCCTTTACTGGATTTTATTCTAACAGAAAAGTTTAAGATAAGTTGTTGTCACAATAGCAAATAGCCTGATACTTTGAAAATCCAAACTGGGATGAGTTGTTCTTATCAGGTAAAAACACGCTCTCATACCGACTTTTGACTGTACCATTTATCTCAAAATCCCTCAGAGGACACACTTCCTTCATAAAGCAAAATTTTCAGTCACCAGGACCAGAGACACCTCTTTTTATACCTTTACCCCTGCAAACGAGTGGTTAGAGCTGCTCCTTGGACAGCAGGACCTGCTGTCAGGGGCTCTGAAGGGAATTTAGACAATCCTTCAATGAAAGTATCTGTGTATGTTTACTATTGCATTTCGCACTGGAAATATCATTCATGCAAATCACTTTATCAGACAATTTTCTGAGTCGGTATGGTCATTCCCAAATTGATTGCACAAGCACGTACTTTGCCACATCAATAAACTCCTGCACACATTGTCAGACCATTTTCCAAATCGATCATGGGAAAAGCCTGTCATTTTCCTTGCCATCTGAAGAGGACCATCCCAGCACATCACTGGGGAAAGGCAATGCAACACCCCACTCCTCTACCCCCCAAGGATACAGAATGAATTAGAGACGTGCATAATTATACAAACATTTGCAGGAATACACAACAGCAAACAGCAGCAACTAATCCCACAAAATCCTCTGAGAGAATAGGAAGATTTTTCACTCTCTGAAACGTGATAATGAAAAAATAATTCCCAGATGCTCCACCAGATGAAATCATCTTGTTTCAAAGTTTATAATTATATATGTTAAATGCAATGGTCCACTTTCAAGATTAGTGATAATGATCTTACATTTTTAATAGAGCCCTTCATCCCCCAGGATTCAACGTGAGTTTACAGAGGCACTCCAGGATTGCTGCAGATACCTCTGGCTTGAGACATGGCAGCTGTTTAATATCACTGCATGTGCTGTAAACAACACACCATAGTACGGAATAAATAAAGGATATTTGTCAGAGGAAGGAGAAGGTTACAGAAAAGCTTCCATCAACCTTCCACTTTTCCATACAAGAGCTCAAGGACAGAGAACAGGATGACCTGCACCTCTAGAAGGCACACTTTATATCCATTATATCCCTTGGGAAGCACATGCTTCATCGAGGCAAAGACATGACATTGCAGCCAGCCAGACCCAGCGCAAGGACCATGGAGCCGAGCAGAGCCCCCAGCCCCCACGGGGTTGGCAGCAGCACTCTGACCACTGTGACAGCTCAGCTCCAGGAGAAGTCTGGATTTTGCACATGTTCAAACTGGCTGAACACAAACTCAGTGCCATGGCCGTGATGGCCACCTAACAAAAGCCCCCCAACCTCTGACCATGCTGGCCACCTTCAATTCCAAAGAGAAGGACTGTGATCACAGAAGTTATTGTAGACCAAAAGAACTGGCATTAATGTCAAGATGATTGTATGAAAATCTGATCAACATGAAGTGACCAGGGAAAAGCTCAAAAGGCCCTGTCCATAAAATGTGGTAAGTTAAACATTTATGTTATCCCATAGCAACCTGGAAAGTGTGAAGACCACACAGCTGTGGGCTCTACAACAGGACAGCACAGACCGTATGCTGCCCACAAGCTACAAATTCTGTACATTTACCTAAACCCCTCTTACTGATGCTCTCCCTGTGCTGTCCACTGCTCAGGTCAGAGCTGCACTGTGGCAAATCCCCATGCCCTCTGTGGGCTGTGCCTCTAATTAGGAGCTCACTTCCTCACCCTTTGGGCACAGCTTTGCGGCACCAGGACAGCTCACCAAATCGAGCCGTGCTGATGTCAGACACATGAAATGCAAGCTATGCCACTGCGGTATAACCAGAGAAGCAGGATCAGCCCTGGTCCCTCAAGAAACACTCTTCAAACTGACCTTGAACCATAATTTACAAACAAGACTTTCGTCTTCTGCTTTCAAGTGTAGCCCTTGAGCTCTTCCAAGGGGTAACCGGAGATGGTGGAAGAGAAGCTATTTAACCTCTTGGTCTTTTAAATCATGAACAGCAATAACAGAGAAAATCTAGCAAGTCATTATTGGAGATACTGTACGAAATAAAGTGCAAGTGAAAGAGGAAACCTTCAGATTGATTTTAATAGCTTTGAATTAAGCTCTTTAAATTGGAGAGCAGACCTTAAGAGATACACAGACTAGCAGACCAAATGTCATCACTACAGATGTTATTACCAATTCACAACAAAAACGTTTGTAGTAAAGGGCATGCCTGAACGCTGTGATTGAGGTCCAGAAGTGGAAGGAGGTAATGCCGTTGTTTAGCTCTGCCTCCTTTGCTTTATCCTTTCCTATAACGAGAAGCTCAAGCCACAGAAATTGAGGGGCTTTGACCATCCTTAGGTGCCTGCAAGTCTTCATGCACTTTCCAAAGGACTATTCCCAGAAAGATACGCTTTAACTCACTGTTAATGCTCTGAAGGCTTAGCATGGCATACAGCCACTCTTTCCTCATCACACGGTTTGGGGCCAAACTAATCAATAACAGGTTGTTAATGCCAATGAATTCAAACCAGCAGTTTGTTTTTAAAATGAAAAGTTACTGAAACAGAACTAAATATTGCCCAAATCAAATTAGCTGCAGTAGCAATAAGTAATTAAAGCTATAAACTAGTTCATAAATAGAGAACATAATTTAATTAATTTTACCACCACATATAGAAATATCAATACTGTGGTGAGAGATGGAGCATATGGGAAAGCAGGGAGCTAAGGTGCTTTTGCATCCACAGCCACACACAACCAACACAATAGCAAAATGATTGTATATATATACAAAAATCAAATCCTAGCAGTAATGGAGTACTCTGAAAGAATAAGTAGCTGTTGAGAGCCAGATAACTGGCTCAAGCAGGGAGACACCGTGTATGTGAAATGCATTTCGCAAAGCTGAGAAAGAGATAGGAAGGACAGAGCAGGATGAGTTATTTGAGGTAAAATCTTCACAAGCTCTAGATAAGGAGCTGTGCTCATGATCTGTTCCTGCCCGTGCCACCGCACGCCCTTTCCCGTGCTCCCCATGACCACGACCAAATCAGTAAAGGCTTCAGTTTTCTCCCACAGGTAAGCAAGCAGGAGCAAAACCCTGTGGTCAGTACTGAAAATGTTATGAGCAGGCAGGTTTCTCCCGTGCCTGCCCGTCTCAAGCAATACCGCATTTACGCTACAGGCAGGCACACGCGCAGGCTCCCGATCCCTGGCACGCTGTGCACTGGCTCCTGCGCCCACAGGATTCGGGGTCCCTTGGTTTAACTGAAGGGAAGAGCACAGAAGGCCACGAAGGGACAGCTGTTTTTCCTGTCTGCATCTCCTGTTCGTAGGAAAAAAAGCAAGTGTGCATACCCATATACTTCTTTCCTCACTCTGGATCACATGTACATGTCTGCTTTTCCTTCAGACTAAACCAAAATCTTGAATGAGTCAAATCTGTTGAAATAATGAAATACAAAACTGAAGTGATTTTGCAGATGTCAGCTGTAGAGTATTGCTCCAGTACTATGGTATTAATGAAGCCTCCCTCTATTTAAAAAAGTTGCTACAAAATACCAGGGTAACGCTGAAGTTACCTCAGGCTGTTGAAATTTTTTTGTATTTGTTTTTAAGGAAGGTAAGTGCAGACCTTGCAATCTCATCTCTCGCTCAGTGTAAAGCACTGCCTTCCCCAGAGAGAGCTGTAAAAGGCTGTTTCACAGAGCCGAGTATCACAACAAGGTACAGAGGAAAGTCATTTGAGGCTGGTCCACACCACAGAAACATCTATCCAAAATAATTCAGCACAGCTAAACAGAAAAGTCATACTGACTTTGACAGTGGAGTTCTCTAAAGCTACTCCACCTCCAGCATATTTGGTGCTATCCATTAAATACAGGGAGGGTTGCTGGAAGGGCATACAGGGACGGCTAACAGACGGGAGGGTGCTGGTCCTGGAGGTACTGGCTGAGATGCTGAATTTTGTCACTTTTAGCTTGCCCTTGCTCCAACAGAAGCTCTGTACCAGTGACACCACAAGGGTTGTCTCTCAAGCCAGGCTCAAGCAATAACACAAACCAGGCACTTAATAATTATTCATTGCACACAACTGCATCCTTCTGTATGTTCTGCATGATCTCTCCAGCCATCAACAAAACGGGAGTCCAAGCAGTTAAAGGCCAAATTTGCAAACACAGCGAGGCACACAACTCCCACCGCTGCCGCTGGAGGGGTGAGACACGGCAGCAAGCAGTGCGAGCTGTGGGGAGCCAAGGCAGCTCCACAAGCAGGTCTGGCCCACAGAGATGCTGCAGGGTGATGGGAAGGAGGCCACCTCTTCCAGGGGACTTTGGGGCAGGAAGACAGGTTTCTCATGCAGAAGTAAGGCTGGTAATACTCTGTGGACTGGAACACACAGCAATCTTCCAGCACTGAAGGGATGCCAACATCTGCCGTGGCATGCTGATGCTAAAGTCCCTGGGCTTCCCTTTAGATTTGCTCTGACAAGCGTACCTAAGGATGTCAAGCTTTTTTCTGTTGCAACATCCAGAGGTCTTCAACAGGAAAGCCACCTGCTCCCAATTTGCACGTAGGAGAAACAGTGGACAGCACCAACAAGCACCAGGAGCTGCCCAGTAACTTTTGCAGAAAAGAAATCCATCTCCCAGGCTCCTGGCCTCCCGCAGTCACTGCCTTACCTCCATGAATGATTAATTCAATCAAGATTTAGATCAGTAAACCAGACTAGACCTGGGGCTTCTTTCTTTCAAAGCATTTGGTTTTCTTTTGTTCCACTCAGTCCTCCCTCTCACCCTTTTAATTGCCACCGGTCAGAAACTGCATCTCCCTGATCCTCCTGCACCTCCTGGCAGGTTTCCCTCCCTGGCAGCAGGCAGGCTCCCCGGCAGCATTTTCGTTCTGCTGCTGCTCCTCTTTCACAAGCCATGCCATTCAACTTTCCTTTAGCCAATACATTTATTTTCAGAGAGCCTTAAAGCTCTTTCTTAAAAGACTTGAAGAATCGCTTTCTCTGCCCATCCGCACATGATGCAAAGTTATGGTGCAAGCACAGCAGGAACCGGTGCTTTTGAAGGGTCAGGCTCTGCAGAAGATGAAGTGCAGCTGAGGACAGACCCTGCAGCTAAGACCTCTCTGCTCCAGCCTGGGTCAGAAGCAACCCCCACCCCAGCCACCACCAGCCCCAGCACCCTCAGCATCACTGACATGTACAACACAAAGCCAGAAACCAACAGCCTCATTTTTTTTTTTTTTTCATTTTAATTAGGTTTCCAAAGCCCTAATGTCTTCCACATAATTTTACATTTAATGTCTGACAGTATCAGGCACACTTAAGTTTGGAACTATGCCAGGGAAAGGAACTCTGCTCGGTTGAGGACCAGAGGAGCACTGCAGGTGATTGCCCTCACCTGGTGCCCCCAGCACAGAGGTCCCCACAGGGCAACAAACCTCTCCGGGCCTCTGATGGGCAAACCCTGGTCCTAACAAATGCGTCCCCATCTGCACTTCCCTCGTGGGGGACAACAGTCTCAATGACAGCCTGCCCAGCCCCTCCTGTCCCAATACCTTAAATGAGAGACGTGTCCTGCAGGTATTACAAGGCATGCTGCTGCAGAATATTCAAACCCCACATGTCGATGTCAGGCAGGTTCTGACCCAACTACCACAGCAGTCCCCAACCCAATAATAATTTTAGCAGTGTGCTTAGCTGCCTCTATCTGTCACTGACCCGCGAAGTGTCATCTCTTCCACCTGGGCAGAAAGCTGCTGCCTGCCAGAGCAAAGCATATCACCAGCACACACGCACACTTTCTTTAACAGCCTTATTTTAAAGATACCAAAATACTTCAACCACCCCACGCAATGTTACTAAGTTTACTTAGTGTCATCCCCATTTCACACATGAAAAAAAGAAAGGTTACTTGCTGTGATTAAGATAATACAGTGGCTTTTAGGGTAAAAACCACAACAAAACACAAATAAAAACACAAGTAAAACTACAACATTCAATATAAAACACTGAAATTATCTGAGAACATCTATGTAGTCAACATAAAGGTACAAGAAATTCCTTTTAATTCCCATTATTTTCAAAATTGTATGAATAGGAGTTAAATCATTTCTGAAGGCGAGACACTCAGCTCTAGGTATTCAGGCTCATAATAGTCAACATACATCTTCGAGCCTCCAAATCCATTAAGACCAAACAACAGAGTTTACTTATTGGTTACAGCCTGACTTGCCAAAGCAAAGCAACTTATCGATGAAATAACTAACACAAATCCAGTAAATCCATACATGCAGCACAAGTAGTGCTGATACAGGACAAAGTGTTGGGGCACCAGCATCCTGGAGGAGCCTGCATCTTGTCGCTGCCATTTCCAAAGCAATGGCCATTTTTCCACTTACAACTTCTATTAGATCAATTGATTCTACTTTCCTTTTAAACTTGCCTCACTGAAATCACGACAAAGCACAAAATAGCAACCGAATGAGGTTTGCACACAGAGAAAGTAAAGTGTACCAAATCACTCAGCCTAATAAAGCTCCAGGAATCAATAGGAGTATTTTTAACCACTCCCATAAATATCTTCTTTGCTCCTGCTGCTGGAAGCACCAGAATATATGGAGCCTCTCAGGCACCAATGGGGTCTAATTCATGGTATTTTGGTTTGCTCCCACACAAGCTTTAGAAAGACACGGCATTCCAGGGACGAGTCACGGCTCATGGCCTTCAGCCTATCAGCCCCTTTGCTGTACTCCTAATCTTAAAAATAAATTACAAACAACAGCATGAAATGGTAGCAGAAGCTCCTTTCCAGGCATTTTCCTCCTCCAGCAGATACACTACAAGCATGCTACAGATTAGTCCCACCTAGGGAGAAGAGCTTTCTCACATCATAAAAAAAAAACAAACCCAAACACCGCAACCCCCCCAAAAAACACCACTTTCCTCAGACAAGTAATTACACAGTTACACAAATAATTGTGGGAGTGCAACTCCAATACCAGCCTGTCTCCCTGTGGAAGCTTACATCTTTCTTGCAAACTAAGTGACCCCCTTTATAGGGAAAAATACTAAAAGCTACACTCCGGTTTTGGAGGATATTCTGCTACTTATGATTCTTTCCTTTTTTCTTAATAGATGCACACAATTTTAATTATTTAGAGCTCAGAGTCAATAGGGTTGGATCAGCAATGACAACAGACTGCCACTGGCAGGCAGTGACAAACTAAGTCTTAACAGAGACCTAAAGGATTCTTTACATCTCTATAAGGAAAAATGTACCTCGTGACTATCAGATTACATGAGACTGAAATTTATGATCGTATTATGAAGTTAAATATTACAATAATTAGTTTTAAGCTGATTTTATCTCAGAAATCATACCAGCTTTGATTATGTTTGCACTCCAGTGAAGCATGTTTTCCTGTGCTTTTTTCCCCATCAGAGGATGTAGAAGAAAATCTTCAGAGAAAAAATACACAAGAGCACGACTGAAGAAGTAATTATTACTTTTTAACTTCTTCTATCATAATTAATTCCTATTAAATCCTGAATGAGGTCTCAGGACAAGAAACAAGCAGAAAATTGCCATTAAAACACTTGGAGTGTGGTGTCAGCTGGCAGCGCCAGCCAGCTTGGCTGCACACACCACATCTGCAGGCAAAGAGCTGGGATCTGTGAATGCAGCCTCACACCCTGACAAGCATATTCTGGTCTGAATATCTGCTCCGTGACTTTTCATTTTTAACAACCTAACTTCTCAGGTGAGATCTAACTTGAGGTGAAATAATACCCCAGACAGCTAATTCAGAGATTGTGCTACACAGTGGCCACTCAGCTGCAGCCCCCACGCTGGCACCCATGCACGCAACAGTCCCATTCCATACCACAGCGAGAAATCACCAGCACTCGGCGCTCCGTATGGCACACGTCACCCATAGACAGACGTGAACCCTGGCCTCACACTCTAGACAAATTTATAAACTTATAGCTTGACCCTAGAGGTCACCCACAGCAGTGTGGCCCCATCCATGCCACCAGCAAAAAGAAAATTCCAAAGTATCAAGTCCACATTCTAAAATATTGAGTAGAAAGTAGAAATGTGCCTGTCTCAAACTCCACTGATCTCCCACCATTACAGTGTACCCCCCAAAAGCTTTTTGCTGCCACATCAGTCTTATCTGAAGTCCTACAGTCAGTTGTCATCACATTAAACACTCTCCACCAAAGTTATCTTTATTGTTTTTCATCCAAAAAGGAAAGATTTTTTAAAAAAAAACACAAACAGACAAGGGAGATAAGGATGGGAGACCTGAAAGCCATTTTTATCATAATAGCTGGCAAACATACATCATTAGATTTTGATAGCAAGTAGAAAGACTGTGTTTATAGTAACTTTAAAATCAGCAGTTCTGTTCAAGAATAAAGGCAGTGAATCTGGTATCTGACAATTGCCATTCACATTCTAGACCTGACGAACAGCTCCTGTGTTCAACAGCTTCACAGATTTCCTTCTATCTCAGTTTGCCTAATAAAAGATATTACTTCTCCCTACAAACCTTGACTTTCATATTCTAGTGCCTGATAAATAACCCACATAGAAAACAGATTTCTATCTGAACTTGAAAAAGAAAGTTTGTGCTTGTCTCCAAGGACTGAGTCTTGTTAAATGGAACCCAACCCTTTGGCTTTAGAGAGCTTTCCTAGTAGCTGATGGGCATATTCCTCAAAACCCTCAGATCTTCTTTTTGCCATACAGCATGCCTGAAGGGAAACGGTGGTGGCACCAGCAATCTTTCCAGAAATTAAAATGAAATACTAACATAGGTGGCATTTGGGGAAAATAACACATTTTTTTTACAGCAGCATATCTAGCATCAAATGGCGAGGAATTTGTTTCACTATGGATCTAGACAATGCATAGCTTCAGCTCTGTTCATGAAGCAAAATCTAAACTCATCCCTTCTCACCAGAAATTAAAAAAATAAATAAATAAATTAAAAAAAAACCACAAAACTTTGTTGCATTTAAGTCAGCACAAGTCCCAGTTTTCAGTAACTATTAGCTCTATTAGTTCATCTTATTCTTGCTTGTATGGACTTCAGCGGTAAGTAAAGCTACAGGGTGCCTCTTTACACACTGCAGATGGGATTTTGCAAGGGTGAGCCAAAAACGTCTAGTTGGGGGCCAGTTGCAACTGAAAAAAACCAAGCAATCAAGCAAACTCAACAGAGCAGTTCTGACCAAGTACGTTTAACTACTTCACGACCAAAAGCTGTTGGAGCCATGAAGGGCACGCAGTCCCTTCCCCTCGCCCCAGCAGCAACCAGCCAGCACCAGTCAGCAGGGCTTCAGGAGAGCTCTCGGAGAGCCACCACCTCCTTACAGCCTTCCCAAAAGGGCAGATCCGCGGACAAAAGCTCTGTCTCCAAAGCTGCAGAGGAGAATTTTAAGCTAGCAAAGGAGCGTTTGTTAGCGCTAAGAAAAAGATTTAATGTCTAAATTAAATAAGTGCACTATGCTTAGCTCCCACTGACAGATTTGCTGGATATTAATGACTCTCCCGCTACAGCTGCCGCTCCCCGGAGCGCACCGCTAACATCAGCCGCTTGCTGATCAGCCCATCAGCAACGGGGGCACGCACGCGTGGAGCCCCACTGCCCCTCTCTGCCCTGCTTCCCGTTAGCCCCTTGAAAGGAATTGTATTGCTGTTTTGACAGAAATCCTGCTGTCCCGTGGGAATACATTGAAAGAATGAACAACAGGTTTGGTTTAAGGAAGGTCTGAAAAGTATTGCTACAAAACCAGGGAAGTAAAATGGAAATGCCACCATTAGGGCACTGAGTCAATATTAGTTTCTCCATGCAAAGAAAAATAAATTGGATACTTTTAATGATTTTCATTATGTTCCTATTGTTAAATGAATACGATAAAATGTGCTTCGGTTATGTCATTCCCACTATGAATTGCTGTGATATCAAACTAAAGATAATCCCTCAGGCTCCCCAAAACAGAGAAAAAACACAGAAAAAGTCCATGTTTGTGCGCAGGCATCCGGGCAAGGCCTGCAGCACTGTTCGCACGACGAGACCAGTCTCTCACCCTCCAGTGAACAAACATCATCTTGTGAAATAATCACATTAGAGCTTCTGCCTGCTGCAAAGGTAGAAGGGTAAAAGAAAAGACAGAAGGCTGTAATTATTATTTCTCTTTTAAAATACTACAAGGTGCTCAGCTAAAGATGTCTGGAAGATGATGGGGTCATCTAATCAGAGGGAACACAGCTCAGCTATAATAAACAAGCCCTGACGAACACACTTCCTTTGAAGAGAAAATTGCAATGCCTGATACAGATCAGAAGATTTGTTCTGGTGATGTTATTTACATTGGGTGAACATTAGAAGGTGGTAGAGTCATTTTCAGCATTGTCTCACATTCAAACAGAAGTTTTTTTGAAGTTCACTCAAAGCTTGATTACCTCGCCAGCATCTCCACTTCCTAGAGATGCATTAGGACGTTCCAGTGATAATTGCAACCTCTGTGACTTACTGAAAACACTCACTTAGCAAATGCCTCTAATGCAGCTGACCTGTTTTGAATATATTTAGAGGTGTCATCCAAAAGTGAACCTCCAAATACGAGAAGTGTTTATTATATTTCTAAAGGAAAAGAGAGGGATTTCTGCTGTCTCTGCTCCTTTACTGCTACCTCCATTTCCCTCTAAGATGCCTCATAGTATTGAGGAGCAGTCAGGGCTTCCAGGATAATTTAATGTTGTTGTAAGGGCTTTGACTTATTCCCCATCCTACGCCCTACGCCAGTCAGGAGTTGCTCCTTACTGGTTTTAGGACCGACAGACCACTGTAAGCTGTGACAGCCCTATATCCAGTACACATTTTGCAGCCCAGGCTGTCCAGTTCACTGTCACGATGGCAAAAATAACCTTGTTTTTACAAGAATGGTACAAGCCTCCTCTCCAGCTTCTCTGGGACTCTGGCTGCTCGCTCCAGCTCCCAGCATCAGGAAGCCAGCACACTGGTCCAGCCATCCTGAGCAGCATGTACAGAGCAGAGGCCATGAGCTCCGACAGACCCAATCCTGGGCTCATCCATTAATTTAGCTCAGTTATTGGCTGCTGATGAGGTTCACTGTTTAAAGTGTTATTACACAGTTAGGAGAATACAGTTTTTCATTTATTAAGGTTTTCTATGGGCCACATAGTTATGTCATTGTTGATCAGTGTTGAGACACAGCCCACATCCCGACTCCTGCACGCTAGGCAAGTCCCACCAGCATGTCAGGGTGCAGAAACGGTCACTTTGCATGCTCAGTGGTACATCTGCTCTAATTGCAACAACCTCTGTTTTCACAAACTGGTTTTTTTCCTTACAGACGTGTCTGGCAATGGATCATCCCTCATTGACACGGGTGCCAACAGTGCTGGACGTGTTGATAACAGCTGAGAAGCTGCATAGGGCTGCTTCCAATTTCTGGCTTCACTGACGCTATTCCCAGGGAATAAGGGTTGCCATAATGTTGATTCTGCTAAAAGCAGTTGATGAACTTCTGTATTTAATGGGCAATAAGAGTTAAAAACTAAATATGACTATCATATAATTTCAGGAAAAGAAATAATTTTGGGAAAATATGGGTAAAGAAGAAAAAATACCATGGAAAACAGAACACGAAACCTGGAAAGGATAATAAAAAAATAATATCTAACTTAAGTGACAGAGAAGTTATTCTTTAAAACATTCAAATGTGAAAAGTAAAAAAAATAAATCATATTATAGGCAATTCACATCATAGAATTTCAATGGGAGAAGCAAAGCACATAGAAGGGGCACTGCATGCCATTGTCACCTGCTTCGCAGTAGCAATGAGAAACTAAATTGAAATCTTGTGAGAAGTGACATTTTGAAAAAATTCCAATTCTACAGATGGAAAACACAGCACTTTTTTTGTTGTACCTTTTGTTTTCCAAGCAAGAGCATAACTTTATGCTATTATCTGCTGGCTGCACAAGGTGGATTTCAGCTGTGGCCTTTGCACCAACTACTGCACACAACAAACCGCAGGAACTTACTGGTAACCTCAACAGAACTGGACCAATATGCTGAACAAATTTAAAAGCCAGAATCCAACTTAAGCCTTTGGAAGGAAAAGGCTTTGAATTCTATACATCCTGTAGGTCCAGAATCACTTTTCACACATACTCATTTCATTCTGGTAACACACGTTCCTAGATGAGTTTCATAATATGTGTCAAATGGTTACACACTCACTTAGAAAAAGCAGCTGGGCTGAGATTCAGACCTACTGATTGTCACATCTTTGGGACCAATTTAGCAGACAGAATTTAGGAGTTAAGCAGAAATAAGACAAATTTTAATGTCACCAAAACTGGAAGAGTAAAGAGTGACAAAACAACATGCCACCTGTGAGGAAGAGGCAAGGATGGAAAGGAGGAGAAGGGGACAAGACATGAGGCTCACTCATGCTACTTCATAAACACACTTAGTGCCCATCTTCTGTTATATACAAAACAACAAACTTCGCTAATATTCTTCAAAAGATCTCATCAAACACAACAAGCAAGCAGCATAGCACAGATATGTAACTAACAAGGAATTATTTATGGAAGGCTTTTAAACCTGGATTACTTAAGACACTTGAGCAGTTGCAGAGTCGCCAATCAGCTCTGCTGACTAAATACATTTTTATAAATCCTTTAGCTGTTTTATTTACCCAATGGACCAAAATGGCTTATTCATTCTCTTCTGGTTTTATTTTGGTCTATCAAGTACAGTAAATGCACAGTTAGGTGCATAATAAAAACTCCTTTAGAAAAGTAATTGCATTACCTCATACACAGTAGATTCTTCTTTCCCAAACACCATGAACAACTGGAGCATTTTACAGGCTCCTAAGTTCTTCTTAAAAAACTAGACTGCCACATACTAGCTGCTGAGATGTAAAGTCCAGAGGGAACGTTTACAAACAAAGCAGAGCCCCCCGGAAAACCACAAATTAAAGCAGAGTATTTGTTAAGGCAGCAGCCGGGGACGCAGCTATGGCACCAACCACCTGACCAGTTTGTTCTCCACATCCTGCAGGGTCTGGTGAGAACTGGATGTGGTGGAAGAAGATAACAGACCCATTGCAAGGACCACTGACGCTTGCCTCGCCGCTGCCCTGGCAAAGTGAGGCACCTGCAGCAGAAGCACCATTAGAGCCTCCCTTGCCATAAACCACAATGCTCCAGCTGGGCTAATCCAGGCTGACAGCTCCACACGCTGCGTCTGCCACAGGCAGAGGCCACAGCCACCTGGTTATAAGTGCCTGAACTAAGAGAGCATGAAGAGGGCAACTTCTGTCTTATTTTATCTCATATCTGGGCAGTGAGTTGAAGCTCTGAAAATATTAACCTAATTGCTCTGCCTGATAGTTAAAGCTCAGTTCAGGAAGACATGGCATGTTGAAACCTATTAAGTCTGTAATTGAAAATATACCATGCCCTTACACATTAAGTAGACTAGCAGCATGCAACTCAAAAATCTGATGAGCCTACAAGTGATCCTGGACTTTGGGTTTTCTGGCTCAGAGTTACTTATTCTGCTAATTTCTGAGACATGCTAGATAAACTGACTTGTTGGAGAATATTTGCATATTGCATTATACTGCCATTATCTGAAACATCTGCTGCCAGATTTTTACTCAAACCTTACAAAGAATTTATCTTACAGCTGGTCTGAAACTCAGGGTGTCCACTGCATTTGCACCTTTTAATATTATGTGCAAGCAGCATATGCCCTCTCCATATGAGAGGGGCTTCCACATCATGCAGTGCTCTGTGTAACAACAGTATTTCAGCAGAATTATGTGCCTGAACAGAAAAAGTAGTATTTCATACAAATAGCAATGCACCACTCGGAACAGTGGCCAACACTATTTCTAATCTCACTTTGAATTTCAACCTGGCTGCTCCTAAGGATGCTTAAGTCAACAAAAGCCCATTTGTCTGAAAATCTATCCTTCTCTTATTTTTAAAGACAGTTTGTCTTAAAAGACCAGTGCAAACCAGTCTTGCTTGACTGCTCTGGGTCTGCTGGAGAGAAGTGCTTTGTAGAGGGGTGAATATGCAGCCAAGACAAGGTTTGTAGGACAAAGGGGTATCTTTTAAAAGACTGCCCAGTTTAGCTAAAAAAAGTAGAGAAGCTTGCCGAGTGAGAGGATGTTAGGGATGGGGAAAATGTTAAAGTGGTTATCTTCTGGGGAAAGACAGGTAATTTACAGGCTGTGGAGCACAGAGAGATTAGAGGGAGAAGTGAAAAGAAGAGGGAGACACTGTCCTGTGGAATAAAACTAATCTCCCTATTAAGCTTTCATCAAAACTTGGCATTCAAGTTGGTGAGGAGGTCATCCATCTCAGACAGAGGCTGGCAGCAGGCAGCACCACCAGCACAGCACCATGACCTATTGGGACTGTTATCCTCCCTGAAAGCATAGAGGATGCCCCTGCCATGCCACAGTGGGTGACACAGGCATAGGGCAGACACTGCCAGAAGCACCCCGAGAGGCACAGTGCTTGGCACGCACCAGAAAAGCCCCTCACTTTTTAACTCCAGCAAATATGCTAATCTATCTTTCAAAGTTTCCAAATAACATCAACTGATGAGCAGGAGGAAATTACCTTCTAGGTTGGCCCTACATGCTGCCCACTGCCTCCCTCACACAGCTGTATTTTTTTTCCCCCCACATGCTTCTAACTTAAAATTCTTACATAGCCCGAAGCAAAAAGTCTGTTCCGTAAAACTCTGCCTTGCTGTTAACTGCTCCGAGAAGCTGGGTCGATGAAGCTGGCTTCACGGTGTGTGTTTTGGTCACAAGCTTTAAGTCAGCAATTTATGTGTGGTGTAATCAGTTGTGAAAACCTCTAAACATCTCACGTGATTCAAGTTTCCTAGATACAAAATAGTTCAAGGAGCCTTCTGGACTGTGCCAGCAGGTAAGGCTATTTTATTGCTGCAGGTCACTGCAAGGTTTCATGCCCCACGTTATCTGCTGTAAATGAACATCACAGAGACAACTCTAGCATCTTCCACTATCCTGTGGTGGAGCTGACTCAGTTTCAGATTTCTCTCTATCTGGTTTTGGGATCTGATACTGCTGTGCAGTATCTACCCACAGGTACTAAATTCAAGGAATGCAAGCAATGGCAGCACCCTATTTTTTTTTGGTAACTTCCTTTTGTGTGCCCAGAAATCAAACTTGACTGGTCTCCAGCTGTTCTTCACATGCTGATAAGGAACTAGGACTTCTTTAAAGGCGGGGCATGGCCAGGCAGGGCTGCAGTGGGCAGCATAGTGTGGCAGCCAGCACCAGTAGCTTATTCAGCTGCCAAATCAGCACAGTTCATTCTGCTTTCAGATGGAAAGAGATGCTTCCAGGCACATCCAGCCTCAGCACTCTGCATTGGGGATACTTATTTATGAAGTACGGTAGTATGGGATACACAGATGTATTATTTTGCATCTCCCTGTAAATCCTCACAAAGTTTTGTAGTTTTCTGGCTCATCCCCATCTTCTCCTACTCCCCACCCAGGGAACTGAAGTCTGGCCATTTCCTACATTGTAAGCCATTGCCTACAAGCTTGTTCCTCCCACTTGCTGCTGGTAACAGCTGCCTGGTTTCCTGCTCTCAAGAAGTTTTCACTTCAATTCCTTTGGGTCCATCAATCTGCTGCTCTAGCAAAGCCACATAGTATTATATTTACTTACTCAACATTCATGTCCATTCTGCCATGAACAGAATTCATTCCTCTTGCCCCAAAGTACTTGACTACAGGAGCCAATGTATGAATTTACAGGAGCTTTAAATCTGCAAAGCCATACTGCTTCCAGCAGCAAGAGAGCTGGGCATGCAATGGGTTTTCTATGCCTACTGGCAAAGCTGGGCAGCATTCACATTTTCAGATATAATCCATCTAAATGAACAAACAGTCATTTGGAAGCCAAACATTACTACTAGGACCAGCACTGTTTGGTTTAGAAAACAGATTATAAACAACTCCCTGGTTAAGTTGCAATTCACTGTTCAGTGTTTGCAGCTACTCCTCCTTGTCCAGAGTCCCATACACACATGTGCAATACCAGCACCTACAGTAACACTGTCTAGGAGCATCTGCATTACTGTTCAATTTACTACTGTGCCCAACACCGGCTAATCAGCTGATTATTCAGAGTTCTTCCGCCGGCATGGTTTTACTCCCTCTGTTAACTCTGGTCACAGAGAACCACAGAAATGCCAAGTTACCATTAGACACCGCTGCTGGCAGATACATGGGAGCAAACAATTTTGCCCCTTCTCCCCTCCCCAGTTTGGGTTAGCCTGGCTCTAAATTAAAATCCAAGCTAAATGCTGCCTTGGGCATTTATCTTATTTCTACCTAATTCCCTGCCAACATTACAAAACTAGGCATCCCTGCTGCATCATGTATCTGAAGAATAATATTCAGCATTTTTTGTACCTCATCCCACTTGAGAAACTGCAGTTTCCCAAACTTAGGAAAACAGGAGGCAAACATCAGAATAATATTCTGACCCAGTCAAACATCCTTCCCCAGGTAACAGATGGCCATTCACTGACAACATGTGCCCTGAAAAAACAGAGATAATAATTTCTATGAAAACAAGGTAGCAGAGATAGACAGAGACATGAATCTTTATTTGAAGAAGTGAAGACTAAGTGATTGTTAAGATCAGTATAAAATACAGAAAAATATTCCTACTTGTGATCCTAGAAAACAGGTATTGTTAATGTGAAACCTGTCCTCTGCAGTTGAGACATGTCCTGAAGATACAGCCAGTGGGTTTCTGAACATCCAACTCTACACATACATAGCATATATGTATATATATTTATCATATATTCTGGATGTCACTGGGATAGCCAGAAACCAAGATCCAGGAGGTACAGCTGCTTCTAAAGAGCAACACTGACACAGCTACTGATTTTTGGTGGATTTTGACCAGGTGACAAGGAACAAAACCAAATTTCTTGGACTCAAGCAATAGGACAAAAACAACAGGATAGAAAATTAATAAGTGATTTACTACAAAACTAATTACAGTTGATCACTTCATTGTGTTCATGAAGGCTTTAAGGAGAAAAACTTGCCATTCCTGCCAAGTTTTGAGAGCCTTTCATCTTCCATGGATAGGTGAAAATTTGAAATGAGCAAACAGAAAGGATGAAGTGAATAGAATTTCTAAAGGGCATTTACTGTTTCATAACCAAGTCAGTTTTTCATCTAGGACATAAGAACTGATGTCAAGTGGCAAGTAATCAAGTATTTCTTAAGCTGTTTGCTGGATCCTTTGCCAGTGCTAACTGATGCAGACCCAGAGATTTTTCAATAAACCTACGGCAACCTGGGAAAGCTCAAGGTGTGCTATATTCTATTCCTCCTCACTGTGATTAGGAAACACAATGAGGATTGTGTATGCTTAGTAAATATAAATACAAACAGGACATCCACAATACAGAGCTTGTGAATACTCCAGACAGGTTTCAGCCTTTTAATCCAAAACAACTAGTTAAAGTTCATATCTTTACAGTAGCATGATGTCATCTGTCTGACTACATCTGGAGTTGCATCTCATTTAATAAGATTATATGGTCAAACAGAGTGGAAGCAATCTGCTTCAACATTTCTTGGCTGAATGGTTTCAAAAGCATCTTTTGACACTAATTTGTTGAATGGATGATTGCAAGCAACATAAAAACAAATTAAAAGTTTTAAGTGCTTGGGCTAGATCCTCAGCTAGTAAAAAGCAAAAGGCAGTCCATTAAATTCAGCATGGCTTTGCTCATTTGCATCTGCCAAGGATCTGGCTCTTTATGCTTTATGTCACTATACATACACTTATGCATAGAGTTATACTCAGCAGACAATTTATCCTAGGACTCAGCATCCTTTAGCCCCACATTGACAACAGAAGTAGGAGCACTTGTCAGCACCAGAAGTTGCAGAATTGGTTCCTGTGATCTTGCAACTAAGATACTCGGGGAAACCACTAGAGGCCCTGTCCTGCTAGACATGGGGAATTTGATGGATGCGAATGTATATGGCTCTTACATATGTAAGTTGTGTGGTCTAATTTACAGCAACAGATAAGTATCACATTCATCTACACCTATTACACAGTGAAAACTCACTGATCTTGAAAATTAAGCCCTACCACTGTCAAAGCCAAATGCTTGTGTTACCTTCAGAGCTTGGTCCAGTGCTTCTTCCAGTTTACCATAAAGGCCTTTAGTCTCCCAGTTTTCTGCTGCATGCTATTCTTATTCTTTTTCACTAAATGCCCATTGTGTCCACCTGATCTGAACAAACTGCTGCTTTTCCCAGATCCCTACTCCCATTTTGCACTTCCCCATCTGCTCTCCAGCACTATTTCACCGTCCTGAGCAGCTGATGGAAATGTGCAGGCTGTTAACATTTTTGCTGAGTTTCCCTTTCCTGTGCACTATGGGAAGGTAGTGCATAGAAACTAGCAACAATGCTAACACTTGAAACCATATATAAACATATGGCATAAACAATGGAAAAGTCTTTAGATAGAAATGGGAAAAAAGAGAGAAGACTGGATAAGTGGAAAAAGGTTTGCCAGCTCTAACTTGCCCCCCTATCTTAGTTTAAAAGAGCAACGATCTTAGTTTAAAAGAGCAATATAAAGAGACCATATTCAAATCCTGTGCTTGTTTACCACATGCTGAGTTCTCGAGTTTGTGGTTTTGTTCTTTTTTTAAAAGCTACAACACAAAAGCTGGCACCTCACACCATATTCTGTTTTCCATTCCATCTGCATTATGCTCATATAAAGTACAGTCAAGCATATGACCTACTGAGAGCAAAATTTCATCATGAGCCTAAACTGAATTTAGGAAGACATTCTTTCAGCTTCTAATCAACGACCAGAATGAGGGGTTTGGGGTTAAAAGATCATTTTTAGTCAAAACGGGTAATTTTTGAACACTAGTTAGGCATCCCAGGATCTGCAGCCGTTCCCGTTTAAATTCATAAGGAAATCAGTCTTCATACATCACGGTGGAAGATGGCTGCCAGCTGCAGTCAGGGAAGCATCTCCCCTCCGTACCACAGCAATTAAAAGATCATGTAATTATAGTTGATCTAGCTCCCACAGAAGTCAAAGGAAAGCCATTCATCGACTGTAATAGGCTTTGGAGCAGCTTCAAAATTTCTCCAGCATATGTAGTCCTGACACTTTGGAAACCAAAAGCCTCCCAGTCTAACTACTCTCATCCACAGCTCAAAAAGGAAGAAAGTGTTTTCACATTGACAACAATCAAGGCTTTGTTTCCTTTGAGAGAAAAGTGCCTGCTTTCAATCTAAAGGACTCAAACCTTTTGTCCAAAAAAAAAAAAAAAAAAAAAAGAAAAAGAAAAATTCTGAAAAGTGCAAGCCACCAAAAGCTCTTTTTTAATTATCCTGGTTCATCCATGAGCATGGGATAATAAAAGCAGGCACAGAGCAAGTTTGCTGCAGTTCTCACCTTTGTGGTGGCTTCTGTCAGATATTTTTAAGTTTCAAAGTTTTTCAACTTTTCAACAGAAAGCCAAGTCTTCCAACCAAGGGAAGGGAACAAGCATAAACCCCCACCTTCAAACATTTTCCAGTTATCCAATTTCTTCAGGTAAAAACCAATATCCACAAAAATTACCATTTTAGGGAAAAAAGGCCTGAATCTTAAAATCAGATCATACCATATCACAAAATTTGTAACAAATCCTTTCATGTGCATAAACATTTTGAACCTCCTTTTATTTTTTTTTTCCCCAGCACCGAGTGGTATCTGCTCTGCACACATTTTAACACTGAAGAGGTTTCTGAAGGAGGCTTTTGTAGAATTATTTTAAAGGCGCTATTGAGGACTAACTCCAGAGAGGAAGATACTTAATCACTGCTCAAAATCCCCGGGTAGCTCTGCAAATCCACAAGCTTTTGTGACCAAGATGTATTTACCATGTTTGTTAGTATTTTCTTGACTCCTGAGGAGTTTGCAGTTCTTCAGACATTCTTGATTATTCACAGATTGCATTGCTGGGCATAAGCCAAATTCATCTACAGACCTTAACTCCCCAACTATCATCCCCTTCTCTCCTCACCATCCATGGATCTAAGAAGTCTTCTGACAGAGAAGTTCATTATATTTAATGCATTTCTGAAAAAAGGTATGGTTTCACCCCTCCAAATGGAAATAAAGTCCAATCCATCCTGTGAAGGCAGTAAGAAAGCAGCCTAACTGAGCCTGGAAATTTGGTATCTAAAAGCATTGATCTCAAAATCCAGTTATTGCTCTGAGGTAACATTTTCCAAGCACCCACATGATCTATAAACAGAGTCCTGCCTTCAAAAATCGCTATATTTAAGTTCTTGTAGGTGTTGCTTACATTCACTGGGAATGAAACTTGAGACCCAAATCATATCTGAAATGGGACTAGAGGTACTTCCACAAAGTTTCCCTCATTAAGTTCATTTTCACAAGACCAGATTCAGTCTCCATGTCAATAACGAACTGCCCCACAAACTCTATAGCTAGAGCATGACCGAAATGCCTCCACATCCAGGATGCCAAGATGCTCTTCTGCATCTCAAAGCAACTTGGAGCCATCCAAGAGCCCTCCTCAGTCTGCAATAAAGGGAAGTCAAGTAAAACTGGATTTCTTCATAAAGAGTGGCAAACATCTGACCACATGCCAGACCACACATGCTAGAAACCAGAGTTAAATATATTTCACTTTTAGCAATAGCCACATATTATACAAGCCTCTCTGCTGTATCAGCCTCACAGCAAAAATAAAACACAACCCAAAACCAAAAAAACACAACCACAAAAAACCCAAAAAGGAGACTCTATGACATGTTACCCTTGGACATGACCATTTTCATTTAAGCAGCAAAACAGCAGTAGTTACAACCTCTTCCAAATATATGGGATGCCTGAAGCAATTAAAGGAGGTGCTGGAACAGAACAGGGGAACACGTTAATCTGTTGAGCAGGAGAGTGCCACCTGCTTCACATTCACAAGACACGAGGCAAGCAACTGCCTAATCCGGAAAACATCTGCTAAACAAAAATCAAAATTAATGATAACAGAATGAGCTCTTTGATGGACGGTTCTCACCCAGCTGCTGGGAACCATCAAAGGGCCACTCTCAGCAGCAGCCAATTAGTCACTAACACAAGAGTTTACAAGAGCAGGATCTGAGCTCAGGGCACTGCCATGACAACACTGCTGCACCTTTGGGTGGATTTGCAGTGTGCTGATACATGGAAAGCCTTGTCTGGACCTTTTTCTCCCTGAACTGCTCCAGGGTCAGAGTTTAGATCCTCTGCCAGCACCAAACAAACTTGGCTTGCATCACCAACACCATCATGCAGTTCTGTAAGAGCAACTTTTCATGGAAAAATAGAATAATTTACAATTTGCAACACTAAGAACTGCCAGGGGAGTGTTAGGAGGGAATCTTTTTTTTAATCCCACAGCACTACACACTTTTTGAGTGTGTAAACTCATGTTTGTTTTCAGAAGTTACTGCAAGAATACTTAACACCAACACACACATTGAAATGAAAGTGTTGTTTTTTTCCCCTACCTTTTCTTCTTGTAACTTCAAGCCTTCTGAAGTCCTATAAGGAAAAAGAAAAAAAATTGTGGGTTTTTTTAAATAAAATAATTGTTCAAAGGCAGCACAAACAGAAACCCCTAAAAAGATTAGCCATTGTCCCAGAGAAGCATCTACAAAGCTCTACACAATAACCGAAGAGTAATAAGAAGCATACATTTCAGTTTGTCCACAGATATTTAATGGATCAATATATCACCTAAAATGATTCATCATTATGTGATAAGTTACATGGTAGAGCACAATATCTTTAAAATGGATTGTTTTCTCTATTGATGTTCAAAGGGAGCAGCTAGGAGGTTGTTATTACTATACCAAGGATCTAGGGTTGAGGCGGGAGGAGCCATTACAGCTATTTTTAGCAGACACTTGTTCAAATACCCAAATGATTTCAAAACAACCAGACTACTCATGCTTAGAGCTGAAGGCTCATTTCAATGTTTGCACACCTATATTATTTGCCCCATTTCTTGCAAAGCATCACTACTATCTCTAATAAAGAAACCGCTTGTAAAAAGACATTGCATAAAGCCTCAAAGGGTATCACATTCCCAAACAACACTACTTACACCAATGGTGAGGCTCCACGGGAATAAACATTTAATCCCAAGCAGTAACATTTATGGGTTAATTACAAATACTTATAGCTACCATCACTTGAGTTACTTCTTGCAGCCAGTATTCAAAATAGCAGAATCACAGAGGACTCTAGAAGACCACCTTGCCCAGAGCCACACTGACCTGGGCAGAGCTCACTGCTGGACGACGCAGGATTAACCCCACCGAGTGCAGAATTTATACCTGGAAGACCCCAGAGTGTCCCCAGCAGGGACACCGGGAACAGGCACAAGCTCTCCAGACCCCTACCAAAAGCTCTTCAGGCAGGTTTTTCCTCCTGTAGATGTGCCTTGCTTAACTTCATTTCATCCCCTCAGCGCTCACTGTTCTCAGATGTTTATCAGAGAACAGAACAACAAAAAGGTTTCTGTTTCTCCTCCTTCTGATAGGAAAATAACACATGGCCTCCCCACGGCCCACCTGATGCTTATTGTAGTTTTATTTGTACTGTTTCACTTTTTAAAAAAATAAAAGTACCTCCCTGCAGACCACGCTTAGACAAAGGGAGGTAAAGCGCAGCACTACGCACACATCTAAGGAGGTGTATCCACAGGGCCCTTCCACAGGCACAGGGCAGCGGGACATACAGAAAGCTGCCACTGGAGCACAGGATAAAAAAAATAATACAGAGCTTTTCAAAGGGAGAGAAGATAAGCAAAAGGGAAAAAATTCAGCTTAGGGAAGTTACAACAGTACCCGCTCAGCTAACTGCTGCGGGCCTTGCCTCCCTCACCCCGGTACCTCAGACAGCACCAGGTAACTCAGTGAGGAGTTTCATGTCTGCAGGTGCTGTAGCTGTGCTCGCCGCCCTGGCCGCAGGCCTGCCATCGCCCCCGGGCCCGCCATCGCCCCCACTTCATCCCTGCCACCCATCACACAGGCAATGGAGCCCCTCGCTCCCACCAGCGACGCCAAGCTGCCTCAGCCAGAGCCTTCTCCAAACCCAAGGCAGATCAGAACAGCGTAAATGGCCTCCTTGGCACCCTCCAAGTCTGAGGGGATAAACAAAAAAAAAAAAAGGGTATTTGCTTATAAAAATACCAAGTCATTATTCCCCGCAGGATGTTACCTCAGTGATCTTGAGAAACATGTAAAATGGCATTCGGGATTAGTACAGACTTCAAAGCATTTATCCTCTTTAGGCAGTAAAGCTCTGAGCTGCGCAGACAGTCACACTCCAGGGACCTCTCTCAGCTTTTCAAAATATTAGTTTGAGAGGTGGGGCACACGATAAAAAAAAATTTAGATACAGCCTATCATTAAGCCTGTGTACACATAATATATGCAAAAGGAAAGAGTACTTTTAAAGTTCCCCGGAGTCCCTCACTTTAACAAGCTGTTTGAATTCTCTGCAGTTCAACAGCTTAGAAACACTAAAACTAATTACAAATATTACATTGATCAAAAGAGAAAAAAAGACACTCACACTCCATAAAAAAATTTCAAGTGTCAGCTCACTTGTATTAAATACCCTTTTGGTATTTCCATGAAAGGAACTGGATAGACATCGTGAAAAACAAAGAAAGGTCTTCAGAGTTCCCCTTTTACCCTGTTCCCCTTATCATTCTAAGTTCTAATGATTGTAAACTACCCCAAAAAACAGATGTGGGATTCACAGGACAAGCCTGTCAGAAACACAACAGAAGAACACGAGGTCAGGCTGCAAGTCACCACTTCACCTTACCTGGGAGAATACCGGCACCTGGTGCATCCCCCAAAACATCCTCTTCCATGAAGAGGAGACCAACAGCATTGAAAGCGCTCAGCGTTTCAGGAGGGTGCACAAAAAAAAATGGGAAAAATACCTGGCAACTGTGGCAGGGCTTAAAGAGCAGCCACAAAAAGGCACCAGCTCCAGGTAGAGGGACAACTGTGGTTTCTGTCCCCCTCGGAAAGTGAAGCTATGGCAAGGACTCATTTTTCTTAGTTTGCCTCAGCCCAATCATTTCTCTCTTCTGTATCACAGAAAAGAAGAAATGATGCTAACTTTTCTCCTCGAGGGCATGCTGAAACATAAGACCTTTCTATTAGTGATCTAATGTACCACTAAGAGACATTACCAGCAAGTCTGGCCACAGGCACAGCACCATGCCGCACGCTCTGACTTGGGCAATCTTTTTCACAAAAAGGAGTAGTCACCCTTCCTCTGAAGTATATGATACTGCTCTTGAGTGGAGAAAAAAAAAAAATCACATAGAGGTTTTAATAGTGTTACTAGTAGAGAACCAAACTATTTTGATAAAAATGACACTAAAGTTCTCGGATGCATTGCCTGAGGAATACTTTTCTGCAGAAGCCATAAAGCAGATGGTTATAAATGAGACTGATTTCATGGGCACCATTTAATGACTGCAAATTCCTTTAACTAAAAATCTAATTTTATCAGAGCATAAATCATAGGCTTTGAAAGGAAAAATTTGTTTCAGATCCCTCATTCCTTCTACAAAGCTTCTTCATGAGTACCATTTTAAATAGCATTTCATTAATGCAATACAACAGTTTTATTTGTCAAGGTTCGCTTTTAGCACCTATTTTCCTCCTTTTTAATGTTAGTTAATTGAATGCAGAATAAAAGGTCCTTCTGTTCTGTATCTGAAATGCCTAATCATCGTTACGTGGAAATCAATGTAGTATCCTTGCTCCAGCATTGCTTTTCAGACATGTAGCTACTGCAAAACTGCACCTCCAAAAGACCAACCAAGCCAGCATCAGCACATGAGAGCAGAGAGTATCATCAAGTACAACGACTAATCCTACCTGGATTAGGAGGGACAAAAATAAAAATAAAAATCAGAAATACAGTTCACACTGCTGTTGCACAGCTTCACTCATTCATAACTGCTGTGTCTGCACATCAAACACCTGCGTGAACCTTTTGCAATTTAACAACTGTTTTGCACAAAGCCCTTTTCTGCTTTTACAAAAAGGGAATGCCAGTCTTTCAGAAGACAGCATCTAGATGTCCTGCCAAGACATAATAGCCAGTTTGTGTTATAGACTCCTGATTAATGCTGAATCATGGGCCCATGGATGAGCAGAGTGCTTCTGGAATGAAGAATCAGGTTTCATTCAGAACAAATGGGGGCTGGGGGAAATTTCACTGTACAGCCTTAAAATACAACTACACAGAGGGAATACGCAATATAGTACAGTGCTTGGTAGCCAATGCACTGCAAATGGATTTATTGACGGTCATTAGGGACTGATCCAAGCAGCAAAACCACTTTCATATTGTTTGGTATCAGTGTAAATAAAACCTCTTAACACCTATGTATAGAAACATATCTACATTTGCCCTACGTATACACCCACAAAGAAGATATTGTACACTATACAAGGCAATGCTCTCTTCCTGTAAATCCCTGTTGCAAGGAGAGCAGGCTACGTGGGCTTCTGCTCTTCGGCTGCTGAAGCAGGAGGACCCTCGTCTCCTGACTCCACGGGAAAAGGGTGCATTACACTTTTGCAAGGAACACGCAGCACCTTCCTAGCTCATGCTCCAGTTTCCACCAAAATTTTACAGTCAAAGGTTTACTTCCTCATGGCATGTTACTTCTGCCTCCAATGAATTCATGGTGGGGGTTTTTTTTGCACTCTTGGGTAATGAAGATTCTGCTCCAGCTCCTCTAGGCTTGAGCAAACTGGAGTTGGCTGGACAGCCCTATGTGGTGACCTGGTATACGGCCTTCAGGGTGCTGCTTTCGAATGTCTTTTAACAAGTGAAGCCCAGGAAGTGTAGAACAACCACCACCATGCTAAGAATACCAATCTCTCTCAAGATCACTTCAGTTTAGCTTTATTACATCAATGCTAACCAGCAGTTGATCATTCTTGCTTTTTAGAGATGTACTGAAGTAAACAGGGCAGCAAGGAAAGCCCACGTGCATGTTTCTCAGCTTTAAAACAACCGGCAAGTGCAACACATTGAAGGGTTAATTTCAGAATAGAAGACAGTGATCTATGAAACTGCAGAAATTGCTGTAGCAAACTGGGAGGGGGGGGTTGTTTGTCATGTAGAAACCTAATTCCCACACCTCAAGGGCAATCCCTATTAATAACACCCATATTCTCCCAAAGGAATAAGCAGGCAGAACAGAACAGTCATGTAGATGCTCCAACTACACAAACTGATTATTGCAGCATGAGGAAGGGGAGGTCACTCAAAGCTACCCCAAGGCTGCCTGCAGGAAGCACAGTACGGAGCAGAGCCTCCCCAGGGCTCAAAGACCCCTTGGACTGGGCACAAGACACAGACACACAAACAAGATGCTCTTGAAGTTCTCCTTCACTCTAGAAAAATGACACAGCCCAGCCTTTAGGCAAGTAATATTAACCATCTACAGCAGGTTTAAAAAGTGTCATTTTTTTTAACCTACAGCAGGTAAAGAAAGTGTCAGAATTTATAACTGTTTGATGCAGGTATAAAGTACCATCACTAGAAGCTGCTGTGCATCATTGAAAGCAATCTGTTAATCTCAGTCCTACAACTGCAGACTAGACATTAAGGTGTGTGTATAATACACTCCCCTAGCCATCTTAAATAAAAATATACCAACCCACTACCCAAATAGCCCATGGTTTGACAACAACCACAATGAAATGCTTGCAGAATCTAGCACTGTTACAAATTACAGTAACTACACAGTACTTTATATTTGGTTCGTAAGTGACATGCAATGCACATAAACAAGCTACTGACAGGGAGGGGAAAAGGACTGCTTCTTGATTTTCCTGTAACAGTTGTACCTCCTTTTGTCCCTGCACATCCACATGTGGCCATATGCATTTTCCTGCATTCTAATTTGAAGAGAAAAGTGAGCACACTTTGCAAGGTAATTAAACAGTCACAATTAGACTTGAAATCAGGAAAGACAAGCTCCTGTCTGCTATTTCTTCCTAGTTTTCCTTTGACTAAAACTACAAGACGAGTGCTTATAATCCAGACATGCACAGAGGCACATCACAAGCACAAATCTCTGAGCAATAGCTCAATGTAGTATTTTAAGGTGCAAATCTTCATAGTGCAGTGTCTCCTTGTAGTTCTCTCTCCTTCCCAATTTCCTCCATTTCCAGACCAGTACTTAACAGATATTGGTATAGAGTTGTACATTCGCCATCCTCTTTTTGTTAGCAGCCTCTGATCCCACAAAGCATGATGCTTAACAGTAGCAAGCTTGGTAGCAAATGGGTACCAGCTGCCCTCAAGTACAGCAGCTAATAGGATAACCTTGCAGTGTTTTCAGTCTCCTGCCCTTTACTACTGATGTAGATTTAGTCAAGAGTCGTCCCTTTTTTATGACCATAAGCAAAGGTTAAACATAGGGGACTTTACTAAAAAAAAAACCCACACAATTAATGCAGCAGATGGAAGAGATTCAGAAGAACAGGTAACACATCTCAGCTCTGCAAGTTGCCTGTATTGCTGGACTGTAGCAACCTTCTTACCAGATACTCTGTGGAAGAGACTGCAGTGCTTGTGCAAGGGTCTAAATCAAATTCAGCACATGCAACTGGCCTCAGTGCTGCATCTATCACAAAATTAGATGTTACCTCTGCACACACCAAGTCTCCAGGGACCTGCTCTCAGGATCAGCCGAACTGCTGTACAATTTCTAAATATACAGCTCTGACTCATTTAGCAAATTAATAAAGTGGCTGTTCCTATTAATAGATTACCATCCCAGGGTTTTGTGGTTTTTTTCCCCCCCTTCAGAGCATGCTTTTCCTTATCTCAAGTGAGGGGTCAAGAAAATTACACTGACATCCAGTACAGGGAGAGGTGAGGCACTCTGCATACAGATTGCAGCATTTGCAGTGGTTATGACTAATACACGGCTTAGTTTGACAATCAGGATTTTCTGTTTACAACCATGAACACAGAATATTTTCAAAAAAGATGCTAATGAGGCAGTGAACATCCACTTTATTTTTTTTTTGAGCAAGCATGAAGGGAAAAAAATAAGTTACGCACTACTGTTTAGAGTAAGCCTGCTATCAGTACAGACGCTGGCAATTTAGAATTCTCCTGTCTGGTATAAACATTGAGAGAAGCTCTGATGTCTCACATCACACAGTATCATCTGCTTATCCATACGGTAGCTAATTGAGATAATTGCTGTATCTCTGATTTTACTCACTACTCTTTCTGGACTTCAGATGAGAAACCCAGGTACAGCTTTATAGACTTCCACATTGTCAAAGGGAAGCTCACAGGATGCCTGTTCTAGAAACCCCAAATTTGCAGATGTACTCTTAATCTGAAAAACTAAGAATTCCCCTGCTTGATGGTAGAAAGTACTTTAAGCAGAACTCTATTCCTTTAAATACTATTGCTACAGCCTTTTTCTTTTTTTAAAGAGAGAAAATACTACATTTGGAAAAAAAAATAGTCAATATTTACTCTTTTAAGGTTAAGTAGCTTCTGATCAGAACATCAGAAAGTGTAACTCTGGCACATCACAGCCAAGTTAAGCTGCCTTAGATTTCTTTTTATTTGCAAGATTTGTTACTCTGGTTTTACTCTCTGCCTCAGAAATACACCTGCATTTCCCCACCTAGGTAGGACTTTTCACAGTTGCTCAACTGTGACATGAGAAAAACTTTGATATTTGATTCCTGTGCTCAGTCAGTGCCACAGCTCAGCACAGAGCCAGGCACCCTGAGCCCAGGGTCCCACCGCTCCCTGGGGGACAGCACCCAAACCCTCCGAACTCCAGCTACAGCACCAAAACCCAAGTCACTTAAAGATCATCACTCAAGGTCATCACCACTTAAGTGCAGGGAGCTCACCCCTGCAGAGGCTGGTGGTCCTGCTGCTGGAAGGTGATAGCTCCCAGCAGGCTGGGCAGTGCAGGACCACTAAGCGGTATCACAAACTGCATCTTGCCAGAAGTTTAAAAAAAAAAGGAAGCAGGATTTTGGTTCTGTAAGGGACTGCATAAAAAAAAGTTATCTTTGTTGTGCTATAGATGCATCCTGACAATTGCTTACTCTCTCACTATGGTTTGAACCATAAACATCAATGCAAACTAAGATTCTTCAGATTTTATGCTTTATTCAAGTATACAGTGCCTGCCTTGTTCCAAGTAACTCAGCATTCAAATTTTCTAGTACTTCAAGCATAACAGCATCCTGTAAGATACAGCATTCTTTAAACTCCTCTGGGCAGTGTTCCATAAAACACAACATGTATTAAGCCCTCTGGGTACACAGGATGGGGTGGTTGAGGTTTAGGGACGCAGTGGAAGGATCCCAACACGTGTATCCAAATACTATGGAGACATTCCACAGCACCTTGAAATGCAGTTACTCTGATAACCAACACTCAGAGCAAAAGCTTCTCATCTCCACAAGGATAATATAGTAGTAAAGATTGAGAAGGGTCTACAAGCAGCAATTACAGCTTGTTAGAGATATTACATAAATGCATGTTACAAGAAGCAAATTATCAGTACATAGCAAAGTGATACAAAAATAAATTTAAGTCTTGTCTCCCTTTACCTTCATTAATGTTTAAAACAGGAGCAGGCTGTAGCCCAGTACTGATTTTAATTCAAATCTGATTCTTTATGTCCTTTCTTCAAACTGCCTGACAAGCAGGAAGAACATACACATGGCAGAGAACACACGACTAATAATTCTTATAATAAATACCAGGATATTAGATCTGTGACTGCATATAAAATTCATACACACTGTTTTATTCCAGGCTCATACTCTGAAATTATGCCTGTATTTGAATTGTAAGCAAAAGCTTTTACCAAAAGCCTTCACAATTTTGTACCTTACCTCCCAAAGCACTCCTTTCACAGTCTGTCAGATTAGGAAATACGACCTTGCTGGGGGAAGGAGCACAAAATCATCCCCCATGACTCCCCTGCTACTTGGAATAACCAGCTGTGGTCTTCAGCTGCAGCAGTAAGTGGAACAACATTTAAGAAACTGAAGATAATTAGGAATTTCAGCAATAATTGATACTTCTGGACAAGCGCAGTTGAGGCTGTGAGTGGACTCCAGAGGGATGCTTTATCCTGTGCAGGATGGCACTGAAGGGCTGGTATGACCCAGCTATTTGCAGTCACAGTGAAGTTTAAGGGGACATTTATTACACTGAGATTTTAAGCAGTTCATGTGTCATGCAAGTAATAATGAACCAGTCAAACGACAGATAGCCTACACAACCAACACCTTCCAATGCTAGTAAGAAGAGTTACAGTACCTTAAAAAATGAGCATATTTGCTACATTCATTAGCATAAAAATAAGCACTGGTATAACTACACATGATACTTTGAGGTTGATATGGGTAAAAATTATCAAGGTACTGAAATAATTATTGGCACAGCTTGTCTAGTTTACCTTTGAACTGTGCTGTCACAGTCCAAATTAGACACAGCACTGCACACCAACGGCACCTTGCAGGGGACAGGGCCGTTAAGGTGCATCAGAGAGGTGTGAACATCTTGCAGCACGCAGAAAGGAAAAGCAAACCTGCCAGTGCTTGGATCTGCAAGAGCCACTGGTACTTGCGTGAGCACATGGAGCATCACTTGTGAGCTCTGCGCTGGAGAGACACACAGCTCTTCTCCCCACAGGAGCATGGGGTGCTGTGCACATGTTTCTGGAGTGTCAGGAGACTTCTTAAATAGGAGCATGAGTGGCAAGAAGAGCATTGCCCGAGAGCCAAATGAACGCAATTAAGTGTTGCTACAAAACTACAGAGCAGTTCTGGTTCTGTAGCCCAGAGCAGACCACAGGATGCCTGCCAGTCTGTCCTGTGCCATCAGTGACATCCAAATATTTCCTTTAACAACTCAACACAAAACAACTAAACATGTACCACAACACAGGATTACTCTTCAGTTTCACGCTATCCAGCTAGGCCAGCATTGTTCAGGCTACCTACCAGCAATGGCCCAGAAAGCATAACACAGAATTTAATTTCTGAGATGCTGTGCTGTGCCAGCTTGTGTTTGAGGAGCTCCCTGTAGCAGATGGGAGACCCACTCCTGGAAGAGTAGATGAAGACCTGCAGCACTGATCTGCTGCACCATGGCTTAAAGGATGAGAAGCTTGTCCCAAGAACTGTGGCAAAACCAGTTTGGCTTTGGCACATACAGAAAAGCAGCCTCTCACACAAAGCAGGGAACAGAAGGAAAGCTAGCTGTCAAATTTCAGTATTTAATAAGATGCTTTTGTAAAATACCCTGATGGAAAAAAATCCGAGCTACTTGTGTGGATTACCTTGTAGAGACTGAGTGGAGTAGTACCACTGGCTTTCCATCAGAATCTCCTGGCTACGTTCTTCAAATCTGAACTCCAGAATTATTTCAGATTCAGGTTGTTTAAGTCTTTTTCTGCTACGCTCATGCTGGAAACTCCCTTTACTGCCACCAGCAATGACTTGCCGAGCTACATTTTTGAGAATCCTTTCAAGAAAGAAAAGGTGACCCCAGACCTCACCACCTGGTGATTCATGGGCAACTCAAAGCCCTTCTAAGCCAGCACAGAGCTGCCCATGAAACACAACCACCTCCAGAATGTCCAACTTCAGCACGGAATCAGCCTTGCTGAAGGCAGAGGCAAAATTTGTTCAAAAACATCACCCCAGACTGGCAAGCACTATATATTTAGATACTTTGGCATATACTCCACCCAGTAGGACTTAGTCCCATGAAGGTTCAACCCTGGGAAGCTGCACCTCCTAGCTCCACAGCAGTCTATGTGCAGCACCCAGAAGCTTCAAGAACTTTCCAGCTCTCTCTGGAACCAGACTATGAGAAGTTTCTCAATGTAAAAGTAACAGTAGTATTCTCCAAAATTAATATGGACTAGGCAAGCTGGACCTTTTCAGTTAAACACTAACATAGTCCTTTTTAATTAGGTTTTCTATTTTAGTTTGTCCTACACCCATAGAATTTCAGACTGCATGCACCCGCTTATTAGCTATTCTAACCAGAACTAAAAATATTTCAGAAAAACAACCTCTTCTCAGGAACACCCCATAAATTCTAGAGGTAGAAGGCTGCGCATCAAGAAAACATACACCTTAGCTATGTTGGAGAGTTAATTTCTCATGCAGAAGGGGCTGTATGTTGAAGTCTATGGCCTCAAGACTTATTTTTCCTTTATAAATGCAAAGCACAACTGCAATAATTCTACCACAGACCATGAACAAATCGATTTAGCAATCTGAACATAAATTAAGCAATGCTTTTGATTCAGTAAACTTGTTCCTATGTAGATCAGAACAAGTATTAGTGAAGGTCAGTGACCCATACCCAAGTATTTGCTTTGATGAAGTTCATAGGAATTTTAGATCAGAACACACTTCAAATTATTTGACCTGTAAATTAACCCTTTACACATTCTTAAAGCAATTTTAGTGAATTGCTAGGAGCTTTTCTATTTGTGATTCAATGTTTTAAACATGTGTTAATGGAATTACATATTAATCAAACCATGAATTTAGTAACTAACAAACTTTTGATGAATAAAGAGCTCTGAACTGAACAAAGCCCAATATCCCCAGGAAAAGATTTCAGGTGACTTTTATTATTAAAGAGGAATTATGGCTAAACCGGTTTCTGAAAGACAAAGTAAACATCTTTTGAAGGAAAACAACAGTTATCTCAATTTCACTGACCTACCTGAAAGCTACATTTGGGGCTCCAGATTCACCCTGGTGTTTGGTGCCATGTCACAAACACTTTCTTGTGGAACGAGCTTTCTGTATAGTTGCTTTTTTAAAAATCTGCAATATAACTTACATCTCTTGACACTACTTTAACTACATCCTTTGTACATTAAAAGTTTTAATATTCATACCTGTTAAATTCCATGCAAATCTGAACAAGTTTCTAGCTTAGATCCTTTCACCTCAAGGAAGATCAAGTAGTTGGTACAATAACTTCATGGGGTTTAAAAAGAAGATCAAATTTATTAATGTCTTTCAAGTAGTACAATAGCTCTCCAATTTATGTTAATCATTTGTGTAATGAATTTCATTCCTCAGACTTTTTCAAAATAACAAAACTAATATGCATTAGTGAGGAATGATTTTTTCCAAATGCAAAAGTATGCAAAATATTTATTTTTAATAAAAAAGCAAAAGTGATCTAAGACAATACAAGAATACATTCAGAGTGCCAGTGTACTACCTGCATCTACACAGCAATGTAGTAGCAGTAGAGGTGTGGAGGGTAACTGCTTTTCTTCACTTCTACAGAGCAGAGGATGGAGACCTCAAGAAAAAAAGCACACCTGAGAGAACTGCAGAACCTCCAACTCCAATGAAGTGACTTTCAAGTCCTGCTAAGCAGCAAAAAGCATCTTTTTAATTGGCTTAAACCGTTTTACTGAAATAATGCACACAACTACGGGTATCTGTAGATGAGATGTGACTGGGAGAAATGGGATTCTCCAACTAGAACAAAATCCTGAAGCTTAAATAGATCCAATTGCAACACAAATCCATCAAGGGCTTACCATTAGCCTGGCACTGACTAATGTGTCTGCCAGCACGTAAGTGTTCTAGGCAATGGCAGTTAAAAAAAATTGCAAGGTCTCCTTTGCCTTGCCTCCCCCACCATCTCCCACTTTCAGGCATTTGAGCAATCATTTAGCCAACCTAAGATAATTGGGAACTAATTAAATAACTAAAATTGTTTCAGCATTTATCATTTTCTGTTCATGAAAGTCACATTTCTACATTTTTATGGCCTGATTCACACACCTCACACAGACGTGTGAAAATCGGAGCCTACCCACATCTGTCCAACAAGGCACACCGGGAGCTCTGGTACAGGAGCACCAGGCACCCGTCCGAACGGGGACCTGCTGAATCCATGTCACTGCAACAGCCAACACTGTCACCTTCAGCACCAAAAACAGATTCAGTTGCTTCTCCACTGCCAGAAGCCCAGGGACTGAACAATGAAGAGCATGTTACTGTCGTGCTTTAACACATGAGGAGTCCCACCACCCCCCTGAGGCAGGCATTCTCCAGCTGGATGAAGATGACCACCCCTCACTGTGGCCACCACACTCTCTTGGTCCCTTTCCAATTACTTTGTGCTTTGCAGGGGTTTGACATCAGAAAGTCAGGAGGGAAACACTCAGGGCAGTAACTTTGCTGGTTCCTTCAGAAAGACCTACAGCTCAGTTTTCCTTTTTTTAAGCAGCAAAAGGACTTTTTTCCAGGTTTCACTTGAAGGTCCAGTGACCCAAAGGAAGAGCCAGTAAATCTTATTAGATTTACTGTCATCGGTCCCAGCAGCCCGAGGACAGAGCATACCATAAAGTCTCTTGGGCAAAGACAGCATCTCCACAATGGCCAGATGCACAATTTCACTCCCAGAACAACATCAGTATACTCAAAAAGTGTAAAAGCTTCTGCTTCACTGACCTCCTCAGAAGGTGTTTAACATGAATATACAAAGATAAGCTCTCACTTGTTTTCTGTTTTCACAGTATGGAGAGCCTGAACACAGCACAAAAATAGAAACAGAAGAGTTGTAGCTGCAGCAGCAGCTGGTGTACAATACCTCTTGATGCAACCTCCCCGCATCTGAATACAGCCTTCTGCTCCTCTCCACATCCATCCATCCCCTCGTGACCAATGGGAAAAGCCCAAGCAATAGGAGAGATAGCCAAAAGCTTCTTGATGTCATCATTTCACGTCTGCTGAAAACAAGAGAAAAGTCATAAAACAATCATCCCAACAAAACCCAGCTCAGATTCAATCACACAGCAGAAGCTTCAGCTGACAGTGCTCATCCATACCCGGCCAGTGCTGATGGATCTTTGCAGACTCCCACAGCACAGGCAGTACAACACTGATTTTCCTGGATTGCACCCATGAATTTGCCATGAATTCCCGTACTGCAGTAGTTTTGTGAAACATTTACCCCAAAGCTATCCTCCACTGGACATGCTGTACCTAGTCTGTTCCCAAACAGCACCTCTGCAGAACCAGAGCCCCGGGACTGCTAAATCGAGCTACCACAGCCAACAGCAACCCACATCAAAGCGTGGCGTTATGGTACTGCAGAAGCTAAAGGGTGACTTTATCCCATCTCCAGAACCCCTGGTGGCACAGGGTCATTCATAATCAGGGATTCACACTTTGTACCCTCAGCAGACCTGCAGGAAAGCCCCAGACACCCATATTCACTTCTTTGGCTGCTTGGAAGCTTCCAGCAGTGTGACAGAAAATACCATTATTCCCCTCTGACTCTGAGGATGCCGCCGCCTCCAGCAGATACAGCCACTGCCACCCCCTTAGGCTACAATGAGGGTTGCAGGGCCAGCCCAGCCAGGGCCTGGCAGCTGACACCAAATCACAGGAACGGTCACTCTTCCCCCATATTAAGGCATCTGCCCACACATCGCCAAACCCACTGGAACTGGCAAGACCTGAAAAACTGTGCTGAAAAGGGCTGATGTGTTTCTCCAACCACGATGTAGGTGAGCCCTGCCTGGGGCTGTGATTTCTCAACTCGTTTGCCTCTGCCCCCAAACAGAGACCTTTCCCATCCCTCCCAGACTCATCTTACCCAACAGCAGCACCATCTCCTGGCACCGCCCCACCCCAGGGGAATGGGAAGATGCAAGCAAGGATTCCTACCACAACCGCATCCACTTTGAGCAGTGGTTCTTGTCTTCTGTGGGTTTTTTAATGACTTTGGAAGTAACACCAATGAAGTTATTCAAAGTGTTCTCAGATAGAGCTACGTGTTTCATACATGCACAACCCCAAGCTGGTGCCCTGGCAGCTCAGCCAGGAGAGCTCCGAACTTCATCTGAGCGTCTCTGAGGAAGAGGACAGCAAAGAGTATCATTACTTCTCACAACAAAAATACCAAAGGAGTCTTCAGGCCTTGGTACCATTTCCAGGGTAGCTGAGGGAAGTTCTGACCTTTCATGGCAGCTGCAGAGGATGCCAACAGGACCCACCAACAAAGCATAACGACCACTTAATGAAGCAAGCACTGGCATTTCTATAGCACACAAGTGACAGGCTGCTGGTTCCTTTGAGCAACATACATTAACAAGGCGAGTTACCTGCTAATGGCAAAATTAAGCCTAGCTGAATTAAGGCCCCATGACATACCTTGTCTTGACAGGACTCATTTTGCAGCATTTTCACGCCATGTATTTGCTGCAGGGTACATCCAAGCCTTGACACATCACGATTCATTTCAAAGCCATGACCATTTGCACCATGACTGTCTCAGCTATTTAGTCTGCCCAAAGACACACCATCAATAGAACGAGCACAGCCTACAGCCGCCGCACACCACGTGCCCGTGGAGTTCAGGCATTGCTTTTCTTCAGCACTAATGTAAACACCCTGAATTGAGAGCACTCAGGATGAAATCAAAATTTATTAGGCTTTCTAAATTCCAATTAGAAACCTCACATGTAATGTTACTGGGGCTACAAATAAATGTTTAATAAACCAGAGTCACTATATCAATAAGCGACAAGTACATTGTTACATTATGAATTGCTCTTGCACAGCAATACTGTCTCTCACGCTCTTTTATAGAGGTCTTATGTATGCTCAGTTGATACCATCACAGCAAATAGAACTATTTCACTTTGCAGTTCTAGAGACCTCTGACTCATACCCTGCTTGAAACCACAATCCTAGAGCCAAACAGGGGACCAGCTAGTTTAGCGTCTATTTAGTAAATAACTAACTGCTAGAAAACATGATTGTGTTTGGATTAGGATGCCTGTAACACTGATGAAACCAAAAGGGCAGCCTCTACCTGCTAGAAACTCTGGTTGCTTTACAAACAGAAATTGTAGAACATCTTTCTCTAGTCCGTTTAGAAATTACTTATTTTTATTGCATACTGCCTGACAGTACACTAATTGCTCTCTCTCATACAGAGAGGAGGACAGACTAATATACATTATACATCTGAAAAACCTAAACTAAGCAACAAATATGCATCATAAATATCAGGTGAGGGTTAACTGAAATCTTACAGCCTTTTCATGTCACTTGGCATCCTAAACCATAGCTCAAGCATCACCTTACCCTGAGCTAAGTGGAAGGCTCCTCGCAGAATCTGGTCTGCAGTTGCATCATGCAATACAGCTATCCGATTGCAGTCTAAAGTTCCCCAAAGTCAACAGAAAAATGCAAATTGATTTAATCGATCTAGACCACAACTGTGAACTCAGACAAGTTTTACTACTGATTTCCCTTCCTCACTTGAACAAGGGACAGATTCGCAGGACATGAGCCTGTGTGGATATTACTGCCCAGATAAACCAAAGCCTGCATATGGAAATGTCTGCATAAGGCAAGCAGTTAAAAAAATCAAAGAACATTTGTGGCTAAACCCTAGAAATCTCTCAAGATCTGAGGTGGAAGGGAGTTTCTATCACACACCTGCTCTCCACAGTGCATACGAGCAGAGAGACAGATTCTAATCTACTGTGTAATACAGACATCTGTAATTGTAATGTGGATGCTAGAATTAAACCAGACTATTTTAAAGTAAACAAACTGGTGCATCACATCCATTGTGACACATTTCCTTTGGTTTCAGGGGAGTCCATTCCAAACCACTTCTGGCTCTTACGTTAAAGAAGATACTATGCAAAGCCTAAGAGTTTACCTAAAAGTTGCAGTTTCCTCCTCTGAGCTAGAACAGCATTACAGCCAGCATTGCTTTGCCAAGAAACACTACCACAAGCACAGCAGCACCACACTACGCATCGTTACGTGAAGCAGCTCAAACACACTGGCTCGCCTGCACACCAGTGCCCAGCCCAGCAGGACCGCGGGCCGTGGCCAAGCTCTGCTGGTGCTGTAACACCGAAGTGTTGCAGAACATCCATCCCGAGCTCAGATATGTTTGTGTTGACACCAACACACCAGGAGAGTCTCAAGTTGCAAGAAAATTGCTGCAATGCCTCTGAACGAAGACAAGTAACAGCAAACAGATGGAAGCCAAAGATATGAGCACAGGTTTTAGGGTACAGGTTTTAGAGCTGCTCAAGCAAAAAGGGTCACCTTGAAAAGGAAGGGGACTAACCACACCGGCCACCTGAGCAGGGAGCACCACTCGCTGTTTAAAAGCACTCCTGTGTCATGCAGTGTGAGCTGTCAGAAAGCTAGATTGCTGCAGAGATCCCACAACTTTTTCCTCCACAACACAGAAGCTTCAAGAATTCAATTATGGTGACTGTAATAAGATTAAAGAATTTGCCAAAAGCAGTTATTGGTTTTGTTTTCAGGGCTACTCAAATTACAGCTTATTTGTTTAGTATTGAGAAATTAATAGATCACAATGGCTTCTAATAATTTCCAAGACACTTTGCATTAGAAAGAGGTTGAACTTAATTACCTGAAGTTATGACTGTTACTATAGCAAAAGGAAAGCAGTCGGACCAGACTATTCCCTCTATATAAACTGGCTCCATTAACACCAGATAAGAATCTGGTCCTCAGTTCCCCTGTCATTAACTGCTCCAATTGCTTCAGCCTTATCTAAACAGCATTTCTACGGCCTGCAAAATAATTTTGACATCCATAATTTCTCGTTGAGTGCTACAAGTGCTATAAAATTAAGCTACAAAATTAAGGAGAAAATCTATTCTAAGATAACCTTTCAGAGAGCCATCATGAAGCCCAACAGCAATGTCAGTCAGCCAGCTGCAGCATTGTAGATAAATACTAGATAAATAAATAAGTAGACAGTAGATAAATAAATCAGTTTCGATGCCTTAAGAACTCACTGACACCAGCGGTGATGTTTAAGTACAACCTAGACATTTCATTTGAGCAAAAGCGTACCTAAAAATATCTCATCTGATCTTTAAATTCTCCAAGACGCTTCAGTGCTCCCAGAAGAAATGTGGGGAACATCAGTCCGGCAGGGATGCCGGGATGCCAAGACGCACCTAAACCTCGCAGGTGTTTAAGCCTGGTACCCAAGGCTGCCTCCGCGACACTTCGCCGCGTTCCCACCACAGGTTTGCTCCGAGGTTTGGCTCGGAGAAGCCCCGCACCGTCCCGTTCCCCCGCTACGGCCCAGGAGCCACCTCCTTCCACCGCGCAGAAGCGTTTTACACGAGCTGGGAAAGGAGCCCCGTAGCTCTGATACACGAATTAACCCCGGGGCCCTCCCCGCTGCCCACGGAGCCCCGCCGCTGGCCGCAGCCTGAAGGTCGCCCGGGGCACGGCGCCCCCAGCCCCGCGGCCGGCAGCGCGCCCCGACGGGGCGCTCCGCAGGGACGGCCGCCGGCACCACGGCGCCACCCAGGGGCCACGGGGGGAACCGCCGCCCCCACTCGCGATCGCGGCGGGACGCGCCGCCCGGCCCCGCGTCCCACCGACGGCGGCAGCCCCGACAGCTCCGCCGCGGGGGGGACAGGCCGGGCCGCCCTCCGCGCCCGAGGGGAGGGAGCCGCGTCCGCCCCACGCGCGGCGGCGCCCCCGTCGCGCCCCCGGCTGCGGGGCTCTGGCAGGGGGCAGGCGGCACGCTGCCAGCGCCGCTGCGGGCGCCCACCTGTTACCGCGCCCGGCCCGGGGCCGCGGGCGGGGGAGCGCGGCAGCAGCCCCGCGTGTGCCCGGCGCCGAGCGCGCACCGCCGCGGAGCGGAGCGGCTCCCGCGGGCGCTCTGCCCCCGGCCCGGGCGGCGACGGGCAGCGCTCCGCCGGGCGCGCAGGGACGCGGAGCGCCTCCCGCGGACTCACCTGGGGCGGGGAGCGGGGCGGGCCGGGCGGCGGCGGCCGGGGGCGGCGGGCCGGGGCGGGAGCGGCGGCGGGCGAGTCCGCGGCGCGGGCCGGGCCGGCCCTATTTCTGCTCTCTGGGCCGGAGCCGCCTGACGTCACCGCCGCATTTGCATATTCCACCCAATCGCCGGCACCTGTGCGGGGACGGCGGGACCGCCCCCTCGGGGCACGCGGCGGGGGGCGGGGGGCGCCCGGGGGCGCGGGGGGGAGCAGCAGCAGGGGGGCCGGTCCGCTGCGGTACATGGCGGGGGGCGGGTAGCGGGGCCGCCCCCTCGGGGCACGGGGCCGTAGGCGGAGGGCAGCGGGGCTGTCCTGCAGCGGCAAGCGGGAGGGGGGCACGGACAGCCTGGCCGCCCCTTCGGGGCCGCGGGGCCGTGGGCGGGGGCCAGCGGGGCACGCGGCGGGGGTTCGGTGGGACCGTCCCGCAGCGGTACACGGAGGAGGGCACCGCGGGGCCGCCCCTCGGAGCACGGGAGCTGGGGGCAGCGGGGCCGTTCCGCAGGCGCTCGTGGAGCGAGGCGGGTGGGGGGTGTCGGCGGGGCCGCCCCCGCGGAGCACGGGGCTGGGGGGGTGGGCAGCGGGGTCATCCCGCGGGGCCCCTGTTCGGAGCATCCCTGCGTGAGTGCCAGTACCACGGGCCGGTTTTGGATGAGGGACCGGGCGGCCAGTGCCTCAGGAGGCCGGGCAGTGGGGGACGGGGCGAGGGGACAGCCCTGACCCCGTGCGATGTGGCCGTATAACGGGGTGCCTTTACAGGGCTCCCGGTTTTCCCCCATGGGACCCCATAACCCGCCACGGGTTGCCCACGGTAGCACCGCCCCGAAGCCCACTGAAATGCTCCGTTTCCACAGGCCCCTGCTTATGCAGAGAGGCAAACCTTGAAATTCATTCATTCTCCTCTTCACCATCGCATCTGGTTTAAAAAAAAAAAAAAATCAATATAATAATTTCTCATTTATTTTTTAAAGGGGGATAGATGTTTACGGGAGAGGAAGGCACAGTGGTGCCGTGGGAACGAGGGGGATTTGGGGGGTTCGGTTTCAAAGGCAGTGAGGATTAGGCCATGTGGCAAAGGCAATGTAACGCCCACAATTAACAACAGAAGGAGATGAACAGTCTAAAAGACCTGATAAACATGCCAATTTTTGTGTTTCTTCCTACAAAGTGTCTTACGGCTGGATCCTGCTGAATTAAATCAAATTTGTCGTTGGCTTCAGTGTGACAAGGACAGGACCCCCTCATTCACATCCTTAAAAAGCGACAGGCTACTCTCAGAAACCAGGTCTAGTCCGGAAGAAAATCTGCTTATTGACAAATCATTGCACAAAATCAGGCACGAGGGTGCACAAAAGGCTCTTCCATGAGAGGAAGCTTTTTTGTGCCTCTGTGTGTGTGTTTTATTTTCTTTGCAGGAAATACGAAATGATCAGCAGGTTGGGTCTCCAGAATTTTTCACACCTTTAGTTCTGGCCTGTTAAATGCAGCACCTCTGAAATACCACCAGCGTTTACCAAAAAACCCTGGAACTTATTCTACCCAAACGGTGCACAAAGGCTCGTAGGGACTATTGGGTTTTTTTTCTGGTTTCCTTCTTTGGGAAGGAAATTACCTGAAATTGCCGATTTAAGGTGTGGATTAAAAAAGAAATCACAAATGTAATAAACCGGGGAGTATCCGGTGTGAGCTGTGCACGGGCAATATAAAGGAGGTCTTTGTAGAGTGTCCTAAAAAAAGAAATGAGTGCGTATTTCACAGTTGGCCTATAGGTTTAAGAGGTCTGAGGTTTTAAAAAAATAAAGCTGAAATCTAATCAGAGGCAAATATGTTATCTGCAGTGAGATCTTTTTCTCTTTCCTGAGGGAAAAAAAATTGGAAGTAATATCGGTGGAGACAACTCTTCCCCATTTCCCGAAGGGAAGGAAGAAAAGTCTTGCTGCTTACCAACATCATTTTTCTATGGAAACATGTCTGTGCTGTCAACGTGAAGTATTTACTAATCCCTCTGTATCTCTTCAAGACGGACATAAACACGAGGCATTAGCAGACATTTGATGTGCCCGCGCAGCCCCCATTTATTGACACCCACGGGTGCTGGAGGACACAGGGGAGGGATGCCATCGTGTCTCCTCACCAACAGCTTGCCTGGCTGAGACTTGCCGCGACACTTCCATAGCAGTAGGCACAGTTTGCTCATTTTACACCACCTGGTGCAGTTTTACATTCATGGGCTGGAGCTGCTGTGTTTCTGCGTGACCCCGGCAGCTGAGCTGAAGGCGAGAGCTTGGCACCGCAGTGCCAGGAGCCTGCGGCGACCGCCCCGTGCTCCGGGAACGCTGCTCCTGCTGTTTTCATGCCTGTGCCTGAAACTGAGCACCTCGCTCTCGGCAGCTAAAGAAGGGGCGTGTTTACCCCGCGCAGTTGGTGTGTTGGGTGACTCGGCTCACACAAAGCACCAGCCTGCTCCGCCATGCGTTACCAGGTGCCGGGGGTGCCCACGTTCCTAACCCAGGTACCTCAGGATCCCAGATTTCCCTTTCCCACCGTTGGCACAGTTACATACCAACAATCATTTTTAGCATCTTGCACGCTTGGGTCCTGTGCAATTCTCTGGTGTTCTTTTGATGTTTTCCAACCTTTTGAAAATACAATTTCCAAAAAACAACTGGCAAACACCCCTCCCTGCACCCTCCACCTCCGGCCAGCTCTATCCCCCTCCTTTCCAAACACTTTCGATCTGTCCCAAGACCTTTTAAAAGCACCATGGAAGCCTGGCTGTATCCCAAGGGGCATTTTTGAAAGGATGCTGTGGGAGCTTTGCTGGGGTTGGGCGGGCGAGGGAGTGTCTGCTGTCCCCCCTGCACTGGTTCACCCTCCCGCAAAGCCTGGGCAAAGCACACAGCTCTCTTATAGATCTGCAGAAATAAACTGCTCCTTGCTCCACAGCGGGCTGGCAATGAAAAACTGATAAATTCCTCATCTTCAGGGCTGGATGACTTTGAAGCAAAATAATTGTTACTTTCCTTTGAACTGGGAATTGGAGAGGCCCAAAAAACAGTGATTGCGGTTAGAAGGAAAAGAAAAATGGATTATTTTAAAGAGAGACTTGACGAGGGGAAGATTCTTACACAGAGAAAGGGAAAAAAAACAAGTTTGCAATATTTTTTTCCCCCCCATAAAAACACACAATCACCTGTCCACTGAAATGACAGTTAAGCATTCTTCCCTTCCCTCAGTTGAATAAAAATGATAAAACCATTGGAAGCCATTAAAACCATTAACAAATGGAAGTTGAGAGGAGCTGAAGCTGTAAATGACAATATGTTTAATATGGTGTGGGCAGATCCGAGGACTGTGAAGAAGGAGAGACCTGGGCCAGTCCTGGTGTCGCGCACTCCAGTGAGAGGAGCTGGAAATGTGCAACCTGTCGTCAGCTTTGACTGATGCGACTTCAGGAATTTGATGAGAAATCTTAAACAACAGATTGGTGAGGCACAGCTCCATGTCACTGAAGATACGATAGCATCCAAGGGTGACCACAGCAGTTAGTTTAAGGGAGAGAATTTTGAAGAACAGATGGTCTTCTCTTATTGGGCTTTGGTTTTTTAAATAAAAAAACCCCAAACAAACCCAAAACAAAACAAACAAAAAACACACCAGAGCAATACACATAGCCAAGATTCGCTGATTTCCACCAGCAAAGGAATTACCTGGTGATCATCTGAGCCATCTGAAGTACTTCCAAAATCTCCTAAGTGATGTTCAAAAGAGGAAGACAACATTTCCTCTTTGAAAATTCAAACTTCCAATGACGGCAAATCACCCACCTACCCCTTTTGTCCAGTCCTGCTAGCTAAATGTAATAATTAAACATGAGGGTTTAAAATAATGTGGTATTCACTGGAAACAAGAAGCAGAGGAGGTAATAGGACAAGATTCATGCTCATCACTTTTAGTCATTCGAACCAAGAGCCTAAATCAGACCTGATTAAAATAGGAAATCAAAGCCAGATTCAACCAAAACTTGAGATATTAAACAAACACAAATGTGACAAGAGTCATGATTCAATTATTAGGAGTCCATCTTTTAATTGCTCATTAAGATGACAGTGCGTATCTTTGCCTACATATATTTAGCAAAGCCTTTTCGCTTTGACAGCGCATAAAATTATCCATGCCAACTGTATATCTTTTACTTTTTATGTCAACTTTAGAGTTGCCAGTTTTTCATTATCCTCTTGGTCACAAATTAATAAGGAGGAACAAATTTAATAGCAGCCTCAAACCTTTAGAGATTATGTCAGCCTTGTGTATCTGTGCCAGTTAAATTACCATTTATTTCTGCTTAAATTTAATGTGGTCATCTTCATACAAACACACACATATTTAAAGCCTGCTCTCAGGGTACAGCGTTAGCACACCGAGGGGCTGCTCTGAAAAGCTGACATGGAGCTCAGACCTGAACGTTTCTAATGGCATCGCTCCATTTCAGCTGCAGCAGATGGAGAGGACCAAGGTCAAGAGCAGCAGACATGCAAGAGTTTTTGCTGGGCACTGGTCTCCCATGGCATTACCAGTTTGGGATGTCTATGGACGAGCCTCTGCGGCAGTGGCATGTCCTTTTGGGTGGTCAAAATGGGTCAAGGCCCAGATCTAGGTAGGTGCTGCCCTTGGAGATCCGTCCTTCTGTGTCTTCATCACGCCTCAGTAAACGATTGCTCTATTTGCTAAATGCCCGCAAATGCTGGGTGCTGGATTGCAAGTGCTTCGCCCCTGCCTTCATAGCTGTAAGCCCGAAATAATAAAAAAATAAATTGTAAAAGATGTTTTATACCAAAGGAAATACTAAAGGTAGAAACAGTGGTTTGATTCATTTCACAGCTGTAGTCTTTTTTGATTTGTTCGTAATTTTCTACGCTACTGCTTCCAATTTGATAGTGCCTGGGCCTCGGATGACAATGAGAATGGGATAACAGATGATGAGCTCAAAATACTGAACACAATCATACTCACCCTACGTGTACGCACAATCAATATGTCACTTTGAGGAAGGAACCATCAGCCACTGGGCAAAGTTTGGAATATAAAATGTCACAGGAACTCAAGGCACGTTGTGTATTTCTTAGGAGTTGTCAGAGCAGCTGGCTTGTTGCTGCGCAGGGGACACGCGGAGGGTTCAAGCAAATGGTCCCAGGTGCCTGCATAGGAATTGGTGTGGATGGAAAATGGAAAGCCCACATGTGAGGCGAATGCAGGGCTAACGGCGGCGCCGGCGTGAATGGCTCCTGTGGCCCTTGACCCAGCTTGCGGCTCTGGGAACAGTACCTATTTTCCTCAATTTACCAATCTCTGAATATTGTGTTGGTTTCTCCTCCCAGATGCACAGGAGAGATCATCAAAGACAGTGACAGTGTTTATCTGAAGACAAGAAAGCACTTTGATCCATGGGCACGGATAATAATAAGGTGTTAGATTTTTTTTTCCCAAGCTCCTTGGCTATCCGTACATACAGTCGAGTCATAGGAAAATCTTGGTACGCGTTCTGGAGCATATGGTGATCTTTCTTTCAAGCTTGTTTTCAAGAGGAAGTTTAAAGTGAGGAGGCTGTGCAGCAGACGAGTAGGCAGTCGGTCAGAGGTACGGGCTCCTAATCCACGTCGTCAAAGCTCCCCGTGCCAGAGAAAAAGAGGCAGATGAATGAAAGAGGTGAAGTTGAAAGAACGTGCACCAAAGCAAAAGAAAAAACAGCAAGAAAATGTGAGTCTGCCTCATCTGAAACAGTTGGAAAAGTTTTCTAAAGCATCTTCATGTTTTATCTCATCGCTTAATAGGTTTTACTTTATGCCTGTGCATATCTACACTGTATATCAAGTTCAAGAAATACATACAAGCAAGGGCGAATTGGCTACAGATTCCTTAAATTGCCTCTGCAGACAGATGGCCAGCAGGCAGGCTGGGAGGGAGAGTACAAGCAAGGAGGACGTCACTCTTCAAGAAAAATTAAGAAATGTAAATGGCACCATCAGTGCTAAGAAAGACAAACCCCTGCAAAGCATGAGCCAGGCTCAGTTCAAACAGCAATTAAATGATTTAGAACAAGGCTGATCATTTACAATTTTTAAAGGTGAAAGGTGTGATTTTGGTAATACCTTAAAATTAAAAGGCCAGCCACTCCATCTTTAAAATGATGGTTTCTCTCCTGGAAGACTTATCTCATTGTCAGTCCATTAGCAGCCAGCCAGAACCCATCCATACAAAAATAATTGGCTATTGATATATGGTAATGCTGAAAAGTTATTCTTATTTTTGTTCATTGCTACAGAAAGAGATCCTCTCCAGCCTACGCTTTCAATCATTATAAATGCTACTGTGAAAAACTAAAAACACTTTTCTGAGATAGATTAAGATCTACTTCACAAATAAATATATTTTATCACTAAGAGAAGAGGCAAATGTCACTGGTACTGAGTGTTTTATACACAGCAGAGACCACTTACGCTGGAATGTTCCCCTCATGGTAAATTAATGTCACCGGCTACACACAGTCCCCTCCACACGAGCGGGCTCGGATGCAGGGTTATACCTGCAGGACACGCATGAAGAATTGTCTCTGAGCCACGGCAGCAGCCTCTCCTTTCCCCATGACCGTGGTGAACTAGAGCTGGGTAAAAAGGAGGCTTTACCTGGAACAGGGATGGTTTACCGGAGAGGGGCAGGGACCACCGTTCTCCGCAGGGACCCAGGTCCCATCTTCCCCTTTGCTCAGGAAAGGGTCGCATCCTGCCCGCTGCTGCGGTGCTGGGGTCCAGGAGGAGACAGCAGCCTGGGAACAGCAACACCCACCCCCCCACACCAGCCGTTGCCCCCGTAAAATTTTATTTATGCGCAGGCTGGGAAGTTTGCATTCAGGCTGTTAAAGCTGCGAGGAGCTGGTGGCAGATGCTGCTCTTGCCAGCTAAGCACCCCTCAAGAATAGCTAATAAAACCAGAGGACGTTAGGCTTCGTAATGCTGTATTTTAAAGATAAAGAGTCTCTGGTTGGAATCGCGCAAAGATTTTTACTTTCTGGCCGACAGCTATTTGGCTGCACTGTGACACAATCTCGAGCTGAACTGCAACAACAGGTTATAAACCCTGGCTGGGATGATACGTGGGGAGGTGAGATCGGCAGAACGGAGAAAGTGGGGAAATAATTGAGCTTGACAGAGAATTTTTGGGACCATGGTTTGAGCCGGTAGTTGAAATTTCTCATGCTTAAGGCTCAAACACACACCAATGAGAAAGCAAGGTGTTGAATGGCTTCAACAAATCTGTCTTGGGACCTTGTGTAGACATTGATTTTTGGTGGGTTTGCCTTATTTATGGCCATTCACATCTAATAGTTGTTGATAGAATATTTTAAGGGGTAAAAAAATAATTTTAGATTTGTTTCAGCTGCTTATAAAATTGTTTCTCCTTATATGCTTGTCTTGTTCAGCCAAATTTCTACTGTAACTTTGCCGACACAGAGAGTTTTAATTGCTTCTGTGTTGCTATTAGAAGCATATCACTCTTAGTAGTTACTATACTGAGCCTCTATTATCCCTTTAGCAACAGTCTCTCCCGCAGTAAAAAGAAATGCATTTTTTTTCTCTTGTCTCTTATTGTGCAGAATTACTCTTGGATATTACAGTCGTCAATGTTTAGTATTAAATCATTTCCCTGCCAATTCATTGTAATCAAATCTTCCACAAAGTCGATAGCAATAACATTTTTATAAGGCATTGTCTCTCTCAGCCTATTAGGTGCTTTCAGATCTTTGAATTTTCCATTCTGAAAATAATAGATAGTGACCTGGAAGAAAGCGTAAAATCTGTGAAAGTCACACGAGCAACCATGTAATTGCTCATGCCGACAAACCTTTGGGTCAGGGCTTTGACTAGTTCCAACAGGTTACTCAATCATACGAGTGACTTTTATTTTCTGTAGAAAAAAAAATAATGCAAAATAAATAAATGGGCTACCAGTCCTACTAGAACCAATAACAATATTTCTATCGAATTTAATGGGACCAGATGTTGGCTTTGCAGAGTTATATGTGGTGTTACACTGGGTACATCTGTGCCACAATGCAAATACGCCATGAGAACTCACAGGGAGGTACTTCAGCTGGTTTAGAGGAGGCACAGGCAGCCGCAGCCCTGCAGGACAGAGGGCTGCAAAACCCCCCCCAGCCCCCAGTATTTATTTGCTCCGTGAACTGGCGCGTAGCTGTGCGCTGCTGCAGCCCCAATGCCACAAGCAGCTGCGGAGGTGGCACGGGGACGCCTGTGCCAGCGCAGCTGAGGGTGCTGCGGTCCCACATGTCACCCAAAGCAGCGGGTGCTTTGCAGCCCGTAGGGCCGTGCTGAGACACAGAGCGCACCCCTCAGCATCCTTGTAACTGAAAGCAGCTTTCACCTGCCTCCGAGTCCGGTCCTTGGAGAAGCTTTGGTTTCACCTTCTTCTGCCTTCAGGAGGGGCAGAGTCACGCTGCTGGGGGCTGCTCTGCAGTGCAAGGAACCAAAGCAGGTCACAGACAAAGCCAAAACATGACAGGCCACCTTAATTTCAAGTGCACAGCTCGCACAGAAGCCGACAGGAGTTTTGTATGAAAGCAAGCGGCACGATTATGGTTTCCTATCATAGCTGTTTACAAACACAGATGGAGAAAATATGACAATGAATGAAAAAATACCCCAAATTTCTCTATAGTTACGCTGTGCTAATGACACTTGCTACACCGTAACTCCATAAATGAAAGGATAAAGGTTTATCTGAATGAGTTTGTTGAGCCTTAAGAAAAGGCTCAGGAGGGGACCTTGCTGCGCTGGCAGCTGCAGAGGGGTGGGCAGCGAGACAGACCCAGGTGCTCCTAATGGGCACCCAGCGACCGTGCGTGGCCAAGGGTGCAGCAGGGATGTTCTGGTTCCCTAGGAAGGGCGAAAAACAGTCACCCTGAGGGCAGTTAAAGACTGGAGCAGGGACTCAGAGAGGCAGTAGGATCTTTCCTTCGAGATAGTTAAAATTCGGCTGGACAAGGCTCTGATCAACCTGCCCTAGCAGACCCTGCCTTGAGCGGGAGGTTGGGCTCAGTGACCTCCAGAGGTCCCATCCACCTAAGTTAGTCTACAGTTCTGTGATTTTATAAATAGCTTTTGACATTGGCCTGTAGAAAAAGGAGCATCACTTAGTGAATATAAACAGCTAAAGCCCTGATCACTTTCAGGCAATCAGGCTAGCGTATGTATGTTTTAATGCTATTGAAAGTAACAGGTACCCAGCTAACTTCTACCTAAAAGAGCAAAGCAGAGGCTCGGACTCTAAATCAACAGTGAAAACTGATCTAGAAGGTCCTATTTTCTGTCGAGAACCAGAAGTTCTCTTGAAAATTACATATAGGATATTATGATGAACATACTCTAATGCTGCTGTGATATTAAGTAAGATTACCACATGTAAAAAAACCCTGTCATTTCAATTCCACCCTTATGGAAACTCCTGGTGAGGTCTGAACCACGATCTCTCCCCTAAACTGGTGTTTTCTCCATTGTGGTTGTGCACGTTCTGGGTGCTGCTGCTCCCTGTGGCTGCCGCAGCAGAGATGCCCAGCGTACGAACTCAGCATCTCCAAGAGTTTTCCCTCTTGAACATGCAGCTCTCTTCAGCCTGAGGTTACTTGACTTGGCTTTAGGCTTGACTAGTGCTGCTGCTGAAGTCTTGAATCAATTCCACAACTCAGCGGCACGCTCCCAGTATACGCATCCCTCTTCTGCAGATTTTAATGATACCAAAGGATCTTTCAAAGTCACAAGGCAGTTGCCCGTTAGGTGACTAAGTTTTATTTTAACTCACAACACCGATCCTGCAGTCAGTGAACTATCTACATCTGGCAGCTTACAACTAATGAACTAAACAAACTGAAATTCAAGGTGCACCAGGCAGAACACAGGCTCTGAAGCAGTTGTGCTGTTTAATTTGAGTTTTGGGGGAGTGCAACAATCTCAGCATCACTGAGACATCAGCATCATGACCCTCGTTTAACTTATTGTTTCCATACCAAAGAGGAAAAAGCAATGCTAATTTTGAAAATACTTTAACTTGTCTAACCCAACGGTACTGCAGAACAATAGGAACGATCCAAAAGTGGCCATACGCTGATGAGTGCGTTTCTGCTGAGGATGGCTTGCACACCCTTACACACTCAAAAGATGAAGCATGGAAGTACTCTGCAAGCACTTCTCACTTGCAAGTGTGGATGACAGAGCTATGTCTGTGTAAACCGCCTTGAGTTTCATTGATTCGGATGGGTAATTTATTTCTAACTCTGCAAGGCAAACCCATAGAGACCAGCAGTCAATACCAGTAGCAGTGGATTAGTGCAATAACACACACCTTTTGGGTCAGTGGGCAGGCAGGATAGTTATTATTCCTATTAGCTCAGATTCAGGTGGAAAAGAAAGGAAAAAGTTAGTGTCAACTGCAGGCTGTATATAACTTGTTTCTCCTTTTTCTTTGACAGGGTTACAAAATCTGCTATTCTGTTGGGGTTTTTGTTTGTTTGTTTGTTTGCTTTTCTTTTTTAATATTGATGCATTTAAAACAGGAAGAAATCGAGAATGGGAACATCTCAAGTCCCTGTTCTCATCTCACCTTCTTCATGTATTGTGTAATTCCCTAATGCCTGGGAACCTGTTCAAAACTGCTCGCTGTCAGCGCGTTCAGATCTCAAGGGACAAGACCCACAGCTAATACTCAAGACAATGCATTCCTGTCTACGAATAATATGAAGAGCTGAATCCTTTTTTCTTCATCTTTTTGCCTCTCACATGGCCTTAATGAAGATTTTGCAGTCCTGGCTCCTCAGGGGCACACAGGTATCATCTAATATCTGCGTTTAAATATTCTCTCCCTGCCTCAAACCCCAGACCGAAATCTGAAAACCAGGAAATAGTTCATTCCAGGCATCATACATGAGCAACGTACAAACGAGTCTCTGTAACCAGAGCTTTAAACACCTGAAAAGAGCCACAGCATCGAGAGGAAATACAGGCAAGCCCAGAGGTCCTTACCCTTCTAGGGATGCTGGCGTCAAGGCATGAACCTGAGGACATTTGAAATAAAAGACTTCTACAGCCAGGACAAAACCTGTTTTTACAGAACCATTTGCACGTGATGAAATATCCTGTTTTCCTCCCGCCCCACTCTCCATGCCCCCAAATGTCTTTTCAACACACGTAAGAGGTTACTCGCTCCACGCTGGGTCCTGGGGAGCTCTGTGGGGGCTGTCTAGGCTCCCTGGGGAGAGCTGCTCTCCTGGGGAGGGAGGAAGAGCTTTAGATTAGCTCCCCTATTTTGTTCTCATTCACTTAAAGAAGTGACAAGACCACCAAAAGTAAAGCTAGCCTTGAAGTATTTTTGAAATCCAGCAGTTTCTGTGCTCTAAAGCCTACCTTGAATCCAGTGTCGAAAATCCCACTGGAGAGTATGTGCAGCCCAGCACCAGCAGCTTTCCATCTCTGCATCTCAGGTGACCAGATTCTCTCCAGATTGTTTCTAGACATTTGTGTCCCTCCTGCATTGCCAAGAAAGCAAAGAAAGAGCCTGACCAGGACAGCTGGCATGGGTCAGCCTTTATTTGGGGCAGCTGGTTTTATAGGTATTATAGATGCCACTACGGGGACAGCTCCTCCAAAGCCTTGTGAGACCAGGGACCTGGGCATTGTTCTTCACATATGTAGAAACCTTCCAGACATCGTGCCTTTCCTGGTAATATAATATAATACATATTATTATGTATATTATAATACAATAACAATTACATACTTCAAGCACATATTGACAGATGATTTTTATCTCTAACTGGAATTTTTGCTTTGTTAGTTAATAGATTTGAGTCCTATGTTCTTATTCAGATAAAACTCCCAATTTTTATTGGAGTGAAAATGAATAGCTAGATCACTATTTGGCCCCCATTGGACTGGTCTAGCTGGAGTTTATATGTGCTTCAATTTTAAGAAATGAGTGAAGCCGGCTGTAACACTGCTGGGAGAAAGCAGGTAAGAATTACAAAGATATACATTAATAAATTCACCCTTTCCTCCTGTTACTTTATAGACTGCAAGTATTTAGAGTGTCACAAACATTAGATCATCAAAAAGCTCAAACTGGCCAGCAGCTGAACATTACCCTGCCATAGGAAAAGTTACAGGCATCTGGGTAGAAATGATGCTGTGTGACCTCAGAGACCAGTCACTGATCCTGGTGGACAACCAGGGAGTAATCAAAATGGGAAGACTATAAAAAACTAACCTGCTGGCTGACAATTATTTATCCAAGCAACTTGGTGAATACTTATAAATAAGAAATACAATAGCACTGACTGGAGTTGGCTTAAAAATTATCCACAATTAATAAATTGACCCATCCTACATGCTGTGTTATTTTCCCTGACATTTTCACAAGCTAAAAATCTGATAATACAATTAAATGACAAGTTCAATCACTTCTTTATTTCATGTATATGTATATTATAATATTTTATAGCTGTATTACAGAAAAGACTGTTTACTCACGTTGTATCTTCCCTAGCATAATTCAGAGCTTTGCTTGCCTAAGAAATTACTTGTCTGCATTTTGATTAAAAAAGCAAAACCTCATTGTTCCCGTGGCAAATGAATTCAGTCTTTAAATGAAACTCATTGTCACATCCTTTTCTATGCAGCAAAGGCATTCAGCTCCTGGAATGGTTTTAACCTCTAACATAGCACTTTTGTGTCTGTATCTGATCCAGCCATGATTCATTTTTCTTCCAAAGCTTCATCAGTGTTGGGGCTCTGTACTTAGTTCTCAATGAACTGGCTGTAACGCAGCAGTTACAGCTCCCTGGAAAATGACACACAGTAACTCTGTCAAGTTTTTTATTAGCTTGGGTAGGTCTTTTATTTTAGCAAGGTCTTTTATTACCTTGGATAGCTTTGAACTAGTTCTGAAGTGGATGACTGAAGACCTGGAGATCCAATTTTATATTGAGAGCCATTAATTTTTTTTTTAACCACAACCCTTGATTATTGATAGGCTTTTGTTCTTTACTGTCATTGCACAACACATTGGTGGAGTGAATCAGAGGCACAAACTTTCACAATTACTTACCGGAGTTTGGATGGGTCATGGCCACCAGCCGGCAGAAGTCCTCTGACTTTCAGGATGCAAAAAGCACCAGAAGCTAATCTGATCCTTTCTGTTCTAGAATATTTGCCAGAAAACATCACAAGAACGTTACAGAGAAAGGAAGCATCTGTAAATCTCCAACACTGGTTATTCCTTTGTCCATTAATCTACCCACATACACAAACCCAACTAATGTGAAGAAGCTTAGCATTCCACCTCAGCGACTCTATCAATCAAAACGGACTCCATCAAAATAAATGAGCATGAACAAGGCAGTAAGACCAGGATCAAGCTGTAGAAGTGCAGAAACTTGAAAAAAATTACAAATAAATAGGATTTCATTGAAAATGTCAAAGTGTCAAAAATGATGTAAATCCTTGCCAAAATAGCATGCAATACACCCTAATCCCACTTCCCTCGAGCGTAGTAACCATTCTCTTCGTTTGTATGCTTTGAGTTACACTTTTATGGCTTTGACATTTGTTAAATTTGAACTGATCTCATAATCTGGATTCCTTGTCCAGAGTAAAATAATAAGATGTGTGTTTGAGAAAATTTTGAAAAATGACCAAGAAATTGATTTGTTCCCTTTTTCTAATGGAGACTTCTTTACATTATCAAAGCACTTAAATAATCTAAAGCTTTAAAGTTAAAACACATTGCAATTTTTTTTTATTTTTTTTTAATTATTTTTTTAAAAAAGCGCTGGGAATAAAAATTTTCCCTAATGAACCTCAGTACAATTTCCTTACAAGTTCAGTTGTTCAAAGATGCTTTCTTTTCAAATTCAAAATTAAAAGGCAACAGTATTTAAAGCTTGTGTCAATTCAGACTTCTAGGTAACTGAAATCAGCCTATGGCTATTACTTGATAAAGTTTAATCCTTTTATATGGATCAGCCTTATTAATGAACCAAGTAAAATTTGTATCAATCAAAGACTGCTTTCATATTTAGGCTCTTTTGCCTTAGAATTATTCTTGCATTGGACTATGGCATGTAACATCTTGCTATGTTGTTCCTTGGATTATTTATACTGTTGTGGCCTTCGGAGAGCCACATCACAGGATAAACCCCCTGGTACCACTAATACAACAAGCAGTTGCAACGACCCTCGGATGTTGTCCAGCAGTCCGATAAATGGATATCCACGTCACCACAAGGATCTACTGGGCAGGGATCCAGCTGCAGACTCGGCAACAACAACAACAACAAAATCCTGTTTTTCCTTCAGTGTTACAGACCTGTTCCTGTTTCTCAGTCCCTGTATCCATCCTGCAGCCGTGGCTGAGCTGGACACAACACCTGCAGAAGGTCTACAAGGAGCTGGATGGTGATGTCCAGATGATGCTAAGCATCTTCCTTTCTTGGGAGCAAAAGTCACTGGTGCTTGGCAGGATTTGGTCCTCTCTGCACAGTACCCATGACTACAACGCATCCTCATGGGTTTGCATTTAAATCGCAAGTTTGAGAAGTTTCCATTTGCCTTATGGACCCTGTTGTCAAGATCTCACAGACGGATTACACTGTCCTGCTAAAAAATTCATACTGTAGGGATCAGCTAAAGTTAAATCCAAGAGGAATAGTACATTACCCTGGGAATAGACTCATATTTCAAACAGACTGTTCACTAAGATCTCACAGTGTGAGTGAAGGTGGCAGAACTGGGACCAAGGCACCAGGCCCGCGGTGGGCTGCAGAGGGGACGAGGAGCATCCCGGGAGCTGCAGGTGAAAGGAGAGAGGGTAGACTGCTTTGGAAACGTTACTGTTTTCAACAAATTATCCCTTAGAAAAAATCTGGAAACAAATTATAAAATACAGAAAAAGACTCTGTAGACTGGCAAATTTCCTTTTTTAAAAAACAAACAAAAACAAGACAGCACATTGTGTGTGTGAGTTGCACTGTGAACCCATGGTCATTCCCTGAAGCTGGGGAACAAAGGGCTCAGAGCATCACCAATACGGCTCACAAAGACCCCTCACTGCTCTTCTCCTCACAAACCAGCACCTGTTCTTGATATTTGAGGTGTGTGTGGGGTGGAACACAGCAGGGAGCTGGTGCCAACCCCAGGAACTTCTGCTCCACCCCCCCCACCCCCAATTCCTTCAGCTCCACAGAGGAATCCTGCACCTTGTTCAGCCCCATTACGGGGTCTGGGACAGCGCATTTATCACAATACCAACCCGGTGGTAACCTGCCACCTGATAAGGAGCCAGAAGTTTCTGGACAGTTTTACAAGGGAAGTCGCTGCTTGCATTCATTTTGATTTTTGCACACAGCCACGCTGGCCGCAAAGCCCTTAATTTCAATGTGAAGAAACGATCTTTACAAATTGTAGCCAGTATCTGACAGATCCAGGATTTCTGTACACATTTCTGCTTTTTGTTTTTGATTTTTAAAAAATAATAGTCTTTAGATGTTGGTGTTGATTTACTTTTTCCAATCCCTTATATATTTGCCATCTGGAAACACCTAAGCACCAGTAGGTTTCGGCCTCAGGTTAGAAAGCCTTTGCAATTTATTTCTCAGAATTGCTAATAACTTTCCCTGCCAAAAAAAATGGAACAAACAATGATTCAGCAAAGCCTTTGAAGATCAAAAGAAATATAATTAATTTGTTAAAGTGGAAAAATACCCCAAATACCTGCTAACAAAATTGTATTTGACCTTGTGGGGTTTTCTGCTGGGAAGAACAACTATCCACGTTCACCAGCAGGATCCCCCCGCTCCCCGGGAGAAGGGAACGCTGCGGTGGGCTGGCCCTAGCCCCCCTGAGCCGCCCCATCACCCCCTCCACAGGAAAAGGCAGTGAGAGGCGGGGGGGTAATTGCCGATGGAACTGGGGTGGTGTAATAAGATAAGAAGGCAACCCAGATCTTGGATGCCCACCCACCACCCGTCAGGGCTCCGTACCCCCACCGTGGCCAGGCCCCACAGGAGGCAGCCCCCAGGGCCCCCCCTGCCCCAATGCCTTACCCCCCGGACCCGCAAACACGGTGTCCTGCAGGCCCGCAAACATGTTATCCCACTTACCCCGTACACCCTGAAACACCTTATCCCAAGTTCCCACGTACCTTCAAACGCGTTATCTTACATGTTATCCCACACACCCTTAAACATGTTACCTATGTAATCTTAAACACGTTATCCCACAGACCATCAAACCCATTATACCACATTATTCCATGCACCCTGAAACATGTTATCCCACGTAATTTTAAACCTGTTATCCCATGGACCATCAAACACGTTCTCCCACCTTCCCATGTACCCTCAAGCACATCATCCCACACACCCTTAAACACATTATCCCGCGTACCCTGAAACCTATTATCCCACAGACCCTCACACCTTATCCCCCACACCCCCTCACACCTTATCCCCCCCCTCCCAGCCCCACTGCGCCCCACACACCCCCAGTCCCGTTACCCCCCCGACCCCCAGCCCTGCTGCCCCCGCGGCTGCAGGGCTCGGCTGTGGCCAGCGCTGGCCCTGGCTGGCATCGGCTCACGGGACGTGGGGCAGCTTCTGGCCACCCCTCGGTACCAAACCTGGCCACGCGAACCCAGTACAAACCCCCACACGATGGAGTTCATGCGACTGGTTTATGGCACTATGTAAGGTAACGCACATACACCTGCGCTTGCCCCTGCCACTTACTCACCAGATCTCATTTAGTGGCAAAGGTACTAACGACCACCACAACTACGTAAGGCAGAGGGTTGTCCTGCTCAATGTGCCAAGCGCAGGAGGCTGTGCAGGGATGGGAATGCTGGCAGGGTGAAGGTACTGCCCGTCCATGGTGCAAAAATACCCATCATCTGTCCCCACCACCAGAAAATCCCCAACACAATTAATCCGAGCCCATTCTGCTGCTGGATGCTCTGGAGAAATCCAAACCACAGAAATAGCTGATACTGGCTGGTCCTGTGCAGTCATGTCCTCATTAAATTTAACAGGAAAAAATGCATTTTCAGCAGTTTACATGATCATAAAAAGCTGTTAGGTTTGGTTTAACCAAACTACAACAGCAGCTTCTGTGACAAACATCTTAAAAGTTCTGTGATTCCTCTCCCACCCCACTGAAAAGGTGTGATAAGCTGCCCTGGTATGGCAGGCAGTGGTTAAATGCTAACACATTATGCAAGTAAAAATTTTAGTGGCTATAATACTGTTTCACATGGGATGCAAGCCTTTACAAAGCATCATAATAACATGGAGAAGTTTGATGTTTTTAAAACAATAACTATTTTTTTTTTTTTAAATGTTATGAAAACATGAAAAAACCCTGAAATTTTGCAAGTAATGGAGACAACTGAAATATCGGTGGGTACATCATGTTGGCAAGACTTGTTTGGAATGAAAAAAGTTGAAACAGCTTGCATTAATGATGGGAGAGAGATGTAATATTTTAGATACGACCACTGGATGAGTTCCATTTTATCAACAATCCTGTAGAAACAGCCATGGAAATGTATTATGTTTGTTTTGGGGGAATTAACTGCTCAAATAAACTCAATTTAATTTCTACATTACTGTGGGAACTTTAAAGTCAGACTGACAGTTTTTCCATAGCTTGGTAACAGTAATATTAGCAAACGGATGCTCTGAAACTGGTTTAATATTGCTAAATTAATTATTTTTGTTGGTGTTCTTGCCTTAATCCAAAGAGAAATGAAAGCAAGGCAGAGTAAATCAGAAGTGAAATGCAATGTTGTAGGAAGACCTGCACATATACGGCACATGTTGCAAAAGCCATCAGTCGGCACAAGCTGGGCAGTGGGGTTTATGAGACCTGAAGCAAAGGGCAGAGCAATGGAGCAGGTTTTTCTGTCCCAGTATTCCGGCTGCTAGTTTTATTTTCACTGTGACCTTAAAAAGCAAAAAGCAGAGCTGAAGAGTATGGGGAATTCCAAGGGAGAATCAGACATTTGCATGCATCCATCAGTAAAAATAATAATAACCATAATAATAACCACCCCAACAACTACGTTAAAAACAAAGTCAACTACTGATTTAGTTTTCATATCTGGCAAAAAAACTTTAACGCTAAATTAGAGGGGTGTTGCCTTCCTGAGCCTGCCAGAGCCTCAGAGACAGTGGGGGGGTGGATCATGGGGACCCAGCTCCCCAGAGCCTCCAGGAGTGAGCAGCAGCATAATCCCGCATAATCCCACGGAATCCAGCCCGGCTGTGAGCGGTGACTCGAGCCGGAGGATAACTCCTTCGCCTGCATCATGGGCGCACACCAAACCCCACAGCTCGTTCCCAAGCAGCTGCCTCCCCTCTCCCTACCAACATTTCCTTCATTTTTGTTCAAGACTCACAACGGAATGAAAATAACAGGCTGACAGCAGCTGCTAGTTTGAAAAATTCATCCGACAACCTGCAATGTCACCAACGTGAGCTGGAATTAAACATGCCTGGGAAGACAAATTCCTTAGCTGTTCGGTGCTGAAGGACAGGGTAGGTAACATTAACTTGGCTAATTGTTTACTTGCTTAGCTAATCTAACATAATCTGCATTGATTAGGTTTTGATTTCATGCTGGATGAGTATACTGCTTCTGTGCGCCTTTCGGTTAATTTGTGGACCGTACCAAAAAGACATTTTTATAACATGTTTAACGCTCCAAAACTGGGAGGGAACAGCGGAGAGAGAGAAGGCGGCCAGCTCTACCGGTATTAAAAGCGTCATTAAACTCAGCATTAGGTAAAGGTCTTGTTTTGGGATGCACTCAACGCGCTTGATTAAAAATGAAGTGTAAGCAAAAGGCATTCAAGAGAAATATTCAAATGCAAAGTACGGTGTAGGTTCCCGTGTAGGTGAACATATAGAGCTTATGGGCGCTCCTAGCTCTTATTCAAGCACCTTCCACGAGTCTTTAAAGACCACAAAGCCTCGGTTCATGGGCTCAACTGCCACAGTTTAAGGGTGGGAATGTTCTAACGAGCGTAATGAGACTGCCATTTGCTTGATAAGCCCTAAACATCGCATGAGAAGAAGAGAGGTAATTTTAAGCCTAATGAAATGTTATAAATAGGTAAATTTTGATCACTTTTCCGAGTTTTAATGCCATGGGGCCAGAACCTTCCCCCAGAGTTTATTTAAAGTATTTATTGCTTTGAACAGGAGGAGGGGAGAGAAGAATTCGGCCTGAAGAAATTAAATCTCAACTTTGATGGAGACAGTTTCCTGAAATACAGGATTTAATTGCATTTAATGCTATGGAGTTTAGGCGTATAAACAATACTTTCTGCAGCACAGGGGTATAGAAATACTGTTCTAGCTAAAAATGAAACAGCTTGAATGGCTTCATGGCCCTTAACAGGTAACAAAGTTCACAGCCTTCACCTTGAAGTCTCCAGTTGAAATCTAGATTGATTGTGACTAAAAGTAATTTCTGTCTGACAGCTCATGTGAAGAGAGTTACTTCATTTCATAACAAATGTGTGGCCAACAGCCTAAAAATTTTTATCACAATTTAACAAGTCCATTGGCAGTCCCAGAGGCACCGCAGAGAGGTGGAAGTCAATCCCGCCTGTCTGGGTCTGGGAGAAACTGAGGTGGGGTAGGAAAAAAAAACCCAGAAGCAGATCTATGAGCATTATAACTCTTCTGTGGAAGAGCTCACAAATTTAATTGCTTGAGCCTCTCTGTAGGAGCAAAATTTACCTGCTTCCTCAGACAAGGCTGCTGGCTGGCTAATGTGTGATTTTTGTTCCGTAGAGCTGAGTTTTCTGGTTTGTAGAAAAGGAAAATGAGCAGTTTAGGTCACGACCGCTTGGGAAGGAGGCAAATTTCTTCAGACGTGCCCTTTTCTGTCCTAGGAGCGAGACACACACTCCAGGGCAATTCTGGCAAATGCCAAAGTCGAGGTTCAGTTGTGTGCCTCAACTACACCCCCAAATTAGGTGGGATGAGCCAAGCCACACTGACTCAGCTTGCTCTTCTGCATTTGCTGCATGAGAAAGACTTTCCAATACAGCTTCTATTAACTAATTCAATATACATTTTTCTATTTCAAATAAAACTGAAGAAGCAATGAAGCAAAGAAATAAGCCTATATTCATCCAAATTTTAAATGATTTTTGCTCATATCTGAGAAAAGTTCACTGCCTTTCCCAGAGTAATTGACATGTTTGTAGAAAAGGAATTTAAAGGACTCAAAGAGCATGTTTGTGAAATGTGGATTTCAACTCTAAATAAATGTGCCAGGCAAAACGTTTGCAAACACATCCATTCAGGAGCCCGAAATGCAAAGCGATTTCTCTGACCAACTGCAGCTAAAAGTATTTGTATCATTAAGCAATAATAATCAGCTATTAAACGTAAATAATAATTAAGAAGTAGTCATTGCCTATTAGTGACAATCCTAGGAAGACAAAGTGAGGGTAAATTAAGGCTACTGGCAAAGGACGCGTTCAGCTTTATTGTTTTAGTTAAATCTCATGTTGGCACTGCTTCATGCATCTGTACTACACACAGAATACGGGAGTAAATCCAGTGAAGTCACACTTGGAAACCCTCATTTTACTGCTTGGGTTACTGTAGATCATATAGTACAAAGAGCTCAACAAGATAACCGTCCATTGACAAAAATAAAATCTTGATAAATCAAAGTAAATTTACACCATGACAAGATTTTATGTACATGTATTTTTTGTGTATACATATATATATACACACACACATGCATATATGATAAAGGTCTATAGGCAGATTTCTACAAAAATCTGGGGAGATCTATGTTAGGGAGAAACTGCATATAACTGAGGACTGAATTATTTATTATGACCTGGGGCAGCTTTAAATTATGAACTTTTCACATTTGATTTTTTACAACAGAGGATATCAGCCTTTTTCTCTCTGTGCAAGTCCCATCATTTCCTCATCAGCTTGTTTTTTCCACTTGGTGCACAGGACAAATTCTGTCCTTAGGTGAGCAGGACGGCATTGATTTCGGTCAGCAAGTGACATATATGTACATCCAAGGTCTTTGTTTTGTTCTGAATGGAACAACCACTCTCATTGATTTATGCCCTATATTTTCAAAGGTGCATTAACTGCATTGCATCATTTAAATCAGAAACATGTAAATTATCCAAAAAGCTGAGGTATGCAGTTCTTGCAGGAGAGCAGAACACCTTTAATATGTCAAGAAAAGTGATTATTTCCATGGCTTCCAGCAACTCTTAATTGCCATAATAGGCTCTTATTCAGGGAGAAGTCGTTAGGTTTGCAAAGTACAGTGAATCTGTACTTTATGACAAAAACAATAACTACAGAGAAGAAGTTTTCAAAGTACAAGAGAAACATGGAACAAAATACAGCCAGCTGTTTCACATCTCCAAGAATGTTACATACAATGTTCTTGGTTATCCATCACTTGGTCTGCAGTGAAAGCAACACAAACATCTTCTTACAATCTATTAATTCCCATGCTCTTCCCGGTTACCAACTCCACAGAAATAGAATTATTAGATCTCCAGTTCCCCTTCTTGTGGTTCCTATTGATTTTTACTAGTTTACCACAAAAGGTCCAGATTATCAACCCAATGTTATTTAAAAACAAGAGCCCTCTTTGCTGGTGAGACTCTCTACTGGTTCCCAGTTTGTCACTACTGGAAAGGTATTCTACTGAGATTGTGTCAAAACAACAAATGTCTAAAACTGTGACACTGGAAAGGATGGCAGCTAACCTTCGTAATAAATAATGCAAAGCATGAGCTCATTTGGACTAACCTAGATGATTAATTTTGAATCTCCGCCCTTCCCGCCCATGGCTAGAAGTGTTTAACTTGAGGTACCATGCATTATTTTTTTTGTTTTATAGTATTGATGGTACTTTCAGATATTTAAACATGTTACCTGAGCAAAGCATTTTGACAGATGCTTGGTTTTGCTGGTCCCATTCTTGTTGTTGCTTGTAATGAACTAAACTTCCAGAATTACAACTGGCCTGCAGCTATTAAGGTGAGAAATACTCAGAAATGACTCAAATTGAAGAGGACAGCACCAGCATCAAAGCCAAGGGTAAGTCATCTGAGCTCCCTCCATGACCAGCCCCAGTCCCTGCTCAAATCTTGGTCAAGTCCAAGACCACCTAACAGATCCTGCAAGGAATGCACACACCTACAGCTGTAAACGTTGGGAACACTTCACGCAAGGGCCGGCCGGTTACGGCAGTGCTTTGTGCTGTGATTTAAACCCATGCTAGCAAGCCCTGGTTTCTCACCACGGAGCAGCGGCTGGGGCGTTCAGCCTTGGAAGCTCTGAGGAGAGGCTGAGCTGTTCTTTGCTGGCTAGGCTATGTGTGTAGAAACAGCCACCGCATCACTGATTTATTTTTGTCAAGAAAATAGAGTTCTGAAGACTAAGAAGATATTAAGTTGTACAGGGAATCATAACATTTGAAGACTGCATTCCATCATTCTTAAAAAAAATCCATAGGTTGATGTCAGTTTATTGAAAAACACGGTTGTACTTCTAACCCAGTCCAAGGCTGTCTTGTCTTTTTAGGCTGAGCTCGTCAGAGCGTAAAGCATCTACTGTTCTGAATTGATGTAGTTCCTGGTAGAACGCAGCACAGCTTTGGATAGTTACCCAAGTTTTACCTTATAATGAAAATAATTAATAACTCTAGCAGCAGTGGGAGTTTTGTCTGTGAGAGCAGAGGTTGCGGTGAATGTTTCTGAGCTATTTACTTGTTGGGAAGGTCAACTGTGGGCAATGTCACTGCCCAACTCACATGTTAACTACAAGTTTAAACTTCACAGTTTCTCCACACCAAATTTCATGCCACCAAGTGGCTTTCAAGACAGGCTAAAAAAAAGTGTCATTTTCATCACTGCGGAACAAAGGCACTAAAGCACCTTGTGACTGTAATATAGAGAAAAGATGCTATTGAGTGACGCATCTGTCTCCCAGGTCTTGAAAGGAAATACAACGTGCTTTGCCTTACCTAGTGCTCACTTGAGGCATTCAATCTAAACAGTCATTTCAGAGTTTTACAGAAGACAATACAAAATACCGTGCAATCACGGACAACAGCTTTTGATGACAAAGAGCAAATAGACAAGGTATCCTTTCAGTTTAACAATGTAGATAAAAGGACATTTTTGTATTTCCAAATGATACTCAAGGCTCAGGTGTTACAGACAATACGAAAAATAATGCAATATTGCCTCTGTCCAATGCACTTTTACTTCTGGAGTTAGTTCACCTATATTGATTCACTGCTGGTGCTCATTCTCTATCAGCTTCACACACCCTTTTTTGTATGAGGTCAGTGCACAATATAAAAATAATACTAAACCTAGGAGGAAAAAAAGTAAGGGTATTTATGAGACTAGAGTTGAAATTGCCTCTTTGCTCCATTTAGTTCTTTAAGAACAAGAAAGCAGAATTCTTTTATGCCTTGTTCCATTGTCTGTCAGATTTGATGACTTTTTTTCCAAAGCGAATAAAGAAAACACACCTGTAACCTTGAAATTCTAATCAAGTATTCTGCATAGTGGCTGGGGAAGAGGAGAAAATGGAGGGAAGGAGAAAAAAGCATAGGTATACCTGGTCCTCCATGCAGTAGGCAACTATAGTTTCCAACATTTTTATTTATATGGCTTCGGTGGAAATTCTCTTGAAGCATAAATTCTGATACCTAGGACTCAGAAAGTTTATCCCAACAAAAGTGGCTCCTTCAGGCCACACACACTGCCTCATGTTAAGTTTTGCACAATATGAAGGACACCAGCAGTGTGACTTAGAGCTGATACGAAGCGCAGTGGCATGGATGGGGCTCTTTGTGTTGACTTCAGTGAGCCTCGGATCAGCTTTAGCACTTGAATGACCTGGGGGACAACAGCTGCAGACTAATATTCATTATTCAAATGCTATAGGGGACATAGAACACCTGACAAAAACTGGCATATTAATTATGATGCTATGCCAGGATTTGAAAAACACTAGAATATAATCCTAAAAGTAGCTCCCTAGGGAGTTTCCTCTCTACCTGCTTACCACATTGAGTCCTCCACGAATAAATTATTGGGATCATCCCTTTAAAAATAGATTTTATTTACTTTCTTTATAAAGTCAATTGGAATGGGAGTGTCCAACGCTTCTTAAGTCAAACCCCAGAATGAGATGCCCACTTACAACTGGATCGCCAGAATGAAATACAATAGTACCATCTAGTCAATCACAGAGAGCAGAACAGGGAGAGATATTGCTAAATAAAGGCAAATCCAAAAAAGAATGGTTCGCTGTATTTTTAGTAGTATATTCATTTTTCAGTTTGTACACTGATAAAGGTCATTGGTGACAGTGACTCTTTATTGACTGATCAAAGGCCATTAAAGTCAACAGAAAAAGTCTCCAAAGAGACTCATTTGAGCTCTGTTGCCAGATGTATGTCAGCTGTTTCATTTTGTAGGCGTCCTCAGTGTAAGAGACTGCTTACATTGTGGTGAGTGTGAAAAGCAGCCCAGAAGGCCCATCATCATTCCTTCGGCCCAGGCTCCTGGATGCAGATGAAGGCATCTTTGAAGAGTGTGAAGCAAGAGAAGACAAGTATCAGAAAGTAGATCCATTTAGAAAGACTAAGATGTCTTAGGGGCGCGTGAGCGGGTTATAAATGAGACAAATATGCACTCAAAGTGAAAATAAATACTTCCGTTTTAACCAAAGGAAGGTAAACATGCCACCAGGTCGAAAGTGAACTGCAGCTGTATGATTTTACAGCGGCCTTTCATAGCACCAACACTACCCTCCTGCTCCTACAAAGCATTACGCTCCTGCTCCTTTGACCTCCAGTGGAAACCAGCAAAAACAGACATGAAGTTCGTCTCCAGTTGGGCACAAAATAACCCTGATATTAACTGGGAATTTTCATCAAATATCTGCATATTGAAAATAGACACAAAGAATTGCAATGTCATTCTTTCAGCTGTTCCTGTCTCTTTCTCCTTCAAATGTCAACATTTTATAGGTTCTTTTCCCTTTCTTATTCTTTGCAAAAACACTTTCAGTCCAGTATAGTTTTCCAGGCAAACTGCACATTTGTCAGATCACCTGATTAAGAGCCCTGTATTCATTACTATAAAAACCAACTTGCTCCGTGAATCATTAAAAAGCAGATTGGTCAGTAATAATAATCAGTTTTCTGCTAATAAATACAGTTCAGCATGCATAATTCTATGTCCTACTCCAATATCAACGATGGAGAATTTAACTTTTAAAAAGTGCGTTACTGAATATAATATTAGTGCATTGGTCTTAGTAAGGAGCATTACCACTGTCTTTAAAGGGCAGTCAGTTCATGTATTAATTATGTCACTCGAAGAGCACATTGATTTCTTGAAAATCTCTTCATGCATAAAAGCAATTTGAATATTGTATATGGCTAAACCCTCTCAATCAACTTGAACAGAAAGAAAGACCAAAGTTGTACTTGAATTCAAGAGCTGGCATCAGGAACAGCAGCACAGCTAAAGGAGCCCGCTGCGTTATCTGTCACCGCCTGTCCGTGTGACGGACACCAGGGGACGCGCAGCAGTCCTGACCACCTCTGTGCTGGCCAGGAGGAAAGAGCTGCAACGGACACAGTGGGTCATGGACAAGGCTGCAGAGGGCTATTATGTGCCAGCAGGATATAGTTTGAGAATTTAATGGAGAAAATTGTGGAGAAATATTTGTAGGGAGAGGTTGGATGTCGGGATGGCACTGTAGGGCTCACCAGCTGCCGTAGACACATGTGGCTGATGCTCCCAGCAGTGCAGGGCTGGGCTCTGTAACTTGCTACTCTGCACGCACCAGTGTTCGTAAGGAAACTGTTTTGTGTTCTCATTCCAGGAACCTGAACACTGAAATGACCACAGTAGTGAAGTTCAGGACTCCGGGGAATTATATCTCCCAGAGCAATACATGAAGAGACTCCACTCATAGCTGTGAAACTCACGGGACCACCAGGGCTCTGCCCAGCAGCCCCTTCCACAGTGGTGCAGTGTGGTAGCGAGGCCTCATTCATGTCCACAGCCCAGAAAGCTCCCCATGGGAAGGAAGCACCCAGGGAGGCTTTCAGCTTCTCAGGCAAGTCCCTTACAGGTGCTGCAGCTTCCCAAAGCCCCACCTTGGGTGCACCTCCCTGTGGGGGTCTGCCCATCCCTGGTTTCAGTCTGTGGTCTGAAAGCCTTTAGGAGATGCTCAGTCCTTAGGGATGGATCTCAAGGCCCCCTGAGACCTCTCTGCCAGCCCAGTGTGAAGAGCTACCCACAGCATTGCTGTGGAGCTGGAAGCCCCATTCTCCAACCTCTGCCTAATTTGTGTTTGCTCCTGAGACACGCGGCTATCCCAGCGCGGCAAGCTGAGGCTAAATGCGTGACAACAAGCAGCACAAGTAGCTTATCGCACGACTGACGCTGGGCATTAGTAAGCAGGGGCAAAGACCTATCAATATGAACCACGTAAACTAATATTTGTAGCTAGCTGGGTCTGCTGCTGATTTGCCTTCAACCCTCTTAATCTTACTGCCTTAAAAACATGGGAATGCTGTGATTTATGATTTCAACAGTATATAATGAACCATTTTGAAAATCTGTGGGTTTCGTAAGTCTTAAAATAGCTAAATCCAAAACAGATATTGAATTCGTTAATTACAGAGTTTAATCAGGGAGCAGAAAGATTGACAAAAATTCCCCCATCATTCACCAACACAGTGCAACACTCCGTAGTTCCGATGCTGAGGATTTTTAACAGACTTTCATAAAGACATCATGTCACTGAATTAATTTCCAATTACATTAATAAAGTAATGAATATGTTAGAATATTTGAATTGTGTAATGAATCTCATGTTAAAATTCCATACATATATAGACTGATGTCAGCTTTTGGTTGCATCCTAAAAAAATCTAGATCTGATTTTTTGATTGAGTAGAAACTATTGGACATTAATTCTTCTTCCTACTGCTTTCAGCTGCTGTCTTTTCTTAGAAGATAATTTTATCCTCCAGGCACAGTCCTCCTGCCCTTATGCAAGGAAAGCTCCAAATCCCGTGAAGATGTCCCCAAGGAAAGAGCTATATCATCCTCTCCTGCCTTTCTGATAAACTTCTATTTATACAACAATATTTACAAAGAAATTAGTCTATAATAATTTGTGATAGTACTCAACAGGGTCAAGAGAATTTCACATTCTGGAAATAAAGTTGTTCACACTGCTAGAGGTTCAATTGAAAGTACCCGGAGTTCAGGAGTGCTGCCAACAATTATTTTGTAGAACAAGCATGCTCAGTGAAAATCCTTTGAAGAGGGAAAAGGTCAGGAAATCTGTCATTTTACAAGGATGATCTTAGTAGTATATAAAGGAGTTCTTGCAAATGTGAGCTAACATCTACTGAAGAAACCTATAGGAGTATGATTATTGAAATGCTACCAAGTTCTTATAATTGCTCATTATTGCCATGATGCAGATACTCCCTTCAGAAGAAGTTCTCATTTTGATTTGAAAGATTTAAAGTATTTTGCTCCCTCCACACTATCATGAGTCCTTAACTCACAAGCTGAAGAAATTAAAGGGAGGAGGAAGAAACCAGAGTAGATGAACACAAAGGGAAGAGTATACTAAAGTGTGCATTTGGTGTGATAGTGCTCAGCCGTACAGTTTGAAAGAGCAATGTGGAATTGCATATGGGCTTGTAAACTAAGTAAAACCCACAGAAAAGAAAGAAACCAAACCCAACCTCTTACTACTAAAATGAATTGTTGAAAGCAAATCCTTTGATGAGAAATTTAACATTTGAAACAATGATTTGTTTGTCCCAGCCCAAATCATTAGATCTGAGCAAACACCAGAATTAAGAACATAAATTTCAAGAGCACTCTTGGTGGATGATAGGTGCTGCCTAATGGCAGGAAGTCATTTCCCTGCTCAGAAGAAGCTCCTGGTTTCCGTGTGATTTAAAATGCCACCAGAAATGAAGGAATTATCAAGGCTTGGCCTTGATGTACAAGCCTATTTAAATCCCTGGGGTGAGACGCTAAGGACTACTCTTCCAAAACAGCCTGAACAGGATCATTAAGCAGTGCAATAATAGCTTGGAATTGGTTCCTGCCGTGTAAGGATGAAGCTGTAGTGGGTGTGCTGGGAAGAGCTGCTCGCTGGCAGGCAGCTGAACAGAAGGGCTAAATAGGACGCGGGGTACAGCAAACATTTCAAGCTGCTGAAAGGCTGCAGGTGGAACTGAGTATGCACCAAACACTCCTCCTTACAGATTCAAGTCAGGATGACAGTCAAGGTGTTTGACATGTGTTGAAGGAATTTGGCTTCCCAAAGGCATCCTTTGGGGACAGGCATCCCTGCTATGGCTGATAGTCCAAACTCACGTGTCCAAAGCTTGGGACCGTGGTGCACGTACCTTTGAAAATGAAACCACCTGCACCTCTGGAAGCTCAGGAAATGTGGTGGGATTTTTTTGGTTGGTTGTTTTTGTTTGTTTGTTCATTTATTCTTACCTACACGGAAGTATAGAGGAGGACACTTGTTCAATGGGGCTGAAAAGATGAGCGCTGTACGATAAAACTGCTTTGTCCCCTGGAAAAGCTGCTGCTTACTGGCTGCTCGTGTGTACAGCAGCTGAGCAGGAAAAGGCAGAGTGGTGGCATTGCTCTTCCAAATACACCAGATGCTAGTGCTGTGCTGCTCCAAAAGACTTAAAGACTGACTGACATAAGTTGTTTAACTGTGGACAAAAGGGAGAGAAAAAAGTTTCCAAGACAATCTGTTCTCTAACTGCTCTAATGCAACATCTTTGCCATTTATTTTGTCCATTTCTTGAGATTTCTGATAAAATTCCCAGCACAAACCATGGTAGACTCAGCTCTGTCCTAAATCATCAAAACTCTAGTGATTTTCTTTCAACAGCATCTCCTTGGACTTGGTCCTATGAGGCTGACGCTAATTGCTCATTTGTCACTAACAAGTTTCACTGTACAAATACTGAAACCCTGGGCCCCCGGCTTACAAACATACACACGGACCTGTTTTATCATAGGCACTGCAGTAACACAACTGCCCAGGTAAGAAGAGGTGAGCAAGCAGATAAGATTTTGCAGAGCCAAGACTTGGATTTAAGCACGCATATCTAATATTATGAGAGAAAAATCCAAAAGAAGGGGTAGGAGAACCACAGTTGGCCACCTGAATGCAATACTTGCTAGTCACATTGCTGCACAATCTGTGCCTGGTCCCAGAGGTGTCCTCTGATCTGCTCTGCTCTCCCACTGGGTAGTTGAAACCTTTTAATAAAAGCCTGATAAATAACCAAGAGCAAATATTGGTTTCTGCTTTGCATTCTTGGCTCGTTTGGGCTCCCATCAGTAAAGCTCATGGGCAATTGTCCAAGGCCTTCTGAAAAACTCTCCACCCAGCCCCGCTAAAGACAGTGGAGAACTTGGGACAGTCTTCAACCACCTCCTCCATTTTGTCTCCTAATGCAGGAGACTCGGTGAATATTTTTCAAGAGATAACTCTTCTGATAGGTCTTTCTCTTCTTGAACAATTACTGTGTAATAAACTATTTTATCGGTTTTGCTTACATACTGTATTTCTGAAAACAAAACAATAAATGGCTGTAAAACCAATAAAATGTACTAGGCTAGTGTTTTATTACAAACAAGCCAATACCATACACTGCAGCATATTTTTCAGCTCAATGCACCAGGATTCTTATTGTCCAGGTGAATGTTCCTGGCTGTAAATTGCAGCACTATAGCTCTTATCCAGCACACTCTAAAACTTCTTTAGGTTGATGTGCCTTAAAACACTCCTAGTCCTTGGACAAATTTATGGGGAGGATAAAGCTTGGCAGTTTTATGCCAAGGCGTTTTTAACTTTGCTAGCCACCCTGGAAGCACTTTGGGATGCTGCTGGGGGAGCGCAGGCTGCACGGTTCAGCTGTAACGAGTCCTTCAGCTCCCTGGGTAGACCTTGCAGACGCAGCCCCGGGCTGCCCACAGCGCGCTGGAGCCGGCAGCCATCCAGCCAGCCCACGGACTAGTTACTAACGTGGAGTGATGGTTCCCAAAGTAGGAACTCTGCTTGTCTTTCTGGCAATTATCATACTTACTGCAGCTATAAGACGAACATTTAATAAAAAAAGCCTTCAGTAAGGCTCTTCAGTACAGTTCCTCTGACTTTTCCTATTAATTTTCTGCAGTCATCACTCACCATTCCAGAAACAAACCTCTTTGGCAAGGACTTCTCAGACCAGCTATGCTGCGTATCTAGATGGAGCACTTCTAATGTGGAGCTGTATCGTACTGTAGGGCCTCTACAGCCCTCTACACCAGATAAGTTGTCAAAAACAACTTCCTCACAAGGAAAGAGGGTCGTCTAAGGCTGGTGGTGGAGGGCCTGAGGCTCAGCTGTGGTTGATTCTGCTGGTTGAGAGCCCCCAGCGCAAACCAAAGCACAAGCATGCAGCTGAAATCATGATTTCTTCAGACGCCCTTTTTTGTGAACTCAATGCCTGCATCCATGAAATGGGTAGAATAATGATAAGCATACAGAAAAATAGTATGTCCATTAATTACAGCAACTGGCTTTTCTGACTGCTGAATAAAACAAGTGGTTGATTTTTGATGATTTTACACAGTGTTAATGCAGATGTTATTTTTTGCTGAAACAGCCTCCAGTTCTCTGCAGTACACATGAAGTGGCAGTAGATTACTGGAATGCATTTCCTTAGCGACTGTCGGAATAATTTCATGCCCAGGAGAAAGCAGTTTTCCTAATACACCTTCAATCTTGTCAGCAGCACTTTGAGCCAGCAAGACTTGCCCGGCAGTCTCTGACAAGCGCAGTAGGGATAGAAGAAGTTTAAAACAATCCTTTCCAGAACTCCGTGTCATGCTTTATCATGTTTTGATAAAGACCAGCTCCTTTTCCTTGGCTGTTTGCTATACCAGCTGATCATCCCCAAGTGAGGAATTTGACTTTTTTTTTTTCTCTCACAACCATCACTCAAAATAACCAGCGACTAAAACCAGTGTTTAGCACGGAAGCCAAAAGTATTTCAAGGTTGGAGATGACCTCTGAGACCAGATACTAATGTGACTTAAGTCAATATTATAACCTAAGCAGGAGGCATATTTCTTCCCCTTGCACCCCACCACAAATCACTCCCCTGTGCAGAATTGCTGCTTTGCTTAGCCCGTGGGCAGCCCACCCGTGAGGTCCTTGGTGTTCAGTTCCTGCTCCCACCGCATGTCATAAATACACAGAGGGACCCTAGAAAATGGGTGGCATGTTTACAGGAAGAAAGTTCCATTAAGAGAAAATACTTTTGGTATGAAATTTAGGCAATAACTCTCACAATCTTTTCCGAGCTTCACCTTTCATTTTGGCTTCCTGTTGAAAAAGGCTGGAGATCAAATACGCCTTGATCCTATTATACGGAAATCCATCACAGGCTTGCAAGTGATGTCAGTGGAGTGCAATTAGGAAGACATAAATATGATAATGAAGCTGTTACATCACATCTTTCTAGTTTGATACTGTTTGAACTTACTTTACTCATCTATTTATATGCTTTGATGCATGATGTCGATGTGGGAAGATGCATTTATTCCTTGCCTTGGCTGACATAGCAGGAATAGCTCCCCTGCCACTTCTGCATGTTCCCATGAGCCACACCATAGGTAACCTCCACAAATGTCACTCTGGACAGCACGTCCCGAAAGCCAGCATGGTTTTTGAGAGAAACCCATTTCAGAGCTAAAGATCCTCCCCAGTCTCTACCATTGCCTTAACCTGGGAAGTCAGCCTGACTCCCCTTTGCCAAAACCTGCTGTTTCAGCGTGAGATATCGTGGACTTTCAGACAGAGAGAGTCTGTCTCTACAGCTTGACATCAGGAGCTTGGCTTTGATCAAGTGGCCAGCAGAGAACTAGCTCAAGTCTTGGGACACTTGTGACATTTGCTGTCGCTGGCAAAGTCCTGCTCAACTGATGCCTGTGACACTGATGGAGATGCAGGCCAGCAGTGGGAAGAGCCTCCCTGCACGTCTCTTTGCAAAACTTTCAGTAAAGTGCACACAGTTCTGCAAAGGAGGAGAGAAATCCTCAAGGGCAAAAATGTCACTGAAGTCAACTTAAATCACATGAGTGATAACTCCACTGGGAGAACAGCAGACATCAGTCATCAGCGTGCTTGCTTAATATCCCCTGTTTTGGAATATTTCTGCTGTCAGTCATTTTGCTCATCTGCTGAGCAGCCAGGAGGATGAACAGAATTACTCTTAGCAGACTAAAGCTACGGACCATTGGAAATAGTCTCTAACAAGAACACTTAACAAGCACCTGAGACTGATGATTCATCATTTTCCCCACTTTTTATAGATACCTGGTTAAAGGTGCCAGATTAACAGCCCGGGCAACTAAAATCTTCCGTCCCTGAGAGCCACAGTGTGCGGAAGGCACATCTGCACAGCAGCCCTTCAGCTTGCTGCTCTTCTTGCACTGAAGAGATGCTTACTGGCCAGCCTCCTTGGCTGAAGGACCTTTTTTCTCCATTGCTTATAGCTACTGGAAAAGCTTTTTCTGGGTGCAACAAATAATGCTGAACTTGCATTACATGCTTTTATGAAATACATAGCAAAGTACACTATAAAAGGACATAATACCATGAATGCCTCTTTCAAGCATGGGAAACTGAGGCTGAGAGTAATAAAATTACTTGCTTAAGGTTAAAAAAGGGTTGCAAAGCCACAAATACACCCCAGATCTCCTGAGCTCAAACTCTGCTGACAAGGCTGACTGCTTAGATTAGTGCTTGGTAAAAGACTAGAAGGTTTTCCCCTGTCATCCACACTGCAGCCTTTTTTCCCTTCAGTCTCCTGAGATGTTGCCCCTAAAATCGTCTTGGCTCATTGCTCTTTGCACAGCAGGTTCCTCTTGGAGTCCTTCCAGTGTTACCTGCTTCAAATCTACATTAAATACCATATTCTTGCCTTTAAATAGGAAACTGTTCATAACTTAGTCTTCAGCATAGCCAACATATACGGCATCCTGCAGCGACTCCAGTGCCAAAGTGATCCATAGGCGTCAGCTCTTCCCTCCCACGTCCCTTGGATTCCTTCCAGTTAATCTCTAACATGTGGGGGAAAACCTAAGTAAAATCTCAGCAACACCTGTTTAATCTTCCTTTAAAATTTGCTCTAATATCTCTGCTATGATGGTTGCAAAGTCTCGTCCTGATCCTAGGTTCACAAGTGACAAACTCGGCTTTAGACCTATTTAAAATCCAAACCCAACCCCCTGCTGTATTTTTCTCTACCTTCACTCCCACCTAAAATGAAACCAAATAAAACCAGACCAGACCCATGCTACTCGGGCACTGACCAAACCAAGCAGTTGCTCAACAGATTCCCAAGCAAAGCTTAGACAGTTTCCCTAAGTCTTGGAAGGAACTGCAGTGTGTGTTTTTGATAAGGAGCAAGAACACAAAACTGACATTTAATCTGGGTATGTAGTTGAGCAGACAACGTGAACAGGGCCCAAAGGACACTGCCTGTGTTCATTTAGGAGCGTCCCTCCGAGAGCCTCAGAGCATTTGGAAGCTCAGACTGCCAGGCTGTAACACCCTGATAAGTATCTGTTACAAAAGAGGAAAAAACCCGACACACTCCTGAATTAATATTGATTTCATGTCAATTGCTTTATATTCCCACTTACACAGACTGCAGGTCACTGATGGAGAGGGTCCTCAGAAAGCAAAATTAAAATGAACTGTCATCCAGTAAAAGTGAAAACACATTTTCCTAATAAGCAATAATGATTTCCAAGGCTGCAGCATCTCTAGTTACTCTGTAGTATGGTAGAAATATAACTCTGCTTCTCTTTCTTTCAGCAGCCCATAAATCTAGCAGGGGCTACACTCGACTTGAAGATCAAACAATCAGTGGATACTGGTAAACACTGAAGCATCTTCAAAGTTTGTGATAAAAAACCCAACCTGGGCTAAGAGTGGCTTTTTTTCCTAGCAAGATCTGATGTTTGAAGTACAATGATAGATCTCCAGATTAGGTGGCTCTCGTAATTTTTTTAGTCCCATTTTTCTTTTTTTCTTCTATCCTGTTATTAGTTGACAATTGCTTTCAGAGTACAGCTTCTTCCCTCACACACACTACATAAACCACATCAAAGTCAGGTGTAACCCAGAAAGCATCAAACCCACCACCCACAAGTGCATTCAGCAAAGCCTTTGTATACCCAGAGTAGCTGGATCCAGCTGGTGGAGTTATTCTGCCGCCTACACCAAACTAACTAATTTCACAACAGACATAGTACTCTCAGGCCTTTTATAGATGCCATTTTATTTATGTTTGTGATCTTCGTCCTCTTTTTGGGTCCTCTGTTCTTCTTATCCTGTATTCCTCTTCTATTTTTCACTTTTTCCTGCCCCTCTATTTTCTGTGAGCTTTACCCCTGACCACCTTTCCACAGCAGAGCGAGCCCGCTTGTCTTGCTGCAGCCCCAGCATGATCTCTCTGCCCTGGTTATAACTCAGATCAAAGTATAGTTTTACAGATCACTTTGGCTTCCTTATTTCCAAATCCTCCAAACAGATTTAAATGCCTTTAACTTTCTGGTTCTTTTCTTTACACCTGAATTCATCATTTTGTCCCTCACCATGGTCTCAAGTTAATTGGAGAAGAACGAGAAGGCACTTCCAGCATTGGAGTTGCACCTCAGGGTTTCATGACGAGCAACACCAAGAAGCTCATGCCCGTCTGAAATCAGAACGGGGATTCACCTGTTGCAGCCCCTTTAACTATTTGAGCTCAGCTGCTGCTTTCTGAGCACCAGTCTACTCTGTTGGAAATACGACCGTACTTCATGGGGAATGCATAGCAGAACACGAGTAAATCTCCAGCTAAATAAGGCACGGCATTTGAAAGTGACTAACGCATCCAACTTTGAAAAAATGATTGATGTTAAAATTCAGACCAGTAGTATTTGAGGAACCATTCTGTGTATATAGAGGATAAAAGCACCTAAGGTCTCTCAGTCAATCCTTTTGAGTGGTAAGTCCCTTGGCTTTTCCAAATCTGGACTGAGAAATCAAATCCAAATCTCAATGCAGCCGAAAGCCCAGACTGCTGCACAATGCTGGCGCGTCTTAATGCTGTACCAGGGCAGGGGGAAAGAGATGAGCTGGCCATCATGCTTGCAACCTTCTCCTTTGCCCTCGCCATCATGCTTGCAACCTTCTCCTTTGCCCTCATTAATGTTTTATTAATATTTCATATTACATGAAAGCAGATTTTCCTTTGTGTCTGACATTAAGTGCTGATCAATATTAATGTTTGATTCATATCTCTGAGAAAGGGACAGCAAGAGAGAACAGGAGTGAGATTGGAGATATGATTTACATGAACTTCAATAAGGCTGTTAAAACAGCAAGGCTAGTGAAATAATCAATTGGACAAGGAACTGGCTAACAGATGAGTCCTGAGCTGGGAGAGCAGCTGGTTGAAGTTCAGCTGGGGGTCTGGAAGGAGGAACTGTGAGTTTGTTTGAATTTTTTCACAATCTGAAAACACAGCGGACAGTGAGGCAGGGGGATGTGCAGCTGCCAGAGGGGAGACACTGCCCTGCTGCAGCAGCAGAGGGGAGTCCAGCAGGGAAGAGGCAAGGAAGAGGCATTGCACGGCGAGGAAACAGCTTGTCTGTATGTGGTCTGGAGAGGTGCAGGTTGTGGGCAGAGATGTAGAAAGAGACTTCTGCGTTGTGAGGGTGGAGAGCTCTTGGGCAGGGAGAGAAGCCCCAGTTAGGGCAAATGAACTTTCAGAGGAAGAAACAGCAGAGAACTGGAGGAGGTGAAAGTGAAGCTGCAGGGCAGGGACATGCACGAATGAGCCTGGAGCCCCAGGCACACGTTGTATCGTGCCAGTGGCATAGCTGTAGTCATGTAGCGGGGCACTGGGATCAACGGCTGCTACTGCCTTGTAAAGGTGAACCTCCAGCAGGGCTTGCTGGGTGAGGTGATGCACGAGCTGACCAAGAGGTGGGACTGAGTCAACAGGGACAGTTCAGAAAAGCAAAGGAAATTTGTGACATGATGCTAAGGAGGCGATAGCTCAAGGGAGGAGGGGCACTGCACAGCACCGAAAAAACCCTCAGTCTGACAAATAAATAAAAGACAGGTCACAGAGGCACCATACTTTGAATTGCTTGGAAATAGAACCTGCATTTCAACAATGCAGAAGAGCCAAGGAGCAAGAGCTGCCTGCCAGCCCCTGCAATGAAAACAGGACCTGGCTGAGGAGAGGAGACATCCAGAGAATTTATGCTCCAAAGTTATTCTTAGTTTGCTCCTTCATTTTCCAATAGCAGAAACCAAAGGAAGAGCTGTTCATACAGCTGGTATCACTGGTAAGTCTCTATAGATGTCTCTAACTATTGCCTAAACCAGAGGTTATGCAATCCCTCCTGCCTGAGCAGATCAGCATGATCTGTGCAGGGATGAGGAATGGAAAACAACAGTGGGAGGTAAGAAATGTTCCACAGTGCATTACTGGTCAGATATTATATGCCTGCTTGGTTGCCTACAGCATTTTGTAGACTTGGTCCAGACGATTCACTGGGTCAGACTGATGCCTTTAATGCCTTTAATGCCTTTTCTGCTCTGGAATATCCATGCTCAGTCCCCAGGAGCCAGCTCCCAGTTTAAAGGCAACGGACACAGTAATATGAAAAGCTCTCTAAGTTGGTGGCTGTACCCTACTGACAACAGATTGGCAATATCTGACAACTGATTGGAGATAAACTGTCTTGCAAAATGCAAATATACCTATGCAGAAAATTACCGTAAAATCTTTAGGACTGCGGGAAACTTCAAAGCTCATTTGTGCATTCAACTAAAACTTCAGTCTCCCTGTCAGCGGTGCCACGCTGCTCTGTTAGTTATCCTTCTAATTAGAACAGCATGGATGGGGGCACACTGCAGATAATAGCTCAGATGACAAAATTGTACAGGTTAGAGAGCTGGTGTCTAGTTGATCCAGGACAACTTTGATTTACACCCTTTACTTGGCAAATCTTTCCTGTACCAGGAGAAGACCTACCTACTGATATCAGGTAATTTGTGGGGTACTCAGCAGTTGGGGCCAGGGTGGGTGTGACCATTTCTGCTACGTGACTACAGCTGCAGCCACCCTGTTCTCACTTTCAGGTACTGAAGTTCAAGTGTAAGACACTCTGTTCTCCACGTAGACATGAACAAAGGGTGCATGTGCATTAGCAGCACCTGAATCCTAAAATCAGCGGAAATAGGTTACAGTATTTTAGCTGCTTTCTTCACAAGACTTTAATGTAGCAAACCACTTTCAAGGTAAGATTCGTGAGTCATTTCAGAATAATTTAAAGCTGGGGCAAATACAACCTTTGCTTTGCAGATGAAGAAAACTTGTCACAGAGAAGCACGCTTTTCTTTTCCAGGAAAGAGTTGAAGAAAATACGTGAAGAAAGAGACTCTTAGGAGAGAAATTCAGGTATAGTTCTTCATATGCCACGTATCAGCAATTAGACAAAAGTGTGACTAACAGTAACACTGGTAAAAGCTCTCCCTCACACAGTGTATTTCAGTGTGCTACTCAGTCCTCAGCACTTCAGTAAATGTTGGTCTATCCAAAGAATGCATTTTCTTAAGTAAATGCTTTACCAAATTTGCTCTTCAAAAACACGGCTATTCAGGATTACTTCCTGAGGTTATGGAAATTCCTGCTCAGCTGGCTGGAACTGTTCTAGTTCATACAAGCTGACATCAAGTCCCAAATCTCCAGACTAGTAAAACAGAGTCCCTCACGCTCGTTGTATCGCATCTTCCCTGACAAGAACGGCTCTAGTACTGACTACGCAGGGATGCCATTTAAGTAAGATCCTCACTGTTCCTTAAAACCCAGACTCTCTTAAGATGAAGCTGTTGGAACAATTTTCTGAATCATTAGTTTAGGCAACTATCAATTGCGACTAATACTCTTCCCATTCTTCTCCAGGAAAAGCACTGGCCATCAAAATACAGAGCGATTCCAGCTGCTTCCCCGCCGGGGGAGTACCACCCCGGGGCAATCCCAGTCCTGAGGCGATCCCAGCCACTGGGGTGAGTAAGGCCAGTTTTGGTAAGATGAATTTCAATATCCAGACTGGCGGGTCTATGTCCCGCTGTGTCCTGTCTGTGCTGCCCCAGAGCATGGAAGCTCCGAGAAGCTCCGAACAGAAAAAGGGACACCCCCTCCCAAAAGTTAGCCCTCTGCTAGCAGGCTCGGAGCTGACCACTAACAGTTGCAAAGGCTCCAAATCTGCATTTGCAATTCCTCATTTAGCTCAGTAATTTTAGCTCATCACATAATCCCTTCTGCTCATTATGTCTGCTGTGTGCAAGGAAAAAAAATTAGCACAAAATTGCTGCCTTATAATCATCTGAGAGGGCTGCTAACCTGACAAGCTGCAGTGGTGGAGAGCATTGTCGGAGCTTTATATTCAGACTAGGAAATAGTAAAATATTATGCAAGTTGTTTGCTTGCAGTTCATGTCAAAGCGAGAGGGCCTGGGCTAACCCTTGGAGAGAAGAAAAGGGAGAATAAATAGATCATCAGCCCCTGCAGAAAATGTCCTGCCAGCGACCGTGGATTTATGAATTCATACGAAGGCACATCTCCACACAGAGCTGAATTGTCTAGTCATTGAAAAGATAAATATTGCAGATGGGTGAATAATTCACTTGTACAAATGTCCACCGAAAACAAATTAACTGGCTTGTGTGTACAGGTAATGTGAAATCGTAATAGTTATTTCACAGAATGTTTGAGAAGGCAGTTTCTAAAATTCATCCAGCCTATCTCAACAAGGACCTAAGCTACCAAAATCTCCAAAAACCAGCTTCAGAGCGGTGTCCAGTGTTAGCTCCCCAGTACCAAAGGGGATGTTAATTAGACCATCGCTCTGCACGTGTGGAAGACTAGGGCTATGACAGCTGGCGGTGATCTTTCCAGAAGCAAACACACAGCTGTATTTCACACAGAAATGTCAACACCGACACCTCTTTAAAGTCAGACTGGAATAGAGGGGATTTAAAAATACAGGCAGGAGGGGTGTTTTCAGCTTGCCCAGGAATTGCTCACACCGTGTCCCCACCACCACAGTGGAAGGATGGAAGATGCTGTGCTGACTCTGTAGGCGTTTATCACCAGCCAGATTAAGTCTATAAAAAGGGGATTATGGGCAGTCGATTTGCAGCACAACACAGACATAAAGCTATAATAAGTTACCGAGATAATGAGGCAGCAGGGCATAAAAACTCCTGCATATAAAGAGAGTTTTCAGAACCAACAATTCACTGCGAAGCACACCTTCCCCGCAAGCGCGGGGAGCAGCTCTTCATAACTGCTTGCGCTGTTTCCTCCATCTCATTTAGCGGTATTCCCAGAGGTTGCAAGTGAAAAATATGATTATCCTCTGCCTGGGTGTTTTTCCTCTAAAATCCAATTGCTTTCCCCTCAGCAGTCCCAGCCCCTGCTCAGGACAGGGGAACCAAACCCAGCTCCCCAAACACAACCTCAGCATGGGTTTGAGCCTGATTTTACTAATGACCTAAGGGGGCATGGACCTCCATAAATCTACAAAGAATAATTTGTTTCTCTTAATTCAGCTTGGAAAAGCAGCAAAACACACAAAGGAAGGAGAGCCTTACCCAACAAATTCTCATTCCTGAAGTTTGCTCCTACTGTAAGTAACCCTTGAGGAAAATATTGTTTAAAATATTCTGCATAACACAGCACAAGTTTGATCAAAAGAAAATAGGTTGTATCGCTAAAAAAAAACCCTTCCAAAAGAGAGTCACATCCATCTGCTCCCAACCAATATCTGCAGGCATTCACCAGGCTATTCTGGAAATATCCCATTTTATTTTTCCAACCTCCCTTTTTCTTTCCTGTTGCTCTTTGAATTTGACTTTTCTCTGACCCAAGGAGGAAAGTCCTTAATCAAACTTAGCCTTTGCTAAAGGAGTATTTCTGAGACAGACTTGTGTAAATATACAGTATCTCCATTACCCTCCAATAGCTGTAACATTTTTGGTTTGAAACGTTGCCCCCCCCCCCGGCCTCCCCCATCCTGTTCATCACGGTGACCCACCAAAGGCCCGCAAGACGCTGGTAACAGCAAAGGCATTCCCGGAGTGCGGGGAGCTGCCCGCAACATACGCCAAACACTGAACAGAAATATTTTATTTTCGCGCCAGCCAATATATGAGATGCAGCTACAGGGATTTAAATGTGATACTCAGGCTCATTAGTAAAGCAAGCATAGATAACAAGGATTTACTGAATGTTTCTGTCTGACTTGGCCAGCTCTCCCAAAGGGACCATTAAGATGCTAAGGGAGTTTTTTTGTCTGTAGTTTTGGGGGAATTCAGTCTGTGTTCAGGAGTTCCTGCAAGTTCAGTAAAAATACTCAGATATTTGCATTCTGCCTGTCCGAAACTCAGACAAGCAGTACTTCTAGCTGAAGGACTCTTTACAAAATTGGCCAAAGTATTCTTCCTCCATCCTAAAGCCAGCCCGGTGCTGCCCAGCTCCATGCACAGCCAGGATAACCTGAGAAGCCACTGGTGGCATGGATCCAGGAGTGCCAGCGATGGGCACTGCGCTCTGGGAAAGGCAGGGTGACAGCACAGCTCCCCCGAAAACCAGCTGCTGTCAAAAATGGCATGGCCAGCAAGTGGCTCTACATGTCCCCTTACAGACCCCAAACCCACCCCAAACCAACACGGTTCAGCACACGCTGCTGTTACTGACTGCCACCACGTTACTTTGCTGCCAGTGCGGGTCGGTTCACGGCTTAGGTTGCTTTTACACAAATATAATCCCTGAAGGTAGCATTACCTGAATTTTGGAAACTGATCAGTGAGATACAAGATTAGCTTGGGGTACAATTCTTCATGGTTTTTTTTCCCCCCAGCACATAAGTACAGATCTTCTCTGTCACTGCAAGTCCAAGTTCATCGGGACTTTGCAAGGTCCTTTTGAACTGTATTTTTATCCTGACCCTTCTCTTTCCTCTGCATTAGTGTAATGTCCAAATGACACAGCATATAAAAGCCGTTTGTGATGCTTCATTAATGAGTCTGCAGCAGATGGAAGGTCCAAATTTTTTTTCCCCTCAAGCCCTGGATGGGCAATGAAGGGGGTTTTTGCACTTGAACTGCAATGTGCTCCTCATTGTCTTTAATCTGCCTTTACAGATCAGTTCAGGAAAGGTTGATATTAAAGAAGTGTTTACTTCAGCTTAGTTCATTAATGTTTATGAAGTGCTGTCATAATACAAAGTGGTGTATGTTTAGTGAGGGTGACTTTAATATTATTGTGGCTTCAACTAATACATAAATAATAACGTGAGAAAGTGCTGTCCAATAACTGTCGTTGTGTCTCTATTGCATCTACTTAGAGCTAATTTTCGGCCTTTGATTATATTACGAAACTTTGTTAGCCTCTGTACAAGTAGAACATGATCCACCCTGGTTCTATCCATCTTCTTCAGTCTGCCTAGTATTAACAGGTTTTCAAGGATTTTTAAGGTCAACATCAAGTCCTTTTGGACGTAGGAGCTTAATTCATGGTACAGACAGCAAGGTTTGCATGGAGAGCTACGATCTTTTATTAAACCAGTGAATGCAGTTGGAGAACAAAAAAGCTTTTAGGCACACAAGCTCTTCTTCAGTCAGAAACTTTGCATTGTGAAGAGCTGCACAGCACAGCTACAACTGCATCACTAGCACATTTGTACAGGGTAAACCTTTAACAGAAACCATTTTATTCCTGAAAAGCAGCCATTTTCTCCCAGAATTGCATTAAAAAGAGAGCAGATTTCTTTATTGCTGTTAGGTCATTGAGGGCACATCTTCACAGTGCCACGGAAGACGGTACAGAGACACTGGAAATAGCATTGACCCAAGGTGGCAAGGACGGCTTGACACGGTGCAAATATCAGCCTGGGTCCCAAATTATATGTCTGTATTGGTGCACTAGTATAATCAGCCTAGCTTTTTATGTGCTTCTTCTGCTCCCGGTTTTAAAATGATCTTGTCCTTTTGGAAGGACAGTTATGCCCTAAATTTGATAGCTGGTAAGGCTGGCGCAGCACCAGCAAGCTTTGCTTTGGGTCAGTGACACAGCCTGGTATCGGGATGGAGCAGAGTGGTTGCACAAGGGCTGTCCATCCAGACTCTGCCATGCTCCTATCTATGGGATAAAAGAAAAAAAATAAAAAAATAAAAAAGTGTTTCCCTTCTATAACACACATCCTCAATCTGAGGTTTCTTCCATCACTGTAAACCTTTGAAGAGTCACCTGACCATTTGTTCATTGGTTAAAGGGCTCCTCAGAAACTTTGCACTCCTTGTAACTCCCATTTCCAGCTAAATGGATCTTCTGTCGCAGTCACTTGGGGGAAAAAAAACCAAAACAGTTTTCTGCCTGAACAAGGCTTCCCATCTATCAGGTTAATAGGAGTGTTAGCACATTTCCTAATTATAACTACAAACATTTGTAGGCTTCCTAGTGATGAAAGCTCATTCCATCCCATCACGTTACATCGCCTCTGGACTGTCTGATGAGCCATGTGCAAACCCACCGGGGCGGCAGCAGCGCATCAGCCTGCCCCGTGTAGGGCGCAGCGTGGGCAGCCCTGGCGCGGGGGTCCCGCTCCTCTGGCCGGTCAGCGTATGGATGCCGTGTGCATCGGCAGGGGTGCTGCCGCGGGCACGTTCGCACGGGTGTCACTCCCATATAAAGCTCTTCCCTTGTTCCACTTAATAACTGACACTGTTCCAGGGCAGCCCCTTGTCAGGCTTTTCCAGCCTCAGGCTATGGCGATGAGCTTACAGCGAGAGCAGTGAGAGGAGTCAGGCTAGAAAAGAAGAGCACTTGCTAGCTTTGAGGCCAGCAAGGAAATACTATAGGGCCCTGAGTCTCTAGTCTATAAATAAAATTTTAAAAAACCCTGATACCAAAGGGACTTGCAATGGGATATGATTCATCTGCGCCATTCAGCTCCAGCCAAACACTCAAGTGTATGAAAAACCATAACGTGGCCATAAGCCCATATTCACAGTAAAAGCACAGGCAATGTGCCCCAGCGCACTCCCAGAATGCACATAAGGAGACCTTCAGTAGGAAGAAATACAATTATTTCACTCCCCAGACTTATTCCAGAATTTGCTTAACCCAACAGAAACCCAGCATCGCCGCTGTCACATGCACACCGCTGCACTGCCCCACGCGTGGGCTACAGCCACCGAACAGATTCAGTCGTCAGTTATTTTCAGTGCCTGGCAATAATTGTGTAACACAAACCGCATAATCACCATGCATGCCTTTAAGGTATATATTCTCATGTCTTTCTATAGGATTCGCCCACTTCTCTCTCATTAATACAAACTGAGCTAAATGATTAAAATTAATGTATCAGTTCCAGACTGCCCCATATCCATTAATCTTGTAACAGTAAAAAGTATCTTGAAGAATCCCTATACTGCAGACCTGGAGCAGGGTTTTTAAAGTGCTATTAATAGTATGTACTTATCAAAAAGTAACTAGCTGGCACATACACCTGCACCTTCTTAAAGTTTAATAATTTCAATAACTTTGTTTCAATTTAGCTTTCAAAGTGTTGGAGGAACCTCTCTTATGCGAGCCTTTGCCTGAGGCATTGCACTGGGGAGGAGATGGCCAGACAGGCAAACACCATCAACATTAAAGACATGCAAGCAGCTTAACAGGGTGCCCTCTGTCCCTCCCAAAGCTTACTTGGATTTGTTTTTTTTCCTCCCCCGAAAGCTAGTGCAGCTTCCCTGCAGACAGCACACGGTGCTGCAGTGACTGGCTCACCTGGGATTGCACCGATGCTGGTCACGGTGCTGGTGGTGCTGCAGGACCCTGGATCCAGCCACAGCCTTTGGATGAAAGAGACCCCTTGCCTATGCTGGCCTTGCACCCAGCCAGCCGGGCAAGCAAGCTGCTCTGCTGGCTACCAAAAGCAAGTGGGCAGGGCCAGTTATTTAGGTATGGGGGCTGCTTGGGTTCAGGTCCTGAGGGGTCCTGGGTGATCCATTCGCTAGCCCTAGAGGTGACTGGGCAAATAAGACATGGTGGTGGCACTACACATGTTTTTGTGCTCTAAACACAGCTTGCAGGAGGTGGAATTTAAGTAACTGCTTAGCATCGACCTAACTGTGCTTCCACAGGAGTCTATTCATTCTCATTACTAAGATCAGCGACGCCAGCGCCGAGCCCTTTGAAACAGCCTACTCCAGGTGCTTAGAGAAGCCAGAGCAGGCTTTAGCGCAAGTATTTATACAGGTAATGGAAATTTCTCTGCCAAACCTGACTCCTGAATGTCTAATAAATATTACAGTCGGGGTCTAATCACTTGCAGCCTGCCCCTGTCCTCTGGCAGGCAACGGGGGGCTCGGCCAAGCTCCTTACAGCTGCAAAGGATCGCACACGGGTGTGGGGAGGGTGGAAACTTGCTTGCCTTTTTTTGTTTGTTGTTTTAAACTAGGGTGTAATTACCTGAGACAAAATTTACAAGATTTGTTCACAGAATCTGTGGGTATATTCTTGAAAGAAAGAATAGCTCAGCAAACACAGGACAGGTTCATTGAGATACTTCCAAATAGGAGGGAAAAAGGGCAGTAACCAAACCAGTCCATCCAAAATGCTCCATCGAGCTAGGTTGTGTTCTTCAGCTTCTCCCCAAACTAAATCCATTTGTTTCCTACATTTACCACTGACATACTTGCACTGAAAGCAGGATTTTTAATCCCCGAGATACTCTCTATTGCCTACTTTTTTTTTTTTTTTTTTTTTTTTAGTTGAAAAGTCTGACTTGTCTCAGAAATGGTTTGGTTATATCATGGGAATCTATGATTTCAGGAGCAGATGGAGCAGGGAGTGGGCAATAAGCAGGAAGGTCGGATAGACTCTTAAGAAACAAGGAATCTGTTTTCATGCAAATTCCCTTTAATAAGAAAGGTTGAGAAGAAATCTGAACAGAAAACACCGTACATGAAGAGCTGCTCAAAACATAATTGCTTCTAAATATAATACTGTGAATCTTTTCCAGCAACTGTAAACATTTCCTTAAATATTGTCCTCCCCCCACCCCACAGTATTTCCCACTGACTTTATTAACGTGCTGCATAACCGCCTGAGCTTAGGAAGCATTTGAACAACAAATAGAAGTTACTGGGAGAAGAAGAAAAGTTTTTCGTTGCTAGCAGGTGTTTCTAAGAGGTTTTACAAAGTTTAATTTGGCAGGTTTTTAAGCTGACTCGCATTTGTGTGTAATACGGATATCTCTGACACTGCCTTTAGTGTTTTGCATGTACAAATGGGCATGTGCAAGGGGGAGTGCATACCCACAAAATTGCATTTTGCTTCTCAGATGAGAAAAGCTTCTGAATTTCTGAAAGGAAATTACATTAGTATTATCTTTAAACAACCGAGTCCTTCCCATTTTTCTGTTTTCTAAGACATACCAAAATAATAAACTGAGACATTAATTGGGAGAGCACTGGAAATCATCATATACCTTTTGGTCTTTGGAAGCTAAGAACTAAATTGCTGTAATTGGCAGTTTATTAACAGGAAAATTATGCTAAACAGCTTCATGTTGCTGTCAGGAATTATATTTGGTAAGCTATGAAGATGAGGCCCTTGGTGTAACATTTGCATTTTCTCATTTAGAAAGAACAATGATAATAGATGAGCGAAGCATGTACAAATTATATAGCAAAGAACATTTGCATGGTTGTAAAAAGGCTATCTTGATACCAGACCGATTAAACCTGTTATTCATTAAGTTACAGTATAGACTAAGGGGGAAAGGGAAGTAGGGAACGCATTAACTTTACTTAGAAGCACAAATAAAATGCAGTCCAGTCCAAACCACTTGAAATTCAAGCAGAGCTAGATTATAATTGGTCCTGATTATATTGCATTTATTATGCAGTGCTAATATCAAAATTTTTTTCCCTGGTTTGGACAAGGTCTGAAGATGCGATGATGACAACCTCTGTTGTTACCCACATCTTTGTTTCAGCTGCCACCTCCCCGAACCATTTGCTTGCTCATGCACTGTTTCTGCCTGGAAAATAGCCAGCCCCATGCATCACGACACAGATGTGAGCAGAGAGGTTACTGACAGAAATCAGCATCACTTAGTCCAGAACCCCCTTTTTTATTTTTATGCTTTTCTCTATCACCAATTTCCACTACCTGTCCTGATATCTTAGCAGTGACATTCTGCAGAGAAAGATACTTTGAATATCACCAATACCTATAAGTGAGGGAGGATAACAGCAAACCAGGAAAAATTGGGTCATTTTGATGCCCCGATGAAAATCAACAGGGACAGCACACTAAGTGACATGGGCTGCCTCTATGAAATCGGGACACAGCGTCCTGCTCTCCATTTGCACATAGCTGCCTTCTCTACCAGGGATCTCTGAAGCACAGAGAGCTCAAATAAGTTATTCAATAACTCCAATGTGTGACTGGTTGGAGGAGAAATTTGTTAGCTTAAATGAAGTGTCATTAGGATTGCAGAAGTCCCTTGTAAAACGGCAGTTTCAGAAATTATCGTTCTGTACCACAGCCTGCAGGCAAGATCCATTAAAAACTGCCCTTCTTGAACAATCGTTATTTATTTACAAAGATGGCCTACGAGAAATCTGTTTAAGGACAAGGGGCTTGTAAAAGTGGAACGGGTAAAGCCACAGAGCAGGAAGAGGAGCTGCAGCAGTGAGGCTGTTCCCATGGCTGTCACAGGGCTGTAGTCCCAGATGTTTGTCTAACCTAGTTTTGAAGTCTTTTAAAATGTATTGCATGGAGAAGGTGATGTCTAGTCTCACAGACCATTCCCATCCTTTCCTGTTTTTAACATTAGAAAAGCTGTTCTCCGATGTCTAACCTGGTTCTCCTTCAGTGTAAGCCTGTTGCCTCTTAACATGAGGGTAAACGCATTATACCCATCACTTCTGTAGCAGCCTTTTACATCCTTGAAGATACTTAAATTTCTATCGTGGCTTTCTGTCCTTTGCCTTAAGCAATGCCAGCTGAGACCTACTCATCAATTCTGTGGAACTGGCCACTGGTGCCCGTGGGAGAGGGAGCAGCGATTAAATGCTGCTTCTCAGAAATCTTTTCTTGTGGCTCAACATAGGCTCTGTGGTGCACGTGTACACCAGGAGCAGCATCACTGCAGTGTCCACAGCTGCTGTAAGCTGGAGGAGGGACTTTTACAAGGGATACCTTTCCAAGCATTTCTGCTCCGGCATGTTGTCAGTGTCAGGGAAGGTGCCAGCGCCACGCAGCAGCCGCTGTGCTCCGAGCTTGTTTAGCAGAGCAGCCGCAGGCTGCACTTGCCGCATGGCTGCAGCGGGGTGAATTATTTACAACCAACAAGGAATCCAACGGATTTGGCCCCATTCTCCCCTTGTGAAATACCCTCCAGCAGACCGCTGTTTCCTCAAAAATAAGTCACTATTCAATTAGCTTTTGCAACTTCCAGTGACTGGGACTGCCTCAGCCCCTTTGCTCCTTGCTGCTCAGCACTGGCAGAGTGGTTGGTCTGACTTCAGCACAACACATGCATTATGGATCACGCCTCCTTCCACTACACGATTCAGTGTGTATTACCTTTGTGCGCAACAACTTGCACATAATGATGTAGAGCTCACTTGCCCTGCATAATTATTTCAGAATCTGATACCAACATCTTAATTAGGCCTGACCCCTGGAGTATTTGGCTTAACATCACTCGCCAGCTCCAAAATATGGTTACATCCACACTGCAAATAAGTATCCTCCTAGCAGCTGTAGCCTCTGTACAATGTCATTCTCCTCTTATAATACAGCCAAGTGCAGAAATCCCTGGGATGCTGCTGCAGCCCCACACCCCCGACTGCCCTACATGGAGCTGCACTCTCATCGCACCCCTGCGTTAGGGCCAAAACTCTGGTTACGCTCACAAAAGATAACCTACTTAAACTAGGCTGACTGTAGCAGCATGCTACTCACCTTGGACTCATCACCTAATTATATTCCCAGCAGATTCCCTGAGGAAGATTTCCCAGTTGGCACTGAGCTCCCTGCAGTCACTATGAGCCAGGCTCACAGCTCACTGGGATCCGTTGGCAAGGGCTTCACTCACACCTTTATCTCTAGCAAAGACAGCGAAAGAAGCAGCTGGGGAGCAGTCGAGATCACAGGCTGAGTGTGGACCACATAAACCATCACCACGTTTATAGACATGAAACACTTCATCAGGGAGCGACAGATCGGGTGTGCAAGCAGGGCTGTATCACTGAGCGGCAGGCAGAGGCTGTTCCCTGAAGCATAGCACAATTTTACTCCAAGGAAAGCATCCCATATATTATGCAAAGAATTTACTGTTGGGTTTTTGAAATACTGCATGATAGGAAGAATGAAACACATGTCAGATGTTAGCCCCGACACTTAAAGCACTGCTGGAAGAAATGCAGATAGTGCAGTAGGGAGAGCGATATAAAAGAAGAGTAGACTAGCATCTATATATTCCAGTTAAAAAAAAACAAACAACCAAAAAAACCCCCCAGCTTTTAAATGCACTTTGTTTCACTCTGAAGAACTGAATCCACCCTATAACTGTATAATGTAGTACTCTCATTTTTGAAGCTAAGGCACATAAACAAAACCAAACTCAGCATCCAAAAAATGTCTTAGATTGCTTTGGTAGAATTAGCATTCAACACAGGGAGCAGATGCAAGCCTGCCTTGCTGGCAAGCTGCAGCACAGCTCCTGGGTCTCCTGCGCTTTGGGGAGACCAAGGGAAAAAAGAAGAAGGTTGCCTGCACCCTGCTGCTGGAGTTCAATTGGTTTCCCCTCTCCAGCAGATCGCAGCAGTCAGGAGTTAGGTCCCAGCCCTCGCATTGCTCATTCACTCCCTGGCCGAGGGAGACAGACCGATTCCTTCTGCTGTTTCATCTCCCCCTGAAAATCGTCCTCTTCCCCTGAATCCCTCCCTATTACTGTGCTTGTGATAAACTAACCTTCTCTGACGCCACTAAATTACTGCTGCTGTGACTGAATTACAGCCCGACTCTCACACCATTTGAGGCTGTGGGAGTCCTGCCATTAGTTTCAACAGGTATTTAGTTGCCATTTCACTCCCATGGAAATTCCTCTATTTCCTTATTACACTGAATTACCCGGGAACGTAGGGGCTGCGATTCATTTTTTATCTGATGTCCTCTCTCTTGACCCCACAATGTAATGCTTTGTAGAAAAGGCTAAACTGTACAAGACGAGTTCAATAACCACCTTTAACAGGGAAGAGCATTTCTACACTTGGAAGAGAAGAGTGCACAAACGAAACAGACCCAAATAGCCACAAAGATCTTTTCACAAGCTGAAAAGTAGCCCCAGTTTCAAGTGTTGCAGTCAAAGGGACGGAAGCACCCCTCATTTACTAGACCAAAAGCAAAAAGGCGGGTTTGTTACATTATTGAAAAGACTGAAAGTCTTCCATTTGCCTAAGTCTTGTACTTTCCTTTATTAATTAACACTTCAGCTATTGGAAGGCTCCACATTAAAGCCCAAGCTGCACACAGAGCACAAATACATTCACGTGCTTGCACACAAAAGTACAATCTTGGTCACTATGGCATAAGTTTAAAAAACCCTTCCTGCATTAGAAAGACGTAGTAAATCACATTTTAATTAACTTTATATTAAAACTTGATGATATAAAAATCCTGGAAATAGCCTATGAAGCCTGTTAGTCTCCAGCATAGGACCCCTGGAACTAGTCTGTCTTCTCCAGAGACGACCTGGTCTTAACTGGGCATCCCCAGCGTAAGCTTGGATTGACCCCAGCAGCACACAAGGGCTCTGCCCAGCCCCATTCTGCCCCAGTTGACACCAGTCCTGTCCCAAGCTCCACCAGCCAGAGAACAGAGTAACCCCTCTTGCTTTTCCCATTTTGCCTCTGCCCTGCCGACAGCTTTCCAAGCTGGTGCAGGGTTACAGAAAGGCAATATCCTGCTGACTCAAGGAAGGAGAGGATTAGGACCTGTGGTTTTTCATTTTATTTTGAATGTTTGCAAAAGACTCTTGCTATAGTTATACTATTTGTGCATGTATTAACCCTGAGAATGGCTGTATAATTAGTTTCTGTCAATAGTAGTAGCTGATGAGCCTGTTCAAATTCACACTGCATTGGTCTTAATGCTTCATATATACACACAGCCCTCTGTCATCCAAAAGGAAAAAAAAGTTGGCTTCCTCAGAAACTCATATATAGGAAGCCACACATTGCCGCTGATTCCCAGCTTAGATTTACACAGACTGGTAAAACAAAAGGAGAAGCAACTATATTAAAATGCTCATAGAGTATTTCAGCCCTTCCCACTAAAGCTGAGCAGCGTGCTGCCTTTGCACTGGGAGCCTTAAAAGCTCTGCAGCGGCTTTGCCAGCAGGTTGCAGGAGCTTGCTGTGAGCTCCGACCCAGCTAGCCCCGTCTCGGGTTTGATTTGTGACACTGATCATCCAAGGTTATGGAAATGTGAAATTTTAAAAACACTCTGAAACTATAAAGAATTTAACCACGTCCTTAATTTTACACAGTGTCAGCACAGGAGATTTAAAAAGCAATAAACAAACTTGTTACTGCAATAGAATTGAAGAGGAATCGTAAACTCACTAAAGTTACAGAGCTAAAATATGGTGTGGAGAATGGACAATGGCAACATTTATTCAATAAAACTCATTTATATGTAAAAGATTGAATAAAAATATATACTATTATGCAGGCACAACAAATTATGTAAGAGGAAAAAAAAGAAAAAAGGTCTATGGACAAGATGTTTTATACTATGCATGCAAACATCATAGCTGTACGGGCAAAGGTGTTAACGTGTCTGCAATCGAGCTCTGAACTGCCAGAGAGGTGATGGGAATTGTGGCACTAGCCATACAAAAGATGACATCTTAATAGTTTTCTGTAATAAGGCAACTGCTAGAGCTACTGCTATTCACTGTTTGTCTCTTTCTCTTGAGATGGAAATGCAGTTCTCTATCTGCTTATGAAATCTAAATATCCAAAGACATTTTCTTCAAGAATGATGGCACATTAATCCTGATGGCTGGGTCAAATTTCAGCCTGGGTAATTGCTTTCTGCTCAGACATAGTTAAACTTATAGTTTTAATTTAAAGATGCTCCTCTACAGACTGTTGCCCGTGCTGTACACAGTTTCTGTATACTTTCAAACAATCTCCACTATGGGAATCAGTATTTTAACATGTTACTCGCGTCCTGCTCGGGTTTACCTTAGCTACTAAAATTAAAAAGACTTTCTCTAATACGAAAGGTCACCTTTACTTCCCCTGCCACAAATCTGGCCCTACTATTTGCAATATCTAAAAATCATTTGTGGATACTATACCAACACAGACCAACAGGTAGAAAGATGCTACAGGTTTTTCTATTCAAATATGTCCCCAGTGTTAATACTGAGACGTAGCTCAGGCTAACAGCGCTGCAACAAATGTTTGGGGAGCGCCCAGACAGGTTTGCAATTGTGTTAACTACCCACCTTGTGGCAATCAATCAATTAACTCAAGGTGAAAAACTAGTGAAGACAAGTCCGCAGATAAGTGTAAACAATCAGGGCTGGACTTGTGGAGAAGAAAGTGAAATTCCATTTCCAGGGCTGTCAGAGGGGTTTAAACAATCACTCAGGAGAAGAGTTTTCTTTTTTCCCCCCCTTTGTTTTTCTTTGTTTTCTCCAGGCTGAGGGTTTCCATAGATCTTCTTATTGATCTGAAGTGGCCAGGGGCAGAAAAAAGCCAATTTGGGCTGCATTATCCTGTCTCCCTTCCACTACGGCTTAACACAAAGAGAAATGCCACCCGCACCCCAGAATGAATCTGTGCCAAAGGCTTGTCTCAGAAAGCAGGATTCAAGCCAGGCACTTCAAATCTGAAAGTCAAATGCTCCCGCAACCAGTGGAGGGAGAGATCCTGAACTGGTACCAGCCCATGCACTGCTGCAGTCAGAGGCTCCAGGTGATGCCCACCTGCAAACTGGGAACAACTCCTCGCCCATGCACAAATGGACTCGAGGTCTGCATGCGGTTTGTTGGCTTCCCCCCCACCCTGTCTCTATTTTTTCAATCTGCCAAGGCATTTATTTCCTCTCACTGTCCAGACCCCTATTCCATTATTTGCTAGAGAACTCGAAAACGACAGCCCCGCTGCAGAAGGCGCCGCGGCAGGCTGGGACACACGGCCCCGCAGGCGAGCCAGCGGCTGTGCCCGGGTAGGGGATCTGGCATAAAACTGTTTAGTTCTTTGCTTGTAAAGTCTCCGGCAGCAGCCGCTGAGGGACCTGCACTTGTCCAATTACATTTAGAAAATACCTCAACACCAGAACATATTTTTTTAAACAGAGAAACTCTGCTTTCTCCCTCCAGCCCTCCCTCCCTCCAATGAGCTCAAGAGCCCTTTTCCAGGACACTGGAATGGAATTTGCCTTCATGAGATGAGTTCAAACGTTTTGTGGCCAAGGAGCACTCGCCTGCTGCCTTCCAGCTCCCACCAAATCCCAGTGCCAGAGACAACATTTTTATGGGAAAGGGTCCCAGATTCCAATGATAGGTGGTACCCAATCCCCACTGAAACAGGGGGTCCGGGGCTGCTTCCTTCTGCACCCCGAATCCAGGAGGAGCTGGAACAAGAAGTGCCATTTATAAACCGTCCCCTACTCATACCCTACTCAGGGGATCCAGCTTCCCTGCCTCCGGCTCTGTGTACACGTAACACAGAGTACCTCAGCGTGGCCATAGCGTCATTCGTGTAATTAAAGCCCCTGGCACAGCCTCCCCTATTTCACCTGCTGTATTGCCGCTGCTCTCTGTTCTTCCTTTAACATACCCACTGATCTTTCCAAGATCTTGGTTGTGTCTCAAAAGCCAGCTGGAGGTGGACTCTTCAAAGAGAGTCAAAGAAAAATCGACTTGGGGAAAGTTAACTAAATTTAACTCAAAGAAAAGTTTCCTCTTCAGTTTGGAAGAAAGATCGAGAGCCACGTTATTACAAAGCGACTCTGCCATATTGCAGAGGGCTTATTTCTGGCTTAACACACACACAGTGAATCTGTTGGCCACAAAGTTGAAACCTGGGAAAAAGAGAAAAATGATCCTCGTAAACGCCTTATTAAATGGGAGGATCATAAGTTGCAAAGTAGAAGATCGGCTTTTTCCTGTATCTGTCTTTAATCACAGCGACTGCATTCATGCTGGAGACGGCAACATGATCGGGTCCATCCGTGTTCAGACAGGAATGACTATAAAAACACCAGACCTACCAGATCAAGAGACACTTCAGTACGAAAGTAAATTCAGATGAACTGAAATCTATAGTAGTACGCTTTGCCTGCTGAGTATTCGCACGTACAAAACCCGACATTCAGGTTCAACCATACAGAAATGCCATTGCACAGTCAGTCCTGGCAATTTGTTACCAAATTATGATAAAAACTTCTTCTTTTGCAGATACATTTGCAAACACCAGTGTAATTGCTCAGCAGAGTTAAGTGCTCAGGGCAGGAGTTTCCCCAAGGAGTTTTGCCGCGTGGGAGACCACGGGGTGCTGGTCTATGGGGGGTGGGGGGGTGCGTGTTAGGCAACATCCAAGAGGGTCTGTCCCAGAGGCATATTTAATAGCATAAATCTCTAGGTTCATACTGGACCTTAAGATAGAAGATACCAGAAACAGGATTACCCCCAAATAATTTCTGCAAACAGAAGAGGCACCCGACAGCTGCACAGTAAGAAACCCCCTGATCTTTGGTCTTGCTGACGTAAATTGCACAGCTTTGGGCTGCATATATTCATGTAGCTTTGGACAAATAATAGGCACTATGGGCCGGTTTTCGTAGCTCTATTTGCTTTAAAATTTAGAGTAATGAATAAACTCTCTGGCACTAATTCTGGAAACAAGAGACTGCCTTATGAGATTATCTGCAGCTCAATAGTCAGGGGACAAGGGAAATAAAAGGATTCACATTACGAATTTTATAATGACTTACTGCTCACTTATCTGAAAAATAGTTGGAGTCATAATTAGCCAGCCTTTTCAGTGCTTTAAGGTGCAGAGATTTCTATCTGCTGCACACCTTAAAATTTGCATTTTAATGGGCTGAAGATGTATATCAGTAATAGCACCAATGGATGCTCTCTTATCACTAGTAATAATACAATATATAGCTTAGGAGACTAACCTATCCACAGTACAGCAGGTTTGATCAATAAAGAGCAAACAGTGAACAAAGCAAGTCAAATCTAAATGTCACTGTACTGACACGCCTCTAAACAACAAAAGCCAGGCTGCAGGTTGAGGTAAAAACATACTAATGCCATGAATGCACGGATGGTTCAGGTAGTTGTGGTAAATACGGGGCTCATTTTCACCTGTGCCATTGTATGAGGAAAGGCTCAGTACAAGATGTAGCTACTTATGGGTGGAGAGTAGCTCATGCATGAACAAATCCTACTAAAGTCCTAAGCATCATCTTAGGGATTTTTTTATTATTATTTTTTTTTTTAAGAAATGAAAGGCTTGACTGCAAATAAAACAGCGTATTATTCTGGTTCCTATTTATTTTTAATTCTAGACCTGTAATAGAACTAACAGCTGCCAGGGAGGTTTTTTCCCTTCAGCTTTTAAGACAAAACCTAACCTCTCATGACCAGAAAGCAGTATCGCTGCTCTCTCAGTAAAATTTGTACAACCAGAGCAGCAAAGCAGCAGAAGGAAAAGACAAATCTGACCAAAAGCCCCTGGTGAATGACCCAGCATCACTTCCACAGTTCCCTTTGTGTGGCTGACTCAGGAGCAGTGTAAATACCACCCAGCTCTTGGCCTATACAGCACATAACACCATCAGCACTGCCATTTGCCACGGGTGAGCTATCGGTGCTACCATGCTATATATTCAGCTATTCCTGCTCTGCATTTGATCCAAACAGGACAGCTAGAAATTGTGGCAAATACCCAAGCAGAGAACAGATCAACAACTGCAATGTGCTGGAGAACTCTGAGAAAATCTCTCATCTCCTCTTTCCATCCAACAGAGATGAGAAAGAAAAGGCAAAAACGGAAAACAAACCAAAAAAACCACCACCAAAAAACCCCACCCCAAACAAGTAACAAAACACACACACAAAGGAAAGAGTAAAACAAAGATATAGTCTCAGACTATATGGTCTAAGCCTATAGACTTACTAGTTTCTCCAAAAGGAAAACATGACAGATGTCAACTATAAGCACACATCATCATTGCTTCTGGCTATGGGTAGCACCCAGATCCAAGTTTCCAAAAGAGTTCAATGGATTGAAGTGATGCTCCAGAGGTGAGCTACCTTCCTTAGAAAGGGAAATTGCTACTCACAACATTATAACGTTAAATTTCCTTCAGATTTAGGCAAACACCGACATTTAGAAATATAATAATTTATAGAGTTTTATATGTGCCATCCTGATACCAGTTTACCACAGACCTGTTGAAGCAGCTTCTTCCAGCTGGGCACTGACACAGGGAAGAGGGTGAGAGAAGGGGCCGCTGCCCTGCTACAGTAATAGGTGATGGAGGCCTTCTGCCACACAAAGGTCTTCATCTCCAGATGTTATATTCCCCTGGCAAAAAGAATTAGAGAAAATGACATATTTTTCTCTTTAAACATCAAAAGAAATATTTAGCTTAGGAAGATAGGATTAAACACGGATTAAGTTCACTGCTGAAATATCACTCAGTGGCTGGAGGGCACCAGGAGGCTGAGCAGCCTTCTTCTGCTGTGTTCTCCAATGCGCTTCTTAGAAATAATTTCATTTTAGCTCTGCTTAATTGTGCATCAAAACGGTGGGACTGCAAAGGGAGACAGGAGCTGCTTTCTGTCTTCTGAGTCCAGGGAGAACCTGGGTGTCAGCAGCCGACACAAACTTGAACAATGGCAAAACTGCAGAGAAGGAGTAAACTCAGAGGAAGACAAGAGAAAATGTGGAGCTGCTCGCACAGAACCACAAGTATTCTTAGCGAGTGAAGTCTCTGGAGAGGATACAAGCAGCATCTCATGTTTTTCATGAGGGCCTGTGGTAAACGTTTGTAAATCAAGAGCACATCATTCGACAGCAGAAGGATTGGATAAAGTTGCTACAGGCTCTCAAGCGCCCTGGGTCTGCCAGCAAACGTAAACGGCACTTTGAAACATCCAGCACTTTGAGGGGCCTTTGCAACAGCATCGAGTGGCCTCCGAGACAGCGGTGATGGGCTCCAAGGGCAGGCACAGCCTGGCCTGGGGCAAAAAAAAAAAATCATAAAATTATTTCAAGGTCTTGGATTAATGTATTAATTTGCATTATAATGAAAACAAGACACTCCAAGAGAAGCAGGAGAATGAGGGCTAGAGAGAGACAAGGGGAAATATCCACGGCTGCCCAGCGATGCCAGCGTTGACTGCAGTACAGGAGGTTTCGGTTCGAGTGCTGCGATCTGCAAAGCACCCAACCCCCCATCAGTGCAATAAATAGTTGCTCTTACAATAATCACAGAAGTGGGACAACGACTGAAGGGCTCGTATCAAATGGGCGATTTCTCTATCAGAAGATTACTTTAATCACTTTAATCAAAAGACCTACCACTTCTCCTCATCAACAATTAGCAGCTTCTCAGAGTATTCCCCAAAGGCAGCTCAGATGCCTCTTATTGACAACTCCAAGGCTGTATGTTACTTGATGCTAGTCATTAAGACAGATTTTCTTGCGAATACAACTTCCTTCATTTAAAACCCATTAATGTTCTGCAGTAATCTTCCATCTTTTATAGTTAGGATAGTCCTTCAAATCTGGAATTAGCTTCTGTTGGCAGCAGCGCGGAGCTGTATCAGTTGTGGGGGGAAAAGGCATCAGTCTTGAAAATGAAGCGTGGGTTTGGGTCTGAGCTGGCCAGGTATCCTCCATCGCTTTGAACTCCTTTAACTGCAACATTTTCCAACAGCTCTTTTCTCAGTGCTGGGCTAGTGTAGAGGAATCATCAAATCAAAGCCAAAAAGGGTGCTGCTAGCAAGTGCTCTGAGGCAAAGACACACCTTCCAAGCGGCTGTGGCATCAGCCTCAACACCCAGGCTGTTGGAGAACAATGGGTCACAGGTGTGGGGAAATTCAGATTTCTTTGGGGAAATGAGATGCTCCAGAAGATGTTTGCTTTGGTGGTTTTTTTTATTTCTTTCAATCTAGAAGTCTCCAAGTTTTAATAAAAAACATACTGACTTTCTCTTCAGAAAACAATCTGCCTTTTGTTTTATATTCTACAGGTTTCATAATCTTATATAGAATCATTTAGGTTGGAAAAGACCCTTAAGATCATCAGGTCCAACCACATGACAGAAGCAATGCAAGTAGTTGATACGGAAAAATTCGTGTCAAACATTATCATCTGTATTCACTGACAGGCAAACCTACCTATTTGCTGACTTAATAATTAATTTGTGTTTGGTTTATATTCTTTGGCTTGGAACTTTGCCTGTTTGGGGGCTGAAACTTCTTTAGTACATTTTCATAATGTAAAACTGTCGAATAAATTGTTTAAAGTCGCTCTGGCATTTCATCTTGGAAAGATAAGGAGGGAAAATCCCGAGATATAACAATTTAATTTCAATAGTGTTTAAAAGCATATTTAATGATTTAGACGGAATAAGTAATAAAGACACTCAGATTTAGATGGAATAAACTCACATATCTTAACTTTTGCCAGCTAGTGTTTGTCCTTCCCAGGAAGCCATCAGCCATAAGTTTCCCAGAGCCATTCAGCCTCCCAGGTGCAGGTGGGTCAGGGATGCTGGGGGCAGGGGGGACACACACGACACACCTGGATGCCATGTTAATGTCCTCAGTCCATGCATGCCCCTCAGCAGTTGATGACAATAGCCTGCTACTGTTAATGAAATTATTTCAACACTGTCAGTAAGAGAACCTGGTTATAAGCCTGAAGTATCCTGTGGCCTCATTTTACAGCAACCTCCAGCAATGAAAGGTGTTTCTCTCCCATGTTTACCTGGGGGCAGGCATAAAAGGAGACTATAAAGTGCCTCATGATCTACCAGAGGCAGGGAGACTGACTGAAATTTAGGAAGGACATTTTCAAAGGCACAAATCTCGGTCAGGAGCATAGCTGCAATCTGTACCTTTGAATACGTCCCTTGGTGCTTGAAGCTGGGCTCCTAAAGGAAATTCAGCTCCTACCCAACTGATCTGGTCTCCCGAGGACCTGCCAGCTCCCACCACTGTTCCTGCCACCAGCCTGATTTACAGTCACAGAGAAACCCTCTCCATCTACTTCTCTTGCCTGAAGAGATTATATTTTTAAATGCCATTTTACGAACTTCTGAAGCCCGCAGTATGTTTCAAGAGATCGAAAAATCCATGCAAAAAGTTTCCGTCCTGCTCCTTTCCTTTCCACTTTCCTGCACTGCCCCTCATCTCTATTTCTATCTGCCTGGGATTTCTCAGGAATTACACTATTAGGTTATCTCATCTGCCATAGCTCTGGCTCTCCCGGGCAGAATGGGACAGCAGCCCAGTCAAGCACTGGACCCCAGCCACCCACAGGACCCCAGCCGCCCACAGCTGGGGTGCCAGGTCAGGGCCATCTGGAGCATCTCAAGTTCAAAAATGATGCAGCAGATTGTAAAACGGTACTTGTTAGAAGTCAAGTGTACAATCTACATTAAACAGGAAAATAATAATTAATTAAAATACATAATTATGGCCTTGCATAGGAAAAGGAAAAAACTACAGAAAGCAGGTATTTCAGCTGAACTGATGAGTTTACATGGAAAACTTAACTGCTTGAATAAGAGACATCTGGCTGCTCCACGCTGATGCTACAACATTGCCACAGAAACAGGTGAAACTAGGGAATAGCAGGACTGGGTATGAAAAGGCACAAAAGAAACAGGAAGGTGGTCACAAGTACCAGACTTGCACGAAACCTGCATCTTCTCATCGGCTGCCATAGTGGAGAGCTCTGCGTACAAGGCTGACCATGAATTTAAAAGCCAGTTCCTCAGCTGCGGTCAATTTTTGGTTGCCTCACCCTTCTCTGTTGAAGATGTACATCCAAAAACTAAGCCACGTTTTTGGTTGTCTGGGAAAACTATAGACCACTCTGATTTAATTGTGCCATTCTTAAGTGAAGCTTTGATTTGTATATATATAATCTGAGAAAATTAAATGTTTTCATCATCCAGCCATACTGAATAGTTAAGACTGCCTGTCCTACTCATTAAATACACAGACGTTTTAAAGTTTGGTTAGGGAACTGAAACAAACAGCCCAAATCTCAATAGCACATAGAAAATAAGGTAGCAGAGTTGAACATGCAAGAAGAGTTACTGAAGAACTAAGAGTAACACTGAAAAATAAGAGCCTTATGGAAAAAACTTCAAATACTGAACAACACGGAGCCACCCGGGGAAGTTTCCCTTTCCTGGTGTCAGTTTTCTCGCCAGTGGGAAGGGGGATACAGCTGCCACCTGAGCACAGTCCAGCAGCCAGCCCAGGCAGGGAAAGCAGCTGTCACACCTGCAACAAAACTAAAGTCTTTACACACACCTGCCAAACAAGACGTGCTTTCCCCAAGAGAATAACAGCTATTACATAGTTCAGTTTGCGCTTTCTATACTATAGGGGTCCACATGGATGTAGTTGTGGAGATCCCAGCAAGTGTACATTGACAGCCTTTAAGGTATTGGATGAAGGATTCCTCACTTCCAGCTCCCATCCCGTGGGTGTACCAAAGCCCAGTGCACGCCAGCCTCTCTCGGCACTGGGAAAGGGGCTTTCTGAGCTGCCACCCATGAGCAGTTCAGCCCGACGCAGGCAGAGAGCCTGGGGCCCAACTCCCACCCACGGCAAATGTTACTGCCCAGGAGAAAATATTGTCTCTGTCTGCAAGTACCGAGAGCGGCAGAAGTGAAAATATTCCGCACCAGCTCCCCCCATTCCTGTTCTGAAATCGCAAGATTGCATCAAAAATCTTAAGACTGACTTAAAATATTAAATTCTGAGTTATTTATCTTTGTGATTCAGAGACTTCAATAAATATTTACTTGGTTTGGAGCCATTCCCAACAACCAAGACTGTTAAAAACTGTACTTTAAAATAAGCATGCCTGTTCTTTGGAAGTATTTTCAATTCAACAGCTTGGATTTACATAAATGTATAAAAATTGAGATAATCACTCAGTGTGAGCCTGGATGCATCTGTGAAATTTTTCTTCCAACATAGGTGAACATCCCCATGAGAGCAGCAGAAAACCTTTCTTAGTCAATACATTTCTTAAAATAGGTCAGCATTCGATAATTTCTACTTCTTTTCTTCAGCCTGTCACATTCACTGTCTTGCACAAATGTTCACTAAAATTTCATCGTGCACACACAATAAACCAATAAGAAAAGCAAAAGTAAAAAAAAAAAAAAAGAAAAAAGAAAAGAAATTAAAGGAAAGGCAGAAAGCCAAGCAATATAATTATTTTCCTGTTCAGGATATCATTCAAATACACCTTTTATTTGCATATGGTGAAATTAAGGGAAAATAAGCCAAACAGTAGAAGGGGACCACTCTATCTTGCTGACCTCAACCCTCTGCAAAATAGCTGCACAGTTTGTACCACCAGTATCTGAGACACTCACAATTTTTGGATTTTGTTCTCTTAATACCACCCCTGACAAACAGAAACATCCATCCTATTTCAGCTAAAAGGGAACAGACTGACCAGACATGAGGTGTGTGGCTGAGCTAAAAGTTAATCTACAAATCTTAATCCAAGACCTCTTCTAGTAAACCATCCTTTCATAGGCTCCAGTCACCACGTTTGGGTCTGTAGGATTTAATCCCCACTGAAGCCATCCCATGGATTTCAGTGTTCTCTGGGTACTCCCAAATATCTTCAAAATTTGAATTATAGTTTTGAGATTCACATGTGAGAAGCAGTAACCTGAACACACCCGCAAAGCCAGGTATAAAAGGCAGAGAGAAGGAATTTTAATACTTACTAGAGCTGTGGTTCTCTGTCTTTAAAACCTTGATTACAACCATCCTTCCTATTTTTATCAGGTCTGTCCTTGGCCACTACAACATCCTGTAAAATTCATGAAGATCTGACCGTCAGACCCTTTGATCATTTGTTCCACCAGGGAACCCCCGCGAACCCCCAGGTCAGTTTACCAAGTTACTACCAAAATGCCACAAAACTCCTAAATGAGGTCCCAATGTGCAAAGTTAATAAAATCTTTGCTTAGCATTTCAGGGTTAGGGGATTTAAGTAGGAAAGTAAAAAATCCGACAAAGAGGCGCAGCTTTCTTGACCTTTCATAGCAGGGAAAATGCCTGAAGTCTTGACTTCAGACTTCTCCAAGATGATGCAGCAGAACTGGAGTAAAGGCTTTCTCCTTTAGCTTTTAACCCAAGCTGCTTTTCTTTTCAAAAACAGTTATTTTCCAGTTATTGTTAGGAAAATAAAGATAACTTAGTTTAAGTTACAGCTTTGTAAATTTTCTGTTGACAGGAAAAGCAGCAATGACATCCCACGCGCTGGGGTCCAGACCCTTATTAGGGCTGGCTGAAACGCATCGCTGCCCACTGGAAATGGCCATCGTCCGTGCAGGGTTTTGGTTCCTCGCACACATTTCCTGCTGCAGCGGGGACATATCCAGGCAGGATACACAGGGTCAGGGTGAGTGGGTGTCTTTTCTTTCTCTATTATTTCTGTTACTGTGTGAGGGGAAGAGAGAAAAAGGAAAGAAGTATCAAGTGCAAAGAGGAGATTAAAATCCCATCTGGCTTTCAAATGTCCATTTATATGTGTTTCTCAAACAGACATCCCTCACTAGCCTTTTTCCATTCAGATGGCGACTTGGAAAGACAGAGCCAGATGGAAAGAGAGGAGATAAATAAATGTGTGTCTGTGTGTGACGGTGTTTCATACATTAACAGTTCTTTCAGTGTGCTGTGCCTGGAGCAACTGTTTGTGCAGCATTAAGCATCTGACAGACAAGCCCTGCGCCTCCCAGCCAACACCGTGAGCACCTGAGGGGGTAACCCAGGAGCTGCACCTTCCAGCACTGAAGCCCCATCAGCCAGGCTAGCGGCCCTGGCCAGAGATGGTGGAAAAGAAATTATTCTTATGAAATGGAAAATACCTACTTACCCACTTAATACAACAGCTCTGGGGAATACAGAGCAAACTGCAATTCAGGTTAATGGCCACTGGCCCTGCAGTGAAATAAGCACGTCATGCTGTGTCTGTAGTCCATGTGGGCTTTCACTCCAAAGTGTTTTTGTCTTACTGTGTCCTACTGGCATAAAGCAACCCCCTCCTCCACCAGTTTTATGAGGGTCTTTAAGTGCACATAATATTCAATGGAATTGCATAGGAAGATGTACATATTAAATATTACATTTACTGATGTGTCTTACAGTATGTGATTAATGGCTTCCTTTTACCTGCCCTAAAAAATACAGAAATTCAGTACAAAAAGCAGCTCAATCCAAGTTCACATTCTACAGGGATTTTTTGGGCTCAGGTCCAAAGTAAACTAATGAACAAATGAACTGGAGAAAATTCTAAAAACACACTCTGTGCTGCTTCGGTTGAACCAGGAGAAATCCAGTGACCTGGGAATTAAATTGACGCAATTCAGTTCTTCTTCACGACATACATTTTGTTCGAAGTTAACTGCTTAACCGCTCAAGGGACTTTTCAACTCCAGACTTCAGTGGAAGTAACGTTTCAGCTTTTAAATCATATTAAAAACATAAATTATACATTATAAATATAAGATTTCTAACACTTAATTTAGAACAAGTCCCCAAAGGGGTGGAGATGACATTGCTCAGGCCAAGTGGAGAAGACTCCTGGGGTCTGCTTTGAATTGCCTCTCTGACTTACAAAATTGACTTTGGAGCAACTTGCATAGGGCACCCTCCTCACACACCGGCACCAAAAGCTAACCCAAGTCAGGTACACAAGTGTCACTTATCCACAGTGCCTCTACACCAACTGCTCTGCTTTATGCCCCAAAACATACCCACCCCCCCACCCCCGGCTTTGATTAGTGTTACATCAGTGTGAACACGTGTCACTTAGCTATAATAGTTAGCTCCTCCACAAGTGGAGTTAAGAGTTTTACCAATGGCAATAAAGCATTTTTATAATAGATGGGACTGCAATATATATTCCCTACCAAAAATACCTATAGCAGAGAGTATCCATCCTTAACCTGTTACCTTTTCTAGCAAATCACTTATTGTCTCGGTTAATAAGTGATTTTATATATATATCAGACATGCCAGGAGGTGAGGCTCAGAAGCGCTACGTTTCTGCAGTTGCGGGCTTGCAATACAAGGTCTCTAACACTCCAGAGGGACCCATTCTGCATTGAGTCAACTGCCCACGAGCCATCTCCAAAGCCTCACCCCAACAAAGCAGCATGTTATGGAACAAGACTAGAAACCTCAGCTCGTGTGCAGCAGGGTTAAGCTCGGTCCCTACTCGGTGCTGTCAGGTCTTTGCCAGGAGCTGCCATGGACCCAGTAAAATCCTTCATTGGACAAAGACATGCAAGATACAGCCACGAAGGAGGCCTGAGCCCACCATTTCTGCCACAGCCACGGCAGGGCAGAGATGCAGTAACACAGCATCACCTGCTCCACCCATGACCCACAGGTGAAGCAGGCTGCTTTCCAGCTGTATCCCCAGCCCTTGGCTTTCTGCATCTCTGACTGCACACCTTTTTTATTTTTATTTTTTCCCCCACAAGTTACCTGGTGTTTGGCAGCTCTCGGGGCTCATATGATTCATACAGCACCTCACTATATAAAAACCCCCAGGACTCACCTTAACTCCTCTGCCTCCAGAAACTGCTCCCTCCGCTCCACTTCCCAAGCATCCCAGGATAGCAGGCTGTAGCTCTATAACAAACTGCTCCAGCCTAAGACAAAGTCACAGCTAACCTTCTCCCTCACTTAGGTTCTAACAAAGGATCTGAGTTCCAGTACACAGCCCTTGAGATCCCTCCTTCCCTTTTATCATGGAGGCTGGTCTCTCCCCACTGCTCCCAGCCCTGATGAGCTCCCTGGCAGCAGCTGCCACCCACGAGCTGCCCATTCAGCCAAGCGCCCACCAAGCCAGAGAGCAGCAGTCAAAAGGACCCACTGATGAGCAAGAGAGACATCTGAAAAGCATAAACCCAATTAGGCATGTAAAAAAATAAAGAAAACTTGTTAGAACTTTTCTAGATGTTTACAGTAACCATTGTGATGGGAAGGGCTTCAGGGGATCTAATGTATTTCTGGGCCTGATAAAACTCCCCAGATCTCATACAGTAGATAAGTACACAGCAATTTCAAAGTTCAGAAGAACTGGTTGATATCAAGCCCCTGCTCTATTTATTTGTTCAGACAAAAGTAAAACAAAGGAAGATAAACCCTGAAGTACCTACTTGAAACATTAATTCCAGCTGAAACTATGAGTTTTGCAGCTTATGGAAATTATCTTGCACTAATCATCAGTCTTGCTGGTTAAGAAACCCTTCAAGCAAAAACATCTTTTTACAGAAACCCCAAAAGCATGTGTTTGCATTGGATTTAGTTGCAGATGGGACTGTGAAAACTTGGTAGAGTGCTCCAGATTTAACTAAATGAGATTGGAAGAGTCTTTCAGAATCAACGTTGTGTTAAGACATGGGAATAAATCATTTAACACTGAAAGTGTAACGTCTGTGTTACTGTATCAGGGAAACAGGAGCTACAAGTATACATCGGTAGTGAAATTATTCAATTATCGGAAATGCATCTCATGACTTTGAGATATTCCACAAAAAATACAGTAGATTTTTATCTGATGATAGGAGTTAGAGATGAAAATAAATTGCTGGTAGATTCTGTTGGTAAACATCCTAGATAAAATGTTAGATGAGATCTTCCCATTTAACCTTGCCCAGCTCCTTACCCAACAGAGGAAAATCATTTAGTAACAGAGGAAATCTCAGAGGTCTCTGATGCAAACTGTAAAAAGTAAATTTGAAAATTAAACATAAGCATTCCAGAAATTATTCAGACCTCTGGACTTCAGGAAGTACCAGCACAGAGTCTATGACCCAGCTGGAAACCCTTCAACCTAACTTTGCCTGGCGAACCCCACCACTGCAACAGGGAAAATGAAAACAAAAAGCTGTGCATTGCAGCAGCCTTAAATCCTCATCAATTTGTTTCCTTTAATTACTTTCTCTTAGCACTCCAATGGGTCAAGGACACCAGCATGCTGCAGCATCGGGGATTCATGCTGTGTTTTCTGAAGAGGAAGAGTAAATGGAAGTAGGTGTTGACATTGCATAAGAAACATGGTATTTCTCAGCAGACCTAATGGGTTATTACACAGGAACAAATGAAAGGTAAACTTTGCTGTGCGAGAGCCTTCTGTCAGCAATGAGGTACAGAAAAGGGAAATGCTCTGGTTTAATTAAAAAAAAAAAAAGTCTTGATACAATTTATAAAATCAAATAATAGCCCAAATTGACTGAGGATGTAACTTGATATAATTTCAGCAGTCATGCAGATTTGTAGCAGAAGTGGATTTTCTCAGACACGTTGGCTGTTAATGAAATACTGCCCATCGAACTCTCCGTGAGCCACGCGAGCTGGCAAGGCTTTGCGTGTGGGGCAGCCTCAGCCAGCACCCCGGCCTCTCTGCCAGAAAGTCAGCCCAGATATCAGCGAGGTGGCACAGCACACTGACGCCTGGTCCAAAATGCAGGGACCCAGCAGGAGCAGTTTTCAGCTTCATGAGCTCTACAAATTATCGTCAAGAGGCGGCGACGTTGTAATTCAGCCCTGGATGATGACAGCGTCCCTCTGGCCAGGACAGAGCAGTGGTGGCAGTGGTCACAGTACAGTGGCAACCTCTACTTTTCCACCCTTTGGAAAATTTTATGTATTCGACTATTGCCATCTTTTGGCAAATAAAGCCCCAAACCCTTATGCATTGAGAACAGCTGTCATTATGGCTGGTTTTGGAAGGAGGTTGTTTTATTGTAATGCTAAAGGCCTTGATGAAACACCCCATCAATCCCATCCATGGGCTTGGAGTATTACAATTTACTACCTAGAGAAATGAGATCATTAAACGACCGGATGGGTAGCCTATTAAAACCAAACAGACAACCACACATTTCAGCCTTCCCCTTCTCCTCCTCCCAATCCCTCCCTCCTTTATTTATTTTTTTGGGGGGTGGGTGTGTGTGTGTGGGTGAGGTGTCCTTTTTCTTTTCCCGAAGGCCCTTACCCTCACCAAAAGCTATAGAGCAACTCAGTGAAGAAAAACTACCCATGTCACTGTCCCCTGCACAGGGTCCTGCTCTAGCACAGCTCAGAGGACTTTCTGTCTTTGACGTATAGGAAGTCATTTTGCCTTCTGCTCCAGGAAGATTCCAGTGGGACAACAGCTGGGGTGTGTGTGGGGGGTGTTTGTTCTTCTCTTCCCTTGCAGCTGCATTTGAGGAGCAGGGCTCCCCCCTGCGAGAGGGCACAGGCTAAAGTGAACATCTGGGTAAAGGAAGAGGAGAAATGCCAGTAAATCCAGCCCAAGCTGCTTTCGATACCCAGAAAGGTCTATGTGTATTTTTTTGGATGGGCAAATCTTTCTTTCCTTCTTCCTTCTTCCACTTGGAATAGAGAAGAAATGATATTTTTATCCCACATTTTTTTCTTGTGCTATTTCACGTCTGGAAGCACACATAACCCTGGGAGGGGAGTGCTGGACCGCATCACATCTTCAGTCTAATCACCTGAGAAAACACACGATGAGCCTGGGAGCCCTCTGGGCGATGCCCCGGCCCCTGCCTGAATCCAGCCCCAAGGCAGGACCCCTTCCCTTTCCAGCCCGAGGAGGGCAACCCCACCTCTTCAACCTGTGCTTTATGTCCAGGCAACACCTACAGTCATTAGCAAACTTAAAGAAAAGTGGCACCGATTTTGCAATGGCAAGCATACTTAACATTTTATCCTTGCTCTTTTTTATCCTGTCCCTTGCAATAGTCATTAAATTTATTAAGTGGCTTCTACAAGTGACTCCTCTCACTTCTAAAAACGGCCAGATCATCAGCACAGAATATATACCTAGGTTCAGTCCCTCTTTTCTTATCTTTTCTGACAAACCACTCTCCTTCACAGTTTTATCTATATAATTGATGAGCCACACATGACATAATTTACAGCCCTCTCTAGCAACCTTCTAAACCGCGTACCAGTCATCCCAGGATCGCACTCTCTCAACTGGTGCCCTGGCCAGCCCCTATAAACTATTACTATTTTTTTATTCCTTTGGTCTATACAAAACTGCAGTGGAATAACCAAAAACAGGCTTAACTAAGTTTTCAGCCAAAATGGCTAAAAAAAAAAAAAAAGGAAAAAAGCTACATCTACCAGAATTATCTGTGTTCATTGTTTACGTACACAAAGCAAAGGCACAGCTGAGCCTGAGCCATTTGCCTTTGTGCAGGTGAAGGGAATTCAGGACTAACAGAGCGAGCATGGAGGAAAAGGATGCTGCTCCTGCTTCTTTTCCCTTTCTCTTAAGGCATGGAAGAGCTTGCATGTATTGCTTTCCCATGAAGAAAGCAGGAGCCGTGTCTCAGAAAGGAAACCCTTCCATTGCATTTCCTAATAGCGCTGTGCAACAGACAAATGAGCAATATCAATTCTTCCACAAAGGGTAGAATACGGCAGTAGACAGAAAGTAGCTCCTGCATAACAGAAGCCATCATTACGGGGACGGCAAGCATGAAAGAGTGCCTTTATGTGGTCTGAGATAGATTACAAGATCACTACAAACTGAGGGAAAATAGTGAGATGGAAAGCCTCTCCCAACAATTACAGGAAAAATACAAGGGCGCACATGCATGCAGAGAGAGAAAAAAACAGAGTGACACAGAGTGTCCTGTGTGCTGGAAATGCTGGATCCAGACTCATTCAGGTCACTTTATGAATTCATTTTAATCCAGAGTTTCAGCCTGAGCTTCTGATGTTCAGAGGAGCGAAGCTCACTTTCACCCAGAAAAATGGCAATCGCTGCCTCTGCGGAGTAACACTGAGCGCATAAAGCTTTCCCTTTCCTTCCCGTTGCACTCAGATCATTTTATTAGGAATGTTTTTCTGCTGCAGTAGGCAGGATCCTGGGAAGAGGAGATAAATTCTTTTAATTATTGCGTATCCTGTAGCTCAGCAGCAGGCTGCAGTGGGGCAGCGCTGCAACCTGCAGACATGCAGGCGTGTGCTCAGGCAAAGGCTCAGAGCAGCCTGGGGAAGAAAACCTGATCTCCATCTCTCTGGGAAGGCCACGGCTCCATTCCTGAAAAATGAGAAAGCAGATCCTTTTACTTTTATTTTCCAAGGCTCTGCTGTGTCCTTCAACTTTGTCTTATAGGACTTGCAAGACCCACTGTTTCCTTCAGGCTACCCCCAACATCTTTAAGTATCACTGAAAAAAACCCAAAACCTCAAAACACAACAAGCTGAGAATCAACTTTTGCCCTCCTTTTTCACAGGAATTGCTTAGGAAACGTACCCTGCAGTCAAAGGTGCATGAAGACAGCTCAGAAGAGCAGTGTCATCTGATTTATTTCTGACTTAAACTGGAAAATACATTGTTCTTAGATAAGAAAGTCCTTTTATTTTTAGAAGTGATGTATCAAATATGCATGAATGGGCACGTCTTTTCCACTGAGTGATTCCAAGTGTAGGGTTTGGCTCAGATACTGCCACCCTCCTTGTTAGACCTTGAAAACAAGCTTTGAAACAAGGGGAGAAGTTCCACAGAAGGAGCTAGAGAGAGCTCAGGAGAAAAATCTGTTGTCAGGAGGAGAGTGTCATGCACTATAAATGGTCAGAAGGGGTAACGATCAGAAAGATAAATTAATTTTCATGAACTTCCTCCTCCTCCTGCAGAAAATTCCTGAGGAGCTTTTTCCCTGACCACAACATGAAACCTCCAGTGAATGAGCTCATTACCTGAGTGCCACACTGGGACAAGATTTGCCGCATTTTATTTCTTAATAGGCAAGTGCTGACTATTTGCAAATAAGTAGTTAACTGAAAGTGTGAGAATAAAGCTGGCTGGCCACGTTTTTCTAATTTTAACGGTGAAGGAAAAACCGTATCTGCTTTTTCCTTCTCTGCAGCATCCAAAATCACAGCCGGCGTCCCTCTTCCCTGCTCACCTCTTCCTCTACACCATTGCTTCAGCCAGGGTCTCCTTAGTGCCTTTGACCCACTGTAATTAACCACCACGGGCTTTGTCATTGCCTTCAACAAGCAGGGGGAGAGGGGGGCTCTGACTTCTGCTCAAGCCTCTTGTAATTACCAACCCACCATATTCCACTGTGTGTGGTTCAGCACAGACTGAAGAAAAATCCCTCATGGTCATCTCCGGATATTAGCTGGACATTTTAGGAGATGAAGATTCTTTTACTGTTTAATTTGATGGCATATATAGAGCAAGTGCATAAGCATTTGCCTGACAGTTTAAAAGCAGGAATTTTGTTTCCTTGCCATTTTTTAATATATCTGCTTCACTACTTTATTATCTGACTTCTAAATTGCCCTTTCAAGCCTTGCAGAAAAATGTGCATAATTGTGATGAATTTTTTTTAACAAATGCATAATCAAGTCTAGTAAACAAACAAACAAACAACAAAAAACCAAACAACAAAAAAACCTAACAAAAACCCCCAAAACCAAAACACCAGGAACAGGCTAACAAGTTCTTCCAGCTATTAATCTAATTTCTATTGACATGAAAAGTCATAAATTAAATTGAAAAGAATAAGTAAGAGTCAGGAGCAAGACATTTACATTTACGTGTCCTTCTTGTTGAACATCAGTACAAGACCTCTGCAAGTGCTGGTCACATGAAAAAGCCATTAAAGGATTTGGTACCGAAGTGGCAAATTCCAGCTCAGTTGTGATAAATGCATTCGAGTTACTTTGAGCAAGATAAAGCAGAGGAGACCAAAATGATACGATAAGAGTGGCTTTCCTGATGTTTAAATGTTTATGTCACTGGATGCTTGGGACGCTGATATTTATCTCAGGAGCTTAACTATTACCCTGTGCTCTTTAGCTTTTCTTTGAAGTACTCAGTTTAATTGTATGCTAACTTCAGCTGTGCATTTTGCAAATGCTCAGACCAACAGAGCTGCTTCATTCCCATCAACACATAGGAAATGGATGAGTACATGGGTATTAAATCTACTTGGGTTTGATTTTCCCCACTTAGAGCTACAAATGAAGTCTAGCTGGAGATGCACTGAAGATCACGCCACTTTTTAAGCTGTGCTACTTCTGTCTGTGATGCTGAGCTCTGTCTGAATTTTCCATGCCCCAGTTTACCCATGTGTAAAATCTGCATGATAAAATGGAGATGTTTGGAAATTAATTGATACTGGTAGAGGCCTGAGAATCTTGAGTAAAAAGGGCTTCAAGAATGTGTAATAGGATCATTAAGTGAAATGCCAGCAGAGATACTAAAAAGCAGGGTCAGGTTTTTCAGGCTATGAGGAAAAGTGGAGAAGGGAGGGCAGAGAGATGAAGACCCTAGAAGAGGATGAAAGTGGAGAAGAGGCAGTGAAACAACCTGTCACACATCGGGAACAGAGACAGAACAAAGGTCTGAATTATTAAAGCCAATTAGCAACTTAATAAAGAGACAAGTCTTTTAAAATGAAAGGATCAGAATACATTACAAAGGAACTTGAGAGACATTGGTCACCTAAAGGAGAAAACAAATTGTAAGAGAGCACCGGCAAGGCAGATAGCCGCAGAGCTGGAGATAGGGTGAGAGCCGCAGGGGCAGAGCCGGTGGATCCCTGCCAGCAGAACGAGGTTTATATTCCATCTGCTTTCTCTTGAGATCTGTTGCCTCCTGAACAAATCAAGATCACGTCCAAGACTTTCCACTTTCAGGCTGTTTTTAGACGTTTAGGGTTTAGGCTGATGTATAACCCAGCAGCCTGGTAGCCAGTAGTTAAAGATCCTTTCTATCTCCACTCTCTGTAATTCTGGAAACAGATCGGAGAGCTTTCCATAGGACTGTGCTTAGAGCAGCCTCTGGGAATGTCCTTTACATATTTCACTGAATTGTGACGTTAGAGGGGCTCTTCTGATTCCCTCGGCTTGCTCAATACAAACATAAAAGAGAAACAAGAAGTCATATTAAATCTTTGTCATACCTATTTCAGTGTTCGAAAGACAAAACTAGTGGTATAGGAGATCATCAACTTCTTCAAAATGAAAGAAAGAAGGAATACAAAATACACTGGGAAGACAATCCCAAACGGACCTTCCGTGTCAGCTATGGGATAAAAGAGGTGGAAGAGAAAAACGAGAACAGACTCCACTGTGGCACTGTCAAGTGAAAAGCAGAAAACAAAGACAATATCTCACCCTGCTGGGCATGGGATTTTTTGAATGTCTTGGTTTTTCTTTTCATAAGCAGTGAGGGTATGTACGTACACACACCCGCCTGCAAGCCCGTGGGTGAAGGAGGACGCTCTGCTGCGTGCCTTGGGTAGGGGCTTGCCCAGCACGGGCTCTGAACCAGCACTCGGGCACCAAAGCGGGACGGTGGAGCCCAGCACCAGCCACCACCGAGGGATCACTGCCACGCGCTGAATGGAAGAGATGCTCCTCAGCAGCCATAGGACTGCTCCCTCCCTTCTTTCCCTCTCCCCATACCAGTATCCATAGGATTTTCTAGACCGCATAGTTAATTCCACCAGTTTGATAATTACCCTTACAAGAGATACCACAGCAAAACTGCACTTGCTAAATAGGATAAATAGCATATTTTAAAGCAAGAAATCAATAGATCTTTGCTTTCTTTCAGTAACCATCTTGATACCTAGTAATTTTTATAGGCCTTTTTGTCAATATCTGTATGGAGAGAACATATTACCTAAATAACATTAAGGGCATTTGTCATTGAGTTTTCTCTAGTGGCAGCTTGACTGTCCTTACCCAGTTCCTCAAAATCCCCAACAGGTGGGAAGCATCACATACTGGTAATACTGCCTCCAAAAGCAACATCAGCAAAACTGCTGTTAAATACTGGGTTTGGTCTCTGGGTTCACATTTCAAGAAGAACATGGAAGTATTGGAAAGGGACTACAAGAAGAACCCAGAGACTACAAGAAGGACTGAGAACGTACTCAGTGGCTGAAAAATAAACCACACCTGATTTATGTGTAAAGCTCATTGAACTGAGCTCATTGAGTTGGCCTAAGGGCAGCACAGAGTAGTAGCAAACACACTCAGACACGGGGGTGTTTGGCATTAGGTAACATTTGACATTAAGGAAAAGGAATAATGACAATTTAGTGTTGGAAACTGGACAAATTCAACCTCAAAAGAAAACATACAGCTTCCTAACGCTGTGCTTCAGAGCTGCAGAGAAAGGCTTTCCTCTCCTCTCACTGCACGACTTGACTTTGTGCTGCTTCTCTCCTGCTCAGCCCTAGCAAGCCAAGCTGAGGGGGGCGTTATGCAGGTTGGTATATTGACATCGGTCTGACAGCAGAGAGGATACATGCAGCTACTTGGCTTTTTGTCCTTGAGAAGTTGCCGAGAGTTGAAGTTACTTGTTCATTTTTTCAAGAACTAAAATAATTGGGTCACTAAAGTATTGAAACGGGTTATTCATGGAAATACACCAAGGCTGTACAGGCTGAGGTTTCACGTGGATGTTCTAATGGCTCCCCCAGAAAACAATTAGAAGCAATTTCTCTCTTACTTCTATGCAGAAATTGATCTGTTCCCAAGCAGCAGCCAACCAAGCCAAGCTTGACTGGCAGGTAAGTAGAAAATGATTTACGATGGGAAAACATGACACTAATTCTAAGCAAAACCTTGTCTATCATAATTCAAAGATCATACAGCTACGTCTGAACATGGTACTTACAACTTTCTTGAAGAGTTCAGCTAGCTGTACTCATGCCTCTGCTGAGCTGACACCGATGCTGCATTAAGATGTTGACATCATCATATTTCTAATGATAATACAAATCTCCCCCCTCTGTGAATATGAGAGCACCATATGGTCAATTAGCTATGCCCAATGCTTGCCCAGCATTATTAGAACTTGCAACCCAGAAATATATATTTTAAATTCTTCCTTGCATTCAAATTAAAAGGTTTTAACATTTTTAAAAAATCAAATGTATGGTTAGCTTATAACTTTTCTTAAGAAATCCTGGGGAAGAAGTGGCATTCAGAGACAAACAAAAAGAAAATTCACTACAAATTTGAGAAAGAGAGAATAAACCCCTTTGAAGCAGGAAGTTTATGTTCATAAGGGTGCACAAGAATATAAATAATTTACTCCTAAAAGTGTATGTTGTAGATTACATAGCCTACAAATGTCTTTGTTTAGGACTCATGACTTCTATTAGTATTAATTACTTTTGCTGGCGACTTTAAATGTATAGTGGCCTTAAACCAAGGGCAATACCTATTAAGTTTAATTACTTTCTCCTTCAGCCTAAGCAATAAAGAAGTATGGTGGAGATCTGGTTATTAACTGAGCGTGGCATCCAAATGAAGACACAGTACACAATAATTGTATTTGTTGGGCCACAAACTGGTGTTTCTCATTGGTCTCTCCTAGTCCAGAGATGACATGGGCTATAGGCAGACAGTAAAGGTTTTCTTCCCTTGACCTACTTTGGACAAAATCTCATCCTGAGTCACATTTAAGCCCTCATTACTTTCAGCAGAAAGCCCTTGCATCAAAGGACAAACAAACAGCTCCCCTCCCTGCTTGCAAATCAACCGTCTCAAGTCAGGGCTTCAAATATGCTAAAGGCTTATCTCCTGTATTTTTTGGCTGGTTGGCTGATTTTAAACAAAAGAGGTATCTGCCTAGATACCAGCGTGTTTCATGTTTTTCAGAAGAAAAATGATGTTTTTGCTCGCTTTGAACAATTCCTACCTGCATTTTTACGAAGCTACTGAATTTTGCTCTGAGGATGTGTTTTAGCAACAGGCAAAGTGATGTTGCTGCTGTTTTGTGTCTGTGTGTCCATGTCTTTGAAACTTGCTTAAGTTTACCATTAACTTTGAAATTCCTCTGGAGCTAAGTCACCTTACTAATACATGATGAAAATATGACAGGAAAAAAGAGCTTGTTTTAAAAATGAGCAAAATAGTAAGTGACAAGGGCAAAAGATTGCCCAGCAGCATGATGACTTCCACGGGGCCAGGGTACCCTGCACGGTCCCGCCACCACCCCCTTCTTTTATTTAAGCCCTTCTGCACAGATTTCTATGTCATTCCCATCATTACTGTCTCCAAAATGGCACTCTCTACCACAACAAGCAGCTTTCAGATGGATTTCTTCTTATCTCCCTTTTCACCCCAGAAAAAGTATATTCTGTGGATATTTTAGACTAGGATCCCATAGAGTTTCCTCATTCAAACTAGCCTAGTGATCCCAGGTCATCCCTGGCATAGTTACTGCGACTGATGTACCAAACTTTTACTTTCCAAGTATTCAAAAAAATGATGAAAAAGGAATTTCAAATATTGCAGCTTTCACACTAAGGATATTTGTTTTTCAAAAAATCAAGCACATAGCACATAAAAATGCATCTGCTACTATTTGTCTAATCTTCCCACACAGGTTTAACAATTTGCATGAAATGAGTAGACCAGTGTATGCTAATGAGCATCAAAATGTCTAACTGCCCATTTACATTCACAGGTACCCAGAACAGCAATCAAGGAACTATTAGTACAAGCTTAAAATAGGAAGGAAATTCCAACTTGATTTTTATGAGTGGCTTTTGACCGTTGGAAGCATCAGGCATGTGCTGAATTCACAAAACAAGGTATGATCCTGGCCTCCGTTTTACAGTCAGCAAATAGATAAATGTGGGTCCTGCTTGCCAGTGTTTATTTACATCAATATAAAATCATACGAAAAGAATCTATACCATTGACCCTGGAGAGAAAGAGTACAGTGACTTGCCTAAATCCCAGACCAAGGGGCGAAGGAACAGTGCTGCAGCACGGCCACCCAGAGGGGACAGTCCCCAACTGCCCCAAGGCTGAGAAGGAGCAGAAGGAGAAGGAGAAGCCAAAGCTCTCAGCAGCCTCCCGGGCAGCCTGGGGGTTATTCAGGACGGAGAAAGTTTACCCACAGACCAGGAGTAAAATTCATCCTTGTGTGGGTTCCGGGGGGGGGGGGGGGGGCGGGGGGGGGGAGCAAATGTTAATAAAGCAAAACACTCAGCGGCAAAAGGGCAGAAACATTTCCGTGTGCTTTCTGAGATGGGACAAAAATACTGCACCAGCGGTATTTCTCCCTGTACTCAGGAAACTTTTCCCCTGTTTGTGTATCTTCCCTTTATGGTTTAATCAAATAAGAATCAATGCAAAAAGCAGTAAATTCCCTTCCTTATGCTGCCCCCCACATTACTGCCCGTTCTGGCTTAGCTTGGCAGAATAAAGCCCATTTTGTCTGGGGAGATGCTGCGGCAGCGGGCAGCCCATGGAACCGGTGTCCTCCCACAGCGGGCTGAGAAGGCAGCTCACCACCTTGCCACTGCAGCAACAAGAAGACCAAAGAGTAAACTGAGTGAAAAAAAACAAAAACAAACAACCAAAAAAACAACCAAAAAAACAAAACACAAAAAACCCAGACGATTGATTATATATATATATATATATATATATAAAAGACTAAAAAAATATTACGAATGAAAGAATTTGCCGTGGTATCTATCAACACTGTGGACAAAGAACTAGGAAATAGGGAGAGTGTTTGCAAAATTGTCTTCAGAAACCAAAACCAAGGAGTAATGGTGTGGGCATCGCTGTGCTCCCAGAAATCCCCTCAGCCCTAGCCTCAGCACGGCGGGCTGCGGAGGATGCTCCTCCGGGAAGGCAGAGGCTGCGGCAGGAATCATTTGGGGCCAGCAAAACTGTGCTTAAAGGGAGGATGTAGGGCTGTTAAACAAGGCATGAGAACCTGGAGAGGCAAGAAAATAACAAGCCACTGGAAAAAAGGCTTTAATTGCTGAAATGCCAAATTACTGTGATCTGACTGATTGTACCAATCGGTGCGGCATAGACTTACTGTCAGCATCAGACAAAACTTCATAAGAGGATAATTTTATTGCAGATGAAGTCAGAGACACACAAGCGGCTACAAGAAAAACAAGAAGGTTTCAGAGGAGAATTGTGCAGCCATCATCATTAACTTTATTGACTTTAAAAAAGCCTTTGATAGGCTTTTTCGACAAAAGTACTTCCAGAAGACGAAGGCTAAATGTGGTTTATCTCAGGAGATAGTGAGAAGAATAGCAAACCTTTATGGAGATCCTGACTGGTGTAAGAGGCTCAAAACAGCAACCGGAGCAAGCAAAGCTTTTCCAGTACTGGTGCATTTGTTCACTAGGCAATTACTGGAAGAAGGAAACCCAGAACCCACCATCCTGCAAGCAGCGAGGCAGGCTTCTCATTTTCTGCATACAGGAAGGCAGGTGGCGTTGGGTGATATAGGGGAGGACTGAAAAGAGGTGGGAAAAAAATTTCCATGAAAAGAATGACAAACCAACCCAGGATAACTGTTATTCAAAAGTCAATGGAGAACTCTGAAAGGTTTAACTCCCCTTCTAGTCTAGTAGCAGAAGAAATAAAAACAAGAACAGTAGGAGCAGGCGGAGATATGAACCAGTTAGGCAGGCAGCAGGGTAACAGTCCTCAGCAGTAGGCTGTTGGGCCCTTCTTCTTCCTACCAAACCCATAAACTGTGGAATGTATTTGTAGGTAGGAAAGATGAATAATGTCAGAAATCCAGAGCGAAACACACATCAGAAACAACTGGGACCAAGACTCAGTTCTGGCTTAGGACAGAAGAATGCCTTTAGATTTAGGCGTGATGGTGCTGAAATAATCACTGGTGGAAGAAATGAAACCATGCAGGGAGCCATTAGAGAAAGCACGGTAATCAGTGGAGGACGAGGACAAGCTCCTGCTTATTTTCCTCTCTACTTTGAGTGTCTCTGTTGCATTCTCCTTTCTTGGAAAAGATGACTTTGTAAGTTGTTTTCCTGGCTTTCACATTTCTAATTCACATGCAACATATAATTTGCTTTTCTTCGGTTTTCCTCACACCATCATCTTCCCAGGCCTCTTTCCCAGCAGTGAGTAACAACCAGTGTTGATCACCTCCTGCTATTTGTAAATGTCTACCTGAGAATATCTCAAATTATCATGATAATTTACTATTGCAAATTAAAATTAAGGTACATTGAGACTGAGAAAGAAATTAAATGCTGCAGTATCCCATCAGGGCACCAAAAACCAACCTGGAAAACAGATTTATATGTGCAAGCAAGTAGCTCATACAGCAACAGCAGTTTTCACACTGCTTTGAAAGATGCTTTCTTGGAGTACTGGCCTAAATGTGACGTTATAAATTATCAAATAATTCTGTAAAAAATTTTTATGCACTTAAATAACATGTATGGCAAAAATCATTAATATGAGATAGAAAGTTCTTCTGAAGAAGTCAGTATTTTTAAAGTATAATTTTAAAAATATGTATTTCTGAGAAGCATATCACAGCCCTCCATTTCCAAGCATAACAGGAGGTTGTAAAACCTCATATTAATTTTCCAGTTCATAGACCTAAAAAGCATGATGTGAGCTCCTGTTCAGGAAAGGTGAGCCTTCCCAGTTTACCTTGGCTTGTCACCATCAACAGCATCATTAATTTAAGCAACACAGGGGCTAATTTAGTTATATCAAGCTTTGTTCATCCAATGCATCACTTACAGCTCCACAGCATAACACCCTCGTTTCAGCCGCGCAGAGGAAGGGCAGAGGAGCGAGCACGCCGCTGTTAGGCATGCAGGAGATGATGGACATACGGTGAGGGTGGTGATGCAGTGCAGCAGAAACAGGCAGTGACAGTGATGTGAGTGCACGTCACACACGGGGCTGAGACACATTTGTTAGCTAATTTGTTAGATTTGTGCTAATCTACTGGCTAAGCTGTGCCTTTTCGGACTTTGATCTCCATTTTCATCTGCTGGTACCCTTCACTGATGTAAATGCTCTTAAATAAAAAACAAAAAAAACATTCCCTTTCTCTCTCACTCTGTTTATACGCATATAGCAACCACTAGAAAATGTGCAAGGTTTTTACCTCATCCTATCACCAAATATTATGGGTCTTATCAGGCGAGAAGAAAGGAATGTGCCAGTGGAGGTGTCATTTTGCTGGGCCGTAATGGCTGTACCACATTCTTCAACATTCATCTGCCCGAGGAAAAAAACCTGCCTTATATTTCATGCTGTCCATCTGTTTTTTCGCAGAGGCGATGAATATGGTGCAAAGGCAACCCACGATATAAAACCTGAACTTGAAGTGGCTCAAACACCCATGCCCATGCTGATTACCAACACAAGTATTCAGGTTTGCTAGGACAGTAACGGCATAGCAATGCTCACATTGGTTTGCTTTTCCAAAACAACTTTTAAAAAAGCTTTTTTCAAAGGCTGGATGTAGAAGAACATGATACGTGCAGCTATGTGCAACTACATGAGCTCTGCTGGGTGACTGTCATGCACAAGCATTTTGCCAAGTCTGCCCAGTCTGCATCACACCATAACTCTCCCCAGGTGGTGCGGGATGCCTTCCCTGACCAAGTACCAGGCTTTTTTAAAACCCAGCCATTTCTGCTCCTTCTTTTGTTGTAGGTATTGTAAGAGAAACAATCCACAACTCTTTTAAGATATTTACTTATCCTTCAGGCATAAAAGTGTTTCGAAAGCAATACCAGCATCTATGTTATTGAATTGCTGCTTGTTTTTGTAAATTAAAGCCATAAAATGTGATACAATGCCCAATTACAATAGTTAGTCATTCCATTATAATCATGTGCTGCTGGCTTAGCTCTTGAACAAATGTATTTTTTTAATACATTTTTGTGACTCTGCTTGTAATTCTAAGTAGACGTGACTCCAAATATTGATTAAAAAGTGTACAGCTTTTGGGATGCTTGTTTCCATTTATTGTAATAACAGCAGTACAGCTATTTGGGATAGAAGAAAACCGTCAAGATATAACAAAAAAAAACAAGAACTAAAGTCAACCAAGGAATGGACTGCTTTGGGGTGCAATTGGAGAGCTCCCACATTCTTTTATAGTCCATGGTGTCTACAGAGGCTGAGCACTCCCCGGCGTGATGTTCTGGTGTGAGCTCAGGTACGGTGGGGCCGATTTTACTGCAAGGGCTGAGCCAACTCCTGCTGCTCCCTCTCCACCCCACCTGCCCCATGGCTTTCTGCTCCCACAAAACAAGCATGTAGCAGCTCCCAGGAGACCACAGTTCACAAATTGGCATATGAAAATTAACGGCTTGCTTTATTTTGTGGGTGGGGATGGGAGGGAGAGCTGTTGCCTGTCAGTGTCTCAGTGTAATTCACTCCAGCACTTGAGTGTTTTTGAAACTGATGCTAGGGCAGACCTTTACAAGCATTTATGTGCCAGATTTGCACTGACTTCACACCTCTAAAACAATGACCCTTGAGAATTATGGAGGCTATATCCAAGCAACTGGCCAGGGCACAGGCTCAAGAGCCTGACATGCTTTTGAAAATCTTAGTCCACAGGTCAGCAATAAAAAGCCATTAAAAGCGATGGCTATTTGACGACCATTAAGAAAAGCTTATGGGCTCTACCCAGCACCCGGTGGTCATGCCCCCAGCAGAAAAAGATGTCAATGCACCTTTAGCTGTCTGAAGACCCGGCACACCCTCTCATCCAAACCATGATGCTCTGTGGGGGCAGAGCGGCTCCATGCTTCCTAAACATGGCTTGTGATCAATAAAACATCTATGTTGTTTTAAGTAGCTATAAAAACACTTAGCTGTGACACAGCAAATGCATTTTTTTTAAATTTTAAAATATCTGGGAAATAGATGCCCCTCACAAATAATGAACTTCACAGGAGGCCAATAAAAAGCTGAAGTATTTAAAAAACAATAAAAATAAAATCCTTAATGTCTCCTAATAAATTATATGTGAGTGAAATTCTGTCGTCAACCACTTTTCTTAAGCCTAGTGTTATCTTTTAGTCAAAATCTCTGCAAGATCAAGGTAAGTGGTTGTCTGGTTTCCACTTTCTTAAAACAAATCTGAATAATATTTTGCCATTGAACAAGTAACAACCACTTTCAGAAAAACGCCTGCATTTCTGCGAGGGTTTGACCCATTACAGTGACATGTCTGTCCAGTTATGTCAGCAGACGTTGGCTTGGCAGTAATGGAAGTAAGTGATCAACATTAGTGAATCTGACAAGTCACGGAACAAAGATGCGAAGTCAGAAGAAATGAATTTTGAACAGATGTGCCCAGGAAGATAAGTGAAACAGTGGAAAGATCAACTACACCCTGCACAAGCCCTGACAGTCCCACAGCATCAACACCTGAGCTTTCCTATAATTTACAATGGAGCATTTTAAATCTTCTCACTTCCACAGATGATAGACCATGCAAATTGTCCTTCCAGGGGAATACTGTGCTTGCTGCTATCTGTGCCAACAGGAGGAATAGCTTGTGGATGGGCTCAGTACAGTTCATCGTATTTGATGATGCATTAAAACTGCCCCATTTTTTAACTGTAGGCATGGTGCTGTGCATACAAAACAACAAGTACCTGGCAGTCGTGCTCACCAGTGGCCAGTCGAACAGCTCTCGGCTTGCATACATCAGGAATGAAGTCTCTGAAAACACAGTAGCCACGTGAAAAAATGTATCAGAATAACACATTCTCCATTTTTTCAGCAATTCAACGTGCTTTTTCTTAATGCCTCACAGAGTACTTTTGTATGATCCTTAAAACTCACAACTTGCTCTTTTGAAACTCATGTAGGCTGAGAAGGGAAAGCAATCCCTTAACAACAACTGCTTGCTAGAAATCAGCCTGGCTGCCTGCTTCACTGGACCGAATTCCCAAACATCCTTCTATTAAAAAATGGGGCTTTTGCATAAAGCAGACCAAGAACAGCTGGGGCAGCCACCAGCTGACTCATGAACAAGGTTCATTGTACTTCAACGCACATGTCACCAGATGTGCTGCAGGCATCATCTGGGGCTCTGCGCGCAGGATAAATCGTGTTTGTGACAAGGATGTTAAGCCTGACCACATATTCAGGGGCTGCTGCTGTGTCAGAAGCCCTGAAGAGGCTGGATTCACGTACAGATTGCCCCAGGTACTTATTGCGCTATATATATCTAGTAGAACTGGGACAAATATTTGCACCAAATACCACATTTCCACGCTAGAGGAGAGTTTCAAAGCTAGAAATGGGACTTCATTAACAGCACCTGATTCCTCTTGAGGGAGAATTGAGAAGTTAATTGCTTTTGTGCCTCCAAATTATCAAACTGATAGTTTTGTTCTGATTGTTGTAAATAGTGATTGCCAGGCAACGAGGACAGGATTTTTCAACAAACCCTAACAATGAAGCTCAGATCCCAAGAATTTTCACTGGAGCTTATGCTCCAGAGTAATTTGAGCAGTTTTGCAAAACCTTATTTCAAAATACATATTACGAGCAGCAACCCAGAAAAAAATGGCTAGTAGCACAAGCACCGTTCCTTTTTCTGCCATACATTTATTAACATTTTAGAGGCTGAGAGGGAGAACTAAACTGAGGACACAAAATAACAGATTTGCACAAATAAGAGTTCAAATGAAATAGGTTTTAGTCACTGTAGGTGGTCATGGTCCTCAGAAAATGCTGAACACTTTCCTTTAGGGGGTAAAAAAGGCCCTCAAAGATGTTACAAGTTGGACGGCTGAAGTAATTATTCATCTAGGAAACTTTAGGCTATTATCTCCAATCATACCTCCAAGGATTGGATGCTGATAATTCACAGTCTTGGAAACGAAATGCTCTGATACGCGACACGGAGTGAGGGAGATGAATTACAGAGTTCCCTGATAATGGAAAAATGAGCAGCATGTTGATCATATACACTAAAATTACAAACTTGGTCAGCCTCTGTGTAATGTAGAACACGTAGCAGGGTGTAATAAATAACAGTACATCTAAATTATGCTGCCACATCCCTATAGAAAGTGGGATTGTTGAACTGAATGCTGCCCTTGTGCTCAGAAGACCTGACTCTGGTTCCTGGCACTGGGTAACTCGGGACAAGTTGCTTCTGTACTTTGCTTTGCTTGTCAGGGAGAGTGAGTAAAGGGAAAATGATAACCACTGTGTATCCCACCCTTGCACATGGCCATCACCAGAGTCTCTTATGATACATACTTGCTGTTCTGTAAAGTCCAATATATCCCCCTTTTAATGGAGTCAGCAGGCTCAGACAGCTCCTCTGCGGGCACAGGCCTGTTTTGGACAAGCAGAGACCAGATGTCCTATACATTTAAAAATACAGCCTCACAGCCATCGTTGGCCACCAGCCAAGACCTGCTATGCACCCTTTTGTCCCTCCTAAAACATGAAGGTTTCATCAAGGCAATGCGTGTTCATTAAAGACCCTCATGTGAAGAAGATGCTCTTTGAGCAGCGCTGCCTAAGCAGGGATTTACAAGTGTGTTTCTGTGCACATCTGTATCATCAATAATACATATGGAAAATACGTATTTCTACGTGGGCTCTGAGCCCTTCCTGGTGCAATTCCATCAGCAGTGGCAGTCACAGCAGATCTCATGTCTTTTTAATTTTGTTCTACTTTATACAAAATGTCCCCTTTGCAGTTTGGGTAAATCCTCCTGACCTGAACTTGGAGGCAACAGCCAGAGTGTGGGAGCAGCAGACACGGCGCAGGATGGGGGAAGACGGGCGATGCTGGCAGCCACAGAGGGCAGAGGAGACAGCCGTGGGCAGCAACAAGCCTGGGCAGCAGCCAGAGGGAGACTGCATGCAGCGGGGGGTGAACCTGCCCGTTAATGATAAAGACACAGAAAACAGAATATGAAGGCAAAAGAAAATGATCTCATGAAGCATAAGATACTGTACAGTGGTCTGAGAGATGCAGTTGAAAAGCAGAACAAAGCTCAGGAAGAACAGGCAGGAAGGAAAACTAAATAAAGCTGGTTAAAGTGTTACCTACCTGAAAGCAATTAGGAAGCTCTTTGAAGTCCTCAGAGGATTCAAAAGTTCAGGAGAGTTCTGACATAAGGAGCTTGCATTTGGGACCTTTGCTGGAAAAATTAAAATTAACAGCTTCTCCCTCTCTTAAGAAATTAGCTCCTACAAAAATCTGACTGAAAAAAATAAAGTGAACTATAGAACTATATCTCTTGACAGCCAGGTACTTTATGTAGTATATACACAGTACAGCAAAAACAGGTCACATTTAAATTCACACTGCAGGACAATTGATTTTTTTTTTTTTTTTTTAAGATTTACTTTTTCATTGATTTTGCCGATATGCCCAGATACCATTTTGGTCACTTCATCAATAATATTAAAACAAAAAAGGAAAGGAATACAGGAAGGAAGGACAATTGATTTACTTTATTTCAAAGCCTCTACTCCAGTGTCTCCTCTGCTGCACGGTGGGCCAAACCCTCCCCTGGGACAAGCCCAGGCACTGAAATTACAAGAGCTGTTCCTACCTGTACTTGGCCTGATCATGGTCCTTTACATACAAAACGACAAAGCCATGGAAATCATATCAGTGCTAATTTCAGAACTACCCCCAACAGTTGCTACTCAGTTCATTGATTCGCCCTCATGCTACACGACAAACCCAGCCTGACAGCCCGCGATGGGAGAAAGCCTCTTCGTTAACCAGCTGTGACAGTGGCACGGGAAGCCTCACAGCGGTGTTGGCCAACCCTTGAGTCATTGCCACCTTAAAGCATTCCCTCTGGGACATTCCAGTCATCCCTTTCCCCAATCATTTTCTTTTCAGAGCAGTCTTTAAGAATTTAGAAACAAGTATAAACAGGGAGAAGTCTAAGAGACGGAGAGCGTTCTCGAAACGAAGGGACAGAGGCAGGGTCCTGCCCTAAATCCTTTCGAACAAGCTGCTTTTGAGAGCTCCTGGTTGGCATGGGCTGTGACGTTACAGCCTCAGGGCTGGAAGGTGCAAGGAGAGCAGCCCCATCCCACGTGGTATTTTCTTTATCATGACCATTTTGATTGCTCAGAAGGAGGCAGATACCAACGTGAGGGATGATGCTGAGAAGTTTACTGAACAGCTCAAATTCACCGGAGAAGTTTTGCTCAAGCCCAGTTCATGTGTGTGGAAATGAAACCCCCAGAAGCCTCAGTCCATTTAACGAGCTCCCCAAAGCCATCTGACAGCCTCCAGCTGCCTCTTGTCTAGGGCACCTGGGTCAGAAAGATGAAACTCTAAAACCCTCATGGGTGCTTGTCATAATAAGCGTGCAGTGAGTTCCCTCAGTGACATGGTGGCATCAGTGAAAGCCCAACAGACACACCGAAAATACCTGCAGAAAATACCTCACCAAAGCTGCAAAAGGCTCCATTCGTTCTCCTCTTACAGTACCAGTTTTGGCTCCCGGGTGGTAAAAAGCTGGCTAAGGCCCTGGCGATGGTGAGTCAAGAGCCACCAAACTCTTGTAGGTGCAGGCGACATTTTGCCTGTCCTCCCCTTGCAATTAGAGCTGCTCCCTCCCCCTTGCTAGAAGAGATCACGGGACTTTAGGTTACACTTTCCAGGATACAACTCTGTCTTCTCCAGATGTGCCAGACTATCCCTGCTCTGGTATTTTACCTCAGGCCTTTTCCTATGTTTTTTCTAAGGTGGCTGAAAGGCAATCTTGATGTTGTGGTTGAGCTGCTGCCACCCTCAAAGCTCAGAAAGCAGATAATTCATTTTCCCTCCAGGTATGTGACCTGCTGCATGGACACTGGATGACCAGTTGGAGAAAATTAGATTTGACAAGTGTCAGAAGTGGCTTATGTCACACTCCCCAACGCCAGCCCTCTGCAGCTTCTCCTCCACCACCAGCATTTGAAAGAGCAACAATTTCCCTGGAATTACCAGACAGATAAGTTTATAAAGGTGTGCTGCATTCTGCTTGGTCCTGGACTATTTAGCCAGCTGCTAAAGTTGGTCAGGGGCTGACCAGTGCCTCTGCACTGGTTGCATTAGGGAAATCAGAGATTCCATGGCCTGTTCCGATATCTACAGATATCAGATAATATCAGTAGATAACCCTACTGATTTCTGGAGTAGGATTAGATTTGGGGTTAGGGTAGGGTCTTAGGAGCTAGGTGGGCTCGCTGGTTGCACATGTGCTGAGTTAGACTTCACTTAGCTACCAGTTAACCCTACAGTCACATCTGTCCCCTGAGCTTCTAAACAAAGATATGTTCACCAGCTGAAGGGAGAAAAAATAATTTAAAAAAACCCATGAATGTACAGTCTGGTCATACATGGCCAGATCGCACATCACTGGGTTCCCAGGGCTTCAAAGAAATCTGTATTAAGGTGTTCAGAGGAGATGGCAAAGGCGGCTGCCAAAAATGTGATGGTGATGATGCTGGGGGCAGGAACCTGGGGACTGCACAGGCTTCAGCCTTCCACATCGCTGTCGAGAGGGAGACATGAGTGAAAGGGCAGTTCTGATAGGAAAGAGTATCTTGACTCAATCTGCCACTCTAATTAGCCGGTGTATACTTATGAATATACCAAGGGTTCATACAGACATAATTAATGTTAGATTGTGCAGATATTTGTCTGTCCATATGCAGAAAGCAGGGATAAAGACTCATAATACACATAATTGCTATGTAAGGAGAATGACTAAATGCACGTAGTATTTGGGCTGTTCATAATTAATTGCATCACCGCTAAAAGTAGCTGGAGGCTTTTCTTCTGCTTAATGGCACATTTACAAGCATTTTTCTACTTACAGCATTGCCCTGTGTAAGACTGGATGGTAAATGTCCAAAAAGTAAAGAAAAAATACGTGACATCCAATACACACATGAGGAAGAATTGGCTCCTCTGAGGCATTTGAACTCATTTTCTAGTCATGTGGATTGGCTACAACAAATTACCCGTAAAAGGAAAATGTTTTCCAACTCAAATAGGATAAATATCAAATAACCAATCTGAAAACACTAGAGGACTCACTGGTTGAAGCAAAGAGTTAAGTCTACCCAAGAGTAAAGCTTAAAAACTTCCAGGAAATATTTCTGGGTTATAGGGGTTCAGAATGACAGGCACGCAAATAAAAGAAAAAAGAAGAAAAAGGATTTTTTCCTTATTTTGTTCAGACATTTTCATACAATTCACAAAAAAGTATCACTGAGAGCCTTATCTCTTTTGTTGCTCACATTATTACCATCTATGATTATCCAGCAGCCTCCACGGGCTTCAGGGCACATTAAAGACTTAGGAAACCCAGGGCTAAGTCATTGCCAGAGCTGCTACAGAACCTCCCGCTTCACCCCACCCACCGGCCAGCATGCTGCGTCACCAGAGCTGAGACAGCTGGCCACGAAATCTGAGGACAAAATGGCCTAATTCCGCAAAACCTGATTATAACCTTTACAAAACGATCCGCCAGCATCTTTCCACCTTTTAAGGCACTTTGTTTAGTGACGATGCATGGCAAACCCACCACTTTGCAGCATTGCAGACGGCATTGAACCCTTTTCTCACCCCTTCCTTGCAGGACCTTCTGTGCTGGTGAGGTGGGGGTGGTAGTGTTTGCGCGGCTGGCACTGGTGCTGCACCTGCTTTATCCAAACCGAAATATTTCCAGCCTTTCCAACTTCCTGATCGACACCTTATATGTAATAATTTTGTTTCTAGATTCAAGTACAGACTCTAGAGTTCCTGCATGCTACGTGGTGGTATCACAAAGCAACAAAGGGGCGTTAGAGAAGGGCTTGTAGAAACCATGGCATGCCACCAGCACCTGGCAAAGTACCTAGAAACTACAAACAATTCATGTTAGCGCCAACTTGTGAAAAATGAGAAAGCAAACAAATACACTCGTCTGAAACTCTGCCTGAATAAATTCCTTTAACATTACAGATGAAAAGGTCAATGCCCAAAGGCCACAGGCTTAATGGATTGCTGTAATGTAATTGATACCGTCAGCCCCAGACACACAAAAATCACAGGTCAGATCCCCAAAACATAAAAAAGGATTTACTATCACCAGATTAGGCTTTAATATAATTGAAGGCTTAATTTTAGCCCTCCAGCTTTTAATCTTTTGAAAATAACATTTTCAAGTTCTTTTCCCCAGTACCATGAAGGTTAGAATGTTACTTTCCTTTAAAAATGGAGATGTATTTCTGTCATTCCAGCTATAATTACAAATTATAGCCATCTTATAAAAGTATGTCTAATTACTAGTATAATTATTGTCAACTGGCATCAAACTAGGCTAAACTGACAAAAGCCACATAGCACTGCTGTCAGAAGAAATAATAATAATAATAAAAAAAAACAAACCACAAAACCAAAATACTTGTCAGGAGATTAATGATAAAATCTCTAGAGCTGGCAACGCTGTCACATAGCTCAAACAACAAAATGCATTCAAATGAAAGTTTGTGCAGACTGCCACAGGATATATAATATGCAGAAAACATTTTTTCTATAAGGGCGCAGGACTACTTTCTTGTTGACACTAATGCACCAAGAACAGCTGCAGATGGGCAGTAGCATTAATTTTTCATCATTCTCCCCACAGATTTCTGAGGGCTGAGGGTCCAAGGAAGGAGAATAAGTACAGCAGCCACCTATAACGCCAGACCATCCCTCATTCCTATTTTGCAGCAGTATAAACAGCATCATTGAAATTAATGGGGTTTTACTACATGTACCCAGGAGAAAAGAAAAAAAAAAAAAGAAATATAATAACAGAAATAAACAGAAGTGTTTCCCTCATTTAGATGGTAGAGCTTTCAGGCTATTGTGTCTAAAATGGCACAGCCCCACGGTTAAATGCAGGCACAGTGGTGAGAAGCTGCTTCCAAAGATAACATTTATAGTCCTCCGCAACTGGTACAGTGGTACCCAACACATCTCACCGTGTGTCTCATCTTCACGAGAATTAGCCTGCCTGAAGACAGGGTCTGCAGACATGTTCTGGAGTCACCAAGTGCCATTTGAGGTGCTCTGAGCCCTCAGCCACACTCAATGTCTCAGCAGCATGTCCAAATGGTTGAGCACCTCTGGATGCCAGTGATAACATGCCCCCGTTGAGCCCAGGTGGCTGCTGGATCTCCACCTTGCCAAGCCTGCTCATTTGTGACCCATTTCTGCACTAATTCAGCTACAGTGAAATTACACACATCTTTTAAAAAAATAACTTTATCTACTGCTGTGATGATGATCAAGAAGCAACATTAAAACTGTTCTAAATTGACAAAAAGCCACATAGTGGAGTTACAAAAGTGGCAATTTCTAGTGACTAATGGAAACTTACAGGGACTTACGGATCCAGCTTCTCCGACACACGGAGACACGCAGGGAGCCTGAGCCACCCAGAGGGACAGTGACTGCTGACCCCAGGCTGGGGAATAGGGACGAATGGAGAATCTAGGAATCTCAGACAGATCTTGACTGTGGGAAGAAGCAGAACTCCACACATTTCTGCAGGGTTTCTTCTTCCCTAAAATAGCCCAGAAATTAATGACCTGGTTAATGCCTAATCATTATCTAATTTAATTTCTTTCAAAGATACTTCATTTTATCCCTTTGTTACGGCCACAATTCAAAACTGCTACAGTTCACAAATAAAATAAATGCAGTTTCTTCTTCAGACTTCCTGATGGGCATTTTTCATTACAGAGGTAGCTAATCATTAATTATAATCTGCCATTTCAGCTCTTATCAGTGTAAAACTTAAGCAAGACTCCAATCCCATGGAATCACCCTGCAGTGGGTCCCCCCAGGTACCTCCTGCATGGCACCCGTTCAGTTACTGGGGACTTAGACCTCTTGGTGGGGCTTGGGAGACTGACCTGCTGCCCCATTCCCGCAGGGAACAAGGCACAAAAGTGCAGCTAATTCTCCAGGCATTTCGTTTAAAGACTATTTCTGTCTTGTTGCTGCAGTGTGACACCTAAGTTTTCAGGGAGGTCCATGAAGTACTCCGAAGGAAATACTCCTGAGAGAAGGGTTTGGCTGCATAGGCTTCAAGAAGACCAAAATACAATGTGATATAAAGAAAGAATAGGTAGAATAGGTAAACTGGGGGGGGGGGGGGGGGGGGGGGGGGCAGGGGGAGGAGAAGGAGAAAGATTAAGAGATGTCTCTTTTAGACAGGAGAGAAGATGAAGGTTTTTTTCACAATATCCAAGGAAGAACTTCTACAATATTGATGGTTTCAAATAAACTGCTCTGTCTCATGGTACTTCAGTGCATCACCCCCGAGCATCTTACACAAGCCAAATCAGACATTAAAACTTTTCCCAATCTAAAAATTCTAGATATCTCTTAAGGGAAAAATATTTTGAATGTCAAGAAAGAGAACTATAAAAACTCCAGTTTAAACTACCACCATTTCCTACTTAATATCACCCATTAAAAACATCTGCATCAGGAATTAGGGGTGACCATTATTTTCATGCTGTACACAATTCTGAAGTTTCAGGTCACCATTCCATGGGATGCAATAAATCTTCTGTGGCTGTGAGCAGTTGATATGGTTTATTTTAATGACCACAGTTAAAGGTTTCACGGGATCAGGCCACAACCAAATCCCTTTATAATAATTCTTTAGGCTACTGCATAATTTATAGTCCTTATGCACTTTTCATGATCTAATTTACCTTCCTCTTAAAATATTTTGTAAAACCAGTGTTCCATTTATAATGATATATATCCCATTATAAAACATACTCACTACTTTGTTACCAGAATAGCATTTTATGTGTGTAAACCAAAGGGCATTAGCATATGCCAGAATTACTCTCCCAACTCGGTGATATATGGAGCATACTGGAATTATGAGCAATTTGGTTCACACTGTCAAAAATATAAATGCAGCGAGGGTTTAATAGCAGGCCTGCAAATAATGTGTCTTAAGACAAGCAGATTTTTGCAAATGAGATTCCCCAAAAAGAGTAAAATCTAGAAGCGAGGTGAGGAGGGCAGAGGAAGCAGAGCATGGAGCCAGCTATGGGAATTGTGATCTTCTGTTGATCGTACACAGCCACCCAGAAGGGAGAGCGAGGAAGGCGGACTGCATGGGTTTGCCATCAACATGGCCCCAAGATGTGAGCGAATGAAGAGGCCAAAAAACTCATGGGAAAAGGTTGCAATTTTTTTCGAAGGAAGATCCACCAAGAACAATCATACTAACAAAACCAATTTTTTTTTACACTCCCTAACTAAAATGCCAGAAAGCATTTCTCTCTAAATCTGGCAGTAAATGATCTGTATGGGCTCCTTCAATTCCAGTTATTTCTACCCATTTCAATAGTATTTAACCATATCCAACTTAAACAGGATTTTCTTGACCTTGACACTAAATAATTTTCTCTGCCTAAACCATACTCTACTCTAAAGGTGTATAACGATGGTTCAAGAGGCACTTCAGCATGTGTTATCTACCCCTTGTCTGGCCTTCCCTAAAGGAAACCTCTCACTCACTCAGGCATATAATATACTTTCCTGGTAGGAAAAGTTGTGAAACGTAATTTTCTCATGTTATTCCAGTATGTAAAATACTACACCACCTGCCATGTCATAATTCATTAAAACAACAGGGAGTTGATCAGTATTTCCTTTTGCGAGATCGTGTATGTATGCGCTTACGTATGGTGGTTGCCTTGCTAGCTGGAGATATTTGTGATACAGTAGTTTTCATTTTTATATTCAAAATCTTGTTTGTTTCCCAAAAATACCCACACAAATCAGGCACTGCAGAGCTAGGCTATATTTACTCCCAGAAATCCAGACTCTGCACCGTATTACCTAAAATATCTATGGGAAGCAAATATCAACAAGGTCTTAAAAAGTTATTTCCTTTTATTTATTTCTTCATTTACTTATGCTTCACAACATCAACACTACCTAGCAAAAACACAGCTATGTATGCAAACACTTCCAAATACTTCACAAATATCAATGACTAACTATGATAATGTTGTCACTTAATATTTAACATCGTACCAAAGAACCTGTGCACTTATTCCCATTTTATATATCATGAAAATGAAATACAGGAAATTTTACCAGGTTTCCAATAACGTTTCTATAATTGAATGTTTGGGCCAGAGTCAAGAATAGAATCCAAATTGCTTCATTTCCAACGTTAGGTTTCAAAAACAGCCACATGTTTTATCTCAGAGCAGTTCTCCTGGCAATTGCCAGCGCCTCTCTCAGGAATACACGGACCCCTTACCTATTTTAAAACTGGTGAGAGGAAGATTTTTAGTTTTAACGGAACTGGATGGGAACATATTTATTTCCTCCCAAAAGGTACGTGCACGTGTTCTTACAGCAAGACTCAGCCTAGCTATTCCCTTCCCTCTTAGGATCTCTGAAAAGCTGTGCTCACTTCAATTTACAGTAGCTTGCACCAATTCAATAACCCCATTCAAACCAATGACAGTGACTATTATCTGTATGCCAGCTGCTTTGATATAACCAAAAGGCTGTACGACAGTAATCCAAGGATACACACTCCTCTAAGTTAGATTTTAGCTACTATAGCCCACCGACTACAAGTCACATTTCTGCATCTCCCAAAGTCATAGATACAGAGAAACACAAATCCCACCTGCAGCTGTGCCACCGAGTAATGATCAGGTTCTTTAAGAGGGATAGCATTTGCCAGTTTTTTTGCTCCTTCTTATAAAAATAAATATTTTTTTGGAAAAAAAAAATTCCTTTAAACCTGCATTTAAAATGCATCTCGATTTCTGGAGGGTTACTGAACACAAGACAGCATATTGCATTTGGCAGTGATAAAATCAAACTGTCATTGCTACTGGAGACCGAGCACAGCTCATATATATCTTACCTTTTAAGCCCATTCTATCGAAGCTGTAGCACAAATAAAGATGAATAGTATCTCTTTCTAAGCCAGCACAAAAACACCCCTCAGTCTAGCAGAAACCACACAATACTTATCACCTTTTCACAGGATCCTGTTTAAGCTTATAAATACTTTTTATTTCCAGATTTCACTCAAGATTTTTGGTAAACCCTTTCTACAAACTTTGCTGGTTTAACCTCTCCCTATCAGTTTAAGATTTGTATCAGTTCCTAACAGAGAAGCTACGTGTAACAGACAGATCTGCCGTCAATGCATAGAGGCTCGAGAGCAGCTGCCAGATTGTATATAGAGCCAAGAGCTCTGCATTGCTGTGTAGTAGGGAAAAGATTTAAGCCACTGAAAATTACTAACAGCTTAAGTCCACCATCCTACTAAACATTAAAAAAAAATGAAATCAGTTTGCTATATACATTTTTTTTATTTTTTCTATTTCAATCTTCTTAAATAAATAATTCTCACTGTGACAACCCGTACCAGGACTGTAAGAGCGTGGAAGGGATAACTGATCTACCCCTTCGGTCACACTTACTCTGGTCTGCAGCACAGGTGAACTGCTGGTCTTTCTTTTACACTTAAGGTCTGGAGAGGGGAAAAAAGAAGTCCTATATCCATTACTGTGAGTTTTTGCTGATTCTGTCCCCAGCTAGATTTTTTTAATCGTTTCTTTGGCTTTTCACCAATCTATTAAGCAGAATAAAAGCTAAAGGCCCAGTCAGGAAAACAGGAGATCTGAATGCCACCGGTGTGACATTTCCCCTTGGGCCAACACCCATGAACTATTTAAGTTCTCTTATGGCCTATTTTGGAGGCTTAAAGAGCACATAAGCTTTGCAAGTGCCTTCTGGACAAGACACTGCACAGGCTTTTTCCAAAATAGGATGAGTGGGGGAAAATCATAGTGGGAGAAGCTGGATGACTGCGGTCACTTAGTCTAAACCTCCCAAGTCACACTTCCACTTGGTGCAAGGGTAAGAGAAGCCTAAGCATTCTGAAAACTTAAAGATGCCTGAATTCCCATCAAAATCACAGGGAATTAATCATATTACAGACCTCCCATATAGGCAGTCTGTAGGCTGGGCTCAGCCATGCAGCAGAACCCTTCAGGAGATAAGGAAGCCCTGAACGAAGCACAGATGGAAGCAGTGCAGGTGTCCATCTCCACTGGGGTGAGGAAAGCTGTTGAGACCTGCATCCACGGAACTGCATCGTATCTTCAGGTCTCTTGAAATCAGAGCTGTGGCTTTGATCTTGTACAGATATTTCTGACCTCTTTGGAGCTGCCCTTCACTCCAGCTGCCAGCAGAGCCCTGCTACCAACTGAGACGCAGCTCTCTCCTCCCTTGGAGGAGTGACTACTTCAGACCACTTCAGCTTTCAGAAAGATAGCTGAACCTCTACAGAAATGTGGCATTTACCCATAACAGCACAACCTGTTTATCCAAACCTGAATGGTAATCTTAAGCAACTGTGTATTGAGTCTCACCAACGGCAAAATCTTGGTGTATTAGTTCTTCATGACAGCTCGATACCAACCCCTAACACCTCTCTGCTACACTTGTGTGCCGGAAAGGAAGCTGCAGGCACAAAACGGGTAAGTCTACAAGTGATTAGTTATTTGCATGGAAATTTATTAGATTTGAAAATGTAAACTTTGCCTGGTGGGCTTTGCAGAAGGAGTGGCATAATTCTAAATCAATACTGAGATTACATTATGTTTTATGGGTTTTTTAAAAATCTCTTCTGTTGCGTTTTTTACGTGTACATCTTAGAGTTCCTATATATCTTTTCAGCCTCTGTACATGGTTATTTATGTTTATAGGTTGTTTGAGGGAGACATTTCCAATGGAAACTGCAAATATTAGAGCAGGAAATTTAATCTTTTTTGAAGCCAAACAAAATAGAGGAGAAAAAAGTAATGTGTGAGAATGGCTTCCTTACCTGCCAGGCCAGAAGGCTGCAGAACATTTGGTTGGCATGGAGGATGCGACAAGGTCAGTTAGTGCAGGGAGCAGACCATCTTGGTAATCCCTGGTCTAGGAAATGGTGGTCAGCTGAGCTTTCTTTTTTGCAAGTTTATTTCCAGTTTGAGAAGGGTTCAAGCTGAATATTCTTCTGTTTGGAGTCCAAACAAACACTATTATCCATGGTGCAGCCAGCTAGAAAGCAAGCATGAGGTTTTATTAATTGTGATTCAACAGGGGAGAAAAAAAAATCCTACCACTTGCCTACTCCAAATAAGAGAAACAAGTCTGACCACAGCAAGACAGGTATGGGTTGGAAAAGCCTTTGGATTTAGAGACCACTTAGAGGTACACAGGGCTACACCTAGTCCCAAATACATTTGGGTTTTGTATTGGCACAACCCCAGTGGGTGGAGACATCTAAAGTGAATTTTTATTTTAATGTAGCTATTCCAGCTGGTATTTCTCCCAGAAATTTTGGGTTTGCTTGGCTACCACTACTCATTTCTACTTGCACCCACAACCATAACTGGAACCAACCAAGATGTTCTAGTTTAAGCAGGACATAACTGCTTTAAAAAAAAAAAAATTTTCAGCAGAAACTGAAGTGGAAAACCATGTGAGACATGATTTCAATCTCCTTTTTCCTAAGGGTGAGGGAGGAGTGGAGAAGGAAGGAGGGTGAAAGGCAAGAGGAGGGTAGCAAGGAAGTAATGGATGATGGTAGTCGATGAATGCAATCTGTATTTCCCAGAAGTCCATCTCAGAGAACAAAACCTACCAATTACAAATAGTGTGTGTGGAAAATCCCACTCGGTGGTGTGATGCCTGCCATTGCTTTCTTATCAAGCCACTCCATCAAGCATCTGCATCTTCTCTCTGCTTTATTGCTGCAAGTTTCATTGCAAATTCTTCACAGTTGTATATACCTACTAAAAAAGGAAAAAAGCCCCAGACTCCCATCTAACTTTTGTTGTTGATAACTCTGGATGGGCTTGATACTGAGAAAGCAGTAAGTCCATGGCAGACTGGCAGCACTGTGTGTATGCAGCCCGTGCTGCCAGGCATTTGTTCTGTCTGGGTAAGAAACAGCTTCTCTCTCATTTCATTTCTGCTTGCATACCAGGAGCTGGATGCATTAAAGGCAAAAGTACCTTTATTACCTGCTCATCTCTCAGTCCCATGTGCATTTGCTTCTCACGGAGGAGAAGATTACCTCTTTCAAGCTGTTCTTTCCCACTTTTGTTCTCTGCTGAGCTACTGCTTGTCAACACGTTTATCCGTTTGCTACTTTCAGCCAAAGAAGAAAAAAAAAAAACCCCAAGTTAAAAAAGGAGCAGGAGGAGGAGAAGCTTCACTTTTGGCACCGTATCTGTGTAGCTGAAGAAAGAAACATTATCAGCTGCCAAGTGATCTGATTCTTCAAATAAAGGGATAAATAAAATAAGAGTGTTTGTATGTATCCACTCTTCATGCTGGGATGAGGTGAAACTGCGATGCAGATTTGGCACCTCTCCTGCCTGAGCCAGCTCCATCCGGGATGGCTGCGCACTGCACTGTAAATGTAGTGGCTGTTCTGCAGGGCAGAGGTCCCCAGAAGTTCAAGGTCTAGGTCAGGTTTTTAGAAACAACCAAGACCTTGCATGGCTCAGATAGAACAGCTTACAGCCTCAGGAAGACTCTTCTGCACGCCCATTACAGCTTAACCTTCTCTTATCTGTGCAGCATGAGACACACCAAGACTATGGGGAAAACTTGGAATTAGGTTCAAATCCCAAATGGCTTTTATTTGTAGGCCGTTTTGAAAGAGTGGTTTTGCCTTGAGGTTGTCCAACAGATACAAGGAGGTTTTCTTCTAGTTTTCAAAACCCTTTGGAAGCACTGCTGAGTCAGGCTAAGAAACTTCAGCAAAACCAGACATTCAGGCTTCGTATTCACTAATTAACACTAATAATAATTTAGCAGTCCCTTGGCACGACACACTTCTCTCATAATCTGCAGCCTGCACCCGCAGCTCTCCTCTCACAATCTCCCTGTCTTCGGTCTCTTCCCACACTCGTCTCCGTGTTTTTGGTTCTTTTTCCCATCACTGCATGGTACTGACAGGCGCTATGGATGCACTTGAATTTGTTACGTTTTAGACAACCTTGTTAAATCAAAACAAATCACTTCCTACATTCAGAGACCCACTTCACTGAAATAAACAGTGAAGTATTTTCCTGGTATGAATGCTGGTAGCCACAGCACTCTCGATGCCATTATTGGTATCAGGAGAAACATACAGGAGCGGTCTCTCTCGCAGCGCTGATGAGCTTCTGCTTACCACGCTACAGGGTATCATGAGAATCAGATGAAGAGGAGCTGTTTTGTAAATGGTCCAAAAAAAAATATTTTTTTTCCCCCCAAGCTTGCATTAGGGTTTCTATGAGTTCGTATTTTCACTTTGGCTCATGTGCTCTTAGTTAATTCCAGCTGAGTTGTTAATCTTTAATTAAGACCTCTTGGGCAAAAGGAAGAGACAGAGCAAGAACATGTTTAAATAGATAAGAGAAACAAATACAAAGGCTAGGATATTGATCGCTGAGGTTTTAATTAGTTTGATATTGATGGAAATAACGCTTGCAGAATTGGCAAGAATGTGTTCTTTTCTAGAAGGCTGTTCTGGGCTCCTTTCTGGATAGGAACCGTACAGAAGGAGATGGTACACAGCAAAGGATGCTCCAGACACGGTAATAATGAAATGGTGACTTCAGCAGGAGATGGATTGAGCCCTAATTGATGCAGCACATGCAGAGAGAGCTGCATATAATTTCAATATTGTCTTGCCAGGCTACCCAACAGACACTGAGCAGACACCAGCATCATCTCCTGTAATGCAATATTTATGAAGAAGTTATATTTTTCAAAGCAGAGTATTTATTGATGTCTTGTGTCTGGCTGAACTTCAGCACGCAGATGTTGTATATATTTCAAGGAGAATGTCAGCTTTATAAAATAGTGCAGAATGTTAACTCTCTCTTTTTAATTAATCTTCAGTTGTTTGCAGTATGCACTGTTCATCATTTTGAACTGTCACCTCTGAAACTCTTATCACAAGAAGGAGAGCTTCTTCCTCAGAGCTAGGTACATTCTCTTTCTACTCTGCTTACTTAGAGTAACTCTGAGCACGTAGGTCAAAATCCATCCTGAGCAGCAAGCCAGCAAAATGCTTACGCACCACTTACCTCCTCCAAATACGGCGTTTTGAGACATAAATGATGAATAGGGCTTGTAGTGACATTCAGTACTGGGGTGATATTCACCCGTTATGATGAATTGGCTACCAGGAGCTCCCGGAGAATTTTCTGTGATGGTTATCACTGGCTGTGCTTCCCTTTCTTGTACTTGATGCATCCCAGCATGAATCCTGGCACAGTTAAGGGATGAGGTCGGGCAGATTTGAATACCCTCTGGACCTTGATCTCTTTGTTCCTTGTTTATGTCAGAAGTATGGTTACCAGAATAGCTGGTATAAAACTTTTTGTAACCCCGATTACTGCCAAACAAACCAGGCAGAACATGGAACAAAATATATTACAAATTTCCTCTCTTTCAGTTCTTTTAAACAAACCCAGCTATTTATCCTCCACGGCGCAGAGCTTCAGGGAAGGTCAGGGAGCCCCAGGCAAGTCAATGATAACAGTCAGGTGCGGGGTTCCTGTGCTAAAGGCATGATCCTGTGCTCGATGCAGACATGGACACGTTATTAATTCTACCAGGAGTTTTGGTTTCATAGCTGCTATACAGCATTTGACCAAGAGCCGGGTAGAAAATGTAGTAAGTTAAGCTTAAGATTTTCACAGAAGTCCCTTCCACCCTGTATTATTTGCCTGTGTTAATTAATAAACTGTTAAGGTGCCAATGTCTATCCTTCAAAGTATGTACTCAAAATGCTAATAATTCTCTTACATTTCTATGGTTTTAACCTGATAAGATTCCCAAGGGTTTCCTTCCACCTACTGTCTATCTGCTGAAAGGAGAGGAAGGCTCTTCTCCTCAGTATTTGTGGAACAATACATGGCAGACAAGGAAAACTAAAAGGGACCAGTGAGAAGTTAAATCAGAATGGGTGAAGGGTGTAGGAGCTGTCAGCAGCAAAGTAAAACAATAATTGATTCTTAAAAGCTCAGTGCTACAGTAATAACTGATAATAAAATGTTCTTTTAGTTGTCTCAGTAGTCTAAATTTTAGCTAATCTAGTTTGATTTCAATAGCCTTAAAAATAGAAACTTTAATAGAGTTCAGAATAAGCAACATATTAAACAGTAACATTTACGCATTTGCAAAGATCTGCAGAGGGTGACACAGACTGACATTTAGTCAGTAATTTTCAGCCGAAGATCAGAGAGTACAAACTGATTATGTTGGGAACCTCTGAACCTATCACTGAAATGTAATTAGTTTCCCCTACTTGTGCACCCCCTGTTTTGCCCTCAAGCTAAGGACACCAAAAACCAATTAGCCACCTAACAGCATTCATTGACGAGAAGATTTTAGGGAGGATGAGGGCAACTGCACCTTAGGAGCACCATGGGACACTCAGACAACATCTTAAGGGACATGGGCTGCAACAGCCATCACCTGTCCCTAAAGCACTGACTCGTCCAGAAGATACAGCCCTGCTTCTGCAGAGGGGTTGATGTCCGGCACTACCTGGGTAGACTGGTGAAATCTAATTGTATTGCTTGGGTACACATGAAAAATTTTGCAGGATCGATGCCCATGTGCCGAGATATGAATGCATTTCTGGATGTTGCTTAGCAACTCTGTACCTTTGCAGTGTGGACACGCCGACACTACTAATGGTCACAGTATCTCCTGGCTCCATCGCACAGGGCTGCTTTGCAGAAGAATAAATACCATTTTCATCTCTGACTGGTTTTTCACATCTCCATAAAAATTCATAAACCCACACATTTTTATGTGCCGCATTTCACACAGTTGGGGAAGTTTACAATTCTTTGACTCCAGAGTGAGAAACGAACACCATCTCTAAAAGGGTAATGCAAGTCTGAGGCATTACTCGAAAGATAACGCTGTGCGCTATCGCATATTTACTGTCTTTCAGGAATTTCATGGCAAGCCCTTATGAAAACCCTGCAGCCTGAGCAGCCTGCAACTTCAACCAGGAATTCAAAACCACAGCTCAGTTATTCTGGGCATTGAGCTCGTTCCCAGTGAGAGAGATGCTGCAGGTGAACTCCCATCCTCACTGACATCAGCAGGGCACTGATGGGGTTAACACAGGTGTAATCCTGACCAAAGTTTGCCCCTGGAATTGCAACATAAGGAATTTGTCTGCCATTTCTATCCACTCAGTTGGAATTCATCGATACCTCTTGCAGAAACAGGTAAGAAAATGCTATTTATATGACGTATGCTTCCTAGACTTGCATTTTAAAGTTCATTACATTAATCAAATCAAACAAAAAAAAACCTGCCGCAAGTTGCCTTAGGTAAAGAATTTAGGCACTGCCGTGTCACAGCACCTTTTTCCGCTCCGCTGGCATTCGCCAACCCCACAGACCCTCGGAAGCCTCCTCCACAGAGGCATTTTTTCGAGGATGGATGAGACCAGCCCGGGACTGCGCATCAGAGCCAGTCCTTGCCAGACAAGGCACACCAGGAGCAACTTCCCTCACATTCTGCCCAAAGTTGAATGTCTACCACTGAAGCAAAAACCTGGTATTAAAGGCTAAAACAACACACAGAGCAATCAGGAAAGCATGTCCCCCTCGAGAGAGAAACGTGTCTGCCTGAATTAAGGGTCCCTTCATAGCCAGGTCCTGTTTCATTTCATTGCGAAGGCTCGAAACCAGGCACAGAACACGGCGTCTTGGTCAGCATCCTCCCTGTCCTCAAAGCACTAAGATGCTTCGGGTATTTTATGGAGTATAATTTTGTGCATCAAGTAAAAAGTAGCAGCAATGAATTCAAAGGGTTATTTAAGTATTATTGGAGCGGGGTGAGTTGTATTTTTTTTTTTAAATTACTTGAGCTAGATAGCGAAAAGTGAATAAACTGCACCCTGTGCAACTTTTTGGTAGCAGCTGCTGTTTTCCAGGTGTTGTTTGAAGCGTAGCCCCTCTTCTAATATCATTCTGTGAGAACAGAATGTGGATTAGAAAAGAAATAAAGTTAAAATAAATTTTAAAAAGAGCCTAGGACTTTCTGCTCTCTTCACTCATTAACCCCAGCAGCTAAACAGGAACAAGCCCCCAAACTACTGTCCCTGTCTTCCACTCTAAGATTAGGTATCAGTTACAAAGGACACTCTGAATACCAATCACACATGAAAACCAAGCACCAACTACTGCTGCAATTAAAATGCCAATGACAAAATCAATTAATTAGAATACCAATTAAAAATTATGAAACAAGCTATTATTAGCTTAGCAATTCTAAGCAGACTACAATTTAAAGTGTGTCTCAAAGCTATAACTTGGAATTCCAGGTAAAACAAAAATATGTATTATTAAAACACCAAAATCAAACCAAATATTTTAACTTCACTGACAAAAAATATTTTTGTTGCATGGAAACATTTTTTTCAAATATATTTACAATTTCTATTTTTTCATTGGATTTTGAAATGTCAATCTTCCACAGAACAGAAATGCTAAATTACAGACAGTTCCAAGAAATAAGAACATGCTATGCATACACATTTTGGTGTTAAGACTGACAGTTGCTTTTTCCTAGAAGGTTTGGTGTTCTGCTGCTCTTTTTTTCTGATTTCTTTTTAGTGAAGATTTATATTCATCGCATCCTGCATCTCTGCAGCACTGAAAATACAGATAACACTGGACCAACAAACAATTCCTCGTAGCCAAGCCCCTGGATCCAAAAGGTCACTTTTCCAGACACAAGCTGAAACCTCTTGTACCAGCAGAATGCATTTAGTTCGTGTCCTCAGTCCCTTACAGGAGACACGAATAGAAATGTTCAGTGAGCCAGATCATGACATTAGTGTACATGACCCTTGCTTTTGCTCCACCACCATTTTGGCTGAGATGGGAGTAATTTTCCTCCTGTTCCAGGCTACTGGACAGCTCAGAGGCAAACTAAGTAGGACAGTGGCACATTTCCATGTTCGCATGCACCCAAGGAAGTCCTGCTCCGCCACCTCTGTATCCATAAGCCCGTGAATACCAGGAAGCCATTTCTGAAGCCTGATCGCAATGTACACTCACAGGCAGCGATTGCCAAGCCCCCCTTAATACCCTGCTGCTAGTCCTAGAAATTAGTTGTCATCTTAATAGTTCATTTTATGCTTGCCAAGAGTGCCTTTGACCTCCTTGTCCCTGTTATGCCACTTTTCCCAGCCCTTCTGAATTCCCAGCCACGCACCTGCCCACCAGATACCCCACAGCATCTCACTTTGAGCCATCAGCACCGCCCCAGGTAGTCGGTGTGAAGAGATTTCACAAATGCAATAAATCAGTAATGTTCCAAGAGTGAGAAAACTAATTTTTTTTTTTTTTTTTTTTTTTTTTTTGTCTTCGTGTACAGGCAGACGTGCAAGGCTGGGTACATGCCATCTGAGTGCAGGTAAGCAAGGGCTTTGGCAAACACAGCAGGAGTCCCGGGTGATGGGGAAACCTCTGCACACCCCTGCTAAGCCCCGGGATGAGCCAAACGTGATGAACACTGCAGTGTGTCAGGTCTCAGCTTGCAGCAGGTGAGCTTGTATCAGCTTAGATGGGGAAAAAGCCCCTGGCAGGGTCATTTAACAATCCAGTAGTTTTATAGGAGGAAAACAGTGCAACTAAGTGTATCCTGGAAAAACGACAGCCCCTCTCTCTTCATTTGCAGTAGCTACAGAAGCATAGGAAGTATACGAAAACAGTTACGCCTGCTTACACACACTGGCTTGGCATAATGTTCGCTATCTCAGAGTGGGACATGCTCTTGCTGGACTGTCCATGGTTAAATAACCAAGTTTTTGCTTTGGTTTTCTATGCTGTAAAAATAAAACCACCTTATTAAAATGAAAACCCCCGATCTAAATTCACTGTGCATAGCAGGGAGTGACAGCTGTACAAAGCATATTAAGATGAGATAGTTGTCCTTCATAAGTTGAAAATTATATTGATATCTATAGACAGGTTTTGTTCATTATGCACTGGGGAATATTCCCTGCTGGTCCCAATGGAGAGCTAAATCCATGAATTTAAGCAGACTCTATTATACTGACAGAAAAATCACATCCCTAACCTTAGATCCCCAGAGATACAATTATTAACCTCTGTGACAACTTTTAAAGAGCAGTTCAGAGGATAGAAAATAGCAGGTTTTGGCCTGTAACGCGGAGCTGAACAGAAAACGATATCCTTGTGTCAGAATGGGATGGATGGGCAGAGCCCCCCCGCCCAGCAAATGGGTCAGCTTCTCCACAGAGTTCAGTGAGGGCTTAAAAGACAATTCTGTGATGCCCTATTGGATTTCCACAGGCCCCACCAATTTAGACCTTTTTAGACGTTGTAAGCCACTTCCATTAGGCTAATAAAGCCCTTCCTAGCACACGTGCAAGGTCTGCACTTATCCTGATGCACTAGAGATGGGAGGGTTTTAAAGCAAAATGATTGTTCCGTATTAGATTTGCATCTTCTGATTTCTTTCTCATGGAGATTAAACCTTCATGCTTTCTTCCCTTTTGGGAATAAAACTTCTCCAGGACATGAGTTAGACTGCAGCACTGCTGCGGTACAGCTGGTGGTAGGACGAGGACAGGAGACCTAAACCCCTCATCTCAGCTGCAGGAGCCAAAGGCTGAGAGGAAAGCAGCCCACATTGCCCCACGTCAGAGTGGTCGCAACTAAGAATTGGTTCAGTAAAGGGCACCCTGTATTTCTGTAAACGGTTTTATATGAAATGATTCAAGGAGATGTTCCCCCGCCTGCACAAGCACAGGGGGCAGCGGGAGGGAATTCTCCTCGCCTAGCACCTTGTGCTCAGGGATGGGGGAAAAACTTCACGCAGTGGAAAAGGTTCCTTCCTTAATATTTTTGGCTTTTGCTGATTTCATAGTTCTGGAGGTTGAGACCTACCTAAGCCCCTCTTTTGTCAGGGACATGCTGGGGCTGAGAGGGAAGAAACAGATTTATCTTCCCCGTGAACTGATTAAAATTCCTAATTAAGATACTAATTTTTTAAACTTTCCCTTAACTTGTTGGTAAGGGACTGATGGCAGGTGACTTGCTGGGAGCTAATCCTGTGCACAAGGACCACAGGCTTGCGGGACGATGGAGACGCGCAAGCGCATTTGCCACAGCAGCCCACCAAGGCCAGGGGACATGCCTCACCCCCAGCGGCAATATATACAGCTACAGCATCACAGCCACAGCTCCCAAAGATACCTGCTCTGTCACCAGCGAATATGTCACATACAGTGAATTATCACCAGTCCAAGGACGTGAATACAGCTATATTATAGTGACATGAATTCCCAGTTCTTCCAGACCGGTATTCTCAGCCCAACCCTTTAGTGAGTGCAGCTCCAATGCTGCACACAGCATCCTCCATTGCCTCATGGATTCCACCCCCCCACTCCACCTTTTTTTAATTCTTTTTGTTATTTCCCACCCTCCCTTCTCTCTCTTTCCCCAGTGCCCACTCCAGGACAGGCTTGGCTGGCATGTGGCAGCGGCTGCTCCTGTGAATTCAATGAAATCTTTCTTGGCTTCCCCGCTCAGGTGCCACATCACCACATTAACTTCTCTCCACACCGGGCATTATTCCTAAAACCTGTTTTTATATATTATTTACTATGTCTCCAGTTTTATCATTGTGTATTGAAACATGCAGGGTTAAACTGAGCAGATAAACAACAATCAAACAGCACCAGCAGCATCCTCATCCTCTTCAAACCGCTACGGGTCTCCTCTACTTATCAGACACAGAAGGGAGGTTGGAGACTTGTTTTAGTTGCTAAGCCACCAAAAAAAAATATTCAAATATAATTTTAACACATTTTTAGATGATTACTCATCTATTTAAACATAAAGTTAGTCCAACGATAAATATGCTAACGTACACATTAAAATTGCACAGTGCAATTTTCTCATTATGCGCAGCAAACATAATTCATACAATGATTGGAGACTAACTATTAAAGAAAATTATTTATTTAATTATAAATAGCAGATCTGTTCATAAGAGGAGACCCTACTCACTAAATAACCTGGGAGCATAATTACTTCAAACACATCCCACAGGACCCATTTCCTCATCCTTGCATGACCTCAGAGAAGATAATGTAAAGAAAATGGACTGTGTGTTTTCCCACAGAAATATAGCCATCCCATTCCTTTCCACTTTCATTCAGCTAATTCTGCTGAGAAAAGCACCCAGATTGCTCAAGATACTGAATAATAATCTGGCAAAATGCCATCTTATCCTGCCTTATTTCTTCCCGGAGCTGATGGATAAAGTCATTTGAATCCTTAAGGGTGACCCTCGGTGGGGAGTCAGTGAACGCATTAACACAGCAGGAGTGGCTTGGCCAGAAGAGCTCTGGGTGTGTGGAGCAGTTACGGGTCAGGAACTGGCGTCCCCACGCAGCAGCTGTGAAATCCAGTGACAACGGCCGCAAACGCCAGGTCTGAGCAGGCACCTCTACCCGTGCGCAGGGAGGAACCCAGACGTCAAGGACCAGGTCAGCAACCAAGGACACGAAGGGAAACCTGCACATCGCACATCAGAAAGAGCAATTATTTTGAAAGCAGGCTTGAAAAACTGGGTGGAGAACCTTTTCTTTATGGAAGCGTCAATAAATCCTTTCTTCCCTGAGATTACCAAATCTGACCTTGGAGAAAAAAAAGTTTGTACGATAGCTTCAGGTTTTGACAGTAATATCTGTGTGTACAAATGTCAAAATGTAGAGAATTATACAGTCTTACATCAACAATGGTTTGGCCTTCTCGTTGGAAATGCTTTTTGTCCCAAGGCTGCCCTGAAGGTAAGATATTACTGCCACATCCCCACTGGACTGCAGATTAGACAAAAGCCTGTGTTATTGCTCCAGGTCCCTGCTTTGGAGCTCCCTGTTGCTGTGCTGGAAAGCAAAGGAATCACAGAATCATGGAGGTTGGGAAAGACCTTTGAGATCAGTCCAGCCACTAACCCAGCACTGCCAAGCCCACCACTAACCCACGGCCCCAAGCACCGCACCGACGTGTTTTTTAAACACCTCCAGGGAAGGTGACCCCACCACCTTCCTAGGCAGCCTGTTCCAGTGCTTGACCACCCTTTCCATGAAGAAATCTCTCCTAATACCCCATCTAAACTTCCCCTGGCACAACTTGAGGTTGTTTACCCTTGTCCTGTAGCTGGTTATCTGTGAGACAAAAGCTCCCGTTGGTCTTCCACCTGGGAATTAGGTTCTTTTGAGAGCACGTGAACTAGAATAATCCCTACCATGACTGACCTGAGAGGAATGCAAGAGCCACTCAGCATTTACACAGACCGTATCAAGTGCGCTAGATCAATGCACACAGGTGCTTAGCACCTCCCTGGCACATCCCCACCAGCGTGAGTATCCACAGCTGCACAAGTATCCCCGAGAAACTACGGATTGTTGTTACATCCGCCAGTCAACTTCCACAGGAAAGTTTTGCTGCAAGGATGTAGGTGTACCCAGTGGCGCAGCACTCTGCAGCACTGGCTGGCTTTGACAACTTTGCAAATCTCCAGGTTTGATCCTGCAAAGCTTGGCAATATTTTTAGCTGCCTTCAGAGGGGGGAATCTGCAAAGCAGCTCTCCACCTGGCAAGTGACACAGCACTGGGGACTGTACTTGTACAGGCAAAGAGACAAAGGGAATTAAGCAGATTTTAAGACTTGAATTCCAATAAGCAGCCACTCACACCTGGATCAGTACGGTGACATTTCACCTCATGGTGTTGGGGACAGGGTTCCTTTGACCAGCTGAAAGGCACGGAACTGTAGGAGCACAGCGGTTGTGCAACTTGATGTCACACAGCAATCTGGCTCCCCTTCATCAACTCGGTTGTTTCCCATTTATCAGATTAATTAAAGACTGAAATTTGATTTTAATTTCAATTTCATGTTTTAATTTTCAAGAACTATCAGATTTCCCTTATGTTCAGAATATAAAATATGATTATTTATGCAGTCCTGTTTTAATCAAAGACATATAAGAAATATCCAGGAATGTTCTTACTTGTAAATTTAAAAGACCAGAAAAGCATTAAGTACATGGACAAAGCAAAAGCTCAAGTAAAGGAGGAAGATTAGAAGAAAAATGAGTTTATAGTCCCTCATCTAGTGACAAACTGGGGAGATTTTCGATACAAGGACAGACAAACTGAAGTTACATGCTAAATGTCTTGTTACAAAGAAATCCTACACTTGTACTCTAAGTAGGGAAGCTAGCTGGAAGGAAACTGAACATTATTGCGCCTTTCAAAGGATGCCAAGGGGCATTTCCAGTGTGGGAAACCGAAACCTGTGGTCTGTGTCTTGGTAATCAGAACAAATTAATGGTAAATGGGCATGGCTGTCATCATCTCACCATCAAAACAGTTCAGCAGCAAGTGTAGGAGAGGGGGAGCAAGGTGAAAGCCGCGCAGCTGGAAGCCCAGATGTTCAGGGACCTCCGTGTGAGATGCTCAGTGTAAAGCCAGGGAGCGCAGTTAAACTGCACCACACCAAACCGACTGCTACAGGATGGCTTTGCAAATATCGATGGTGAAACTGCAGCAAGCAACTCTGACCCCCCAGGAGCAGCGGGAGAAAACATGGATGTGCAGTTAAGACTTATGTATTGCCTTTGAATGGTCAAGGTCCAATTCCAGCTCTACTGTAGTCCTCCACTCTATGTTCAGATAAGGTGTCGGCTCATACTGTGCCTCAGTGTACCTCCTCTGTAAATTAAAGTCAATAGCATCTTTTTGTCCCAGGTGGTGCCTGGCATACCCGGCCATCAGTGCAAGCTTGTGCCATGCTACCCACCTAGGCAGAAGAAAGTCTGACGTCTGAGCAACAAATGCATGAAACGAGGTACTGGCTAAAGAGGTATAATGTCAAATACTAAAATTGGAATTATTTTCTTCCATGGACAACACCTGGCTGTCAGCAATATCCTCACTGGGGCCAGCTTGAACCACCATTTATTAGTGCCCAGAAAATCTCCAACAGAACACAGCCTGAAAAAGGCGATGGTTTATATCTTTAAGTAGATGGAGTCTCAATTCCTGAAGATGTATCTGAGGAAAACAGCATGGAAGTCTAACCTTTAAACTTCTCTGCCTTGGAGCACCATGTTTGCCAAAGGGGCTTCGACTCGGCTCCCTCATGTGCATGTACAAAACTACTCACCTGTGCATATTAAATTGGATTTGGGTGTAGTATATCTCATTTGCAAGACAGGATTTCGAGTTTACATTGGAAGATTTTAGTTTCAAAAATAAGAGAAGCAGGAAAGAAGTCAAGAAATAGGGTATTTCAATGCATTAGTGCCTGCAGCAATTTTTGTTTCAATAAAAAAAAAAAAAAAAAAGCAAACTAGCACAGCTCATTGATGCAGAAGTGTATAGGTAAATGTCATCGCAAATACAATAGAAATCTCTCTTAATATCATTTGATGTGGAAAAAAACCTAGTGATTTTTCTGGCTTGTAACTTCATACAGGTCTGTGATTTTGTGCTGATGTTTGACTCAGGAAATTAAGAGAGAAGATAGCTGCATTTAGAGAGGGTTAATAGACTCACCATAGCTAATGCAGTGAGATGCTGCCAAAACTGTAATAGATGCAGATCATTTAAAATTTGATAGGATCACTTAAGACCAAAGACAATACATGCAAAAGGCAGCTCAACGTTTGCTGAGTAAACAAAATAATGATAGATTGGGCATGTCAGCATAACCCAGGTGGAAATGTGGTTTAAGGGATGTGATGACAGCTCTCTTTCCAGAGAAGCAACTGTTTTCTTTAGAGGTTTGTTTTTGTTACTGGTGGCTTTAGAAATGCTCAGAGCAGGTAAATGGCCACGGAAAGGGGAACAAAACAGCCACGGGCGGGAGGTTCAGGGTGAGCTCGCTGAGATGCCCTGGCTGGTGGTGCACTGGAGGGTCTTCCAGGTGCTATCAGGAAGACCATGCCTACAACATTCAGGTGCTCCTGCCTTCCAAGAAATCACTTCTTTCCAAAATTACAGATCCTATCAAAATCACCCACAAAACGAGAAGGAAGATTACGATAATCATCATATCCTTCAGGAAACATCACTAGAATAATAAACCACCACAAAACACTGGGTTTACAGTGAGCTAAAGTGCCACCCTACTCCTTAACTCTGTCCCTGTACACAAAATACAACAAAAATGCTATCTGGTGAATTTCTGTCTTGATTTACATTTTGGGCAAGTCACTTCTTCTTACTGCTCAATGATCACTGAGTTAAGAGGAAGATTATCCCAGTCCCAGGCACACTGCAGTAAGGTGCAAAGCCTGCAGAGCACTTTGGTAACAGCACTCACTCCGGAGGCTGGGGAACTCCTCTGGTATTTGCCTTCTTTTTTATTTTTTATAATTTTTTAATTATTTTTTTTTTACACCTTTTCACTTGTAGAAGTCTCCTCACTTCACAGATGGGCATGTCCTAATAGAGTTTGTCTCCATCCAAATTACTCCAGCAATTAATTTCACACCTAAGCAGCTTGGCTAAGAACAGTTTGTTCCCAGCCCCGCTGAGACTCATCTCTGGGTTTATGTCCTTCGCTGAGCCACATGCACGTGGCCTGGGGGTCACAGCCACCATAAACATGACTAAAGGTGGGGGGCCACAGATGAAGAGGCAGCCGTGAACGTGCCCGCCTTGCCCTGGGCAGCTCACCCTGGGGCAAAGCCACTTATATTCTCCATACAGCCTTTTTATCCCCTTTCTAAATGATGGTGAGTGAAAAAGCACCTTCCATGAGCATGACCTAGTACAACTCCTCTCTTCAAAACCTTTCAAACCAGAATGACCTTCGTAAGAAAGATCTTCTGAATTAACTAAAGGGCAACATGAGAACAGGTAAAGTAAACAGCATTACAGCTCTGGATGGACAGTTTCCTTCAGAATTAAGTCAGTCTGTTTCATTAAGCTTAACTCACTTCCAAGGAAAATATTTTTTCAGGGAGCAATGACTGATATAAAATACAAGTCTCCGTCAAAGAGCAAATATAATTATTCAGTACAAGGAGAGAAGAAAGAAGCAATACAACCAGCATTTAATGGCACTGTTACTGAATCAATCCTGAAAGTCTGACAAACTTCAGAAAAATATAACGATAGAATAATAAATATTTAAATTATATTATCTATTAAGAATTGAACTCTCAGTCACTGTGTTTATTTCAGGTGTTTTTTCACATCAATATGATTATTGCTTTATATAAATATTTCCAAGTAATAATTTACTGCATAATGCTTCTGTTTGCCCCTCGTATGGCTCAGGCTTCCCTTCCAGGTGGCAGAACAGGGAAAAGGGAAACCATTCCTACCGCTCTTCAGGTGTACAAAGAGCTGAAAATCCCATTTATTACTCTGCCCCGAAAGGAATACTCTAATGAGAGGAAAATCTGGATTTGCCATGGAAAAATCATCCTGTTGTCCCACAGAAGCTCCTTTCGGGGTGAAATTCTGGCCACGCTGCAGGTAATGGCAGAGCTGCCTTTAACTTCAGCGCAGCCAGAATCCCAGCCTTTATACCTAAACCTGAAGCTCTAAACTACGTAGAATGACTTGGTCTTATGAAACTTGAATTATTGTTATTTATTTTTAATGCTTATAACTTCAGTCATTTCTTCAATGTATGTTGATTCAAAACCTGAAATTTCTAACTAATGGCCTACTTACCCTCCATGTTTATTTATGTAAACATAAATCCTCTGTTTTTCCATTCATAGACCACACTTATTTTCCCAGTAACAGTTTCACCTATATCTTTTTGTGAAAATAACAATCCAGTAAAGAGAAAACAGAAAAATATTATTCTGGAAATAGCTTCCATCTCTCAATAGAAAATTTAAATCAATTTGATGCTTCACCTGGAGTAAAATTGGAAATCTCATTTCGTGACATATGGCAAAGCACCTCCAGCGCAGCTGGGAGCACCCATTCTCACATGACAAATCTGCATAACAGGCTTTGAAAGAGAGCAAACATGTGTCTAAACCAGGGAAATCAAAGCTCCTGACCTCAAAGAAGGCGCACAGCTCCATAAACTCAATAACCCCTACAGTTACCCTCTGCTCTCAGGGGAAAACCTGGGCCCATCGGAGGCATCCATGGGCTTCAGGGACAACTTCTCACTCAAGTCCAAGAGTGGAGCAAGTCCTATGCAAGAAAAGCAGCCTGATCTGTAAGGAACAGAGGATTCGGAGTGGCCAGGCTCATGCAAAAAAAATGGGTTATTAGGGGATAATCAGATATAACCATCAGTGCCCTCCACATTTGGTAACAAACAACATCCACCGTACTTCTAGTATTCACACCATGCACCATTCCTCATCTAAGGATTTCAAAGCAAGATATGAGCATCACTTAGACCTTTTAATGTAAATTCATGTTATTTTCAATCTATAGCCAAACCGAGGCACAGAAGGCACACGCCATGGCTTGCCAAGATGTTGCTGTCTTCAAAGGCATTACGCACCCCATGATTTAATTACAATAATCAGGTTTCCTCTCCACCAGCCACAGGCTGCAGCTCTGTGCTGCATCGCTTCGCCCACATCCCCATCCAGTTGCGGGACGATGGCCACGGGACTGGGGCCACTGCAGCCGCGGACACTGTCCCCCTGCACGTAGATGCCTGTCCACTGGGTCAGAGCACGCAGCCTTTATGGCACTTACCTGTCATCATTTTATATTTTGTTTAAGGGCATAGGTGTTTGTCCTGGGGAAGAGATCACATCTTTCTCTGCCGTGAAAGCCACAGGGGCAATGCAAGGGGCATGGTTAAGATTTCCTTTAATTCTTATAAACTGAATCCACATAAAGCCAAATCTAATAACCTTGCAATGAAAACCTGATCTTTGCCATTTTACTTCAAGTAGGAATCTTGAAGATAAAAAAGCTAGCATTTTCTCATTTCCTCATAAATGTGGTAAGTAAAGCTACAAGAACAAATCTTTCAAGCACAACACTGAAATCATAAACATTTCCAAGTCTGTTCTCATTAAATTAGTGCAGTTCTAATTTTCCTCTCAAGGTATACTGACTTCTGCTAAAGCAACAGCCAGGGCCAAACCCAGCTCCACAAATAATCATCTTTCTGAGCAAGATAATTCCCATAATTGTGTCATCTTAAAGAGGGAGAAAATCCTATCAGAAATACTTGTCTCAAATTCCACACTTACAAATACAGAAAATACCACCCCCAAAAAAACCACACACACAAAAACCCCCCAAACTACCCACAAAACAAAAGGCAACAGAAATTTATCTATAGCAGCCAAAGTAAAAGCTGAGTGAGGACCTTGGGGTTTGAACTGCTGGCAGGCACTTTAATTTGAAGACAGTGTAAAACATGTAGAGGAGCCAGGATTCCACCCACAGAGAAATATTAAAAAGTTTCCCTTTTATTATTATGCCTGCCTGTATTGTGGTTTAAAATCCACATAGGGAGTGCCAGAGCTTGTTAGCTGGCTTTAATAGTTGCATTAATAAATCCTATAAACTAATTGTATAGTGACTAAGTTAATTACATTCAAATGAGATAGTATATTTCTCTACAAATATGATAAAGAATTTATAAAGAGATATGCTCCTGTCTGGAAGCCCAGAAATAATAGCCAGCCAGCAACCCAAATCCAGCTGTAATATCTGATTAAATTGATGGCTGTGGGGATAAGCAAACTGCAGCAAAGGCAAGAGATCATGAGAAAATATTAAACTGAATTATTTACACAACAAAATAATGAATGAAAGCAGGGCACAGAGCTTTCCACACGGCCAGCAGTTTAACTTCCAGCCAAAGGTGGGAATTTGATCCTAAACCTCCATTATTTTTTTTAACGGGCAAGGACAAGTATATGACCCTATGTAATAAGAACCATTTTTTCCATTGGTCTTATAAGCAGACCATGAACCTCGGCTCCCATCAAACAGAGGTGATGGTTTGTGTGCCGAGCAAAGAAGGCCACTTTGGAGCTGAAGGTAACTTATGGGTCCCATCCTGCCCTGCAAGCGCCTGCCAGCCCCAGAATCACCCTCCTGGGCCTACTTCTCTGCTAGAATGTATTATTTCTGCCAGACAGCAAGTCCCAAGCGCTCCTCCTCTCTCAGATGAAAACTTTGGGTTACTTTGGGCCAGTGGTCATGTTAAAAAACCTCAGCTAACAAGCCAGCAGCAAGCAAAGTTCCAGGGCACACTGGTGTTTTACCTCCTCTTTGCTGAATCTGGTCATCTTGACCTAAATTTAATGGAGAAACTCATCCTGGCAGAGCTGTTGTCACCAAACTCTCACCCCTGCTTAAAAGTGATACAAAAATTCACCATGGCTTTGGTAAGTCGAGGCGAGGTCAGGCTGGTTTGGGCAGGGAGGGTGAAACCACAGCCCGTTGCTCAGCCCAGCATCCCTGGGGAAGGGTGGAAGCCACCTTGGAGCTGCAGAGCCAAGGGTGAAGCTGCAAATGTTTGCTGCGGATGCGGTGAGTCTCTTGGCCAAACACCCAGCATGACTGGAACACCAAAATTAACAATATGGCATGAGAAAAAATGGGGTGTTGGAAAGAGGAACATGAACTTAAGCTCTTAAATCTGTAATTTGGCTCATAAATAAGTTGATTTCAAGACTCCTGAGTATCCAATTAATCAGAGCTAGCTGGAGCTTAGCATTGAGAAAATCAGGTCTTCCACTTAAGATCCTGGCTACAGATTTAGGAGGCTAAGAAGACTTCCATGTCATGCTCTACTTGCACAGGACTGTTCATAAAATAAATGCCAAAATTCAAGGTTTTAAACACTGTACTCCAATGCAGACTTAAGCACACCTATGGGTAGGAGAGACAGATGGAGCAGCAACTGAGGTGGCTGCAATTTTGTGGAATATGGGCCACCCTGCCCTGGGTACCCATACTGACAACAGCAATTGCGTCTCCAGCAGTGTTATCCCCTTTGCAACTCTCCCCAAAAAAAGTGTTGTCTGAGGCAATTGCTCATTAGCCTTCCCTTTTTGGATAGGCAGAAAAATAATTTTCAATAAAAATAATTATATAAAAAATATCACTGAGCTATCTGGGACTTGAGCAAAGGCTGCTTCCAAGCACACATCTGGCAAATCGAGTTTGAGTTCAGACATCCGAGTGGATAAAAACCCCAGAAAAATGCATGAAATGAAAATGCTGACAAACCTCTCACTCCAGCAGTATGAATGGGGTTGCTATAATGATAGAAAACTATTGATTGTCAACTACTGTCTCGTTCAATTGATCAGGTCCTGCAAATCTCAGATAACACTCGTGCCATTAGAAGCCAGCATTGTGCTCACGGTGGCTCTGACTGATTGCTGTGCTATCAGAGCTTTGATCATCTGATAGAACAAGTGTTGGGGAGCTTGGCTATTGATTTGTAGATAAAAATGTTCTGGTACCTTGAGTCCTGTCAATGAAATTCTTTGGATGGAAAATAGCATTGTACTTTAACAGTAGGTCATTTGCTAATTAAGTTAATTTACAGAGAACTTTCTGGGGGAAGAGCTGTTGCGTCCACCTACTGACTGGCCACTGGGTAGGTGGCAAAACCTGCTGATGGGGCTGGTCAAGATGCTCTACCTGAGCTAACAGCTCCTTGGACAGGTCTGCATATCTCTAACTTCAAGGTTAAATTTACTCTTGGCTGATCAGCCTATGAAAATCACTATAAAATTTGGACTAATGGTGCAGAGACTTCTCAAGAAGAGACCTGCAGCAGTAAGGTCGGACCCCTGTCACTTCTGTAAGGAAGCTGTATGGTGCTGTACATCACTGTGCACCTTCCTTTCAAGGCCTACCTGTGTCTGACCCCTTGTGGGACTTCGCTGTTCGTACACTAGCCATTTCATCAGAGTGCTCTCAAACCTGCATCCCACTGCCCATAAATCCAATAATTCTCTTTCAGGTTCTGTTGGCTTTGCTTAAAAACAGTCCTCCTCTGCAGGCCACTGACAGTGTTAGTCTAATTATACTGCTTATTCATCTCTAGCACTTAAGGATGATGAAATTAGGCCTTATTAGTTGCTAACATTTTAATTCAGTTTATCATAAAGTGATTGGCACGTGGAAATCACAGCGCTACCTGGGATGCATTCAGTCCAGCTGCAGCTCTGCGTGGCAGTAGCACTCAAGGGCAGCTGCCCGATGGGGAGCCTGGATTCGGAGCTGCAAAGCCCAGCACCTGTCTCAGACGCAACCTTTCCCATTACAGTGCAGTTATAACACAAACGGGAATTATTTTCGTCTACTTACGGTAAACTTTGGATAATATCTGCGGTTCATATCCATCTTTAGAAAAAGGTCCTTGTTTTGTGTTTGTTTGGTTTGGGGTTTTTTTAATTTAACCCATATGTGGATTATTCCACTGCTGTTAGGATTTTTAGAGTTCCTATTCACAGACTAAAAGCTCAGAATTTCCCCAAACCTACCCCATTTCTGAACCTGTATATCCAAGGAGACTTCATCTAAGACTTTAAACCAATCCGAAGATAATACTTTTCATTCTGTAGCAGCCAAACTAAACACCCAATAAACAAGTTTCCAAAGCACAAAAATGTATTTCAGCATCATTATCGTACTGGAGAATTTGAGATTTTAAAAGAATAACCGGCATGAGTAGATGACCTTTGTCAGGTTGCCAAAAATGTCTTTTTGGAAAAATACACTTTTATGTTACAACATGGATTTCTTTATGTGAAGAATGTACTTTATATACAATGAGATATAAGAGCAGAGCATACAGAGGAGGTCAAAGTGAAGGACGCCCGGTGACCTGAGAATGGGCTCTCTCCGGGAGAGGACACGTGCGGGGGAACTCTGCGTCCCTGGGTTTGGATGTCCCTCCCCCCGTGCAGATCAAACGAGCTATTTTTAAACTGTGCATGCCAGCGCATCTGTCCTTCGCCCGAAGTCAAAGCAGAGACCTGAAGAGCTGTGATGAAGCTTGGCTTCATTAATGGCTGAGGGCGTTTCTCTCTGGCCCGCCTTGAGCTATTTTCTTTGGAGAGAAGAACCATCTCCTGTCGACCCACTTCGACAAGAGAAAATTTGGGTCATGCAAAGTGGCTCTTGCTACTCCATTTAAATTACAAGAATAAAGACAGCAAAATTGTACATTCCTGTAGACACGTTGCTTTTAGCTTTACCAGCTTATGGCAGCTCTTGAGCACAGATTTGTTTAGAGAAAACACAATATGGCCAGAGTGTGGGAAAATTCAGTAGCATACATTAGTTCCTGAATTTGTTGATTATAACCATAAAAACTTCTGATATTTCTAAGCAAATATGCCACACTAGAGAAAGCAAAAATATTTCTCAATGACATTTTATTCATGGAAAAGATAAGGTCTGATACCACATTTACACCACTTCTCTTAAAAAAATAGAGATGGTAAAGTTCAAAAGAAGCTTCTAAGATTCCAAATTATTTTATACTTTTGTCCTGACCTTTTTTTTTTTTTTTTTAATATGACATTGTTTGCTTTTCACATTAATACTGTTAAAAGGCTTGGCAGAGGTTTACGTTGTAACAACCAGGTTACACAGGTCAGCTGTGTCTGAAGTTTTGTTTTGGGGTTGGGTTGATTACAACCAGCTGGTTTTGGATTGTAGAATGGCAACTGATGGTCTCTGATGTTCATGACCTTTAATACCACCCTGGGGCAGGACTCTGCCGATGGAAGAGGGGGCTCGTCCTGCACAGATGCCCCTGCTCGCCCATGAAACGAGCAGTATCAATAACTGGAGCATCGCTCCCCAGGATGAGCACTTGCTCTTTAACCATCCCCATTCTCCTCATCCTCTGCTCTCTTCCTCTCTAGTCTGGCAATGTTTAATATTATATGAAAGCTTGATAATATTGGTGTCACTTTTTACCTTTATTTGAGGTGAATTACTTCAGTTTCACTTATTCTCCTCCTCTGGAGAGGAGTTTTGCTGTAAACAAGTGACTTTTGGACTCTCATTTTGTGAAAGTGTTTTCAGGATCCCAGAGGATATTTTGGATGGTAAAACAAAAGTGATGCTTGAGAAAGGAAAGCCCTCGAATATCGGAGGGCTCGCCATTCATTATTTCAAAGTCTTGAACCTTTTAAAGCAAAAGAAGCATTTAATTCAGAGACCCTATGGGGCTTTTTTATTTTTTTTAATATTGCTGAAGTGCTCTGCTACCTTTAGCAACAATAATTTTAAAAAACTCCAGAATATAAAGGCGGCTAAAGCCTCCATTCTGCTAGTAAAATCCAACTGTGGGTTCCTGATTCTACTGGGAAAAAAAAAAAAAAAAAAAAAAAAGGAGAGAGAAGAGACATTTCTCTTCAGGTAGCACACCCCTTCACTTACGTGACCTTTGCAAAAGTTTAAAACAAATTACAAGGAATCAAGAGCTTAAGGATACCTCTTTGCTGCTCTGAAGTTAGAACAATTGACTAAAACTAAAGGGTATGTTCTTTTCCCATCCTTTCAGAGAAGTTAAGGAGAAAAAAGATTAGCTGTTGTGCTTCTGACGAATGTTTCTGCCAATTTAGTCCTAGAGTAAGTGTGGAAAGAACGTTATACAGTGCACAGAAACCTAAAGCAAAGATGAGAAATTTTGCTTAATTTAGGCATTTACTACATTTTCTTAAACTTTGGTGGAGAAGTGTTTGAGTCCAGAAGACAAGTTAAATACATGCTGCTGGGTGACCACAGCCAATCTGCACTGGTTAGAAAGATTATTCCTTAATTTCTGTTAGCTACAGGGTCTACAAACCAGGAAGAGGTAATAAATCCTTGGGAAAGACAGGCACCAGCAGACTGAGGTGTGCTCTGCCTCCAGACTGCATCCTGCTCAAAGAGCTACAGCCATGTCTGCTCGCCAACCCTACTGCAAAACCCGGGACGTTTCCTAAGCAAAGGCAAGAGCCCTGTCCCAGGAGTGCTGCAAGACAGCAGCCCATGAAAACATTTCCAGCAAAATCGTCTGCACTTACAGCATGCATATGTAAGGGAAATTATATACAAAGAAACAGAAAAGCTTTGCTATTTATATCCAGCTAGTTGGGATTTGAGCACATTTACCATAAGAAGTCCTTTTCCACAAAGCCCTTCACAGTTTAACCTGGTATGCTCTGTGATATTCCAGCTGTCAAACCAGATCTCCATCAACTTTTTCTTCTTTACTCTTGACCTGAGTTTCTCTAAGAACATGCTTTTAAATTAGATCCCATGAGAAACATGACAGTAAATTCTGAGTTTCATGATGGTTATAGAAGTTGCCATTGTTTTCCCACCATTATAGTGATGTTTGAGACGTTGAAGGAGAGGAATCATTTGTTAGTTCTCTTGTTATCTGCTTTCCGCTCACGAAAGGAAACACAGGAGGAAATTTATTGACACCCTTGACTAATAGGGTGTTGCTTTCTTCTGCAAGAATTAATTTATCCTATTACACTAAGACATCATCACACATTTGGAATCTGACTCCATGCCCGGTTGCACCGATTTTGTGCCATGGAGATATCACTTCCCCACGTCACAGATGAAAGTGATGCTCAGGATTTCTTTCATAGATAATATCCTTCTATATAATAATTCTGAGGACATGTCATTAGCTTGTGTCAGGTAGGAAGAAAATGAGGGAGGAGGAAGTTTTTGTTCCATAATGCTGTATTTCAGTCATTTAGTCTTATTGGTTTTGTGCAGTCAGGAATGAAAGATGTAACTTCAGGCTTGCTATTGCTTGGGTTATATATGACTGGGGAAGAAATGAGAGCAGAAAACCCACAAATCTGCAGTAGTGGGAGCAGAGCCGAGGATCTACATATTTAAAGCTCCTAAATATGCAGACAAGTACTCAAGAGAGGCCCAGGACTAATTCCAAGTTTTTGTCTGTCCCTTTGATCCAGACAGAACATTATTAAATGGACATCTCTCTCTCCCCCTTTCCCCCATCCATCATTCTCAGCTGTAGAGTTTTCCATGCAAATAATTATATGTCCTTAAATACCTTCTTCTACCGACCTTCTCCACTCTACCTATGGTCTGCAATAGTCATTTGCTGAGTTTTGTGCTAACATATAGAGATGTTTTCACGTGGTTTATGGAGCCTGGCACAAAGAGGAGGAAAACATTTAGATTCAGCAGCAGGAATCCAGCCCCGATGCAGGACAGGGGAGACTGACCTTTGCTCAAGTCATTTTGCCCTTTTCTTCATTGCCCAAAACTCATCCTCTCTGTAATTCCATGACTCAGGGTAATTTCACGCGGTCTGCAGACCCTGCACTCTTACTGTGACACTTTGACACTGGAACATTATGAGCACAATACGTTGCAGCAATAAAAGCCCCACTGAAGATCCAGTTATCCCAGCAAGAAACTGTTTACAGAACTGATATAAATAATAACAGTGCCCAAAGTACTCTTTGGTTGACATTAACTGTGGCTACAGCAGGAGCTTGTCATGGCTGAACAAAAAGGACGTGTCTTTTCAGCCTAAAAATACTTGGCGCACAGACTGCAGCAAGAGCAAACCACTTCAGTTTCACCACAAATAAAGTCATGTTAGTCACTGCATTTAATGCATCCAGCCCTCAGGGTGACTTCTGTGTTGGCATCAGTCAGATATATTGTTTTATACTAAACATTCATTTGTAAGATGAAAAACACAGCTTTTTTTTAGCAGTGAAGAGAAACTTGTTTATTCCAGCTATTTTGGCAAAGCTCTCCAGCAGGCCCAAAAATCCTACAGCCAGTGCTTAGGATTTGAAAGACTTTGGATGCTCAAGCAAGATTCAGGATGATGCAGCCAGTAGGCATCATAATATCTTGCCAATATATAGCATGCAACACTGCTTGTGTTACAAAACGCTTCCCAGTGGTTTTCTTCACCAGTATTTAGAGTATTTAGGGTATTTTGGCCTTTTTGCGAAGATATCATACCAAATATAGGCAAATAAAATATATGCCTCATTTTTGAGGAGAAAAAGTGGCTTTGATCCCTTAAGCTGACCAATCCCACCAGCATAATAAAGGTAGCAGCATAAATAGGCTTCCCATTAAACCCAGCAGGACACTCTGCAGCCAGGGAGCGGGGTGTGAGTAAAGCGAAGGTATACCTCCCTGAAAATCTGAATGCCAGTTACATTTTGAAAGGGTCACTGGTACTTTACATTAGTTTTCCACTTAGCTTTTCAAGATGACAATTTCAGCGCGGTGCTGACCATTGACTAAAAACAATTTGAACAACACAGGAGTGGGAGTGCTGCATACAAGTGACTGTAATGGCTTTGCCTCATCATTATGCGAGAGCATTTATAGGCAAAGACAATAGCACTAATTCATTCATTCAGAAACAACCCCAGCCCTTCCAAGTATGCAATTAAAATCTTTGTCACTTTATATGGAGCAAAGAACTAGTGTTTTACTGTGTAGTCACCAAGGTGTAACGCATCTTATTTGACTGATTACGGCACTGAAATCCACAAAACAATCAGGATTCATGAATATTTTTGTGGCTGTTGACCAGATCTGTGAATTGAATTACTTTGCAGACAGTGAAAAAGTCACCCAAATGATAAGTGAAGATGCTTGATCAAGTCTAAGCCGGGAGGTGTGGGCGGTGTGTGTGAGGAGAGATACTGGAAGGACCCTCCTGGGTCACTTTGTCCCCTGAGAGGCACGTAACTGCATCACTTGGGTCAAACATAATTTTAAATTACTTTCATCTTTTACTGTGCCAGCTCCTGCAAAAACTTCTCAGAACCATGCTGCTCCCAGCTCCCATTAATTTATGGCTTGTCTATACTTGTTTGTTATCACCATGGTTTCAACTTTTAAGTTAAGAGGTTCTTCCCTTACTCTTGCCCCCCATCTATATAGAGCAACCTTCAAAGATTCCACTTTGCTGGGCCAAAAAACTATGGGTTTGGCTCGTTGAGTTTCATCCTGTATGATACTTTCTCCTACAGAATTATCAAACTCTGCACTTTGCTCTACGGTTTTCTTCAGCTTGAATCCATCCATTTTGACTATGAGGCACCAATGCTGTATTCAGTTCCCTTCCTGATGATTTCCACAAAGACATTAATGCCTCTGTATATATGGAGGAAATATTTCAGCTGTTTAATCTTACAGTACATTTGGTTTTTACACAGCCATGCTGTTTTAGTGGTTCATAATCACCCTGTGATCAAACCCCACGCCAGAATCTTTCTCCTCATTAGACATTTCTGGCTGATGAGTTTCTGCCTTATAGCGCCAATCCTCGCTGCAAGTCCCTAAGCCCGTAATCAATCTCCCTGGTTTTAAAAAAAATAAATATCAATTTTCCTTCCTTTTCAGATTTATTTTATATCCACGGAACAGGTAAGCATATCTGCAGGCCTTGTGTGCAATAGTTTTTCACACATGGGAGGGATGCCAATGGCAGGCAGGTTTTATACCTCTGGCACAGAGATGCTCCAAGCGTCTCTCATCAGATACTCCAACAGATTACCCTCTCAGATTTGCCTTTCAGAAGTAAAATATTAGCTAGAGATTTCATCTTTCTTACTATTTTTTAATTTAAATGGAGTTAATCATGTCACTTAGTTAAAGGCTATTTTCTCTAGGAAATCTACAAACACAGGTGTAGGGAAAGCACTTCTTCCCTGTGGGTTCAAGGAATGTTGGATACGAAATCCATGAGCTACTACAAGGAATAATTAGGCTTCTTTTTGTATTACCTCTAGTTTTTCCTCTGACATTATCCACAAAGTTGCCTCCCCATCACAACATCATTCCTACTAACAGCCGTATTCCCATTTCCAAGATTTTTAAGAAAGGCCTGTGAAGACGGTGGCTTTTTTCACTATGCCAGCAGCAACAACTAGTTATCAATACAGACTATGCAAATGAATAATATTTACCATCTGCAGGGCCAGGTTTTTGCCAGTGACATTAAGGTGCTTAGTGACATGAACAGACATTCGTTAAAAGCCCTCACACATATACACCGAGTCTCATTAAAATCAATAGGAGTTACAAGCTTCACCAACCTGCTGGTGTGCTTTTGGAAGACCCATAAGGCACCAACCTAAAAAACCAACCAAACGAAAAATCTGTGACATCTATTCTGAGATACAGTTCAGTACATGAAGAGCTGGAGGGACAGGAGGGGGCGGGGAAGGGGAGAAGAGAGGTTTTAAAAGTTTTTCAATGTGAGTCTTATTGATCTAGCTCCAAATTATCATGGATTTACTTGCTACTCATAGCCTTGACTTCTGTCTTCTCAAAAGAGAATTTTGTCATCCTTGGGAAGGACTCGCAGTACTGCTGCTGGTGAAGGGGCACCAGCTGCAGGGCTTTTATTTCACTAAATCCTCAACTCTAGCCATCCAAAAGCCACACAAATCAAGTAAATCCCCATGTACTCTCCTATTACGTGTTCCCACTTCCTCCCTGCATGTCTCCTTTATGGGACAGTGTGGTGGAACCAGGGCTATCATGGAGAGCGCTGCAGTCCATGGAGGAACCTCTGGGGTCCATCACCATCAGCTCATCCCTCTGCCCTGCTCATAATTCAGTGCCAAGCATAAAGCAGGCACTCAGCACCCCTGCGTCAAACCCTGATGGGTATAGTGTGACAAAGGCACTTCGGTGGCAGGCTGGCTCGCTTTCACGTCCAGGCTATTGAAGAGCAGTCGGAACAACAGAAGATAAATAACCAGATGCACGGCCACAGGCGCATGAAGGCATCTCACATTGAGTTCCGTACTCCAGAATGTATATGGTACTTACTGGATTAAAGACAGGGAACACAGCACCGCTGACAGCTTTTCTTAAATATTGCGAGTGAATTTACTGGGTTCAACTCAGGCAAATGCTTTTAAATGCAGGCACTCACTCAGGCAGCAGAAAGGGAACAGAGGAACAAACCATGCCTTGATCTGCTCCTGGACTAGTGCAGCAAAGCAACAATTTAGCCTCAAAAACATATCTTTTTGTCAATACAAAACCACACAAAACAGAAGGCTCCAAGTTAGGAGGTGGGGATTTTCTTTCAAGGTAGAAAGGTAAAGCTCAGAGGGGAGATAATTTTGGCAGCAAAACCTGAGGAGAGGCAGATTTTGTGTTTTTCTTTGTGAGCGTGGGTGCGAATCATTTGATATGCAAGTTGAACATACACAAGAGGACACCGTTCTCCCTGTTATTTCCAGGACAATTAGTGGATGCAAACAGACTCTTTCCCTCCTTCATCTTCCGCTGACCACATGGGAAGCTGGAGACACAAGCCTTGGCTTGGGGTGGGATGAACATCTGGGCTAGTCAGGACAGCTTCAGTGGAGGCTTGCTTTTGCCAAGAGTGTCAAGGAAATAACTTTGTGTCAAGGAAAGAAAACAAAGGGAATTTCTGGAAAAGCTATGCCTCTGCATATTGAACAGATTCATGTAAAATAAACCCAGTTCAAATATTGTTTTTAGTTAACTCTTTTTTTTCTTAACAGAAAAACAAACAACAGTAGCACATGATAGAAAGGAGGAGCAAGAGCCTAACTTGAGCAGCAGACAACGCAACTTGTTTGAGATCCTGAGAAGTTTGTAAAATAGAAAGTTTCTGGAAAGCCTTCACTTTACAAAACACAAGGGCCCCTGCCTGCTCCAGCAACCACCTTGACCATGCCACCAAACACACAGCAAGTTTAGCAATGAGGGATGGCAATTTCGGTTTCACCATATAAAGAACCCTGTCCAGCATAGCTTCTGTGACATATTTTAGAGCTACTTACAGTTCTCAGAAAACATAATTCAGTCTTGGACCCCAGCCCAAAGTCTCCAAGACCTCATCCCAACTCCCATCTCACACACCTGTGCCTGAATTGGGGTGCCACCTCCTGTCACATATGAACATTGATATTAAAGAACCTGCCTTTCACCCACCAGATAAAGAATTGCCAGCACAACATCAGACCACCATCTCATTCAAGACAGATATAACTCTGTCTTTCCCCACTCAGCACTGTTGCCTTTTTCTTCCACGACACAGGACGGGAGTTAAGCACAGCTGATCTAACAAAAGATGTATAGGAGAACAGAAAAGGGCAACAACACGTTAACAGCCATACCTGCTCCCTGACACGAGAGCAAACCTTCCTGTCCCTGCAGCATTTATGAGTGCACTTAAACACATGGATCAGGGACTTCTGGTAGCAGCTGAAAGGCCTGTTAGGATCACTGCATCATTTATGAGTGCAACTGAGAATATTAGCTTATTAGCACAGGGTCTTTCTCGTCAGATGAGGCAGAGGCTGCGCTGTCTGTCAAAGCCAATCGGCCTGTACACATCTGCAGGAAAAAAAAAATATCTGTGGATAAATAGATCTAAAAGTTTTCCGTTGGTGTGGGCTTCTAACCTTTCAGTAATGCCTGAATAATACTCCTCCATCAGTAACGTCCCAAAAGTCTCCCAGGACATTTGAAGGTGACGTACCTATTATTAAATAGTTGTTATTTGCCCCAAATAAGGCCAATTTAAAAGCCAAACCATAAATGCTCTTTCAACTACTTTGTCTCATTTACCTGAGCAGCCCCACGCCTGAATGCCTGAAGGGGCTTTAGCTGTGGGAGAAGGAAGATGAAGCCTTTTCTGCAGTAAAATCTCGGTCCACAGCAGCTGTACGACTGCAACCTAATACCTCAGTGCTGCAACACAGATGTATCTGGTGTCTGTGAAGACATGCTGATATATTAATGGCTGGATTTACTTATAAACGAAAGCTATCAGGGGTGGGGACATTACTTTATGGTCTGTTTTGCACTGACTATAAAGGCTTCCTAATAGATGTCTGGAGCTGCTGGGTATTACTGCAATATACATAATAAATAATAATATATCACTTTAAATGTAAACAGAGGCATTCCACATTGAAGTGCCTTTTCAAGTGTGTTTGAGATGCAGCACTATTATAGTTCACACTTGAGTAGCCTACCCTTGAGGTAACAGAGACATAGATATGAGCTGTGACATTTAAATTAGCAAGAAACATCAAACATAAATAAAAAAGTCATCTTTGGTTGTTTCTGGAAGCTGATCATCCAGCAGTGTGGAGCACCAGACTTTATGTTCTAGGTAAACATATGTGATTTAGTGCAGAAACACTGTAATATTAAACATATTAATGCCTGTTCTCCAAGTTGCTTTCCTTAGACCGTTTCCTGTTCTGCTGAATTGTCATCACAGAGAAAAATTGCCCCAAACTGGGGAAAATTCCTTTTTTTAGGAGCTGCTGTACACAGCAAAATCACGTCCTTTCACAAAAGTCTGGACAACACTGACAATTTTGTCACTCATGCTTGAAAGCTCAGATTTTTCCCTTGAAAAGACAAGGCCAAACAGGGCTGAAGGGGAACTCGTTACCTGGGGGGTTGATAGAGAGAGGTTGTGACCACTGAACAATTAAAAGTCATTTCACTTTTACAGTTTCATTGGATTGTCTCTGGTATTCCCTCTCGCATCGAGTGCCACTGTAGAAACCCTGGCTCCATTCCCAGGCACTCACTGGTTAGTAGGCTGCATCTCAAAGCATCACCGAGCCGGCTGGACCGAACCAGCAGGTAGCCGAGACAATTCCCACCCTCCTGCCCCTCACTGGTCACACTGCTCCGTCACTCTGGGACCTTGGTGGCTTCATCCAGCAGAAGGGAGAGGTAAAGGGAGGTGGAAAAAAAGGAGCAACACCCCAGCCCCTCCTTGGGTGACGGCATTATTTTTGTCTATAGAGAGAAAAGAGCAAGTGCCTTCTTCCCTGACCCCAGCAACAGCCCCCACCTTCCAGGGCAAGCCCCTCTGATGTCCAATGGTGTTTGCTCTTCTGCTTTGCTGTTTGGTTGTTGTTTAGTTGGTTGTTTCTTTTCTTACTCATGCAGCCCGATCTGTCCTTATTTCAATTTAAACCTATCCTCTCCAGTCCTATCTACACAAAGACTTTTCAGATGGAAGGTTCTGCTCCACTCTAAGACAACATTCTTCAGGTTTTTGTTTGTAACAGGCTTTTTTCCCCGCACAAAACCTGTCCCCTTGGCCCTCCCCTTACCCACTCCACTCCGTGCTGAGTTTGATGAACTTGCCTAATGTTCTAACACCGGAGCGCAATTTTCCAGCTGGTTTTGTGCTTACCCTGTAAATGTTTGCTTATGGTAACGTTATGTGAAACGAGCTGGCTACCCACAAGGTTTGTTGCTGCTATACATGAAAACTGAATGAATTTATCATGACTCCTTGATAATTATTTTTCTTCTTCTTATCTTCTATATGCTTACAAATATGCTGTTCAATTGCTGCACTGCTGGCAGCGAGAGTTAACACACTGGATTAAATAAAAGGTAACAATAGCAGGAATAATTGAACAACAGAGATATACACAAATGTGTAAAAACTATGTTGTATACATACATGTACACTCATACACGTGTAGCACCTAGGTAAGCTTAAATATAATGGAGGTGCCTCACGCTCTCATCTTGTCATGTATTTGTGGTATTTAATTTGTATTTAATTTAATATACAGGTCATGTCAGCCTAGGCCAGCTGGAAACAGCTTGTCTCGAACTGTGTGGTCCAGCTTTACTCTGTCAGCTCAGCATACCTAACCTGCTAAAAGTCCTGTAACTCAGGTAGGAAATTCAACCTAGGGAACGAAGAGCAGATTCTTCTTGATCTCCTCTTCAATTCAGAACACAGATCTAAACTGAAATGCTCAGCTGAGGTCTCCATTAGTGCCAAAACAACGTTGTGAACTTTTTTATTGAGAGGAGGAAAAAGTCACGGAAACATTTCTGGGAAGCCGGCAGACGTGGCAGTCCAAGCTGAGACCCAGAAGCCGCCGCAGCGGCTTGGAAGCAAACCCCATCCCAGCTCCCAGGGGCCAGCTTTCAGGATGGATGGATGCACAGGGAAGAAACCAGACAGGCTTGTCTGTTGTCTCTACAGCAACGTGCATTTGTTTATCATGGATCCAAGAACACTCCTCTGGAGACCAGTCACAGCCAATTAAATATGAAATAGGTGAAAGAGGTGAACTAGGACACATTAAGACACATTAACCCACCAGGTCAGCACCCTATCTGTTTCTCAGTGTGCTTTTGGTAGCTGCCTGGGAAGACTTGAAGGGCTCATCATGGATGATGACATTCATGACCAACCCTTAACTCCCAGCTAAACCTATGTCTCCCACTACCATAAAAATGATAAACACAAGGAAGTTGCAACTTTCTTTTTTTTTCTACTGCATTAATCAGGAACATTTTTCTTGCCCATATCAGTTTGCAAGTTTTCTTTCAACCACTCTCCTTATGCATCATTTTAAATCTCCTGGTTAGAGATACACACAACTTATCATTGTCAGCTCTGACATTTCCACAGATTTTAAAAAATTTGAGTCAGGACAAAATTTGGCAGGTCCACTAATAAGTAATACTGTTTTTCTTTGAAAAGGCCCAATTCTAATCAACCCACGGCAATATAGTGATTTTTGCATCCATTTGTCCTTGGCAAAAGCTGTATTTTTCTAGAAGGAAATTTCATCAGCTTACTGAGAGAATGAAGTTGTTTTTCAATATTCAGTCCTTCGTTCCTGACCACTTGCATTTTAGCCTTACAGTCTTAAGGGGGAGCAAATAAACTGTATTAATTAATGGGAAACAAGAGTGAGGGCTTTGCTTATGGTTAACTGCTTAGGAAAGGTCATCTTCTGACCCAGGAGAGCCTCTGCTCTCCTCTGCTGTGGTCCACTTAAACCTGGCCCAGAGGTGATGTTGGCCACTTCTTGCATGACAAGGTTTTGTTCCTGTTTGCGGGATCTGGAGCTGACACAAGAAATTTGTATCAGAAGATCATCAGATAAAAGAAGTCACGTGAGATTCACTAAAATAAGCAGGGGGAAGGAAGGTTATGTCAGCAGGACACAGTGCTTCAGAACAGCCTGGACTTATCTTTATAGTGAATGTTATCTGTAAGATTGATAAATGTGCGACGGGCTGGAAGGGGGAGAGAGGACAAAGTCATTGTACTGAAAAACTAGGCCTGGCAACAATAAAAACCCCTATAAAATAGTTAAAAACCTAATAGCTCACTAGAGCTTTTTACCAGAGCAAGTCCTCTATGTCCAATAGCTCTCTAAAGGCGTTAGAAAATGAAAGGAGTTTTAATGCACCCCTACATTTCTTTTCTTTCTAGTTCTACAAGAGGTGATGTGGCAATCTAATTATAATGTGTTGTGAACTGGTATTATGTCCTGCAAGCAAAGGTAAGAAGCTTTTTTTATCGTCCCATTATGCAATTGTTGCTACTTTTTACACTTGATTCAGCTTTGGTGCAATAACTCTGTATTGTAGCCTACTCTTTTTTTTTTTTTTTCTTTTTTTTTTTTTTCTCCTTTTCACCATTCATTGTCTCACAGCAATAAAACACGCTGGGCGAACAAAAGCACGTTACGGAGACAGCATATGAGCGCAGCCATTCATTAACATCTTGCTTTCTCAAAGAGCATGCAAGCCCCAGAGGAACCTGTGGCAAGGTGGTGGGGATGGTTTAGGGACGTTTTCTCCTTGTCTTAATGTTAAGAAAAACAAAAGGTTACCTAACTAATAACAGCGGTCTCCACCTGAACTACGCATACCAACAGCCCTGGGAACTACCCAGGCAATTGCTGGCAGATGAAGTAAGCCACCACTCAAATCCTATTCTTTTTATATAAAGCCCTCACCCTTTGTCCTTTTCAATTATGTATGGTCATGTTCTTACAATAGCTTCTGCTGTCACTGTGATTTAAAGATAAGGTTTATTTTAAAAGATCATTTGTTTCCAGTGCCAACATAGCTAGTCTACCCAGATAAATAAGTGCACATTTTTTGAGACCCCCCCTGGATTTCTTTCCTCCTTCCCCACAGCCTGCCACCTCAATCTCTTACTAATCATTTCAAGGCTATTCGGAAGGTAGTCCTTGCATAATTTTTAGCTTAGCATAAAAAACTGCCTAATTGTTATTCATTTGGCTTGGCGGTTATTATACACCGAAGTGACCTCTGCTTCTCCGTTAATTATAAATAGTTTTGTCTATTGGATAAATTGAAGTGAATTAGTTCAGTTTTAACATCTTATCAATAATTTAAACAGCCATTTCAAACAAATAAGATAGGAAGGAAAAAAAGACCCCAAAAAGCCAAAACCAGAACCAACCTTATGCAGAAAAGGCCAACTTCTAAGTGTAAAGCCCCAACAATTTGTCGATTTAGTAGTGAGGGCAGAGTTTAGTAATAATGCTAAATGCAGAACAGGTTTTAGTTTTCCACGCACTCAGGCCTGTACATTTGCTGTGGAGCAGAAAGAGTTTCGAGGTCTGGTCCCTGCCTGGCGCGGCAGCCCATTAGCTGTGGCTGCCCAAGACACCTGCCTGCCCCGATTACCATCAAAGCCAAGCGGCAGCAGCGGTGCCGGCAGCCCCGGCACAACACCCCTTCCCTCCACGCTCAGCTGCCGCCAAGCAATTGGGCTTCTGCTAGGCCACGCTTAAAACAGAGCTCAGAAATGGCTTTATTCTTAAGCAAGGTCGCGCTTGGGTGAAACGCATATACCAGGTTGATGGTATCGTCGAGCCCTGAAGAAACAACATCTCTTTCTTTCTGCTAGGAAACATCAGCCAGAATTTCTTTGCGGTGCAAGGTAGGCAACTGCGCCTGATAAGATAAGCTCTAGTCATAAAAAATACATACAGCATAAGGTCAGGTTTCATTTTGTTCTGTGATTCATTTTAAGCCTCTGGAGAGGCCATCCAATGTAAAGCCTTCATAGAGAAAATTGCAGGAGGCTAAGCAAAGGGAAGGGGCTAAGCACCGATTTATCCATGTAATTCTATTATACGCAAAAAGAAAGCGCTTTTATTTACAAATGACTTGTAAAGGTGAGCAACTATGACAGAAGATTTGCTATAATGGATAATACTGCTCGCCTCATGGAGCCCTAGCAAAGCTCCACCAGCCTGGTGTCCAGTGTTGGATGTTGGGTGAAATAGCGGGTGGGAGCATCACCACCTTTCGGTCTTTGCCTTCAGCAATTCCCTATGGCATGAAGCCATCTTCTCTCCCCCAGTCCCTCTGACATATCCAGGTTTTATCTCAATCTTTAGTTTTGTCTGGGTTTAATTGCTAACACAGCTTAATGAAAGCATAAGCCAGTGATGCACAGACCCACTCCCTGCCTCGGACGAGGGCACACACCAAATGTCACACGAGCGTGCCCAAGGTCAGTCCCACCTTGGAGAGATACTATCGGTTCACCACAGCCATCACCAACTCTAAGGTCAAAACACACTGAAAGCACTAGTGTTTATCACTGTTAAGTGTCCTCCCTTTCCTCTTAGCCTCCTACCCTGGCCAATGCTGGCAGAGGCATGCTATATCCCCAAATCCCCCCTGTGTCATTCTTCAACAATTCTTCAGGGTTTCCCGAACCTGGAATATTTACTCACAGCTATGGTGCTTCCCTCATCTCACTGAGCAAACTGCTGGACATGAAATGCCAAGACCAGCTGCACAAAACAGAAGAGACGTAACAGAAATATGTGTTGACGAGCGGTAATACCACTGGTTGGGTTCAAAGCAATTTGTAAGTAGGAGAAAGCTATTTCTGGCCAGAAAAATAACAGATTTGCAGAACCTTGTTCAATCATTACATTTCTTTTCCTATATACTTAATGTATCTTTCATTCACAAAAATACCTTTTTCCTCCTAACATTTGTCATCCCCAAAGAATATGAAATTAATTTAAAATGCAATCAAGCAGAGCTGTTATGGATGCCTGTTTACTATTTTGGGCAAAATTTCACCTACTATGATACTGCACATAAAGCAAACCTGCCAAACGTAAAGGGACCTTTTTGCTGCTCTATGAGGAAGGACAGAGCAGTGGCAGACAGAGCCTTAATAATCATAAACTGTTGCCTTGAAAAGTAAACTAAAAGCAGCAATTACAAAACTTAATGTAAGTGTGAGACATTAAGGAACCAGGAAATATCTAAAATATCCGAAATGCAACAAAAAAGTAATCCTGAGAAGAAGTCTGAGTCCTGCTCAATCATAGCGAGGCTTGGAAAGCTAGGAGGACACCCGACGTACCCCCAAGGAGTTGTCACAAGCCCCAGCCCAGCCCTGCAAACAACCAAGACTATCAGAAGATAAAGAACTTCCAAATGTATTTGTTCTCCACATTTAATATTAATCAAAGAGCATTATGTATTTCATACATCACTTGATTATCCTAGCTGCAGGGAAGAAACGCTGGCTTGATAGAAGCAATGCAAAACAACATACATAAATGTATAAACCAATAATAAAATGAAAAAGCAATCTGTTGATTAAACAGAGGGTCTTTTGAAGCTGGGATTTAGTTTGCAGCAGCGCAGGAAGAGTTAGGTTATTGGAACACCCCGCAAATGTCAAAATAGAGGGTCCTGATCCCACGTGGCAATCCTTGCACTTCACTGTTTATTTTGGTCCCAGAGTTTGGTAGCAGCTTCCCAAATCATGGACCACATCAAAGGCTGCCAGGCCGTGGGCTGGGGCAGGAGCTCTGTACACTGCTCCCAGCTTTGCCTCTCAGCCACCTGGTCACTCACCCCACAGAAGTGACCTCAGGGGTAAGAACATGGAGCATTTGGAGACCTGGACAGAAAAAGTTTGATGTAATTAGGACTTCACTGTTGTTAATAATGTTGAATTTTTATTTATTTTTTTAAAAACGTTGCTGTTTTCAGCTATTTGCTGTTGTTCCACAGTATGACAAGGAAAATGGAATGTATCTAGTGCTGCAAACACTTCTCCATCACAGCCATGGGGGGTAAATTGTGCTACTTCTGCGTACTGAGATGAGTGATCTCAGCTGTACATGTATCCCTGTATGCTGGGTTTAGAAAACATTTAGTAATGATAATCCTAAAAGAAGCTGCTAATTCTATCACTATAAATGTGTTCAGGACTGAGATCCAGCTGAAGGAGGATCACTTCATTTCTTTCTAACCTTTTGTTATTATTGTGCATGTTTTGTTTATTGGAACTTCATTTGAGATTGACCAAATCCAGAATTTTCTGGGGCTTACACTGTAGCAACACAAAGTATTAGACAGCATCAACAGACGGGAAAACACTCACCTTGCCAAACTAAACACTTCTTTGTATGTTTTTTGTAAATGTTTTTTCCTAGATAAGACCTTGTGGCGGTTATTTGTAGATTAAACACAAGGTGAGTCGCTGTACTAAGCTAACTCCACTCCATTTGCCCAAGTGTCCCCAAGCACTGTGGGGACCATCAATGGGGAGGAGGGGGGAATGTTGCCTTTTCTTTTGTTATTATTTTGGTTTGGTTTTTCCTAAGTCTGCCTCTCTGGTGGCCTCACACGTCCTGTTATTGTTATAAAGACACAACATCCCATTTCCATCTCACCGTGCAGATCGGGACTGCCCCGGGGAGCTGTGCTGGCCGAACTGCACTGCCCCGCGCTTGTTTATGGCAGGGTTTATGCTCACATATATACCATGTATGCGGAGGGGAACCTTTTGGACAAGGACAGTGTAATTCATTTTGAAAAACATCTTCCTCCTGTCTAAGAGTTCATATAAATTGAAATTCCTCAAGGGAACCAGGCATGATATTTTTCATTTTCTCAGCATCCATAAGGTTTATTGTTAGATTTATTCCTTTATTATTATTGATTATATAAGGGCTGAAGACAGGACTGAGTCGGAATCTAAACTTTTTTCTTTTTTCTTTTTTTTTAAATGTAGGTTACATGACAGAGCTATTGATTTTCAAAATAAAAAGCATGCTGAAACGCGAATTTTTCAAACAAATTTTGGAGTCTAGCATGCAGTGCTCATTCACCTGGGTAACACCTGACCCGTCGTTCTTTCTTTATTCAGCCCCCGCTGACTCACTGTTTGGGATTCTGGTTTATCTCCCTGCTCCTGCTTGGTTAAACACCATCTAGTGCCACAGCCAAGAATCACACCTTAGAGCAACAAAAAAACCAAACCAAGCCAAACAACCCAGCCTTTCTTATATCAGCAATACCTAAGAATTCCAAAAAATCTTACATTTAACCCTCACAGTGTCGCCCTGGTTGAAAACTGAAGCAGAAGATACTGCCTGACTTGGGGGAAAAATAAAAAAGGATCACAGAAGAGGAGGAAACGGACTTAATACCCCTGCAAACAGGTACGGCTTCAGCCAAAATCACCCTCCTGCACTCAGTCACCTTCAGCCAGCAAGGCCAGGTGGGAGCGTTTGTAAATACACAATAGCATTCTCACCTCTACAAGCAGCATTTGATAAGGAGTAAGAGGCACAGCCCGTACCCAACGCCACCCCTTCGCAGGGCAGAACCCCCAGTGCCACAGCACACACACTCCGGCTGCGCTGATGCTCTGGTCATGGAGCCTGGCAGAGGCAGCGTGCCCTGCACCAACGCTACCTTCATTTCCAGAGCCAGCTGTGTAAACTAAATTAGCACCCCTCACTTCTGGCTTGCTGGCTTTAAATATTTTCAAAGCCATCTTATCGGATAGCGTTGCAGGATGTTGCTTTGGGACAGATTACAGCACACCACAAACACAAGAGATCCGGGAAGAAGGACGTTCTCTTCATCTCCTCGTTACAGAGGGGAATAAGATGCAACATGTTTAAAATCAGACTTGTTCTCCAACAATTACAACCTTTTAATATTCCTCTAGCTTAACTCTAGAGATAAATCATCATTATCAACATTCAATAGTTGGCACTGGAAAAGAACAGGGACATTTTTCTTGCTTAGGATGAGCCCTGGAGAGTCGTGATGTGTTCCCTGGCACACAGCCGTGCGCCTTAGCAGTTTTACACCTCACCCGACACATGTGCCCAGTCCCACTCATTTTTTGAAGGAGCAGGAACCGCAAGACAGCCGCCGTGCTGCTTTCGGCGCTCGGTGATTGAGTGAATCACATCACCCTTCAGACTGATCTCTTCATCACTGTGCTAAGGATAGCGAAGTCTCAGGCTTTGCATTTCACTCGTCACCTGAACAGTTTTTCTCCTGTTTGTGGTGTTTTACCTATTTCATCCTTGGACAGTAACAGAGCTCCCGCACGCCAGCACCATGCCCGCTGGGCTACACCCCAGGACTGAGCATCTTCCAACACGTGATGACTGTGGCTAGGTGTCAATCACTATGGCTCTACTGATTTCGCTCTAATTTACATCAGATGAGAATGTGGCCATCACATTCATTAAAAGAAGGTATTTGGGATGCCTGCTCCATAAAGCGATTCGAGCACACAGAGCTTCATCTGAGGTCAGCTGGGTGCTGCAGTAGTTATGGTGTTCATTAAGTCATTGAATATTAATAACAAATTAACACAAACTTTAAATGAGAAGCAAATTTTCACCTTCATATTCTTTTAATGAATTCCATTGTATATATTTTCAAGCCAGCAGTAATCTGACAGAAAATATTTTTCAAAAATTTCATTTATTCCATTTCTAGCTATTTTTCCTTCCCAACAACTAGAAGCCAATTCATTCCACCTTTAATTACTGCCCACAGCCACACCTGTTCCTAATATTCAAACAGAAAAATATCACTTGAACACTACAAAGTAGTTTCTCATTTACTTTTTAAACCATTAAGCAACCATCTTTTCCCGCGTACCAGTTTGAAACAGTTCTACAACCCAGGGTGGGGGAAAGTGAAAAAAAACTGCTTCTGCTTTTGGAAAGTAAGGAATCAAATTCACTCCAAATTCCTGTTTCAGCTTCTGCTTCTCTCAACTCCCATCAATCACTTTAAAATAATTGCACTGGGTTTCTAACCTGGAGTTGTGTTGCTCAATAAAGCACAGACAAGTGAGTGCTGGTGGAGAGAGGGGACATTTTAATATCTGGCATGCACGCATGTATGCCTCTGTGTTCCTGTTTTCCTTTGAACAAATGCCGTTATAATTTCTTCAAGGAATCAATAATGTCCATTGCCACAGCACTGCACTGTTTGAGATGCAGATTGCATGGGGAGACTGAAAATTTATTGCATTGTAAACGTAGGCAGAAGGTGGTAGGTAAGCTGTAATTAAAGTTTTGCTGATAATAAAAAATGGGGGAAATAAGCAGACTCCATAGTCAGTAAATGTTAGTACTGCCGCACAATCGCACCATTTTGCAGAGAAAACTGCAGCACTAGGCTTTTTTTTCTGCACAATTAGCCTAAGGAAGTGTGGTTTACATTGCAAACCCCCCAAAACGCTGGCATCCCGTGTGCCCTTGTCAAGGCTTGACACCTCCAGAGCCTTTCAAAACTTCGACTCCCAGCTCTTAAATCTCACACTAATTCTTTGAAAATTTGGTCTTATATTTTTTATTCTTGGTACATGCCTTTATCTGGGAAACTAAAATTAAGACTTTTACCATTACAGAACTGATGCTTTTTTTTTTCCCCCCCTTGTAACAGACCTAGCAGGACACAAGCTGGTGGGTGGTGAGATGCTTAATGAAGAGTCAGCAAACCTGCAAACCTTCCTGCAAGGGTTTCTCTCGCAGAGAGGCACTGGGCTGCCCAGGGGTGCCCGCATCCTTCCTCCCCACGCATGTCTCCGGAGTGCGGAGCTGCCCCTCTGCCTGCTCCAGCAAAGTTTTACATTGTGGCTGACTGTGCAAAAAGATCTAAGGCAAAAAAAAAAAAAAAAAAAAAAAAAAATTCCTGCTACCCATTTTCCTTTCCCCTCCTTTCATGACTTCTTTGATTTTCAGATTTCTGTCCTTGTCCCAGGCTTGGGATTGCTCACTACTAATTATCCAATAAAAATAGAGTTGAAGTATTAAATCTATCCCTAGTTAACCCAATGTCTTTAATAATAAAAGAGATTTTGCACAAGGGATAAATACTGTATCTCATTTTCCCACTCTTACAAGTCTCCTGTCACTCCACACTTATTAATACTGCTACTAATATACTGTTCCCAGTTAGCCACTAAAATAGTTCGGTTATTCCTATTAATTCACCAATCAAATGTGGCTGCACAATGCAATAAAAAAAAGGCTTTGTTGCTGATGGGGTTTATTGGCAGTATCTATTCATCTAATTTGTCAAGAGGTTTTCCCCAGTTTTCTGATACTACAGCCAAAACCACTCCTCTATGGAAACACGATAAGAAAGCGGTGTCTGATCCCATGCCAGATGTCACCGGCTTCTCCCTGGGTACCTGGCAGTGACTGATGGCACTAACAAGTGCCCGGCCCTCCAGGTTAAGGGTGAGTGGATGCTGCAAGAACCTCTTGCCAGAAGAAAAAAACAACTACTTTCTGGTTAAAATTCAGAATGCCTCACTTTCCGAGAAAGACAAGCAGCCTCCCAACAGCAGAATTCACCTGAGCTCCTAAAGGTGTGAAACGCCAGCGCCAGGTGCTGAGGCCACAGAGTCGCAAACACATGATTTAGTTCTATGGAAGCAAGAACTGGAGAGGACCTCTGCGTTACAAATACTGTCCTTGGCGCGCACACACACACACAGAGCGAGTGTCTGAATCAGAAAAGCCTACTGAAATTCTACAGCATACCTCCCTGGACAAAGATGCAAAACACTTCCCCACAGCCTGTAACACACCTAAGACTTTACTAAAGTGACTAGTCAAGGTGCCCCAGAAGAAGAGAACAGGAGGATGCTCGAGTTTTTTTCAACAGCAAAGAATTTGTTAGATAAAATACTCAGATGGTCCAAAGGAGTGGACCATGATCCATGCTGCAGGCAACGGGGTGATTTCAGACCAGGTAACCTCAAGGAATTTCATGGTTATTTAACCTGAGCGTCTGGCCAGGCTTTGCTGTCCATGGCCCCTTCCTCGCACGCTGCCCACCGTACAGGCGGTAGGTACGCCTGCTCAGCCACTCACAGCAGCATGGGCAGCATCACCTCCTCTAGGGCTCTTTCCTTCCAGTTGCTCTTCCTCCTTGTCAGACAGTGATATTTGATGGGATCTATCAAAAAAGGCAAAGAAACAGCAGTAGGCAGAGGTGCCAGGAAAAGCCCAACACAGTGTGCTTCCCGCTGTGGGGAAGGTTTGGGGTCAAATACCACAACAGCAAGAATTTAAAAAAGGGGAGCGCTAAGCCCATTAAGGAATTGGGCCAAGATTTTTAAACCGGATAATTTTATGACTTTAGATTCTGAATCCTAATTAATAAGCAGCCAGTGTGACTGTACAACACTGTCCTCTATTGGAAACAGCTTACCAGACCACCTGAAGCACTGCTAGACATCCTCTACCTTAGCTTATGAGAAAAAGCCCAGTCGTTAGTTAGAGCTTAGCACCTCGTGTGATTTGGCTGATGTTGGCTGAGTGGGCTTCCTCAGCCTTATGCATCACCCACAGTTGTTCCAAAGTATCATTGTGCTTTGACTTTGCTTTGTGTTTATTTGGTACTGGTAGAAGTAAAAAGGCTTTGCACAAGAGAGCCATTGAATTAATATGAGCAGATTTATTGTGCAGGGTTTATAATCTTTCTTGCACACCAAGCTCAAAATCTCTAATGCATATACTAGGAGAAAGGATCCGACAGAAACACTGCAAGGTGTTCCATAAATATCCCAGTGCCCCTGTAGATGTGGAACCCAGTGACCTTCTGGAAGGGGTGCAATTCATAACTCCACCTACTTGCAGAGATGGGACCCAGGATAAAGCATCATTTTAGAGCTACTATTTCTGGGACTTCTGGGAATAAAAAACCTGGTTCATGGATGCTACAGAAGAAGGATGACAACTCACGGGTTGCCGGGAGGATACCAGCACAGTGCAACAGCTGGCAGCCAGCTACCCCTTGTACCACCTTACCTCTCGCTCTGAAGAGCTGGGCAGCAAAGGGGTGCTTGCTGCAGCAGGGAGGAGCGAGTCTCTGTGTTAAAGCAAATGAGATGCAGAAGCACAAACACTGTCTATCTGCTATCATCTCCTCCAAATCTGCACACCCTTCCATCCTTCTTCCTCCTTCTCAAGGAAAGACTATGTTTCCTGACCTTACCACACGGTTTGCCATCCTTCCTCTCATGCATTGCTTTTATAAAATTGTATTTTTTCTCTTTTCAATCTCTAATTTCTTGTTTTCTTCAGGGACATATTTCCACCATAACGGGAGCAGACAGGGAATACTTCCCTCGAAGGCAGGCTGGTTTACCTCTCTAACCGATGCGGTCTGGGGAGGCTCGCAGGGGTCACACATCCACTGCTGGAATAGCCACAGCCCCTTCTCCAAACGGCAACCGCACCGGGGCGTGAGATGGATGGAAATAATGTGACCGCTTTAAGGATCTGGTCTAAAGCAAAGGGACATCTTCCCACTGATGCGTGACCTGGGCCCAGGTGCTTTCTGTCTGAAGAGGGCAGGTACTGTATGTCACCAGTGCCCCATCATCTCTGTCCACTCAATGCCCGTGCTGGTGACACTGTCCTCAGCAAGACTGGCTGCAGCAGGGAGAGTTCACACTTGCTATTGTGAGGGACCTTGCAGTCATCAGTCTCCGAAATTGCTTTCCACGGTGTACAAGAGATATAACAAATGGCTAATTTAATAAAATTGTGTCAGTTCATTCAGCCAGAGAAGCAAGGATAATAGCAGCCAATTCTGGAAAAAATTGGAAGTCGCTGGGAAGTCGTGGGTTCGAACTTCTTCTCATGACGGGAGCAGGGGTGCCCAGGCTTCAGCTGATCCCAGCTTTCTCATCTCCACCCGCTGCACGAGGCACCGTGGCAGAGGGAGAGGAAAAACCCAGCGGCACGGCCCCGGGACAGGAGGGAGGCAACGCTGCTAAACAGTGGATTGCAATAGGGATATGAAGCACTGCATAAGTTCCTGTTATGAGGAATTCCTCCATCCTAATACCATTAAGAACATCCACATCTCAGAACTGATCCCAGCAATCACCAATCGGGCACTCAGTGTTCCGCTGCTGCTTTCCCTGCTCTCCCTGCTAGTGCTGCCGGTCCTAAACTTACAGGGGACAAACTCCCTCTCTCCAGGCCGGCCCCAGATCTTCACTCCACCAGTGACAGTTTCAGTGTCGGTTTTAATGAACACAAGAACAGGTACACATTCAAAGTGGAGGATACCAGCAAATATGGGACCCCCACAGCAGAGACCTGAAATGGCTCCAGCTGCGGAGCGACCCGGGTGGGAGCATGGGCAGATCTGGCAGCAGAAAGCGTGAGAAGCCCCTGCACAGGTCTGCTGTGCTTCAGGCAAGGACACGCACACGCGCACAAACACGTTGAATCAAGCACCACATTACACAAAACAACACTGCCAGCAGGGCAAATTGGATTTTTCCATTGGATGTTATGGATACATAGTCGTCACCACTGCAATAGCAATCAGGGTTGAATCATCAGCTTCCACATTGCCTTAAAGGTGAAACGAAATGTTAAAGGAAAAGTCACTGGCAGAGCCCCTTCCACCTCCTTTTACCCAAGAATAACTCAGAGAAGCCTGCTACCGAATGAGCAAACAATTTGATCACATAGTCTTGTGGATGCAAGATCTCTAATAGATTTTGAAACAGTCCTCACTCAGTGACCTTTAAACAAACAAGTTGTAGTTATCATGTGTAAATTCATTATTTCCTAAAATGTTTTAATTTTATAATTAGCTTGAACAGATTGCTTGCATTCAATCTAGATTTAGAATGAAGCTGAGTGGTACGGAAGGGATCGTGTGGATGGTGCACACCAGGTTTCTCCCTTTCTCTTTTTGGCTGCACGAGTCAGTCGGGTTTTCCCCAGGTGCCTGCAGCTGCCCCAAGCTTCCTGCTGCCTTCCTTCTGCAATGCCAGAGCACAGCTCGACCCGGCTTAGCAGTGCTTCCCTCCATCCCAACCCGCTCCAAACTGTGCTGAAGGGACAACAGCCACTGGGCAACGCACCCGCACGAGACGTCACCTCCGTGTGCCAGCAGAGAAAACATGTGCCAGGAAAAACAAAAGTTTATGATGCCTGCCTGCCTGTGGCACTTCTCTCTATAGATTTTCTAGTGTTTGTTAGGTTTCCTTCTTCCAGCCAACCATGTCTTCTGATATATTTTCCTGGGAATTTTAAAAACCCCCAGTCCCCTGCCAGGATGCACTTGAAACAGGTCCAAAAGTTGCTGGGGAAGTGGAAGCAGACTGGCAGGCAGGAATCGCAGCAGGGTTTTCCTAGCCCTCTTTCCCAGGTTTTTTTTGTGGGTGTGTCAAAGACTGTTGGGGTTCCCAGGAGAGCCAACTGGAAGTCCCATTGCAGCTGCCCAGGGCACCATTCCTGTTCATAACCCACTCCCACCCCCAGATGTGTTCCTAGGGTGGCTGTTGGAGTTATGACCAAACACGTGGGATGTGTTGAAAATCCACTGCTCCTCCCTGCCCAGATTCCTTCCTGCTCCCCTTGGCCAGCTCCCTGCATCATCCTGGGGCTCCCCACTCCTCCCTGAACCCCCTCCCTTCCCCACTGCATTAGGGACCCCGGTGCATCTCTGGGGAGCAGCTGAGATGAAGTCCCTCCTTCCTGAACGCTGCGTGTTTTCTAAAGGAACACAATACCCAAAGCAAGAGCAAAGCAGCCAGACAGGCATCATCCATCGCTGTCAACACCAGTAAATGTCAAGCTGGAGTTCTGGGCAGCACCCACTGACCCCAGCAGCATCCCTTTTATCACCTGATTGCTTTGCAAGGAGGGGCTCTCAAGCATCTGATAAGGCACACATAGAAACACAGCTTCCAGATGATGAAGAAAAAAGCCCAACCCAGTCAAATCTGCTGAGTCTGAAAACTTGCAACTTCTTAGTAAAACAGCCTCAAGTCTTCCCAGCTCCTGCCAAACCCTTGGCAGCTGAACACCTGCACGCTCCATCTGTCCCTACCTTCGCAGATCACCTCCTACTTCAATCACTTGCCACCAGCCTGTCCCTCACCGCTCCCTCCAGATTACTGCTCTCTGCAGCCCCGATGGGACCAAAGCACTCCAGTCTGCACCATCGGATTTCCGACGGAATCTGCTGCAGAGTGTAACCTTGAAAAAAAAAAAAAAAAACCAAAACCAAACACTCGCCAGCAAACTGCTTGTCCCTATTCTTCATGGGTCTGCTTAACTACAAAAGCATGTGCTGCTGTTGGCTTGGCATTTAGGAGGCCTGGATAAAAATTAAAAGCTCCAGCACTGGCAGAAGTTGGAGAAGAGAAGAGGCACCATCAGTGGTGCCCCTGTAATTCCATGCTTATTAAAAATACAAGGGTTTGGGAGGTCTAGACAGGGACAAGAAGAATTGGGCATAGGTGGAAAATGTAACCTCTGATGAGTGACAAGTGAGGTTACACGGATGAATACTAATAAGAGACCTTTGAATAATTCATACTTGGGGTTCAAGGTAAAATGGTTTAACCTGATACCTTAGTAGTTGTGCTATCTTGCTGGCCTCAGGAAAATTATCTCAAAGAACAAGATCTGAACATAACCCAGGTTTTAGATGTTAATTTGTCCAGAGGTATTTAAAAATCAAAGCTCGCTCACAGTCATCTAAAAATTGCCACACAAGCACTGTAGGTCAGACGGCTTTCCTTCAGCGCCAGCCCCACAGCCTTGCCCTGTGCCCATCAGCACTTGCACCAGCAGAACTTTTCCACATTATGCTTCAGGGAAAACCTGGACCACAAATTCTCACTCAGGTGAAAAAAAAAAAAAATTAGAGGAATTTTGGTCACAATTCTCCAAATGCAAAAGGAAAACACATTTCTTAGGGGAATTTTATTTGTTTTACCATGCTTTTCCCAGGAAGAACCCAGTTTACAAACTGGGTGCAGTTTCAAAATTTAGGATTACATTTTATCCTGATTCATCTTCTGCCTTGCCAAGTCCTTCACAGCACTCATTTTAAATCTTGAAATAAACTCATCCCTTCAGACAGAGTCCCAATTAACCAGTCCTCCGAGAGAAAGCCCTCTGTTCTTCCAGCAAACAGGAGGAAACCTGGACAAACACCAAAGTTATTTTTAACTGTACTGTAACACGTTGGTACAAATTCCACTTTCACATATAGCCTTTCAAGTGGTATAAAAATGACAAGTGATATAAACTGGGAAGCAGCAGCCATTGAGGGCATCAGAAAAAACTCTCTCTCTCTCACCAGGCAGGAGATAAATCCAACATTACAAATTAGCACCATAAATATTACACACATTTGTGGTGATTTATACACTTATTTTATCTAAGCCAGGCATTTTTGCTTTCTAAAGAGGGAGAAGGATCATGAAAGAATCCCCATCCATAACAGCTGCTGCTGCCCACGTTGGGAACTTTCTGCTCACCCTTTACAATAATGTCACACAGCTCTCCAGATCTTTTTTTTTCGGTCGATCAGCACAGGCTTATACAAATGTAAATAAATCGGAGGTTTAGCCTAAAGGCGAATCTCATTCAACTCAGTATATCAGTGCTTCTGCTGCACTTCGATATCAGATTTGCAATGCAGCTGATGTATCAAGAAGTTGTAAAACCCAGACACATTTGCCTATGGTTTCCGCGTTTTTTTTATTCTTCCTTCCTCTCTTGCGAACTTCACATCACCTTTCGTACTTTATCACTGTGCTGCATAATTTCTATCTCTGCAGAACTGCTGGGCTCACTACAGCGCCTAATACAAAATATAAAATATTGCACTGTGCACCCATGCAAAAGGCCAATTTTCATTAATCACATATTCAGAAGAGTCAGTGCTCTATTGTAATAAAAGCTCAGAAACCAGAGTGTCAGGAAAGCCACGTAAGTTGGAGTTTCACCACATGACACGCTGAAAAAGTTCCCACCAGGAAAAGCTCGGCGCTTCATTTCAGCACAGCCATCAACCGGCTCCTGCTGCTGGTGGGTGCTCTGCACCTGGGTCACAAATAAAGTGCAATAGCAATGAATATCTGTCTCTCTCTAGGCAAACGCATCCTCCCTTACTCCCTTACCTGCTGGCTGCAGGGACTCTAAAATTTTGCACAGGAGGTGTTGCAGTAGGCTCCGCAGTGCGCAATGCCATGCCAGCCCACTGAGGGGATGAGCTGTTCCAATCGCCCACCGCACAACAGTAGCTTAGACATGTAGCAAATGATGCTTTTTTGAACATGGTTTAATCCCACCTTGCAAGAGGCAAAAGGGTGAGAAGTACTAGCAAATGCTTCCCAGTCTCTGAAGGCACTGAGCCTCATCAGGAGAGGACCTGGCGCATCCCCAGCTGCCAGTCTGGAGGAACCATATCGCACCAACTTCTGCTCTCACGTTAATGACTGGGTACTCATTAAATATGCCCACACCACTTTATTTGTGCCTTTTCATTTCTGAAGCTTCCAGTCTGGCAGCAGAGGAAGGACAGGCAGGACTTAAGGACAGAGAAATCACAAATTTGCATTTAGCAGGTGCAGGGCAGGATGACCCAAGAAGTCCCTTTGAAATGTTCACAATTTAAAGGTGGGCTTTCCCTGCTAGCACATCCCCAAGTTTCTGCTTACAATATTATATACCAGACTCCAGATGAATAAACCTGCCAGCTCAGGATTCTATCAGTACCCTTCCCAAAAAAAGCCTTCTTGCAAAAAAAAAACCCCAAAACACCAACCAAACACAAAACAAACAACCAAACACAAAACCAACTAACCAACAAAACAAGAAACAAACAAACAGCTGCTCAATCACACCTAAATGTCAAGGGTCTCCTCTTCCCAGACCCTCTGCGATGCTGTGGGCAGATTTTCAGTTTAATCACGCTGCACGTGCCCCCACCTCAGCAGCTCCCCGTGACATCTGAGCCGCAGCAAGAGCTGGATGAGCCGGGAATGGCACCCAAAACCCCACCAGACCCCCCACAGAGCTCACGTGCCCCAAAGCACACCGCCAGCCGAGGGCTGCCAGCCTCCGCACTTGCTGTCCATTCCCAAAAAGAAGTCGTTTCCCAAAAGAAGTCATTTTCCAAAGTGATGGCTTTAACCGAATTCTAAATTTTAATTCTATTTTACGCCGTACTGCAGAAAAGTGGACACTGAAAAATTATCTGACTGGGAGCTTAGCAATAGAAACCCATAAATCATTCTGGCAGTTATATAGTTTTGTGGTGAGGCAGCGCTTCTGGGAGTAGCTGGTAACTGACGGAGGCGCGTGTTTGGCACCGGGCGGTGCGAGGCTTCAGCCAGCGGGTACAGGGACCATCGATTCAACCGCAGCGTCCCGGCCCTCCATTTACAGCCCTTTCCCAAGGGACAGGGAAGCAGGTGTGAAGGGCTGTCACTCCCAAAGGTCATTTTGGGACCCAGTAAAGGATTTAGGGGTTAGATCCTCTGTGGGAAAAATAATAACAAAAAAGCAAAACTGAAGTCACCGGCAGCAAGAATACAGAGAGATTACTTATTGTTAATTAAATCTGCAGTGAGCACAATGACAGGAAAAAAATGGGAAATTAATTCATTGTCTATATAGCAAATGAAACTAATGGATGTTTGGGGAGTTTCTGACAGCAAAAAGAAAAAATATACCAAAACCCCCATGTGAAGCAGGAAATTAGACTGCTTTTCCAGACTCTACAAGGCCCCATTAGGCAGAACAATTAGCAAATCTTTCAACAGATAAAAATAGAAGAGCTTGTGGTCACACTGCCGCATTTTACTTCAAAAAACACTCGTGTGCACTAATTGAGTCTTCTGTAGGATTTTGCCAAATGTGTCAGCTCTATCCCCAGCTGGAATAAACTGATGGCGCTCAATGGAACTGGGACAATATATCCTAGCTTGCCTTCAATGCTACAAACAATGTTTGTTTATGAATAGATCCCTTGTGCCAAAAGATGAGCTGGTTTCGAACTTCTAAAAGATTTTAAGTCTCTTTCAGCTGCGAATCAGGAGGAATGAGTGGGAGAATTTTCTGCAAAGCTACCAAAGCCTGATTTAAAACAGGGAGAACCCAGACACCTAATTCTCAATTTAAGGAGTTGCTTCCTGAAATATTTATTTTCCCAACAAATCAATAGCTACAAATCCGCAAATCCAAATGGGTAAAACTATAGAGGAAAAAGTAGTTTGCTTTGAAGCCACTAAAACATTTGAGTTGTGCAGCTTACATTTAATCCAAAAACATTAAACGCAAGCAGAAATATATCAATACTGAAATTTCTCACAACTACCATTGTATAAAAGAGTGGCTGTGTTTGTCAGATTAACTTGCTTACTAATTACCTACTGTAAAAAAAAAGGGGGGGGGGGAAGCTAAGCACATGTAGATGTGGAACCATTTCAAGAGGGAGCTGGAAAAAATGTTATTTGAACATTTTGCATATTAATACTGCTCTTACTGTTCTGGCTGCTCTTAGATTTAATTGCAGTGGTTTCAACCACATCAGGATAATCAATCATCACTTTAAAATGTAATTAACTCCTGCAAGAAACTGGTCATGAAGGGAATTAAGAAATTTATTGTCTGAAGCTAAATTTGGGGTTCATAGATTTCTTCTACTTACAGAAATAGTCTAGTACTGGCACGTTATCTTCTAGCTCTGCACGTGTTGCTCGGGTTCTGTTTCTGCTGAGGATGGGGAGGGCTGGACCTTAGCCGGAAACACAGGGTGGAAGGAAGGACATTCTGTGGGTCATTCTGGCTTTTTAAGGTTCAGTGGGGTTTTCAGTGGGGGAGAGAGGGAAGGTGAAGGCAGATTGTCTTTGTTCTCTGGAGCTTTTAATGATTTGTAGAGTATATATTCTGCAAAGATCTTCAAGAGGAAAAGAGGAGTACAAATTTCACTCAGCGATGAAGCTGCTCACAAAGAGGCAGATCTCACCCTCGCTTGATACAGCAGTGTTTTCTGGCTCGGGGCTTACACACACTCTCCACCAAGCCCCGAGTTTCGAAGCCTGTGCCAGTGTCACCTACTTGATGCATGGCAGGTTCCAGTCGGAGAACTGGGAGTCATTTCCCACCCATGAGGACAAACCACCAAGCCAGCTAATCTAGTTGCAATAAATATCATCTTTTCACCTGTGGATGGACTACAAATCTAATTATCTATCAAATTCAAAGTACACAGATTTCTAAACCCAACTTGAAGGCCCAGTTCAGTCTTTCTTTCGCAGAAACAAAACTCATGACAAATCAGGTACATAAATCATAGCAACAGGTTCTCATCTGCCAGACAGCATCCTCATCAGCTCCCATTATGCTCTGACATATGATTTGAACGGGAGGTATAAGATAAATATTCACCAGTTTTTTGATTTCATTAAAGAGGTCTTAAAAATACCCTTGATATACACTTTAAACGAGACTGCTGCTTTGCAGCTGCCTGAACTGTGGCATTTACCGTGCAAATAACAATAAAAACAATGGAGAGAAACAGCAAAGGGATGGCAAATAAACATTACTGCCTTGCAGCTTTCACTGAACCAGAGGTAGACCAGGCATTAAAGAAAAAAAAAAAAAAAAAAAAAGGAAAAAAAAAAACCAACAACCCACAATTAAAAATATCTTTGTCTTAAAGAGTTTCTCTCAAAGCAGCAGCTCACTGAAAGCTTCTCTTGCTCTCGCTTGCAGGCACAGCCATGTCACGATATGGTTGGCCCCAGCCAGGACGATGCCCATGAGAAATCTCAGGCGAAAAGAGCAGCAGCTCTGGTTCCAGCTACGTGCCATGGCCAGAGGAGGGCTGCAAAGCCCTCCCAACAGGGCAGGGGTCTCGGGACCTGCTGCTACAAAACAGCCCAGCCTCCCCATTTTCCATGTTAGCTTACGAACAGCCACACTAGTTACACAGAGATTTTATAACAGATGGAGCAACCAGCTGGAAGTTAGATACTACTTTCCCTATAGCTGGACACATACAGAGCTCTATTAAATTTTAAATTTTAATCAGAGAATGTCAAGTTCAAAATTAGACTTAAGCCTCTGATTTTAAGGTTTGGGGAATGAAATATATTATCAGTCATAAATGCCCTTTATTTGAAGGAGAGGGAGCGTCATTCCTGTTTTAAAAAGCAGGCACACAGGCAAGTTGTTTCTCCTCTATCCCTCACAAAACACTGCAGGGAAAGATTGGAAGTAGGATATCTTACAGCCAGGCCAACTCAATGATTTTTTAAAAAAAAATAAAAAATAAAAAAATTAAAAAGCCACCCTACCAAAGGCTTGTATATGTGAAACTTTAATAATAACAAGTGTAACTTAAAACAATGTTCCTGCTGCTGACAAGTCTTTACTGTAAGTGCTGACGCACTCTCATCTAATGCCAGACCAGAGAAACACGCCACTCAGACCCCCAGCCCACAAGGCTGCTGGACCCCCAGTGCCTCCCCCTTTCACGTGAGCCTTTACCCTCCAATTACTGCCATGTAATTACAGGCCACCCACCACAGCTGCAGTAAGAGCACGGGGCAGATCCCGAGCCATACCCCGCATGTGCTGGGGATGCAGCGATTCCAGGGGGATGCAGCGATCCTGGGGGGATGCACTCAGAGTGATGGGCAGGTGGGGATGAGGCTAACACCCCTCCTGCAGCACTGACACGGCTTTGTGAAGGCAAGGATGGAGACTTCAAACCTGCTGTGTCCATCTCTGGTCATGAGGGCTGCACAGGTTTATAGCTTGTTTTATAACCATCTTAGCCATTGCTGCCCTACATAGGATTTCTTCATCTGTTTTTACTACATACGATACTGGGATTTTAAGAATTCCTTCTCAGACAATTTTCACACTTGATGAGAAGCATAGAACTGCGTGTAATTGAACATTTAAGCAGAACACTGATACTAAAATGCGAATACTTCACTTCAGAAAGTGCCAGGAAAGGAAAGTGCCTTCCAAGGACCATGGGGGTCAGTGGTGCAAGCTTCCCCAGCTTCCTCCTCTGCTCGGAGAGACTGCCCACCCCTGAGGTGTGCGCAACATCAAGGGATTCAAAAGTGCAATACAAGAAGTCCTTATACATTTATTTCTGTTAAAGAGATTCTTTCCACCTAGCAATGCTAAGATCCAGACTGCCATAAAGAGAACTCTGATTCCATTTGAAAACCTAGGTTTTGTTTGGTTTTTTTTTTAAGGTTGGAATCTGTAAAACAGAAGAGATCAGACCGAGATCTGTAGAACACTGTCACTTCTGCTTTAATCTTTGCCTCTTTCCTGCCATAACTAGAGAGGCACCCAAGATGCCGAGGTTTCATTTGAATTACTACACCGTGCATTTCAGCAGAGGGGGATTCAGCCTCCTGTCTCAGACCTGTTGCAGACAGAGCCCAAACCACAGAGCACCAACGCACACCCAGGCATCAAAGCACAGTGCCAGAGGGAGAAGGGAATATCTGTGTCAGCTGGCCCTGCACAGACCCAGCTTTTCTAACACAGGGAGGAAACAAAGGGGAAGCATCACAGAATTGATAAATGCAACTTCCCACCTCTCCCAAGAGGAACCTGGGTCTGAGCTTTGGTGCTTGTCATGGTGCAGAGCGGGTGCTTGCGCACTTGTGTCAGCATTGATTTGAGACGAGGATTAAGCCAAATGAGCAATTACAGCCTGCTACTGGAGCACAACCTGCCCTGCCAGTGGGCTGGATCAATAACAAAGCCTGCACTCTTTGGAGAAGATACCTAGGCACTTATTTTGGTACGCTCAGTATAAATAAGAAGAAAGATCTTCAGCTTTCTGCTTCCCAGCTTAAATAACCCTGACAGCCTAAGAAAAGGAGGGGTAAGTGGCCAGTGTCTCTATATAGACAAGCAGGTGGCTGTTCCTGGCAATGAGTCATCACCTCGGCCGCTGGGCAAACCCTTCCAGCAGGCTGCAGCCATCCAACCGGAGAGACTGCTGTGGGGTGGGATTCCGGCCGGGACAGACTACTGTCTTCATTAGAACCAGAAGAGTTATAGTCTGAGTGATGGGGTTTGGTAGGTTTGTCAAGTCCTAGCTCCGCTTGCCCTATCCAAAATACATGCAGGATACCCGGGTAGCATCAGACACATAAGAAACATCCCTGTGACATTGCACAGGCGGACGTAGCCTTTATAGATAAAATAATTGCAGCTCTCCACACAACAGAGTATCTGCTAGGCAGGACCAGGGGACCGTGTGGGGGCTACAGAAACTCAAAAATGCCGCCCCGAGCCCTGAGGAAGCCCCTCCTCAGCCTGTCAAGCCCCATCGGTCCGTCGCCTTCAGGATCTGGCAAACAGATGACACACACGTGTCCACCCAACAGGTCACGTGCTCCAATAACGAACTGGTTGGCCATGAAACAATCAAAGGCTGTTATGTACAACACAACGGTGGCTGGATTTTTACTACACAGATAAATAGATTGAGATAGGACCCACCTCAATAGTTACTTATAGTTTTAGCATAAAAGTTAACAACGAATACTGTTCTAAATTTACGCAGTCTGTCTTCCAGTTCATCAGTGAAAGGCAAGGATGCAATTTATAATTACTCATACATTACATTTATTGCTAATAAAATTGATATTTTTTTTTATTTTCACTTCTCACTTAGTGAAGGCTTTGATGACTGAAAGAACCGTTTATAACAAAACCTGTCATTTAACCTCAGAACACACATTCCTCATATCTTGAAAATCCTATTTAAAAAAAACAAAAAAAACAAACAAAAAAAAAACCCAAACAAAAAAAAACCCAACCCAAAACCCAACAAACTGAGGAATGAGGTTAAGCTGTCACCTCTCCCTACCCTCCACACCATTAAGCAAGCAGACAGTCTCGGGTCACTCCACCTCTCGACAGCTCTTCTCTCCTACCTGTTTTGCCAGCAAAAGCCCTCCTTCAGTACCCAAGGGGCTGGGGGGGTGGGTGGGGGGGGGGGGGGGTGCAGGTTATTTGAGCACAGCACGCATACCAGTCTGCTTTCCTATTCATCACACCCTGGCATGAAATCTCCTGATAGTTTTGTTGGTTTTTTTCATTTGTCCATAGACTCAAAAAAACATGGAAAGCCTGAAAGGGAGATCGGGAAAGGTTAATTGGTTTCGTTGACCATCTGTTTGTGCTGTGGATAAACGCTGAGAATAATGTGTAACAAATGGCATCTACAAGGATTAAATAAATCAATTCTGGGGATTAAAAATAACCTGTGGACTGGGTTAATGGAGCAGGAGTCCGTGTAACAAAATCAGCCTTACTGAGCATTAGTTTGTGACCTTTTGGGGATAGAGAACCAAGTTTTCCCAGGAAAACTGAGGTGGAATAGGAAAATAAAATAATTAGGTGGCCAAGTAAATCTTGAGCAAATGTCTGGAGGAGTACACATGGAGGACAGAGAGTGGTCCCACATGATTCCAAAAAGTAGCAGCAAGCCTGCAATTTCTTCTGGCTTTTTATTTTCTCTTTATCCCATCCCATGTTGAAGCAGTACTTTAAGAACTCCTATACTGATAAAGTCAACATTTTTAGAGTTTAGTGCTACTTTCCCCCTCTTTTCTTATGCTTTCCTTTCAGTTCTAGAAGAGTTCAATGAACCTCACTGGATATGGCTCCATCCCACTGCAGATCATGATCCTTGTAAACTGGGGTCACCCAGATGTTTCTTGAAACAGAACTTTGATTTGATAACCCACGATGTATTTGAACTACTGGACAACAGGAACTGTTCAGAAGTGTCTAAATAACCTGAACTGATAAGTGCCCCCTTTCAAAGGCAACGAACCATTTAGGAACTGTCATAAAACCTTTGGTGAATTGTAGTTATCTTTATCTGTAGGTATCCACCAGCAGCTGTAGAAACTACACCTCTGGGAGAAGAAAAAGAAAAAAACCCAAACCACAAAAAAACCACAAAACCCAAAAAAACAAACAAACAAAAAAACCACCCACCAGCAAACCCCACCTCTAACATATTTAAATCTCATATCTTAAATTCCATTGAAAGGTACATAGCTCAGTGCCAGGAAGAGATAAACAGAAGACTGAAAGTTGCAGCATTTTCCAAACGGTGGAGAACAAGGTGGCTTTTTGATTTAAAGGCCATTTTTAAACATCTTTGGGATGCCTTGTCTGTTTAAACCAATTATGCACAATCAGTACATTACATTATCTGTATAGAACCCGTGGAAAGCGTCCCAAACCACTACAGAAAAATCAACAGATGGAATTATTTTATCTTTCTTCCAGTGAAATTGCCAGACTGCTGGCTGTTGCAGAAATAACACCACGCTGCTTTGTGTATAGACCTTTCTTGCCACGAGCAAGATCAGCCCTTCCTTACTTACAGCATCCTGCAGGTGTTACTTTAACAATACCATAAAGGCATGCTTGGATTCTTGTTTAATTAGCAGAATAGGGACATGCACCACCAGCCCTCTGGATATGCAGGCATGAAAACTGCTCAAGAATAGCTCCTCAACAGAAAATCCTCTGCAGGAGTAGCTCATTTTAAGTTTTGCCTCAAAAGCTTATTGAAGCTCAGTCAAATTTCACACCAAAATGAGTGGAAAGAAAGCTTCGGCTCCATTAGCCTTGTTCCAGGTCACATTTCTGGTGTGCTAGTGAGTGCCACAAAAATCTCTTCGTAACTGCAGTGTTAAAAATCCCTTCTATTCTAACTCCATGATGATACCACATAGACAGCTGTAATCAGCCCCACGGGACGTGACACAAACATAACAGGAGAAAATGAAGTAAAGTGGAATGCATCTTCAGAGAATGGCATTTCTCTTGAGCTTCCTCAGGATTTACAGTTGGTATGAATGACTGCAGTCTTAGAGTTAAAATTTATTCACATAGAAGGAATCTTAGAAAATTAAAAGGAGGAAATAATTCAAACATATTAGAAAAATCTCAAGGAAAATCAACAAGCAAAAATCCTAAGGGGAAAGAGAAGGAAGTTTATACTGACAGGATTCATATTAGAGCGCTTTCAAGCCTATTATTTTAGCCAAACTCCCATTGCTAATGCAGATAGAGGAAAAAGCTCAGCAGAGATGGATGTGCTGCCAGAACCACAGATGAGTTACAACAGCTCTTAAAATACGTCCTGTTTCCTTGTAATAGCCTGTCTGTTCCTGCACCCAAAAACACTGAGTCACAGCACTGGGGTGGGGAGCAGAAGAGCCCTGGCTGCTCCCCTCGGAATTTCATTTTCAAAATCATAAATATCACTCAGAAGGAATAATATTTTCATATGAATTATGTACAATGAGTCACGTAAATTTGAGGTTTTCATCAGAAGGCTTCATAAGGCGAGTTCAAGCACAGTGGGAACTAGGTGTAACATCTTGCTAAAAAAACCCCACGTGGTAGCATACGCGCAAGGCGCTGTACATCCTAAACATCCTTGAGAGGGAAAAGATAATCTGCACAGGGAGGAACGAGCCATTTATTTCAAATGAAAGAAGCCCTGGGTTTCAGAACTTTGCCTAATTTTATTTTTTTGTAATGAGATTTAAAAATAAAGGTTGATCTCAAAAAGATTTTGGTAAACTGCTTGGATGAAAGCTGTAGCCTTCAGCATGTACGCATAGACAGCAATAGCAAAACAAAACAAAAAAAAAAATAGCCCTCCAGAATGGGCCAAACTTGGTACAAAGTGATTGTACTAGTTTTGGTAGGGCTATGAGGCACTGTGGGATAGGTTTCCTCACTAAAAAGGATGGATGAGTATTGGAAACACAACATTCACATGGGAACCTGCTGAGATGGTTTGGTACATTGTCAGATGGTTGATTCAGTTCAGCAGGTTTTGTTCAAAAAAATAAATAAATAAAAATATTTTGCTCAATATTTTCATAGAAAATTCTGGAGCAGTCCTTGAAAACACTAACATGAAAAGATGAATTTGATAAAAGGTACTTTACAAGTTTGTGACAAGGTTAGCCCGCCGATACAACTGTATCAAGAACCATTAGCTCAGAAATATGTACAAACAGACAGTGAACACGTTCTAAACATAGACAATGATTGATGATTAATGATCACTTTATTAGATGTGACAGTAGCTAATGTAGTGTCTCTAGCTCACACATTGCTCACAACGAAATTCCACTGTAAACATGAGGAAAAATAACTGCATGTTGCCTGGTTTCATGATTTTGCCCTTGAGAGCACTGCACTCGCAGGGCATCTCTACAGCCTTACAGGACCCACCAGGGACCAGCAGCCCACGGGAAAGCTTCGTTCTACCAAACCACTTCTGTCATTTTTCCTACAAAATTTCCTACCCACAGCCCAAGGACAGCCCCTGTGAGAAACAACCCAGATGGGCTCAGCCGCACGCTGCACCCAGGCAAGTCCTTATTGCCCACAAGTAGCAAAATGGACCCTACTACCACCCCCACCCCCCCATTGTTGCTTGGAGCTCATAAGTAGGAGAACACCCATAGCAGTAGCTTCAGAGTAACCTTGATAGCACCCCAGCTTCTCCTGCACATCCAGAGATCCATCACATCCTGCTCGTGTGTCACAGCACTCTCCAGACTATCAAGCTGCAACAATGCCTTTTACCGTCTCGTACCAACGTACTCTTCATGCCAGTCCTTCTGCTGCCTTCTCCTCATCTCACCTCATCCAGAGCATATGTTCTCTCTCCTCTTGCTTCTTCCTCGGCTCTCAGCCACTTCACAGAACCAGCCACACCTGCACCTTACCTACACCAGCCAACCCGCCACTCCTGAATCCAACCACAGCTGTATGTTATCAATGCTAATTAACCCAGCTTCATTCTTCTACACTCGTGCACTGAAATCTACACCCCATCATGTTGGGAAGTGGGGGTCTCTTTATTCCTTGCACAAAGTTGTGCCAGAATTATTGATCCCAGGAGTAGCTGTAACTTTTGGAAACTGTATTTCTCAATAGCACTCATAAAAGTGAGTGAATAGGATCTCAAAGGACTAGAAACCTGAGAAACCCACCATAATGTAGAGTCCAATTTTAAGCGCATATATAAATGCATTGCTTTTAAAACTAATGGCATCCTTTTGCCCTAGCCCACTCAATGAATCAGTGGAATTTTTGCCTCCAGAAACGGAGCTTGGCCCTGACTTTCTGGTGTTTCAAGAGTTCCTTGAACTATCTACCTGAAGACCAGTCTTCCATTTTTAACAAAAGGTAAGAATAGAAGTTGTGCTTTAAACCCAGGAATTTAAATCAGCCGGTTCCACAATATACACTGGGAAAACCTCTAGCTGTGCATGACACTCCACATAACCTGTTGAAAACAAACTGTCGGTGCAGATCTGTACTTGAGCTGCAGTAAGAAGATGAAATAAAACTACATAACCAAAAGTGATGGATTTTTCTTAGGAATTGAAAGAAATAAACTCTGATAGAAAACACTGTATCTTAGATCCCTTTAAACAAATTCCCGATGATTTATTATTTATTTTTGTTAAGAGTGGAACAACTTAGAAAGAAATGTCACGTTCAGTTCCAGTAAGCTGTAACTTGCAAAGAAGGATCACGGCTGATCATCCCATCTCAGGTAAACTGCAGGTGTGAATTATGAGAGGGGACTCATCTTTTTCACTTACCTGGAGAACTTAATCGTTGGATGTTAAGTGTGCTAATGTTTGATGGGACCTCGCAAAGCAGCACATGTTTGCCTGGATTCTGCACTCCCGTTAACTCTCTAATTGCCATCACATTAACCACTCTCTCCCTGCTTTTGCAGCTGCAGGATAACACTTGCCAGAATGCATAAATTATTCAGAGGCCTCTTAATGCGAAGATAAACTGTCAGCCTTAGCATTTGCACCAGATGATACAGCAAAACCTCCAAGGATCCCCATTTTAAGACATCTCTGGTCTGATTCATTCTTATTTACACAATAGCTTAAACTTCTCCGCCCTCATTGAATTGGTTTTCCTGATACTTAAGGATATCGTTCAGGAAGCCTCAAGGCACATGGCCACCTCTTAAGTAAAGACCTATTTTTGATCTGAACGTTTATACTCTGAGTGTTGGAATAATCATCACACTTGTGTTTATCCCAACTAGAACCAGCAGTATTACATGCCACAAACCCACTATCACCCACCTACTCCATCTGTTTGCTTACTTCTTGGCATACCCACATCACCCAGAACCACAGATACGGGTTAACATCTCCCAGCCTCATCCTCTCTTGATACAAAAGCTGGGACCAGCACAGCCCTACAGGAATAGACCAAATTTCCCAATTCCCCTGCATGCCAATGGAAGTCAAAGACCATCTTTCCTTTTTACAGTCTTGAATTTCTTTTTTATTTCCTCTGTCTTTTACCCTTTAGAAACATGACCACTCCACCAGAAAACTACGTAGAAATATCCACGAGGTTTGAATTAGCAAACTGATGTTCATGAGGTTTAATCACGGGCTCCCAAACATTCAGATTTTGCAGCAAGAGGAAATAAACTGCTTCTGGAGCATGGAAATTGCCAGCCCAGTCATTTCCAGTAGGAGTTATTCCAAAAATTCTCTTCAGAAATTTGTTTTTCTCTCTTGGCAATTACACAGCTCCTATATATTTCACCTACAATTTATCAAAGTTAAATTAAGACATATTTTACATCTGTTGCCTATAAACAGAGCTAGTTACATGTCACTGTCATGCCATCTTGAGTTATTTCAAAACAAAGCTTTTACCACTAAGCCATTCCACAGTGGCACTACATATCCAAAATAAGCCCTTCCTTGTCAAATCCTAACAAAATAAATTTAGGGCACAAATGGAGCTTCCTGAGTTCCTTGGATTCATGAATGGAGGCATGTGTCTTGTTTAGCAGACCTGTGTTCAGATCTGCCAGGTGAAGTCTCCTTCCTAACCACCAAGGACAAGCCCTTTTAGAAACCCCTTTCATAGAACTTCTTGGTTTTCAGTCCGCTTGTACACTGGCCTTTGGGATTTGGAGCACGCTGGATGCAGGAGCAGGCTGGCATTTCAGTTAGTGAGATAAAACCTGATTTAGCCAGAGAACCTGTCCACTTTCAATCACCATACAGAGTCACAGATGCGAGCTGCAAGCTTGACACCTGTGTTCGGCATCAGGTTGGTTAATTTTGCTTTAGAATCCCACCCCCTCCACCCTTTTTTTCTTTCTCATCTCCTTTAATTTCTCTGAGCCCAGGGAACAACACTTGGATGGCAGCGTTGGCTGCAAGCCTACAACAGTAAAATCTGTTGGGATTCTTCATTTCCTGGGCATAATTTTTCTTTATTCCTTTCTATTAGATGAACTCTGTTTGTACCTCACCTCACTCATGAACACAGCACTCCTCTGGCCAGACACGACAAGCAACCTGACTTCGGTAACAATCACTTAACAGTTTTGCAAACTTCTGAAGGATGCTAGAGATTAAAAGTAAGTTTAATTCCTCAGGACCGCTTCTTAAGCCATGCCAAACCCATAACCAAATTATCCGAGAGAAGAGTAAAAATAGAAGCTGCAAAACCTATTTCAACTTCCACCAAGTCAGGACGCAACAGGAGGTGGAAACAGCCCATGACGAGCCACAGCAGCAGGCACATGTCCGCAGAGACTCGCCAACCCTCTGAGACACCCAAACACAGGACTCGAGTGTAAGTTTGCAAAAGAAAGGATGGAGGGATGGGGAGGAGTGGCAGGGATTAAAAACAGCTACTTCCAATTTTCAGGTTCCTATAAAACCGCTCTTCAGAGGTCCAGGGTAAACTGTGTCCAGAAGGGGCCTCTCCAGGGTGGCATTCTCAGGCTCACACCGAGTCGTGTTTAGGTAGTAGCAACATTTGTTTAAACCTGAGTTTCCAAAGTCATTTCTTTCAATAAAACTTCAATCCATGTAAAACAAAGATTTAAATATTCTGCCTACAGATCACATTGTGAAACAAAAAACACATTTATCTTGCATAATGAAGTTTTTTTAAAAAAATTCTATTTCTATCTCCCACTGAGAAGAGATTTCATACATCCTTTCCACATATGTCAAAAATCGTGAAAGGATGGGGATTTTTTTTTATCCTGTGTATTATTAAACATAATAGTCAGCCACCTCTAGAACCCATCATTGATTGAGATAAATGAAGCTATTTAAAAAAAAAAAAAAAAAGAACTAATGAAGTCTCTTTGGTGCCTCTGAAACTCGGCAGTAAAGATAAATGAGAAACAATTTCTTGATATCCATTATTTTAAATTACAGATATCAGCCCTGATGCTGTTCTCAAGGTTTATTGAATTTTCATAGAATATCATCAGCTTCTACATTCTGCACGTGTAATTGAAACCCCAGACCAACACGTTTTCCTCTGGTGTCAAGCTTAAAGCGCAGAGATGATCCCCTCTGCCACCCCCGGACCACACAGGAGGCCGAGGGCCACCCCAGCCGATGCCACCCCGCAGAGCCGTGGGGACATCAGGAGGGGGAGTGTCACCCCTGCTCTCATGTCCCTCTGCCAGCCCAAGCACCTGGCAGTTCCCACCATAGGTTTACCCTTGTCACAAACTTTCACTGAATTAGCTCCTATTTAACTCAGCATCGGTTTAAGTAGCCAGTATTGCCAATATTTCTGGATTAATGGGGAGGGAAAAAATAAAAAATAAATAAATGTACAGGTCAGGGCCTCAAAATTATATTACTGGCTCTAAATTCAAATGATTTGTCTTTTGCTTGCTCTGCAATTCACCCGGTGCTCTTTCTGCTCTCCTCAAAAGTCAATAAATAGGCACAAATCAGAGGCTCCTCTCCTCAAACCCGGGATGTACACATCAAAGCAACGCCAAAGGACTCAACATTTCCAGGTGGCCAGGCTCTGCCCATGAAGGCTTTTGGGGTTGAGGATGTCCCCAGGATGGGCTTCCCACTCGCAGCCCCCCCACCCCAAGATGGGCACCGTCACCCTGTGCCTCCTCCTGCTGCCCAAAGCTCCCACTCAGGCGTAATAGTATAACTGACCACGTAATTCAAAATAGAGACCCTAATTCAACGCAGGCAGAACCCACTGAGTCATTCCAGGTCCCCTTTCCTTTGTAATTGCCGAGAAGAGCTGGCAAGCAGCGTGCAGGACAGGGGGCTCTGCCTCACACCCACCAGGGGCTGGTCTGGGGACAACAGAGATGCAGTTACATCCTTACCTTGCCAGTGCCCTGCTGCTCCCCGGGAGGGGCAACGGCTCCTGCTGCTGCCCTCAGCCTACAAGCATCCTTGTTTTTCCTCCTCTGTATTGTAGACACGGAGCAAGACTTGCAAATATCTCAGCAATTGGGAGAAAGTTAATGACACAGCAGGAGGATGCTGTTAGATTCGTCTCTTAGGGTTTTAGTATTTGCTTTATTACATTGGTATGGGTGTAGCAGAGCTGCTACTGGGTAATTTAAATTTAATCATTTATTTTGACACTTTTAACTAGAATGCCAAAAATACCTGCAACTGAGAAGCAGCACTTTATTGTACACCTCCATAAATCTACATTACAAAAAACACTCTTCTTCAGTCTACTTTGATTTATCTTCAAGCAAAAGCTATCCAGAATTGCATAACGGAACATAATACTACTTACATTTAATATGGCATTTTATCTATAAACTGGAAAAGGATCTAAACCTCATTATTATAATCTCTAAAAACATTGAATTTTGAAGTTCACAGCATTTTACAAGGTCTTGAGAAGTAAGAACTTAATCAGGGCAAGGCTAAGGTTCAGGGGTCTACCATAAGGGGTATTTTGGATCTAAAAGCCTTTTACGTGGTAGAAAACAAAATGTTCTATTAAATGTAACCCATTCCTTAATATTGTTCATTATTCTGCTAAATCTGTCTGAAGTCTTTAAAGTGATAGTTGCAATGGTTTATTTGGTTTTGTTGTTTTTTTTAAATCCTTGCACACTCAGCTGGGTATCTGCTGCTTCTTGCATAGCCTTCCCAAAGCTCATCTCATTTTGGAAGTTAAACCCTGGATAGAGGTTTCTTTAGTTTCTTAAGCTCAAAGTGCCTTGCAGAAGGCTGGTGCTCTGAACTGCTGACAGCTGTTCCATCTTCTGTCTTAATTACACAGGCTACTTACAGATCTTAAATGAGATAAAGTAAAGCAGCACCTTTCCGAGCGATTCCTGCTCCAACAGCTAACAAAAGCAGCCCACTGTGACCAGGCTTTCTGTTGTTCCCAGTGACTCCACCACCTGTAGACCCGTACCCGGGAGCTCTGGGTGCATGCTGCCATAGCTTTAGTGACTTCTAGCGCTGCACGCCCAGACAGGCAGGGCAGGAAAATGTGGCATTCAGCACACCCAGCCCACGTGTACTCCAGAATTTAAAAGATGTTAGGGCTGTAATAGCAGGGTCTGTGTGGGGACAGACAGTGAGAGGACAGTATGGTTGGACTTTATGATCTCCAAGGTCTTTTTCAACCGAAATGATTCTATGATTCTACACGGGCAGCTCACTTCAGGTGTTTGCTCAAGGTCCATTGCTGGAAGGAGCCTCAACATGGAATTAGCCACTAATGTATTTTATGATAAACAAATCCCTTCGGCACTCATCTTCAGCCTCCTGTTTTAGTGGGTGGCACAGGCTGTTCTTCCATTTCTGCAGCGCTCTGAGCTGGAAGCACGCACTGGCTGTGTGCGCTCAGACATGGTGCATCGTACTTGGCTTCTGCCCACAGCTGCCTCTAGGGAAGGCTTCATCCAGCCACCCCTCCACAGCACTCACAGCTCTGCAAAACTGTCTCTTTATACTGGACTGTTCTCTAGTAGCTTAGTCCTAAAACACAGAAAATGATCTTAAAAACAAATGTGCTTATATACACTAGGTGGACTTCCAAAAGTTTCACGAGTTAAAAAAAGATATAAATAAAACATACGCACGCACACAAAAACAAAACAAAACAAAAACAAAACAAAAACCAACAAAAAAAATTCCCAAATTCCACACACATTACATTCAATCTGCAGGGCTACTTTTGTAAAAATTGTCATAGCTTTCTATATTATAAAGAATTCACATGAGGAAGAAGTAAGATTTGTACCAGTCTGGCAGTTTTACGGCCGCAGAAGAAAGCTAAATTGTCTGTGTTTCAGTGATAACCTTGTCAGTGAATTGGTTAATGTACTAAGGAAAAGAAATCAGTAAATGAGAGTTTGTAACCTCCTGCCTGATCAGGAGGCGGCTATTAAAGATGCATCTGCTGGAGATGCACGAGGCGGGAAGCACTGAACCAGCTCGACATTCAAGCAGAGGAGCTCTCACCCCGCCGCAGGAAATTCAAGTGCTTCCAGCACTGGAGGGACCCATTGACTTCACTCTGTGGGTTGCCTGTACTTATAAGCACTTTATCAAGAGACTTGCTTTATTCCATACCCTCCTTTTTTAAGTTTTTAGTTATTAAAGAGCCATGTGATTTTTCTGAGTCCAGTGATGTAATCAGGAAAAATCAGTGCTGAACAGTGGCGCTGTGCCCGCAGTGCACATCACCCAGGGGTGCTTCAGCAAGCGCCCAACTTGAGAAGAGGCAGGAGCACCAGGAAAGCCACAGGCCCAGAGCAGACACCCCTCCTAACTCAGCAGGGTCCTGGGGTGGCCACCCTGAAAATCCCTTGCTACTGGCAACAGGGACACCTGGCGTTTCACACACCCTGTCCCCTGCCACCCCGGGGTTACTCCCACCTTACAAACAAAGCACCCCAATGTAAAGCAAGAAGACTGTTGACACACACTGGGGAAGGAAGGGAGAACACTACGTTTTCTACTGCAGCTTGCAAGTTCGACAGCCCCAAGCTCCCTGCAGCACAGGTCGGTGCGGTCCAGCCGGCTGGGGATCTGTGCTCCACACCCCCTGGGCATCACAGTGAGCAGCAAACGCACTGCTGAGACATCCAACACCCATCAAAAGCTTCCTGTTGACTTCAGTGGGCTTTAATTAAACATACATGATACTATAAGAAAATACAAAAACCCACCCTAGACTTTGCTAGATTTAAAAATAATAAAATAAGATTAAACTGTATTTTAAGGATGAACAGAAGAAGGAAGCTAAAAATTAATAAATAATGATTGATCTATTAAATATTGTTATCAGATTATAATATGTTATTCCACGTTACAGTATCTTCAGAATTCCAGCTGCTTGAAACTGTGCCATGAATAGACATCAATATAAATAAATCCAAACCCAGCAATCAACAGCTGAATTTCTTCCTAGACCATTTAGAACTAAGTAATTAGGAGAGAGACACAATTTAGGGCAGATGGAGAAGGATCTCAAAATATCTGTCCCCATTAAGAGATTTTGTATTTCCATCCCAGGAACAAAATATATCAGGCCACGTCCTTGGCTGGTATAATATGATGCTGTCTCATTGATTTCAATAAAGTACAGCAGCTTAAAGACTCTGGGCCCTTTGGCATAATCCTTTCATTTAAACTCAGTATATCAAAATAAACTCACGATTTCTGTAGAGTCGCAGATCGGCCTTTGGGTAAGCTAGAGGAAAGCCAGGAATTCTCTATCAGAGGGATTATCACTGCCTCGTAATTCATAAGTTATCCCCAGGATGGAGATTTTAGCATGATCTGCAGAGAGCAGGGAACTTCCCCTCTCCAGTTCTTCCTTTTCCAGGTGCACGTTGGCCCCACAACCACGTGCTGCTGCCCCTGGCATCCAGCAAACACCCACCTGCTTTCCTGGAAGCTCCATCTCCCCTGTCTTCACTCCCAGTTTCTCCCCCAGAGCATGGCCTCACAGAGGAGTCAAAATCTGACGTTTTTTTCTGGATCTATGTTTCTCCAGATCCTTACCCATGATATATCACAGCTAATCAAGCTGCTGCCTGCCTCCTATGGCTCTTCTGAGAAGTTATTACCCTTCCCATTCATCACCAAGTCAAGTTAATTCAGGCAATCTTCCTGATCCATGGTCTTGCACACTCAATTGCGATATTTCATGTGATATGATATTTCTCTATAATAATAGTTTCACCCTTTGAAGATTCAGATAAAGGACACCAAGACATTTTCAGTAATTAGCGTTACAGTAAGATTCAACATCCCATCTTGGTAGCCAGGAAGGGCAGAGCTGCTCCAGCGGCACCGCCTTTGACACATGGTGGTTAAAGGGGCACGCGGAGGGGAAACAAATCAGAATTTCTGTTTGGGTTCTCTTTTTTTCAAGTGTTTTGAACCTGAGCTATAAACACGTTGACTGTTTTGTTTTCCAGAAATGTTGCCTGCAATGAAGGCAGGGCTGGGAAGACTGCAGGAATCTAATCCAGCTTTCCGTGCAGGCTGGGGAAGGTCAGCTCACCCCACACATCCTTTGATTTCTCCACAGATAGGGTGGGGGGAGCAAGGAGAGAGAGCTGCTCTTTTTTTTTCCACTGAAAGAGAAGGGGGGGGGGGGGGGGGGGGAGAAAAGAAAAAAAACAAACCACAGCACTCGAGCACTGTTGGTGCTCAAATCTTTTTAAATCAACCAAGAAGCTCAACGTTTTTCAGAAGGTATGTTCTGTGCTCTAATATTTGGATTAAATGCATTTAGGGGGAAAATCACTAATATTCAAAAGCTTTTAAAAGAAGCTAATGGAGGGAAACGTAGGCTTCTTGATCTGTCTAGGAAAAGAAACAGTCTCCAAATCCATTTGCAGTGACGCAAAATTTTCCACTCACAGTGATGCAGAACAGCAAGGCTTTAAGTCCTACGGAAATCTGAACATGCTACAAAACTGCATTTGGAAAAAAACATGGAGATGTTTTCTAGAGCAGGTAAGCAACTCAAGAGTATGAGTTGCAGTCTTTGATAAGCATGTACTCACTTGAATTTAAAAAAAATCAGAACAGATCTTTTAGCAAAAGTCAAGAAACATCTGAGTGTCTGAAAATGATGCATCCAAGTGAATATCAGCTGATGGGATGCTTTCAGAAAACACTGTGATGCTTAACATCCTGCCCTAACACCCTTGAGCTTAAAACACACATTGGAGACTACAGGGAGTGAAGTTACATGGACATGCTGAAAATTATACACGTGAGAATTATAAGGAGAGATCGTATCTAAGCAAAAACTCAATTAATCATGACAACAGGTAAGAGAAGAATAACTGGGAACAATCAGAGACTAATTACATGCCCGTTTCCTGCCCCCTGCCCACCCCCAGCATTTCCTCCTTCTTCAAATATCAGTTTGCCTCTGCAGGGCTGGAGAAAGAGAGACACACCAATGAAAAGAGATTTATATCTGAGCCAGCAAATAAAACAGACTCTCTGGCATGCACTGGAACTGCAAGAACTTGCCCCAGCTCGACTATTTGCAGACATTGGCTCTGTTAAAAGAGTGATGCTGATGGAAGCAATGCAGGAAATCACCTCCCGGATCCGAGCACGAAACATTACTTTTGTAAATTACAAAAGGACACGGTGGCTAATAGGATCAGGACCTGGCATGCAACAGAAGAGGAGAAAGGACAAATGACTGATGTCTAATATAAAGTGCAGTTTTGTTTGCTCTTCACCACCTGAAGGCAGCTAGCTGCTTCACAATATTGCCTGCATTTATAAGGTCACAGGGTTCTCTCCTAACACGGTTACAAGAGCACAATCGCCATTAATTTCAATAGAAGTTTCAAACATGCAGCAGCAGCAAAATAAGGTCTTAAAATTCCACGTCCTGCAAGATATTTATTGTTCTAGAGGGTGAAATCCACTGCAACATGCAGTTACTGCTAAAGGCCGAGATGAGAAAAAGAGATTCTGCTTCATCTAGCAAAACAGGTAGGAACGTAAGCTGTACTTTAGTATTGAATAGTGGGTTTAGAGAAGGTGAGCATTACACAGTGTTGAAATAAACTCACCTGACCTAAAAATCACATTTTCTTTAGACTGTATTTTCCATCACTCCCTCTGGACAGCTATCCAGAACAGCTTCCTTCCCAGCATCACTGTCCAGGTAACAGGCTCTGCCTGGCACTTCCCTAATGATGCCAAAGTACCCAGTTAAAAACATGCAGGATTAACTGGTCTGTGGCTCTTGCACAATGCCCTGTTTAGCTGGAAACCATGACATCAGGAAGATTTAATGCAGTGAAATAACAACAAGCAGTACCTCTGACAACTTGGAAGCCCCAGACGCATGGCCATAGCCTCCCCCTCCACTTGCAGGTCACAAAATAGAAAATAAACATTTTAGGTTTCTCACTTCTGTGCTGTGTAAGTAATTAAGCACTGTGCTCTTAACACTGGACTGGGAAACATGATTCAAAAGCAAGCAAAGTCATAGTGTACTACCTCTTAAATGTGTTATTTGGACCAATTAACATATATTACGACTTTTAGTTACTGTTTCAGAAAGGAGGATTTTTTTACTGTAAACCGTTTAATCTGCTACTTTCAATTCCACACCAGCACTAATTTCCTTTTTTAGGTATTTTGCATAAAAACCCAAAACATCAAGCATTTGCTTGAGATCCATTGCTAGGGAGAACAGGCAGGTACCCCTGCAACAGTCACCTCCAAATTTATACCTTTTCCCTGAGGTACTCACAGGTTTGCTGTGCACCCTTCCTACAGCTGCCAGCACCCGGCCGCAAGAAATTAAAAACATCTTTGTGCTTTAAGTCAGAAAGAGCACTTAAACTGAAACAAGCGTCTGATGTTTCATTGCGATGAAGCATTTCTTTCTTTGAAGTGTTCGTATGTGTTCCTGAGAGCAGACAGGAGAAGGGAGAAGAGAAGGAGAGGCTGAAAGTGTGCTTCTGTCGCAGAGCTCAGTGATACCCATGGGAAAAGGTGAAAGCGTGTCTGCTCCCCAGCCAGCCAACCTCACAGCGATCCAGCAGCAGGAATCAGAGTTCAGAGCACAGCACCAGCACGCGTGCAAGGAGAGGCTCATCTTCATTGCTCCGAAGCACCCCAAAAGCACCATAACGCCTCAGTAGAGATACAGGGGGGTCACTGGGTGGAGCAAAGGTGCTGCTAAAAAAAGGCAAGAGCACAAAGCTTTTTTGTCCTTCTTAGGAAGGTCTGTGGACCACATTACTCCAACTTCCCATGTGCTCAGAACCCTTAAAGAGCAGACGTGGGTACATACGATCTCATGATGCAGCTGCACCAAACAAAAAGAAAGAAAGTAGGTCGGATGCATCTACCACTAATAAAGAGCCAGCTAAGCTACGAGTGCCTGCAGTCACATACCAAGATATCACCTGCAGCGCAGAAGCCAGAGCTGCTGTCGGTGGTGACAGCCCAGGAAGATGGATTTGGGGACTTCCACTTCAGAGGGGAGAGAAAAGCAGCTGCTATGTGCCGGCTGCACAGCCACAGCCCAGATCAACTTCGGCATTTAATCTTCTCCAAGTACAGCTGCTACTAGCACTGCGCTGGTATTTAAGATTAGGGTAACAGTCAGGAGCACCACTCAACCAACATTTTGTCCCAGGAAATTCACTTACTTTCTTTTATTATTTTCTTTCTTTTCCCCATGAAAGACCATCGCGGTGAAAAACACAACTAACTTAGCCACATATACAACAGCGCATTTAATTGGTGACAAAAGAAGATAAATTACTTTATTTCCTGCCACATCTCCAAACGCATTCGCACCCAGATACTGCAGCAAGCGGTAACAGCAATGGAATAAACCATCTCTGTGGCAGGTTCAGTTAGTCTGTATTGAGGGTTTCGTCTAGTACAACATCAAAGTACAACCTGAGCCCATCCACACACCTGCACTGCCACTGGAGAGGGAAAGCGGCGGTAGGCACAGCAGATCTTGCTTTAACCTACCAGCAAGGTACCGGCTACAATGAAGTTGAGGCTGCACAAACCTGGGCTGTGCAGATAAACGAGCGCTTGTGCACTGGGAGGGCTCGCGGTACCGAACCCCAGGATCCCGCAGCATCCCTGGCATTCAGGATGGGGCTGTGGAGATCCAGCTTAACTCGAAGCGATCGCATCCTCAGCTGAGGCATCACACTGTGTTATTCAGCAGTGGCAGTAGGCAAATCCATCGACACACCCCAAATCGATAGATTTGCTACTGCCAGTCCTGACTAACACAGCTGAATCAATCTGAGATACTCCATTTGGGAATCAAATGGGATATTTCCATGCAGAGGGTCATACAAATAACAGCTGGCTGCCAATTATCCCCAGCTTACTCCCCACAAAAGTCAATGGAAAGGTTTCCAGCCATCAATAATGAAGTTTAAAACAGGGCCAGCTGGAACTGGAATGATGCAGTGCACTGAGAAATCCCAACCCAGCCAAACCAAACCCCAGATGAAGGGTTTGTTATTGCCAGTGGGGCATAACAAAAGTTATCAAAGACAACGAAAATACAAAATTCAAACAGACTGCCTGCTTCCCTGTACACAGGAAAATCACTCCAGCTCCATTATTAATGCACTTGGGCTCATTTGTCAAGACTTTCACAAAAATGAGTTCAAAACTAAGAAAACCTCCAGCATTTTTATGATAATGCTGGTAAGTCTGTGGGATGGAAGATTAGGCTGCACACTGTGCTTCTCCCCAGCAAATCCCTCCTCACCATTTTAGATAATTTTAAATCAAAATGAAGAGAAAAATGAGCTGTTTAAAGCATCAGTAAACAAACAAAGGCCTCTTACTAGTAGGACTTTATCCTCAATTTATGCCACTTTTATATTTTGTTTTATATGAAAATGTAGTGCCTTTAGCCCTCCAACTCCACTACTGCTGCTTTTAACACTTCTACCCATTCAGACAATCATTTATTTACCATTTCCGATTTTGTTTTCAGTTTGAGATGAATGTATTCTGTTATCAGTTATTTATTTAGGATTTCAGTAAATTGATTTTTCCCTTATATGTGCACTGCACAGCTAAAACATTCACACAGATGAATCCCATTCTGTTCATTTGTTTGATTTTCTCTCCCCATCTGAGTTTCCAAGTTCCTCCCTCCACACCTGGCAGCTCCTCTGCAGCACGGGCTGTGCACGGTGCCTGGTGCCACGCAACACCCATCCAATCTTTCAGCTGTAGCAACAAGGGAGGTAGAAGAACTTAAGCCTGCACACAACAGTGCCGATATTGCGGCTCTAACAGCCCTGGGGTGCCCAGAGCACTCAAACAGCCCCACACAGCCCACGTCCCCAGCAGTTTGCCCAGACCAGGTCTTCTGCCTTGGTTTGAATCTGCCCCAAAAGCTGAAAGGTCATAGAACCACAGAACAGTTTGGGTTGGAAAGGACCTTGAAGACCACCCAGTCCCACTCCCTGCCACAGGCAGGGACACCGGCCACCAGCCCAGGTTGCCCCCAGCCCCGTCCAGCCTGGCCTTGGGCACTGCCAGGGATGGGGCACCCACAGCTGCTCGGGGCAGACTGTCCCAGTGTCTCAATTAAATATATATATTAAAAAGTTGGAAGGTATTACCCCTGAGCCCCACAAAATCTGCTCTTTATTGGCCTGCAGGAAAGTAACAAAGTGCTGTGTTGCTGGCTCTTGCTCTACCCATTACAAACACAAACACGTATGTGCTCGTCTCTGCTTTTGTCTCCCCAAGCCTGGCACGTACCCAAGGGACCACGAGGAGAGAGGTTTGCATGGCATGCTGCAGGGGGGAAAATAAGTGCGTTAAGGAAATGGTGTAATAAATCGATACCTGTCATGGAAAGGTGCCCACAGAAACAAACTGCACATGAACAGACTGTTTCAGCCAGTTTTACAAAACTCACCCCGAAGTGATAGAAAATGAGACAGAGATGGGCAAATTACAAAGCAAAAAACTGGAATGCAAATGCCCTGACACAGTTCTTCACCCAAATTCTCCTCTGTATTTTCTTTACAGTCGTAGAAGACCTTGAGGAAGGGCCATTCTTTTTCTTTTATCAGTTCCCACACAGGGTCAGGCAGGGAAGTTTCCCCAGCTCAGTCTGTACCGGCTTGCTGAAGGCAGCAGAGACCCCAGGCAGCTGATGGGAGCCCAAGCCAAAACAACACTTTTAAAACTTTTTTTTCTCCATCACCAAGTTGAAAACCAGAGAGAATGGCACACAAGAAACACACGGCATGCACACACCGCACCAGGTGAGGGAAGCCTTGATGTTGCTCACCGCCCTGCCACAGCACAGGGTGTAAATGAACACCCACCGCCCAGCTGAAGCACCACGGTCCCGGGAAGCCAACGGCACAAAACGCGCTCGCCAAAGTGGTAAGTCACTGGAAAAATCCCCTCCGCGATTTTCCCCGTTGAAGAGCTTAAGTCTCTTTGTTCTGTTTTAATGGAGTAATTTATCACCCGATTCCTTTTAAAAGTAACTAATATAGATAGATTAGATAGTAAGACGTGATACATAAAGAATAATAGTCCATTATTAATAATAAGTTTCCAATATATTATAATTTTGTGTGATTGATTAGAAAGTCCGTTGTTTTACTCTAACATCTTTTTAAAGACTTCTCAATATCAGTTCAAGATTAAAAAGTTAAAGGAAGCTTAATCATCAGTTCTGAACATAACTCAGAAGAGTATCAGTTTTGGAAGCACTTGAAATTGTAATCTGGGTTCTTGAACGCCAAAAGGGGAGCATTTTCTTCACCCCTGTTTCAGTATCACTGCATCCCAATTGTTCAGTCAATAAAAAACGAAAGTATTTCCCAAAGAACAGAAGAAAGAATCAGTTGATGAGTTAAGCAGGTGGGACTGATCCAGCTGCTTGTGAAATTACAATTTCTTCATTACTCTTTAATGAGCAGCATCCCTCCATTCTCCATTAACTTCAGTGGAGACGCACTCTTGCAGAAGGCCAAGAATCTAGTTTATAGATTCTTTCTATAGATTTCTGAAGCATACATTCTATCAGGATCTAAGTAGCATTCCTTCCCCAGCACAGAAGCACCTGTGCATCAGCGAACCACAGTCACGAAACATGGGAACAATGAGAAGTGAGTCCAGAAAAGAAAGAGGAGAGAAAAAAATTAAAAAAAAACCAAAAAAAACCCAAAAAAAAACCAAACCAAAAAAAGGAAAAGATTGTCTTAATAGATTCATTTGCACCAAAATCTAATTACTCCGTCTACAACACAGCTAAAGTCCACAGCCACACTTTACTTTTCCAGGGTCCTACAGAAAGTTATTTATTATACTGCAATAAGTCAGTTAACCTCTGTGACATGTCAGCCCAGATATTCAGCACATGCTGCACGTCTGTGTGAAGAACCTTGCAGCAATTTCTGCTTCCAGACACAGATATCATGAATAAATTCAGCCCCAGTGTAGTTCTAATGACCTTGATTAAACCTGAAGGAAATTGGCTCTCCAGTGAGACTAAACATGTATTACAAGAAATATTTTTTAACCTCTATTCTAATTCAGACACTTTTAAATTTCAGCCTGAAAACCATCTCAAATGTCTTTCATGAATGATAATTCAGTGGGATAACACTGCAAAAACAATCCTGCACCTGGGCACGATTATCTCTCTTGAAAAGGACAATTTCAACCAACAACTTGCCATAGGAGTCTAAGCTGTAAATCACAGAGCAGTCAGAGTTTGAGGTCAGAAACTTTGGGTAAATGGTTTCTATGATGAGTAGCACTAGCCTGACTGCAGGCATCTCCTGCCCTCTCTGGAGAGGGGCTCGGAGGCACCGAGCTACACCCCCCCACCGGGCTACCGAGGGGGCAAGGATGGTCTCCAGCCAAAATGCCGACGAGCAGATCCCTTCTCCTTCCCACTCCGCAGGGGTGAGGAGCGGATCTTCCCAAGCGCCTGGTGCTTGCACACACATGCTCAGAGACACCACCCAGGGCAACGGCAGAAAATGAGTTCATGTTTCAAACGATGAAATTAATACACTGGCAATAGAATATGCAATTTCCGTGTTTATTGCCTTTCAAGTCAATCCCATCGCCAGAGGTTGTCATTTTAACAACAGCGAGAAAATTAATTTGACAGAATTCTAAAGTGGCCCTGTTAAGTCACAGGGTCCTCTCAGCTCCACTGCTGTATCCCAGAAAAAGACAAGCCCTTTCATTTTCCAGCCTTTCCATCCTTTTCCATCCCCTCTCTGGCTGCAGCCCCTTTCCCTGGACGCTCGGGGAACAGGGACAAGTGGACCTGTGGCAAAAGCAGGCTTTCAGGACGGAAAGCCCAAAAGTGCTTGAAAAAAATTTAAAATAAAAATTTCCTTTTCATCATGATAATCTACCAGATTTCTCTTCTGTCAAAGAACAAACACAAATGTTGTTTGCAGTCAGAATGTCTTTTTTAGTTCCTCTGATTTAAAAGAAAAATCTATATACTGACTAACTTTACTCTCAGATCATACTTTTTGGAGCCAAAGAGAAAAACACTTTGTTTTGGAAATGTCAAAATGAGATGCACATTATTATAATGAGACATATATTATAAATGATACATTAAATATTTCAACACTCCCTACTTCGGCATTAATTCACAATTCATCCGAGACTAACTTCACTCTGGAACAGCATAGCAGAGATCTATACAACCCGTCTGTACGCACAGATCAGCATCACAGCACCTCTTTCAATATTAACACCCACTTCAGTCAACCCAAAAACGTGCCAGCAGCAAACGAGTCCAAACCACTGCTCAGCTGCTACAGAGGCTCCGTGTCTGCCCGCCGTGCCCAGCCTGGGCACCCGTCAGCAGCTGTCAGAAGAAAGGCACAGCTGGACAAGAGCACCGTGCCTCAAATCGATGGCTGGACAGAGGACTGCCCTTCCCTTTCCCGTACGGGCACGGATTATGTTCCCACCATTGCAATCAGCAAGGAGAAAAGAAAAGGAGCATTTGGACAACAAACACCTGCTGAGGAACAGGATGGGCTTAATCAATAGTCAAGCACAAAATTATCTCAGCAGATTTCTGCTTATTTCCATAGAAAATGCAGATTCTGCAAACCTCAAATAAGTAAATAAATAAATAAAGCAAGTTTTGCCGGCCTGGTGGGGAGGGGGTTCTGGACCACCCGTTCTGCTGCCCTGGCACCAGCAGGCTCTGCTCAGCGCTGCTCAGGCTCGCAATCTAACATCAAAGCTGCTGTGCAAAAAAAGGAAAAAAACCCAACAAAACCAAACATAAAACTACCAAAAAACAGAGATGAAAGCTTCATTCTGAAGAAAACATCCTGCAACCTTTCTGGCCTGAATCAAGCAGATTACATCTGGGCTTTATTCTGCTCTCGGTCACACACGTGGCAACTCAGAGCAATTTGGCCAAGTCATTAGCCATAGCCATATGCTAAGCAGGGCTTCTCCTCCTGCTGCCTTCTTTCAAGTTGTCTTGATAGATACTGGTTCAGTCCTGTTTATGACTTTGTTTTCTTTTTCTAAACTACTGTAGCTTCTGATTTAATGTCATTTCCCCCTACAAGCAGCACAATCCTGCTCAACATTTACTGATATTTCCCTATATCTAAAATAGAAAATACAAATGTTTCAGAAACTTGGTGTGATTATTGTTGATAACAAAGATGAGGGAGGTTTTCTAGAAACAACCAATGAGTTGAAAGCCATCACTAGGGCTGATGAATTTACTCACCTGACTCCATTCTCTATGCGCAAAGCATCGGCAGCAACCACCAACAGCAGCGATGCTCACGTGCTGCAGTTGCAAACGCCGCCCCAGCCCAGCTGCAAATGTCCTGGAGCTGCACTCAGTCAGAGCTCAGGCTTCTCCTCCTTCCTATTGGGGTTCTATTCAGCAACCAAAACCTGAATGCATCCATGTTCAGACCAGAAAACTCCATCTTGAGCAATACTTGAGATACAAGGCAATATTTTTCCTGCTGCTGCTCACGTTCAATGTGCATTTGTATCAACCTATTTCTCTTCATTACAAAAACAATAAAACCCAAACACTGACAGAGCCAAGAGCAGGGGGTTGCAGTTCCTTATCAGAAGTTGGGCTTGGCCATAATGCTATTCATATGAAATCTGATATGAAACCTCCTGGGTGTCATGATGTTCTTTATATTACAGTAAATTCAATACATTAAGGATGCAGAAAAACCTCATTTGGGACTGCAAAGCAGCCAAGAGTCCTTGCAGATTCCCCAGGAGCCAGGAGAACAGCAAATCACAGCAGCTCTCCCAAGTGGTGCAGAAGTAAAATAATCCCGTGTACCAGCACCAGCATCTGTCTGAGGCAGCGCAAAGCACTTTACAAACTTTGATCAATGTAAACCTTACAAATCTCTCTTGTTTTACAGCTGGTTTATCGTTACCGTTTCTCACAGAGGAGAAGCAAGGCACAGAGGTCTGCAGCATTGCACAGCTGGACGTAGCATCACCTGTTCCAGCCACACCACTCTCCGTGGGGACCCAGGAGTGCAGCCAGGCTGAGGGGGTGCTGAGTGGTGCAGAGCTCCTGCAACACCTGCGCTAGCTCCATGTACCTTTCATCTTTGCAGGGCCAGCAAGATCCCCCATGTAGGCAGAACACTGCTTTGCAGAGCAGCTTAAGACCTCAACAGTCCCACCCCGGGACCCTCCTGACTAACACCAGCAGAGCAGGTGTGAGGACATGCAGCCTCTGTTACCAAAGACCTAAGCAAAAAACCCATGCAGATCTCCACCTGCATTTTCACTATCTGTACACAACAGGCTTCTAAAAAACTTTCCACAGTGCACAGGAGCCTGGACTGCCTCCTTGCTCCCAGCCAGGAGCATCTGTCCTGGCCCCCTGCACCTGTGTCCCAGAGGGAGCGGGGCAGAGGACCCCATCACCCTGTTACTCATGCTGCTGCAATGCTCAACAGCACTGCGCTCACAATAGCTCTGGTGTTCTGGATTTGCTCATCTTAGCGAGTATTAGGGAGCCCAGGCAAGAGGCTTATAGACAGAACAGCAAGCACAGGACTGGCTGAGCCAAGAGCCCACCACAGGATTCCTTAAATCATCTGGCTTTTCTGAGGCTTTACATGCCAGCCAAATGCCAGCCATCTCCCCTCCTCATTTCACCTACAAGCAGAGAGGCTGCATCTGCCTCCCCCCAGGTCTCCGCTGTATTGGGGAGCACCAGTGCTCAGCACCTCACTGCTGGTGGGGAGGGGGTCCCCCCACCCAGGGACACCCAGCAGCTGCTGGAGCCACCGCAGAGATGGCTTTGGCTACAACAAGTGCTTTCTTAATATGCTCTATTTCTTTGCAGATAGACAGCTCCTCTGCACAGGAGCCCCTGGCAAGGGGCTCAGCCAGGGAAGCACCCCAGAACACCCCAGCAGGAGGGAGTCACCCCTTTGTGGGCTCAGCACACGGTGTCAGCACAGACCCCAGCATCCTCCTTGGCTGCAGGTACCAACCTGCTGAGCCAGATAACTGTTAGCTCCGCTTTCAGCTTGGCACAAAGAAAGTAGAATGCCTCTCTAAGGAGATGTCATGAAATCCCTGGACACTGCTATCGTTTTGTTTTAGAATACCGGGACAAGATTTATTTCTTATTCCACTCCAGCAGCAAAGAGAGCACATATGTATTTCACACATTCAGCTGTCATGGGCCAGTTGGACCAGTTATACACCACGATCACACGTTTCAGGGAATTTGTGTGCTACCAACATCATCATTTTGGATGCCACACAACACAGACCACATTTGGTACGTGGCGGGGAGAGGGGGAAATGCTATCAGTTCAGAAGACTCTTGCCTCAGAAGAAAATTTTGCATATTTTCAGCTGTTTCCATCCTCAGACAGAGCCCTGAAGAAATGGATGCACCATTCACCGAGGGCTCGGAGGCCACCAAAACCTGGCATGCTCAGGCAGCGGGTGCCACTGCCAACAGCTGTCCATGAAGAACGCTTTGCCTCCACTTGCCAAACATTCAAAGGCAAGGAGAGCTGTCAAAAGCATCCCAGCTGAACACAACTGCCATCATTATCTACAAGGAGACACAGAGGAGGGAGAAAGCTTCTTTGATTTCTTTGAGGCTTATTTATTCCAAAGGAAATGTTATCAGAAAGGACAAATCTTTGAGCCAGGAAGAGCAGCTCCCTCCCTCTACTTCCACCCCCCACATAGAGCTCTTCTCTGGACTGTAATACACCAAGATTCAGAGCAAGATCTTAAACTCCTGCATGCTGCTGCTCAAGCAACAGACAGTCCCTGCCTCAAATCCAAGCTGTTTCGTTTTTATGTGCTCCAAAGGGAAAGCGACGTTAATACCCCAGTGCTCAGGTCGCTGGGACAGGAGAGCTACACTGTGAGCGCGGGGCAGGTTCCCATAATTTCATGTTTCCATCAAAGCTCTTGTTCCTCTCAGCACAGACTGAAAATCAGGCTCAGAAGCTGAAGTTTTTCCATTTGTTCTGGCATTGCTCTATACCTGCACAGAATAAAACGTTGGGGAGGCAGGCCCAGGGCAGCCGCTGCTCCAGAGCAGGGAACCACGTCTGGGACCCTGCCTAGGAGGAGCAGGGGTGCACCATGGGCCAGGGTGAGTCAGGTTCAGCACATTTAACACATCGGGATCAAAAAAACAACAACTAACAAAGGAACCTGATTTCTGGTCGTTGTATCCATTGCATTGCATGAGCTGCGTAAGAAACCGAGATAAGCAGAGAGCTGTGCTATGTGCAAGTCCTTCCCAGCATGGCCAGGTCTGAGGCAGTCGCCTAGGATCCCTCCAGGAGGATTCTGCCCGCCCGCCATGCACTGCAGGACACACAACAGGTCCTCTCTGCAGGATTCATCACCCCTGCAATCCTCCTTCAGCCTCAGCCCAAAGCCACCTTCCCCAAACACAGCTGCTTGCAGAGGCGCTGCCAAGGTCTTCCCTGCACTGCGCTTCGCTCTGCCGTGCAATGCTGCATCCGCAGCAGGGGCAGCCCAAGGCACAGAGAGGAATTATCCCAGGGACAATGGTGGCCATTGCTCTTAGATATTTGTTTACTGCCCAGGGTGAGCTGCTCTCCAAAGGACCCCCATCACACCTCTTAATCAGAGGCAGCCAGAGCAGAGGAGGACCAACTGCAGATACCATACACACATCCCGAGAATCCCTGCCAAACTGCTGAAGATGCCTGTGACAGAAGGAATAGAATTTTCTCGTGCAATTTGGAAGTGGGAAGGGGGGAAATAAAAGCAGAGTTTTGTTACCCTCCACTAACCCTGATACAGCTCAGAGCAGCAATCTCACTACATTTTATTGTGCATCTCTGAGTCCTGACATGCATTCACAGTGCCAAAGGGAAAGAGCAGCATACTCTGAATGAGGAAAAGCTTCAAGGTAAACGATGGGTGCTAAAAAGAAGAAAAGGACATACTGGCCATGATACCCCCACAGCTGCTCATCCCCTGATTCCCCATCCTCTCTCTCCGCTACCCAGTTATTTGCTAAGCTTGTGGGGAGTGAGTGTTTGCCCACCTCTATCCCTCCCAAGTCCAGAGTGGTCAGCAGATTCCAGGGTTGTTAGGGATAGGGGAAGAAATGACAGACATTTCATAAGCCTCTTTTGTCTTAGAAACCACTTTAAAAACTGTGGTACCACACACAACACACTGCAACTCTGCCAACATCACAGCCATAGGCTCCCCGAATACTGCAAATTACTATTAAATACTGCAAAACCCACCCCTGGAATCCTGCAGAACAACAACACGCAGCTAGTAGCACGATCCTGGAATCCACCTACAATACTCCTACAAGCCGTTGCCTGAATACATATCAGAACACCCCAATTTTGATTGCTTACATCTGATATATTCAGGGTTATAATACATCAGCTAGTCAAACTGGCGATGGGAACGGACATGCTTTGGATGCTGCACAGGTCGGGTAAGGCGCCATGAGCATCCCGCCAGGGCTGCTGCCCGTGCTTTGATGGAGTTGTTTTCCTGGAGAACATCTATGCCTGAAAAACTGAAACCTTCTGCAGCAATACATCCATCCTGAACAAATAGAAAAAAGTCAAAGAGAAATGTGGACAATCCCCCCTGCATTCTGAAATGCAAACCCTTGTATTTTACCTGCTATTTCTATTAATTTCATTTCAAATTTTGTATCATGCTGAAATATTAACTTTGTTCTGCTTATATATGTTTAATTTACTATAATATGTTTCCAAGTAATTGAAATAAAATATTTTATCATATTAAAACTTCAGAATTACAGAAAGGCAATAATTCAGTCTTACTGAAATAATAAAAAGTTGTGAATAATTCACATACTTTTCATCAGTAATTTTCTTTCTTCACATAGTTTTATCTTTTCATTCCAATTCTAGGTGAAAAGCATTGAAATGACAGAATTTCCCACCAAAAGAAGATTTCAGCTTCTGACTGGGTCAAGCCCTTGACAGAAAATTTATCTTGCGCTAATTTATAAGGCAGGAAAAAAACAGAAACTGGATGCAAGTGAGCAATTATTTGCATCTTTGAGGCTTTCTGGGTGCTCAGTGCAATTTCAAAACATTCATTTGTTCAGCAATTGGAGCAGGGGGCTATTGTCAGACCCCCACCACAGGAGGATACAAAAATCATCCTTTTTTGCTAAATGCTTGTCACTGGAATAGCCTCCATCAAATTATCCACTGCTTCCACAGACTGAGCAATGCCCTTAGTAAAAGCAGAAAACACGCACAGGGCCGGGAGCAGAAATCATTGTTAAGGTGCAGAACTCCATCCCTAAGTCAGGAACTTAAATTTGTCAGGAAAAAACATTAATTGGATTGTGTCCCAGTGGCACAACCAGAGCCCCAGCACTGCCTTGCACCTGCCGGCAGCAGGCTCAGCACCAGCATCCCGGGTGGGGAAGTGAGATGCACCCCTCGTTTAAACCCAGCCCCAAAGACAGGCAGGACCATAGGCAGGACCCCCCCGAGACACCAGCTCTCCTGATCGCCCACCACCTGCCCAGCACTCTGGCACCCACCAAACCAAGTCCTGGTGTTGAACATCTGAACATCATTTGGGGTTCTTGTCCAAAATTAATTTGTCTCAATACATTACTGGATATGAGTCAGCTTGGAGAAATGCAATGTGTTTGTAGTTCCATACTTTCCTTTGGCATAAAAAGCTCCACTGAAAAGTCACTCACCCTTGCCTGCCCTGCTAAAGCATTTTACAGCTGAAATACCTTTTGCTCAAGGTTTTGCATGAGTCATTAATGAGGACCTTCTCACATCAGGTGGTTTTGCTTATTTTGGTGTTAAAAACCCACGCTTTGCAGCGGGGGAGTAATTTCTGCAGCGCAAACCAAGGCAGGAGCCTCTGAATTGTACCATTCTTAAAAAAAAAAAAAAAAAAAGATAAAATACAATTTTTGCCACATTTATTATTTATTAACAGGACAAGTCCCAGTCCAGTAGTACAAGGTAAACGCATGGGAATAATGGCAGAGAATGGAGTTGAGGAAAAAAATGGTTCCAACACAAGGAGGATGCAAAGGAGAGCTCAAGATTCTGTCTGCACTCTGCATCCTTCTGGAGCATGCCTGTTATCTCACAGCTAGAGGGTTCTCTGCCACAGACACACCTCTACCAGGATGTGATGAGTGATGATGCACCTTGCAAAGCCTGGCCATGGAAAGCAGTGTTGCACGCTTACTTGCCTTCCTCCTATCCTCAAAATTATAGTCAAAGCCCGGGGGGAAAAAGGTAAAGGGGCTATGAAGTTTTGTGCCAAACAAATCACCTGAGGGACTTTACATTACATTATCTAGGAATTAGAAGTAAAACTGAGAAATACTTTTAGGCTGGTCCCATTATCCGTTGCAAGGGAATTGATCCTTGCAACAAATCAATAAGGTCCAACTTTACCAGGACTGGGACAAATGACACCCCATCCTAGCAGGTCCCAAGGAAAGAGCTGCATCAGCCAGCCACCAGCCCCTCACTTACTGAGCCATTTGAAATTTCTCATTTTATTACTTTTTTTTTTCCCCTTTATCAATAAAGAAGACTCATCTAGAAGCGAGGCACATATCCAGGAACATCCACAACAGGTTACCTCAGCAGCAAAACCACCAGCTCTAAAGCGAATGTCTTGATGACCTAACAGAGCTTGCTGTGTAATAATGCCCTGTATAAATAACAAACTGCAAAGATCATTAAAGCCAATCAGAAATATAGATTAGCCCATAAAATCTCTTTAATGTCTCCAGTATTCTGATATAGGGAAAGAGCAACCCCAGTCAGCAGGCAGAGCAGGCACTCATCAGCAACGGTGGGCTTTCAGCATCTCCATGGCTGAGGTTTGCTTCCACCTTATCGCTGCAATTTTTCACATGGTAGTCCTCCACAAGGAGAGGTGGAGTTGCTGATCACAGCCATACTTCTGCCATAGGCTCCCAAAAAGGCCAGACCCAGCCCAGCTACTCTGCCAGTCCCAGCCTCAGCACCTTGGTCCCATTTTGTGACCCCACCAGCCCAGCCAGGCAGCACCACAGGGACTTTGCTCACCCCTCCTGGGGTGCATATGGAGCAGGCGGCTGTTATGGGCACACTGCTCTCTCCGGTGATTCCAAGTCATAGATACAGAAGCAAAGTTTTCATGATAAAGCATTCCTTTAGCAAAAATCTCAACCAGCTGGGGCAAAAAGCAGCTGCTTCTCATGTTCTCCACAACAGGCAGCCAAGGGACTCCACGTTCCTACGTGGCTATTCCTACTTGCCCAGCTGAGATCACATATGCTCATTTTCTGCTTTGCGTAGAAGTGCTTCATGATTCTCTACCACGTCTGATATTTGTGTTTACAATATTTCCTAATTAAATTTTATTTACTTCAGTCAACCTACAAAAAGATAATTACATTTTTTCTTTAACTAGATGCATTTACCATGCCAATACAGCATTACGCATGCAAGGAAGATAGATGGGAGAACAGGTGAGGAATAACTCACCTACATAGGTATTTTCCAAATCATCTTCTACATGCACAAAGCCTACGAATATTAACAGATGGCATATAGCTCCTGTTGAAAGGCAGACACCAAATCCCAGCCCAAAGGGCCATGTTTGTGGTCTGACTTCCCATTTCACAGCACAGCGATCTTTAAAACCTGGCAAACTAGATTCTGTGCTCATATATTCTCTAGATGAAGAACAGGGTCAGCTTGTCTACCGCCTTTTAAAACAGATGTGCTAGCAAGGAGGCTGAAACGAGAATCTTTCACACATTTTACCTTGCAGAAGATCAGACAATTTAAGTCATGTTGTATATGTTAATAAAAGCAATTCCTTAAGTTGCTGTTTAATATAAGAAGTGCCTGGTACAGCAAGTAAATACAGCAATTAATATTAGCTATAACCTTACTGCAACAATTTTTCTTAAAGAATTTTTTTTTAAGATCCACAACTTGTGCTGAAAGCACATTTACATTTTATTACCCCTAAATGCTTAACTACCATAACTAATGCTTGATTAATAAATAGCTATCTACCGCTGCTACTTTAAACCTCGCAATTTATACGCAATTCTCTCTCACCATTGAGTATTGCTCCTTCTTAAGCAATAACATAGGAAGAAAAGGATCAAAATAAGGAAAACAGGTTTAATTCATAGTATTTCATAAGCCACAGTTTATTGTTCTAGCCAAGCTCATTAAATGCCAGGTAAAGCTATAAAGTTTATAGGTCTATTTAAAAGTGAAATTGGGGGACAAAAATTTCAGTATGTTCACGTGGCCAGTCTTCCAAATTGCAAATCTCTGCTGGACACATCCATTTCAGAGACTTCTCGAAGGCAGCAGAAAGTTCTCAATGCTGCTGGGGTATCCTGATCCCAGCCACCTTCAGCACCTAGAATCAACCTCCAAATGACGAGGGGTGGGGGTGGGGGTTTGGGGATTTTTTTTTATTGTTGTTGGTTTGTAATTGTTGGGGTTTTTTAAATAATCAGGCACTTTTTTTTCCCTTTCTTTATTAATAATTTATTGAACATGCTAGTATCTATGCCAGTATCTCACTGAGTTTGTAGGTATTGAAACATGAAGGCTTTTGGACTAATTTGAATTAAAATGAAACCTCATGGATAATATTTGTTTGCTTCCAGGCTTTCACAATGGAGCCTTCAGGAAGAAAGAAAAAAAAAAAAAAAAAAGGAGAAAAAAAAAAGGAAAAGAAAAATTGCAAAAGAAAATATGAATTGGACTTCAAAGCTGTGAAAAACAGACTCTGGCTAGAGGCCTTACCTGGGGTGGCTACTTTTTCAAATGCAAATATCTAAGACATTTAAGTATGGATGAAGCAGACCTCAAGTGCTTTCTCTTGCTTCATATGTTCTCTCCCGAAAATTCATTTCCTAAACTCTTGTGCCTTTCAGGTGCCAGCTGATTTAGCAGCTCCAGCTTGCTTTTCTTGGAGATAAGTGATGCTCAGGCTGGGAGCTGCAGCACCATTCCCAAGAACCAGCCCTGTTTGCTCTTCACCTTGATGCTTGTGGTGGTCCACAAAGCCCAGGGAGGTAAGTAGTCTTCCATGGCCCTGATCCTGCACGCTGTACCAGATGTCGTTGATAAATAAGTTTCCAATTAAAATTTTTTCAGCAGAACCGCACTGCTGGATCCGGTAATGCAACAGTAGAAACCCAGTAAGCAGCAGAATTAAGAAATCTTCCAGTTTGGCTGGTTTTAAAGGAAAACAGCACAGTCAATGGAAATCTCAAAGTGGAGCCGAAAGGAGGAAAGCAGAACTGACAGCTAAGAATCAGCTTTTGCTCTGGTTTTTCAAGACATAACAAAGGTTACAACCTGCTGCATAGCAGCTGTGGACAGAGCTGTCATTTTGGATTTAATTTTGTAATATCTGCTTTTGAATTAGGAAGACTTCAAAACTGATTAGGAACAGGCTTTTCTTCTGCAAATGCTTATAACAAGAAATGCTATCTCACAAGCCATACAGCCTTATAACCCTTTGGCTAGGTCTAGAGATACATTAAAAAAAAAAATCCACCCCCATAATCACAGCCTTTTTATCTTGGCAGGTCCTACCCAAGTGCTCAGTAGTCTGAATTTTCCACTGCTATCAATAGTGTTAACAACTAATACTCGGTAATTTTTCAGAACTCCTTTAAAGCCTTTCGGGAACTTACTTGAATGAAATATTAACAGGAAAAGTGTTCTGAAGTACTAATAAATTTGTCTCTCTCCAGCCTCTAACTGAGATGAAGAGCTTTACAGCAAATTTTCAAGTTCTCTTTTGGTCCTGCAGGTCTGTGGGATGTCGGTCGGTAATAGCATCCCTCAGGCCAGCAGCCCAACCGCACCAACCCCCTGCAAGCAATAGGATCACCAGGACAGTCCTTCCACCATCGCAGGTCACAGCATCCTCCATCCCCATGTCCAGGGACACCCTCGCTTTCTGTTTAAGCAGTCAGCCACTTCTCAAAGACAAGCAGTCAGGTTGATAAATGTGTTTAGCTGCCTAAAGATGCAGAAAAGCACCCAGGGAGAGCTGTGGAAATCCTTTAAGTGAGTAACTCCAATTTAATCTCTTGTCTGCATGCATAAGCCCCCCATGAATGCTATGCATCTGGCAGCGGAACTGGTCTGAAACCAAGCAAAACAGAACGTTTCTGCTTATGCAAAGTGTTGCCTTTCTACTGCAGGGCACCTTTTTTCAAGGTTAAAAAAGCAGCCGGCAGCTCCATATGCAGGCAATGCACCTTCGGTCAGCAGCATGCAATAATAGAGACCATCCATTCCCCATAGACAAGAGCGCAACGCTAAGGTGTCTGCACATTTAATTGAGATTATGGTGGGAATTAATTATAAGATTAACAATCTCCTAAAGTGATATGACAGAGCAATACCCATAACTGCAGTACAAGTTTGATAGACTATGAGATCATAAAAAAAAAAAAATTGCTACTGAAGTTCATGTGAATGAAAGTGATATGTGACACTCCTGGAATGAGGCGGTCATAAAGTATGTTTGTATGGCCCAAAAAATTCTTCTTAGTTCAAAAATGTAAGAGATATTTCAAAATGTGTACCAAAAAAGTAGAGTGAGATTGATCCCAGGCAGGCAGCACCAAGAACAGAGGTGGCAAGCTAATCCTACAGCAGCAGTGGCAGAAGGATGAAAAATTAAGAAATCAAATTGCTCATTGTTTGTGTTGGTTGCCTGTTTTAATCCAGTTATTAATGAGTTATGCTGCAAAATTCGAGGGGATAAAAATCCATTACAGGTCTTCTCTATACCCTGCTCTGAGTAGACTTTGTCTAAAAGAACCGTATTTTAATTTATTTGCCAGATGTTTTCAATACGGTCCTTTAATACAACATTGTGTTGAGAATTTCAGACTGAAAGCCAGGTTTGCTGCACTGTTTCTATTTTTCAGTTTTTCAGCTCTTCTGCCTACACAAATGAAACAACACACCAAGGGAAGGCAGCCCATCCATATAAAGCATTAATAAACTTTTCATAATAAAACATTTCTCCAGGCATCAAATCATGCCCTCACTAAGGACACTGGAGTTTTACCATTAGCTTCAGCAGAACCAAGACGTAGTCTCCAGCTATGTATTTCATATAAATTACATTGCTATTAGACTTGACTCCAACAGAAATTACATTCATACAAGCTCCAATCCAATAGTCATAACCTCCAAAACACTTCCAAATATTTTCTTCTTGCTTCGACTCCCATGCGCAGAGGGTTTTTTCCCCTCTTTCAGTACTACAACAATTAAGACAAATTATTGAGATTCATTTTTCTTCTTTTAGGCTTACATCAGGAATTGCATACATCAGGTATATTTTAAAAGCAAAACTATTTTTCCAAACCTGGCACCTACAGACACCAGCCGCAGCACGGTGCACAGACACACGAGCCCACAGTCCCAGAGCTGCACCAGGGAGGTCGGGCTCAGCCTGGAGCCTCCCTGCTTGACAGTAGCTGAGCACATCATCAACTGGTTTGATATCAAGGAGGTAAGGCTCCTGCTTCAAAAGAAGGGCTAAGAAGCATGCATAATAAATCCTACTTCAGTTCTGCCTGCATGCCAGGGCACCCAGCTTTCCCCTCCCCAAGCGGGTGCCTTGGCTGTGCCCCACTTACAGGCAGCGGGGGGAAGCCAGAGCTCCGGCAAACGTCAATGTTGAGATTTATAAATCGGTACAAACTTCTGCATCCTACAAAGCACACAAGTCCACCCACGCTGAACACAGAAGCCCCAGCTTGTCCAAGGCAACAGCCACCTACACTACCTCTGGTCTAAGCCACCATCCAATACACCTCAACTTCAGCCTAAGAAACATCCCAGACTGTTGAAACCAGCCACACAGAGGTTTTGGGAGATCAAGGAGCATGTGTAGCCTCTCCTGACAGAGCTTGAAAGCCAAAAAATATTTTTAAATGGTTTTAATTGGATGGAATGATAGGTCTATCCAACCAGAGAAACCCAGAGCCATGACCAGGATCTTCCAGGACTGTCTCCTGTCTCTCTGATGCTGCCTGGTACCAACCTGTCCAGCTCATAGTCCAAAACTCATAAGCAGTTTTGGGTGAGGTACTTTTTAAACTGCATTTTCCTCATGAATTGTTACTTGTAGGTGAATTCTATCCCCCTGCCAAGCTTCAATATCTCCTTTCACCACAAAACAAACCCTCCAATCTGTTATTCTGAGTTTATATCCAACTTATTTTAAGAAAATTACATCTGGAAAAGAATGAAAGTCAGCTGCCCAGCAATGCAGAATTCAGCTTTCCGAGTATGAAATTCAGTTTTATTTTGCATTTCTAAATCCCACTTTCCTAAACCTCTGTTGTCCCAAAGTCAGCCAAGACCATGTTCCAGATACCCCCAATATCAAATGGGCATTCATCAAGTAACCCACAGAAAGCAGGGAGGCAGGCAGTGCATCTATATTGCAGGATGCTGTCGTTATCCAAAGCAGCCTTAAACAAGATAATAAGTGCTAAAAATGGTGAATTAATTTATGTTAGTGTCCCTGCTTTACCAGCTAGACAGGTCATTTAAAGCTGTTGTGAACATTTTTACACCACGCTGCAGACAGCAGTAGAGACATTTTCAAAACTCATCCTGTAAAGCAGTACATTCTAATTATTATTTGTTTTGTCTTCTGTTTAGGGCTTTACCCATTAAGTGGTGGAAAATCAGGAGGATATATGCAATAGTTATTCTTTTGTCTTCTTTGCTATTAAATTCCTTTTCTAGCTTATGTCAATGTGTAAGTAATTGTGCCAACACTAAGTATTTATGTGCCTAACCAAAAAGCACATTAAAAAAATAAACACTAGTTGTTTAGATGCCAGCTAGAGACGCTGTGGTCTGCAGACATTTTACTGCTATTTACAGGCAAAGGGGCATGTCATTTCTTCGGCTTTTTTGATACCCTGCCCCCCTCTTCGATTCCCTGTGTTCCCACAGCTGACAGCCCCTTAGTGCCACAACCTCTGGCTCCCCAGGGCTTTTCTGTCACTCAGCAAAGGCACCTTTATTCTGCGTCACAGGCCTGGTTATGCTAACATGCACGCAAACCGCAGACGATCTAGATTATCAGCACAGCCTTCCTCCCCCCGCTCCCCCTCTGCCCCTTGCAGCGGCGATGCTGGGACCCACGGACAAGCTAGACATCACCTTTGCTGTCCCAGCACCTGGCGCACGCACCGAGCAAACAAGACAACAAATCGTCTTTGGAAGTTTCTTGCCTACACAGCTCAAAGGCACCAACCGGGGCAACCTGCAGACTCCACCAAAAGCCAGATCCTTGTTTCCCCTCCGAAGGCCGCCTTGCTCTCTCATGCGGGACATACCTTTTTGTGCAATGTGCCCCTGGGGGCTGCGGTGATGGGTTAGCCAATTATACAGAGAGAAGAGGAATTTGATGAATGGATCATTTTTGGTGCACTCTGCACTTTTGACTCATAAATTCCACAGAAAACAAGGTAAATGGAGCATAACTTATTAATGAACAGAGCCCTAAATATCAAATGATCTGCTGTGAATCATCAGCTGGAATTGTAGAGCCTTCATATCACGCTAGTTATAGCATGCTGCAGCGCTTCAGCAATGGACAAACTCCGCAGCCCGGCGGTAAGTCTTACAAGATAATCTAGGAAATAACATCCCGCTTTATTTAAAGCCCAGTACAGTGAGAAGCTTGCCAGACCTTCAAACTGTGACCTCCAGAGAGGGTGATCTTGCAAGACTCACCTTGCATTACAAGCCTGAAAGCACCATTAAGACCATGATGAATGGGGAGCCTTGTGAGAGGCACACACACCCTAAATCCCACCAGGAAGCTGGGGGGAATTCGGACAGCTCCGAAAAGGGACTCCAGTGAGGTCTCTGTACAGTGAGGTAACTTGGGAGCAAGAGCTTCTCATACTGCATCACTTCTACCCCTTCACGGATAGATAAAAATAGACAATCCTACCAGGTTTGCAAGTCCACCAAAATCCAGATTAAGCCTGAAGCACCACATTGACTATTCCAAGAGCACACATCAGGGCAAGGTAAAGAACATAAAGGACCTCCATTTTCTACTTTTCTAAAAGTTATTTTTTTTAAGAGTTGTAAAAGCACAAAAGAACAAGAGAAAAACCATACACCTACGCACTTCTGCTGAAATTATCCCTATCTGCGCGAGGACCGTGGGTACATAGATGAGTGTGAGCGTACACACACGTCCATTCGCTGACCATTTACCAGTCACAATGAAATACCTGGTCTGGGCATTTCCCTCATCACTGTTCTGGTTTGAGCTGACTAGCTGGTTCCTATGCTGCTTCTTTCACAGTGCAATCTCTTAGCATCTCTGGATCTTCTGGAGTTCTCTTTTCTGCCATTTTCCAATTTTCTTTCCCACCTAATCTTTTCTTAAGCGTTCTGAAGCATTTGGCTACAACTCCGCCTCCTGGTACTGAGCTCCAGTTACCCATGTGCTGTAGAAATATCTTCAAAGAAAGTTTTTTGTTTGCCTGTATTGACAGAAGTAATCATAACAAAGAGTGCCCACTTACCTTCTAAACGCCATTTCTTCCTGTATGTGTATGAATATGTCATCTTTCAACTGTCAACCCTCTAAATAGGCCTGAAGTGAGTTTCTCCTGCAAATGCATCTCTTCTTGCTGCAATATCCTCTCTGCATTCTCCTTTCCTTCCTACCCGTGTGCACATCATCTCGTTCAAATAAACCATCTGCCAAAATTTCCAACCAGCAGATAGCAATTAGAACATAAAAGCAAAATAAACTACCACTGCTTGATGCTGTGCCATAGGCAGGGTAGTCAGTAAAAAGTTACTTCATCTGAAGTAGATATTTGAAATATATTGCTATAAGATCATTTTTCTGGAAGCTCCGCGACCACCCTCATCAACCACCCGTAAGGCTTCAGCTGCACCTGCCAGGCAGAGCAAGTTTCTGGAGACTGTTACACAAAAATAACTAGACAGATCATTGTAATCTGACTTGAAAAGCAGCAAACTGAAAAAAAAAAAAAAAAGAAATAAAACATTTACCATGGAAATCAACAGAAAGAAATATATTTCTACCAGCAAGATGGGAACTCCTATCGAATGGAGCTGGGAATTCTCTTCCTGAGCCAACAAGGGAACACCGTTACTCCGGCAAACCTGTATTTCCCCTGTACTGATATAAAGGCGTATTATTAACTAGTAATTAAAAATGTGAAAGATAAACCAGCAAAGGGAATTCAGAGATTAGCAGCAATTAACTCTGTCTACAGGAGACCCTTTACAGCCTGACTTTTCTATTTTCGTAACAACACTGATTTGAGGCAGATCTTCCTAGAGGTACCGCCACTGCTAAGAGGAAAAAGGTCCTGCTCCTTTTGTCAGCATCAAGTGAATATTTCATAGGTGGCCTGAGATAACACATGCTGTTTACTTAGCTAGCATACGACAAATAAGCAAGATTTGCTGCTAATTCCCAATACCGATGTGCTGAAAGTGTTTCCTGCTGGAAACAGAAGGCAGCAGGGTAAGGCTGAAGTTACCCATCTACTTGACTGATGCGTACTGCTTGCTTTGGCACCCGCTGCCACGACTGTCCCCGCCATCGGCAGCGTCATCCTGACAGAAAGGAAAATAGTGTTAATGCATTAAATTGAACAGCAAAATTACATGGGCTGCCTCTCCAAGACAAAGTGTCTTAACTACTGATAAATTCCACTTCTCTTCAAAATTAGAATTAAAAAGTCACTAGCCAATACCTGCAGAAAACAAATTACATCCCTAGAGCTATCCAGCACCTGTGCTTTGTCCACAGATGCCACTGAGAGCCAGAGCCACGAGCAAGAAACTAGATATCATGAGCAGCTCTTTGACTTACAGAGGGGAAGCAGAGACTCAGGGAGACAAAGTACTCCCAACCCCAGCCAAGAAACCTCTTTTCACATCACCTATTTCCCTCAAATCCATCCCTTTTCTTACACCTAAAGGAGAAATAGACTTGTTCAGTGTATATATTAAAAAAAAAAAAAAAGATAGAATATCAAGAAGAAGAAAAACCCAAACAAAACCAAAACCCCAAAAAACAACTGATCTTATCACAAGTGACCAATCATCTTAAAAATCTCTTCAGAGGTGCTAAATTATCAGAGATAGCACCAGGAACAATTTACTGTCTCTCCTCATGTATATTTTGGTGATTTTGGGAGCAGTCAGGTATGCCAAGATACATCTTCCTGGTCTGCTCCAAGGGTTGTCTTCATTCTTCATTTGCTAGATCATGTCTAAAGCAGAAAAATGCATATTTCCATGGCAGCAGCAGGTGCTACCTGAATAGATCTGGGCTGATGAGAGCACTCCTAAGGGGGGGAACACTGTGTTCCCCCCGACTTCCCTCCAACATTGTCAAAGGCTTTGCACAGCACCACTCAACACCTGTGTCCTGGTACAAACACAACAAATAAACTCTGAAAAAGCAAAATTTTTTTTCTTCCCCTTTTTGTATTTAGAATAATGGCTTTTCAACAAGCTAAATGGGAAACCCGTTAATGTGTTTCCATGGGCAAAGCTGGAGAACACTGTAAATTGCCTTGCTTAATGGACTTGGGAATTCAGTTAGCCATTCAGAAATTCCAGACCTTTAAGTGAGGCTGAATCAAATGGTCTAGTCCTCAGGAAGCGAGCACACACAGTTTTGCAGCTCCGTGGGTATCATTATTTATGTCTGTTGAATTTGATGGAGCAAATGCCTTTTGGAATGGGGGAGCAGCTGCATCCACCATCCCTCCAGCAGGAAAGCACTGACAACCCCCGCACCCCAAGCGACTCTGCGGTCTTGCCATCCTTCAGGGCTCCACATAATTTCAATCAGCACAGGAAAACTAGTAATCGAAAGGACCCGTGGGCATCCGCATCTGTCTCTAAGTGTACTGTAATGACCAACAGCTTGAGTGGGTTGTTTTGTAGGGTTTTTTTTTTAAGATATTCAAAAGAAAATCAACTCATTAGACTGTTTTCCCTGCCACGGGCAGTGACAGCCCAGGAGGAGGTAGAAGAGAGGCAGTTGCCCACGCCGTGCCACCACCTCCCATGCCTGCAGAGCTGCTGCCAAGCCCAGGAGCCTGATTAGAGCAGATTGTGCTGGGTTTGGGGGTGCAACCTTTGCAAAGGAGCAGCCACTGGCATTCAGCACCTCTCACCGTGCTGTGAGCTGTGTTTGCCCAGGAGGAGAAAGCCCAGGCGAGAGCCTGGTCCCCAGCCCAGGCTGGCAGAGGGGCACAGCCCTGGCCACACTCATCTCCTGCTCCGGGCAGCATCTGTCACTGGCTTGCACACATGAGCTGCAGGTGAAAAATTCAGTCTGATGGCTCTGGTGTTCAGAGCAAAGCAGAGTCCAAAGGTGAGGCTCTTCTTTCTATTGCAACTTACTTACCCCACTTATTTATTTTTTAAAAAACACAAAAGTTTAAATAATAGCACTGGCGTGGTCATTCTGGCTGGGACTGGCTGCCAGCCCATGTTAGGATATTCTGACCTCGGGACACATTAGATGAGGGTATGACCCGGTGTCTGGGGGGCTGCTTCCCCATCCCCTTGAGTCGCTGCTTGATATGCTGAGACATAAGGCAAGATTTAATATCACATAGTACCTCTGCCTCACCGTGGGGCAGCCAGGCACACACAGCTCTTAGCCCATCAGATCCTGACTGTGACCATGTAGCAAATAAATATACCAAGGGGGCACACAGCCTGCCCGCGGCAGGGGGGCTGCCTCCGGACCCAGCACCACCTGAGCCCTCCCTCACCGAGACCTCGGGATCTCACAGCCAGTGCAGGAAAAGCAAGGACATTTTGTTCTGCACGCATGAATCCTATGAAGGCAGGACTATAAGCAAACGAGGAAGAAGCCATAGGTGAACTAATGTCCTTTGCAATTTATGTAGAGCATAAAATACACCAGAGAGCACAGGTTCCAGGTCTGATTACTGCTAATTTACAGAAATGTGCAAACATGGGTACACACACCCCCCGATGCCAATAATAAAACATACATCTCCACAGCTGGGACCTAAAGCAGAACTAAAACATACTGAATATACTTAATTCTTTTCCCTCCTGTGTACTTCACCTGCTCAGAGGACTTTTTTTTTCCCCCCACTCAAAATTGAAATGAGAAAAAAATAAAAACACAAATCACTTGTAGGATTAGACCCTGAAAACCAGATTCCAGCTGGGAGCTCAGGCACCTGCAGAGCAGTATTTATAAATGAAAGCACTGACATGACTTTAAATACAGTATCGTCAGAAACTTAATTATACAGCAGCAAGTCTCTAATTAGAAGTCACAGAGCAATATATTGGCTTTGTCATGTGATTTGACACTCTCCAAACTGCTTTCCCAGGGTTGTTTGTGTCATCTGTCTTGGGTTTGAGCGGTGGTGTTTGTTTGCAGGCTGCGGTGGGATTAGCCCTATTTATCTTCATGGGCTTTGTTTCCTCGAACACGGGCTGTTAGCACGGATTTCTTGCAGCGCGCCAGGAGAAGCCTGGACTTTGCTTCTCCCAGGCCAGCAGCATGTTTGCACTGGCCCAGGCAGGGTATTGTAGACACCCAAAAAAAGCTCCATCACGTTCAGGCTGGCACATGTACATCCCACCAGCGGGATGAGCTCAGCAACACCAGCTTTGCCCCAGAACCGTGCTCCAGCGCCTCCATGTCTCATAGCATGAGGTCCCTCTTGCCTCTGCAAGCGCAGGCTGAATAACGTTTGCCAGAGATTGGCAAGAAGAAAAACACGTTGAAGAGAAATGGGTTGTTTAATGGCATTACAGGGCCTGGGGAGCTCATTTTTTCCTCCCGATTACATTTTTGTGTGCTCACGCCCCATATTCCTTGTTTTCGTTCTACTTCATTAAAGATACTCTTCAGTAGCTTCTCCATTTTGCCTGTCTTGGGGCTGCAGATCTTGACCCGAGAGATCCTGTGGCACCTCTGCAACACCAAGACTAAGAACAGGGGTAAACTGAGCTCTGTTTGGTTGGGATTTACCATCCGGCTCCTGATCACGCACGTAACACTCATATTCTCAGTCTGTCCTCCTCAGCGTGGTACCCTCCACGCTTTGGTTTGGAGGATGTCTCCTCCTCCGGCTTCTTAACAGTTGGAGCCCTTGTCCTCACCCTCCTATCCTTTAACAGCTGGGTTTTTTGAAGATGATGTTCTCATAGCTACATGTTGTGGGAGGCTGTGTCTGATAAAAGCTGGTCTAAAATAAGCTGTTTGGGTGCTTTTTAAAATATCAGAAATCAAACAGTGGGGAATCACAGCTGGGTACATGCAGTGCCGCTGCAGAACAACGCTGCAATACAACCAGTCCTAGTCCTGTTGGGGTGAAAATAAGTTGTGTTTCACTTCTCCCCCGTGGGAACCCACACAGCAAGCAAGAGGTGGGATGCAGGAGAGGCAGGGGTGTGTGTGTGAAAGGAAATGTTTAGAGGGAAGGAAGCCCGTGCTGAGGAAACATCTACTTATGATAAATCAGCCTGAAAGTTTTAGAAGCCATGTAGTTTCACACTGAAATGTTAAATTAGTGCCTGTAATTAAAATCAAATATTCTGTAAAAGTGTAAAGTGTTATTATTTCAAACTTAAAAAAAAAATAAGTGTTTCTAGAGAAACACTCTGAAGAAATTACTTGAAGAACTAAAGGTACACGTCTTTTGTTTTCCACATAGTCATGCTTTCATTTGACTGAATTTCTGCAGGTACAGTATTGCAGACTCTTCCTCCTCCTCGGGACACTTTCTTGGCTGCTGAAATGCTGCCTCAAAATACAGACACCAGCTTGTGAAGAGTTATTTCAGTTTCAAAGTCTGATTCTTTCTCTAAACTGAATGAGTATGATTTAAACACTAGTTGCGTTCCCCTGACTTGTGTATTTTTTTAATCCAGGTATCCTGTCAGAGTCAGTAGATACAAGTAGACAAGTAGATAAAAGTATTCCAGGTTGGGTGTCACAGCTGAAAAATAAATTTCTTGTATCCCATATTTCTGTCTCTGTCACACCATATGTTTCCAGGGCTTCCCAACTAATTGAAGGAAAGACAAAATAACACTAATCGCTATTGTGTCATGCTTGCATTTCATCCTCTGGCTGCTTACCCTGATGCACCTCTTGCCTGGGATGCCCTCCCCCACATTACATCCCTGTTTGCCCATCCTTGCCCTCCCGTCCTGCTCACCCTCTGCGGAGGTGCCATAGGGTGTCTCCGGTCGGGATCCAGCTGTGCTAGCTTCGCTCCTGCTATTCCTGTAACACCTGGAGGCTGGTATCTGCAGCACCAAATTTTGAAGCAGAGATTACAGAACTGTAATTACTTGAGCTGGAAGCTTCCAGCCCAACTGATTTGTCCTGTCATTTAAAAATCTACTTGTTTCCAAACACAGTCGGGAGAGATATAAACACGCAACCCTCTGGCACGGGTCCAGCCGGCGCTGACGGCGCTGTGCCGCACATGGCATCACAAGAGAGATTTTCCACGGCTAAAAAAAGATAACAGTGAAATTGATATTATATCTTAAACCAGGGCTTGTGAGAAGCTGAGACAATAAATCCACTCCACTTGAGATAGCCTGAAGAAAGGCGACCTTTTCCCTATCATTTATAACCCAGAAGGCTGAAATGAGCACCCAATCCAATTACGTTATATTTTTATTTACCTAATCTAGCAGCAGATGGCCTTTAAATTTTCCTAATTTTGGAGATGTGCTCAGGCAGAACTGGCAGCGCCGCTCACATCCCCCACAGGGAGGGGTTTGATGACAGCCCCGCACAAGCCGTCACTCGGTTATTGCCTTTCCAGGCCTCCACTCATCAGACCCTTCCCTTGTAATTAGATACATATATTTTCTTTGTCTTCCCATTGGATTATGAGGTATTTAAGGCAGGTATCATCTTTTTGAGCTATGGTTGTACAGTATCTAACACAAGCAGAGCCTAACCCTTGGCTGGAGCTCCTAATCACCACGGTAATGAAAATATTTCATTTTCAGTTGTAAATTGAAGAGTTGGTCCTCAACTAGCAGGGATAACCAAAGGATAAATACATGAAGTGTAGCAAAAATATGGCTAAAAAGGCATGTGGTTTAGACTGAATACAATATGCTTTTGTAGTTTATGTATGAAATTAAATTATTGAATGAAGCCACGCTCCCTTTGGTGTGTCAGCTCTATCGACCATGTGCCAGTGAAAAGGCTCAAGTTCACAGATTCAACTGGAAATATTTCATTTTTCTTCCTTTTTTTCCAGTTCTTTAGGAATATTTTTGGGTGGGATCCCCTGCCTTGCTCCAAGAGGAAACTCGCTCCAGCCAAGGACAGGTCAGAAACACCCCTGCCATCAGCTGCAGCATCTTCCAGCAGCTTAAACCACCCGTATCGTTGCAGCTCACACTAACAGCCCACTTAACACTGGGCAGAAAACACTGCATACCCCTATGGAAACACGGCAACAACATTTGCTCACAATTCACTAAAGTTATTTTAAGCTTCATTTTCTTAACTGGGTGTAGAGCAGAAGTGCCTCTGGAGGCCAAGCATGAACATTTTCTCCATCTAATGGTGGTTACAGCTGAACAAGTCACAAACTCCCCATGGGCCCGAATCCCACTGATCCAATTGTACCTGAACACCATAACTCAGCACTGAATTATTCCCAGCCTCTATCAGTGCAGAAGTGAGAATCTGTCTCCATTTCTTTCCAACTCCATCTCCTTAGTAAACACCCTCACAAAGTGCATTTGAAAAAGAGGGGAAATGACCCAATCCATGGACAGATGGTGGCATAGGAGCATTGCATCTTCCCCCCAATGCATCGATTTCCTTTGCTAGTCCTTGCTGCACAGCAGACAATGAAGCACTGATACAACAAGTGGCCAGCAAACAGCCCGAGAAATTAGGAATGAGTGCAACTGGAAAAGCACACAGTCCAGGAAAACACAAGGAGAGGAAGCCAAGGCTCTGAAAGGTGTTGGCTTGGCGGTTCAGTTTTTCTCTCCCTGTTTAGCAGGTGTCAGATAGAAACAGTTGGAATTCAGGAAAAAAATTATCCAAAACTAACACCTGTGCACATTTGCTCTTGCACAGAAGCAAACACCAGCTGTTCCAGCACTTCTTGGATGGGAGACATGCTGGTAATGGAGCAAACATCTCGTCCTGGCCCCTGCTTGAGCCCAAGCCTTCCCCTTGCCTCGTTTTACCCATCGACTGCATCCCACTGCTCTTTTGCAGAAGCAACCCTTCCAGGCTATTGCACCATGCACCACAAAACACCAAGGCCTGAGGGCACTTGGGCTGGCAGCTGCGGAAGGCAGGCTCCATCGCCTGCGATGCAGAGCCCCCACCCTCAGGTCCGGGGACCGCTCCCCCCCTTGGGCAGTGGCAGGGGCACACACAGCCACACGCCAGCCCACCCAGGCGCTCCGACACCACAGCAATTTTCTGAAACACTGTCATTTTGTGGGAGGGTAGAGGGGCTGCTCTTTGCTCCCACCTTCTCAGCTCCACTGGCATTAGCATCACCAGAGCCTGAAAAGCTTCACCACCCACCAGTGCTGGCAATGCCATGTCTCCCAGTGCGACTTAAAGCCATCTCAGCAGCCTGAGCCTGCGGCTGGCTCGTCCAGCCTCCAGCAGGAGGGCTCACGACAGCCTGCAACTACTGAAATTCAGTCAACAGCAAGAAGAAAATTTTGTATTATTTATCAAATGTCAATCAGAACTTAGTTTTGCAGATAAAAGCTACAGAATGTGGTTCTGGAGCAAATTTGGGAATGCTCCTGGAACATCATCTTGACATAGGGACAGGAGGTAAAGTGAAAAAAGTAATAGTTTATTAAATCAGCTGTTTAAAAAATAATAATAAAAAAATAAAAATACACCACACAAAAGGGTCTTGAACTGCTAGCTGACCAAGAGGGAATAAGAAACAAAGGTTTTAAAGAAACCTTATTTGGATGTTTATGTGCAAATGTGAAGATGAATTCCTGTCTGCTCAGACCTATACAACACCAGGAGTGTAATTTCTGAGTTATTTCATCCTTACCGTTCACGTCAATGAATTTACATGGCTGTAGCAGCTACAGAAAACTTCACAAAGCAAATAAACTGGTGCTTCTAGAAATGTAACATCCACCCTGACATGACCGAGTGCAGCTGGACTGTGGCAGGAGGTGGGCTGCGTTGCTGCCAACATGAAATAACGCAGCGCCTCCCGTGCAGCATCCCATGGGCACAGCTGAGGGGTCACCTCCCGGGTACCAGTTCCCGAGGTGGTGGGGTAAGGAAGTGCCCTCTGTGCACTAAGCCTCTAGATCTCCTTCCATCTTCAGGAGCAAACACCAGAAGCCTTTAAGCAACACGAGGAGCTCATTTATTGCAAGAAAACCTGATCTGTAACTGAGCCATGAGGTACCAGAGGAGCTGGCTATCCTCATCTTTCAGCGCTTTGACAAGCCTCATCTTATCCCCGCATAAAAGGATTCCCTACACATCCGAGTGCCGTGTTCCAGGCAGCCTTCCCTACCCAAGGCAGCGGTTTAATCTTCCCTTATCTCGACAGACTGGATTGAAAGAGGTAATCCCCTGGATGTCAGGCAACCTCCTTACAGATGTGCCGAGACCCTTCCCATCCCACAGAGGTTTGGGTGCCCATTAAACCCTCGGACCGCTGCAAACACTTGTGAGCCCAGCCCGGCTGTAACAGCCACTGGTGAGGGGACACATTCGCCCTCCAGCGCAGTCTGCAGAGCCCAGGCACCTCCAGGGTTGCTCAGCTGAGCTGCTGAGGATAAGCAAGTTCATCCTTTCCCCCCTGCCTCTCCTCTGCCCCACAGAGCCTGATTGAATTGAAGTACCCTTACAAGTAAAACACAGACTTCAACAAATCCGTATTTGCATAAACCTGTGTTTTTGCGAACCACAAAATGTGATATAAATTACTCTGAGACATTTTCCCCTTTTCTTTGCCTTTTAGCAGAGCAAAATATGATTTACATTCAGTTTGCAGGCAAATCAAGTGAAATGCTTAATTATAAATAGTACTTGTAAATATAATCCTTTCAGCTGGAGTATTTGCATAGTGAAAATGAGAGAGACCTTAATAATGATTTCAGTTACAAAACTTAATTAGACCTGTTTCTCATTCTGGTTCAGGCCCTGTGCGATGCTCTGGTGTAAATGTACACTTACTCGATAGCACCATGACACACGCCAGAACAGACCGTCAGCGGGTGCAAGGCGCCCATGCCCACCGGCTGCAGGGACATTACAACTCGCACTAGCTGAGGCTCTATCCCCAAATAGATACAAGTGGTTCCTAGCAAAAATGAAAATTAGGCCCATTATTTTTATTTATGGAGAGCCGAAATACACACTTTCTAAAGCCAAGCCTGCATTCAGCAGATGAAATATTTGTATAACTTGCCACCAAGGTTATGGAAGGCTGGAGGAGAATGTATATCAATGTTGATAGGATTTTTTTCCCCAGATATATTTACCAGTATAGATCATCTTCTACAGGTAATAGGGTACAAGATATTATTTTTATGCTTGGTCTAATTGCTCAGACATCATGAGGTGCTACTAAGTTGGAAAGCGCTAACTGTGACCAATCAAGCTGCAGCCTTGAGGCCGCCAAAAAAACTGCTAAAGGGTACAATGCTGGAACTAGAGATTAAAGATGACATTTAGGAGGCAAGACGACTCCATGATGAAAAGCTGAAAACATTTCAATCAGAAGAGATGGGGTTTTTACTACATCTACTGTCCCAGGGCTGGGCCATCCAAGGGAATTTGAAGTGCAAATGACAAAAAAGAAAAGAAAAAGAAAAGGAAACTTTTTTTTTTTTTTTTTTTTTTACACCTACCTTTTTTTTAAAATTACTTTTTAAAATTAACTTTTGAGATTCTATCTGGTTTTGAGAGTTCATTCCTCCTCCATGCTCTTTGGGTGAATCCCTCTGCCGTCACAACTCAATGCACGATAATGAATGCAGTATCATACACAGAATTATTCTGACATCACGCTGAGAATACATAGAAACGGTGCTTGCATGAATTCTCTTAAAAAATAAGAGGCTGTCATGGTTTAACGTGGAAGCAGCTAAACACCACACAGCTGCTCACTCACTCCTCCCCCTCCCCGGTAACATGGGGCAGGGAATCGGGGGGAGGGAATCAGGGGCGGGGCGGGGGGGAAGTAAAATTAGCAAGTTAAGATAAAGGCAGCTTAATAGGACAGAAAAGAAGGGAAAATAATAATAATGATGAAAAAATAGAATATACAAAACAAGTGATGCACAACGCAGTTGCTTACCACCCACTAACCACAGCAGCCCCAGCCAGCTTCCCCCGGTTTATGTATGGAGTGTGACACCACGTGGTGTGGGACATCCATGTCCCATGTGGGACATCCCTTTGGCCCATTGGGATCAGCCATCCTGGCTGTGTCTCCTCCCAGCCTCTGCTGCCCCCCAGCCTGCTCGCTGGTGGGGTGGGGCGAGAGGCTGGTAAGTCTTTGATTTAGGGTCAGCACTGCTCAGCTGCAGCTGAGCCATCCCTGTGTTACCCTAAATCCCAAACACAGCACTATAACAGCTACTAGGAAGAAAATTAACTCTATCCCAGCCAAAACCAGGACAATATCCACCCCTTATTCTATACCATTTACATCATGCCCAGGCCCCACACTTGCCAATACATCCTAACTAATCACCATCACCTTTCCTGTCTTTTGATACACACACAGAGATATTGTTCCCTCAGCCTGTGGACCATCCCTCTGAAGTGTCCATTGAGTTCGTTCGGTCCATGACTTTGGGCCCCACCTGCCACAGCAGTCCTTCAGGGCAGGAGAGAGAGTGCACGGTGCTGGGTCGTTGCATGCTGAAGCCAGTTCGGGTTCCATCATAGCTGCACTTGTCCAGTTCTGTCATCACTGTACTTTGCCCTGTTTGATCAAAATTCAGTCTTCACTAACCTGGGTAATTTTTACTGTAGTACCATTGATATGGCAATAAAGCAATTGCCCAGATGACTTTGCTGGGGAAGACAGTCTGGATTATTCCTGCTTCAGGCATTTTTTAAATTTTTTTTTTTTTTTTTTTTTTTTTTTTTTTTTTTTACATGCACTACAAGGGTTTCATCCCTTTCTGTAGCACATGAAAGTTTTAATAGGCCAGGGCCAGCTTGATTGGCAGGTCCCCTAGCGTTGACTAACCAGGTGACTTTTGCTAAACATGCATCCCCATGTTTAAATATATTTTTAATTATTTTTTAATTATATTAATTATAAATTAAATTAAAACAACTCATACCCATTGCTCTCAGTGTACAGTCCATTGTGTCATTCAATTTTCCCAAAGCCTGGTTCATAACTGGGGATGTGACATACCCACCCAATGCCATGTGCTTTGGACCAGGTGTCTATGAGGTTGTTTCAGAACTGAGTCCCACTGCCTGACCCAATTCTTTCTGGGGTACCATGTCACCAGAAGACTTGCTTTTTGAGGCCCAGGATAGCGTTGCAGGCAGTGGCATGGGGCACAGGATATGTTTCCAGCCATCTGGTGATTGCTTCCACCATTATAAGCACACAGTGCTTGCCTTGGTGGGCTTGATATAATCCGTCTGCCAGATCTCCCCATATTTATATCTCAGCCATCGTCTTCCATACCAGAGAGGCTTAACTGTTCGGCTTGCTTGATTGCAGCACTTTTCGCATTCACAGATAATCTGTGAAATAGTGTCCATGGTCAAGTTCACCTCTTCATCATGACCCCACCTATACTTTGCATCTCTTCCTTGATGACCTGAGGTGGCGTGGATCCATCAGGCTATAAATACTTCACCCTTATGTTTCCAGTCCAGATCCACCCGAGCCACTTAGCAGCCTGATCCACCTGTTGGTTGTTTTGCTGTTCTTCAGTGGCCCAGCTCTTGGTTACATGAGCATCGTCATCATGTACTTTTACAACCAGGTTCTCTACCCAGGCAGCAATACCTTGCCATAATTCAGAGCCCAGATAGGTTTACCTCTGCACTGCCAGCTGGTCCACTTCCATTGCTGTGGCCAACCACACACAGCATTTGCCACCATCCGTGAACCAGCATAGAAATAAAGTACTGGCCATTTTTCCATTCCACAATTGCTAAAGCCAGATGGATAGCTTTCACCTGCACAAGCTGACTCGATTCACCCCTCCTTCAGCAGTTTCTGTGACTTGTCACATGGGACTCCACACAGCAGCTTTCCAACAAAACAACCCAACTCATCAGTGAGCAGGGCACATTACTTCTCATTTTCTGGTAGCTCATTACACAGTGGGGTGCCTTCAGCATGCATCACCTCCTCTTCTTGCAATATTCTGAAGTCTTTGCCCTCTGGCCAGTCCATGATCACTTCCAAGATTCCTGGGTGACTAGGGTTTTGTATTTGATCCTGTTGCATGATCAGCATGACCCATTTACTCCACATAGCACCAGTTGCACAATGCGTAGCAGGAACTGTCCCTTTGAACACCCAGCCCAGCACCGGCAGGCGGGGTGCCAGGAGGAGCTGTGCCTCAGTACCAACCACTTCCAAAGCAGCTCAAACCCCTTCACATGCTGCCGATGTTTCTTTTAGTATAGGAAAGTACAGAGGTCTTCAAAGTGTGTCATGAAAATTTACAAGAGATGGTGGAACAGAAACTGCAAAAAGTTTTGGGTTTTGGGGTTGTTTTTTTTTTTATTGTTGCACTCCTGCCCCCAAAGGCCAGGAATTCAACCAGGGTCAATATGACTTTCAATTTATTTCCAGGGACACGCAAGCACACCTGCAAATCCATCTAGGCAAGTAGCTTCACCTGGGAGTACACAGATACTTCAAAGTTTGAAGACCAAACCTCCACCCTTTTCCCTAATAAAACCAGTAATGATGGAATCCAGACTAAGAGAAGGATCTCAGGCTACAACTGGGTAGTCCAAATGGCCTGGGATTAGAAAGAAGTTTGTATCCCACTAGGCAACAAGTGCTGTCTCAATCTTACCAAGTCAGGCAGCAGCTCCCTGAATGCTCCTTTCCACCACCTCTGAAATGTCAGAGCTGTACGTGACTTAGCCATCAGCAGAGGGGAGAACCCCAGCCCCGATAGCATTTAGAGTCCAAAGGATTAACCCCACCATGAACAATGCCTTGGGAACCTCTTCCTTGTGTTTCAGAAGAGGCGTTTTAGACTTACACCGAAAGAGCTGAGGTGTACGGATGTTGGTGCCGTGCTAAAGCCTACAATACTAAATAGCACGTGAAAGAGGATTGAAGATGCACTGAATCAGAGATACCTCGTGATTTCACAAGATCCAAGACAACTCTAACCAATGAAGCCAAACTGCACCCAACATTTACAGCAAAGCAAACAAACTCAGGGTCGGCTCCAGGTTCAGACGCACCAATGCAGCTATTCAGTCAGTGAGGGGTTTGCCCCGAAAAGCAGCCAGCAGCACCTACGTGCAGATTTTACCCCCAGCCCTTGGTTAAACACAGGAGCAATGTACTATCTTAAAGCCAGCTGCCAAAGTGAGTGTCACATAGCTGTCAGGCTTGGGAGCTTTGCTGAAGCAGGGACTAATACCTGTCGGCTTAGACAGGCTTTCAACACCTCATAAAATCAGCTTCGGATACACATTACTGCTTTAGAAAACAGGAAGAGAAAAAACACAGGCGACAAATACTATGTTATAAAATAAAAAAAGTTATTTCTGTCCATTAGACCAATATATTTGTTAAATAGCCAGATGAGGACAGCAAAGGTAAACAGAGACATTTGATGTGCTGATTTTTAAGTTGGGGGGGGGGGGGGAAATAATCTACTACGCAGCGATTACACAGTTGGTTAACTTGAGGGAGAAAGTTCATGTTTTTATTAAGAAAAAGGAATGCAATTAGAACTTTGGCATGAAACAATTTATCCCACACTGGGTATTTCTTTCTCTTTGTCAGTTTAATGCCTCAAAATTATTTATCTTATTATTTATCACTATGTTTGTTTTTGAAGGACATCTTTTTGTGCCTTCGAGACACTTTATTCATTAGATCTCTTGAGTTCATGTCCTATTTCATTATGTTTTAATCTTTACAGTTGTTAATTTGCATTTCATTTCCTGTTATAGCAAAACATTAATGACAAAAAAGTTATTGTAAATATTAATACAAGTCAACTGATAATCATCCAAGGAAGCATTCTGCAGCAATAACAATTACCTATAGCTAAGGCAGAAAATAGCAATTCAAGTAGTTACAGAGATGAAAACACTTCAAGTTGAGGGCACAGCACCTTAGAAGTGCAGACTGGGCCATCACAAGACAACAGTTATAATTAACAACAACTTGCTTAAAAAAAAAAAAAAAAAAAAAAAAAGAGAGAGAGAGAGAAACTGCCTGGAGAAAGAGCAAGACCTGTCTGGTAACCAGGTAACTAAAGCCCGTCAGAAGTTGGGCTACTTTATCCTCTCTGCAACAACTGTTAAGTACAAGCAACTGTTTGACTAATACCACGACCGTGACACTAGCCTACAGAAACTTGGAAAACAGTAAATTGAACAACAACAACAACAAAAAAAAATCCTACACCAGAAAAACCATTAAACCAGGCAGGTCAGGCTTCCCCCTCCACACACCACCTTTGCCACTAGCTCCCTGACTCCTCGCACCGCACCACAGCAAGTTCAGTTTTCATTTCAGGAAAGACTTACTCAGTTTAAACAAAGAAAATCCTTTCAACTTACTCAGATCGAGACCATCATCCTGCAGGCTCAGAGCTTTGCTTTTGCTGCCCTAGGCCAGCTCACCAGCAGGCTGCTCTGCAGGGACAGGTCAGAAGAAACCAGCTGCAAATCACCTTCCCCATCTCCAGAAGAACTGCCTTGGCTCAAATGGATCATGTCATTTTGGAGGAGGATAATTACCCTCGTTAGATAAATACAAGGCAGGCTTGTAAATGCACATTAGTTTTAATAGAAGAAAGCACTCAGTGACTCAAAACGTGTGAGTAGAGAGCCCCAGCCTTGCCTGGCTCCCTAATTAACCTCCTGCAGGCACACAATGTGCTGCGGAGGAGTTGTAAGGGAAGAGAGCTGCAGGAGTTGCTCATTAAAAAACCTTCACAAAAGAGAAAAGGGAAGCTTAGGAACTAGCATTTGAACTTACTCCTTTGTAACTGTGCTTGTTGGCCTCAGACAAAGTCCCCATTTTATCCCCCAGAGGACCCCATAAACCATATTTCCTGGCTTGGTTATTATTACGTGTCCCCAACATGTGGCTATGTATCAGTAAGGAAACCATCACCATGGAGCATCAACAGCTGGGTGTTGAGCAGAGCCTATACCAGGCATTCAGAGTCTAATTCCTCACACTTCTTGTGCTTTTGTAAAAGCTCCTCCAAGCTGGACCAAATTGCCCATCTAAAGCCACTTCTCCCAGCCCCTGCAGCTCCTCTCCGTCTATCACAGCAACCTGCTCTCCTAGACACGCTGCGTGCCAGCAAAGCATGAGAGCTATATGGGCTTAACACTCTTAAAAAACTAAATTAGGCTCTTTCCTTCATTATTTTCTTCTCCAGTTCCTCGGCTTTTCTGTGTTTCCACAACCGCTTTGGTAGGGATCAGCCTCCATCACCCACGCAGGGCTGGGGGACTCAGCAGCTGCTTTCACTTGCAGCAACCAACCCAAGGAGCTGCCATTAAGGGACAATGCCTTAACTAAGTTTCTGAGGATCTTACAGGGTTGATCCTTGCAGTCAAAAATTAAGAACTTCAACCTGGAAAAGTAGAGCATTTCTTGATGAGAGATCTGAGATAATTTATCACTAACTTACAAAAACCTTGGAGCTAACCTTTTAGATAAGCACAGTCCTTATGGAATTCCCTCTTGCAGGAGCAGGAATCTGTTTCACAGGGTCTTCAAAATTAAAGTAATTCTATTAATTTTTCCTGCTATATCTGGGAGGAAGAGAGGGTGGAGATGGGCAAGGAAGAAGTCCTGCTGGCCTGCAAACCCATGGAGAAGACCTGCTGTGCTCTGCCAACACTGCAATTTCCCAAAGAATTGGAAGAAGCAGTGCTGACCCAACAGGAATAAGAGCGATCTCCCATCAGAAGAGCATGCTGTAACTTTAAAGAAGGAATGATTGCCAGCCACACGGAAAAAACTGGTGCTAATGAATTCATATAACGAAGCACCCAGGAACAAACTGGAATTTTGCAGTTGCCAGTTTCCTGCTGAGCAAAGTCAGCCTCATGCCTGCCCCCTCCCTACAGATAGTATTCCCTTCCCAAAAATCAGGACCCATACCCAGCACATCTTCTCGGTGTGCTGCCTTCCCCCAGCACTTGTTGCTCAGTGCTACAGCCTGCACCCAGCATTGTCACCCACCTTTGCTTCCACCAGCCTTATCCTGTGGGACGCCACGTGTGGGAAGAGTCTCAGCAGCTTTAGTGAATTTTCACATCCCCTAAAACAAATCCTCTGCTTCTCTCCAGAGGAAGAGGCCAAATGCTGCTCTCGCTATGTAAAGTCTAAAGCAACCTTTTTACAGTCACTTGAGTTTTGCTGGGTTTTAGAGTGATGTAGCTGGAAGCAGGGAGGCTTTAGCTGACAGAAAGTTTGGCAGAGACATCCCAGATTCTGCAGCAGCTGCTCTGATTCACAGGTGAGAAAAACATACAAGAAAAGTTGGATCAAAAAGGCAAACGTATTGAAAGGGATGAAGCAAGAACTGAAATAACAGAAGCACCCATCCAAGGTTTAGGCAGAAGACAACAGTCCCATCCCTGCTTTATGATCTCTAATCCAAGATGAGTTAATTCCTCTCCTCCCTTCTCCCAAGCTCGTTTAAGAAAATCTGGCACAGGGATGATTTTGTAGCACCATGCACAGACACAGCACTGAGCAGGCAGCCAAGGTCCCCGCTCTGACCAGCTTAAACGTAAAGCAAACACACCATACCCGCCTTAATCAGCCTCCTTTTTTCTTTCTTCCTGCCTTTTTTCCTCCCCATCAAATCTATTTCCATGGATCCCGAAAAGCTTGGCAACAGCTTAGGTTTTTAAGCTGTTGAGACCACTGCCAATCCTTCTTATCCCCCTTCTCCCTTTCTTTCCTGCTGGACCCAAATCCAGCCCCGTCTGGCTCCTGCCACTTGCCTTGCTGTTAGCTGCAGGCTCACCAAAATTACTTTCCTGGGCTTAGCAGAGCCCTGGACCAGGGCTCCGGAACACTATAGGACTGTCAACTAGAACAGATTTCTGCAGTCATAACTTCGGTGACAAAAAGCACCTATTTTATAATCACCAATAAATTCTCCTTTCTTACTATTCACAGACTGTCATGACACTCTCCCAGTGCAGAATTTTACCCACTCAGTAGTCTTCTCTACTCAGGGTTAAATTCGAAGTGGTGCAGAAAGATTAATTCCCTTGGGGCCATCTCGCCTTTAAGCTGGGGGGATGCTGCCCGTGCTCTCCAGCAGGTGATGTGGCCACCGAGGTGGGAGGAAGCAGCTGCAGTTCCCTCCCCATCAGTAACAGCCAAGCACATGGCTTGACTTTGGCTCCCGAAATGATCATTAGTAATGATGCATCAAAAGTTTGTGATGAGTGAATGATAAAAGTAAACAGGACACAGTAATAATCAGGCTTTATTTATAGCTAGGTACAACACCCCTGTTGTCAATTTTACAAAGTGACTTTGAAGGAACTTTTTAAAGGGGATATCGAGAACATTTTCCCCCTCCCACTTGCAAACAACCATAACTGTTATTGATAGCATTTCTAAAATGGCAGGTACAGAGAAACAGAGACTTATTTTGTGTCAAAATTGTTTTATGGTGCCATATTTTTCCCTTGTTTAAGGCAGCACCACTCATTTACAACATTAAACAACGTGATTTATGTACTTTAGCAGAGCTTACTACATTTAAATGTTTTAGGCATTTCATTTTTACAACATACCTTGTTCCAATATAATCAATGTGCTTTTTTCTGGGGCTGTGATAGCAATGCAGTTTGTGGTTTATAGCAAAATCAATATAAGAATTAATGGGTGACGAACAAAGTAAATTGTAAAAAGTACAGAGAGGTTGGGAGATCTCCCCTTTGCTACATCGATTCCATTAGTATTAGGCTGCCCACTTGTACACAGTTTCATATTTGATAAGCAAGCGGCAGGCTTCATATTCTGCAGAAGACAAAATGGATGAAGTTCAGCACTGAAACAACTATGCAAAAGTCATTGAGGTTAAAGCAAGGATGGAGACGAGCCAAGGTGGATGCTGAAACACGATGCACTTTAGAAGCAGCAGCCATAAACATCAGATGGTCACGAACGGTGCCACTCTGACTTTTATTAAAGGCTGTGATACTTGAGAGATTACATTCTTGGCTGTTTCATACTCCTGGGTTATATGGGTTTTAATTAATTCCAAAAAAATGATGAGAAGAGAATGCTACTCCCAAGTTTTCTTGCTAGCAGATGAAAAGCAACTTTTTTTTTTTTTTAAATGCATGCAACCTAGATTTCTTGTCAGAAACATAAACAGAGAGGAGCTCTGGCAAGCTACAAGCAATGCAATCTGGAAAACGTTTTCTCTTTCCTTTGCCCTCTTTTCATTCCTGAATTTTACTCTTACTCTTGACAAGGGTACATGTACTAGGGACTAGAAAGACCCCCCTCAAACTGTTTCTAGAGCCTATTTCCCCACTGGAGACTCCTGGCAAAGCCAACGTAATGCTTTCCCATGCACCAGGAGAGAGAACAGGTTGCAGCACCTTGTATCTGCCACAGTTGGTGTCCCCTGAGAGCAGGCAGCGAGGTGCCTCTTGTCCAGTGCAGGGTGCCAGGCTGTGACCAGCACCCCCTGCATGCAGCACCCTCTGCACAGGTGACACCAAGCAAGGGATGGGCTCACAGCTCCTGTGCTCGTCTTGAGTCCCCTTCTATCTTTGCATCGCTCTGCACTGCCAGCAGCGCGGGCATGCTCCTACCGCCACGGCCGTGGCTTCGTCTGTGAAATACAGGCTGCTCCCTGCAACACTCATACACGCTCGTTTATGGAAAACTAACAGATCTGGATCAAATGTGCTTGCAGACACCTTTCCAAGTGTCCAGTTAACTCTAATTATTACTTAGCACACATGCATATTTCTGTTTTGCAGCCTGTATCAACAAATTGCAATGATGACCTTCCACACTTAGAAGTATGTATGATCATTCTTATTCTGAATAACAGATTAGATGCATCTGTTCATTTTGCTACATTACTTTTCAAAGCTATGACCCAATAAGGCAATTACTGTTCAAATCAGGCTCTAGATATCTTTCACAGCCAACAGTAAAGCATTCTGGGGTGCTGTAGCATCTGTTACTATTCTCATCTTCTCCCTTTCCTTTGGGAACATCCTTTTCATTTCCATAACCATCAACAGGTTTTAATAGAATCCAGCAAAGAGCTCCAAGAATGGTAGTCATGACATACATTTTCTGCAAGAATATTATCCTCCAAATGTTCAAAATCATCTTTACATGGCACCTTTTGTTCCCTCTTTGTTATTGGAAGTCTGAAAGTTTATTGCTCTTCGGGATGTACTTGGAGCAAAAGAATTTAATTACATTCTATTTCAAAACAAATTGTTGATACAAACTCGAAGTGTCAGTAATTAGATAATTTCACAGTGCACATTCCATTATCACTGTCATATTTAATGACTGTTTATTTGAAGAGTCCTTCTTGCATTGCAGCTACCCCAGTACTAAATATAATAATAGATGGTGTGATTGGTAAGGTTCACCCATTGCTCTCATATTTAAAGTAACAAGCTCTAGAGGAATTTCTACTCAAATGCAGATATTTAGATGGCAAGGATTAAAATGATGGCCTTAATGAAATTGGTGATAAAATACTCATTGACTTCCCAGGGTTTAAATATAATCAGTTCCTTGCAAGTAAAGATGATTAGTGACATAAACGAAGTATTAAATAAACAGTTATTATGAGCTCTAGCCTGACATCGAGTGTCAAAAGGGCTAATACAGAAAGACCCTATTTATTAATTTATGGCGCCCTTAACCCAATTAAAATCATGTGCTACATACACCAAACCTGCAGAGCAGCACTCCGCAGAAAGCTTACCAACAGCAACACCGATCTCCGCGAGTCCGGCCCGTTTCCATGCCTACCATGGAGGCAGCGGCGGTGGGAGCAGGAGTCTTCCACCACATCCACCTTCCACCAGTTCCAGCACCGGCAGGGACAGGGCAGAGCCTGCCACCTCCTTGGGAAGGGTGCCGGTACACAGCGTGAGCCGCTGCTGGGCAGGGGTCCCACTCCCCCTCCTTGCTCCTGAGCTTCCCACCTACTGCAGCCCTAAAATCCCCGGGATTTGGGGTTATTATGCCATGAACTTCCACCAGTTTATTTCCAGAGCAAAGCACAAAAAATTCTGTGGTGTTTTCTAAGTTAACAGAGGGAGAATTTTTAAATTGTTTCATTTTCTGCTTTTTCTGGTGTTTTTTAAGAGACCAACATATGCAGATAATATAATGAATTTTTTATGATTCTATTAAAATACTGCATAATTATCCATCCATGGTTTTGTCATAACTGATTTTGATTCCTTTTTAAGTTGTTGACAATTTAGATACACAGAGCTCTGCTTAAACCACGCACCACCAAGCATAGTGATTGCCGATCTCATCGCATAGGATTTTACGACTCTAGTGTTATTCAGTAAGGCATGGACCACATTTAAGCTTGCTTAGCGAGGCTGCTCTGAGGAAGCACTAGCTGAAGTATCCATCAACATGCAGTGATCTCAGCCCCTAGCAGCTGGAGCATTCAAAGGAAAGTGAGCATCATTATGGGCAAGATATTAAAGATGGTTAGCTTTCAGCACACTCAGCTTAGCAAAGTCTTGGGTTAATAGAATTTTCCGTTAAAAAAAAATAATAACCCTGCTTTACTGGTGAAGTGGTGCACTACATCTGGAAATTAGAGGAAGCTCCATAAAAGGTTTTTGGTTTAGTCCACTTACGGTGATGGAGGAGGAGCCAAGGTCTGTATCTTAGACTGATTGAAGGAACGTGTTACTATTTATTAATAGTGAGGTGCCTTTAATGACCATTAAGAAACACAGACGAGAGAAACACCCTCTACATTTTCAGACATAGCTCTCCAAAATGCATTAAGAGACTTTTTGCCCAACATGCCAAGAATTATCGTTTTTATTTTAAATTAGGCATTAATTTGAGCAAAAGAGCTAACTTGCTTATATTTCTGGTCAGTGGAAAACATAATGCCGGGTTATAGTGATGTGGGGGATAGAGGCTCAGCTCCTTAGTACAGAGGCAGCCATTGTCCCAGCACGACCACAGCACCGCAACGTGTTCAGAAATGCCCTTGCTTTTCCCATGGCTTTTGGCTTTGTTTTGGCTTGCTGCGTGGCCAAGAGCGCGCGCTGCAGCCAGTCCATCTTAGATGCCAGCTAATAACCCACATGTTACCAGCAAAAACATGTAATAACCAACTTCTCTCCCTGGTTTTACCTGAGCAACACCTTTGCTTCACCACTGGTTGTTGCAGTACTTTGAGAGATTTGGCATCTCTGAGGTTTGATCCCAAGATCAAGTTCATGTGAGGCTGGTCAAGGGATTCAGAAGTGGCTGGGCAGGAGGTAATGAAGGCAGGCAGAAAGCACGCTGTCATCACCCTCACTTCCTTAAAAAACAATAGGCCTGCAAGAAAAAAGGATTAAAATATAAAATACGTAGAGGAACATTACAGTAACAGCTATCTGAATACGCAGGACATCATCTGCAGCCTCCTTTTCCCTTAAGTAAAGAAACTGTCAGATAATGGCCAAATAAATCAGTCAGCGTTATCAGCCACGGCTGCTGCCCATGCCTGTGAAGTGCAGCGTAAGCTCTGCTCCAAGACTTATGAAGCACTCCAAAATTCAGATTGTTCTCCATGAGGCATGCTGAGATCTGGATATCATATTTCACTTTTTAATTAAAATATATTTTTCACTCCCCATCTACAGAAGGAAAAACAACATAAAAGTAATTGAGACTTCACGTTTCACATGTCAAATCATGATAGCTTTTCTTATTCACTGGCATGCCAAATAAGTACTTATAACAAGATTCACCATCAAAAGCAAGCACCCTCCTTTCCAAGGGTGACGGAATCAGGCTTAGATAAAATAGGAACCAGCTCATGCTCAAAATGAATCCCGATGTCAGGCTGCTGCACCTTTGCAAAGTCCTTCATCTCTAAAACCTGCCATACTTCATTATAGTATATGGTGAAATGCACCAGCCTCTCCAGGCATTTCACAAAAATTACCTACTAAAGCAGACAGTATTCAGAAATTAATGCCTTTAGTACCCATGAGCAGGACTGAGCCATATATCGCAGGCTGTAATTTCAAGGTCTCATTCATCCCTCCCTGGTATCAAGTTGTAGCCTTTTTGCGGAGAGCTTTTATTTCTATGGGCTTCTCTGCCACTAATACAGCGTTAAAAGGAAAAAGCATAAAAAGCAAATAAAGGGAAGAGAAGAAAATATTTCCTGCTCTCGGAAGGCACCACAGGTCGGAAGGGATATGAAACCACGGGACATGTCCCCAGTGATGGGGAGCTGCGAGTGTCCGACGGCTGGGGACCTGTGGCACAGGAGGGTTGTGGTCCTCAGGGGGATGGACTTCATGGTGGCCTGACTGGCAAACAAGGTTTAAATTTCCCTTTTATACAAATACATAAACAACATTAAAAATGAAGCTTCAACATGTGTGTTTACTCTTATGGGGATCTTTAATGACCCTTCTAGTCCTAGGGTGGTGGGAACTCTGCTGCCCTGGGATCATCTTAGCTTTTAAAACAGGCAGTACATAACTTACTGTAACTTAAAATGTACCTGCCTCTGCCATGATGCCTTGTCAGCTGCAGGGTGATTTGGCAATATATGCTATGCAAACTTAGAAAACACGGGACTGAGTGGTGCAGAAATAATGGTTAGTGTAGTAAGGTTGGGAAGAAACCCAAGTTGAGGAATGCCGAATTTGCCCATTACCTCAGCTTAAGAGAGCACTTTCAAGCCTAAACAATTAGTTTTCTGGAGGTTTTCTATACTTCCCTGGAGATCAGAGCACGAGCATGAGCTCCCAACACCAACCCAATTTACCCTCCACGACAGCTTTTCAATTAGTCTAGGTAGAGCAGGTACAGAAAACACAGCACTTAGATTAACCTATAAACCTTGGCAAAACTTTTCAAAAACAAATAATGAGTAAAGGAGTGCTCTTGTACCACATCTAAGACATTAGAAACCTTTTCAATTACTGACACTTAATTTTCTTATTATTTTCATTTGTTAGTTCCACCTCACTTTGGATCCATTCTTTTATTTCAACATTAAATCTGTTTAGTTCAGAGCCATGATCTGATCATGCCTAAGGTCCATGGATAGCTGGGACATCAGTCACAAAAGAAAAAGTTATTAGAAACCCCACGTTTAGCATGCTCTGTCTCATACCTACTGAAAGATTGTTACAGTAAATGCAAAACCAATGTGGCCTGACACTGGTGAAAGTTAGAAGACTAGGAGACATAAAACGCATGAGTTATTTTTTACATTAGGTAGCAAACTGAGTTCTCCTTTAACCACTTAATTACCTTTGCCTGACAGGAAAAAACATTGCTATGAAAATTAGTATTATCTTTATTATGGATGTGTCCCTGAAGATGCTGATGCACTGACTTATATATCCACGCACGGGGCCTGGAAGCAATGAAATAATTCTACCTTGTGAGCAGATGCAAAGGTTTTGTACCATCGCCAAGGATTTATTACGTAGTTTAACGGTCATTACTTAGCATCATCTGCCTCTTTATATATTCTCTATCACCATACCCATTTTCGTCTTTCAGCCTTATTATCTTATGTATATGAACAAAGAATATAAAAAGGTGACGGGTAGCGGGAATATAAACCAGCTCTAACTGGCCACAGGCAAGGCAAGCTCAGCTCCCCTGAGCAGAACCGCCTCAGCGTAAAGTGCATGCAGTGTATGACACAATTTCAGCACAGTGCCCAAGGGAAGGACAACCTGATGCTTGAAGCTAACCAGGATCTGCCTTGCCTTACTTTGTCAGTACTTTTAGACACTTACACACTCCACCCGTTAAACAAGGACAGTATCACTGCCATTCTGCCAAGCCCCAGCTCAGGGCCTCTGCAAGCTTCTTTATTTTATGAAGTAGACATTACTGATGTCATCTAGGCAAAGCATTTGTATTTTCACATGCTGGTCCTGGAGCACAGCAAAGACCAACACAGTGCACGTCTCCCCTCTCTTGGAGGCTCCACAGCTGATGCTGCTAGGCAGGAATGGGGGGGGGGGGGGGGGGGGGGAGGAAAAAAAAAATCTCCTTATTACTGCTGAGATTGCAGGTCCCTCTGCTCAAAGCTGTGCAAGCAGAGGAAATAGCAGCGTGCAGGACATTGGCCCTAAACAAGCTGTTTGCTTCAGCACTGAGATAAAGAAATGGTCAGAACTATCTCTGGTAACATCTGTTGCCACTGTATGTAGAATAAATCATTAATAATTCAGAGGAGCAGGCTAGGTATCACCATGTTAGCAGTTACTTACACATGCACAAGATATCCTCGACCAGTATTCGCTTTTCCAGTATCCCCTCCACCCAAACACTCTGCAGCTAGTTTTAAAGATTTGTTGCCCCCTACCCATTTCAAAAATTATATGGTATTTCTGTTGCTTTTAGACATATTAACAGCAACTTTTCAAATTCTAGGTCTTGTAGTTCACCTAATTACAGTTTTTACATTGTTTTGAATGCCGCCTTCTTACAGTTACCCATAGATCTTCAGAAAATGTATCAGAAACAGCTGTTGGGAAAATACGTGACCTTTGCAAACTTTTCTGCTCCCAACAGATTGCAGCGTGTTGGCAAGAGCAAAAATGGCATGAAAGTCTTCAGCTTCGCTGCAGCGGCAGAGGGGGTTGTTCTCTAGCACTGTGATGCTCCTGGCAAATGCAAACACCACAGGATGACCAGTGGCATGTATGTCTGTTTGGGGTTGTCTCTTCATTTTTTTGCATGGTCCAAAATTTATCTAGTCTATAATTCATAACATTCAACAGCAAACATGCAGAAAAATGTCCAAAAATTTTAATATGCAAAAATACTGAAACAAACAACTAAGAAAAGCCTTTGACCTCCTCTGCCCAAGTAATACGTTAGCTCAAAAGCTACTGACTAGCTACTCACTGTGATTAAATTCCACAGTGCATTGACATTTGAACACTTGGGTTGCATTCAGTTTAACCCACTTAGTTTCCTTCCAAAAAATAAATCCTTAAATTGATGCCATGCCCTAAGAGAAACTTGCATTAGGCTATAATCATAGTAACATTAAAGCCTGCTTTCAGAAAGGTAGAATTCCCAGCACCAGGGGACGTACCCTAATTTACACTGCACCAAACAACAGGGACTCTGAACTGAGATGTTGAAGATAAAAGAAAAACAAAACAAAACAAAACACAGCGTTGATGGGGAAAGATGTTCACTGAACTGACTGTAGGGGCCACTAAGCCTGGTTACAAAGGCTTGCACAGGCGGCATGTGCATCCCTACAGCCACATGAAGTCATGTTGAAGCCACCAGCAGCTGGCTGGGTGGGAAGGATGAGCCATGAAAACCCAGCTGCAAAATCAGGATCTGAAATTACTGACGAAGGTTTCCACCCAAAGCCTATTATCATAGGGTTAAAGAATATAAAATGCAATTTCTTTCACACATTTAAGCATGTAACCGCCTTAATTTACAAGTCAAATGTGTGGAAGTGATGCCTCGAGAACACTTCACTCCAAGCATCACAGTGACCACCTAGGAAAAGGGAGGAGCAGTGTGGGAACCCTGTCAAAACCTGGGTGTCAGATACGTCCTTCTCAAAGCAGGCTTGTCAGAAAGCAGCCAGCTACCTTCCGCCTCCCATCACCAAGCTGGAGTAACGATCCTGGTACATTTTAATTTTACTAGTTCTTATTTTTCAATGAATTTCCAGACCCTGCTCCATGTGGACTACAATCCTTCCTTGGTGTAGGATGTTCACAAGCAACAAAGAACAGTCAGACTGAATTTCTTCAAAAGCTTTGAGATTTGGGGCAGCAGAAATAAAGACTCCTTCTGAATTCCGTATAATACCACCATGAGTGATAAAATACAGCCAAGAGCTCTTGGGCAGAGAGCCCTCTGCTCTGCTGCAGGCACCTCCATCCCCTGTGCACAGATCTTCCTCTCCCTTTCAGGGTCAGTCTGACAGAGCTTCAAGTTAGCACGAAGAGAGCTGTTTATTCCATGTGAGAAAACACACACACATTTAATATAATAGATCTTGTTTCATTGAAAAGCCACTTAAGAGGTGTGTTATTATTTGCAGGCTGACTTTCCTTTTTTTCTACTTGTCATTTCACTTACTGAAAAAATAACCCCTGTCTATCTCAGGTACATAGCTTCGAGTGACATTTTCCTGCTAACACTGGGGAGCCCACACATAAGGGTGGGTGCAAGGTTACAAGATTTCCTTCCCCAGCTGAATTCATAAAATGCAACTTTGCTGAAATGTCAACAGAGCAATGCTAAAAACAGGTTCGGGGAACTCCTGCTCTGCACAGTATTGAGTGTTTCCATGTCTGCAGGGAAAACCTTTAGCTGCACAAAAGGCTTTGAAATTTGCTTGCAAAGACCATTTTACCAAAGAGTCTCTGCAGGGCCAGCAAGGTGGGGTTAGAGCTTTGTGAAGAAGCAGACACCAGCATCTCCTAAACCCATCACACTCCTTACACTGCAACACTGTGGGCCAAATGCTCGCACAGAGCAGTACAGCAGCATGCCAGGGGCTGCAGTCACCTGTAAAACAAACCGGGTTCATCGGGAATCCACGTGAATCTTCCTGAGAAAAACAGAGGTAAAGATCTTATCAACCAAAAGGAAGTTCCCAGTGTGCCAGTCCTCAGGGGAAGACGATGTGCCAGAGATGTGCCACAAAGCCCAGAACAAATGCAGGAAAATCCCACATGGGTGGCTGCACAGAGATGATCTCTGATTATTTACATTCATGTATTTTGAAAAAGGAGAATCTTTGCTGAGGAGCCTCAAAATAAGACAGAAGCCCCTGTTTTAGGGACAGTCTGTGGGTTAATGAAGAGAGACTTGCAGCCCTTTTCCAAACCACTGCAGCACCATCTCCACCAAGCTCTGACTCAGGCCCTTCCTGCGCTACCTAAACCCACCTTGAAGCCCACCTGGAATCACATGGAGTAGCAATAACCCTCCAATGATGCAGCACCAGCCCAAGAGCCCTTACATTGCCCTTCCTCTAAAAAACACATGGTTGGGAACAGGACACCTCTTCCTTTTGCAATTCATTTGAATTTTTTAATTCAGTGCTGCTGCGGAAAGGCAAACGCAACCTCCGTTACCACCCATGGTGGTGTTTTCCTATTGCCTGTAGGATCCCTGCAGCCATGGACTTTGGTCCTTTGTTATCACCGGGTGCTGGTGTGCCCGTGAGCTGGTTGTTCCCCTGGCTCTGCCGAGCATCCTTCTCTCCAAAACCCACAGGCACAGCTGAAGTTCAGCCTGTGACAGCAAGTTCTCACATTGTGACCTGGGTCACTGTTGAGCCTATCGCATTAGAACCGAAATAAAAAGGGGAAAAAACAGAGATTAATCTGAAATAAAAGCATAACTAAATGACGTGTGAAAACTAAATTGCCGTATCACAGCTTAGTGCCCAGCCCAGATCTGGGTATTATCAGCATTTATGCTACAACAAGCCATTGACTCATCAGTGGCGTGACAGCTAACTGCTCTGCTGACAAGTATAAATCTATTCCACCACTATTTTGTATTATTAATTAGGAGAAGGGGGAGCTGCATTTGTGGCACATACAAGTGGCTCATCTACTGCCTAATGTGAAAGGTTTTATTTGGCTTGAAAAATCATCTATTTAAATTGTGCATCAAGGTCATAACACATGGGTAGTTTCATTCACCATGGCATTTTGATGGTGGCTGTGCAAGTTGTGAGCTTATACGCCACATCATTATTTCGCACACATCAACCAGAGAAGCAAATAAACTTTTGATTCATAATGGGAATACAATGGAAGCAAGCTGAAAGCCTGCCTTGAAGAGCTCTAATTAAAGGTATTAGGAGTTAAGGTACAAGCTTGCAGGGGGATAATATAAATCTATGCAGCCTCTACAGAAATATTTATCGCTATCCCCCAATATTGCTACCTGGGTATATATGTGATCAATATTCAGTATCACCTCCACTTTACCTGAAGTCTGTGCAATATGCTAAATTAGCTTTTTCTATTACCGTATCAAAGGTATGTTTGAAATTGAACATCACTGTAATTTAGCTGAAATTACAGGCAGACCAGGTCTGTCTTGATCAGTTTGCAAACTCTTCTACATTAATCATATTAAAGACATTGCAGATGAACAAATCAGCAGTGCAGGCAGAAAACTGGCTGCCTTGGAGAAAGTCCTCACATGCTGCTGACACTGGATACACAGGGATGCCTATCTGCTGCTGCAGGTAGCTGTGGGCCATGCTAGCATCTCGCCACCATGGAATCACAGAATGGTTTGGGTTGGAAGGGACCTTAAAGGTCACTTAGTTCCAACCCACCACCACCACTCCGCCATGGGCAGGGACACCTCAAAGCCCTGTCCAACCTGGCCTTGAACAGCTACAGGCCCATCCCCTGCCCCAGTCTCCCACCACCCAGCAGTGCTTCACCATCACCAACAACATCCCTCATCACCGAAGCATCACCCAGATGCTAACAGCTGGTGGCATTACACCCACACTAAATGTTTTGGCCTGATTTGAAAACAGCACGATTTCCCCCAGATCATGAAGCAATTATTTTTTCCAGATATCTCGCAGCAGCTGAAGATGCGTGGCACTGTGCAGCTGGCTTCAGGCACGCAGGGGGGCTGGCTAGCTCCCACCCCATGCACCGGCATCCCCAACAGCGGGGATGTGGGTGGCTGGAAAAGCCGGCAGCAGGAGCTTCCATGCATCCAGCTGAACTCAAGAAGCATCGACCCTGGAAGGATGAGGTAGATACATCTGATGCCCTTTCTGACCCCAGCGGGTGTTTGGCTCCTGGTTCTGTTCTTTGCTAAGAACAGGAGCTCTTGTCTTTGTCTTCTCCAGCACCTCCACCCCTTGCTGCCCCCCTCCCGCTTGGCCTCAGACATTTATTGTTCGGTAGCACTTTCTCTTTTTTCTTTCAGTGACTTCCTTTTGCTCAGGATCTTTCTTTCTGATTTTGACAATCTTTAAATTATGTCCCTAAAATAAACCTCACAATCAGCAATATATAAATTATAATTTCCTTCTCCACATGCTTCAACTATTATCTTAATCAAGCAATCATGTCACTTCACATATAGCCCCTCATTATCCGAGTCGTGCCCTGTTTGTATTATATCATCCTTACCTGATGGCACACCAAACCATCCGGCAAATCCTCAGAGCTAATGTGATACTGCGTTAATATATTCCAGTTCTTTGGTGCTGCAAGAACTGATTTCTGTGTAGAGCAATGCCCATTAGATGATGCCCAGGTGATAAGGTGGCCTTCTTTACACGTCCAACACATTATCTGACCTTTTAAACAAGACCTAAAAGAAGGAAAGTATCACTCTGCTAAATACCAAGTGACCTAGGATACCACCCGATCTTTAAAAGGAAGCTCTAAAATCAAAAGGTCTTTGCTGGGACCACTTGCACAAGTGAAACTGGCAACATTTGGACAGTTGTTGAAGACATTTCAAAAAGTGTAAGTTCTCCATGGGATGACAATGCATTTGCCTGGGACATGGTCCTTCAGCTCAGAAGTACCCTGAGCACCAGGCACAGAACACCTGACCGATACAACGCAGACTCCTGCTTCTGCAATCGCATCCGACCACTCAGCCAGCAGCAGAGCTGGTGACATTTTTCCACACAACCACTGCCCAGGAAGAACGTTTCTAACATGGAAACACCCCATTTGTATGCTCAGAGCCAGCCCACCCAACACCTGGCCTCCCTCTATGCATTATTAACGAGCAGCATCAGTCTCCAGTTTTCAGTCAGCTAATTTGTTCCCACAATCATGACTCCAAATATCACTCGAATAATTCAGCAAGTTATTTTAACTGTAGTTAGATAAGCCCGTTAGCCATCATAAATTTAAATAAATTATCCTTTTCTCACACACGGAAGTGAGAAGGCAGAGCACCTTGTCGGGTGAGATGTACCACTCTGCATCTTAGGTAGCACGTACGGTGCCTGGTGACTCAGATCTGCATGGAGGTGTGCCCCAAAGAGCTGCTCTCTGGTCTGCATCAGGGAGATGGGAGACAGCCCCAGCCACCAGCCCTGCTGCCGTGCCAGGGGACATCTGGGTCACCATGAGCACCTCAGACAGCAGCTGTAAGATCTGTGTCAACAAATGTCCTGAGTTGAATGATGGATGTACCCCAAAGATGGAGATGCTTGGCTTGGTCCTCCCCTCAGGAGCTATAGAGTTTTGTTCAGACACCTTATGTCCTTCACAGAAGCCAAACACCACCTTCTCTCCCTCGCTTCATTCCTTTGAAAAAGCAATTTTACAGTAACTCATGATTTCAGGTATATATCCTCCCTTAGGCTTCTCATTGCAGGATCACATTCAGCGCTTTGAAATTCTTCCTTCTCCCGCACCTTTGTGAAACAACAAGGTGTGCTGCTGCCAGCGCCCTGGGGCTACAAAAGGAGAGGTATGGCCAGGCAGTGTTCTGTCACCGTCACTGCTTGCTTTGATCACAGGGACTCACCTTGCTCTAGGGAAGAGGAATACCTCCACGTGACCCCAAGTTTCTTCATGCCTGCAAGGATCAGCCTCCCCCAGCAGAAACCAACAGAAGACGACACGATACTGGAAAAAAAAAAAAAAAAAAGGCAATGTACAAACAACTCACCCGAAGCAGCTGCTGGAAGCACCGATTTTCATAAAAGTAACCTCAGTGGTAAGTGACACTCTGCAGATGTAAATCATTTCTGGCTTTCAACATGCCGCACGAGGAATATCCTTGTGCTGACACACAGAGTCATGTGAGGGGATGTCACAACAAGCTAGCAACAGATTTTTGCAGAAACACCACAAAGCTGTTGTCTTTGTCACAGCAGGAAGACAGCAAACAACTGTAAATAATATATAGGAAATCTAATTTTAGTAGGCAGAGAAAAGAAATTACAATACCAGTCTTACTTTAAATTGCTGGTAAGAGGTTTTGTTCAAGGGTTGTAGCTGAAGGTGCAGACATTTAACTGGACATTAACAGACTGAGGTTTATAATTAACAGGAGGAAACATTGCAAAGGATGTCAAACCTTGGGTTTTCTGGGACTAAGACACTTGCTGACTATTAGCGATTAGGATCAGATATTGAGAGGCAGAAGCAGATTATGTCACACCTGCCTATGACGGGGCTCTTACAGCATCTGGTATCCACCACCATACGAAGCACAGGTATCAGATTCAACAAGGGCTGGAGTGGAGTCACTCGGGCAGTTTTTAACATCCTTGCCTCCACACTGATGCCATTACCTATGGGTGAAAGATGTGCAGCTCCTTAACATCACAGATCTAAAGAAATAGTTTTAAATTAAATTGGTACAAGTATAGAAGGAGCTTACTTTCAAATATTGCTTAGGAAGCGCAGAGAATAAAAAGGTATTTTTCAGTCTAGTTGTCCAATTCCTTTTTTTTAAAAAAGGAACAAAGGATATGAAATGTCTGTGAAAGGGAGCCAGCCCGTGGGTTGGGATTATTCTGATTTCTGAAGCAAACATAGAATGTCAACTGCCTCGTATCTGTAGGCTACACAGATTCAATAACCTGAAAAATGATGGACTTTTTCCTTCTCATTCATTGCTACATACAATACGTGGCAGATATACATTCACATCAGTCATTGCAGTCATTTATTTTCTTTAGCATCTCTTTTCAAGGATATAGCAGAGGGGTCTGCCTCCTCAGCCAGGGGCATCTCTGGGGTCAGCACAGTGCCCTGCCCAGAGCTCTAAATGCCAAAGCGGGGCTTTACAGCCCCTGGCGCTGGGTGATCTCAGGCAGCTTCCAATGAAAATAAAAGCCAACATCACACTTAGCCTAGCTGGAAAGAACTCTTAGACTTCTGTGAAAACAGGAATTGTGCAAGGGATTGCCCAGCCACAGCCACCCTACAGACACAGGGGCACAGGAACGCTCACAGATGCTTTCTAATCCACCCCAGTAACTCTCATGTTCCCAGCCCATTGTTTTTGTCCTCCTCTGAATGCATTTTTCCTGCCCCTGTGTCGTCACCTTCCAGCTCCCACCTTTGCTATTCCATTCTGACTCAGGTCTGTCCTTCCCTAAATTCTCCTGCTTGCTCTCCCACCCTTTCTCATCCATAACTTTCTGTCCCAAGACACGTCAGTTCCCTCCACCTGCCCCAGGAGAGCTGAGAAGTGGGACAACATTTTTGACCTTGTCCTCCGTTTCAGCACCCACTTTATCCTTCCACTCTACCTAACGCTACTCACTGCTGTGTTTAATGTTGCTGACATACCACATCTTCACCCTCCTTAGACACTGGATCCAAAGCTTTTCCTTCGTTCCCACCGTGCAGAAGGCAGAGGTACCCCAAAGGTGCAAGCAGCTTCGTTAGGAAGCCCCATCACACCCTAGGGACAGTAATAGGGCTGAAATACAGTGTCCGTGTCCTCACACAGTAGTCAGCAGGTGGAAGCAGGAGTTGAGGTTTTACCCCAACCCCGCCATGGACTTACTTAACGGAGAACGCCCTTTGAATCTAAAATGAATTGCAGACCCTGCCCGACTGTTGCAAGACTCAGTTAATAAATATTAGTGAAACGCAGAGATCCCTGGATGCAAACTGTAGTGGAGGTGTAGACTGCCACGTTTCATTAATTTCTTATTATCTTATAAGGGCTTCACTGGAGCCTAGAGGACTGCATGAATAGTGCATGAATCTGAAGAGCTTCGCTGTCATCCTCACCTTCAAATTGAAAATGTGGCTTGGGGGAATCAGGACCTGCAGGATCCCTTGGCTGGGGATCGACAACGCACCTGGGAGCTGACCCCATGCATTGGGAAGGGGCTGGGCTCTCATACCCTTTGGGAGTTCAGCACAATGTAAACCACATTTCATTGAGAGGCAAACCCTTCCCGAAGTTGGAGCGAGCATGCTGGAGTGAGGCAGGCAAGTGATGGACTGTGCAGGTAAAGCAGGGGTGGTGACACACAAGGTAGGAGGTGGCAGGAGAGAAAAGATGTTGCTTTTTAGAGGATATTCCAGTAGGCAGCAAAGCAGCCACTGTCCCGCACCTCCAGTCACTCCAGCACCCATAAGAGATTCCTTCCAGCTTCTTGCTGAGAAAGAAAGGCTCCTGGCTACCAGAAGAAAGCACTAAAGTTGGGGTTTTCCTCTTCTAGGAAGCTCGCTCCGTTTACAGATCAGATGGGATTTGGTAGGAAACACAACATTGCCACAACTGGTGATGCATCACTGAGCAATTAAGTGATCTCTGTTATTGCTTTACAGGGGCTTTCCAATGATTCTTCTAATCAGCGCAAGGTAACTGATTTGTTTGTAAGCAATTCACTGTGTTATTTTAAAGGAAAATTGTACCTCTTTTGTTTAGTTCAGCAGTTTGAAAGTTCATATGGCTGAAACATAGGAACATCTCTCACCAGCAGAGATTGTAGCAACCAGATTCTGAAAACAACATTTTAAATCACTATTGGTGTTCGTTTTATAAGGATAATAGTACTGGTACCAGCTAATTTGCTAAGACAGACAGTGCTATTGTAATATTTGCACGGAGAGTGCGAGGAGCCCTGTGTGTCAGCCATATAACCTCACTTTCCCAGCAGCACCAGCATAGCTCTGGTACCCAAACCCACACTGACACACGCTCCGCACCTTGTGTGTTTTACAGCTGAAGCCCAGCTACCTGGATAGTGCAGGTCTCCAGCTGACCCCAGCAAGAATGCTGGGCAGTGTGTGAGCACCACCAAATCACATATTTTGGCTTTGGCTGATCTTGGCACTGTACATTTTCTCTCTTGTAATTTAAAATTTTATTGTGTCAGAGATACTCTGCTACTTAGTCCTAAATACAGCCTGACTCCTACCCCTCTGCTCTCAGTCGGTGATCTGAAAGGACAGGCAAGGCTTTAGAAACCGTCATGAATATGCCAGCTGCTACCCAGGGATGGAGCCTGTAATTCTTGGGCATCCCTTACCTCAAGCCCTCGATGCAGTTAACTAAACTAGTTGATGCTGTGGCTCCGAAGAAATACTGCTATGGGAGCAAAACTATCCGGTGTGTCAGGCCGATGGTCTCTGAGGCTTACACAGCAGACCCAGTGCGACTCCCACCAGCGAGGAGGCAATGAAAACAATGGTTTGAATTGCTTTCTCAGCACACACAGTGCAGCTGCCTTTCTTCCAGCTGGCAGAGAGCACCAACCCCAAGAGAAAGCATCCCCCCGTGGCACTATCCAGCCTGGCTCCAGAGCCCTCCAGTCCACTCCAGCGACTTTACATTGACTTTGGCACATGTGGGGTGAACTCGATGCAGTTTGCTTTCCCAGCCGACATTGAAATAACTTTGCAGCAAGCAACCCACAGGCACCTCGTGCTCCATTTACCTCCCCCGAAACAGAAAGACTGTGCAAAGCACTTTTCTCCATCCAAACATATCATGGAGATGCAGTAAGCATCTTTGCTTCCTAATTGAAATCATACATCACTTACTTAAGTGATACTAAATCAGACGCAAACACCACTGGCAATTCAAGCATTAATAACTAGTCCCCTGCTCCAGAGACAACAGGTCCTCTGCCAGCATAAACCTCGTGGCTTCCCGTGAAGCCAGCCCCAGACGTGCTCCTGCCATCCTGTCCCACATCACCACTGCCATGCACGTCGGTCCCACAAGCAAGTCTTTGCTTCAGTTGTCATATGCATTTCCATTTTAGCAGCTCAGTGTAACAGGCAGGTTGCATTTTGCAGCAATGGCACCTGTGTTGGAGAACAGCCACCACCTCTCCTCGTTCCCCCCAAGAGCATTTTGCCCCACGTCTCTCCCTCGGTCGGCAGTCGGTGCTGGCAGTGGCTGCAGCTGAGCCCTGCCTCCTGAGGGGCAGAGGAACGGGGCAATGGCATATCTCTGCTGGCTCTTCCCCAGGGCCGTGGGCTGCGAGACCCCCTCCTGCCCACCCTAGAGCAGAGCAGACCGAGGCCACCCCGATCAATCACCTCAGAGAGGCAGAGGCAGCCCAGCCCAGCAGCCTCGTGCAGGGGACAGAGCGGTCCCCGCTCCCCGTCCCGCACCAGCCCCAGCTCCACAAGCCACATCACCTCTAAGGCAACTTTGACTCATGGGAGCCCTTCAAGTTATTTTTATCCAGGCCAATGATCTGATCCACAGCTATTAGAAGCAACAATTGATTGTATTTCATTATTAAAAAAAAAAAAAAAAAGACACATTTTACATTGGAATTTTAACTCCACTTGTGGTGAAAAAACTCTTTTGAGAGAATCAAACACGCTCTAACTCAGCTTTTAATATGCCACTTTTCGTGCATCTCCTGGACCTCTCCTGTAATGATTCTCCCTCACCGCTGCTTTCAACAGATCCAAGTTCCTACTCCACACAAAAGCTCCACAGCTTTAAACACGAAGAAAAGATCATCTCGGTCCCATAAGAAGCTTTTGTATTGCTTTCTCCATTAATTTGACTTCTTATACCCCAGCAAAAAGGGGAGCCCTGCACGTGGTTATGAATGTAGCCGAGCCAATATGCCACAAGTAATTAATTTAACAAACTTTTCCTCTTCAAAGAGACCTAATCCCCCAGCCGGCCAGCTTGGACCTTGGCTGGCGCTGCTGGCAGAGCTGCTGGTGGGAAATGGAGAGTTAACGCCACAGAGCTTTCTCATCTCTCTCCCTGTTAAGATCTGCTAATAAAGACGCCTATTTAGTTTACCTGTCCTGTGTGGCTCTCCTCTGCTCAAGCCCCATGTCATTAATAATAAGAGTTATTATGAATAATCTCTGTCAATTAACTAATCTACAAGACTATTCAAATGGCCTTATGAGCTGCAATGTAATTTGCTCGTTACCGAGCCCACTCGACTGTTGTGCCCCTGTGCCAGAAGAAAACCCGCTGCCTGACTTCGCCTCTGCCTCAGAAACAAGGCAGCTTTTCCCTTACTTTGATTTTCATTTCCCATTCAGCTATTAGAAGAAACCCATTCATCAAAGCTATAGGTTTTCCCTCTGAAAACCTTCAGCATTTAAAAGCTTTTGACTGAAATATAACATATTAATGGAAGTGGTGATTGCACAGCCCTCTGCTGACCTTCCATAGGCTGAAATTGCTTATTTTGCTAAATTTATTTGCTACCCATTTATCAATCTAAATCTAAGGTGGTTTTTAAAGGTCATAAACCAAACAGCCACTGAAATATGATTAAAGAATATGGAAATAAATTACAAACTCATAATGTTATCCCTTCCTGTGACTTAGTGGCAGAAGCTCAGATGACGCATGGGAACTTGTGTAACGTCTTGTGTATTTGGGGATTCATCTGCCTGCGGAGGGTGGCTCCAGCTCTGTGAACTGGCAGGGCGCCACGCTGTGCCTGCTGAGCCGGGGCTGCGGGAGGCGAGCTGACGGCCAGCAGCAGCCTAAGGAAAGGCTTTAACTTTCCTGAGAGGCAAAAGTCTCTCCTTGGTGACCAGAGAGCTTTATTAACGAGGGTTAATGCTTTGCTGAGGAGTTACCTCCCGTTGAATAAGCAGCACAGGCGTTACCACGCGCAGTTCCTGGGCTGCCTCCAAAATAATTAATGGAGCATTAAACTGCCTTAACACTGCAGGATTAGCACCGAACCCAGTGAAGGTTATCGGAAAAATGAGCACGTCTGTGTATCTTCTGCCTGGAGGACAGAAGGAAAGGTGAATCTTAACATGAAGGTTTGAGGCACATGGAGCAGATTTGGTTACGGTAAAATAACGGGGTTTGGGAAGAACTCTGTGGCAAACGCCAAGGAGGAGGGGCTCGGGGCAGAAGGAGCAGCAGCAAGCTGCCCCACACAAGCTGCTCAAGGAGCATCGGCAGGTCTTAAACAGCACTAATTAGGGAGCAATTGGATAGAAGCACAACAGCAGCGGCCACGCTCTCTTTGCCAGCTGCCGCCCAGCCGCCATCCATCGGGTGATCCGACCACCGGCTCCGGAGGGCGAGGGGCAGCGCGGGGGTCTGTGCCCAGGGCCAGGCATGGCACAGGGCTTCTCCAGACCCAGCCAGACCAAGGAATCCCTCAGGCCCACACGGGCAAAGCTGAAATCTCCTTCTCCAAGATGTAGTAAAAGTAACTGGCAAATGATATTGGCTGAAAAAAACAAGCTGCCTGCTCAGAATTAGGCATTAATTCCTACATGTCATTGAAACAATTTTGACTTTATTACCAGAAGCTTCAGAGAAACGACTGCGCAGTCACTGGTGAATTTTAATTCTTGATGAACCTGTAATTGCTTTGCCCGGCAGACTCTGGTAAGTGCACAGGCAAATGTCTGCTTCCCTGCAAAAATCAAACACCAGCTCCAGAAACACGGTGCCATTTTTGCTCGATATCAATCAATTTCCCAGGGAACATTTTTCCATGTAACAAAAAAGAAATTTTTTTTTGTTAAAAAGCAGATCTACAAAGAAAGACCTCCAGATCTCTCTGGCAGGAGTATTGCAGGTAACGCTAGCGAATGATGCAGCCTGAGGTGCAAAATACGCACAGCACAGCTCCCGAGCTGTGATCACTTGTAGCTGTTGGGTTTGGTGCCTTTTTTCTCTAGTCTAAATTGATTAATGAATTATTAATAAAAGAGAGACGTGCATAGCAGAGAGACACTGTTTTATAAAGACCTCTTTAGAGACAACAGGATGAAGATAAAAATAAGCAAGGCAGTAAAGAGGCAAGATGAAAGCAACCAGCAGCCTTGGGAGTGTATTATAAGTAACAATAAACCCAACAGATGAACAAGAAGGCAAGCTACTGCCTGACACAACCCCTGCAAGGGTGCTGCATAGATGGATTGTTGAAAAAAAATATGTGTACCCAATACAATATTACAGTTAGAAATATAACCTTGCACACCAGACCAGTAAATATTAAAAATGTGCACGCATGCAATCTCAGGATTGCTTTCTCTCTGGATTTGCTCCAAGGCAAAGGATCCAAAGATAAAACAGAGTGTGAAAGATGTCTTACAGCAATTAAGAAAAACAACAGGGCTTGTGACTTGGCTAGAAAAAAAAAAAATCCAGCTTTTCCCCTCCGTTTCATCTAAATAAGCAGTTCAGCAAAAGCCAGTGCAGCTCCTGCTTGCCTGAGCTTTGGGGAAGCTTTCTGCTCGCCTGCAGCATCCCGCAAGGTGATCCCTCTCCTCTGCTGATCCCCTTGCACGTAGCAAGGACTGGAGGTAACATGTCAGCCTGCCCCATAGTCTAGCACTCTGAAAAGGATTTTCTCTGCTGTCTGTTTTCGCTAAATTTGTAGGAATATCATCCCTTCAAAGTCTCGACTATTATTAAATAGGGTTAAAACACATTAACTGGTTCGGAAGTTGCAAGATGGAAGGATCCACCCTCACATAAGCATGTACCCTGGCAGCCTGATAACACAAGTGCCATTTCTTTAGGAAACCAAGCTAAAAATATAAATTGGTCCATGCTGTGACCTGTATCACTTCTGCCAACTTTTAGCCAGTTTTTAATTCTACACTCTGCAAATCCAAACTATACAGAGGCTATTCTGGGCTTCAGGAATTGGAAAGGGACCAGATGTCAGGCAATTGATTGTACTGACACAGATCCAGAGGAATGCTTCGGTGGATCAGACCCAACTTTCATAAGATATTTCAGCAATTTCTCCAAGTCCAATTAGCAACTGATGCGTAATACATTGAGAAAGCTTGCAGTTACAGAGTGTTTTCCTGTTAACACTCTTATTACCTGCAGAGTTTGAGATGTTGTCAGCTTAAAATCAATTGTAAAAAACTATATCCAAAATAAGGGTCAAAAGAATGAATGAATAGGCATAAAGAGCATTTTACGGCTGTCCATAACAGAGCTGCAGCAATAAAAAATAAGTGAATTAGAAAGAATACACAGCCATTCTGAGTTATATGATCACAAAATTGTGTCTTGATTGACTCTTTGCCTTAATGCTTGCATTGGCTGGCACAGTTGGATCACAGAATTTCCTTTGAATATATTAACATTTATTTAAAAAATGATCAATTTTGAAGTTATGAAATGCCTCTCTAATTTACTACAGCGCAATTTACTGCTAGGGAGGCAACCACTTTTCCAGACAAACACCCTGGGAGTTCACTCTGGCGTGTCAGTTTTTTCAAGAAAATTATTTGTTTGAGTTTTATAATAATGCTTCTGGGTGGTAGCTGGGGGAGATGGTGGAGGTTCGGCAGAAAGATGGTAGTGGCTGTAAGGATCGCACTGTTTCTTAACCCCAGCTCTATAAATAAAATAAAAAGAGATTATTCCACTGTGAAAGCTGCATACAAGAAAGAATCTGACAGCAATAATTTTAAGTCATTTTTGAGACTGTCACACAGATAAATTAGGGGTTAATCCTGACCTCATAGGCATGCTTGGGGGAGACATTCAAAATAAGGATGTTTTCTTTCTGTTAAGTACCTGTAATGATCATAGATGAACCAGACACAGATGTAGAGCATCCTGTGCCTCCAAGTCCTGTCCAGCTTGTCCAAAATAAAATAAAAAGTCCATAAGTCTCCACCCTACCAGCCACCTGAGTGTCCTCCTACCACCAAGTGTGTTTGGGGCTCAGCTAGATGAGTGACAGCTGTAGGTCGAGATCCACACGGTACGCATTTCTTTTGATTCCTGCACAACTGGAATTACAGGAATTCCTAAGGCTCCTGACTAAAGCAGCAGATAGGGTGTTTATTTGGTAACGCGCCTTCTTCCAACTGAAATAATAGCCTCATCAATTAAACATACAACTTCAGAAAATACAAGTTTCCAAGACAAAAGATCTTCTACCTCACTGCTGGGATTTTCCAAGCTGCCAGGGATTCAATTGCCAAGATCTCGGTAGGAACTGAAAAAATCAATTATTGACGTTGCAATCTGGTGCTTACAACAAAGCTGTTCACCTTGCTGGAGATCTGGCAGCCAGAGGAAGCGCTCAACAGCTCTGAGAAACATCTGGATGGGGAGCTCTGATCACAGCACCCCACTTCCAGCAGCCCCAAGAGACACCACCCGGCCAAGAGGGCACAGGGGGGAGTCGGCTGGATGTAAGGATCTCTCCAAACCACATGCTTTCCATTTAATATCAGTAAGCAACTTGCAATGCGTTTGGCTCCCGATCGTAACTATCCCAGTTGTCTCGTTAAACATTTTGTGTTCGTTTGGAGACTCAGCTTTAGTGTATGTTGCTACTAATTGCCTTACTCCTCAGCTGTGCAACAACAAACCTCCCTGAAACAGTTTCCTGTTAGCACCAGACAGGGATTAACTAATGAGCCAAAAACTAAGATTTGCTTGAGATAATATTACGTAGATAATTAAAAAGCTACATCCAAGAAGGACAAGCTTTTTCTTAGCTGAGTTCCAGCTTTTGGCTTGGTTATTCCCCAGTCACACATTTTCTTTCCCTCTGCCATGTCTGAGGCATAACAAATCATTGAAATTGGACGTGCATCCAACTAAGTAACAAAATATTATTGGTCTTATCTTCAGGGGTCAAGAAGAACACTTACCTACTTCATTTACCTATAAACAAATACCTAACCTGAAATACCAATCAGTCACTAGGTGCTCACCCAGTGGGATGCGATGCCACGTACGTAACCAACTAACAGTGTGCAAACTGGCTGTAAGGCAAAGAGGAGTGGGGACAGAGTCCCTTCCCTGGCAGGGCCCCTACTTTGCTTAACAATTAGTCCACAGTTCAAACAGTTCAATAACTCAGAGAGAGAGGTGAGAAAAGATGGGGGGGGGGGGGAGAAGAAAAAAAGAAGGGGAGAAAAAAGAAGGGGAAAAAAAGGTGCAGAAAGTTAGAAAGAAAGTAAAGGAAAAGCAGTGGAAGTGTTTAAACTGTCTCTGAAGCTATCATGCTGCCAACTTAAGAACTTTTTATGGGTGTAAGATCATCAACTTGTGCAGCTGGAATGTCTATGGCCACACTCAATACAGGATGTATGACAGAGTGAGGTTGCAAAAGCACCTGATAAAAACATCATTGGTACCAGCAAGGCAGGAGCTTCTATTAGATCCTGGCGTCTAACCAAGCCTCTCCTGGAGCGGAGCTACAGATGGAGACTATAAACACCAGCAACCATCACCACCGCCTGCAGCAGCATGGCTTTCCCCTTGAACAAGCCTGGAAGTTAAATGCACAATCCTTCTTGCTATTCTAGCAAGTGATGAGCTTGAGCTGCAATAGCAACAGAATATGCTAACTTATTTTGAGAAAGTGTCAAGCAATAGAAAAATCTGTGTAATTGCAAGCAGGAGCAGAATGGAGCGAGGAAATGAGACTGGCTGTGGCCATCTGCTCCACAGAGGTGATGGTGTGGCCTGGGCAGGCACATGCCATGGAGGAGGTAGCAATCCTGCCCTGGGAGAGAGAGGGACGGTTTGGTAAGGCATCCCTCCAAGGCTGGAATTAAAATAGGCAATTAAAAGCTAAATCATTATGCTGTAACCTAACGGGTATTACTCAGAAGTGAATAAGAAAATGATTGAACTGGACCACTAATAAGCATCAGCGAGGCTGTCACTGTCCGACCGCAAAGCCTGAAATCCATGAGAGACTGTTCTCGGACTCCAAGCGCATTTGGGATTAGGCATGGCCTCTTCATGCATTCGCTCACATTGTAGAGCCGTGAATCCAATTTCACAGACCACACTAACTCTTTGAAAGGAACTTGTCCGTATGTTCTTTACACCAGCTTCTGCGCTGATCCCTTTGCAACAGCACTCATTTTGTTTCCCAGATTCACGAGGTTCAGAAACTGGACCTCAGGAAACATGCTAACCCGATTCAAACAGACCAAGAAACGTCTTCCCAGATAACATATTAATATCTTTTTCCATCATAGAAATCACTAGCACACATCCATAAGATATCAGCACATGTCCACAGACAGGTCTGAGCATCAGGCTTCCTTCAAAGAAGGACAATCAAAAAGCTCTCCTGGCTCGCATCAAACTCACTCTTTCACTGTATTTGATAATACTTGTTCTTTATGCACAGACAGGAGACGAGGAAAGCAAGGTATTATCTCATTACTGACACTGATCACAGTTCAGGCACTAAATCCTGCCTAAGAGAACATGCATCAAAATATTCATAACTTGATTGCATGAGAAGAAACTGTTATCAGCCTGCAGCGCGGAGAGGCGGTGTCCTGCGACATTCAGGAGACGACGACCAGAGCGTGCCCTTCAAGTTTTATGACTGAGGCCAAAATTTGCCAGCATTTCATTATGATCTTATTAATATTATGAGATCGGGGAAGAGTGTGGCAACAGGCAGAATAGAAATTTTATTATTATTATCATTATTGTTATTGTTATTATTTCAGCCGTATACCCATAACAAATCAGCTCTATTATGTCCCCAGGCTTTCTCTTTGGCTTCCCTAATCTCATTGCTACTACATAACCTCCAGCTGGCTTTAAATCTGACTGCCATGTGCCACTTCCCTATTTAAATCTCCTTGCTTTTTATCGGCTTCATTTTTTAAGTATATAATTTACATTTCGTTCCCAGTGGATATAATAAAATGTCCAAGTGAGTCATTCTCATTGTCTCGCCACAACATGAGGAAATCCCAAATGATGTGATTTCTTCTTCACTCAGCCTTGAGTTACGGGGACAGTAAAAGCCAGCTTAGCCTGGCTGCATCAGAAGTTGGAGCACTCGAGACTGTTTTGTCCTAAATAGATCAGGGACTGCAGGTTGTCATGGGTTTGCATCTATTCACATCTTGGATGTTGAGCATTTTTCCACTAGAACAAGGCACAGATTTCTAGCCCATCCTCTTGGCTGCTACCTCACTGGGGTGACTTCTTGCCCCAAAGCATGGCCAAAACCTCTGCCTGTCCTTGCCCAAACATGAGCACCAACATTTCCCAACGCCTGGCAATAAGGAATTGAGTAATCCTTCTCCTTCCCTTTCCCTCTGGCTAAAAAAGGAGCAATGAATCTCCTGGTATAAGCCACTGTTGGCAAATTATATGTGTTTTCCAGCAATTATGGGATAAAACAGATTCATTCAGTAAATCCAACCACTTTCTATCCAGACCCCCACACCGCAGCTCTTCAGTTGAGAGCCACCACTGCGGAGCAGGGACCTGTCATGGCAGTTTCGGGCTGCCTTTCCAAAAAGCCCCAAATTTGGGAAGCAAACAAGGCCAGCCTGCCCCACACCTGACTGACCAGGGCCAAGAGAGGTCAGAACACATGGGGTTCGCCCAACTTCTGGGGAGGTCCTGGCAGAAGTCCTTCATGGGAGATGTTAAGAGACCCATCAGCTGTGCCAGCAAGGAAGAAGATGCTGTAATTTGCTGTCTGTCCTTGATGTGAATCCTCCCAGGTACAGGAAAAGGTGTCCAACTTAATGTCCCAGAGACCGCAGAACAGGCAAAACTGCCTTTCCTGTGTCATATTTTCAGAGCATTATTCCTAACAGACTCCATGAAATCTCTGGCACATCTTGAATACAAAACCTGTGATTTCACATGGGAAAGGAGCGATGAGATATCATTCGTACAGGAGAAAGACATTTGACGACATCAGTCGTGCACCCTGCCTCCCCGAGTGAACCCTGTCACTTCAAAGAATTGTTCAGAAGAGGCTTCTGAAGACGACATGTTCACGGTTCCCACCACACTGCAAGTCTTGTCCAGCCTGGATTTAGATTAGCACCAGCACACACTCAAGCCCTGCTCCTCAGAGAAGGGCATCAAACCAGTACACACACTGCAGCTGTGAACTGGAACCAGCTGACAACACAGCAGCCTCTGTGGGGCAACGTGTTCCTGAACTTCATAATCTTGGGAAATCTGATAGTTTGGGTGGGAGTTTACCCCTAGGATTTAATTCTTCGTTGCCCTGTGAAGCTGTGCAGCCATTTACATACATGTCAAACACACACCAGACAGATGTGAGGACTTGCTGCTGCGGCTGCAAAGCCCCATGACAAATTCAACCATTTAAAAGTTCCTAACACCTGGGTTTTGTTAAGTTTTCTGGTAGCACGGCTTTTAAAACTCTGCTACTACATGCTGGGGTATGATTAAAGTGTTTGGTTTTCCATGGTAACATTACCCATCTATAATCTTGCTCCTTAGCGAGATCTGAGCCAACCGTACTAGTAATTTCCTTTAATAATAAGTCTTCAGGAATAACTCTGCCCTTTAAACCTGAAATCCAAGGCAACACGTGATTGACAGATATCACGGCTTTCAGCTAATTGAATATTCTGAATGCTCAGCTGTGGCAGAGTTTTTGAAGGAAATAATTGCAGATGCCAGGCTCCCTGGGGCAGTTCTGCCATCACCTGAAGGTGTGGCGCAGCCCAGGGGTGACTCTGCCGGGTGGTGGGGCTGCTCCCCCCATCTAACTGGAGGTAAATGGAACTCCACCCTCAATTGCACAAAGCAATTAAGCATGCTGTGCTGATTAGTTACAGCAAGGATGATCTTCTAGACAAGGAACATGCAATTCCTTGTAAATGACACTGCCATGGAAGTGTTAATTTTCTTTTAAGAGCAAGCTGCCTGGGTATAAATCAGATGCTGCAGCCACCCCAAAATACAAATTGCCATGCAAAGATCACAGTTGAAGGCAGGGAGAGCGAAGTGCTGCAATATTTTGCACAGACTAGATAGCCTTGTAACACTCATGAGATGTATCACAGAGATGCACTGTGCCATATCAGCTTAACTTTTTTTTTTTTTTTAATGGTGCGAAAGCATGTTCAGTACATCACAGCTCTGAGCTGGGTTTAGGACTTTGGACAGTGCTGTAATAAAATTATTTGCAGGGAACTATAGAACTGCAAAGGAAAGGCACATTGCCACTTTGCAAGTGTCAGAGGATGAGCTCTTCTGCAGTTTGTCACAAGTTCAGCCCTGCTGCTGTCACTGCTGCTCTTCAGGAGGGAATGCCTTTGTATATCTTTTCAAGTACCTCTGTATTTTCAAACACCTTTGTATTGGAAAGCCCACCTCCAGCACAGATGATCTGTTACAATAAATCTCAACCAAATCAAGTGTGCTGCCAACAGGAGTTGGAAGGTGTCCATGTTCTTATTGCACGCACACGCTACATATCCCATTGCTATTGTTCAGTAATAAATGTATTCATAGCTCATACCAGTTCCCTGCCTCGGATTCAGATAGTGTTACAGCCAGAGAAGACACCTGTGTGGACTGGAAAACACATACCTAATATAACAGTCTCTCTCCACCTCTGTAATACAGAAGAAGTCAAGTGTTATGCACAATTCCGCTGCAAAGATCTCGTCTGCTCTAGGGCCTCCAGGTCAGCCGTAACCTGGGGTCTCCCAGGGCTCAGCAAATCCTTGGGCTGAGCTTTGAACAACAGGCTCCCGGGAAAGGAAGGGAAAGAAAAAAGGCAAAAGTTGAGTTCCTGAAGGAAAAAAAAAATAAAAAAGGCTTTACAACATTTGCAAAACTAAACCCACTCATTCAGCAATTGAGCCCTGGGAAAGTTTTAGCCGCTCTGCGCAGAAGGAAGTATTTACATCTTTTAGTCGCAGGATGCAGGTGGTGATATTCTGGAGAAAATTACAAACATATTGTAGGCATCTTGCAATTTTATTGCTGTGTTATTTTAAGTAGATCTAGGTACATGGCAGCACACCCAAGCCCAGATGGCCGTCATTAGGCACAGAAGTTGGAAATAACCCCTAAAGGCAGCTGCACTGACAGGATCAGGCTGTGGTCCCAGCCCTCACACCCCCCCAGGACCACGCCAGGCTGCCTTCCAGGCAGGGTCACCATCCCGCAGCTTAACGAGGGTGCGTGGATCAGTCCTGCAGGCACAGGAAGGCTCATCTTTCTGTTTGGCATCAAATAAAATACAAGTCGCGTCACGTGTGTTAATGAACACACACATCACTGGCAGGGCTACTGCATAATTTATCACCACAAATACCGTCTATCTCCAGAGTTTTCATAATTCTCATATCTTTATAAATAAAGTGTTAGCCTGCCTAAAAAAGGGAAAGACAAAAGTTCAAATGCAAGCCATAAAATGCAGTAAAATAAAGAAAACAGTAACTGGAGAGGAAGGGATTCAATTGTAATTTTGCAGCTTTCAAATGCCACATGTTCCTGAAATTCTAAATTTTGTAGCAATTCTACTCAGCACACGGGGTCTGAATCATGCCCTGAGTGCAGAAGGGGAGGGAAGCTCTGCTATTAGACTGCAACCGAGACACACTTTAGCTGTGATTACGTAAAGCCAAGTGCAATGTTCCCCACTTTTTGGTACACTTTGCAGCATTAGAGGCTCAAAAATTTCTTTACAATTATAAATGTAGTGGGGTAAGGGTTCTCATTTTTCTGTACAACACCTGCATACTTCCACATGCAACTGTAGTACCTGAGTATTTATTGCAGCTACAATAACTTTGAAAACTGTTGGCTCTTGCACTTTTCTTTTGGCCAAAACTCTGCTAGAAGCAACAGGCTTTTGTGTATCTTCAATAGAGGAAAATACCTGAGGGTTTGCTTTTTCTTCCTTTTTTTTTTTTTTTTTTTTTTTTGAGGTTTGATGGTAAAAGGTGCTATGTTACACATATCATTTTTGTAATGAAGACCTCTATCTGACCAGTGACTCCCACAACAAATGGTAAATGCTTGTATAAAAATCTGTAAATGTCCCACTTGCCAAACAGAAGAAATTGTGACATTCAAATATTCTCACCCAAGAGCAAAAAGACAGTCTTCAGCAGACCAGAAGGGAAACAAGCAGATTACACCCCCAGAGACAGGAGAATATGCTTGGAAAAGCTTTTAAGTATCTCAAAAGCAAAGGGTTATTTGAAAACCAGCATGCCCGTTGGACATCTTGACGTGAACATGCTGGTTCCATCAATACCTCTATAGCAAATATTTCAAGATAATCTTGTCCCGAAATAGAAAAACTACCTACTATATTTGAACGCTGCCATCACCGTTGGGTTCCTAACAGAGAACTAAGGTTCAGCATGATCACACCGGTGGAGCTGTGTAATCCTGGGGCTGGAGGAGAATACAACCGGGCTTCGGAGGGTGGTGACATTCTGGGGGGGTTGCTGGTACAGCATAAGCACCCCCAAAGTCAGCTGCTTGTTGAGTACTGATGCAAGAGCTACCTGGCCATCTCCTGCTCTGAGCAGCAATGTGGCTCCATCTTCCCAAGAAGGCTTCCCCAATTTGAAGGGGAACACAGCCAAGCCCTTCCCTGAGCCAACAGGGCATCTTCAGCCATGCCTTGCAGCAAATGCCATGAATAGAAGAGAAAGGCTTGTTTACTTTTAGAGAAGGGGCATCTTTTTGCTCCTCTCATAGGCAGCAGCTCCCACCCATACCCCTAACGGGGCATCCCTCCTCTTGGCAAGGTCTCAGCAAAGCTGCAGTCACAAGCCCTGGAGATGGGAGGAAACCACATTCTCCCAGCTCTCAAACCAGGGCCAAGCAGCCAAACCACCCCCTGGTTTTCTGCATTTTCTTTTATTTTATCACACAGGCAAAATGTTTCCCCTTTGCTCCACACCCTCAGTGGAGCCTCCTGCAGAAACCGCTGATGTTAATCCCAGAAGTGATTTAAAGAGAGGGGGGGAAAGCTCTGTAAACCCAAACAAGAATGAGACCATCTGGCAAAAAGCAGCAAAGCCTGTTAAAAGCCCACTTTGCCCTTCCTGCAACTCCAGCACAAGCTGTCAGTGGCATTTCAATAGGAACAGGTTTCATTTACAGTGCTGCACGCAGTGCTCTGTTTAATTTAGGCGCTTTTTTTCCCCCCCTTCAATACTTGAAGCTGGTGGGATTGCTTACGAAGTCAGGTATAATCCAGCTTGAGTAACAGCATCAGAGCCTGGACCATCATCTCTAAAGTCTGAGCCCTCAATCACCCAAGCATCTGTTTGCAGTTCAGTGTACAGAAGGAATTAAACAGCACTCAATGCAACAAGGAGCTGAGCAGAAATACGCAGACTTGTTCAATCTTGCTGTGTTCCTGGCACTAAACTCTTCCTGCAATAGTCACCCACACTCTTGCCCTGCCTTTCGAGCACAGCCTGTCTCGGGTCAGGTGGTAGCACCACCGCTAGATCAGCGGAGAGCTTTGGTAGGGCCTTTACTCATTACCACTATTAATATCAGGACCTGAGAAGCTTTATGTGACCTTTGGGTCATAGAATATCTCAAGGTAGAAGGGACCATAAGGACCACCGAGTCCAACTCCCTGCTCCTCGCAGGACTACCTAAAACATTCCCAACCTTACCATGGGAAAGCAGCACCACATCACTCCTGCATCCATCACTGGATGGAAAACAGAGAAGCCTAAAGAAGCTACAATGCTTTTATTAAATGAATAAATGAAATTAATTCATTTCAGTCCAAAACTTCTAAGGATATTCAGTTTATGCAGAGAAGATTCAAATATTTAGGACAAGCACTAGAATAATCATGAGTCACCATCCAACATCACTCCGGTGCTGCTGCTGAACCACCACTTCTTAAACTATGTGTCATCTCCAAACTATCCCAAAGTCTCACTGGCATATTTTTAATGAGAAACCATTTCTGCTGCTGATATTTCCACCTCTGGATCCTGCTTTATGGTTTAGAACTGGCATGTTACAAAGAAATAAAGCTGGAACTCAACCAGGAGGCGTGGTGGGAGCCATGGCGGTCATTTTCCTTTTAATAGTTCTTATTAACCTTTGTTAGGAAATCAATCACATTAATCTTGGGAAAAGAGGCGTGTTAATGACTGCACCAATTTAGTGGGTGTTTTATCTTTCATATTCAATTTTATTTTTTGCAGGAGCATAAAAAGGAATAGTATCAAGGCCTAACAGGCTTCGGAGGTACATCAGACTCCTCTGAACATCAGCAAAGCTCTGCTCTGAGCACTCCCTCTTGGGAGTTACCACTGATTTTAAGAGAAGTTAATTGCTGCTGTAAACATGAACATGAATCTCCAGTACAGGGTTGGCTTTAGTCACTCTGGGACTGGGGTTTCTGAGGACAGGGGATGGGAGACCCTCTCCTGCTCTCAGCAATCACACACTGAACACATCACCTGAGCATCTTCTGCAGCCTTCAGAAGGGTTCGTACGGCCTCTGATGGCTCAGAGCCATCGGGGACCCACACAGAGCAGGGCAAGGCTGGAAGGCAAAAGGATGGCTCTTGGATACCGCAGGTGACGTACAGTTCCTGCAGTGCTGCTCGTTGGTCTGGGCTCTTTTCCAGCACCAGGCACTGCATTTCCTTTAGCGCTGGGGAAGGAAGGAAGGACGGACTCAACTGGAGATCACCCAAGATAAAGCAGCTGTTGAATAGCTGGGGAATCGTTATGTCTCTCCCAGACGGAGAAATGTTTCTTCCCTGTTCTGAGTGAGTCTGCCACAGCTTCTAAGACACATTATGGCCCAACATTGCAGCTCCACAGGCATTAGCAATTCCCGTATGACAACTGCACATGTGTGTAATTGGAAGAAGAAACGGCTAAGCAAGTAATTAGGCAAGCAAACTATTTACAGATATAAAATAACCACTTTTCAGATACCAAGTTCAACAAAGAAATGGGTAGTAGCAGCATCCATGTAATTAATCTATTAACTAGTGTTTTGGAAATGTATTTCTAAATCTGTATTTACTCAAGCATGTAGCAATCATTCGTATATTGCTCTGGAAAGGGTTAGATGATGTCAGGTAAAATTCATCATATTATAATCCCATAATTAGCAACATTTTTTCTTTGTATTTATTTCTGTTACCATGCAGTAACATTTAGGGAGAGTGGTGCCTTTCTTTTCGATTGTTTTCCTATTGCACAATAATGGGAATGTATGTCGAGTTGAGAAAACAGACTTGTTTTGCCCAAGGTTAGAGAAGATCTCTGTGATTTTCAAAGTTGGAGTTTATTTTGCCCAGTCCCACAGAAGTAAAGACTTTTTCTATTCATATAAACATACTCTTACAGCTCAGGTGGATTAATACGTAAGAGCTCATGATGTTAGAGACCCACATTTTTCAGGAGAAAAAAAAATAAAAGGTCTGGGGATGCAGTGAAAGAAGAACATAGAATCATTTAGGTTGGAAAAGACCCTTAAGATCAAGTCCAACACACTCAAAGGAAAAAAACTCCATTTCCAGAGGGTTTTTTAATTTAAAAGAAAAAAAAAAAAAAAGTGGGTAAGCACCCCTCCATATCGCTGCTGCCCTGGCACAGAACAGCAGCTCAGTTCACCTGCTCCTTACCAGCAGCACTTGCCTCCCAAGCGGGGGGGTCCCGGAGCATCATCCCACCACATCGGCACCCACAGGTGCCACCAGCACCCGCTGGCCCAGGGCTGCGCTTGGGTGATGGGTGCAGCCCTGGCCCCCTCCTCCCCCAGCAAGCCTGAGGGATCACACCGGCTGTCTCACCGCGTCAGCTTGTGTCTGAAGGGATCCCAACGCCGATTTCTGAACTTATTTTGCACTTTTTCCATTTTTTTTTTTCCTGACTGGAAGGCTGCGTTGCATGGCGCAGTCACACTCCCCCCTGCTGGCTGCTTCTCTGAAAGCAGGACAGCATCAGGAAAAGCGGGGGGAAATAAATTATTTTAATACCTAAACTGATGATTATTTTCCTTCTGGGTATTACTTAGAGAAAAGTTGTCCTCAGCAATGACAGTTTCACAGCACCAGCAAGGTAAGCTTGCTCACCAGTTAAAATACCTTCTTCTGCTTGCCTCGCCATGCAATTCTTTCTGTAATACAACTTCAATTCAACGCTTTACCTGCTCGCCCAGCAGCCGAGGCCGGGCAGGGAGCAGGCAGCGCTCCAGGCCAGCGCCATGGACGACAGAAGGATCCTTTTGCTCTCACAGCCACCACCTGCCCAGCAGCAGAATGCTTCTCATTTGTACTGTGATACCCATAATATTCACACTGAAATGAGACAGGATGAGTGTAGGGCTTTCCTGGGGTGAGCAGATAAAGAAACCACCCAGTGTTTTGTCCTGACATTCTCTTAAAAATCAGCTCCTTCTGCAAACCAGTCCCATGCAGACCAAGGCTGACGTGGAAGGACCAACCTTGCTTCTCAGGCTGCCTGTTAACATGCATCCACAGACAGGCCACTGAACTCACACTTCCCAGCTTCTCCTGCACACCCAGGGCTCAGGATCCTGGGACCCTCCAACATAGATGGTCAGGAAACCTCTCAAATCAGCAAAACCCCATTAAAGCTGCCGCACTGGCACGTGACTGCGAGGGAATCGGGAGTCAGGCATGCGCATCCAACCTCCTGCAATCTCTTGACTTCCAGAATGAGCAATCATGCATGGAGCTGACAAAAGGAGCAAGTTTGGATTCCTACAATGTCACATTCAAGATCATACTCTCAGCTGTGCCATTCACGCAGAAAAGCCTGTCCCACCAGCTTCAGCCACAAACAGTTGGAATTTGCAGTATATAAAGTATACATAGCTGCTCCAGGGCTTTCCACCACTTCCAGAGCCAGTGTGATATTGGGACTCTCAAATCTTTACATCTCACTACTCTCCAGAAGGACCTTCTTCACTCAGTTCCAGGCAGGAAACGAGATCCCAGACAGGCACATCTGCACAGCCCGTTAGCTGACAATGCAGCAAGCTTTTTGGTCAAAGCTCACCACCACCTGAACACCTCATCACAAACCACGCAGCCACCACAAAGGACTCAACATGCTGCCACCTCCCCTGGAGTGACCGAGCCACGTGGGAGCACACCGCAGGCACCGCTGCACACAGTTCTACACCTTTATTAAGCCAAACAACAAAGAGCCCAAAAGAAGGCTGCCTCTCAAACCGCCCCAACACTGCTAAGATAGTGTGTCACAGAGCCTTTCCGTCATTTTGCGGTACGACCCAGCCCAAACCCTTTGTACTCCGATAGGATCAAGGACAGTTTTCCTTCTCTGGGAAGCACCTATTTAAATGCAGAGGATTTTTCCCATAAATGATACTGAAAACATGACATCACTGCTTGGATGATTGTGGCTTAATTTCCACACTATGCCGTAACACCCTTTACTTCCACCTTCTTTCCCTCCCCAAAGTGGAATACAATTCTCCTTTCCTGAACATCTGGTATTCCAGCTGTTGGGATTCACAGGCAGCATGCATTAGAAATTAAAATCTATTCTAGATTAACTTGTAGAACTTGTCAGCTAATACCAAAAAGACAGTTTTTAAATGTTGAAAACACTTTGCATCTTTATAAAGGATAATCAGCTGTTCCTTGCTGGACTGACTGCAGCTCAAGAACAGCCACCCTGTTATAATTTAATCTGGAAATTTAACAGAACTATTAAGAATAAGCATGAGTTATCCTTAAAAAATGCATCCTAAAGTGAGTCATCACAGCCAATTGTAATGCAAAAACTATGCCATGTAGGTACTTTTGAAAGTTTTATTCACTGTCCCCCACCCGCAAATAAATGCAGGGACAAAAAGGACTTCCATCAGTCACAAGTCACCATGTGACACTGGCAGACGAAAGGCAATAAATTGCTAAAAAAATTATCCAACATGACTCCACTGCCTTGCAGCACCAGCTGATAATAAGCATCATCTTTGTGATCAACAAATGCAAAAGTCTCCCAACTCACGGTATCTGAATTTGAAATATTTCAGAATGCTTGGTACATCTGTGAACCTGAACCTCAGTTCTTAACCCCATCAGCTTCCTTAAATAGCTTAATCGCATCTGTTTCAACATTGTTTACAGAATGGTACGAAGTGATTAAATCTGGTTTCACTTAATCTTTAATAAAACCTCAAGAAGTCCACCTCAATAAGGATAACAAGACCTTTGTATTTTGATTTTAATAAAGATGGGAAATTGCCAGGATTAGTGGTTTTAAGTGTTAATAACTTCACAAGGCAATAGACCTTGTAATTAAAAATAAGTTTAAGGGGGCTGCTAAATGATTTTGATATGATTTAAGGACCAATTACAGAAAAGATGTCATTCTTCCCTTTCTAATTAAATATATTGGAAACAGTGAAGCTGAGAAGTTCTGATGTTATCCATTTTTTATTACAGCGAGGACATTCATATGCTCTGTATCAGAAAAGTTTAACAAAAAAAACAGTATAAGGACTCGTCTTTAAAGGACACTTGATTGTAAAAGAAAAGGTGTAAGAATGATGTTATTAGTTCTGCTGCTTTGTGGCAGCTGGGATATATGGCCTTGAAGATTACTGCTCTATCAGCCTTACATCAGGATTTAGCACTCCCATAAAGCTACTCAGCTTTGCAGGAGCACGAAATGCAGCTTCAGTTCGGATTTGGGGCAGGAGAGGGAAGCACCAAGCAGGCGCTGCGGGCAGCAGGGACCATGCACACAGCACCACCGCAACAGGGCGGCACCACCCCTTCACCTCCCCACTCAGGGATTTCCCTCCAAGAAAACTACCACAAAACAACCACCCAAACCAAAAGAAACCTCAAATCCTCAGGCTGACCTGGCCTCTCAGCAACAAAAAACACTATGCAGCAACCAGCCGCTCCCCCGGACTCTACAAGGTAAAACAGTCTTCTTTGGGTTTGGTTTCACAAGACAGCTTAGTAACAGCTTTACAACAAACCAAATCAAGAGTTTGCCGCTACTGGACGGGGAACATCTCCATCTCTCCTAAACATTCCCATCACTTGCCTTGAGCCAGCTCTGGCACTGGCCTGGCTGCACAGTGCCGTGGTTTAACCCCGGCTGGTAATTCAGCCCCCAGCACCGCTCGCTCACTCCCCCGTGGCGGGATGGGGGGAGCACTGGAAGGGTAAAAGTGACAAAACTCACTCGGGGGCTGAGATCAGGACAGTTCAACAGGCAAAGCAAAAGCCGCACAGGCAGAGCGAAGCGAGGAACCCGTTCACCGCTCCCCAGGGCAGCCGGTGCTCAGCCATCCCCAGGGCAGCGGGGCTCCATCCTGCCTAACAGGGGCCGGGGAAGACAAACGCCACCACTCCGAACGTCCCCCCTTCCTTCTCCTTCCCCAGCTCTATGTGCTGAGCACGAGGCTCATGGCAGGGGACATCCCTGGGGTCAGGCGGGGTCAGCTGTCCCGGCCGTGCCCCCTCCCAGCTCCTTGTGCCCCCCAGCCCGCTCGCTGGCGCGTGGGGTGAGGAGCAGCAGAGCCCTTGGCTCTGTGTAAGCCCCGCTCAGCAGGGACTGGGCAGCCCTGTGTTACCAGCACCCTCCCCAGCACAAACCCAAACCAGCCCCGTAGCAGCTACCGGGAACACAATTAACTGTCCCAGCCAAAACCAGCACAGTGGTAAGCCAGCTCAGTGCCCCAAATAACTGCAAATCAAACCAGGAAAAGCAGAAAGATTAAAAAAAAAAGAGGAATTTTTACAGTGTTAGAACCTACTTACCTTCCCGAGCAGGGCAGAGTGGCGAGAAGCAGGAGCTGACACCTCAGGGTATCAGGCACTCAGCACCCCAACCTGCAGGCCCATCCCACCACCCCTTACAGCCTCCATCTCCCCAGCAGCAAACTGGGAGGCCCTGCTCCTTGCTCCTTCCCTCCCAGAGCAAGAACAGCTGCTGCTCACCCTGCCCCCCACCCCAGCCCGGGCAGCACCTGCCTCCAGGTCTAGGCAGGCGACTGAGGCCCCAACAAGTTCCAGCTGACACCCAGATTTCTCCTTGCTCTGCATACCAGCCCTTCACGGACAATAAATCTAACAAAATCTCGCCCCCTGTGGCTCATGGCAGTTTCCTAAACTGACCGTGACCTGGAAAACCCCTGACCAAGGTTTTGCCCACCTTGGCCTGCAGCTGTGCAGCTCCCCGTTACGAAACTCAACAAAGATTTCCCAAGCCTGAGTCACAGCTGCAAAAGCATCCCCCTTCTCCTTCTAGTATTAATAGTAGTCTGTGCTAGAGCCACAAAAATATCCCTTTCCCTTTTCTAATATTTTTGTAGCATTTAAATTTGTTTAAGAGATACCACATTTTTCATCTCCACATTGCAAATTAATTTCCTGTAACTCAAACCACCCTGCTTAGATAAACCATTCTCTGTTCACCCTGTACACAACTGAGCCGCAGCCAAGGACAGTTGACTTAGCTGAATAATATGCACTGGTGCTAAATGAAAATTAAACTATAAATATTTTAAAATACCTGATTTCCCAGATAGTAAAAGTGAAATGTATCATTTGTTTAAACTATCCTATTCATTCTTTCTTTCCTTATTTCACAAAACCCAACCACTAACAAGAACCTACATAAATAGAGCTTCAACTTTCATCTTGAGAAGTTTAATCAGAAAGCTCTTCAGGAATATTTTATTCCTTTTATCAGAATATTGATGGAACTCATAATTCACCTTAATGTGAGAAAGTTTCCTTTCTTCAGTAAAGAAATTCATCAAGACATTTCTTGTTGGTAAGATCTGACATAAATCTGCTTGCTTTTTCCTCTATTTGATCTCAGCACTTTATGAATTTTTTTGATTGCCTGCTCTTAATTTTCCACAAGCAAATTCAATTAAAGAAATTAAAAACCAGTGCTCAATTCTGATTACCTCATCAGCAAATGGCTCTTTTATTGCACAACAGATGACATATGCCCCACTCTCCTGGTGCTGCTGCAGCTCTTATAAAACTGGATCATGAGAAATTTTTCCCTCTTTACCAGTACTATTAGGAAACAACTACTCAACCCAGCAAGGCACTTACCCTGTTCAGGGAACAATCCAAGGGCTACTGCGAATGCAAAAATGTCCGGGGGGGGGGGGGGGGGGGAGGAAGTGGCAAAGTCATTGCATGCATTTCAAATCTTCATCTGCACAAGGGCACAGTCCCTTTTTTACAATACCAAGATGACAAAATGACACACAAGTGTGCTGGAGAAGCAATTTAGCACAGCGTTAACAGGGTGGAGGTGATAGTTTTCTCTATTTTCTAGCTTTGTTTCCGGTATCATCTCACTACAAGTGACGGTGAGCGAGTATACACCATGTCACACGGACTGGATGGCAAGACGTCTTTGGTAACAGGCTGATTATTTAGCATCCACCTTTTCAGGACACAAATAACCAGCATTAATTGGTATTGCAGCCTCTATGCTATGCAGCCATTATTAGCTGAATGCTGGAGCAGATCAGCAGCAGACAGGTGTTAAGAATAATGATATTCCACAAACATCATTACCCAAATTAATTCACTTAGATGCATACACAAACTTTCTGCTTCAGTATGACCAAACGTACCTCTTGGGGCAACTTGCTACAATGGCTGTCAACCTGATGAGGAAAGTTTCACCCCTGGTATTTAAAACACATCAGCATCCTAGAAGAGAATCCACTCAGACAATTCCCCAAAAGAAACCCACTGTTTAAAGAACTTCAAGGGTTTCAAATCTATGTTAATTCTCTGTGAATTTAAAAACATTACTTTCAAATAAACTGCCCTTAGTACCATTAGTAAAGAGCCCTTACCAAAAAATATTGGCATAAATATTTCTAAGAACTTTTTCTTATTTGTGAGATAAAGAGGATGTGCACAATATCTAGAGCAAGCAAAGAGTAACTGCTCAGCTTAGGTGCTTGGAGTGAAGTACCCAGAGTGAGGCAAAGTGGCACTCTGCTCAAGAAGATGCGCGTGCAAGCTGTGATTTCTTGACCTCAAACATCAGCTAACAACTCAAAAAGTATCTCAGTACTGATACAACTATAGAGCAAAAGGCTCAAGGTATGATTTCCTCCTCTAAGGTAGCCTCATGCAAGAGAATCTTCAAAGACAGCTAAATGGACTTTTCAAAAAAAAATTTATTAACATCTGCATTACAGCCAAAGTGAGTTGCAGTCCATTAGGTCTAAATACTGTCAGGTGCAGCTAATGAATACTAAATCTGTGGGACAGGTATTGTCACAGCACAGCTGAACAGAAGAGCATTTTAAAATGTGATGACTGCAAAACAAACTGCGAAGAAACAGGTTTAGTAACCAAGCTGATGTGAGGCTTTTGAGCCTTCCCTAAAAACTCACAGATGTTGCTATTAGCTGTGTGCACTCCTCCAGCAAAAGTTACTGGGTTTTGAAAGAGTGGGTTTGTTGGAAAGAACAGCTCAAAAGCTGGAAAGCTAATAAATTTCTCTCCCTACAGACAGTCTTTTCAAAAGGACAAACAATTTTAGGGAGGACAAGGAAATGCAAGATTCTTCCACCAACATATTAATATATAGTCTTCAAGAGGACACTGTTACTCATGCAGAAAGCCTGGAAGAAAAACATTTAGACTGGTTTGATTCAGCTAGTTGAACTGTGTTTCAAGAGCTCTGGAAGACACCCAAGATGGAATAAGGTAACACATCTATGAACTCCAGAAACCAACAAAATACACTTTATCTCTACTGATTTAAAGTCAGTCAACATTAATTTTCTGCATTTTTAAAACACTATTCTGGTTTTGTCGTCAAGTGGCTAAATATGTAACATCTGCCTTGATGGCCTAATTCACTGGATGGAAGGGACAATTTTGAAATTATTTGAAAGAAAACTTTTAAAGTGGGTATCGCTGTACTTCTGTGCAGTCAGGCACTTTCAGTTCCTCAGTCAGTGCCTGTGTAAGGCCAGTGGCACTAAGCTGAAACACAAGTGTTCTGCAAAGTGTGAACATACAATTATTTACTGTCAAAATCACGCCACTTTATGAACAGTATTTCAGGAGAAAGCTACTGAACTTCTTGGATGCGAAAACATTAGCCACCTCCTCCAATTCCAGTGCTTCAACATCCTAAATACCTTTGCAAAGTAATCTCTCCCTTTGGATCTTAACCACAACAGTGTTACGCTTTAATGTGGGTATGTTCAGGTAAGAGTTTCAAGTATCTTCCACAAGAATTATTAATTCTACAACTTAAGTAACAAATTACTTGTTACACAACTCAGCAATTCCTACAGCTTAGAAGATTTCATTTAAGCCTTGCTATGTAGTTTACATGCCATTTAACAGATGCATAAAACAAAATTCCATGCACCCCTACACAGAGCTAATTTCATCAGTAACAGAAAAGGTGGTTTTGAACTGGTTGTACAATCCCAAGCAGAAGCAAGCTCTTTATCGTAAGGTACTGTATAAAAGCAGTGAAACGGTTAAGATAAACACAAGCTTATTATCGTCATTTATTTTAAAAACCTTATTCAAAATATTATGTGATACAAGTCCAAATATGTTAAAAATTACTGCAAGAAAAGAGTTTGGGGGTATTTTGTTTGTGCTTTACTTCTTGTGGTTGTGAAAATAATGCATTTAACAGTAGGATTTAGAACTTTTAGCACTTGATTTGTAAGATCATATCATGCCTTCAGATTCCACATGCCAACAGCTCTAAAGTTGATTTTCCAAAATGTTACATAACCACTTGAATACCAAGTCATTAATTATGGGGTTCTGATCCAGCGCTATTTACATATTTATCAGTCTGAAAACTAAATCACAAATACAATGTACAGAAAACTAAGATTTTATATTTTACAACTCATGAAAACATAAATAATGGAAGTACAAAAGACAATGTAAAAAATACCCTACTGTACCAGTAACTTGATTTACACTAATGCATAATGTCTGTCAAAAATTAAGAGTGCACTGTCCACAGACTGGCAGTCCCACACATCATTACTTCCATCTGCCTGTTACCTGGGTCAGAATAACAACAAAATAAATTATTCTCACATTTTCAGGCTTCTTCCATTTATAATACAGCAAACCACATAACCGTTTCCCATCTGTCTTAAAATTCCACAGAAAGCTTTGATGTATTGAAAGCCTGTCAACTATATATATTTTAGTAGGATTATTCAACAAGGCTTATTTTCCATTCGTTAATTTTAAAGACAATGAAGTAGTCATAAATATCATTAGAGAAAAAACATGGACAGACATGAAGCTGCATACCTTTACAAAGATCTTGAACGTTTTAAGGAAATATATGGTATATAACTTCTGAAATAAAATGGGTTATACGTAATTATTTTCAAATTATTTACTGCATGAACACACACAGAAATTATGAAATTGCCACACTAGCTATTCTGCCCAAAATAGGATCAAATTATGCAACAAATCAGAACCAAAAAAACCAAGATGCAGCATCAGGATTTAAGCACAGAAAAAAGTAATCATATTTTAAGTTTGCAATACAGTGGGATTTATGAGCCACATAAGTGATTAGCAAAGAGATCGTTAATTTGATTTAGTGATGCCAAAGTCATTAATTTATTAGACCTAAAATATTTTATGCTTATTTTTTGTATTACCGCTATTACGACTGCTCCAGACAGAAGGAATGATGCTTAATGAATGGAAAGAGCACTGATTATTAAACTCAGCATGTTTACAGTTGATACAAAACCTGACCAAAGTAGCAAACAGATGTATCATGCCCTTGATCTTCCATGAGATTTAATCTCAAAAACATCCAGGTCAAAGAGAGTACATCTCATTTCAGCACAAGCAGCATATTTAGAATACCTGAATATCATTACATGACTAGGCAGGCAAAGAGTGTTAAGTTCAGCAAACTCAAATCACAGTGCTTTCAAAATACATAGTCATTAGTTATTTTCAGGGAAGGCATTGCTTCATTAACATTTTGATCTAAACGATGATATTCCACTGTCCTGGAGCACAGGCCATCCCTCCATCTTCGGCTCTGGACCAATAAGAAGATCTGAAAGAAAAAGCAGCCGATTTACGTAATGCTATGGAGAAACATTTTGGTTGTGAAAGGCAGCTTAACAGTTCTATTGATACCTTTTCCACCCCTTGACCCTGGCAATGGCATTACTGTTGCTCTAAAACACGGCACTGGCAGTCAACCATTTCCATACCATCCTTGCCATCGAGTCACTTACCAGCAACCTCAATTGCAGTTTGGCAATAACATGGCATTCAACCCGTAACTCTTCTAGCAGATGATGTGTGCAGCTTCAGAAGCACTGCATATACAGGCTATTAAATTATCTCCAGATGGTGACATTTTTTAGTTTATTCATCTTGCCTATTCTGGCATTTCAACCTTGTTAAAAATAACTGTATTACTGGTGCTGGAACAAAGGCAACAGAAGCAGCAATACTGGAAAGTGATAAACTGTTCCTTCATTACAGCTCAGTGCCCCCTTCAGGAGTATCAGCAGAGCAAGAACAGTTAAAGGGGCTATATGATAAACTACAGCACTCAAGTAACCAGTTTTAAATGTCTATTACCTTCACCCTATTTAGCCTCCTTTCTTACTGACATTATCAAAGAATCCACTTTACTAGACAGCGCAACTATACGGGCAAAAGGGGAAATGGGACAATATAAGTGGGCAGAGGGAAAGAAGGAGGCAAACCTAAACCAATTTGGTGCCTCACGCAAATACATGCCACTATCTACATACTTAAAAAGTACTAGTGTATTTTCTGCTCCCCAAATTATTTTTAAGTGCTAAAAAGTAATACCAACAGACAGCTTTTCAATTACTCAAATGATACTACAAGCATTACTTCACTTACGTAGCAAAGAAAAGGCATTTTTTAATCATTCATTTGAACTTCACTCAAAAGTAAAATTTTCAAATGTAACAGTCTTCAACACTTTCCCCTATAAAAAACTGGCAATGCGCGTTCCAGATAGGCCACTGCACTGTATAAAGCAGAAGTTTGGGGGGTTTTTAGCTCCGTTCTTTTCAGAGCCCCCCAAATCCTCGACCAAATCAGTGCACTCCACAAGAATAAACCCTACATTTTCCTCGTATCTAAAAACTAACCTATTTGTTGGTGGGGTTTTTTTGCTTAATTTCAAATTTGAGCATGCATCTGTACTGGGTCTGGCTGGGCTGGAGTTAATTTCCTATGCTAGCAGTACATTTCGACACAACACTAATCAGGCTACTTTTGAGATAACCAAGATTTAGGTTGTACTGAAGAAACAGCTACCTGAAAACACTAACTTGGACCTTCTCTATGTAAAACTACAGAGTGTTAAACATTTCCTAAAAGTTTGTAATTAAGTTCTCAGAACATCTATGATACAAAGACCACCTTAAAGTGAGTACTTATTACAAGGATTATCACAGTTAGAATAAGAACATTCCCATGTCATTTGGGATTAAACCTTCCTCAATGTGCTGTTTATAATCCTGCGCAGAAACAAAATTAATCAGCCACCTTCACTCCACTTGGGTCAGGCCTCATTTATAGAGCTCATGCTGTATACTGCCAGTGCCCATTAATGCACTGACTGATCACTGATGTTATCAATTAACTGATTTTCTAGCCTAAAATGTTTGACTCGAGTTAATTTTCATCATGCAGATAAAAATAACAATCATGATCTGCATATTAGTACCACAACAAGGCTAAAAGGTCAAAGATTTCATTCTCCAAAAAGCCAAGTTCCTCTTATTAAAAAAAAGTGTAAAAGGCAATACAATTTCATTTTACAAACTGTTTCTCTCAACTTTTCACAGCACACCTACCTTCCTCTTATTGTGATAGGTGACATAAACAACAGCTACTAAGAAAGCAACTACAACCAGATGAAAAAAGAAATGGCCGTCTTCTTCTTCTTCTTCTTCTTCCAACCCTGTGGCAGAAACTTCTTTTATCTTCTCATCAAGGGTCTTGATATCCTCATTGTAATTACTAATGGTGTCAGAGTCATCATCTTCTGGCATGTCTAGAAGATCTGGGTTGTATCTGGAATTTGAAGTCATTTCATAAGGACCATAATCATCTCCTCCATCTGACTCTATAGTTTCTTTTATGATGGGTGGTGAACTATTTACTGTGTCTTTCAAATCTGTAAGAAGATCCTCTTCCTCAATTTTAGTATCTTCAGAAGCATCAACATCCATTTGAGATATTGGACTAGCAGTCACCGCACGAGAAAGAACATACGGTGGAGAATCACCTTTTGCTGTAGATGGTTTTACTGCAGTCACCGGATTGATTTTAGCTGTTGTTGGAACCACCTCTTTTTTTGTTGGGCTTGCCTCTTTTTCTGTTGGGATTACGCTCTGGAAGCTGTCTGTCAAATTTTGGGATCTACTTAGTGTTTCATTCTCACTTTTAGACGAAATATTTTTCTCAAGCATCTCCACTTTCACAGAATCTGAGAAAAGGATGAGAAACAGTCAATACTACGCACAAGGCACTAACTTCTCTTGTGATATTTCAGCTATAAATAAAAATTATTGCAAGGCATTGACTTCACAGACAAGAAATCATACAATGAACAGGGCATATTTCACACTGCAAACTTTTTAGACTTCATATGCAGACATACACACTCCTGTACTTTGGCAATTTCTAAGTCCTGAGTGGGACAAGAATTAAAGCTTGGAAGCACATGTGTTCTAGGTTAGTGAACTAGAGTGTCTCTGAAAAATTTAGCATGCATAATTTCCAGACTCAGAACTTCAGAAACATGTCCTCCCTCCCTCTATGGATTTATGAACTCTTGTAGAATCATATGTGATTAGTCTTTTCTCCATCATCAAACTCTCCCACAGAATTTGCTGAAATCTACAGAGGAAGAAGTTCTCAGTAAGGCTACTCCTGCAGTTACACATTTTTAATCTTTCACCATTACTTATTTCACCAACAAAAAATGAGAATATGCTACATGTCCCCTTCAGTCAGGACACAACATCCTAGCATCTCTTCCCAGGCACTTATTTTTATTGCATTTGTACACACAGAAAAAGATTTCCATCCTTATGTTAACTCAAATGAAACTACTGAATCACAGCTTAAAAAACAAAGCTGAAGAAAGGACAATCTGACTGCACACGCTCCTGTAGGAAAGCCTTTTGCTGGCAGCAAATTATTGTAATGAAGTCAGCAGCACTGCTATGTAACAGTGCACCCTCAGGCAAATTCAGAATCTCTCCAATGCTAGGATGGCTTTGCAGAATCTACATAAAAAACAAGGTGAGCATTAAAACCACATGCAGGGCCCATCATCCCTGCCCTCTACCCAAAGGAAAGTAAAAAAAAGCAGGGGGAGGTTATAAATAGCCAATGATTTTTTAATCCTAAAAAAAATAGCAAAGAGCAAACTATTCATGTTTACAGCATGTCACATCCAGTTTCAAATCATGGGGCACCTTAAAAACAAAGAACACATTTTAGACTTTCAGTACACATCGTAATTTAAATAGTGGAACCATACCTACCTTGTATTTTGGCATGCCAAACTTTTTAAAATTTTTATTTTAAAAAAGTAACAATACTTTCATTAAGCACTCCCAAGGAGCTCCCTGGTTCACTGGAAATTTACAGATTCTAGAAATGAAGCATTCAACCGCTTGTGTCAAATTACTCATAAGTAAAATATTGTACAGGGGACACTGAATCATGTTATTCATGAAACATATTTACAGAGGATCAGTTACAACAGACTTCTTGTATACATGGTACACTTTTCCAGTATGAATTACCCTTTAACCAACTGTAAAACAGAGGAGACTCGACTAATCCCATATGAACTAGACATTATGGTGCCTCTCTGCTAAAGTCTGAAGTCAGCTGCTTTACATTTAACACTGTTGATGTTGTTGAAGAAACTACTAGTCTGAATTACCATATCAACAATTAACTTGTTCAGTTCTTGTACAGGACAGATTTAGAGAATTCTTATCTCCCCTCAGGAGTCAAGCCAGCAAATTGCATACATGGAGATAAATATAAGGAAAGGTATCTGCAAGATAGTTTAGCATTTGTAACTAGCTGGCATGATATGAGTGAGGTAGGTAAACCTCATTGCTACCCTCACCAAACACACCAAAAGTACTCAAAAGTAATAGCTAAACTGTCTGAAATACAAACAAGCGTATTTTTCCAGAGAAACACACTGCATGTATCCTTACACTTCAAATTATTCTTAAACTCATTTTAGCATGAAAGCTTTAGAAGGGTATGTGCTTAAATGCAAAGGACTCCCACTAACTAATGCTGCAGCTTCAGAATGAGAAATAATGATTTCCTATTATTCCTGAAAGAAGTTATTTTTTGTTTTAATAGGAGCAGCAAGTTTAGCAACTACATTACAACTGATTTATATCTACCCAAAATTATTTGGCATTATAAACGGTGGTTGCACTGTTTGTAGTTACACAACACTGTCAGATGATGTTGGACATAGATGCCTGGACTCCAGAGATGCCTCAGCTTCAGAAATAGGTATCAACGTTCAATCATGGTGACAGAACTAACAACGCAGTCCTGTGAGTAAATGCTGTAGATAAAAACATCCCATCGGGTCAAAATTCACTTCCAGGTAAAGTTGCTTTTTAGAAAGCACGCTATTCCATGATTTTTGTAGTTAAAAAACTCCTGGTTTCCTACAGGTTTGTGTCCCACATCCTTAACCTCTTCCTTCATTACTACCAACCAATTAGTCGAGGTGAGGGGCAACACAAGCAGAGCTGGTTTGGATATACTTACTGACAAGCAAGAGAGGAACGCACACCTCAAATCAGCTCCCTTCATGTCCTTAAATAATTCCCTTTCTTTTCACTGCCCAACCAATACTCCACCTAAAATAAGGAGGAACTCACTGCACCTGAAATACCTTATTTCTTATTAGCATGCGGTTTTAGTTGGTCTGTACGTTGAAGGGATGCAGGAGAAGGAAAATGGACTTAACGAAGAGTCAACTCATAGAAAAACATCAACAGATTTTCTCGGGGCAGGGGGGAGGCTAAAAACAGACACCCAACTAGAATAATTAGAAAAGACTATTTAGTCTGATGAGTGAAGTAGTCAGCTAAACTGATTTTCACAGACCAAACCCAGGCGAGCGCCTGGCCGCCAAGGAGCAGCACTTTAAACGGCGCTCCCTCCGGCCAGCCTGCCGCCAAGTCCCTCAGAAAAACAAGAGAACAGCCGGCCGAGACCGGCTCCCGAGGCCGGCCGGCCCGGGCTTGCCCTGCACATGGCCGAGGCGGGCAGGGCGGCCGCCGGCGAGTGGGGCGTCCCGGCGGGCCCCGCCGGCGGCCGCAGACACCTTTAGGCCCAAAACCACTGGAGACGAGGCCGGTGAGAGACCGGCGGGCCGGCCGCGCAGCGCCCACAGACCGCCACCCACCCACCCACCCAGGCAGCCCGCCAGGGCCCGGTCCGCCCCCCGCCGCGCTCACCGGAGGCTTCCTGGCCGCGGGCCGCCAGGGCCCAGCCGCAGAGCAGCAGAAGGCAGAGAACGCGGCCCGCCGGGACGCCCCGCTCACCGGCGGCCGCCATCTTGCCAGGCACCCTCCACCGACGTGGCGCTGGCCCCGCCTCCCGGCGCTGGGCGGGAAGGCGGGAGCTGCGCGCCGGCGGGGCGGTGGCCGCGCATGCGCCTGGGCGGGAAGGGCGGGAGAGCGCCTCACAGGAGCTGAGGGGAGCGCGGCGGCGCGGGCTGGCATGGCGCCGTGAGGCGCGCTGGTAGCGCGGCCTGACAGAAATGGGGCGGTTTCCGTCTCCTTCCTTGAGACGGAAATTGGTGTTAAGGCTTGAAGCCTCCCCACAGAGCCATTGCCCTGGGAAACTGTTCACCAGCGTCTGCATGCTGCGTGACGGCTTCATGCTGTGGGGCTCACAGAATGCTATTTGGCAGAATTAGATCTAGGAAAAAAGCTTGCTCGTTCTTACCCTCAGTGAGGCGTTTCAGGCTCCAGGAGAGGGCTTGAAGCTGATCACCAGAGCACAATTTCCGAAACACAAGATGCCTCAAGCATGAGAAAACCCAGAGCAATGGCTTCAAAGGCTCACGGGGATGCTGAGGGAGCACAGGATGCACACAGCATACAGGAACGTAAACCTGTTGTGAGCATGTGCCACATTACTGCAAGCTGGTTGTACATGGTGCGTTTTGATCAGTGAAGGCTAATTGCCTACTTTTCCCTAGACCTTAGGTTAAATATCTAAGGCATAGTAGGAAGTACTCAGGAATAGCTTGTGGTTCAAGGGAAGGTGGCCAGCGTTGCACAATCTGCAGCTGTTGCTGAGGCAGATACACAGCCTCACAATGTCGTAACGCCATTGCCTCACCAGGCACATCCTCCTGTACCACAGCCTCTTGCTGTCTGCATGCCACCCACATTGACTGCTTACATACGAGAAAATAACAGTCTTAATGAAAAGCCACTGAAGTTTATCCCAACTGATAGCTGTTCATTGCTCGCGCCTATTCATTTACAGAACGATAATTCAGCTTAGTGAATTCTGCAGTGAAAGAAAGATAAACAAGTCATGTTATCTTGTTTCCTTTGTGAGCTAAACACATGCAGATGTGCAGTTGTCAGAGCTTAGCGAGCATTAAGAACGTGGCCATGTCTGGAACTTGTATCTCCAAAGTTTTTTATTTGTGTGGTACAAAACATGCACTAAGATGCTGCCAGTCTGCTTCTGGAACCAAGAATTAATATGAAATTGTTTTCACAATTAATACAAAGACAAAGTAAAAGGTGGCGTTTCAATATTTTATTCAAGTTGGGTTTGGGTTTTTTATCCATTTTTAGCAGTGTCAAGTACAGCATTTTGGGGTCTAGTTCCACACAAAATGGAAGACTGTCTAAAAATGTACCCATTTAGTCGCTAAAAAAAAGTGGTAATAAAACAAAACTCCATTTGAAATTTAGTGATACAACTATGTGATTGCAGTTACAAAGACTCTTCCCTGATTATGGTCCTGTCTTACAAGCATTCCAGTCAGTGCAAGGGAAAGGAACCACAACACAGGACAGGCAGGATTGGCTGAGTCACATCAAACCTCCTCTGCAACGCACTTAGACGAGGTGGACAACCTAAAGCATTCTGGAGACAGCTGTAGGTGTAAGATAACCAAAGACGACAAACCATTGATGAAATACCTATCTAAGAAAAAGAAAAATTTAAAAAAAAAATCCCTTTTTCAGACAAGCTTGCACATCCCATCATGAATTGAAACCTTAAGGTTGGAACATTCTGCTTATAAAATTTACAGTACAATATAGTGATCTGCAATTCTGAACAACTCAGTTTCTTACCACATCAACGTATTCCTTGTGCAGTCAATGTGTTAGTAAAGGTAATCAATACCTTCCTCCTTCCTACCACATGGCAGCTGACAGATATGATGGGCAGTAACATTCAAAAGAAAAGAAAAAAAGCCTGGAATTGGGAATTTTTTAATGCTTTTGTCTCCATTTCTTTAACAACATCATTTTTAAAGCTTAGCTGTCTTTAACCAGGACTAACAGGACTGATACTGAGCAATACTTGCATCCCAGACAAAACATTGAAAAGTACACTATATTCTGAAGGTAGCTATGCTGTATTTTCAAATTAGTGATTGCAGAATCACTCCTTATGCTTCAAATTCCAATCCTAGACCAAGTTTGTGACCACCTGCGTTGACGTTCTTGCCATCCAACAAAGCTGACAACGTCAGTTTGATACCTGTGAAATAGAGAAAAGTGAAAGAAAAGACAACTCTTAACACCTGGACTGAGCTTTATGTTCAGTAAATGCAGTCTGTGTTAACTGCTTTAATTTACTGGCTAACAAGGGTAATGTCATTTGGCGGCTAGCCTTGTAAGGATTGGGTGTTTTAAAACAATGTGCAGATAACAAATCTTTCTGAATTACAGAAGTTATAATAAACCATGGTGATAGATTCTGCTTTTTATCACTCCAAATAATTAAAGCTGAGTCCGTTCACTGCTGCTGGTCTACTGATTAGATCCAGTGTTATGAAAAACTGGGACCTTGATACATACCCACCTTTCTAAAACACTTTAAAATCTAGGTATGAAAAGGCCCAAGCCCTGTCTACTGTAGTACCTCATTTCAGTCTGCTTGGTATTCTGGCAACAGATTTATATCAAAATAATTTTACAGCAGTAAGACTGTCCTCGTCCTGGACCAGGGGACCTTGAGAAAGTCACATTTTTAAGCAAAACAAACTCAGTAACAGGAAGCCTCTGAAAGTACTAAAAATGCATTTACTTATCTGTGAAACACCCAATTGTAGATAAATTTTGTGCCAACATAAAAGAGTAGCTGACTGGTCAGTGGATGGTGGTCTGGTAATTCTGCTTCCAGCAGACATCCAAAATGGACAGAGCAGTCCCTGGAAAAGTTCATCACTGGCTTGCCAAGCAGAGCAGCAGCAAACTTACGAAATCAGTCACATTTTGTCAACAGAAAAACTCTTATGTATTTCAAGATAAAAAAGTATCACTTCATTGATCCTGAATTTCTTCTGCATAGACCTACCTGGCTTTAAAGTCTGAGTGTAGCCTAATCCAATCAGACTGGAGTTGTTCACTTTAGCCTTAAAGGGAAAAAATACCATATGTAAATAACTCAGTATCTTTCTTCAAAGTCCTTCCCACTTGAAAATTGAGTAACACCTTTTCAGCATGTAAAGGATTTCATGTTTTAGATCCCAAAAAAACCTAGAGTTAATTCTGCCGTAACACAAATCCAGAATCTCAACAAATTTACAGTCACTATAGAAAATAATGTGTTTATTAAAGTCGGGTTTTATTTTTTCAAGACTTACATGAAAAAATTTTCAAAACAGTGCCCAACCATAAAACATTCTGTGTTGCTTTTAAAGAAAATCCAATAGTTGCGCTTTCGTGCTGCCATACACAAGACAAATAGATACACATGCCAACTGCGCACAATCGAAAACTGAACTGCATCAAAACCACACTTCATGATTTAAAATTGCTTCACATTTCCAGTATGAGAGCCCATTCTTAAGTCACTTATAAATGTACATGCATAGCACTCACAGAAAAAGAGGCATCTGGGTCAATCTGATACTTGGCTGCTATTCCAAAGCGAGTGTTGCTATTACCGGCTGTCCAAGCAAGATTAACGGCAGTTTCCAGTTTATCATTCACCTTCTGGTAAATGGAGCCTCCAAACTCCGTTCCATCATTCCTGGAAGGAATGCATTAGTCTAGTTTTAGACTGCACCCCAAAACAGTAATCTCTTTTTTTCCAGTAAGATCTGTATTTGTAGAACATTCACTTACACCTCATTTAATATCTCTGTACCAACTAAGATAGAGACATTAGGCCAGACGGGTTATGAAGTCGTTTTTAAATACTTAAATTCATTGATGGTCACTGTATTTCAACAAACAACTTATGAAGCTGAAAAAAAGCCATGACAAACTGTCAAAAATAGACCAGTGATGACAGCTTCCAAATCTCCCTCCTTTGTAGAATGGCAGTCTTTGTAGTGAAGAGATTTATTCTTCCGAGCATACCTCTGAAATAATTATTTTTCCCAGACATCGTCTCCCAAGTGCCCTGAAAGGGCTGCACCCTGCTCACAGAGCCTCAGCAGTCATCCTAAGACTGCCTCGTCAGCATGCTTTTACCAGACACAGATGGACCGTACCAGAAGGGAAGATGCCAATTTAATGTCCAAGTCTATTGGCTTTTGCAAATGAATACCATTTGCAATTGTCCTTATGGTACATCTGGACTGTTGATGTCTGTACTAGAAACCGAAATGAAACTAGTTTTACTTTGCAGAGAGCACTGGCCAACAGCTGAACGAAGACAGCCTTCTAGCACTGCTACCAAGTAGTACAGCTTCCAGTTACTACTGACACCAATGTCACACAGGGAATAAAGTCTGGTAAATAAAATGCAAAACGTTAGAGCATGCAGATCATAAAAATAAGAGCAAAAGACTTCTAAAAGCCTTACACTCCTTGTAAACCAGTGAGCATCTGAATATCCATTTTTGTTTATTTTCTTAAAAGAGGATATAAACTACTGCACAAAATGGGCTTTAACCACAGGAAGGCTTCTACAAATAAAATACTTGTGAATATTTCTAAACTATGAAATAATCTGCTTCCAATTATTAAGAGTATACCAAACCTTCAGTGATTAAAAAAAGGGGCAGATTCAGAATCTTTCCATTTTCACCCCTTTGGCCTGATATTCCTGAGTTCACAACAGTTGCAGAAACAGTAGTGATATGCCTATTTAAAAGTTCAAGCAATAGCAGCAGGCTTTTAAATTGTTAGAGCAATTCTTCCAGAAAAACACTACAATACTTACTTCAGATAAGACTGAAGCTGACACATAACTGCATGTGCTTGGCTCTCAAGAAAAGGAGGGATTAAAAAGGACTGAGGAGAGCTGGTTATACAGGCAGATTTTGTGCAAGGTTCCCACACAGCTCTGTCTTGACCTGCAACATTAGGGGGGGCGGTCTGAGCTATGCTTAAAAAATTAGGAAAGGCATATTTAAAACTAGAAATTATCCAGCCCTACCTCCCTTTAATTGTTATTATTATTAAAAAATAATAATAAAGCCAAACCTCTTTTTAATTCTAATAGTAATAATAGCACTTTTCAGATGTAGATTTAAAAAAAAAACCCAAAAACATTATCCCCCTATGAAAATTAATATATCAAGGCACCATCAAGGAAAGCAACTTGCTGAAGTCCCCAGCTGGTCTGTGTAATGTCAGGAACAAACTACAATGCTTCAGGCCCCACCTAGTTAAATTATCAACCCTGCCACAGCGTTCCCGTGAAACACTGAGCTGTCCAGACGTAACCCAGCAGGCTAGCGATGGGCGTTCCCTGCACAGCTGCTTCCGGGATTATATAAACACTGACACATTTCAAAGCTGAAACGTCAAATACCTAACTGATCTATTAATATCAATAAATAAGATTTCTATTCATATCACACATTTATGGTTTTGCCTGTCAATTGGTGGAGTACGAGTATTAAATAGAGAAGGTGTCCTCCTGAAGTTTATTTATCATCCACATACAGTAATAGCAACCTAAGAAACAGACCCTCAGGAATCCAAGGAGCCGTACAGTAAGATCTGAGCTCCTGCCGCTGTTATAAAGTTAAATTCGGCTGTTGCTTCAATCAAGAGTAGTAACAATTACAGCATTTTATAGCAAAAGCCAATAATCCACTGTTTTGAACGTCTACAGTGTAACAAAGTTGAAAGTCATTACGCTTGAAGAAATAACTCCTGAGTGAAGGGGGGACCCCGAATATTGTTTTGATTAAACAATTTTGATGAAATTCTGCCCACATTTTCTTGCTTTGGCAATCCTTCAAACATACTGTCTGGGCTGTGAAAGTCCAATTGTTCTGTAAGGCAGTGTGAGCTTCCTAAACCACATGTCTGCAAAACAGCATGAAACAGAACAGAAAGCCTTTGAAGAAGCAGCTCCAGGAAGGCAGAACAGTTGTTCAGCCCCCAAATGGGAACAGCCTGCAATAGCTCTGCTACATGCAAAATATCCAATTACCCAATGGAATGGGAAAGAGGGGGGGGACACGGGGGGCAGGGGCAGGGGGGCAGGGGCGGGGGGAATGGATTAGGGTTTGTCTAATCTTTAAAATCTGTCTTCCCCAAAGGCATACATTGCTTTTTTAAGAGGAACAGGAGACAGAGAAATAAAGGTTTTCATGGAATTTGGTCCTGGTTTCCCACTGTTCATACGTTCAGAAAGGACAAATGCTTGTGTAAATTGATTATTTAGTTGTAACACTATAACCATATGCCTTCCAGTATTAAAACAAACCCAGTTCTTATTTCTTCCAATCATTCCCTTTTGCTTATTCTCATTCATCCTCTGATTAACTCATCTACAGATAAAACCACCATTTTTGTTTGAGTTTGACCTGTGCAAATGGAAGGTATTGCTTTTATTTCACAAAGAATATTTTGATAACCCACCTCTTCTATTATTCAGCTAATAGATTCTAACAACCCTTATCTGTTAGAAAGACAGACACTGGATGCTTGGGTGCTTAGTGTGTTCCAGTTCCTTCCATTGTGCACTCCCTCACCCACATATTTCAAAGAAAAGCTAATGGAGCTAAGAAAATGCAGCTTCCCATCTTAAATGCAGAAGTAATTTCAAATCCACCATTCCCTCTTGCACCACTGCTGAACCTCTGTCCCTTTCATTGTGCTAGTAAGCAGCAAAACCCTTTCAAATTCCTTTGTAATGCCCGTCTGCCAATACTTACACATTAGTATGAAGCTGGAATTCATCAGTCTTATAGCCAACAGCAAAGTTGCTCTGGGTTACTCTAGACTTTGTTGTCTCAAAAGTCATTTGGTAACCTGCCAGCCACCCCTCGTAGCCAACCACCAGGGCTCCACGTATCGAAGGACCAGCAATATCGAAATCCATGTCACAGCCGATGTTGATGTGTTCCCTTTTGTACCCTGTCTTAACTTTAGCACTCTTTTTCCTACAGAGAAAAGAAAGAATCTCTTATCTTTGAAAAGCTACATTCATAGGTAGCAATTCAATCAAATCAGTTGCTTTAATTCAGTGTAACAGTTCTTGAAAACAAAGTCTAACCTCCAGAGAGCAACATGGTATGTCACCTTACCTTTCACGTCTGCAGAACCCTAATTCAGCTACAGTGAATTATTTGCAATCAAGCAATAAAATGTGGCACAGTGCCCCAAAAAACACTCCTGGGCTGCGCTCTGAAAAGCAGCAGCACAATAAACCAGACGGGAGGTGACAAAAACAAATCCTCATCTCCAACTAATCTGATGGTTTTGGAAGGTTGGCAGGTGCGGGTAAGGAATGGAAAGTTTCAGGTTTGCCGTAGAAAACCAACAGTGGTTGGCCTGTGCCAAACAACTTTTAAACAATCCTAATGAACTCGGTAATTTCATTTACTGTGACAGATGTCAAGAAATCACTACTTTGTCTCCAGCTTCCTGAGGGAAAGTCTCTGCTGCTAAGGAAGTAGTCTGCTTCAGTGGCTCTGACATCCTCTTTTCTCCTTCGGATGCTTTACGAAGTGTAATGGTTACAGCCATTAGCAAGGCTGCCAGGTTAATACAGAAATAAACTTTCCGGAGTCACTTGTTTCTTTTTATACTACTGGCCAGAACAGTGTTTTCTCAAGTGTCTTCAGGTCGGTTTACATCAAGGGTGCAGACCCTCGCAAGGCAAGACAGTTGCGTCCAATATATTCAGCTACTCTTATTTAAGATGTCTTTCTTCTCTTTTTACCTTCCAAGTGTCTTCTGCCTTTGACCAAATCTTTTACTGAAATCTTTCGGAAAAAGTCAGGCTAATCTGAAATTGCAAATCAACCTTTTTTCTTTTTTATTTCGTTAAGAATCCTACCAGTTAAGAAATAATTATCAACAAACACTAGAGATCATTCTGGTTAACAAACACACAAAAATATGTAGTTAATCTAGAATTACAAGTGCACTGGAACCAGTTGACAATCCAGGACACGAAATCTAAGAGAGGGTGAAACCTCCACTGGGACTGTAACCCCAGCAGCCTGCAGTGCAGCGTGCTGCTCTGGGAAGCTAATGTGCAGAATATTTTGACTCACTGGCAGCACTGCTTGCAAAAAGATAATCAGGGGAAAAAAATAAACCAACATCTAGACCTACAGCTGCTGCTTAATCCCTCTGGCCCACATAAAGCGTGGCGTCCAGTCGCCCTGTCAGAAATACTTACATACCACCAAGGCACGCTGCGGCCAGCAAGAATTCAATGATAAATTCAGCTCGGGAGAAGAGCCCAATTACTGTTTTGAACTATTAGAGCCATGACCACCTGGCTCCCCAAGCTTGTTAAGCTCTGCATTACAGCTGACTTGTTTAGTGCTTTTATTCAGACAGTAGCTCATCCTTTGACACAGCCAGAAATACACAACAGGAGTGCAAACAAAACCTTTTCTTCACACCCTAATTCTGATTGAAATTTTCAAGTTTCTGTATGTGAAAGTCTGCTTGCTATAGCTTAGGATTAAAAGGGGATTGTTAATACTAAGATTTAAATCAGATGTACATGATTTCATCATACACAGGCTGATTATTAACCCTCTTGATATCTTAGGACAGGAGTAAATAAGACAGCATTCCGGGAAACTTAAAATAAAAAAAAAAAATGCCTTTTTTTGTCACTTAAGCTTACTCACTTCTTACCCAGTATTAGGAGAGAAGGAGGAGTCAAAGGTCAGCTTCAGGCCACGTGCAAGCTGAACAGAAAAGAAATTCACTGGTTGGATTTATAATTGGAGTTTGCCATTAAGTGAATTTGCAAATTACCTCTTCTGAGCCAATAATTACCTGATCTTCAAGAGTAATCTCAGTGCCTAGCGTGTTGTCAGTGTTCCACTTTTCTGTGAACATCAATCCATATTCCACCCATTTGTATTTTGTTTCCAAACTACCACTAACTTTGCTCGTTTCTGAGTTTGCTGAACCTGAGCTTGTAAACTCCTAAAAGGAAAAAAAAAATATATATATATACATATACACACACACATTTTATATATATACACGTGTATATATTTGCAAATAGATATATATTTACATGCAGGCAAATACTTACACTTGTAGAATATATCAGTCATTACAATTTGGGGTATTTTTCAATACTGCAGAGTTCTCAGAAGATTTAAGTTTGCTAGTCATTAACATCAACGCACTCTTGCCCCCCCAAAATGTCAACGTCAGGGAGAAAAAGCAGGGAATGGATACGGGACAGGAAGGTGGACAACTCTGGCCACCAGCGTCACACAGACTATGGTGCTATACCAGCTGGATCTGTGCATCAGCATGCAAGTCTGCAAACGCTTTGCAGAGGTATTCTGAATACACTTTAATACACAGTTACATTGCAGCTATCCTTGTTCAGTGACTTAAGAAAAAAGTGCAGCACATTTAGAAACCAGCATATTCGTATTTCTGCTCGTTCAATCCAGTGAAGCAAGAGGGAGACACTGACACTTCCTCCAAGCACAGGCCACGGCGGTGGCCTCAAATAACGTCATTTTCATAGTAAGCAATTACCACGGCTGCAAAGGAGCCCTTCGCTGTATTTTCTACTCTGATTTGTGCAGAGTCTTGTATATTATAGAACAAATAAACGCAAAGTAACTTGCAAGATTATAATACAGCTAAAAAATGATAAGGGGGGAGTAAGTGATACATATTTAACTTTTAAAAAGCAATATACAATAAACACAAGAACATTGCAGTGTTTTGGATTTGTTTCCAAAATATTTGTTTCCAAACTCACCAGTCCATTTTCAGATTTTGTTTTCAAGTCAAGTTTTATTAATCCAAAACCTAGAAGTAAAAAATTTATATTTAATTTGAAAAGCATTTCCAAGTTACTTCATAAAACTCCCTTCTAAATCACCTTGAACTACTAAAAAAATTAACTAAGGGTACAGTTGTCAAACCATGTGTTTTTATGAAGCAGATTATGCAGTTTATACTTACTTAAGATAGCACTTGACTGATTAATCCTACTGACCTCAGCAATATAATTGGGACCAAATTAGTTAATAATATCTTCATTCACACTGAGCAGCATTCTGTTCATAAGCAGACTACTGACACCAGTGATCTTATTCATGATACAAGGAAACAGTCAAAATAAAACACACAATTTTATATTTCCAAACAGACAGCAGTCCTATGGGGAACAGAAGAATTCTCTGCAAAGAAAAGTAAGCTACCCTCCCTTTCCAGACCGCAAGGGCAATGTGAAGCTGTGATAGAAAATTCCCTGGATTTTAATGGAAATTATTGGAATATTTATCAGGGGAAAGTAGTAAAATCCCAACAGTTTCACGAAGTCAAGTAGATAGTGAAATACCAAATTTATTTTTGCTTTATTTACCATATCCCTTGGTGAAAACATCTCTGGCGGATTTGCCAAGATCAGCGTAAGCAGGTGGAACAGCCATTTTCTAGGGGTAGGAAAAAAAAAAAGGGACATTACAGTGTTCAGAAATTTAATTCATGTATGTAACAAGAAACTTATGCCCATTTCAGCCAGTTTTATTTTCTATCCACCATCTATTAATTAAATACAGCCTGAAGAAAGTAGCTATAGCAAATAGTGTGATTTGATTTTGTTCATTAGCCAGGAGAAGCAATTACCATGCACTTGCCACTGAGGATGAGGAACAGGTTGCTGAACAAATATGTGTTTTAGAGAAAGAAACTGTCTATGCTTTTCCAAAGACTTAACTGTTGTTCCCTTATCAGTGTTAACTGCATCAACAACTTCATTTTTTTAAAGGCATTTCTTGGAAACGTTTATCTCGTTTTTTCCATGGATCTACACATTCTGATGCATAGATTAGGGCCCCAAGTCATCCACTCAGGAAATCTATCTGGGACAAGCATCTAGCACCACGAGCATCTCTCTCCCCCTAATTCAGAGCAGCAAACGGCTAACACTTGTGTTAGCAAAATGGACAGTCATTCTTCTGCTTCACTCTTTGACTTTACTACTGCTGTTAATGGGTTAAGAAGTCTCCTTAGACATTGACCTTTAAGTGTTCTTCTGTTCATCAACTGGGAAAAAAATGAGCTTGCTGAGAAAAATTAAGGCTGAATGGATGCTATGCTGTGAAGTCAGGCAGTCAGGAGGGCAGCCACAACCCCACTGCAGCAGCCAAACCTAGACCAGAGTTCCCTGCAAAGCCCAGAGCGAGGCACCAGCGTGCACGCTGCAGGGGCAGCTTTCTCCACCACGTTTTGTTTGGTAGGGATGCCCACATTGCCACGTAGGTCCTCACTTTCCCATCTGCAGCAGGCCCTGACCATTCTTAGTTCAGTGGCCTCCTGCAAGAGACAGGAATGGATCCCATTTTCTCAGCCACTGAGAAAACCATCTTATCGTATACAGAGAAGAAAATAGGATCCCAAGAGGAACAAAGCAACCACATCCACATTCTTATCCAAGTGTGGTCATTTGTTCTAGGGAAGCAATGTCAAACAATCTGAAATGGCGTACACCTTCTGTCATTATAGACAAGATTTCATAATTTTAAAAAAGCAAAGGCGATAAATCACACTTATAAAGCTGTTCCTCTCGATACCAGACGTTGCACTAAAATTCCATACTCCCAAACTTTCCGCTTATGCAAAAGTAATAAGCAGTTTATTATACAGGCATGCAAATGCTTAAAAAATATCCTGCCAATCCTTCCTCCAACCTACTCAATGTCAGCAGAAAACTATTCCTTTGAACCACAAACAAAACAGCTAGCTCTGAGCATGAGGGGGCTCTTAGCAGGCTTTTGGCTGTCAGCTTGGGTGCAGTTCTCTGGGCAAGCACACCGCCCCACGAACGCCAGATAGGGAGTTTCAGCAGTCACTCAACGCCTCAGGCACTCAATCCAACAAGTTGTTGCCTGTTAAAGCAGGATATAGCTATTGCATAAATGAAGAATCCCTATCCTAGAGGGAACAAAACAAATCTGGTGGCTAAATACAAGCAAACGGTCTTCTCAGAACACAAATAAAGTAGGATACGAAGGTGCATACTATGATGTAGTTTCAGTGGCAGAGACTACCTGGAAGCATGTCATCTCTTTCCAGTTATAGTTCAGTAATAAGATGCAGCCCCAAATACATAAGCAGCTAAACAGTTAATGTAAAAAAAAAAAAAAAGGCGGGGGGGGGGGGGGGGGAGTATTCCATATTCCAAAGCAGTTTCAGGTGCTTATATTAGACCTAAATGTCTCCCTCCATTTTTTTGTACAAACATGAAAGCAGGGATTTACTGTTTATACACAAAACCAGCCTTTAGGAAAACAAAAAACAAAAAAACCCCAAACAAACAAAAAAAACCCCCACAGCATACGCACAAAAAAAAATACCAAGTATTAAAAGATTTCTTTACCTAATTCCTCTGCTCCTTGTTCAAGTCACTAGAAGCAGAGGACCATGCCTTGCTTGGGGATCATCCCTTAAAGTCAGAGCCAAGGCAGCACTTAGGAGAGGGATGGCAGAATTCACAGAGGGCTGTATGTGTTCAGGAAACACTTCTTCCTGGCCAGAGCAGCTCGGTCTCATGAGAACCCTCTGATGGGTATTTCCATTTGGCATCATCAAAAATTAAAAACGTTAAAAATCCCTACACTTGAAAATCAAACAAGCATTGCTTTGGAAGAAAATGACTGCTCTGCCAGCTACACTACGGAATCCACCAGATCTATTTTATCAACAGGCCCTTTTGAGTCACTTCATAAAATCAAAATATTTTCTTGAAGACTGAATACTGTGTACTTTTGGTTTGGATTTTGTAGGTTATGTGTTTCCCTTATCCAAGCCCACGAAGCCAAGTTTTGCTCCCGCTGACACATGTGTATCCCCACCGGCTGTGGCCGAGCTGTGACAGGCTGCTCCGCTGCTGAGCCTGGGCCATGGCCATGGAACAGTGGGAGACGTCAAGATCTCCACTTAGGCAATTACTATAATTAGGGGACAATATTGAAAGCCAAATCCCTGTCGGTTGTCAGGCAAATCATGTAATGCACACAGAGTGTGGTGTTTAAAATTGCTGAGTGTGGAAATGACTACGAACTATGTACCTGGCGGTTAACCTTGCTGTTGTCAGCCAGAGCAAAAATAATTATTTCTGTTTGCACTGGCTAATTGGAAGCCTCTTGTTTAACAGATGGAAAGGAAAACTGATTACATCCTGTGCAAGTGCAGGTTGTAAGACAAGCATGCTTAACAGGGATTCAAACTCTTAAAGGATCAAGGAATGGCCGTGGCCAAGTGCCCTTGCTTTTCACCAGTGGAACCCCAGCACATTAACTCAGATTAGTCGGGACTGAAATGCATTCAGTGCTTTTATCCTTGTCCAACTGTGCAAATAGCTCAGTGACTACGCACCTCAATACCCACACAAAGCAGGCCATGCAGAACATACCTAACACGTTCTAAGTTGGAAAATACCTTGAAATACTGTAGCGCAGGTCATGACTGAAAAAAACCTGAGCTGAGGAGTTACCTCCAGGTGCTGCTGCAAGCACAGCCTCCACAAATGCCTCATTGGAACTGCCACAGGGAGAAAATAGGAAGTTTCCTTTGGAGCTGCAGGACCCAAGAGCCAACCCTAATGATGATTTCATTTAAAGACAAACACGTCCAGCAGGCCAAATTTGAATATTTTCCAGTGTCACAGATGGCAAAGTTTTCACCCTATGATGCAGTTCTGGGCAATTAAATCAAAATTAGCCTAACAAGCAGCAAATCCCCAGGGGGTGCCCTTGGCAAATATAAGGACTGGCTGCCGACAAATGAAATCTTACCTCTGCTCGGTAACTCTCTTACGTGCCTAAGTTAAAGTTTCCCTAACACTGACTTATCAACTTTATGATATTTACATGAGGGAAAGGAGTAATATAAAAATTTAAGATAAGAACAAAGTCCACAATAAGAACAAAATTCCCATGAAACACAATGGGAGTCTATCAGATGCAAGGCTAAGAAAATAAAAAGGTTGGATTTAACCTTACTCTAGCCATATTTTTTCCCAATAAATTTGAATCCGTGTACCATTTCTTGATGGTAACAGCCGATATGAACAGTCCAGCTCCCCATCTCCACAAGCAGCACCCCTGAAAGGACGGTAACTGCAGAGCTGACACATAACAGCTGCCGGGGACACCGGCATGAGGGCTGGGAGGGACCGACTGCATCGGGTCATGAGATCAGGTACAGTCTGTCTGCAAGAGGAAAAAAGTACACGAGGCTCTCTTGCTTCAAGATAAAAAAAAAAAAAAAAAACCCAACTGATTATTTCTCATTTATGTCCTTAATTTTTTTAAAGAAAAAAATATTCCTTGGTATGAAGCAACTTTTAAGCACCTTTCTGGAACCCCAGCCTGTGCAGTGTCATTTCACAACCAACATATGTTGTATCAATAAACAGACCACGAAGGAAGGTGCTTTTGCTCTGGGGAAAAACAGGGCGCAGTTCTCTCCGTGTACCATGACAGGCTTGCTGGGGTCACCAGGTCCGCACGGCACCCATGTCCCTGTCCCACCGTCCAACATCCCGGGCTGCCAGGTGAGCACGGTGCTGGCTCCACAGTTTGGGTTTTATGATCCAGATCACAAATCCATTCAAGTCGTGACTACAGTCTGCTTTGAGTCAGGTTCAGAAGCCTAATTGTGATGAGATTTAGAGACACGCATAACTGTAAATACATGAGTAGTCTCACTGAGGTCAAACATCAAGCTCGGCACATGCACGAGTCTTTTGAGAAGCCAGTATAAGCATGGGATTTGTAAATACCCTGCATTGTGGGACACAGTATTTAACAAGACTTTTTGCCCTAACTTGCTCCTGTGCCGACATCATGTAATTCATGCCCTAATTATGACCCAAAATACAGGACTCTGGAATCCACAATCTCTTTCATGCAGGCATTAGTAAACCCATGCAGCATCCCTCTGACACTTGCCAGATCACAGCCTTCCTACCGCAGCTTTGCTTTTGAACTACGTACATGATGGAGCAGATTTTGTTTCTAAAGATTGGTTTATGCAGTATCTCTGCAGCCAATAAATATACAGAGGAGATAAACCCCTTAAAAGCAAATGTAAATATTATTATTTAGTCTATACTAATATTTATGGAATTAAAGAAAGAGCCTGCTCTTAATTGTATGCCTATAAATTAAGAATGGCAATGCTGCATGGCAACCCCTTATTAAACTATCACATATAAGTATCAATTAAACAAAGTTGGGGGATATTGCAGCGTGCTGTAGCTACTGTAGTTACCAAAACTGCAAGGGAAGAACAAAGAACTACATACCCTATATGTTAAATTAAACATTTGCGCTAATTACCTGTTTCTTTCAAACACCTGCAGAGGAGGGGGTGAGCAGCACTGCTGTCCCACCCTGCGCCACCAGCACAGCGTGGGGGCAAGGCTGGCACACGCCCCAGCAGAGCGCTCAAGAAGGGACATGTCCCTCGCTCCCAGCCCCGCTGCAGGAACACCCAGCACCAGATCAATGGGGATGACTAACTAAAACGGCGTGTTGTCTTCCAGCGCAGTCTGACAGCTTGCCCCCCTCACACAGAAGACGAGCACCCACCGCACTGGAGCTCAGTGACGGAGGCGGATGGATGGGTTTTACTCTACCTGCAGCAGATGCCAAATGCCAAGAGGGCCTGAGCTGTGTTCCTGACTGCATCCCACAGACAGCCCCGGCTGGGGACACCGCTCCCGCTGCCATGGCAACCGACAGCGATGTCCCACACACCATCGCACCCCCAAAAAAGAAAAGGTGCAGACTGTGGCTCAGCATGAACCTTCAACGGAGAGCGATGGGTGGAGGCATTACTCTGGGATGTCTTTTCAATAGTGCAAATGCCTTTTTCTGCAGGAATTCTGACGAAATTTTGTAGATGAAATGCCATGAGGCAGGTGATTATTCAGCCATCCAGTGCACCGAACAAAACAAACTGCAACACACTTCTGACCCTCCTAGACCATCTGAGAAATGAGATGGGATATGTTTTAACCGGTACCACTATAAATACTCCCACTGTAATATCCCCCAGAGAAACGGCCCTGCGCTGGTCAGTAGGGATGAGTCAGCTCCACTTTGCTTTCAGAAAATGTTGTTACTATTTTTTTTATTTTTTTTAAAAAAAATGCCTGAAGATGGAATAAGTCTTTCACCCTCCAGCAAGAGTCGTTCCTGTTGAGGGCTGTGACGAGGCAGAATGGAGGCAGCTGCACCGCTGCTGCGGCCGCACTGTGCTCCTGGCTTGGTTTGGGAGTGGAAAACCAAGTCCTCACGATTTTTAAACTGACATTATTCCCCCCTGCTCCAAGAGAAGAGCTACATCGTGAGAACAAGCAGGAAAAAACGAAACAAAAATCAGTTTGGCTGCCTGGAGTCGTTTTTTTGGTGCACAGAGTTATAGAGCCACAGAACGGTTTGGGCTGGAAGGGGCCTTAAGGACCACGCAGTTCCAGCCCCTTGCCACGGGCAGGGCCACCGGCCACCAGCCCAGGTTGCCCCCAGCCCCGTCCAGCCTGGCCTTGTCAAGATGAATTTGCCAACCTGCCAAAACGCCACTCGACTGCGTCCAGGTGTGGTGGAAGGGATGGATGCCAGCGCCACAGCCATGCCGGACCCGGCCAGGCACGGCCATCTGCCACCTTCGACCCCGGGAACGTCAAGGGCGATCCCCACCGGCGCCAGCCTTCCTGCAGCCCCCCGCCCGCCTTTAACCCCCCCGGCGGGGGCAGCGCCCGGCTGGATGGCCATGCACGCTCGGCACCGCGACGGCACGGCGGGGCGAGGCGGCTGCGGGGCAGCACCAACTCCCGGCCACCCTGCCGTGTCACCGCCACCCTGCCGTGTCACCGCCACCCTGCCGTGTCACCGCCACCCTGCCGACCCCCCCGCCTCGGAAACAGGCCCCAGTTCCGTAACGGCCAAGCATTATGTAAGCGGCCAGTCCCCCCCACCCCGACGTGCCCGTGGATCGCGGCACCCCCCCGCCCCGGCCCGCCGCGCATCCCCCGCCCCAGCCCCACGGCTCGCAGGGGGCGGCCCGGGGGCGATGCACCCCCCAACGCCCGCCCTACCGGTCCCGCCGCGGCGCCCGCAGCCCGCCCCGCACTGCCGGTGCCGCCTGGGCCTCCTCCGGCGGCTGCTGCCCCTGCCCGGCGCCTCCCCGGGCTCTGCGGCGGCTGCTGCGTGACGGCGGGCGGGGACCGGCGGGTGGGGACGGGCGGGCAGGGGGCGGGCGGCGGGGCGGGCCTTGCCGCCGCACCGGGGCTGGGCCGCCCTCCCCGAGCGGCTGCCGGAGCTGCGAGCCCAGACCCCGCTGGCCCCGGTGCGCAGCACCCACGGGGTGCCCCGGATCCCAGCCCCGGGCACGGCACCCCCGGGATGACCTCGCTCCCAGCCCCGGGCACGGCGCGCACGGAGTGACCCCGCTCCCACCCCCGGGGTACAGCACCCGCGGGGTGACCCCGCTCCCGGCCCCGGGGCACGGCACCCGCGGGGTGACCCCGCTCCCAGGCCCGGGCACAGCATCCCCGTGGGGCCCTCGCTCCCAGCCTCGGGGTATAGCACCCCCGGGGTGACCCCGCTCCCAGCCCAGGGGCGCAGTACCCCCGGCACGCCCCAACTCCCAGCTCTGCAGCGACCCCCACGCCTCCAGCCCCCCTGGGTACCAGCACTCATCCTCCCCTCCGGCAGAAACCTCCTGCATAGATACAATTAGTTAAATTAGAATTACCTAGGCTTAGCGCAATTCTATCTCCCCGGCTTGTTAAAATTCTCATTCCCAGTATCTCGGTTGAGTCAAGAGTGGCGAGAGAGGAGGAGGGGAGTTTGGGGGGCAAGTTTGCGCAGATGAAGCCACGAGTGATGGCGAGGGTCCCAAGGAGCTGTGGGCAGGTAGGCTCCCCAGGCGAGGACCACCCACGGGGTGCAGAGGTGCTCCCCCGAAGAAGGGGTTTTACATCTCCCACGGCTCCTGCTCAGAGCCAGAGTCAGCCCACACAGCTTACAGGGAACTTGGAGCTGAGTCGGGAATAACATTTTCCCCGGTGACAAAGGTCAGTGCTATCAGAGGCAGCAGAGCCTGAGGCTGGGCCGCTTTCAGGGTGAGATATAAAACCAGCCCTTGGCTGGTGGAGGCTCCTGGAGTGCTCGGGGCATCACCCCCAAGATAAACAGGAGCATCATCCCACCCAGAAAACTGCTGGTGGCCTTGATAGTCACCCTTCTGGCCTGGGCATCCAGGGGAGACTTGTGTCAGAAAAAGAAATCATTGCTAACAGCTCACAATCCCACCCACGTGAAGTCTTATTTAGCTTTTTTTAATTATTTATTTATTAAATAATTCTTTCTTTCCTACTCTTCCTCCCTCGCGCAGGGGGAAGGGATGGCGAGAGATGGTTTCCCGGCTTGTGCCCTCACCTGACTCATGCCTTTGCTTTCCCAGCATCTCCCCACCAAGGCAGCACTCCCTGTGCCCACAGCCACTGGGTGCCCCAGCACCCCCAGCCGCCCAGGCCAGAGTCACCCTCCTCAGAAACACGACTGGAGCACGCACACACACGGTACCGGTGAACTCTGAATCAGGGTTCAAACTAAACAAACCTTGTGAAGGACTTCATGTTGAACATGTAATTGAAGAGGTGTGAGAGGTTAAGTGAGGTCTCTGGCGTTTCTTGGCATTCCTGATGCGGTGGCAGGGAAAAGGGTTGCATATAGCCACACACAGACCTTGCAAACGCAGTGGTGGCAGCAAAGGCTGAAGTGATTGTGCCTGATAAAATAAACCCTAAAACAAAGTGCACAGCCTGCCACCAGGATAGGAACCCATGGAAACGAGGTCTCTTTCAAATTTGGAGACTGACTTCTAACCACAGTCATTTCATTGATCCAGCTTCCGAGGCAACCCTACAAGCATGGGTTCTGTAACCAGAGCACAGGGTAAAGAGTCAGCTTTGGGCAGCCTCTCAGCTCTCCCGCTCGCAGCAGCCCATGCCTTCCCTCTTCCCCTGTGTTCTGGGGCTTGTTGGAGCCTACTCAGGGCTGGCTTCACTCCCAGTCCCATGAAAAGACCTACCCCAGCAAAAACAGCGGGGCAGCTTTCTGCTGGGGCACATGGAGCCCCATCACCCCAGCGCCAGAGGAGCAAGGGAGGAGAGGGGGCTGCCAGCACAGAGGCCAGTCCCCGGTGGGGAGCAGGAGCACGGGGTATCCCCACCATCCCTTTGGCTCAGCCACAGGGCACACTTTCATCCAAGCAGCAATTCCTCACCCTGCCCCCTGCCAGAGCGCGACCCCAGCTCTCTGCCCTCTGCAAAGGTACATCACATGATAACGAGCGCAACGTATAGAGCTCTGCCTCCCTGCCTTGCTCCCTCCCCTGGCATCATCCCTGCTGCTGCCTCATCTTCTCAAATACATTATTTTATTACCTCCAAGCATTAAAAGTTCTTTTAGTGCCTGCAGGCATGCAGGGATTTCAGCCTGTTCCCTACAGCCTTTCTCTAGCTCAGGAGATTTTCACACCACGAAGGACTTGCAGTGTGGCCAGAGCCGCGCGCGGGCTGAGATCCATCGCAGCCAGCATGTGGCATGACCAGCCTGCTGCCTGCCTGGTCCTGTTGCAGGTGCTGACGGAGGTGGGGGGCCAGACGGCTCATGGGATGTCCCCTCTGCTGTGGGCACAGGGAAACATGCGGCTGGCACCTGCAGCAGCAGTAACAAGGCAGCAGCTGAGCCCTGACCGTGTTATTTTGAAAATCCATCTTGCGCACTTGCTATTTACCCCACTTTTGACTTTTCTGGTTTTCCTCCTTCAGGGCTTTCACTCCCGGCAGTCTCTGAGCCTTTTCCCTCCACCAGCAAGACCAAGAAGAAACCATCCAGACCCCTGGCCCCACACTCAGCCCTTCCAGCCCCACGGGCACGCTCAGGGTGCTCAGGGGCTCCTTGGAAGGGTGCCATGGGTTGAGATTAATTTTCACAAGCTGCCTCTGCAGTAGAGGCTGAGGCGATGCCGCAGGTGGGCTAAGAACGAGATGTTTAATACCTGCGCAGAGATAATTTTTCATTCCTTTCTGGAGCATGAATCTACCAAAAGATGGCAGCAAATCTCCTCGTATGGAGCTGGGCATCGGCGTCATCTGCTCTGTCGGGCTGTGCTTTATACTGGCTGTGAGCTGTAGATTATCCTGTCGAGTGCCAGATGAACTGAAGGATTACACTAGATGGTCTCGAGGGAAACAATCTGTGCTTGTGACTTCGGTTTACATTTTAAAGACTCCCTCAACTGTATAAGAAATCACCAAAATGCTCCAAGTGTCAGTTCTCTCTTCTGTTTGGGCAGCCCATGGGTTTTGGTAATGCTACACCTTCCTTTATTTTACCAGGTGAAATTGGTATAATGGAAATGGAGTAAAAGGGAATTCATCATAACAGATTTAACAAATAATAATGCCTCACATAGTTCAGATACAAGGTCCATCTAAATGTTCCTTGCCATCACAAGCTTTAGGTCTCGAGCACTCAAGGGAGGCTTGTTTAACACCAGTTTGCTGGAAAATCTGGAACTGCCCCACCCTTTGTTATATAAATCTGCGTGTCAGCCAAAGGATTATTTTTAAGCTGTGTCCTATATCACTAATGGATATAGCCTTCACCCTGGGTCTGATACTGTTTCATACCAATTGCACTGGGAATAAATGAAAGTCACTAGCGTTTTGCTGCAGGTACCAACACCACCAGGTTCCAGCCGTGGGGCTGGGCTCCCCGCCGGCTCTGCCCTGGACTCCTGCTGGTGGGGCACAGCTCTACGCCTGTTTTGCACAGCAGTTTGTGGTAGGAAAGTGGGAGACACAGGAGGATCAGCCCTTTGCATCTCAAAGTATGCTTCTGATTCAATTCCTTCATCAAATGGCATCAGTAAATACTATTTTCGTTAATCGCTTTTATATAGCTAAACTATGCAAAACTGTCATTTCCTCCCAAAAGAACCTAGCTGCCTAAAATGAAGCTGTGAGAAAAAATTGCCCTGCTGTTCATTTGCAGCTTGTGAATTTTACATGAACAGCTAGGTCTAATTCAGCCTCAGCTTCACTCATATCATGTAACATGTTTGAACAGCTGAAAAACTCATCAGCCATAGATCCAAGATGTATTTGTTTGGGAGCGTTTGATTTGGCCCTCTTTAATAACAAGAATGTTTTCAGCTTGTTAACTTGCAAGGAATTAATTCATAATCAGTGAAGAACATGCTGATGGAATGATAAAATAAGCGCAGACGCCTCGCTGTTTAGCATCACGCTATCTAAACACATCTTCATGCCTCTTACACTTATAAACTCAAAGCAGGTTTTGTTGCTCAGAGGCAAGCCCTTGCTGCCTGCTGTTCCCAGGTCAGAGGACAGGCTGTTTCCACCACAGAAAACATTACAGCGGGGATGCTCACACAGGTCCAGTGCTCCATGGGGCATCTGTGTATCGTAATAAACAATTTCTACCTTGACCAGTGTAAACGGGCTGCTTCTGGTCTCTAAGAATGAACACAAGCAGCTATTTGCCACCATCAGCCCAGCCAAGTATCTGTGGGCATCAGCAAACAAGCACTTGTGGGGGGTTGCAGGGCTGCATGGCTTCACCCCTCACCCCGAGCATGGCACTGCTGCTGGCTGGGACCCGGGAGCCACGGGCAGGCACCACGGGCACAGACCCCTGTGCTGCGCCGGCTGCAGCGGAGCCGGGATGTGCCCAGCACTCTCACCGCCAGCCCTGCTCCACAGCCCTCACACCCGCGAGCGTCACTGCTCCCTCCTTCCCTGGGCTCTCAAGATCACAGGATCATAGAACAGTTTGGGTTGTAAGAAACCTTAAAGACCACCCAGTTCCAACCTCCTGCCACAGGCAGGGACACCGGCCACAGCCCAGGTTGCCCCCAGCCCCGTCCAGCCTGGCCTCGGGCACTGCCAGGGATGGGGCACCCACAGCTGCTCTGGGCAGCCCGTGCCAGCGCCTCGCCGCCCTCACGGGGAAGGATTTCTTCCTAACATCTCGTCTAAACCTCCCCTCTTTCAGCTTAAAGCCATCCCCTTCATCCTATCACTACATGCGCTTGTAAAAGGTCTGTCCCCATCTTTCTTATAAGCCCTCTGTAGGCACTGGAAGCCGCTGTAAGGTCCCCCTGGAGCCTTCTCTCCCCCAGGCTGAACAACCCCAAGTCTCTCGGCCTGTCCTCATCGGAAAGGGGCTCCAGCCTCTGACCGTCTCCGCGGCCTTCTCTGGACTTGTTCCAACAGGTCCACATCCTTCCTATGCTGGGGCCCCCAGAGCTGAACTCCTTAAACTTCTCAAAAATGGTTGAGTGGTTTAAACTGGTTATTTTCACAAAACAGAGTATGGGCCAGCTAATGGTGCAAGTTTTCCTTGAGGATCCGTAACGTCTGGGAGAAGCAGCCGGGACAGGCAGGCTGTGGGTACCCTAGGGCAAGCACAGGGGAGGGGGACAAGCAGGTTCAAATGTGGCTGTGCAGTGGCAGGGATTCTGGATGACCAGCAGAGATGGCTCAGGCTGGAAAGGTCACTAGTTGTTTCCATCTGTCCAGTCCACCACCTGCTTGGAATTTCCAGCTGCTGCTCAGCTACTTAATCAAGATATGGACCCACAGTAGTCATATTCTGCCCTAGCAAGATAAACCCAGCCAGAGCCTAGTTTTGCCCAGCACACCAGGCTCAGTCCTTCCTGATGCTGAGAAAACCACCATAGCTGGTAACGAAGAAAAGAGATGTAATGAATTGAATTCTGCGGATGGATGCTGTGAGGATCAGCACATCTCTGGCACGATGGAGCCCAGTTCAGGCTCTCTCCTGGCTGCACCTAAGTACCCTTCATCAACCCAGCAGGGGAGGTCCACTGAGAGAATAAAAACCAGTTCAAAGCAGAGGAAAAAGGCTTATTTTCATATTTCTGAAGTAGCACCCAGGAGGCTGACCAGCGATGGGCATCCCTGATCGGTGTGCTACCCCAGCATTGTGCCGTGCAGTCTGCAGTGGGCTTGGGGTTAGCAGGGGTGGGGGGCATGGGGGTGTTACAAGCCCAGAAAGGGCTGTATTGATTTTTAAGGAAGAAAGCCAAAAAGCAGAAAACAAAAGGGAATGGCAATAAAAGCTAAACTCCCCCAGCTTCTTTTGATCTTGAAGAATAACAAAGAGATTGACCTGACATTATTACGCCCCTCGCTCACTCCCTTTGGGTTATGTTTTCATTTCCTGTAACCAGCAATGATCAAAGCCAAGAGCTTTTCCATCACTGTATATTTTCCTTCTCACCCTGAACAAAAGTTGCAAAGGCTGCAACGCTTTCTCTCGCGCCTGTCCTGGACCAGTAATCTGCTTCAAACAGAGCTGTTTGCAGGAGCACAAGCTCCCGTGGTCTCGGTAACCTCATCTCCACACTGCAGAGGCAAACCTGCACCTCCCCAGGCAGGTACGCACCCTCAGCCTTGGGCGCGGGCTGTCAAAACAGATGTCATGGCTTTTACAACTTGTTTGGGGAGAGCTGGAAACTTAATATGTCAGATGAGGCTGGCTGGAGCAGTTGTCTCTGAGGACAGAGCACGAATTATATCAGTAACCATGGGGAAGTGGTGAGTGACTCAGAGGCATCAAGCATGCCATCATTGCAAGGAGCTGTGACTGCAGGTGCCAAAGAGATCTTCAAAGAAGAAAGGAGGAAAGAAGTTAAAGTCGTGCCCTCCCAGCATACATTTTTTTCTGCAGATGTTAAAGGATGTGGCAGCGTTCTTCGTCTCTCAGGGAAAGGAAAAATCAAAATGAAAGTTTTCACAGGCCACAGTATTTTCTAAATATACATGATTATCTTGTCTTGAGACCAAAGTTAGAGAAGCGGCAAAGATATGGTATGTAAGATAAATAGGTGATAAACATAGGCCAAGCAAAATGTTATTTGTAGGCTATTTAAATCTAGGAAGCATTGGCATTAATTTGGCACATAAGTATTCCTCATTGTGGTTACAGAGCTGCAAACACAATTATTAGCAATACAGTATAACGCTTCTCTTACTTGCCCAGCACCAGACTGCTGAACAGAATTGGAAGAGAAACGATTCATCAAATAAGGTACAAGCAGTGGGCATGACAGAAGCTGGCCCCTAGATTAGAGATTTTTCTGGCCACTGGCTACTGAACCTATTTGCAAAGCAGAGTGCAAATAACCTTTCCAGCCTCACCAGGAAACGTGTTTGCAATGAAGAGGGAACACAGAGACACGAAGCACCTTGTGGTGAGCCCAGCCCAGCCCCACGGGGCTGGATCGCAGAGGGGATCAGGTGCAGTCAGGTGGGTCACTCTGCAGGCACCGTCCCAAAACGCAACCTCAAAGCTGATGGCCAGAGCCACTGAACACAGCCTGCACCTCTCTGCCGGGTGTTCCCAGGCAAGAACGTGGTCAGAAAAATTAAGATATCCGGCATCCAACGTTGAAAACTGGCTCAAGAGAAACCAGCCCTCACACATTCAATCAGCAGATATCAAAACTGCAATCGTGGCTCATCCATGGGGCATTTACCAGGGAGCTGCGGTGATGGATGAGAGATTCAGGGAAGGAAGAATCTGCCAAGGCTCGCCGCTGACTGCCGCTGTTGGCACAGCAGCAGGTTTTACAGCCATGTAAAATGTTCGAGGAAAATCCACCTTGGCAAACAAGAACTGCTGGAGCTAAGAGGATGCTTGTTTTTGTCATCTTCGCAAATGAAGTTTAAGCACTAGAACACTGCTGGAAGCAAACAGGGGCTTGGCAGCAAAATATTCATGCTGGATTGACATTTGCAAAAAAAATAAAATTTGCAAGTGGTTCAGCTCTATTTAAGTGATTATTTAATCAAGTCATATTTAGGATGCCTGACTGAACAATCCTGCAAATACAGAAAAAATATAACACGTTTTTTTAAAAAATAAAACAAAACTAAAAACATGTGCTCATCAGCCACAGTGTTTCTTCTGTGCAGTTAAACCAAATGCATGAGATCAAATGTAGATGTGGCTGGGTTACGGGTGCACATCCCCAGCTTTAAATGCAGCTGTAGTTTCAGTATCCTCTAGAACAGGACACATAGGTTTAGACTTCAGGTCTTTAAATTCCTTCAGATAAAACTGAGTATATAAATGAGATCTTCTCTAAGCATTGTCACAGATTGTCCCTGCTGTTGCTGAGTGGACATGACTGTGATTAGCACTGAAGAGGATGGTGGGAACTACCATCAGACTTGGACAGCAGAATAATTTTACCTGTTTAGTGTAATAAGCAGCATTCATTAAATTACTGGGTGTCCTAAATAAGAGGTACACCCATACAGAAGGGTGTGCACAGGGTTTCTATTGGAGTATATATTATTTTATATACAGCTTTGCCATTTGAGCTACTTCTTCCTAAGGCAGCAAGGAATATCTCTGGTTCAGGAAAGAACAGCCTGTACCAATAAGTTGCATTTTTCAGTTTTCTTCCCACAGAGCCCTGCAGAGAAGCAAAGCACACACGGAGGGGACCAGAGATGCCCAGTGGGTCCTCCTCAACTCCCCACAGCTTTAGACCCGCCCTGGGTGTTATACAGGAATAGCCAGAGTTCATTTCAATTCCGCAACACACGTGTTTTTCTCTTAAAAAAACTCAAAATATTAGGACTGGCCAACAACTGACTGGCAAGAATAGTAGGGATGTAATACTAGAAACTCGAGGGGAAGGATTACATGGTCAGGAGCCTGCAAGCGAAAAGACCTTTCACAGCCCTTTGAGCAACTCCTGGCATCAGATTAAAGCTGGGTATCAAGTGCACTTGTAATCCCATCCCTTGCAGGAACAGAACAGCATTAGCACAAGACAAATTGCCGTTCGCAATTGAGGCTGGGGGCTGCTCTGGGGAAGAGGGTGGGTGTTGTTTTTTTCTGGAAGATGAAAGAAGATGGCTCAGCTGCAAAGGGGTATTCCTCAGAGGGCACAGATCCTGCTGTCGGGGGAGCAGGCTGTGCCACGTTGCTGAAAAAGTCTGTCCCCACATCTGCTCCAGGCTCCTCTGAAAGGGGCTTTTTGTGGTCATTACAATTCACACCTTCCAGCCAAGGATCGCACGCAAAGTGCTGGCTGGGAGCTTTCCTTTCCAGCCTGCTTTATGTTTATGAAAGCACCTGAAAAAAGGATTCGTTCTTAAAGAAATATTTTCTAGAGCTGGTGATGAGTGTTGCTGGTTGCCTTGGGGTCACCCCACCGAGCCTTGCAGGGTGGATCAGTGGGTGGCTCAAGCCAAGAATCCTTAAAATTTCTGGTTTGGTGTTTATATAAAAATAAAGGCAGGTGCAAGGTGCAAATGCTGCAAAATGATGGCGCAAAAGATTTTGCATATTAGGTCTATGTGGGAGAGGTGAGGAGGGCTTCCCTTCCACGTTGGAGGGAAGATCAGAGCAAAACCTCCACCTCCTTGCTCAGATGTAGATGAGAAAATAGTTCAGAAGCTTCACTACACTAAGCTGAGCTCAGGGCAGCCTTTTCGTGGATCCCAACGGAGTTTGGAGCAGACATTTTTTCCCGAACACAAGCCAAAGCATTACCCGATGTCTGGCACTTCGTGCTGAGGCTGGGAGCAGCCCATCTCCCGGGGATGCTGGCCTCGAGAGAGAGCTCGACAGAGATTTGTTTCCCTTTCTGCATCCAGCCTGGATTAAGTCCAGCACGCAGGACAGTAAGAGCTGCTTGCAGAGCATCCTGTAAGGATGTGGTTTCTTTTTTGGAAGAAATTCTGCTCTTTGATCTACTCCACCTAAGAGAAGGAAAGGGCAATTTTCCTCTCAGCCCTGAGAAACATCAGTCACAGTGTGGAAATACAGTTAGATTATTGTGAAAGAATAAGGCAGAAGCTGACAATAAACACTGACTCCATACACACACATGCACGCACTCATCAGTCTATTTCATTGATTATAATTAGCGCTACCAATTTCTATTCTTTTTTGATCAAAGGGGTTTATTTCTGTCTGTCCAAAAGCCTCTTTTTGATCTTTGGTTTTAAACTTTGATTGAAAACTCTAGTGACAGGAATTCCTCCATGAGTTCACCACGCCAAGCCCTGAACAAGGCACCTAATAAACAGAATAGCTCCTCTCAGCGGACGCTGCAGAGGTCCTGTTGAGCAGCAGATGTTAACACCAGCCTGGGGGCAGTTTTGGAGCACTTTTGACACTTGGTTTCAGCCACTTCAGGCCATAACTCTGATGCACATCACCCCTGTAGTGACAGCGGAGGGACAGATGTCCCAGAGGAAGGGGACCAGCTGCTGAGGGCCACCACCCTGTCCCCTGCCGCCACCGCCCGTTAGACCACTGCTATTCTGCACTTTTAGACTTCACTCACCAATATTTTTGGAGGCAGTTATTTATACAAAAACAGAATTTATAAGATATGCTAAAAGAAAATCCTTATAAAGATAAAGCATTTGTTTTATTTATTATATGGTATTTCTTGGGCTTATGTTTAGTGCTTGCAAAAGAAGGGAGAGTACCTGCCCTACCCTGCTCCATCCCTGCGATGGAGAGAGCAGGAGCAGGAGGTGGCAGAGCCACGCCAGAAAGCAGAACAATATTTAATGGGGCTACAGGGCAGGTCTGGGTGTGTTGTATCTACTCCGACAGCAGAAGCAGCCACAGAAGTATAAAATAAAAAAAAAAAATAATGCTGAGGGAAGAAACCTCACTGCCTGGCTTAATCTCTGCTAGTCAGGCAAGAGCAACTCGCATGTGCCATCTAGTGATGCTGATATTTCATATATCGAGTTCCCTGAGCAGGATCAACAATATTCAGAAAGGCTTGAGGGTCTGTAGCCTGGAGGACGGCCACCAGCAAGGCTGCGCAGGCAGCCACGTCCGACAGCCCCAGGCTGCCAGCACAGCCCTCCGTGTGGACGGGCTTAGGAGCGACATGAACCCAGACCCCACAAAAAAACCCAAACCAAATTTCCCAAATATAGTAGCAAGGCTTGCATTCACATCTACACACTCTTCCATGCAAGCATACAAAAAAATATACCTGGCAAAACTAGAATCACTAAATATCTAAGAACTAAATAAATTTAACTATTCTATAACCAGAATAACTAGTAGCTAGGAACTAAATAGCACAGAAGGCACCAATGCTTAAATCTGAAGAAAACCAAAGATTTTTTTAAGAGCGTGTTAATCAAAGATGGTCTGGGACCATTATCCAGGGGCAGCACATACATGCGGATCAAAGCCTCAGGGCTGTGTAGGATTTATAAGGGCAAAGTAAGAAAAGCAGCAACCAACCAGCAGACACTGGGATTACCATTTTAATTACTGGAAGTGGGTTTGAAGGGCAAGGACTGAAGGAGGATGTGGGAATAACCATTAAAGAAAAAAAAAAGAAAATGTCTTGCGCCAATAGGCTTACTGCTGCATTTGTCACTTGGACGCAGAACGAGTTATGCAGTTTCCCATCCAGGCTGGGGAGGAGGTGGGCAGGGAGATGCCGTGGAGCCAGCAGCCTCTCCCGTGCTGATGGGCTTGAGACCATATTATGTCACAGCAACAAGGGATGGAGAACCATGGCACTCGTTGCTAAGTGCTGGCAAAGAAGCTCTTCCTCAAAAGCTTATTAAAAATAAAATAAAAAAAAACAATGGGACAAGCAACATGCTCCAGAGCACCTAACAGCACAAAAAGCAAACCAAGAAGGTCAGGGCAGAGAGTGACTACATAGGAGGGCAGGCTCCAGTGTGTTTTGGGGTGGATATTAGAGGGGTGCAAATCCAGCTGCCACCTTGAGACATTTGCTCAGACCTGAATCCATGGCCAGGCTGGGCAGTGTCACTTGAAGAAGTAAAACTGTGCTGAGGGCACAGCCCAGGGCTCCTTTGATCCCAAAATCTCATTAGATGCAGACAAAGTGCTTGTGTTGAGCTTTAATCTGTCCAAACAAGTTCCCATATTTACCTATAACTGCATTGTTTTTCAGGCTCCCACATGCTGTCCTCTATTGCAGGATACTTTCAACCTCCACCGAGGCAGTTACATCTACTCAGGATTGTTGTAGCCCACCTACTACTCCAAGAAACACCTTCTCCAAGCGCAAGGCACAGGGAGAAGAATGGATCAGCATTTTCCTTCGCTGCAGGCAGTGCTCAGCCTTGGCGCCCTGAGAAGGAAAGCTGCTCTGCAAGACGTGCCTCCAGCCACCTTGAGGAGTTAGCTCTTGGGGACAGGACCCAACTCTTCCCTTGGCTGTTTCAAATTCTGCAGCTTGCTGAGACCTTACCTGAAACCTGGAAGACACCCCCAGATTCTTCCTAAAACATTTAATGCCCTGCTCCTTCAGTAATAAGATGAACAGTTCTACTCACTTTCAACCCCCAAATGATTGCCCTTTTCCCTGAAAGAACTGAAGATTTTATCTCTCGTTTCCCTACACACCTACTCTTACTTTTCTTTAAGTTTATCCCTGAAAGCCCTGAATTCCTCTTGCTCGCTTTTCATGGCCTGCAGCTTTTCTTTTAACATTAAGAGCATTGTTTCTGGCAAGACATTAAGGGGCTCATCAGCTGCCAACCTGAAAGCCCTAAATATCCCATTTGCATTCATATTTTGATAGCCCCTCCATCTCTGCTGCGATGGTGTCTCTCCCTCTCCAAAAGGCTGGCTGTCTCTATCCTTTTGGCCCAGGCTGGGATCACACCTTTCCTCTTTCCACCAGAGAGGACTCCAGCCGTGACAGTTGCCCGCTCGGTGAGGAACAGGGGATATTGCCTGGCCTGGACTTCAGGAGCCTTACTTTCTTCTGCCTCAGGTGTCTTCCCTTGCAGAAATCTCATCTCCTGGTGAAAAGCTTGGCTTCCCCATAAAACTGCAAGTTTGGGGAGGTGTTGGTAGGCTGCTCGTGAACTCAGAGATGGTTTCTTTTTCCTTCTGTATGTTCCCGTGAATATGCTGCCTGTTTCCAGCAGCAGCTGGTGCTCCCCAGAGGGCTGTACAGCAGGGTGCCTTCAGCATCACTCTCCGAGTCAGCTGCAAGGTTTTAAATACATCAACCACATTACAGCCTGGCATGGCCTGGCTGGCTCCACATCCACAAACACCCACCACTTGTGGAGCAGAATATTGCTCAACTGTCTTCACCTGCAGGCCACATCTCTCAACAGATGTGCCTCCAGCAGCGCTGTTGCCTGGCTCCTTTCCCTCCCACCCAGTTCAGAGCTTACCCCTGCAGCTCCAGCAGTCCTCTCCCTGGTTTCCACCACCACACATGTCCCAGCCTAAGATTTGTCACAGCAGGGAAAAAAAAAAAAAAAAAAAAAGTCTCAGTCTGCCTTTGTTTCTGAGTTATAGGAAATGCTTTAAAGCAGGCAAAACCAGACCTCCAGTGGAGTGTGAAGTGGGATGAAGCAAGAACAACTCCCAGAACTTGTGATTGCCCGCTGATATTTTTATGTCACCAGATTTTATTAGGTCTTGTCCCCTTATAAATCAATTTCAGGACTTCAGCAAGAAGATTTGAAATATGAAGTGGAAGAAGGTGATTAAGAGCAGCCATAAAAAAAAATGAGCAGAGCTGTCATAAATTATGGGCAGCACCATATATCCTGCCAATTAACACTCTGGGGAGAAAAATATCACTTGGTTTTAGCTCTCCTGCATCCCTTGGGGAGATCGGTTGTCACAGCTCTCCCTCAATAAGTTCTTCATAGATGGAGGCATGAGTTAAATTAATTTGTTCCCATTTTAGGACCAGTAGGATTTGCACTGACAGCTGCCCACATTTGATGGGTATCCCCGTAGCTGCTGTGAGTTTAACCTCATAATTCAGAGATGACAAGTTAGAAATTCCCCTAAGAGTAAAACTCAACGTTCATCAATTCCAAAGCCATGGATGGTGTTTCCCAGGTTGCAAGCTATTCCTTGTTTGAGTCTGCAGCGTGCAGGGCAACCAGGGAGATGAAAGACTAAATTCACTTTTCTTTTTTCTTCATATTATTGTGGAAAAGGCACCTCCTGAGCCTAGCTTTGGAGATGGGCACCAACACCAGCCCTCATGCCCTAGCCTTCCTGGAAGGTGCCCTGTTCACAGGCTCTCACAGATCATCCGCAGCAGTGGCTGGCCACGAACATGTGCAGTGCACATACGTTACCGTTTAAACCCCAAAGTGGAAACAGGTTGTGAACGTTCCTGGTACAGATCACACACAAGGCTTCTTCTTTAAATCAAAGTTTGACCTAGTTTAGGTCTTCCTTTCTCTTTCTTTTAGTTCCTTGGGCTGAAATGAGCTCTTCTGGAGTGGCCCAGTGAAGCCGAGGCTGCCCTGTTCCTCCCATCCCACTATCCTTTCCATCCAGCTCAAAGCCTCAAGCTATGGAGCTGGCTCTGCCACATCTCCAGCCCCGACTCCTCACACCTCTGCCCACACTCAGCAGTCATTAAGCCAGACACTAAGCCACAAGCACAGCCTGGGATGAGACTGAGCAGCTGAACAGCTGGCGAGAGCCACCCAAAATCTATCCCAAAACTTCTCCAAGCCGTACAACCAGGAAAGCATCAAAGCCAAGGCGCAGAGCTCTGGAGCCTCTCAGACCCAAGCAGGCCACAGGAGAAATAATGCCACACTGTCTTCTTGAAAGAGGAATCACACTCCTCGCGTGGGCAAGGAGCACATGGCGGAAGCAGCTATTGCAGTGTGCTGTGCTGTGCTGTACGGCAGGCTTGGGCGAAAGTCACGTTCACAACTGTTTTCAGGAATGGTGTCATCTTAAAGAGACTAAAAGCTTTTAGCTTTAGGGCAATGAGTTGAGGTTTTTTGGTTTGGTGTTGGGGTTTTTTTTGGTTGGCGTGTTGGGGGTTTTTTGTTTGGGGTTTTTTTGGTTTGTGTTAGTTGGTTTTTAAGCCTGACTAAGCAGAAATAATTCATTTAAAAGATGGCTGCTCACTGGGTTTCTTCAAAAAAGGCAGCACTGTCCATGCAGAGTTCCCTTAAAAACCTCAGATCTCTCCAGCCCCTGAACACAATTGTTGCATGGGCAAAGCTCACCTTTGGCCAAGCTGCCAGCCCCAGCGGTGTGAGCTGGGTGGCAGCAGCACGGCCCGAGCGTCACTGGATCCAAACCCTGCTCTGTGACCAAGCAAGCAGCCGGTGCTGGCAGGGCTGGAGGAGGTCGAGCAGCCAAGCTGAAGCACTGCTTGCCCGTACCCTTGCCATTATAGTAGAGTTGGTTGTTTTATTCTGGGTCAGTGACAGTCCCACAAGATTTAAAGGCCCTTTTGTTCAGCCTCTCAGAAAAAAAACAAAAATTATTTAATGGCAGCCTCCCAAATTTCCCCAATCTCATAGAGACTCACAAACATCCTCTAATACCTCTGAAATAAGGGAAATCAATCATAAAATCCTCCTCCTTCACTGTACTAGAAAGGACATGAAAGCAATTTCTCCCTCCAGCTCTTTGCTGGCCTCAGCTATTTCCAAGCAGGAGTGGCGATGGGGCGAGCCAGGCTGGGACAGACACAGCCCGGGTTACGAGTGTGACACCGTATGGAGGGACGGCTCCTGCACAGGAACACCAACCAGCTCTGGCAAGGTGCCTCCGTATTGCACAGCAGCACCACAGAGGGTTACTTATTTGCCTGTTTTTTTAAGTTTTCCTCTCTTAGGAGCAACATTAATGCCATACCAAAACCTGAAGTGCATGCAGCTACTTCCGACACTGGTAAAACCCAACCCTGCAGTTCTTTGAACATGTGCCTGGCATCTTCCTGAAGCACTTGCTCTACATCTTCCTCCTACTCTTCCTTTTGCTTCTGTAAATTCAAATTAACTACTTAGAGGAGTTATCTGCTTTTCTGTGCTTAACAGTAATATAATCTCTAATGAAATGGCAAAAAAGCTTCAAAGATCAACTGTGTTTTCAGGTCTGTGACATCTACCACATACCTTATTCATAAAACAAATCCGTGTCTCCCTTTAAACTAGCTTGTGAATTGCTGAGGCCTTTTTATACTACCTTAGTCAGATTAGAGATCTTAATTGAAACTTAAATGGTACGTGGTCTTTGCAGGCTGTAGGAGCTAATGAGCAGTTTCCATTCAATTTGATCAAGAAATATTTAGGCAGAGCTGGACAAAACCACAGTCTTTACAGAATCGTGGCTGTGTGTCAGGCTACAGCTGCTTCACCCGACTCAAAACATGCGTGCTAGCAGGAAGATGACAAGAGCTCCTTTTTCACTGTCTTTCACACCCCCACCCCCACCCCCACCCATCTCTTGTCATCTCTGCATCTATACCTTGCAACAGCCAGAGTACTCCTGGCGGTGGGTACACATGGGCTTGAACCGCAACCAGACATCCCAAATCCATTGCAAATTACTGCTGTTGTAATAAAAGCTTCTGCTGGGTTTCCTGGCATTGCTAGGGTCTGCTTGTGGTACTTGGCACACGTTCACCAGCTGGGACATAGCCACTGCATCACCTGCTTTCTGCACTGATAGGATGTAGGTCTCGTTGCCCTTTTCTGATGAGTCATGCGCTTTGTAATAAATGTCAAGAGCTACCAGCTCATCGTATGACTTCTGGTAAGCCATTTACCTTCTTTCTAAAGGTAGCACCTACCAGCGTGGCACTGACAGGGGCCAAGTGGTTCAACTCTTCAGTGTGTGTGAAAGGCTCACATAGGAAAAAGTACAGGGCCAAGAACCAGGCACCGCTGCAGAGGGACTTGCTTTGGTTTGATCTTTGCAGCATCCGTCAGTGGGATAACACCGGCTTCACCGGGTCTCTGCCCTGGGCAAAGCCAGGGCTCCATGGTTCATGCCCAAGGGTGGCACAAATTATCAACTCCACCACCACCTCCTGGGCTGCCCCTTTGCCCCTCGATGCCAAAATCGCACGCGACAGCCAGGGAAGAGCAGGGCTTTGCAGCTCCAAGTGATAGGCATGGGTTCCCCATACCCCTCCGAGCAGCGGCAGCGTGAGATAGTCTCCATTGTGATCCCCTACCACTGCTGCTTTTGCAGCCGCTAGACATAAGTAAAATACGCAGTTGCACCATCACAAAACCTGCTTCCCAGATGCACTGGGCACAGTGAGGGACCTTTTACGTTCTCCCAAGTCAGGAGTCTGCTGCTGTTAGCACTGTGGTCTACCCAATGCTGTTTACTCCGTTACAAGCAAGCAGTTTGCATTGATGGTGCGCATGGCCTTAAACATCCATATGTGTTATAGAAACATTTGGACTAATTAGCAAAATCCACATCAGAAAGTGCAAGTTCCTGCTATCCCTCCCATTTCATTATGAGTACAAGATCAAGAGGTTAGAGACCAGCCTTTCAAAGGTTACCAGCACTTAAATACTTTGGCAATCTGGCCCTGAGCAGTTAACGTGAGGCTGTGCGGCAGCTGTGTCAGAGCCAGGATCTCTCAGGAAGAGATCTGCTGCAAATACTGGTTTTGTTCTTACAGACACAACCCTCCTATATCTTCAGTAGCAAGCGCATTTGCTGATATACAGAGAGGTAACCGTAGCAGGGAGCAGAACAAGGTCACACAGTCTAAGAAAATCAGATTTGATCCTCTGAATACACCCTAGAAGTGCAACCAACCCATTTCCACTGCTCCAACAGTCTTACTCAAAGCTCAGGCAGGGCCAGAGTAAGGCATTTTGAACAAGAAGGGTATGATCTTTTTAGACACTTCTACTGAGGAACTTCCGCAGGATGGAAACACGCGATACCACAAAAGCCGTGAAGTGCCCTTATGTACAATGGAAGAACTATTCCCATGAGAAGACCGTAGGTGTGCGTGTTGCTGAGCCCAGGCATGTCTTCTAGGTCAAGCAGTGGGTGTTATTCCCTGTCCAGTAAAGGTATCACATGCTCATACCAGCCTTCAACTGTGTACGTGGCAGTTCTGCCTATCCTATCAACCAACCACTTATGAAAAAAAGTTAAAGTAACAGCAGAGGGACACTTTTGGACCCTACTCTCATGCACAGAAGTGGCAGAGGAGAACTTGTGCAGGTCTGTTTTTACAGACACAAGTGGGAAGCTGGATTTGCCAAAGAAAATCACTTTGCTCCTCCAAAAGAATTTTCACGTGAGGTTGGCCATCAGTCTCAGCTCAAAGTACAGCTCCAGGGGTGTGTTATGCTGGCACGGTGACGATCTCCTTGCCAGGTTACTTGGTATTCAGGATCTTGGAGAGGGGAGCAAAGCTACCCACTATTTCCTAAAGAAAAATGTAAAGGGTCGTTTTGTTTTGATGTTTCAGTATTGGCTTTCAAGACACGCATTAGGAAATACAGGCTCCTACAGAATTGTTTTTAAACTGTGCAGTTCGCCCCATTTGTGAAAGGATTTTGGATCTGCTGCCTAGTGAGACAGACGAGCTTTCTTCTGCATGTCTGTCACCTTGCCAGAGCCTGGGAGCTTCCACAGACACCAGCACAGAATCGGCATCCCCTGGTGGGTTGTTCCTGAGATCCTGATCCTGCCACACAGCTACTTTGACCCTCGTCAGTGTGTTCCTTAAGGCTTGTAAGTACAGCTGAACACTGGATAAAGCGTAGCAGTGGACATTACTGTCATTTTAAGCCATTTTCCTTATGAAAGATTCTTTCACAGGTATCCTTAAAAATTACATTTAGGCAATTCTCAATAAGACCTCTATAAATTCCTGGTTACTTGCTCTTTGCTGACTTTCTCACTACCAATAATTATCATGGTTTGCCCGCCTTCCAGCAGAACCTTTCTTACTTTCCTAATTAAAATTCTTTTGTGGCCATCATCTAAGAACTCATAATCCAGAAAACTCAAGCCATTGCACAAACCAGACCCAGCTCATACCTAATGTAAGCCCATTGCAATAGAGTCAACAGTTACACCCAAAACCAAAGAACCAAAGCCTGTGAAGAGCTCCTGGGCTCCTCCAGCCTGCCTTTCTCCCACTGGGATTACTCTCTAGCAAACCTCCCTGAGATTCATAGCAATGTAGTTTTCAAGATCTCATTTCCAAGGGCACATCCTGTTATTTCATCTGTAGTTTGCTTCTCCCCACCCTTAACTGCTGCTCCACACACTGTGCTAATGAATAATGGTGGCATCCCAAATGCTGAACCCCTTCAGCATCGTAAGCCGTGACCACCTTAAGCATCGCTTGGCTAAGCTTGCTGTATTTGGCTGGTTTAACCTTTCTTCTCCAACACCCCAAAAATTTTTGCCCTTCTCACAACTTTTAATTAGCCAAGGAAAAACTCCAAACCCCAGTGATGCCCAAACCTGAACACAGCCACTGATGAGGAATACGTAACGTCATGTGGTAGTGGGTAATACCATGAAAATGCCCATTTGCCTGGATAACTGAGATTCATTCCAAAATCATGCCTAACATGGAAACTAACACGCCACCCCAATGCCAATTATTAGCTTCAAAGGCAGCAGCACAGACTAATGCTGTAGACAGATAATATCAGACATCCCTATATTAAAGCAAACACAAATGATTTAATTTCATTTCAGATTCACCTGGAAAATTCTGGCTCTCCCATTTATTGTGCTGGTCCCCACGTGTCATGGGAATGGCAGCTGCTGTGTTTGCCCATCCTACCTCCGTCCCAGCTGCCACCGCTGCCTGTTTGCTAACCTGGGCTGGTGGCACCACGCCTTGGCCAACTGTCAAGTCTGTCACCACAGCACACACTAATAGCAGGTATTGGCTGTATTAAGGTGAAATTAGGACTCTTGGGGAGAAGTTAATCATGAACTTCAGGTATTAAAAGAGAAAAACCGAACTGGCCTCTCACCCGGGTTACAACGGAGTTGTCATCTGATTGGTATTAATACCAACAAGTATCAAAGAAGTTAAAATTTTATTTGGGCTGTACAGTGAAGTTGCACGATGTCTTCTGGTTCAATCCATTTTTAACAAGGCATTTTATTTTACAGTTTAGTAGCATTTCAGTAGCTCTCAGGAAGCCTTAACTAGCTTGTTTCATGGAATAACATGTTGCAACACATGCTGGCTGCATGGTGGATGACAGGCAGTCTATACTGACTAATCCATGTGGGTCCCGTTGGAGAAACCACTCAGGTCAATGGGAATTGTCCAAACTGGAACCAGCTGCTTGTGCAAGCTTTTATATTGGCCTGGATCATTTCAAGAATTAACTTGCACTTGCTCTACCTCGTGTCAGAGGATCTGCTCTTCTCCCAAATACTTGTGTTTCTGGGTCCTGTTCTGTGAAGAAAACATTCAGGGAATTATCCCAGCCCTCAGCATCCCACAGTGAGTTACACAGGATGATGAGGAGCAGATAGACTGTGCTGGAGTCCCACACCACATGGATTGTGTGGAAATGCAAGGAATGAGTATAGTGCAGTTAAAAGAGAATATCTGCATAATGCATATTTACCTTTAATTGCCAAGAATAAATTCCATGAATGTTTTTATGCGCCTTTTTTCCAAGGTTTCTGGCTTGAGTTCTTTACAAAGTGACTGTAGGTCTTTCAGCACAATCCTGAGCATCTGGTTTCATTCATTAAACAGTTTGCTTCCTCATAGGATAAAAACAAACCTGGCAGTTGACATATCTGTGCAGAGCAAGAGCAATGCCAAGCCATCGTCAAAGCTACTGCAGTTTGAAGTGGGATCTAGACCTGACAAAATACCCCACAAGCTTTTCTCCTCTTCCCTCAGCTAAAAGCTGATCCCTCTGACAGCAGCCGCTGCTGTGCCGCCAGCATCAGAGATCTGAAAGTGCAAATGCACGGGCAGCTCCAACAGCGCACAGACAGAGGGGCAACAACTCCATAAACTCATGCCTCAGCCAGTCACTGCCTGGCTGCCAGAACACTGGTTGTAAGAAACCCTTGTGCGACGGGGATGGAAGCGGTGCTGAGCTATAAAAACATTACAAGGCTTATATAAAGTGACACAAAAACGTGGAGTTTTGTTTATATTCTCCCCTGACAAATCCTGTTGAATTCTATAGGACTCAATGATCCTTATTCATGTGATGGTTATAAAACTAGCAGAAACTTTGTAGTTCTATTAAATTCTACAGTTCCCTCCAATACTTGGGTGTCAGAGGGACTCTCGAGGGTGTGAACTGGACATCAGGAGTGGCCAAAGTCTCTGGATGCCTCTCTTCATGTGATATAAATCTTTAGCTATAAGGGCTCTCTAGCAATTCCCTCTGCAATTCACGGTCAGACAGAGTCAGCGCAGGGTCTGCATTTCACTTAAGTCCCCCTTAAAGTGTGAAAAGAAAAGAGTATTGCTCCAGACTTCGGCAAAGCAGCCAATTTCGCTCCGACAGAGGTAACACCACCAGCTAAGGCATATCCAATGCATTGCCTAGCCCAGCCCGTGGAATAACTGGTGACTGTTTCCCCACTTCTCCCAAGCTATGTGAACTGCTATTTCCATCGCTAACCTAATTTTGTTCCATCAGTTTCACAGCCATTTGCCTTGGCTTAATCCAAATGTTTTGGACAGAGTTTTTAGAGGACCCTCAAGGAATTACCCAGCCTTATCCCTTGGACTGATTCTAGCAGGGATGCATAAGGGGAGTATTTCCATTGTGGGGAGCTCGCTCCATTAAGTCCCCGTGAAATGCCAAGCCTAAATGCCTAAGTCCACCACTGGGAATAGTCACCGAGACAGCAAATTGTGTTCCCGTGTTTCAGGATAAGAGCAGAACGCATTTTCAGCTCATCATGCTGAGCTTTATACCAGACACTGAAACCCAGAAATACCTACTCCTAAAGAGGGGGCAGGAGTGTGTCACGTAACGTGTTCTCCCAGTGGGAAACAACGTGGATTTACAATCCAAAGGCACCCATACATTGCTCAGAAATAAATCATCCACAGAACTGATTTAGCGGACAGTGTGGAACAAGGAACACTGTGCAGAGGATTGACAGAAGCCGACTCAGGCTCCTGCCTTGTGCCTCCTCCCGGGGACAGACTGGGGAGCATGCAGCGGGTCTGGCACCCGGGGGCACGCACCCCCCGCCACAGGGCACGCCGGCCCATGCACGGCTGTGGCACAGCTCGCTCCTGCCTTGGAGCAAGAGCAACCAGAGGAGACAGCTGCCTGCTTTCAGACACGCTTGGATGTCCAGTGCAGACATGCCCAAGCCCTGCCCCAGTGCAGGACCAAGCACCACGGACCTGTGCCCAGTCTTGCAGCAGCCCAGGTGATGATCCCATCCAGGGTGGCTGCAGTCCAAGCAGCCCACTTTCTTTCCTCCCTCCCCTCTTTTTTAATTTCCCAGTAAATTGCTGGGAAGTCTTCTTTAAAAGAGATCAAGCCCATGCAGATTATTTTTAAACAAACATTTGGCAAAAGGCTGGACTGCAGCTTAACAGATGAGCAGAGAATTGGTCAGTATGAAAATTCTGTCTCCAAGCACTGGGGGGGCAATGGAGGGGGTCGTTGTCGTCATCCCCCATTCACAAATGCTGTAGCAAGAAAGCTCTTTAAAAACACGACAAAGAAGAACATTTGAATGATTTTCCTTATTTTTTGAGCTTTCAGAGATCAATGGGGAGAATGGATCAGGTTTTTCTGCCCTTGGTTTTTTTTGCTCAGTCCCGACTGATCCACAGGGCACCATTACACATGTTGTTTTACGTGATCCAAACTTAAAAGTCATATTTCTGTCACCCAGTGGCAGAGAGCAGCCCCTTGTACTCCCAGCGGCCAGCTGAAAGCAGGTCACAGCAAAACACAACTCTTAACACATCTTTTGACAGAAAGGTTTGTTACATGAACTCCAAAGCACATGAAAACATTTTGCCTTCCCAGATCTCAGCAGGAGTTGTCTTATTTTTGTTTTCACATCATAAAATTCTGCCAATTATTTCTAAATAGAAAATGAGCCCAATTAGGGGAATGAGAAAGGAGGAACCCAAAGACTGACACATATGAGTTTGACCCGCGCTGTCAGAACTTGCATTTAATGGGTTTAGGTCCATTACCCATTTGTGCAAGTCCTAACCAAGCCCGTCATGCTCCAGCTCTCCAGGAGATGTACCACAGCTCTGCAGTAATAAGATGTCAACTAAAACCAAGCCAAAGCCCCAAACTTCCCTTCACAAAAGATACAAAAAAACAGATTCTACAGAACACCTGGCTAAAAAGATTATACCTCTTCGCCTTTCTCTTGGGGAGGGAAGGCAAAATTTAAGTCATGGTTTCTCTATAGGTGAGCACAAAAAACACACCAGCGAGAAGAATCAGAAGCTTGGAAGCAAGTATCTGAGTAGGTGTCCAATTCAACTTTTGGACAGTCAGCAGAAAAGGTAAGTGGATTTTTCCCCATGCACTAAACATGGTTTATTGTGCTGGGCGTAAACGATTGCTACAGCGAGAGATCAAAGCCTGACGCATTATACAGAGGCATTAACTGAAGGCTTACCATACCTGCCATAAGATGTGAAACCAAGTTCCTGTGGTCAGTGGAGACCTCATGACCTCTCACAAGAGTTGACCACAGCATCCTGGTGAAATACCAATAAGTTAATTACATTTTGGCTTTAAGAATCCTCTGCTGTGTGAACAGACTACGGGAACTTCTTCTGCAAGGTCCAGAGAGCCCCACCAACCCTTGCTGGCACTTGGCATTCGGTGAGGAGCAGTGCAAGGGGTAGGTATCGGAGTCCAGCTCATTAGGAGCTACTTAAGCCAACCTGTAGGTGGATTTGGACCTTACAGGAACAAAGCTGCCACTGAGGATCAATACCCCCCGCCTGCTCAGTGAGCACGAGTTCCCCCTTCCATGCCCAGACACCCCCGGCGCGGAGGAGCCTACCTGTAGATAAACCGACCTCCATTTGCTGCCTTTTAATCAGGGCTCAGCTTGCTAAATATTGTGATTGGCAATACCCCAAAAGTAGGTTTCCTGAGTACAGACGCTTTTTTTAAAGTGCGACAACGAAGGGAAAACGAACGGCGAGCTCTGCCTTTGAAGCTGAGATTTCGAGGCAAATAAATATCAATGTGCTATCAATGGTGTTAAGATGCACATTCCTCCCAAACACCACGGCAACGGCCCTCCCCTGTTTTCCAGGTCCATGTGCGTGTGCTGCCCGGGCATGGGTCCCGTCCCCTCCCCACGCTGATGCACAGCACCTTTCCCAGGCGAGGAGAGGGGGCAGGAGGTGGCCCTGGTGAAGCCAACAGCTTTATCACTGATTTCACAGGGTTCCACCTAACATGCTGCAAAGCCTCAGCGTTGACAGCACAATATAAAGTTAGTCGAGGCCAAAAATTTTGCTGTGTTTGCATACATCCCACTCTGGCTGAAGAGAAACTGTATGTACACCCTGGGGGAAAGACCTGGCATTTAGTGTTTTGGCCCATTAAGACAAACTGCTAACTACTTATCTGACCCTGGCCCCAGGGAGACACCAGTAACTCTCCCCTATAAAAGATCTTTACAGAATTATTTACCTTCCTCAGTAACAGTTTTATGAATTCCTGTACTTTTCCCCTCACCGTTAAAGATACACTAATGCCAGAAATGTATTGCTGCTCCATAGAGAGAGATATGCTACTACAATCACATCTAATAATTAAAAAAAAAAAAAAAAAAAAAAATCATAGGTTCCAGCTCTCTGTCCTGTAGGTTGTATATACAATACAGCATAAAATTCACAATAGCTCAGCTCTTATAACTTAATTCAAATTTTGACCAGAACTCACACAATTCTTTCAGTAGTTTGGATCAAGTTCTCATAGAAGGAGCTAGTAGGTACCTCAAGGAAGCTATCCGTTTGCTATTTCACTATGCTTCATTAGCTCCAAGCTCCAGACAGCAGTAATGACAAATTTCAAAAAATTAAGAAAAAACAAAAAAAGCCCAACAGTTAGCTTAATTGGTCTAAAAGCAGTCGTTTTCGTTTTCTGTTCTTTGTGAGGGTTATGCTCTTGGTTTTTTTTCAGATGTGGTTACCTTCATTTTTCTTAGAACGGCTCCTTGTTTGCCCTCTCTCCCCTGCTCACAGGGCACTTGCTAACTGGAGAGGCAGACGGGCAGGGGAAGGTATCTTTTCAATTTAAAAATAGGAAACTGCAAAGCCCCATGAAGTTTTCAGTGCTACAGACAAGACACGAGCAGCGGCGCTATTTGAGGTCGCAAGGCTGTTTTAGGCTGGAGCAGGGCAGCACACGGGCCCCTCGACAGCATTTCACGAGGGGCTGATGCTCTCCCCGTGGAGGGGACCTGACCACGTCGCTTCTTGCCTTCCCGGAGCTGAGACCTTTCAGTCCTTCAGCTGCGCGGACAGACGCTGGGAGGAGGAGAAGTTACAGAGTTCGGCCCAAGCGACGGAGCCAGAGGGCACCTTGCAAGCAGCTGGGTTCCCTGGGGCTTTGCCCGGTGTCTGTGGGAGAGGCAGAGCCAGCTGGCCTGACCAGCCCAGGCTTTGCTTTTGCAACAGAGCTGATCACCCTATTCCTTCTCGATGCACACACTGCGGGCCACCCGTGACTCACAACCAAAGAAAACTCAAACCAAAGCTGCACATGGGGAAGAAACGCCTAAAAGTTACATTATTATGTAAAGTGAGTAGGATCTACAGTGCTGAAAATCATTTCTGAGAAACCCACAATACTAGGCAGAGTGCCACAACCCTCATCCTGCTTATTGTCCTTTCTCAGCCTTGGCAAGGGAAATTACTGCTTTGATTTATGGGTCCATTGGTTGCTTTCCTGCATGGAAACAACCCTGTAAAAATCAGGGCACTGTCATGCAGCGAGTGGTGTCACCCTCCAGCACAGGAGCAGCTGTGAACACGTCACCCACCCGCGGGACATCACAGAAACCCACTAAGGGCTGTCGAGGATACAGCAAGGGGGAAGAAACCCAGGATGAACCCACAGCATTGCTCATCTTGAATTTTTTAGCATTAGACAGGAAAGTGAGAGCTGGTCTTTGATCATGAGAAGTCGATGTTTTGTGCCAGAGGGGATGGCACAGAGACCTGAGCAGTAAGTAGGGGGTGTCTTCACTGTACGTTTCCTTTGTGCAGCAAACCACTAAATAACATAATCACAGCTGTACAATTAACACACCCACCCACCCCTGCTGTGCTATTGTCAGAGATTATTTTGGCTGGTCACAACTCACAGCATTTCCACTTTGCAATAAGCTGAACCTTCCTGAGCACAAAACTCTCCCACAACTGTTCCTCCTGCACCGAGACCCCCCCTCCCCCAGCCCCCCAGAGGCACCTTACCGTGGAACTCCTCCTTGGCCAGCCAGGCTGAGTCGCTCCCTAGCAGGGGCAGGGGTAAAGCTGCCAGATAAAGCTGCCATCGCACCTGCAGGCTTTTAACTGCCAAACTGGTCACTTCAGTACTGGCAGGTGGGAGAAAGGAGTGACCGTGGGCAAACGCCAGGGAGGACAACGCAGCAGCTGCCCCCACCAGCCAGCAGCGAGGTGCCACTAGATGGTGACAATGCCCACAGAAATTGAACTACCCAGGAGGGAACCCCATCTCCAGTGTGAGGCCACTGTGCACTGAAGGCATTATTTGGAAATAAAAGGTTAGCACTTCTTGTTTGTAAAGAATGAGAATTAATTTAGTCGGTGTTATGGTCAAAAGCACCGGGAGGCGGCGGTGGTTATGAAGAGGTGAGTGAATTCACCTGCTTGGTGTACGTGTGAAATGAGCTATCTCGGTGTGGCCCACTCCATTTATCTTCATTTCCCCATGCGGCTCCACTGCATCTCTGGTGACCTCGGGCTTAGATCGAGTGTAATCTGGGCTGTGGGATTCACCCGTCATTCCCAAATTGAGCTGATAATCTTCCACCGGGCAACCTCAGCTGCTCTGCCCTTGTCCCCAGCGCAGGAGCACACGTGTAAGAGCTATCACCGCTCACCTGCCTGGATAGTGCCCTTGTGCTGCTTTTCATAGAACCACAGAACAGTTTGGGTTGGAAGGGACCTTGAAGACCACCCAGTCCCACCCCCTGCCACGGGCAGGGACACCGGCCACCAGCCCAGGTTGCCCCCAGCCCCATCCAGCCTGGCCTCGGGCACTGCCAGGGATGGGGCACCCACAGCTGCTCTGGGCAGCCCGTGCCAGCATCTCACCACCCTCACAGGGCAGAGTTTCTTCCCAATATCTAATCCAAACTTCCCCTCTTTCACCTTAAAGCCATCCTCCCTTGTCCCTCACCACCTGCCCTTGTAAAAAGCCCCTCCCCGGCTTTCTTTTGCATCACACATTCCTGTTTCAAGCTATTGGTTTACAGCACATTCAAAGCAACATTTCAGCAGGACTCTGGCAGTCCATTAAATAACGATGAATTCAGTAAAAAAAGGTGGTTACAGATAATCCATAAAATCTGTAAGCACCAGTGCTGATAAGCAGGAATTGGACGGTAACTGGTTACCAGTTTGCTCCCTGTGCAAGCACCGGCATTAGGGGATGCTTTATGCCTGCGAAGGCTCCTCAGCCACCTCCTGGAAGTCAGAGTTGTGCGAAAACGAACAGGTTCGCTCACCTATTTCACCTACCAGCGTGACACTGTAAGACCCTGGATTTGTCTTTCATTCTGTATTAATCACCTAAATGATGCCTTCAAGAAAATGTAAGTTTTCCAATGAGTAGCGGAGAAACTTTTTCCTGGCATTTAATAATCTTTGTCATCTCTGATCAAATGAAATTAAGGGCTCATTTACATCTGGCTGGTTATCTTGTTACTGTAGCTCTTTCATCCAAAACACCCACTAAAACATGAGAAGGAGCCCAACTTGAAAAAAAACAAAAAAACACAATACCCAGATTCTTAAAAAATCTATATGCATGTTGTGACCTGCTGTTTATCAGACTTGTGCTAGCTCTCGGCTTGCTGCAGCGCAACGCTGAGCAAGGCTGAAGCCACCACCATCGTTACCGCTGAGCAGACAGCAAATCCACTTTTTTTTAATTCTGTTAAATAATGCCACAACGGTGATGGAAAGAGGGGAACTGCTGGAAAGAACAGAGAGCTTGCAGAAACAATGACGAGATTTGCAAAAGTATGGTAAATAAATCATCTTTTGAAGGTGGAAAGATAAAAAACCTGTGGGTAATTCTGAAAAATAAGAAGACTATTAACATGTAATTAATATCTGACTTCGGGCTTTGTTTGGCTCTCCTTAAGCCAGCAGAAACATCCTCGTCTCCCCCAAGCAGCAGCGCCATGGATCTGGTGGGCACTGCAGGCCAGGGCTCCGCAGTCACACACTGCAGAGCAGAGCTGCTGTCAAGCCCAGCATCGGCACAAATCCTGAGCAAACCCGATCACTCAGGCCACTAGTGCAAACCACACTCAGTCACTAGTAGCAGAATAGCATTCCTGTAGTGATGGAGTACCTCTGCTGCCCAACTGTCCAAAGGATAAACAATTACAAAAACACCATTTAAGAGTGTGTAGAAAGAAAAGGACATCTTCCGTGATGTGGCAAACAGCTGGCAAGGGTATCTGCCAAGCATCTTCACCATCCTTTTTGGGGGATGCTGCAAATGCCATTGCCCAGCTTCAGTTTTCTGTTTTGCTGAGCAGAGTTCTCACCGAGGTGCACACAGACGGGTGTCACTGTGCAGACCGAGATACTCCCACTGCAAATCCCCTTTGCTTAAAGATAGGACTAATTTTACTCATTTCTAAACAAAGCTTCATCTCTTTATTTGAGAATAACTCATTTCTAAATGGGAAAAAAAAAAGCCAGTGAATATTAAAAAAAAAAAAAATAATAATCAGGTTTCAGTTTTACAGTGAGTGTGAAATACCCAATTCTGACACTTTTCACTTTTCCTATATGTTGCATTTATTTGCACAGCTCTCCTCTTAGCCAGGCCAGCAAGCGACTGCAAACTCAAGGTTTCACCCCTTCCAAGACCACATAAACCCTGAGAGCAGGAGCCTCAGCACTGGGGTGCCCTCCTCGGCATTAGCTGGGAGACCCAGAGCTCTCCTGAGGGGACATCTGGCAGGGGTGGGTCCCTGCACAGGGATGGAGGGTGCTCCGGGGGAGCCCCTGAGGGTGGAGGTGTCCTCAGCTACCGACAGTTCCTCTAGTGGAACCACAGACCAAGCTGTGGGCAGCATGGCTGTGGGAAAAATGCCATGTTAGAAGGTGCAAATAAAAAATATTCTTCTGCAAAGTGATGCTCTGGCTTTTTCCCAGTTGTACAGAGATTTTTGTGAAAACCAGTCCGCTCATGTACACAACCACCCACTCTCACCTTGGAAAACAAAGACAGCAAAGAAATTCAGAAAGAAAAGAAAATTGTTTTGTGTTCCCATCATGGGACCTCGGTGTGGGGAGTTCCTCTGCTATAATATTTTGCCTGTGTTCCCTGCTCGGCCCAGCCTGGGGCACGCTGTGGGCCGCGGGGCTGGGAGGGGGGAGGCAGGGCGAGAGGCACGCATCCCGAGCCGTGGTTCCCTGGGCAGGGTCTCCGCATCGCCCCCCGTTCTCCCTGCGCTCTTCTGCGGCTCCTAGACCTTGGCAAATTGTCTGGTTGCTAGAGGTGCCACCTGAGCCTGCCAACTGTCGGTGCAAACCTCACAGCAGCTTCAAAACCTGAAGGGAAAACATCGTCCCAACTTACAGGTGGGGAATTAGTGCTTGGGGTCAAGGCTGCACCCCCTTCTCGGAGAAGCTGGGGTGGAAAGGAGCTGGTGTCCCCAGGGGTAGCAGCCAAGCGGGGGCCAAGCAGACACCTCATGGAGGCAACCAGAGCTTTGGGGAAAATACCTTTAGTCTTTCAAGATTAAAGGCAGGGTTTCAGGAAGAGCGAGCAGGCACTCAGCGCCTGCAGCTCCCCAGCGCGGCCCGCAACGAGCCGGGCACAAGATGGTTCCCCCGGCAGGGCCGAGCCGCGGCCGCGGAGCCCCGCCGTGCGCTGGGGTGTCAGACGGGGAGGCGGCCATGGGAGGTGCGTGGCCATGCAGCCCATTCCCACTGCAGTGCAGTAACCAAAGTGCTTAAAAACAAACTGCCTGTGGTTAGTTAAATGGAAAATATGCAAGATTGTTCCCTTCCCCGCTACGTGTTTGCCCTGAACCCAGCTCTGCAGCTGGGGCCAAGCTGTTCCCGTGCCCCACACCTTCGGCAGGGCAGGAGAGGGCCCTGTGCCTCCCCATCACCCTTTCGTGCCCATCTCCCAGGGACGTGCATGAATGAAGAGGTTTTGCAATTTTTATTGCAACTAATAATACCCATGGTAGACTCCAAAACTCCCTCCAGGACCACCCTGGGGCTAGGCGACCGCAGGAGAAGCCTTGTCCCCCATCGGTTCAATGGAGTGCAAACTTCTCTGGTCTGGAGAAAACTGCTTTCCATAGTGGCCCAAGCTCACCCGCGACAACAAGAGGGCTTCATTATTGTAACCCGTGCCTCCAAGGTGACAATTACTTCTCCAGACCTATGAAAAACAAAAATCATTTGAATATTTCATCATATAAACAACCTGATTCTCAAGCCTGGGCTCGGTTATTCCATCTCAAAACAGATGTGCCGTGGAAGATGACAAAGCAAAGGAAAGGGACCACCAAACAAATGCTTTCTACAAGCACAGAATTTATCTAGGTCTCATTGAAATAAACTGCTGTATCCCAGCAGTGAGCACTGCAAACTGTCAATGATTTCCATGTTTCCCCGACTTTCTGGCACACATATGGAAATACGTTGTTATAAAACATAAGCAAAAATTTCAGACTAATTAAAGGGATTTTTATCTGGTTAAAATCATATCTTGTGTGGGGTTTTTATTTTTTAAAACAGGCATCTCCTTGCCTGTGTGTTCTGAATAGCGTCTTAGATTATTAAAGCAGAAAGAAGCTTCACAAAGCTAATTTACACCACGCTGTTATTGTCTGTTTATTTTTGCATGTCTCCCAGTACAGTCTAGTCAGCCCTCCCTTTCTTCACCAGCGCTTTCTAATCAATGGCATTTTCAGACTCTCTTGCCCGAAAGCAGGAGACAGGATGGTTCAGTGGTTAGGGCACTAGACAGAAATACAGCTCCCTGCTGCCAGCGTCCCGTGGGATCCTGGGCAAGGCGCTCACCCGCTCTTTGTCTCTACTCCCCATCTGTAAAGCACACCATCTTCCCAACTCACGGGGCTGGCCCAAAGCGCACAGCGTTTTATTTGAGTGGGGTAATGAGGTACAGACTCAGCTTATGTCTGCCTCCCTGCATGCCACCACCGTTTATCAAGAAAAGCTACAAAACGATTGATGGGAGGTGTACGTTGTAATTGTAGGCAGTAACGCAGCTGTAGGTAAGGCATATGACTTTGAAGAAAGGAGATACATGAAAGCGTGCAAGGGCGCTTCAGCCCCTGGGGTGGAATGTAAATACTGGCTTTCCGGGCAAACACCCTGCTCCAAAATTGGAGTAACTTTGTTCAGGCATAAATACCGTGCTTTAAATAGCACGGCAGTGCCTTATCTTCCTATCTCGACTGTTAAGGAACCCTTTGTTTTTCAGCAGACTGCCACTGGCCCCAGCGGAGTGTGGCGGCCAGGGTGGGTATTAGCCCCCACGGCGCCTGGCACAGCAGCAAGGGATGCTCGTCCTGCTCCAGGGAGACCCCTGCACGTCGCAGACAGCCTGGCCAGCAGTGGCTGGAGATGCACAGGAGAACACCTGGGAGCTGGAAGGGAAAGGCAGGGCCACCTGCTCCCCCACCGCACGTCTTAGACCCAGGTTACGGCCGCGAAGCCGGGCAGCAGCCCTGCAGCCTCCCAGGAGCGCATCCCAACGCGGCCACGCAGCACGGGGCAGGTGCCACGCAAACACCAGCCCAGGTCCCTCTCTGAGCTCCCTCGGGGGCTTCAGGGTCCCCGGAAAATCACTTTTTGTCACCCTGTGGAGTCTGAGAAACTAAGCAAAGGCTCTTGGTTATCACTCTTGAGCAGAATCTGGAAAACATGTGATTTAATTCAAACAGCTGGTCTCTTCGCCCTCTGTAAAATACTACAGGTAGCTTGAACAAAAAGGGTATTGGTATAGAGTTTTCCATTTCAAACAGGTAAAATCAAGCTCAAGTCCAAAAGAACTGCCAACATAAATGAGGTTGTGGTACCAAGTTAGCTCCTTCTCTGGCAAACTCAGCATCAGGACACAGCTGAGCCCGCTGCGGCTCTGGCTGTGCTAACGGGGAGGGGACCTGAGACAACGACCCGTGTCGGACCTGCCGGGGCTCACCAGTAAGACCACTGCCCAGGCAGGGTGGTAGGCTGGGCCCTGGCAAGGTAACCGTGTAATGACCAGGGGAAAGCCTGAAGCGTTGTTACAAACAGTGAGTTTTTGTAACAACCGAATTCCCAAGGCTTGGCCGTGCTGGTGGGAGCCGAGTTTGGTGGCACACCCACCGCGCGTCGTAGCGGGTCAGTAAGCTACACCGCTCTCTGGGGTGTGATGCTACATTCTCCATAGGCCTGTTTCATCAGTTTAAAACCCTCCATAAATCCAAATGTGTATGTTCATCACAACTGCTATGGATGCTGGGTTGCACAAGCATATGTTCCTAATGCACGTGTGAACCACCAGCAAGGTGAACCCATTTGTTTCCTAAGTATTATGGGGTGATTAAGTTTCCTGTTTGTAACAGAATCCATGAAAAAGCAACAGAATTTTCTGTTTTCTTCCACATGCACAGGCTGGTAGCAATAATCTATCATTCAATTACTGGGAAGCTTTCATAACTGTAAAACACATACCACTGTATGCGTACTGGTAACAGTAATACCTACAATTACTGAGTAAAGCCCAGTTTGCCTTAAAACAGTAGTTGACTATAATTACTTATACTTACCTAATTGCAGCTCATCACACCCCTGACTAAGCGGGGATCAGCAGCACTTTCATGAACATACCTCTGAATGCAGTGGTGCACATGGAGCAGGCATTGCCTTGGGGGAACGTGAGCACCAAGGACTAACCCATTTAATCAGCACCCAGATGACGCCAGCCCCGAGTCAGCCCAGCTCCTGCCACCCTGTAACGTCGCCCTGCGGCCAGGGAAGCCCCGCCAGCCACATCTACAGGACCCACGTTCATGCACCAGCATCCTCAGTCAGGCTCAGTGCCCGGGGAATCGCGGTCAGTAGGTGAAGATCCTGTGGATAACACGGGGCGTCCACCAAGTGGACACATACAGATGTTTCATAAAGCAGAAGGCAAATAATTAAGACCTTGTCAATGCTTTAATACTCATTTCTGATATGAGCTGCTGATCTGACCCACAGGTACTTATTCATTCAGCAGGACGTAACAGCACGTACTTGACTTTAGCCATGTACACTATGCACATGTTTCTTTTCCGAATCAGGCTTATAAGTAGTCCATACCTGGAGTTGATTATTTTTTTCCACTGAAGTTTTGTGAAATATTAAGAGTTAGAAAGAAAGTTTGAAAGGAAATATTTCTTTTATTGAATGCAAATAATTCCTTTCTTCTTGCTACTGGTCTACAGGCATTTAAGGCAGAGATGGGCTGAGGGAGCAAGAGGTGAAGGTCTTCCCAGGTCTGCAGCTGATCAACAGGAGCACGTTGAACACCAGCACCGGGCTACACAAACAGCACAGCAGTGCCATTTTCTGGGAGCCTTGATATGTCAGGTCTTAGGTGAAGAGCTTGGTTACCATAAATGGCTACTGGGAAAAATGAAAAAAAAAAAAAAAATAAAAAATCAAAATTAATCATTTGGGCAGAAACCTGCTGGAAACAGAGAAATAAAGAGCAAACAAAGCCTATTACCGGAATGGCCAGTGTGGTTCTGCAGGTGGCTGGTGGTTCACAAAGGCCATTTTAGCCGGTGTCCTGCGGGGCAGCCCCGCCATACCGGCCGTCACATGCTCCCCTGCCCCGCTCAGGACCAAGAAGATCCTTGACCTTCTCTGCCTCTCCATCTTGTGAGTCTGTAACCATCATTTCAGCATGTATCACTCACAGTCAGTATTATTAGTCATCATAATATTATCCAGCTGCTTGTTGTTTTTATAAAAAATAATAATAAAAAAAGACGACTATCATATTTAACTTTATGAACATTTTGCTGTAACAAGACTCTACCAGATGTTCTGCCCCTTGATTATGCATGCCACAAAAGCGTGTTTTATAATGACATAAATACAAAGCAAGATGAAAGTCATGGAAATGCCTGTGTGTTCTTTTCTTAACGCAGCTGCATTTGAGACGGTTTTTACATCTGTCAAGCATAAATCAAACAGGGAAAAACGATCCTCGGGACCAGCCCATTCCTTGACAGAGTCAGTGTTTTCTGTCACAAACATTGGTCCACATCAAGGATTAATCTCCATTATAAACTTCCACTTCCCACTTTCATGGGGAGATTAAGTTCAATGTTACTAAAGCATTTCCAAGCCTGGACTGGGAAGTGTTGAGAGTTTCAGTTTGACTACATTTATTGATCAGCGTTACGAAAGGTAAGTAATGAGCACTGCTTAAGGGAGATGCCTGTCAGCTATAATTCCTAATTTCTATTCCCAGCAGTGCCAAAACATACAGCAGTGGCTACGGCCAAATCTTTGACCTGGGCAAGAGACTTTTTTGTGGTTTTTGGGGGGACATCTTAATTAATTAATAGTTGAGATGCTCAGATGAAACTTCCTTATTGGTAAATATGAATATTTATTCTGTTTAAACATTTCACGTGACACCACTGGGGCACTGGCAAGCAGGATATCATATATCTAAAATTACTGAGTAAAGCCCAGTTTGCCTTAAACTGACAAACAGGCTGAAGTGATAAAGTGTTACTGTGTAAGCATAAAATACAGCGGTACCAGGAGAGAGTACCCAGCTTTTTTCTGACGTTTCCCAAGCAAAGCACTCTCTGTGGCAAGCCCTTGGCTGCACGTTACCTATATCCTGTATGAATGAATTTCTTTTTTGTGTGATTGTTCAAAGCCAGTATGTCCGTTTCTATAGAAGCACCCACAGGATCACTGAAAACCACATATTCAGCTCTTGTTAATGTCAGCAATGACGTACCAGAGCAAGTACTTGTTTGTCCTGAAGAAATACAGGACTTCCACTGCTCGAGTGCGAGCCTGCTGCCGAACGCCTGTTCAGAAAAAAAAAGAAAAGAAAAGAAAAAAGAAAAAAAAGTTGTTGACATGAGAGGAAAAACCAGGTTTCCTGTTTGAACTCTGACAGGTACTGGAAGATATGAGTAACATCAAATCTTGGTCTGCTCTAAAGGCAGTCTGTGGTCAGGGGGTTCTCACATTTGTTTGTGTGGAACAGCTTTGAATTGTTTGCAGATACCGCGCAGAAGAAACTCAGAGATCTTTATCGGGGCGCAGGACCTGTTATGAAATACATGCATTTGTGAACAGGTTACAGGAGATCAAAACGGCTCCAGATGATATGCCTCACATGCTGTAAAATGTGGTAGATGCTCCCGAGATACCTCCGAAAATATCACATGTCGCAGCGTTGTCGAGTACAGGCAGTGGCCACCTTTATTTCCATTTCTCACTCTGCGGCAGGCGAAAGGAGTTTGGGGGATTTTTTTCCAGATCATTCTTGTTTCTTTTTTTTTTTTTTTTTTTTTTTTGACTGCTCAGATTAAAACTTTCCTTCGTTATGATTTTCACTAACAGAACTACCCAAACAATTGCAAAGGAAACTAGATGCTGGAGAAAATGGCTTAAGACACCCTGGTTTGCGCCGGCTGCGTGCCATGCTCTCCCCTGCGGTGATGCTGCCGGGCGGGTGGGGGGTCATGTCGGCACAGCTGCCTGCATCTCCTCTGAGCTGCACAGCCCGACAGGGAAACCTGCAGCAAGGAGAGCCAGGATGGGTCCCACACGAGCGGTGCAGACCGTTCTGCAGCAGGAGGGAAAGCAGACAGACCGGGATGGGAACCCTGCCGGCAGACGCCTCAGCGGGCCGAGGGGACAGGGCCAGACGGCGACACCCTGCCCAGCTCTAAGAGGTGCTGGTGAGAGCTGCACCGTTGGTAAGAGACTTCCCAAAGTGCTCTGCCAAAGCAGTTGACCAAAATCCCAGCTGGAAGCCTCTTTCCCTGGCAGCACAGCCGGCCAGCCAACAGCGCGCTGCTTCCTCCCATCTCAAAGATCAGCCCCTACAAACCTGTGGACAATGTCTAAGCGGTTTGTCAGACACTGTGCGAGGAGCTCAGCCGCCCCCAGACCAGCGACTCACCCTCCAGCCCAGGTCTCCTGGTGCGATGTGAATCACAGAGTCACAGCGGGGCCAGGGCGGCAAGGGGCCACTGGAGCTCACCCCGTCCCCCCCGCTGCAGCAGCTCTCCTAGAGCAGGACCCACCACGTCCAGGCGGGTTTGAATGTCTCCAGAGAAGGAGACCCCCCCACCTCGCTGGGCAGCCTGTGCCAGGGCTCCGTCACCCGCAGGGCAGGGAAGTTCTTCCTCACGTGGAGCTGGAACTTCTCGTGGTGCGGTTTGTGCCCGTTGCCCCTTGTCCTGTCGCTGGGCACCACTGGAAGGGGCCTGGCCCCGTCCTGCTGGCACTCGCCCTGTAGATATATAAATAAAGGGCTCCAAGGGCCCTGCTTGGTCCCTTCCTTGTGACCAGCACATCTCCAACTCCGGCACCCAATCTGCACTCACATGCTTGTGATGCCTTCTCCTTTCGACCACCCCAACGTTGCATCACGGTGCCTTTGTATACACAAAACTAAGCCTCAATTTTCTTTACACTCTATTGCAAAACATCTTTTTCAAAACTCTATTAAAAGGCCTCCCCGAGCTCAGCTGCTCCCAAGTCATGTCAGGAGATACAGCTAGTTCACAGCTCCATGGTGCAATTCAGTAAGTGAATTCCCTACAGCGGCTTCAGCTCATCCATCCAGCAGAGCTCTCCTCAAAGCTGCGGGTCCCAAATTCACACCATCAGCGCTCTCACAGCCCAAACTGAGTCCACACGAGGAGCTTCCACCAAAACCAGAGGCAGGTCTGCATGCCCACCCGATGAAAGGGGACAGTCCTCCAGGAGCAACACTCTTCTTGGAGAGCATCGACACCTTGATCCATTACCATGAAACCACCATGCCAAGATACCACCAGGAGTTTATTGGAACTTCTCCTCTGGGCTGTGCCCTGTGCAGTGACGGGGGTCCCCAGCTGATGGGGGACAGTGCTCAGCACCACACAGGGTCAGACCTTCAAAACCATCAATTTTAGAGCTACTTGCACATCACTAACCTCAAACCTGCAGCTGATGAGACAGCGGCAGTGAGCTCCTCTCAAACACCCGTGGCCCCTCAGAGCTGAAGGCTTTGCCTCCTTACAGGCTGCAGACTCAGGCGCAGGAATGGGTCACAGCTATGGAGACTCACCAAAGGCAACGCTGTACAGATCTGTTACTGTTTGATTCTGCCTGCTCTCATGGATTTGGGGTTTATTTTAATTTTTCCAGCTGATGTGTGAGTCTCTTCTGCTATAGTGAACGCTCACGGAAAGCAAGTTTTCATTTTGCAGGCTGTAATACACATGGAAGTAAAGTGAAAATTAAAACCATTCAATCAAGGAACAGAACAATTCCCTACAACAGGGCTAGCCAGTGGCAGCTGAATAACAGTTAGGATTTCCGATCTGGGCTAGTCATAAATTCACTTAGCTTGCAAAAGCCTTTCTTCAGCTACTTGTAATAACTAGCAAGTTCGAAGCAGGAAAAAAGCTGCAGGTTCCCCAGACAGCTGATGCACAGCTCAGCCCCTCAGAGCACACGGCTGGAGGAACAGAAACTCAGCAAATAATTACCCCCTTAAAATATTAGGTATTGTGTTTGTTTTCATTTCTGAGCTAGAACCCTTTCAGATTCATTATTCTCTATACTAATTTTTGTAAATTTAGTGAAGTGTTTTTTTCCTTACAAGTCTGGATGGATTTTGCCAGCTGGATTTAGGTGGTGGTTGCAGTGCAGCTGACACAAATGCAGTATTAACAATATGTTCCCAATGGTCTGATACCAAAATCCCCCTGAAATGACTGGGACCTAAGTAAGTAGTTAACTTAGTACCTGTGCTTAAGAGCTTTCCTGACTCAGGGCTATAAATCACAAGAGAAAGCTGGAGGAATCCTCATGTCACTGAAATCATTGCCCAGTCACCACTTATTTGAGGATATCAGGATTAAGCCATTAACTTTTTTGTAGTAATTCATACCAATGTCATTAGAAATGGACTTGTATAATTTAAAAATGCATAAAGTAAAACCTAATGATATCAAGAATAAGAAAACCCAGTAGATTCATAACTAAAAATAATATTGAATTAATTCAGTATTACATGACACAGCAGTGGAAAAAAATTTAAAAACAGGGGCACTGGCTGCTCATGTACAGCACTACAGCATCATAAACTTACCAGAGTGAAGGGTTTAACTGAATACTAATCTATAGCAAATTTTTTAATAACTTTCAAAGTGAAACTGCTTAAAATAGCACATAACAGATCCGTGTTCCTTTGTCTTCAAGTATTGCTGTGAATTGTTACATTCAAAGTGCTGTCCCCGTTGTTGCTGTCTTGTTTTAGCAAATAATAAGGCCAGGTGTGCTCATACTCTTTGTAGATTTTGAATAATAATGGACAATCAAGAAGATAATCAAATTTAAGCAAGAGATAAGAAAGCCAGATTAATTCAATTATTAAATATTATTTATGTTCATTACATTAATTTGTTACAATTTCATTAAGGCATTTTCCCTTTTTAATTAACTCTTCATGCTTAAGTGCTGCTACCAAATGTTTTGATTCTTATTGGAATAAAATAATTACAAGGAATAGTCCTCTTGATCTTATTTAAATTTTTTTCTTTTCAACTTCTCCTTTTAGTTTGGATTTTGAGACAGTTAATAAGATGCAATAGGGCTCTGAGTGCTCTGAGCAAAAGCTTCATTTATTATATCCAGACGTTCCTGGTAACAAACACGCGATCCAGCCCTGCTCTGTAAATCCCACTGGAATTCCAGACATCAGGTGCCACACGCTGTACGTGACTCCAGCTCTGAATTAATATTTATCAGCAATATTACCCGATTTTACATTATCAAATAGGACACAGAGAGGCTGAGAATCAAAATAGCGTGTTGGCTTGTTAAGAAGAAGAAAAAAAAAAAGCATTTTTAACAAAGCGACTGCTTTTCAAAGTGTCTAAATGTTTTTGTCTTTTTCTCTTTTTCTTTTTTTTTTTTTATTCTATACTTTCAGAATATATAACCACAAGCATTTGAGCAAACTAGAGAAAAGAAACTGTTGGTAATTTTCTGTAAGTTTCAAAAGCCAGCAGGATATACATGCCATTTTATGTTTCTATCTATAGAGACCTGCAGGCAAACGTACAGTGGAACAAAGATAGACATCTAGATATATTTGTACCTGCCGTTTGGGTGCCTATATGGAGATAGATTCTTAATTAGATAAGTAAACAATGGAAACTTTTAAAGTTCTCCATTTGAGTGTACTGAACTCTGTATTTCGTTTGCTTCTTTAGTAATAATTTTTGCTCTGCTTTCCGTGCATTACAGCTGATCACAGCGCATCCAGCACTGCTGGTACACGGCACAGCACTGTGGGCTTCTGGACCCAGCTTTGGCCCACACTAAACAACCAAACACATCCAAGTGAAATAATTATCTTTGATTCAAATATTTCTTTGGCATTTAACATTTATTTTTTTTTTAGCAGAAAAATAATTTCTGAACTACCGAGGCAATTGCAACATGAAAGACCTCAAGCAGAACTAAAGCAGCAAGCTAAAATTTGAGAAATGTGGGTTTGTAATAGGTGCAATAACCAGGGTCCCACATGGGACCTTCGGTGAGGGATGGACCTCCCGGAGCAGTGCTGCTCCCCCTTGGCCATCCCCCCTTTCTCACTGCTACCAAATGAATATTCAGCAAAGTCGGGATCATTCTCCAATGAATTCTAGATGGGAAAAGTCAAACATTTTCCAAACCTGGGAAAAACAGATACCAGATCACAAACCACACACACCCAGTCCGTTTCTCTCTTTTTTTGCCTCTCCCCATCTGTTATTACCGTGCTGCTGCTGTGACCCAGCCCCAGGCTCGTTGCCAGTAACCAGCAATAGCCGTTGCTGCTGCAAGATGCTTGAATACAGAACTCAGCTTATATACCATGAAACCAACAGCCACAGTCAGGTTAGATGTTTTTACCCGTAGTTTGGCTGGACATTGTCATCGCTTGTCCCCATGGCTTTGGGGATCACGTCCCTGTCAGCCCAGAGGACACGCGGGGTTTGCCCCAGATCCCAGAACTCAGGTTAAGCCTGCGGTGATGATGCTCCTCTAACACACCTAATGCCTCAGTTTACAACGAACCAAGCACACATTTTGGGGGAAGAGATACTGTATCATTGGCTAGCAGGGATCACTAAAGCTCTGGAGAGTTCAGCAGGACTGTGACTACGCACACAAGATTCAGTTCAGACCACAGGACCTGATTCAGAAGCCCATGAGATCCATGCGCTGGGTTCCCAGCACTGCTGGAAAGAGCCATTCAAGTGTCTGCAGAAATCAATCACTTCTAGCAAACTGAAAAGCAATTTGCTTATTTTTATTAAACTTTCTTTTCCCATATACTGGCAAGGCTTTAAGGAAGCAAAGATATAAAACAGAAATATTTAAGAGAACATTCATTAATTTGTAATAGCTACAACATTGTGTGTTTCAAAACCCCATGTCTCTGGGAATCATGTGTTAAATATTCATCCCAATACTTATGCAATTCCAAAGAGGATATATATTTCTTTGCAAGCAAACTTTAAAAATTAATGAAGTGAAATAAATAAATCCAATAATATCCAGATGATGACTGACTAACTTTGCTCTCTTAAAGAAATCCGATGGCTTCAAGAGCCTTCTCCTCCCCTGACAGCCAATAGAGTTCCATTTTAACTATAGTTGATGGTTTCTTAGTCCTTATAACAAAGGATTAAAATGTACAATTTTGATAATAAAACTTGTCTGTAAAACCAGAATGTGAACCAGGCACCAATTAATAGGCTGAAGGCTTTTCCAAATCTATCACTCCATTCTCCAACAAACTTCCCCCAGGTGCCCAGGTGCAGGAAGGGCTGGATGGCAGTGAGTTTGGGAAAGGAAAACAAAAAAGATATTCCTGGAGAACTGCCCCAAAAAGGGTATGTGATCTAAAAGACAAAAGTCAGCAACTTACCAGTGGGTAAATAAAAAATAAAAATAAAATTTAAAAAGTAAAAAACCTAAAATCTAGTGATAAGCAAAGCCCAGTGACAATGCTAAAATGCCCCCCGGTGCCTGGTGCAGTGACATTGCTGTGGTACGGGGAGTTTATCAGCTCCTTAACCCAAGTGTTCCTGGAGGTTTGGGGCACTGCTCGGAATCCTCAGTACTTTTTGGATGTCTAAAATAGCCTCCAAGTACAGGACATAAAATCTAACGAACAGCTAGGTGCACAAGTAACAAGGTCAGATCCCTTAGTATAACATACAGTTATGTTTCATCTTACGCGAATTTGGAGTGTTCACTAGAAGTGAAAGTTGGCACTGAGATGAGGCTAGCTCAGTATCTCCTGCTCATATCTTCAAACTTCATGTGAGCTACAAAAGCTGCATAGATTTTGTGACAATCCCTCACTTTATTTTATTCTAGGCTGGAGGGAGGTAAAAAGGAGGGAAAGAAAGCAAAAAGATTAACAAAGAAATAAAATCCTTGCTCTTAATAGGAGAAAAATAAAGCAAAAGGATTCATAAAGGGATAATAAAGAAAATCCTTGCTCTTAAGAGCAAAAGATAATTCTTGGGTTGCAAATGTCACTTTTCAGTTGATGAATTTCTCGCTCCCACCAAATGTTTCTTTGATTTTTCACTTTCAGGGTCTGTGTTGTATAAATATTTTATTTTTGACCACAATAGAGGCCGCTCATAACCCATTTATGTGTTCCTGGGGCTCCTATTGATGCCATTTCAGGATTCTCTATAGCAACACATTTCGTGCTAATTTTATCAGTATCAGTTTTATCCCACCTATTGTGTGGCTGGTAAACTTGAAAGCACCGCATGACATCCAACACTAGGAAATCACCACGGAATTTTACCTTCAGATTTCAACACTAACTCTTCAGTAGCTAGAAATCCAGGCTCAGAGCAATAATTCTGTTCCTGCCACACAATGTAAGTATCCAAGTGGTTGTAAGTACTGCTATTTTTAGCTCATACAAAGCTTCAGCTTCCCCAAACCAAAAAAAAAAAGGCAGAAATGAATGAGAATCATCTGCAAAGCGTGTGTTCAAATCATCTACAATACTCCAAGTGTGTTTGTTCTAAGTGGTTTTTGGGACTCAGGATTATTCCAGTTTTCTGGTTAAAATCCACATCAGCTTCATACACCAGGGTGGTACAACTTCACTTTTTTAGCTTTCTGGCTATGATCCAGCTCCCAGCCACACTTCTTTCTTGGGCCACCTGAACCTACCTCGATTTTCTCCTTTCAATCCTGATTCTCACTTGGTCATGGCCATGACCACTGAACCGAGTACCCAGACCCAAATCATGCCTTACCCGTAAGTTGCTCTCTACAGTACAGGATTTCCCAGACAGTATTGTGCAAATGCATATGTGCATTGTAAAAAAAACTCCTCTGAATGCAAACTTTCCTAAACCCTTTGATGACAGCAATAGAAAGTGGGACTGCAAGTGCTGATGCAATGCCACTTACTTGCATTTCTCATTATTATAACAAGCAGGCAGTCTACAGGCTCTAGAAACCAAACAGCAGCCAGGGACCAATTCTCCTCCCGTTGCTACCCTGCTGCTGATAAAATGTTATGGCATAGACAAACTCTGCCCCCAGACTTTTATATAGACACTTGTACACATGCAGGCCCACAAAAGGCACTGACATCACTGCTTTTAATAGCAATTAGCATGTCAAGACAGGAGGCAGAGTATTTATCTGTTTGAGAAAAATGCTGCATCCAACCAGCAACATCACAGCACCTTTATTTGAACAGGAGCAAAATACACAAGCAAAGAGGAGAACAGGAAAGACGCTGCGTGGCGTTGGGTCCCAAAGACACACAGAGCCACAGCTCCATCATCCCTGCTGCTGCTGCTGCTGCTGGAGCTGCTGCTCCTGCACTGAAGGCAGCTGGGCAGTTTTCCCCGCAACAAAAGGAGATGTGCTCACTACCCAGAGAGGAGAAAGAAAAATTTCAAAGAAGAAACCCTAAAATGTGGCAAGGGTGGTACACACCACCTGGAATTTCAGAAAGCTAGCAGTTTGTTTGGTTCATTTTTTCTACATTTGTTGTATTTCTGTTTTGGTTTTATTCTGTTCCACCTCCTTTCTCTCTTTCAGGTCCTGTGTTACCATTACTACTTAACTGGAAAGGGCTTTCTTTAAACATTTCCAAGTAGCCTTTGGAAGGATATCTTTCCACAGCCCTCAGAGTTTCTACCGAAATTATTTTCCTCTCCTATCTTAACAATCTTTTTGGTTCAACAGTATACTTTATCTTTCTGTGCTCTTCTTTTTTAACAGCCCTCCACACGACCATGAGGTACCAGTCAGAGAGTTTCCATTGACTTCACTGAGCTTCTGTTCACACTTCACGTTCAAAAGTTTTCTGCCCCTTCTCATCTTCAGATCCCTTTACCGCAATGCTTCCTACCCACACAGAAACTAGTTTGTATGAGCTGGAAATCTCATGAGACTGTGGCTCTCAGGTTGTTTCCAGTTCCCAAAGGTGGCAATGTTTTTTGCCCTCAAGGGGTTTTAGTAACTCCCATTCTGAACTGGCTACAAACAGAATTTTTCAGACATAAAAAGTCCTCAGATCTGGTCAGATTTAGATTTTAAAAAACGAGGGTACTCAGCCACTTTTAGACCTATCGATTTCAGAAAGTTTGAGTGATTCTTCAGCATGGATGCCAAAGTGGCTACCCATTGCCAGGTACCTGGGTATCCAGCCGCACCCAGAAGGTGAACACCAACAACGCATTATCAAGTTGATTCACCAGAGATCTGCAGGGAAGTCTCAGATCCAATTCTGTTCAGTGTTTTCCCTAAAATCAGGGATAATAAAACAGAAAGAGCACATTTAGTTTTGCAGATGATGGGAATGTGGAAGCCATTGCAAACATATCAGAGAACAGGACTGAAGTTTAACATGATCTTTACAACAGAAATAAAAATGGATTACGTTCAACATGGACAAGTATCATAAAGGAAAGGAGTAAGCACTAATATGCACCTGCAAATGTGCCTTGTGAAAAGATTATAGTGAACAGGCATCTATAATTGCAGGCTGTTTCCAAAAGAGTGAATATGCAATATTTCCTGTAGAATACACAACAAAATGCATCAGCTGTGTGCAGTATCAGCGTGGCCTCAGCTGTTCCACCGAACCGCTTTGCGCCTTCAACTTCAAGAAGGATATGGAGCAGTTGGAGAGAGTGCAAAAGCCAAAGAGAAGAATGACCAGACAACCTGGAAATACAGCCTATGGGAGAGGACTAAGAAAACTGAGGTTGCTGAGCTCAGAGAATGGGCCACCAGCAAGGGAACAACACAATCACAGTCCCTAAAAGGTATCCAAACAAGAAAATAGTTTACGGGGCACATCCACAGATGATAGTGAAGAGGATGGACTTAAATTTTGGCAAGAAAGATTCAGGTTAGATGTTCAAGGAAACCCTCTAGTGAAAGGAAAGCACTGGAATAGGCTGACTGGAGAAGCTATGGAGCTCCCATCATGGGAAGTCTTTAAAAGCAGATTAAAAAGCTTTTCACTGCAATGGCAAAGGTAGTTTTTCCTGTAGTGGTTCAGGGGATGGGCCAGAAGACTTGAGAAGTCCTTTCCTTGCTTATTAAACAGCTAGCTATGGTTAGGTTCTCTGGGAAGATCAAAGCGAACCCTTAACCAAGCACAATGCAACTGCAGATTCATGGATGTTGTAATGATACAATTTTCTGGATTTTTAAACCCTCAACAACAGTTAGTGGCCAACCTTGCCCAGAAAGTCCACACAGATGATGCAATTCCACTCTGCTGACAGAGGTCTATGGTGGGAACAGGGAAGAGTCCACCTTGACTGCTTTTCACTGGCAGATCCAGAGTTCTCCAGGAACTGGCTTGGCTTGAGAGAGAAGGATGGAGCTCCAGCACTTTTCCATGACACACTTGAGCTCGTATTTTCTTAGTCTTTGTCTAACAACAACAAAAATAAAAGCATTGTCAGATCTCTCTGCTTTTGTGCCATCCTGTTTTCATTCCCACCCACCATCTGCCTGTTCCTTACCCTTCTCCCACCACCCTCAGAGCTCTTCCATCAACATAACATCTGGGCATCAACAAGAACATTAGGATTTTGCCTATTATGGAGAGGTCATTTCTGAGATCAGCCTTCCCAAGCACTAAGAGAAAAGAAGAAATGAAGCAGGAAAAAGATGAGTAACAGCAATTGCCACATGGGCAGCAGAACCGGACATTCTTTGAGCAAAGCGAGTCCCAGGAGTTCCTGCCTTCCACCCCATGCCTTCTTTATGCTCTTCTCAGCATTGGTCAAGGCAAAGGTAAACAACCAACAGAACATCCTGCACTTCAACCAGGAGCAAGACGTTGCAATCATAAACTCTGGGCCAAATCCTCACGTTATGCTGATGATTTATCCCAAAGGAGGGTCTGGCCACCCTGGCTTATTGTTCACACACGCTGTGTGCATGAGGTTCACTCAAATTTTGCTCCCTTGACTAGCTTGATATTTACTTGTACAATTATTTTATGTAGACTTATTGTTCAAGCCTTTTCTTCTGTTCTTGTAAAGATTAACTTTTTAGAAAGATGTTCAGCTGGCAAAACAGTTTGAAATATAATTCTCTGGTGGTCTATTTTCAGAAATGAGATACTTGATGGTCACTATATTTCACTACTAGCATTTAGTGGTTTTAAAAGTTGTTTTCTCTTCTGCATATTAACATAATTTGTTTACTATAAAAAGACTCCTAAACATATATTTGTACAATCTTCCTTGTCCATTACAGAATGAAACCTGAATGTTATATCAAAGAGGCTAAGGCAAAGTCTAGTCTCAAAATGTTCTTACCCAAAACCAACTCCACTTGCAGACTCTAACTGCTTATTTTCCAGATAAGCTCAAAAGCCTTTAAAACAACAACACAGGCACGTACACCACACCCCATCAGAAATGCATCACATTCCGTTATTGTTGCAAGAAATATCATGATAAGAATCCCAGTGCACAGGAGACAGACTCACCAAAAGCACAGACTCTGGTCTTCTGCACTCAGCAGACAATATCAGTGGAGAATAAATAGTGACTTTAAAAACAAGTTACACGACTTACAGCTGTGCTTCAAACACTGCTCCTGCTCTCTGCTCCTGCCCGCAAAAAAGCAGGCAGGCAAAGATCTCGGACACTAGAGGACTCTTCAGAAAAAGGATTTTTAAGAGATCAGGAAAAACTGTCCTCTTCCCTCATCAGTCATGCTTGCCACTGATGTTTTATTCTGGGTAGACATTTAACTGCAAGTACTATTTGACATGCCACACTCCCGTCTGCAGTGGATATGATTACATGGTGGGGCAGGGCATTCTCTGGTTGTGAGAGCTTCCCTAGCTGAGAAAGCAGGATCAGCCAGGTCTGCCCACAAAACGTGACCTCTGTGGGTTGCGTGTACATGGGCAGGAGAGAGAAGAATGCCAGCAAGGCAGCACGAGCAGTGCAGAAATCATCATAAAATAATATCGATAAATAAGAAGTAGCTCAGAGCAGAGCTAGCAAAATAATGAAGAGCCTGAGGGAATGGATTGTAGAGGGAAGATTAGAGGAATTGCTTATGTATATCTTTGACCAAAGGAAACAGTCCGGGGATATCTGACAGCTATCCAGTTCACCAAGGGGAGGGAAGCGTTTGGGGTAGGATAGGATGGGTAACTGGGAGCAATTATAGGAAACTGAATAAAAAGAAATTTATTCTTCTCAACATGAGGAAAGAAAATTAAAGAAGAAAATTAGAATATGAAATACTTGGGGGGAAAAGGGTCATTTGTAGAAACTCCTTCATGGAGCATTCAAAAGCAAGCACGATAAAGCCCTAATAAATATTCGGCGAGGAGAATCATCTTTTGTGAAGTAGGGAAATTGTCTAGGTGACCCGCTAACACTTTGCCAGCTCCAAGATCTTGCGCTCTATTTATACCTGACTACATTATGGGATGCAATGCAATAAAATCTAACACACCCACTTTTAGGGGAGCCTTTTCTTGGTAACTCTGTTTCCACGTGGCCAGTCTTTGATGCAGCTCCACAGACTCAAGCTGTTGTCATGTTCCAGGGCACTTGACCACTGCTACTAGGGACAGCAACGGCCAAGTATAAGCAGCGTTACTCTGAATAGCAACCAAAGCGCCGCCAATGCTGCCCACCCCCTAGAAGGCAGAACTCTGGAGCAACACGTGCCACTAGGTTATTCTCCTTGTGCCAGAGGTTACATCTATGACACAAACACAAACACAATAGTCTTGCCCCGACATTTGTTTCAATAAACACTGGAAGAGCTTCCCAAAGCCCGTTGCAGATTGTTATGAAGACTAACCAAACCACTGAACTATTATATAAATGATCTTCCAGGCCTTCATTATTACGGGTACTACTGGACAATAACAAGACTCTGAGGGGCTTCCACAATCGCACAGTCTTGTTTGGCATCCCAGAGGCTTCTGGCTCCATCTCTTCTATTGAAACACACCAGAACCAGTCCAGCTCTGAGTGAATTGCAAGACACTGTGGGGTTAAAACCAAGCATTGCATCAAGATTAAATACATCTGTTATGAAAACCTTCTGTGTTTTGCATACATGATTCAATAAAGAGTCTTAGGAGGATAATTGTTTTGCCCAGGTTATTAACCAGAATTTTCTTTACTTTTTTTTTTTTTTATTTTATTACTCTTCAGAATAATGTTTAAGGTAAACAACTCATAATTGTGCAAGAATTGAATTAAGTGGAATGTTCTATCCTGAGCGCCTGTTCCTGGACATTATGTTCTATTACCAAAAATCACCCTTGCTTTAGGAAGTTCAGTTTATATTCCAAGAAGCTAAAGCAGACAATGCATGCGTGTAAAAAAATGTTTACAAGACTGGAAATGAAGTCCTGACTATCAGAGGCGATGTCCAAGCGCGCATTCGGTTGGTGCAAGCTCAGAACTCACCGAGGGCACCACCCGAACCAGGGGGCTGCGCTTCGCCCCTCGGTGGCCGGAGGCGGGCGCGGCTCCTGCACCCCACCGAGCAGAGCGCTCCGGCAGCCAGCAGCGCCCCCGCCACGGTTTGAACCCCCCGCCCACCCCGGGGAGCCGTCACACGCTTGGCCCCGGTAGCAGCCGTGGGAACCGAGCGGTGACGGGCGGCAGGGTCGCTCCGCAAGGCAGAAGCCGACCACCGGCGCGTCCCGCAGCCCCGCAGCGCGGCGCGCCCTCCCCGCCAGAGGCAGCGCCCGCCGCCGCCGCCAGAGGGCGCCAGAGCGCCCCCGCCGCACGCAGCCCCTTGCGGCCGGGACCCGGCGGCCAGCGGCACCCACGGGCGGCACAGCCGCGGGCGGCCCGGGTGGCCATCAGCCAGCGAGCCCACGCAGCCCGGGCTGTGCCACTCGCGGCGGCTGCAGCCCTCGGGCTGGCCCCAGCTCGCTCCTTCACAGCCTGCCGCTGTGGCTCGAACGCTCGAATTCGGTGTCTGCAGTGAAGCGGGACGGTGTTTAAGCCCTGAAATAAAGAGCCGTGTTGGAGGGGGCAGGGGGGGACAGTGCTTCAGGACTTGCAGGTGAGCTTGGGTGCTTCTGTCCCTAGGTGGTACGGGGGATGTGAGATGCCTGATAGAAAGACAAGCTTGAAAATTATGCTCAAATAAGGAACAAGATGCATTGATGTCAACGTTAGTCCCACTTGAAGCCCAAGACCCGAAACTGTAACGCTCAAAATTCCCATCCCGCTGAGGTGACTAAGCGAACACGCAGCCAAAGCCCCCCACTCCAGGACAAAGCATCTCTGAGCCCCACTCAGATCTGAGCCTTCGACAGCCGTGACACAGATTGTTATTATTTCCTGAAAGCTTTGTTCAGGGGAGTCATCAAATACACTTACCAGATCAGGTACTGGCAGTATATATTCCCTTTTCCATGGAAGAATTCAGAAGTTAGGACATTGGTTCGGGATGCTGGGAGCATAGGGCCACAGCTCTGGTTTGCACAGGCAGTATCCCAGCTGGCACGCAGGTCTGATGGGCAACACAAGGCTGCACGCAAACCCTGCTCTTGATGTTTTTCCCTTAACTAGTACGGAATATTTCTAGAGTGAGTGGACTGGAGAAAGGGAACAGGAGTGTGTGGCTCTGGGATAAGACTCTCATTCCTGTTTAGTCACCTTGGAGGTTTAAAGAAAGAACATTTCTCCCAACAGAAAATAGCTGCAAAGTGATTTAACCTCTAATGACTCTGAACTGAAGGGCTCCAACACCCCTTCCTGTGCTCAGGGAAAACTGCCGTTTTGCAAAAGCCCAATCCATCGCAAGTGTTGCTGGAGAAGTCCTGCAAGTTTCAGCCCTTCTGCACAGACAGGCTGAACTTTGCCTACTCGGCAAATCCTGCCAAGCAGAGGTGTTAAATCACTACCTTAAACCCCATGTCGCAATATTTCCCATCCTTGCTCAATTGCCACCTGACCTCAGGGACTTCTGGAGCCTGCCGATGCCTTGCTCGTCAAATTTCGCTTGCCCCAGAACTTGAATGACACAAGAAGGTCGCCAGCAGTGCTCTCGAGAGACCCATTTCCAAACCATGTTTTGTTAAGGGTAATTAGTCAAGTAGCCATAAGGGATGAGAAAGATAACTGGGAATGCCAGTCCAAGCTGAGAGTGACCACTAGTCAGCATTGCAGCCTTCTGACAGAAAACACATTGTTTTCTGCTATGTGGACAAACAGGTTGGACTAATTACCACATATAATCATTATTATTTATGTTCTACAGACATCAGAGTTTTGTCTTTAAATTAATTTGGGGGGGGGGGGGAATCACAAAGCTGAATAATCCCTTTAATTATACGCTTAAAAATCCTGAATGGAAGAAATTAGGAGACACAAAGGAACAAACATAAACTAATTATTCCTTGTTTTGCAGCTAACGTATTTCTATGGTAACCACTATGGTCTTCGAAGAAATTAAATGATTTTTTAAAATCAGTTCATCAGGAAAGTCACCCAGTAAAGCCACAAAACAAAAATCTTTCAAATAAGTCTAGAGATGAAGGAGAAGAGCATGCATGTTCCCAGCTGTTGATCATTAGAGCTATGAAACTGCATTTTCATTAAAACCACCAAGTAGATTCTCTCTTACATGCTGTTGTGGGGAGCTTGGCGGGTATGTGCGTGGGCACGCAGGCACACATGTATGTGTGTATATAGAAGAGAGGAGAGACAACTTTCACCTCTTCCATATACCATGTGTCAATATGGCAAGGCAAACAGGAGACAAGAATGTATATTTTGTAATAGCTGCGCTTTCTGCTCACACATGCTTTTTTTTTGAGATTGAAGGCTTCCAACCCGATTCTTGAACAACCTCAGTTTTGCTATGAGACTTCAAGTAGGTTGTGAAGTGTTCATTTACATGTGGAGTGTCCCAGCTCTGTCTCTCCAGTACATGGAGAAGCATGTCAGGTAGGCAAAAAAAAGGTGTACAATTTTGGTAGGTCAACAACACATGGAACGTGGCGCAGCGTTCAGTAAAGACCAGGTTTACACATTTTTGCCCTTGAAATGTAGCACATTAATCTAAACCATTCACTTAAAACCTAAACCAGCTTGTCACCAGCTTTATATTATTAAACTTTAGCTCAGGGGGTGCATTGCCAGAGGAGTAATTCAAGCAGAATGGTCCACAAAGCAGGCAGATTCTGGCTCTCTGGGAGGTTCACTTCTTCAGGCTGTGCAGCAAAAAGGCAGTTCATGCAAACTTGCCTTGCTCTTCTTTTGACCACACCACCAAAACCAATGGTTTCCCCCTGTCACATCTGTGGCCACGCTGGCAGCTGCAGATAAAAAAGTTAACTGAGCAGGCTCGGATGAAGGGATCCTCAGGTTACAGTTAAGAGGAAAGCCCCTGCAGTTGAAGCTGTGGAACAAGGTTCAAACTTTTTCACAGAATTAAATTCTTTTTTTCCTCCCTTTGGGCTCCACTTGGCACTTTTACCATCACACTGTTGGATGTCTACCTTCCTTCAGTGCCATGATCAAAACAGGAACTTCACTGCAGAAAACTGTAAATTGAATGCTGTACGTGATCTGCCTCTCTATGCTGGAATGAGTTATCACAAACAGAAAAAATGCCAAGAAACTTCAGTGCCAGCAGGGACTAAAAGGCCACACAGCTCTCTGCTGTATAGCTTTCTACGTAACAGCCATCATCAACTTTACCAGTTCTCTCGGATGGTTTTTGCCACAGCTTTCTAAGGACATAAAGACATGTTGCAATCCAAGGCACCATCCAGCAAGACATTCGTTCCTGCCTTTGGTTAACATAAGACTATTAGTATTCTTAATAATAGCAATAACATCTCCTATTAAGACATCCTGCTAGCTTCAGAGAACAGGTTTCTATTTTCCTCAGGTTCAAATTTTAGAAGGTTCTGGGGACTATATAAACATGTGAGATAGAAACACACAAGAGAACCATATAGATTATTTGCTGAAAGTTTGGGGTGGGTGTTTAGATCCAAATATCCTGCTGCACCGAAGTCATTGCCCTGGACTTTCACAGCTCTGCAGAACAAAGTGCAGCACAAGAATATCAGGGGTCTGGATGGGCTGCTGCCAAAAAGAACTTTCCCATCTACTTTGCCAGGGGACAGCAAACTTGGGACAGAGAGGTTTACTGAGAGCAACGAGCGCTGAGCATCAAATGCTATCAGGACTGGGGAAAGGCAACGAGGATACGTGTACAGCCCTGTCTGGCACCTCACCGCAGGAGTTGAAACTTGCTCCCATTTGTTGCAGGATGCCTCAGCTGTCTGTGCCATGCTAGCTGTGGCCCTGTTCTGCATCTGCTCTGGCAAATCTTCGTGCCCACTGCCTTGTTTAGAAAAAGCTGTAGTGGTGAAATGCTCATTTTGCATTTGTAATAACAGTTTTCTTCAAAAGATAAAGCAGCTTTTCACACACTGAAATATATCTCTAAAGTCAAGCTGGTTCACATCCCATTTTTCTTTTTCGTTAATCCAGCAAAAATAGCAAACACTACATGCCAATTTGCATCACTCTTCTAAACAGACAAAAGAGGTGAAAAATGTTCATGGGATTTTTTTTGGCTCTTGATTCTACAAAGCACTTAAGCAGGAGCTTAATTTACTGCAGGTAAGTAGTATGTGTGACTCCAGTGGGATTATGAATCTGATTAAAGAATAAAAGTGATTGTCTCTATAGACCAATGAGATGATTTATTCCTCCTTGAGTACCAGATGGATCCTTATAGTCTCTTTGATAAACTCATGCAGCACAAAACATTACATAATCCAGCCTATGAAACCACACACACACTCTACTGGAAATCTATATCCAGATATGTATTATCACTATTCAAGTATTTAATTTCTATTACATTTCCTAGTTAAATAAAATCCTTGATTTTTTCAGAACTCTGTATAAAAACCTCATAAAAGCAACCACTCACCTTTTCTGACAAAGTCTTGACAAATTCCAGACAAAACAAAAAACCCCAAAACCCCACTTATCAGGTCAGATCCCTTTAACAGGACAAGTTTTTGAGACCCTGGAAAAATAACTTAAGGCATTTAGAAGAACACAAAACTTTTTTTAGGCCAGCTATAGGATATTGGAGTTGCCTTTCTTGATAGTTGGTGCTTTGGACACATGATTCTTTATCTGCACTTTAGGGACCCTTATTCACTACTCAATCTTAGCGCATCCATCAGAGGTATGATTTAATGGCCTTCACAGCAAACAGTGACCCTACAGGAAGAATAAATGAGTACGTGTTGTTAGCTGAAGGCGAAGGCATGTTTTGCACACATGATGTCACTCTTGCAACTCAGGAAGAACTAATTGCTTGGCTTGTTGTAAAGTCTCATACTCGTTGGGTTCACTTGCAAATTATAGTTGTCTGGAGAGCTACAGTATGTCATCAGCACACAACAATGTTGTCTGAAGCGTAATTAATATCTGTCTTTCTTTTCAAGTTCCTTATTTACCCTCTTTCCCCCATGACAAATATGTTAATGACCTCTCCAAAACCCACAAGTTGTCATTTTCAAAGAGCCCCCGTCTCTCTGCCTTGAGCTGAACAGTTTAGACTAAATCACGGTGAGCCTGTTCTTGCCCCCATTAAAGCTATTGAGGGTTTGGTCAGTGACTTCAGTGTAAGCAAACTCTCACAGGCTGTAATGAGAGCAGGACCACAGACCTATTTTGCTTTGCACCTTCAGCCAGAGGAGGAAGAAAAAAAAAAAAAGGGCAAAAAAACCCACACCAAACAAACAATAGGCAGGGATTGCCTTACAATTTTGCAGAATTTTGAGTTGAATCAGGTGTCCAGAACAACATAAGGATAGTCAAACCATCCAGTCTTATGGGCTGCAAAGTTTGTGCTGGATTGCAGGGTCCTAAAAGGCTACTTATTTTGCCTTTAGTTTTGATTTTGAGAATGAGGTTTATATCTCTGAGGTTATCTTCAGCAATATTATCTCTTTACCTAATTCTCTTTTGAATACTTATCTGCAAAAAGTTAAATACTGCTCTGAGTTTGATATTGTTGCATGTGAAAATAAACATAAAGGTGATGTGTATCAGTCGCAGCAATAACTGTCATGGTAGCCCAGACCATTACCAGGGAACATTTTGATACCAGCTTATGAAGCACCACTCATACAAGGAACTGGATAATTCTGAATGTGGGCCCACTTTTGTATGTGTGTCTTTAAAAATGAGTCAGGTTTACAAATAACAAATGCATTTATGCTAAAAACAGAAATAGGATCTCCTATAATTAATTACCCACATCTATATTCTACTTTCCTTTTTTATTAAAAAAATCCCCCTGATTAAATCATCTGCCATGCGGCAGAAACCTCTGTACAACAACAACAACAAAAAAGTATTATTTCCACTACTACATAGCTGTTACTTTCAGATGTGAATAAAGCATTTCCCTTTCCAAGATTTAAACACATGGCAAGTCCCCATGATGTATTTATCAAGTTTTCACATGTTTCTGTCCTTCCACAATTAGCAAAGTAGATCTTCTGGAATTTTTACCATATTACTAATGTGAATGTACTTGCAGGTAGGAAGCTATGAGATATAAATTTCTTCTTTCACACATAGTGCTGTGAAGTAGAGGTTGACATCCTTCTTTTTTTTTTTTCTTTTTTCTTTTTTTTTTTTTCCAAAATACCTGGCCGTATCCAGATTCCAGCATCAGCTGATACTTAGTGCACCTCTTCTATCAATCTAGAACACCTTGCAGACCCTCTTGGGACCACAACTGCAAGCAGATACTCAGCTATAACTCCAGCACTGCCTCAGTAGCATTACAGCCACAGCAGTAGTGGTGCATTTGAGAGCGAACATGGTGTCTGAGGGACACTGCAAGGTTTGTGTGCTGCTGTGCCCTCAGCTAAGTAGGGGGAAATTTTGCCTTGACTGGAGTGCCTTTTTCCAAACACCTTTTCCCCCCATCAGGAGCATTATACGATCCTATGAGGTTTCCAACGAGAGCACCGAGGCCAGTCTTTCAACAGGGATTTGCAAATCCAGACTATTTTGTAAGTGCAAAAAGCACACAGAGCCCACACCTGCCCCTTACAGTGAAGGCTGATACAGCCTCGGTCCTGCTGACCAGCAGAGGAAGGAAGCTCATGGTCTACAAGCACTAAAGTACGGTAGTCTACAAGCCATCTGCCATTTACCTTTTTAAAATGCTTTTATGTTACATAGGTAGAGCGGCAGAATGGGAGCACAGAATATAAACATTGCTGAATGACAGGAAAAGTCTGTTTCAGCAGGAATGTTTTTTTACTGACCCATATTGATTCTCATTCCACCATGGTTTAGATATGTTTCTTCAGCAATATGTATAATGAAGAATAAATTCATCATTTAATAAAGATAACCCCTCTGCATTTAAAAGCATGTGTAAGTTCCTAAAGTCTCCCAGGCAAGCGGAGTGGATTTTAATGATCTTCTCTTCTAACAATAAATGGACAGCTCTTAGAATAGGGGCTATGATTCAGGGTTCTTGGGTTCTGGTCTTCGTTTTGCAATAGCATCGCTGCCAAGCTACATTTGACACCTCTGTGCCTCAGCTTGCCTAGCTCATAAGTGGGCCCAGCAACACCTCTGTCACATGGCGTTAAAAGGTTTAGTTAATTGCTGCTCATAAATCATATTGACAGCCTTGAAAAAGAGAAGTATATATATATGCAAAGTAGTTTTGATGTTGTAATAGAACTGCATTACTTTCAGATGCAGTGTTTAAAATTAAATTCTTAGGAGATTCATACCTCTTGTATCACTTTGCTACCATTAACATTAAGGATTACTTCCAGAATATTCAAAACCTAGGTACAATATTTATGCAATTCAAGGCTACACTACTTGTGACGCTCATAGGGGAAGATACTGGAATAGGAACAACTTTCTCTACCCGTCTCCCATTGAAGTGGAGTGAGTTTTACATTCATTTCAAGGGCTGTGGGACCCAAATCTAGTCACCATTCCTAATCAGCCTTGAAAAGCAATGCTGCCACTTTATGAGACACAAATCCTACATTTAATAGCTCAGTTACAAACAAATGCTTCACCTCCCTCCTCTTAACTAGTACATTGGGTGGTGGGAGGATTTTAAATTAGGCACCTTCACTTTGTGAAGTGTTTTGAGATCTGCCATGTATATAGTGTTAAGATTGCCATTTTCACTTTGATTCCTTACACATACACACACCTGCCATGAATTACTTGCTATCAACTACAGCTGCTTCGTGGACAAGCAGCAGATAAGGGGCTCAGGAATGAATACTGTACCTTTCATGGTATCACACACACAAATGTAATTTGAAGTAACAGAAATAGGATCAAGCGATGAAGTTTGGATTAGATGAGTAATTCCCTATTTAGATTTTAATATTTTCAAAGCCTCAGTTTTCCTTTTGCCCATTTCCAATCCACGTCCAGAATTCAACAGAATCCAGTAAAGCTGTCTTTATTTGGGCTTTTGTCTCAATTTCATTTCAAAGTTACAGCCAAAGTAGATAATTTCTGTGCCTCTTCCATGTTGCAGTGAAGTGGCACGAAAAGCAATAAAGATTCACAGATGGAGGTGCTTATAGCACCATGACTCCATTCCTACACATCTCTCCCACCGCTCCCGCAGGCTGAACACTCCCTGTGCTCCAGGCAGACAGTGTAGGCGACCACAAGTGGACCTTTGGAGAAGAGAGGACTTGAATCCCTGCTGAGCTGTTCTATCCTGGTATGATTTCTAACCACACAACTACGACAAAATCCCAGACGATGAGACCTTTAGAGACTCATCCTTCACCCCTACCCAGGGCACCAGGGAACGCGAGCTCCTTCCCAGAGCAGCTTACTCAGTCTGTCCAACAACTCATGTCAAACAGGCAGGTGAAAGTTTAGTCTTTTATTTAACAGTGTCAGATCGAACAATTTCTGGTTCTTTTCACAGACTGGGTGTGCTTTGCCTAGAAAACCTGAGGTTTGCTGTGAGGCTTTTTATTCTTAAATCTTATACATGGGAAGATAAATTAAAATTACTAACAAGCTGAAATATTTAGCATGCTTCACACAATGAATCTGATGTCTTGGCGATAGTATGGCAACTTGCCTTTGGTGCTGAATTTCAGCTTAACAGAAAATGTAAGGACATCTTAACATTTTAGTAGCTACCTACCACCATATGAAGAAATTACAAATTATTCTCGTAGCTTGAGTTATTTCTTGCTTGGAATCAAGAGAAGCAGCAGGTATACTAGATTGCCTAAATTGTGACCCAAATCCGAAGCAACCAGGTTTTACAAGAAGGGGCCTGGACACTGAATAGATCCGTCTATGTGCTAGAGAATGTAAATAGGGAGACAGGTAATATAAATAATACATGACTGCAGGATCCGGCCATCATTTGGGGGCAGAACGCTGAAACTGTAATTGCTCTTGCAATGAATAGCTGATGAATGAAAACAATTAGTCATTTTATTTAAGCTGTTGTTAGTTCTGCCAACACAAGTTTACAAAAGTCATTAGTCAGACTGCACACAGAAAGTAAAAAAAAAAAAAGATTCAATTAAAAAAAAATAATCATGAGATTTAAAAAGCCCCAAAAGTGATAAAGATGTTCAGGCTTTCTCTTCCTTTCTGGCTGGGACTTCAGGGCCCTTTTTCCCCCCCAAGGTTTTCTTTGGAGTCCTGAAAACTAGAATTTTTTGTAGGGTTGTTTTTTTTTTTTTAACAGGACAGAAAGCAAGCCAAACCTTGGGACTGCAGGAGCAAGGACTTCATAGATTCTCACAAGACTCGGGATAAAATTTGGAGCATGGGAGCCGTGCAGGAGCAGGCACAGGCCGTCAGGGAGCAAGGCACAGTGTCTGCCATGGCACGGCCTCCGTGGCATGGCCTCCTGTGGCAGCTGCTGCCAGCCACGCCACCCGCCACACTGCAATTCAGCAGCCCGCTGGACATGGAAGGAGGCCAACACAAGCACCGTAGGGGCAGCAGGAGGGGGAGAGGCTGGCTCGGCTCACCCCGCAGCAGGACGGAGGGGCATGGCTGTCCCTGGGCCTCCCCCTCCGCTGGCCCTGCAGGGACAGGTGGCTCCTCAGCAAGAGCCAGCCTCCCAGCGAGTGCCCACAGCCCTGCCAGCCAACCCTGCAGCACCAAAACCAGCAAGAAATACCTTGCTTTTCTGCATTTAACCTTCTCAGGTTTAAAGGCTTTGAGAAACAGGGCCGCCACGAGCCACTGTATTTGCAGTCTTCCTCCCAGCCTGGCCATCAGCCATTTTGCCTTCCTGCTGAGGGGGTGGTGGGCACTGCCCCGGAGGGGAAGGGCGGCCATTTCGCCAGCCTCAGCCCCCGCCAGGCCCTGCGAGATGGCAGTGCCCCCGCCAGAGCCCGCGCAGCTGTGGGCAGCCTGCCCAAGGCAGGTCATGCCTGGTACTCAAGCCCCACCACAAGACTAGTCTGGAGTTGGCAGAGGGCTGCTGCCATGTCATGGCCACAGCTAGTGCGAGGCTTGCCCCAGACCCCATCCAGAGCCTCCTAATCCAAGGCAAAAATATTGACTGCAAAGAGCAAACAGACATTTTTAGCCCCAAATACTCTGTGCCGGAGAAGGCAGAGCAAGGAGTGTGGGGGAACAGGAGAGCCGTGCCTTGGAGCCAGCATGGGTCTTGGCATACCAGCTGCCTCCCCACTGCTGAGGGGCTTTCAGCATTAGGAATGAGAATCAGGTGGAAACTTTGTGCTTTCCAGTACCTTAAAACAAAAAGGGTTAAGACTTTTCCCCTTTCCTGGGGACTTAAAGTAGTGGTTCCGGGTTTGCCTCGCAGCTATTCATGGCATCAAAAGCATGCTCATGAGATCATAACGAGCTGTAGCAATAACACCAGTTGAAGAAGAGCATGTGCTTCTTATTATCACTTCTAAAAAAAGCCATGAATGTACCCACCCAGACATTTTGAAATGCTGAAGTACCACTGACAGAAAGATGGGAAACAAAGCACATGACCAGATTCTGGTGGAGGTTGTAAGGGACCACATCCCAAACATTGTCTGGATACAGGCATGCATTTATTACCCACAAGGAAGGAAAACTGCCTCATAGCATATACTTCTATTATACTAGACAAGATGATCTTGATGTATCTCAAGATGGTCAACTCTCTGATTTATCACCTCTATTGCCCTGGATGCCCCAGGCTCCATTATTTTCACCTCTGTATTTGGTATATTTAGTACTAGAGAGTCATTGTGCTCATATTTTCCTAAAAAATATGGTGTCTTGCTACAAAATACATCAAGACTGAACAGTTACTGACATTCCCAGCAAAACCTGCACAGAACACAGAAGTCTTCTTGCTCCTCTTTAGCAAGGTTGGTGTGCTTCATCAGGGGAGGTACGCAGTGGTTACAGCTGCTGCTAATAATACTGTAGCTTCTCTTTGGCTAAATGGGATGTACATACCTGAAGGAAAACAGCCAAAGCTTTTAGAAACCTCTTCTGTCTTGGCTTATGACACTTATTTGTAAAAAAACTGCCATAGCACGTGGTCACACTCTACGCAAGAAAACACCAAACTCCTGCTCTTTAACACCCACTAAGGAGAAACACCATCACAGACTGAGCCCAGAGGCATAGTCAAAGAGGCATTGCAAAATTGCATAGCGAGTGACATCAACACCTGTGAGCATTACAGCTCTCTATAGCAGATACATGCTTGAATGTGACAGATGCCAGGCAGAAATGGAACTGACTTGTTTAGCAGATTACAAATTGGACTGATAAGAAACAGATACAGGTCAATAATCCGAAAACAAAATGGCCTTTTGAAGGAAAGAATTTAACTCACGTTTAGCTCTGGCTGGCTTAAGTACACAAGTCAGAATTTTATTGCACTTTAAATGCTATTTCATATGAACGACAATATATTGTACAGAACCCAGCAAGGTTCACCAGAGAGCTCAGGAGATGCTGTGCTATTATTAGAAATGAACAAACTCAACTTCCCCTTGCTTTAAAGTGATGTGTTCCAATATCAGTGTTGGAAGAGAAGCTAAGAAATTTAGTTCCTGATTAACTTTGTACAAGAAACATCTAGACTTCACTTTTCCAATGTGTAAAATGGAAGTACTTACATACCTTCACTGCAAAGTACCTAAAAGGCAGTGGGTGTAAAGTGCTGGAATAGACCTTCACATCATGGATGTACAATCAAGGGAAAAAACTCCAAGACTTAGACCAAGGCCTTGTGCACCACCTTGGCACATGGCGAGGATCATATAGTTCATTATAAGAGAGAATACTGGGAACCAGTTGTTCATTCAGCAATTAAAACTGCTGCTGAGGAAGAGGTTATTTCTCCACATCCATTAAGAATTACAGCCTGGGTGCAGTTTGTATTCACTATACTATGAGGCATTCACGATCTCCTTGGCCCACACGCACACATTCTTTTTGTGCTTTCATTCAACGTGCCTCAAACCTTCATAGCCTAGATTATTTTTTTAAGCAAAAGTTACAGTTAAACAGAAATTAGAGTGGAAAGTTTAATGTGTTCAATGGTCATAAAAAGAAGTATTTGATAGAGTCTAAACAGACTAATTAATAGGTAAATGCAATTAATGATCCTTTGCTTCAGCTAGACCACCTCAGATGTCACAACAAGTATCTTCTTTAAAGATGCTTCAGATTGTTCCATCTGCTTTCTAAATGGTATGCCGTGCTCAAGAAAGTCACTTTATAGGTTATTCCCCTGGCTGCGTTTCCATATGCCATATGCTTAGGAGCCTTTCTGCAGTCCTTCTGAGTGAATCCCTGTGAGTCTCTTTCGCCTGCTTGGTTCTCCCGGAAGCAGCGTTGAATCTCCTCAGCAGTGTTTTAATTGGCACTGCGAGAACATGCTGTCATCACTCCCCTTCATTTTCTAATGTATCTTTCCAAAATCATAATGCCTACTTCTCTAATTACTTTATTTGGCAACCTGAAAATAAGGGTAATTATAGTGCTCACTATTAGCTTGTAAGAAGGACAGAGGACCAGATCATTTAGAGGAAGGAAAAAAAAAAAAAAATCAGACCAGTAGGTCCTGATTGTACTCATATGGGAGTCTCCAGAGGAAACGTGTCGTTGCCCATGAAGAATTACTGGCAACTTTGGGAGCAAATTTCCCTTAGACCAATACTGAACCAATACTCCAGCATGACAACAGGGGCACAGTAACTCTGGATATGCTATATTCCCAAACGAGATGCTGAACAAATGTCTTTACCACATGTGGTCATTAAAGATTTGATGTCGAGATGAAAGGTGCTAACCTTGGAAACCTGGCCAGACTCCAACATCGGTAATTACATTCTGCCTCCCTAAGCAGTTCTCTGTGGAGTTTCAGCTGGACCTTTCAGATCTTAAACCGTTATGTAGCCTTGCTGTGAGTGGCTTAAGAAAAAGACTTTGTTTGATCACTGTGACAACTCACTGATATTCTGCATCAACAACTCGTATTATGAAGCCACAATCTTAGAGCAGTAACAAATCATGTCACAGAAAAACTATTCCAGTTACTGTGCGTTGCTGCAGCCCTTTCACACGTGAGTAGCCCTAGGAATGCTGCTGTGGAGATAACTGTTGTGGGATGGATCTTTTGAAAACAAAACAAACAAAAAAAAAGAAAAAAAGAGATTGCCTTTTCACTCACAGTGTCTGCCTTGGAAAAAACACACATGTACAGGCTGGGGTTGCTGTTTTACTGGAATTGTTAAAGTTTGTATTGTGTCATTGTTTCTCATAGAAGCAATCCGGCTTGGATCTGTGAGCTATGGGGAAATTTTGCGGAGTCTTGTAATGCCATTACCAAGCGTAAGCATGGCATTTGTAGCCTGGCCACTGGATGCTACCAGCACATTAAATACTGTAGCACTGAGACCTGCTCTGCAAGCAGAGCATTTAAAATGCCAGACACTCTTCCTTAGGAAGGTTCCCTAGAGGCAGTATCTACATTGCTGGGCAGATGCTCCCTGCAATCCTTGTCCCTGGGTACACACCCTTGCCCCACACCGTTGCTGTTTCAGGAGGAGATCTGCATGCACAGCCCTCCCTGACGCGCACTACTTCCCTTTGCAAGGAAGCCAGGGCATGCCTGGGATGGGAGCAGAGCTGCACGCCAAGAGGTCCCTAGTCGGTACGGGCTGGGGACCAAGGCAGTGGGAAATAGTGAACTGCAGCTGCTGATACCACAGCGGGCAAGCAGAAAGCAGCCCTGAGAATATTTTACGCAAGTTTCCCAAGTGTTAACAAGGTTCTTGTCATTACCATCCTCATTATTACCATTATGCATCTTTTCCTTACAAAAGGGAATCATATTTTAGCTCAAGCAGACACTATTCCTGCGAGTCCCATACTGAACAACATTGGCTCCATGCAAAACCCCGATGCAGGGCTTCACTGAAGTCTGTCACGCGAGCAATTTAAATGCAAGTGACTTCAAGGACTGCAGACTCAGACACAGCATAGGAAATGGTAGTAAAATGTGTTGACCATCTTATGAATATGAAAGTAGAAATAAATCCTTATTTATGTAAAACATCCTGAGCCTACCCGATCTTGTACTGATTGCCATGCTCTCTTAGATATATTCATTTCAGAAGACCTTTGATAATACTGTGCAATAACCAGAGCCAACGATGATCTCCTTTCAGCGTTAAGTTTCTGACACTGTGAAGAGCAGCATAGATAGTCTGCAGAAATTTTCCCAGTGCTCAACATGCAACTTATCAAATTCCCTTCAAGCAGCGTTCATCACACCCATGCAAATAATTTATTCTTCCCCACAGAAGCTTTGTATTTGATCACAATGACAACTTACTGCTGCTGCTCTGTATCAAATTCAGTACCAGCTTCAAACCTCAGAGCAATAGCTAAGTCACATAGAGGAAAGTTATTGAGGTGAACATCCATTCCCACAGTCCTTCCCACAATCACACCTCATGAACTCAGTAAGACTTAGTTATGTCAGCAAGGTCTGCAGAACCAAGACCATGCTTCTGGGGAAAAAAAAAAAAATTAAAAAAATAGTAAAAGTTGTTAATCCTGAAAAGGATTAACACATTGGAAGATAAGCAAATGTCTAGCTTGAGATTATTGTTACAAGAAAGGCACTTTGATTATAAACTACATTTTTATCATTTAGGAGTCACCTGTCCTGCAAATACACATGCACTAATTTGTCTATTAAATCCCTGGAAAATCACAAACAGGTTTTAGAATCTGCTGATTGGTATAAGTAGTCTGTCAGAAAAGATTTAGCAAATAAAAGAAATGCAAAATACTGAAACGTACCTAGAGGACAGTCTCCTGGCTGAGTAGGATTGCAGGCTGAGACCCAAATAGCTGGTAATTTGGGATGGAACGGCTTCTACAAATCAATCAGAACAGAAAGCCAACATCACACAAGCTACGCATTTACCAGGCAGTGTCTGACAGCAAGAAACAAGCTACAGCATAGAAAATTTCTGTGTATTTTAAGCCTCCATCCCAAACTGACTCCTCATACAATTCATCTGCAGGCTGTAATTTACTAAACCCATCTGTTGTTCCTGCAGCTTGCTTTCTGGAAATGCTGCATTTCAAGGGTCTGCTTGTTAGAGAAGGTCAAAGAGTAAAGCAGGCCCTTTCATTTTAAGTGACTTGAAAGAAAAGGAAAGGAAATTTATATTTAGAAATAGCAATGATTAACTAGGGGAAATATATTAAAGTATTAAAATAAACGGCATAGAATAGCTCTTACTTCCAATTAGGTTGACTTTACTTCAAGAAAAATATTTATATACAAATATAAAAAGCTGGGGAATGCTAACCTACACTAAGATGAAAGCATCACATAACATAATTCATGTTTAGCCATTAAAACAGACTATCACATTTTTAAGTACTTTTTCTTCTTGTCCTTATAAAGTCTCTGCTTCTGTACTTTCTTCTCTAGTCTCCAAAACTCTTGGCCACTTCTGTTTATCTGTTACCAAGCTACCTATTGCAACTGTACACCTTCCACATCGCCATAGCCTTCAGAAACACATCATCTGCTACTACTGCATTGTTCCTGGATCCACACACATCATGAGCAGACAACTAACAGATTCACCACAGAATTAGGGACACAAACTCCCATACACATCAGTCCAAAACTGAGGGTCTCAACAGCTGAAGCCTGGACCAGGATCCATCAAAATGTATCCTGGGCTCCTGGCTGTATTCAGGGCTTCTGTTATCAGCCCACTTGTTGGACAAGATAAGGAACACCAAAGCCACATTAAAAAAAAAAAAAAACAAAAAACCAAAAAAAAACCACAAAAGAGAGTTGCGTGTAACTCCTGAGCATACCCCAAGATCAGCAAAGTGCTGGGGGCACAGCACAGAGCCACACAAGGCAGCTTAAGCCAGCCCTGAAACCCAAAGGTATGCCTACAGCCCCTGCAGACAGACACAGGCTTGTTGTAAATGAGCAAGCTCACATAACACCAGTGTTGCAGCCATCGTCAGGAGAAAGGAGGGAGGAGGGAGCTGTGAGACCTCCACCTAAATACTGAGCAGCTGGTGCTGTGGTTGCCCAGGTGTTCGCTTCCAGCTAACTAGTTAAAGGTGCATCACAACCAGCTACAGTCCCGCTTCAGGGCTGTGGTATAGAGCATGGTCAAAGCCTTGAAGGGGGCAATAACTGACAACACACAAAGCAATTACTGAGGGAAAACACAATTAATATAACTGAACTGAACGAGATTGGAATCGCCATCTGTATGAGTGCAAAAATCTCCCAGGACCCTTACGGCATAAGTAGTCAGGCTTTCAGTCTGAAAAAACTTCCTAAGTTTGAGTGTACTAACATCATGCAAGAACACCAGTTCAGTCCTGACTCACAAGAACCTGTGTCACCTACTGAGTCACCAAAACCATCCCTTGCAGCGTGGGTTTCCTTGGAGTCCCCTTTGTAAGCCCTGCTTAAGCCTGACGCTGTTTTGCCTGTAAGATTTAAAATGATGGGAGTCAAAAGTCACGTGATGCAATGAGCTGCGTAGTCTGTTTGTTTTCTTAGGGGCTCTCCCTCCCTTCCCCCCTACTGCAACCCTACCAAAGGCCCTTTGTCTAAGGAGCATAACAGAGTGTTTGCATTTACTTATGGAAGAGCTGCTCCAGCAACTCCTCTCGAGCCTCTGAAGTCAGCTCCAGTACAGTTATTTGGCCTAAGTTCATCTAAACTAAATGGGCTGACTTGGTTCAAGTATATTGCACAACCAAATGATAAAAATGGGGGGAAGGCAGGAGGGGGGGTGACTAGTGATGACACATGTATTTAACACTGCATGTCTCCTCTTTCCAGATTAGGAGGAGCTGGCAAGCTTCAGTCTGTACACATGCCAACAGCGGATGTCGGCACATATACAACACTTTTCAGAACAACATACTGTTGAAACATGTAGTTCAACTCAAAGGCACCCCTTCTGTTCAGCAAGCCCCAAACAACTCTGAGAATTGTCTGGCTTAATATGGTAGGATTTGTAGCACAGCTTTTAATGCTGCTTTAATCTGGTTTCTTTGTAGCCACTTCAGAAGTGCAAGGAAGTAGGTAGGAGCAACCATTCTGTTCTTCGCACAAGGTCCCCCACATCCATTTGAGCTAGGGGAAGTGATGAAACTGTTGGCAAGAGGGAAATGGCAAGGATAAAGGGGGTGGCATAAACGATGCAGGAATACAAGCCTCCCTTCCGCTTTTACCTTTCCTCACTTTTCTTTCATTTTTCACTCTGAAGTACAAAGAAGTATGATGCTGACAAGCTCACCCTGGCTTGTCAGTGTGTCTCAAGAAAGTCATCAGTAAAGATCTGAAAGAAACAATATCTGCAAAATAAATAAAAATCTATTCCAAGCAGTAAATTGAAGTGTTCTGCATTCATTAGCAGAAAGCTCTGCCTTGCTGAATTCAGATTTGTAAGTATGTTCGGTTCTTTCCTCCTTTTCCTTTCAATAATTGTGGTGTGAACATTTATAAATTCAGCATTCCCCTCCTAGTCCCATGTTCTTTTCCCTGCTTCATTTTTCCCCTTAACTCTTCAGTTATTTTTCTTCTTTCTCACAGCAGGCAACAATATTAAACTAAAAAAAAAGTTCAGAAGAAAAAAAAACCAACTAGTAAGTGCAGAGAAAGACACCCTTTGCCATGGGTCTGGGGTGATGCTGTGTGTATCAGAAGCGGTCAGTATGCCCCACATGATATGGGTGGCTTTTAGACACTGGAATAATTTTCCTTTGGCCACCTTATTCTACCACCATTATCTTGACAATTCCCTTTTAGTCTCACTTCTCACCAGCTGTTTCCATTTCTTTCCCCCTTTCTCTCTGCACAGCTCTGGCACTGGGAAGGAGGTGATCAGGCTGCAGAGACTCAGGGAGGGCTTCCTGCCATGGGCCTCAAATGCATGTTCGTGTAAGGCAAGAGACTGCTGCAGCCTCCGGCTCTGCTCTGCAGAAGTCTGATGGGCTAATGTGGGCATCACAGAAAGAGCTGCAGCCAAGGTTGTCACAATAATCCTAAACTCTTTTCCCCAGCAGCACCAGCCGCACAGATACCTCTCAGCAAAGCAGCCTCTAGTTTGAGTCTGGGTCCTTTCACTGCCCTCTTGAGCATCCAGAGACAGCAGCTCTCCATTCAGATGTCCCAGGTCGCGGCAACTAAAACCAGGTTCAGCCTGTCACTCAGTTCAGCAGCTCATTGCTGCCATCCAGCCCTGTTATCAGCATGATACTCATTCAGATCTATCTAACCCAGTTTTTTTGAAATTATTTTTGTTAGTCCGGTTTTAACAATCAGGCTGTCTTTCAGAAACTGGCTCATTCGGACAGAACCAGGCTGGGAGTGCCTACGTGTGGAATTATGCTGCCCTGTCTGATGGAGTGCAGTCACATTCGGTGCAAGATGTGCAAGAAGGGAAGAAGTAGTTGGAAGCTGGTTCTGGGTAACAACCTCTTAACCAGGCTCAGCTGCAGCCTGGATAGCATGTCTGAGCAGGGCCTGAGCTAAAAGAACAATATTTGGATTTCTCCTGTACTTTGTTCCATCCAATGTACAAACACGAATTCCAGCACAAAGTGTACTTTATATGAATTGTACAAAATGTACAGCAAGGGGCTACTTCTATTGGCTTGTAAGGATTTTGTTACAATGGAAAGCACGCTGTCAAAGAAAAAAGGTACCCAGCACTTTTGTTTGGTAAAAATAAAGTTTTATGGACCCGAAAATCAACATCGTTTTCCCTGTGGTTTATGGAAAAACGGTTGTGGAAGCAATGAGTGTGATTCTGCAAATCCGTCTTCATAGGTCCTTTTAATTTAGAGGCATGACTCATCAGAGCAGGGACTACTTGGATGATTGTATGACCACAGGATGCAGCCCTGGAAAAGTGTTTTTGTAAACAAATAAACATGCTCCTTCCTGTTTGAAACTCAGATCTTTCAGCATTGGGCAAGCGCCTGAGAACCTGACAGTGAAAGTAATAAGAAATATTAAACACAATGCCAGTTTCTTGGTCCAGTTCCAACAGCAAGAGGTGAACAAAACACATCGACTGAAAAATAGGTATCTTTTAAAGTCCTTTAGTAATCTGAACTGTTACTTGTATCAGGAACAAAGAAAAGACTTAAGTGAAAATGGCCTGAAGAGACGGTCTTACAACTTGACAAAAATTGAAGGAGAGGGTATCTTCCAAACAAAGGATAAACCAAAAACTGCTCTGGGAGATTTTGCGATGGCTTGTGCCGTATGTGCAGGGAGTTATCCAAAGAGCCCAGTCTCCTCCAAAATGGATTTCACACTCTAGCTCCTGACATCTGATAAAGGCTTTCGAGAGAGATTATCCTCTTTTCCTGGAAAAAGCAGGATGTTGGCCCCAGTCAGCAGACTGCAGTGCCTTCGCTACTTGCTTCCCAAGGGGGAAAAAGGGAGTCTCCAGTCCTAACAGCTGGAAACATTTCCAGAAAAGCATGTAGACATTCAAAAGCAACCTAAATATTGCAACGTCAGGGAGTCAATTTTCTGTTGGTATTTTAAAAGCAATCTTTTGGCAGCTGCCAGTGAATCCTTTAAGTACATTTAGATCAATGCACGAAGTCAAATAAACACTTAAAATGGTGCAAGATTAAGATGGGCAGAGTGAATCGAGTAGGGAAATGGCTGAGTGACTGCTTGACCCTTTTTTCTGTCGCAGACCAACAAAACTGGAGCATGCTCCACACCAACGCAAAATGCTGCTCTACCCGGGCGCACGTGAGTGAAGGAAAGGCAAGGTAGAAAGAAGACATGAGATTTTGCCCTTGCCTTAGCTGGGTCGAGATGTTTCAGTTGCAAACGATAAATATATTTTACCTATTAGAGCTTGTCTAGACTAAGGAAATGTTCCTGCTATGACTATGCTGAGGTAATTACACCAGTGTAAACCCCTTTGGGCAAAACAGAGCTTTCAGTGGCCTGATTTACTCTGGTCACTTGCCAGGATTAGTTCAGCTGGTACCAGCCTATCCTCCAGGAGCTCCTGCTCCCAGCTGGAACCCTGCACTGGAGTGTTCATCCGTCTCATCCCAAACATCGGCGCTGCCAATCTATCAATCAAACCATCATTATGGGACGATCATGCAAATGTTTTTCTCCAAAGAACAGTAAATATTTAAAGGGTTCCTCTGTTAGTAGAAAATCGGTTAATTGGCTACAAAAACCCATGCTATAATAAATCTGTTTTTAAATTGAAGCATACTTTGATTTGTGTATGGCTATCAGGGAAACATATTTGCTGCAAATACAATGAAATAGGAAGGCAGATGTACAGTGTTCAACATTCCAGGGATAGACGTGTCTCATACCCACATAAAATGAACTTGTACGAGAGGATGAAATGTGTCCAAAGAGAGTAAAATGGGATCTACTTCAAACTGATTCTATTAAATGAACAAAAAAAATGAGAAAACCAAATAAATTAAATAAATCCAAGTGCTTCACTCTGAAGCCCCGTTCAAAGAACAGAAGGTGAAACCCTAGCCTAAGAGAAGTTAGTGGCAACATTTACACTGACATTAAAAGAGAGGCTTCACTTAATGCGTGTTGGGAAGCCACATAATGCACGGTGCGTAGCGCGGTGCAAAAACATGTGCTGAGTTTCACACACAGCATTCAGAGAACACACTGATAAATGCAGGGTGAGGAACAGACGGACTGACAGACAGACAGACTTGGTTATAATTTAATCTGGAGTACTCTTACCTGCAGGTGTTACAGTTAAAATGGTCTAAAAATTTATTATACAACTTTAATTCTAAACAGTTACTGGAAGAACAGTTAGAAACTCTAACTGTTTAGTGAAACAAACGTGCTCCTTTAACAGTCTCCTTATTTTAAAAACAAAAAATTAAAAAAAGGAGGGGGAAAAAAAGTATGTTTGAAGCACAAAGATGACATCAGAAAAGTTCCTCAATTCACAGATGGCTGCACCTTTCAAAAAAAATTAAAATAGGAACCCTAGATTGATTTAATCACCCATACAAGCGAAAAAACGTAATGAAGATATTTAGTGCCAAATTGGTTTCTTGGGACCTTTTCCATGTAAATAATACAAATCAAACCTTGAAGTTCAGTGCAGATAGGATCTGACAAGTAAGCCAGGCTTTTTGTTTTACTTTGATCAAGCTCCAGAAATATTTTATCCAAGGTAAAGTTGTTTTTAAGTGTTTTCCATTTCAGTTTTTAATTTTGGATATTCACCATATAGGAAACTTGCTTATAATGCTTAAAACATGAGTCTGGCTGAACTGACTCACAGCACCAAACATAAAGATTTCCTTATATTTGCTCCTAAGAGTGAAAACATAAAGAGCTCCCAATGTGACATGGGATCAATTTCAACTCACTCTTTTATTTTTAATGGTACAGTGAGCATGGGCAACCCGAGTTGAATATTTCTAAACATCAAGTCAAGCCAACTTCAATGTTTTTAGCACTGTCCCACTTCTCATAGGTGTGTTGGTGAATAATATTTTTGAAAATAATCAGATAGATAGGCCTTTGTTTTCTAAGCGATTCCCCAAATTCCCCACATGCTGCCATTCCCTCAGGATGCCATCTGGGAGCAACAGTGCCTTCTCTTGGAAGAAAATCTCCACGTTAGGCTTATTCTGATTCTTTAGTATTTTACTTTTAACGATTCTGTTTGTTAAAAACAAAAATTAAAAAAAAAAATTTAAAATTTTTTTTACTCCATTCTAAAACGAGGATGAAGATTCTGCAGTCCAGAAAACTATGTATATATAAAAAAGTGATCTTGTTCAAAAATTTCAGCATTGTGTACCTGAAAAAGGATTTAGGCACCTTGCTGTAGGCATCCAGCTTTCAGAAATCCAGCTCCTGCGAATAATGTAAAATCCTCTGGATTCTCTTACTCTCACAAATTGCTATGTTGTATATTTAGAATTAACAGGGGCCCTTTTCTCTTTTCACTCAAATATATGGTGTAAGGTTAATGAAAATAAGATGGAATTTTTATTTTGGGTCTTAAATATAATATTATTAAATGTGCCCACCAGAAATGTAGGATAAAATATTTGTTCTGCTTGAAGATTATGTGATATTTGTATTCTAAGCCTCACCACAGTGGGTTTCTTTAAATAGAAGCTATACTTTACTCCTAAATTGCTTAAGGCAAAGGAAGCAGAGATGATGTTTTTATGAATGTTTAAATGCAAATGGAACTGAGAGTGAATGCTATGCTAGCTAACATCAAAGGCTCACCAAAGTCTCTGCATTAATGAGGCTCTTTGTTTCCTGGATCACAGATTACAACAGGTTTCCAACTCATTGCCAAGGCTTTATCTCCATTTGGGAGGGCTGTAAATCTCAGACGATTTTTTTCACATGCAAAACAAGAGGATCATCTGAAAGAGGGGAAAAAAATCTTAAAGTAGCAAATATTTCATTCAAATTATTATTACTCAAAGTGGCTGCAGCTTATTTTATTTTTGCGATGTTTAAAAGAATGGAAATTTGCAATCGGAGTTTCCTATGGGGTAGCCCGCTCATTCATCTGGATGGGAGAGCTGAGCAGGGGAAATAGCCACCGGCACCCTTTCCCTCGCCCACCGCCCTCAGCCCCGCACACCCTGCGCCCCCGAAATCAGAACAATAATTCTATGTCATGCAAAATCAGCAATTAGCAGAAAGACGGATTTTGCTTCATTTAAATATATTCAGTACTTTTTCAAAGTGGCTCCAACGAGTTCTTCTCCTCCCCAAAAAGTAATGAGATTATATCCCTAGTAATAATACCCTCATTAACAAGAAAAATAGGGACCGAGATTTTTAGCTTCCTATTCAAGGGCTGAATGTGACAATATGTAGTATATTGGGTCATAAAAAACAATTTACATGGCGTCATTACAGTCTGTAGAAAAGTCTCCAGGACCCAGGGCTATCTTATGCAATCTTAATTAAGGAAAATAAATATCGGTGTGTTGTTTTAAGCTACCGGAGACATGCACAGGACCTGTCGTATGTGATCAGAAGAGATGGGGAGTTTCCTTTTCCATGGGAACTGCTTAAAAAAAAAAAAACAACCCACACTCCGACGCCGACACAGAAGTGTCTAGTGTCTTCGAAATTGGCTGCGAAGATGGTAATTTCGTGTTTCCTGACCCTCGGGGCCGGTGAGGAAAACTAATAATTTTCTGCGATCCGACGTCACGTCTGCGCGTCCGGAGGGGCCGGGGCTGAGCGCGCGGGGTGCGGGGTGCGGGGTGCGGGGTGAGGGGAGCGGGGTGAGGGGAGCGGGGTGCGGGGGCTCCGCTCGGCACCCGGGGCACCCGCAGCCGGGGGGCGCAACCGCCCGGGGCGCACACGGGTGTGCTGCTGTGTGCCCCGGGGTGCGCACACGCGTGTGCTGCTGTGTGCTGCTGTGCGCGCACACGTGTGTGCTGCTGTGAGCCGCTAGGGGCACGCACACACGTGCTGGTGTGTGTCTGCGCGCACACGTGCATGTGCTGGTGCGTTTCGGTGCGCGCACGGACCGTATGTGCTGATGATGTATCTGTGTGCACACACGTGTATGCACTGATGTGTCCTTGTGCACGCATGCATGTGTTGATGTGTGTCTGCATGCACACATACGTGTGCCGGTATGTGTGTCTGCATGCACATATGCACATCCTGATGTGTGTCTGTCTGTGCACACGTAAATGTGTTGATGTATCTGTGTGCACACGCATGCACTGATGTGTGTTGGTGTGCACACATGCATGTGCTGATGTGTGCCTGCATGCACATGTACACATCCTGATGTGTGCCTCTGTGCACATGTACACATGCTGATGTGTCTCAGCATTTGCAAACATATATGTGTTGATGGGCCTTTGTGTGTGCACACACACGTGATGATGTATCTCAGTGTGTGCACACATATATGTGCTGATGTGTGCCTGCAGCTCTGTGTCCAGACTTCAGTCCTCTGCAGGGCTCATGTGTACCAGATGTGTAGCTGTGTGCTGATGTGTGTGCACAACTGTCTGTGTAGCTAGATGTACAACAGACACACGTAGGGATGTGCATGGGGCTTCGCAGATGTAGATGGGTGCTGATGCACATACAGGTGTGTGCACACAGAGCTATATGTGGACATGTGGGAAGATGCATGCATGCAGCCCTGTGTGTGCAAATGAGCACCTACAGACATGCAAGTGCAGATGTGGGCTTGTGGATGTGTGTGCAGCTGAGTATGTGCACAAATGTGTGCGCACAGGTGTGTGCAGATAGGCGTGCACACAGGTGTGTGTGCACAGCTGAGTGTGCTCACAGCTGCGTGGTGTGCAGCTGAGTGTGCACACAGGTGTGTGCATGCACGCGCAGGTGTGTGCATGCACAGATGTGCATGTACATATCTGGGCACAGGTGTGTGAGCGCATGCAGGTGTGTGCACGCGTGGGCACAGGTGTGGCCACAGCTGCGCAGGCAGAGACGCGTGTGCATACACGTATGTGTGCAGATGTGCGCGCACAGCCGGGGGGCTGCACCGACACACTCCCCCCTCCTGCCCCAGCTGCCCACCCTCGGGCCACCAACCGCCGGGAAGGAGTCCCCCCCCTACAGCGCGGCGGCAGAGGGGGGACGGGGACCGTGGCGTGCTGGCGGTGCTTTTAAGGCCGGCACTTGGCGGCGGAGTGCGTGTGCCCTGTGTGTGTGTGTGCGCGCGCGCGCGTGTGCATGTGCGTGTTCTCTGTGTGCGTGTATGTGCGTGTGTGTGTGTGCATGTGCGTGTGCGCCCGCCCCCGGCCCCTCCCCGCAGCTGCCAATCACCCGGCGGCGCTTTGATGTCGGCAGCCCTTGGCCGCCGCGCCGCCGCGCTCGCACACAGGCACCGGGCGCTTCGTGCCTTTGGCTGCCGCCGGCGCCCGCTGCTCCCAGGGAAACTTTCCGGGGCTCGGAGCGGGGCGGGGGGGGGCGGCGGCGGCGGCCCGGGGGGGCCCGTGGAGCCCGGCATCCCGCGACTGCCCGCCCGCAGCCTGCCGAGCCCCCCGCGAGCCACCGGGAGGGAGGGAGGGAGGGAGGGGAGGGGGGGGGGACGTTTAAGAAGGAAAAACATTTTTTTTTTTTTTTTAAGGAAGGATTTAAAAGGAATTTGGAAAAGGGGAGACAGAATTACGGGAAAAAGTTTAAAAGTTAAAAAGTAAAGGAGCAAAAAAAACTTCGCAAAGAAAAATTTCAAGAGGCAGCAAATTTATTTTTTTCAAGAGGAAAAAAAAATTGAGGGAGAAAAAATATATATATAATTGCGAAGGGCTTGATCCGGGCGGCGGAGAACAATACTCGCCGGGAAAGTTGCTGCGCGGCTCGGGAGGGAGCGGCGGGAGGAAAATGCCGCAGCTGGGCAGCGGCGGCGGGGACGACCTGGGGGCCACGGACGAGATGCTGGCCTTCAAGGACGAGGGCGAGCAGGAGGAGAAGATCCCCGAGAACGCCTTCACGGAGCGCGACCTGGCCGACCTCAAGTCCTCGCTGGTGAACGAGTCGGAGGGAAGCGGCAGCCCGGCCGCCGCCGCCGCCGATGCCGAGGTGAGCCCGGCCGCCCCGGCCGCCCCCGCCGCCCCCACGCCCCCCCCGCGCCCCCCGCCCCGCCACCCCGCGCTGCCCGTCTCTCTCCCCCCGTGCAGGCCATCCGGCGGGCGCAGGATCCGCAGCGGGTGTATCAGGAGAAGCTCCCGGACCACATGGATGATGGTTAGTCGCTCTGTGTGTGTGTGTGTCCCGTCCCCTGCCCCTCATCCCCGGTGCCTGCTGGCCTGCCCCGGCCAAGCGGTGAGTGTCCCCGGGGTGAGTGAACCCCCCTGCCCCCCCCCTTCCCCCCCGCAGGGAGGGATGCCGGCCTGGCTGCCACAGCAGCCCTCCCGGGAAGGCTGCCGATGCCGGCAGCCGAGCTTCCCAGTGCCCCCCTGCCGTGAAGACCCCGCACCGCCCAGCACCCTCTCTGAGGAGCATGGGGCAAAGAGACTCCCGAAACACCCAGCAGCCTCTTCGGGCCCCCCGACAGGCAGAGGAATCACCTGTCGTAGGGCAACTCTTGATGGGGAACTTTTGATTTTAGCAGGTATGAAGCATCAGGACCCAGGGATGTATAAAGGATCTGCGTATTCTGGCTACCCTTTCCTAATGCTCTCAGATCCTTATCTGCCAAATGGATCTATGTCACCTCTGGTGAGTTCACCCCCTCCTTACTGAGAAGTTTCATGGCCTTTCTCACTGCTAAAGTATGTTGCAGTTATCGTGCAGGCACCTACACGTGCTTTTTTCCCCTGACAAATTGCAGCCTGGATTCTAAAATGCCCGGGCACTCTTCTGTCCAAGCCAAGGGAGGAGTGGGAAGGGAGAAAGATGCTCGGCACCAGTGCCTGCTTCGCTCCCAGTTTGCTGGAGGAGTGCCTTTCCAGTCTCCCCATCCTCTAGGTTCGCCTTCACTCCTCCAGCAACCAAATCCTAACGCTTCCTGTAAGAATGCCCCTTCCTTTTTCTGGGTCACGGGCTTTGGAGGGGAGCAGCTTCTGGTGTTTGCGTTCAGGGACGTGTCCTGCAGCTTAACTTCAGTTCGGCGTTAATCTGCTTGTAAAATGGCCTGCCTTCGGTTAGGGCTGTGTTGGGGATGATGGCCCAGAAAGTGGATGTTGTGCTTCTGAAATGGAAATAGAGGTTTTCAGGAAAAGGCTTAATGCTGCTGGATGACTATTCCCATTTTCTTTCTGTAAAGTTTTCCCCTCTCAGGTCAAATCAGCTTTAGTAATTGTGTATATTCTAATGCTTATAAGTTTTACTATCTGAACAATTAAACTAAAGGCTTCTCTACTAAAGCCATCTTTTCCCATTACCATCTCTATCAGAACTTCAGAAAATAATGTGATGACATTGCAGCAGACAGACAGTGCTCATATCGCTCCTGGGGAGCCGGCATTGCTGCATTCATTTCAAATGTTGTTCTGCATTTGCAGTCCGTGAATGAGAACAAGAACATAATTTTGTTTATCTCAGTTTAAACTTTTAGCCTTTAAAGGGATAAGGTTTAAAAGAATATATCATACTGTCCTTAATTTCAGTCATTTGTTCACTGGAGGGGTAGGATGTTAAGCTGGTGTTGTGAAAAATCGATGGATTGTGGGATATCGAACTCAAAGTGTGATGAAATATTGTCCATGGGAATCGGTGTCGTACCCTCCTGCCCGATGCCGCTGGCCTGGGCGGCAGGAGGAGGCAGGTCCCTCCGTGAGCCTGCCCGTACCCCGGCACAGCCCTTCTCGGAGGAGCTGATTTCCCCGGCTGCAGACTCTTGTAACTTTGCTGAAGTCAGTTTGCAGATACTGAGGATCTGTCCCTACATTTTGAAGTCTTCCTTCAGTTTACAGCAAGAAAAGATGCGCTTGCAAGGCAGGGCCAGTGTATGTTGTTGTAACCCAAACACGCATTCCTTCTGTTTCTTCACACCTTGCCTCCCTTTGTCCAGGTACCAGGTATCCCCCTCGCCCTCCTAAAATACTAAGCTATTCTCTTCCTTATAAATTTTAAATCGTATTAAATTTGTCTCTGTTTAAACGCATTTAGGTTGCTCCCTGGTATAGAATCTGTCTAAGTTCAGACTTCCGTTAGCCCAGCAACTATTTGTTGTAGTAGAAGTATTTCTTTTAATCTTAAACCCTTATTAGATGGGCAGCAAAGTGCAATGGTCTATTAATTAGCAATTAAGCTAAAAAGTAGATGGTGGTTTGTGAATCACCTTTCCCCTTGATAATGTAATAAAAACCAAGTGATTACTGTTGGAGCAACAGACAGGAGTAAACAGACTGTGCAGAACTCAAAGGGGAGAAAACTTAAGTAGCAGGGAAGGAACGATCCCAGCCTCTTGACAGCCACAGAGATCATCCGCTGCCTCAACCAGCTTTACTTAGGCCTGTTCAGATCCTGTGGTGGTTTATGTTGCGTGACTTAAAAAGCTGATTTGATGCTTTCAGCTAAAAAAATTCTTGCTGAACAGACTTCAGCAGATAAACGCTGGCCTTTTGGCTTTTCAAGTTGGTACCATAGCTGTTCCAATATATGGTTCTGGGCAATTTTGTCTTGTATTTATATTGACTATGCAAAGGTTATCACAGTCAATTATGTATTGCTCTCATATAGATTTATTGCTATTGTGTATGTTACATAAAGTGCGGGCTATAATCTGGTGGCTGCTTCCAATAACTGAGGTCAGATCTGTGACCGAAGATTGCAGATACTTAACCATCCATAAAAGTGTGTTTAATTAACACTTTAGCACAAGTAGACTTGGAGAGGAGGGTTGTGTGAGTGAATGGGATTGTGTATCACAGTCATGTGTGCACTTGATAGTGGAGATTGTATTTTGGTTAATGAGGCTTCCTGGAAACAGTTGTTTGCAGCTAAGATTAATTTCAGAATCTTAAAAAAAAAAAAACCAACTTAAAAAATTAACCCAGGAGTGCTTTGGCAAGCTCTCAGGGCTTTATATTTACCTGATTGGAAAATAAAATACAGCTGCCTGAGAGCCAAAGGGCAGCCAGCACTTAGGCTGCAGGTTGAACCCCCACCCTGCGACGCTCCGTAAAACCACATTTTTTTTTCTTCTGTGGGCTCCTTCCGAACCCCGGCAGGGTGCTGCGAGCAGTGCTGGAGCCAGCCCGGAGCGCCTGCTTGGGTGGGTGTGTCGTTACCGGTGTGTTGCTTTCCTTTTTCCTTTCTTATTTTCTCAGCAGCATCACTTCTGTTTTGTCTCCCTCAAGGTGGTTGTAGCCCGCTAACTGTTACGCTGCTCACCCCAGCATCCTGCTACGCTCCCCATATCTCCCCACTAAAATTGTCTTTTTTTTTTTTTTTTTTAACCAAAGCACACCCACTTGTGTTATTTACATGCTCTAATGTCGCTCCAGAGCAATGCACTGAACATGTCTGGGTACCTGACATCATCAGCAGCGCCAAGCATAGCTGATGTCCCCCACAAACAGCAGGATGTGGCAAGAGCCCCCCCGCAGCAGACAGATCCTGGGTGTTTGGCTGGGTGGCCCACCTCTGCTGCAGGTGGCAAACACCGCTTTAGGCTAATTCAGCGGGAGTGATGCTGGTTTGAGCATGCACAAGTAGCCTGGACTGGCAGGTGAGCTATCAAAGAGAGAAAGGAGGGCTGGGGGTGGCCGGGGCATGTAGGCAGAGGCTCTCCTGGAGCTGGGGACAAGGCTGAGCCCGGGTGTCTCGCGTTTTGGAAGTGTGCTGTGAACCCCCGTCGGCTGGCCAGGCACACTCTGTCAAGTGTGTTAAGAGCATCTCGGCGCAGACTGTACATGCCTCTGAAATCACGAAGTTTTGCACCAGGAGAGCCGTTTCTCACCCGGCTCTCAGGTGTCACATGCGTGGTGGTTCATGACTGTGCTTTGACTCTCCTGGCTTTTCCCAAGGTGGGGTATTTGGGATTTGCTGGTTAAAAATCAGCAAGAAACTTCCACAGAACAGTAACAAGTTGAGGAACTGTTTTTCTAAATGAAATATAAAATCATAAAACTATATCCTTTTTTAAATAGTACAAATGACTTTAAATCAAATTAAGGTACATCCTTAGTAAGAACATCAGCCTTTTAGGTGGTTACAAACATTAGAGGTCAGACATGGTCAAACATGTTAACACTTTGATCAGATTAAAATATTTTTCTTGCTACAGTTGTATAATTGAGTTTAGACCCGAGGGGGTTTTCTGAACATTGTTATGTCTTGTACCATGTGGTAGTTAAATGGTAGAAGGAGCACTTACAAGTTCCTTTACGTTCCTTTTGTAAATAGGTTTATAAAATAGGGGAATGAGCTGTGCTGTGTGTAAGGCACAAGCTCTCCCCACCCCAGTCGATGTGAGAGCCCCAGGGAGAGCTCTCTGCACCTTCGGCACACCTCTGGTGCGTGTAGTGAGCGTGTGAGCTGTCTGAAGGCAGAATTAGAATGTTCTACGTATAAAGCTGAGGTGCTGGACTTTCTGTCTGTGGGAGAAACAGAGGTTCAAGAGCCTCTATTTCTTTGGAAAACAGACACTACCTCATTTTCTTAATTATTGAGTTGTCTAACCAGAGCTCACATAGGAGCAGGAGGGTGGTGGTACGTTCCCAAGCTCCGCACATTTGAGGTCCCTGAATGAGACAGCAGGGCTAGCAAATAATGCTGGTGTTCAGAGCCTGGTCCCTGTGGTTGGCCAGGCTCCTTGGGCTTGGTTCCTGTTCAGAGAGTTCGAAATATCCCCTTGGGCAGGGCAGGATGAAAGTGCTTTTACTGCTGGCCTGGGGCCACAGGTCCCAAATGTCTAATATGAGGTCAAAAAGCATGGAGCTGAAAGTCTCCTGCTGCCTTTCACCGGACAGAAGCTGAAGCAGCAGCAGCTGAGCCCTGGGACACGGCTACTTCTGCTGCAGCCCCCTTCCCCGAAGGCTGCTCCATCCCTTTGCGGGAGGAGGCTGTTGCCCCCGCAGCAGTTGGTGGAAGGAAATCTGCAGCTCAGCTGCTTCTGTTTAGAGGTCTTTCTGTCCTAGCTTGCACTGTCAGGGCAGTAGTTTAGTGTTGCTTTTTCCTCCGTCGAGTTCTGATCCTGTTGAAACCAGTGGGAAAACTCCCTGGAGTTGCCATGTGATGGGATTTGTTGCTGTGCTGCTGCATCTCCCTCCAGATGTTGTGCGTGGAGGGAGGGCAGCTGCAAGTGAGCAGTGGCTCTGTGCGTTCCCAGCAGTGCCTGCTGCTGTGGGAGAGCAGCATCACCAGCAGCATCCCAGCCAGGTTCCCTGGCAGAAGGGCTTGTGCTATGGGACCTCACCAGGACAGTACTCTGTCCCCATAAATTGTTACGTTCCTGGCAGAAAGCGTTAGGAGTGCGGTGGCTGCTGATGGATGTCCTGGGAGGCAGACAGATGAGTAATTTGTTCCCTCCTGACAAGAGCGAATCCACTTCTTCCAGCTCTTCTACCTGGCTTGAAATAGGATAATGGTGAAAATAATTTTTTATATTAAAACATAATGTTGGATAGGTGGATGTACCAAGGCACAGGGCTTCCGAGGTCATTTATTGCATGTCTGATTCAGCCTTGGTTCCCCCCCAAGGAAAATTCTTGTGTTAATTTCTGAGTTCATATCACACCCTCAATTTTGAAGCAGAACTTCCCTTTGAAATAAATTAGAGAGTTCTGCTTAAGAAGCAGTGACATGATACAGCACTGCCTGTGTGTGGTCTAATATAACCTTATTTTTAAAATTGTTTGGAATGAAAAAAAGAGAAAAATGTCACAGGGAAACAAAAGCAAGTTTTATGTAAATCCATGCATGTGAATGAGTGTGCACGTGATTCAGATGGTCCAACGATATCTACTGTCCCACTGGGATTCCTTTGCAGGCTACCCTGGAACTGGCTTCCCAAGCACGGGATGCTTTGTTGATGGGGAGTTGGTACGAGATATGTATGATAAAGGCACTGTTCCTGCAAGCTTCCAACTGTTGCTGTTTGTGAAAAGTTATTAGCTCAACCAGTTGAGAATTTGGAGAGAAAAGCAAAAACCGAACATCAACCCAAGCTCCCAAAGCTCATCCATGTTAATGATTAATATATTTGGAATTTTAACTCTTGAAGAACAAAGTGATTTGGGGGTGAGCAGCACACGACATGTCCAAGATGAAAGAACAGAGCTAGTCTGGTATCCAAGGCTTTAACTGAGAGGAGCAAGGAGTGGTGAGGAGGCAGCGAGGAGCTCTGCAACACGCTCATGTGTCGCCTCACAGCTTGCAGTCCCTCTCCTGCCATAACTATTACATTCCTGCATTCAGGTGGGAACTCTGACAAATCCGTACAGTCAGGTGTGCTGGCGTTTGCTGTTCCAAGGTACCAAGTAACAACACGTGTTCCTGTGACTAAACAGACATTGCCAGCTCCGTAGGGATGACTCTCTTGCCTGCTCTCGTAGACAATCTGTGAAGAGCCAGATCCTAATCACAGGCTGGATCCCTCGCTATCTGTAGCGTGATCTGCAAGTGAATCAGGTTTTCAGGATACGAGTGGTGTGAGCTGCATGCCTAAGATTGCGATCTGGTCCGGTCTGCGTGTGTCTGTGTATACATGATAGGATGGTCATTGGTAGAGCACAATCAAGTGCTGAGAAACATCAACTGTTTTGAGGAAACATCTACAGCTTGCCATTAATTTCACACCTGTAGTTCTTTGTCAGCCCTTTGGCCAGGAGTGGTTAAGCAAGGCCAGATTTAGTCATCATTCTGTATGGGTTGGCCTTTGATCCCCCTCACTAATTTACCATAGAGAAGGTGAAGGAAGGACCTTGTGCATCTGTGAGCATCCTGTATGCTCACGGGGAGGCTGTGCTGGACAGGGCAGATAAGCATGTGCTGCTGTTCAGTTACTAAAATTTCCTGCACCATGTGTGAGCCACAAATTCCTCAAGAAATCCTCAAGGATTGTCTTCTGCCTGTTGCATTGATGTGAAGAGGGACTAGATGCCAGACATCCCCAGCACTGTCCTCTTGGAGAGGGCATTGCCACTGCGGGAGCTTCTCTCCATCCCACCCCACTGATGGGCTGCCTGCAGCCATCACCTAACGCCTCTCTTCTTGTTTGCTGCTCACTTCCTTGGTTTCCCGTGCCTTTGCCACTCCAGCTCACTGCTCGTGGTGCCAGAAGATGGCTTACATCAGCATCTCTCCCAGCCTGATGTATACATGCTCTTACCTCATCATTTACCAATGGTGGGTGGAGGGCACAGAAATAGGAGGGTAGGTACAAGTTGCTTCCTGAACTCTTTGCAGAGCCACTGCGGCAGGGAAAGCTGCTCAGCCTGACCAAATCCCAGGCTGGTGCCAAGCTGGGATGTGTGAGTTCCCCCCCCCCCCCCCCCCCCCGACTTTTTCATGTGCTATTCTTCCAAATCTCCCTTTAAAAAATAAGCTATAACACGATACTTGCTCATTAGCCTCTGTGTCTGGAGGATGAAACAAAGGTTTGGTAGGAGGACGGGTGACTCAGAGGGTTGGTAACAGGATACAGAGCTGTTCATTTCCTACTTTCCAGTTTTAATCCAGCTGAATCAGTAAAGGCCAAATGCCTGTTCCGTCTGCCAGTTTGTCCAGCAGCCTGTCCGGGAGGGCATGGCTCCCTCCAGCCCCCAGGCAGGGCGAGTGTTTCATGGTGTGAATGATGAGATGTCCTGGGAACCTGCAAAGTCTGTACCAAACCCTCTGTGAATGTCATCTGAGGTCTTCGTTCTCATCGTGGGACTGCCAGTTCAGCACATGCTGCTGGCTCACAAACCCACCTACTTCATTTCTTAAAGGAACAGATTGCAACAATGTACGCCTCTGAGTCTTGATTATGGCAGGATCTTTTTCTTGGTCACCTCCCAATGATCTCGGACAAAGAGCTCTCTCACCTTTACCTCATTACAGAGAATTTATCACTGCTCCATCCTGTGATGCTTTCTCTGAATTTTTTTGTCTTTGGGTCTTTATAGTGACCATTCCCAAAGTTATGAAGGACTATTCCACCACCACTGCCTCTGTGAAGTGGTCAATACTGAGGATGAGGAGGGTTAGTAAAGCCTGACAGAATTAGCAGTACCCATCCAGAGCATCCTGCTGGCTGGAGGTGCTGGGCAAGGGGTCACCAAGGTGGCTTTAAACCACTGCTTCTCTCCCATCCGCTGTGTCTGTGCTAAACCCAGCTCAGCTGCAAAAAGAATCTGGTTCATTGTGTTTCATGGGGTCCCAAAATTAGTATTTTGTTAAACAAAACAATAAACTCAACAATGCTGTGGTAAGTTTTTGAAACCAAAGTAAAGCTGGATACTAGAATCTAGAGCACTTTTCCCCTCCGGTTATAACAACTTTACATTTGATTAAATGATAGGCAAAAAAAAAAAAAAAGTCTCAACAGTATCTCCTTTGTTCCATTGAGAATCTGGAACTATAATATACAAAGTACATGCCTGCCTTGAAGAGCTACACAGTAATCATGGATTGAACAAAAAAAGACTTTTTTTTTTTTTTTTTTTTTAACTGATTCAACTTGTATGCTGTATGTTGAATTTGTTTTCTGCTGTGGTTTGCTCTGAGGAATAGCATACACGAGCATAAACAGAGGTTCTCCTCTGATGAGACATACACAAAAGTAAAATGTGAAAGCCCGAGATCATAAGGCACGCTTGACTTGGCACCAGGGGGATGCAATTATAAACACGCTTGTGGAAGAAGTGCTGGGGAAATACTCTTCCCCAGCACACTGCTCAGAAAGGATCAGAAATGTGGAATTTTTATTCTAACTGTGAGGAGATGGCACTGTGGAGGTTGCTTTCATGTTTAGGAAATAAACCATCGTAAGATCTACCACATGAAAATTTGTTGTTCTTAGCACAGAGAGGCTGATGAGTTGGTTCTCGTTATGTGCCGCAGCCCTGGAGTTACTGGCGCGGGAGCGGAGATAGTGAGGAGGAGCTGTCATCTCCGACAAACCTCGCTTTGTCTGACTTTGCCCTAAAAGAAGAAAGGCCGATTCTAACGTGGGAGACAGTGCACAACCCCTGACACCAGCATACCCGAGGTCGAAATTCGGCCTTTGAGCTTTGGCTTCCTGCTATAACTTACGGAGTGTGGCATTGCCAGCTTTGAAATCCGACCGTCCAAAGGGATGTGCGGATTCAGAAATCCAGGTGACGTTTTGCGGGATCACATCGTGCTGTGCTTAGTATTCCTTTGGGACAGCCAGTGCTGTCACATAGGATAAATTAAAATATGCATAGTAAACGTAAATCCAAAACAGAAGCAATAATATAAAATAAGAATTATTTTTTTTTTAAAAAAAAGACCCAAACCTTTTTGTTTAACTTTCTCTGATACAAAGCAATTTCTCCAGGACTGTACACCATATGAAACACATTATAAATGCTCTTGTAAAATCCACATCATTATACCACATGAAAGGCTGGGTCCTAAAAATAGCCGTTCAGAGAGGATGCAGGCTAGTAGCAATTTCGGTGATCATGAAATAGTTGTGTTGACATCTCTATGCATGCACACCCACAGAAAGCTTTGACTTTTGAATATTCTTAGCAACATTTGTGCTTTATGGAATTTTCCACGTTCTGGTCCCATGAATAGTCCCTTGCACAGTGGTGTTCCTGTCTGATCTTATCCCCATGTTTCTAACCCTGATTTTATTGAGAAAATGGGTAATTATTTTTTTTTAGTTTTATGTGAAACTCTTTCCTTGCTGTCAGTATGACAGCGGTTGACAGTATCAGTTGTAATTTTGCTGTCTTCTATCAACGGGAATATTTTCTTTTTCCTTCAATAGACACACACATCCCTGATATTTTGGAGGGCTAACTGTCAATATGTAAACCTAGAGCATTAGATAACACAAAGAGCTGCCACGTCTACCCAGCCCTTGTATCTGTTGTGGTATTCAAAAGAAAGTACATGAAATCTGCAGTAATTATACAGTAATGTATCCACAACAAAAAATTTTCTTCCTCGTCCCAGCGATCAGAACTTGGCTTTTGTTTTGAAGTACGAAAGGATGCAGCCTCCTGGCTTTGGTGTGTTTGCAGCAAAGCCCTGGCTGGGATAAACTGCCATAGCTCTGGGACAGACAACAGAGTCCTGCCAACTGATATCGCGCGAGATCTTTTTGAAGAGCTCATCAGATTTTATTTTATTGCTGTTGTGTTTCAGTTTTAGCTTGTTATTTGTTTGAAATCATTACTATAGGGATGGTTTTCTAAAAGACGTTTGAATCTTCAGTGCTGATCTCTGCCTGCATTTTTCTAAGTAGAGCTGGTGATGCTGGAGATGTACACCTTCAGACGTGAGGATGGATGTCTGCAGGTTGCGGTTTAAGCCTGTGTGTGGCCCCTCTAAAGCCAGTTGGAAACTGTCTTATTTCCTCAAAATAAGTTTGCTTTGGGAATTGGAGCAAAATCTTTGGAGATAGCGAGTGAAATAATAGGGTGTTGAAGAAAATGACATTGCTTCTTAAATAGCTGGCATGAAAATCATTCAGTCTGAAGTTTCATTCAAATCAGATGTAGCTGTGGTTGTGATGGGGCAGGACACAAACTCTTCAAGCAGTGCAGCTCAGAGTGATTTACTGCCAGACTTACAGTTGCTCTCCGGCTTTAGTTTTAGTGTAAGGGCGGCTCTTGTCCCTTGTCCAGATCTGGCGTCCTTTTGCAATGGAAACAGGCTCTCAAGTGTTCAGATCAATGGGTTGAATTCTTGCAAAGTTGTTGCGACTTTGGAGAATGAAATGCTGTAAAATTACATGAGAGAAGCGTGTTTGCTGTTGCAGATTTAGCTCCCTAAAACAGCTGGACCGGGGAACACGGGAACACCTTGACAATGCGATAATTTTAACTAAACATCATAGAGAAAATGCATTCATTCCTACACGCACTCGGCAGTAATGTAAGGATATATTTCCAACTAAGCGCTAAGAAATTTTGGCTCATGTTAGCATATGTGCTCTGTATAATACAACAGATACTGCTGTTCAGAAAAAGCTAAAAAGTTCTTACTACTTCTGCCTTGAATTTAACATCATGCCTAAGCCCTTTTGTGTTCTCCATAATTAATGTAATGGATAAAACCAGGGTTATATCTGGCAATGTAAGATTTTTACTAATCTGGTGAACTCCGCTTTTCCTGCTAAGAGCAGAATTCAGGTGAAAACACCAAATGTGTGCTGGCTGGGACTTCTGGCAGCACTTGAACACAAGAGCTGTTGTAGAGAAAATTTAAATTCTTCACTCAAGACAACAGAAAATTACTTAGTATGTTAGTGCCAGTTGCTTGGTTACTGGCATTTACTGGAAATAGTATATAACTACATGTGTATATTTAAACTTCGCAAAATACAATGTTTTAGAATTACAATATACTGTTTGTACTGATCTGGTACGTGGATCTGCATATAAATGCATACTGGGGGATGAGGCAGGCTGCAGTGAATCCCTGAAAGATCAGCTCCCATATCCAGAAGCATCACGCTTCATCCAAATTCTCTTCTAAAACCAGTGCCATGGTAAATGTCAGACTCCCGGGCGGGTATGTTGCTGTTTGCCGTGGGTGGGAGCTGCCTCTCTCCTCCCTGCGCCCCGGGAGTTCGTTTGATACAGAGCCGAGCGATCCTCTTACTGGAGAGCACCAGGTGCCGTGGCAGACGCATGTAAATAGCCAACAAAATAGGCATTAGTAGCGCCAGTTGTTTATGTGTTAACACAGGATGTTCTCAAAATCAGGTAAGAAGTGAGGCATGTTACCAAGTTTTATAGCAGAGGAACCGGATAGTCTTGTAACTGCCGTGCAGGGCTGCAGTGGAGGAAGCGTGGTTTTATCCCAGCTTCTGCTCCCAGTCCCCCAGGAGCTTGTTTTTCTGTGACTCAGTTTCCCCCAGGAGCGTTTTGAAGCTTTATCATTTCATGTATAAGCCACGTTTGGAGAGCACTGCAGGGAAAGCCACACTAATACTGGAAAAAAACCCGAAAAATCCAGCACAGGCTGCTGCGAGAGGGGGTGTTTCAGAAACGATCAGAGAAGGACTAGCCAAAAAAAGTAAGCTGTGCTGCTTATTAGACCATTTACTTCAAGATATTAAACAAATTGCAATTTCATAATCTTTTAGCAAAGTGCAGGTGGCCCTAAAACCACAACTCCTTCAAGGCGATTGGCATCCTTTCTCGCTTTAAAAACAAATCGCCTTTTCAGCCCAAATGGTAATTTCATACAGTGGCATTAGTTGGATGGGAACGATGGTCGGACGGTCCAACACGTTGTCTCAAATAGACATGCTGCACCAAACTGCGCTACTACACTGAGGACAAAATGTCATTTCTTATTTACTGACTTGTAATATGCTGATGAGAACAACCTCCACTGTTGCACGGCATAGTTTTTGGACACATGTACCAAACCCCTGGATGCATAATTCAAATTCCTTGTCATGAAGAATGAGTCTATTTATCTTGGAACCTTTTTCACTTAAACAGTAATCTCTAGGAAATCATTTGTTAACAGTAGTTAGCTGCCAGTTTGTCAGTTAATGGCTTGAGGCGAAGTCAAAAGTGAATGAAATCTTTTCCAGGAGATGCTGCTGTCGCATGTGGTGCAGAAAGGTTTATAACAGAAAGCATTAGAGGAGGCGGTCAGATGAGTTCAGTCCAACTTTTAGAAACACAAGGAAACTCGGCATGACAGGGCAGAGACGACCGTTTTGCTAACTCATCCATTTGTAAAATATTAAAGCCATCAATTGTGCCCGTGTCAACTTCTAAGCCTAAATTCTCCTAACTGGAGGCTCCAGGTGTGTGTGTGGATGCCAAAACCACGTGTGGTCACGGTGGCTGGGGCTCTGCCTTGTGCTCTGTGCATCCCTGCATCCCGGGCATCCCTCCATCGCAGGCACCCCGGGCATCTCTGCATCCCGGGCATCTCTGCATTGCAGGCACCCCAGGCATCTCCCCATCCCAGGTGTGGGGGCAGCCGGGCAGGAGAGCCATGGTGCAGCACCCCCAGCTCACCTGGGGTGCTGGGGGGGGGTGTCTGCTGGAGCGGAGACTCCTCCAGCTCTCAGACATTATTGTTTCTCTATAAAAGTCTAGCAGTGAGTTTCAGTTAGGTAATGAGAGTTATCTGATTTCTCTTTAATCTGAGCAGCATCACTACGGTGCGATAACTTCGAATCACTGTTTATCTTGTGCTCAGTGCTGCAGGGAGAAAAGTGGCAAGAATGGGTGAAAATTCATTGGAAAAAGAGCTGAGAAAAGTCATCCTAGTCTACACCAAATCCCTCCTTCTTGCAGCGGGAGCGGGTGAGAAATAACTGCCCCAAGTAGAAACTCTCCTACGAAGCCACAAAATCCAGCTGAAGTAAATACCACTTCCCTGCAGCATTATCTCCCACTCTGTGCTGTCTACCCACAGAGGATGGTAGGGTGTAGGAACTGGCAGGGGATTAATGGCAGCCTGGTTCATAAAAAACTCTGCTGCCAGAAGGACGTGGGACCCAGACAGAAGTAAAGAGGGGCTGGTTCTCTCTGCAGATGCCCCCAAGTGCTATTTGTCTGAGAGCAGATTTTCCCACAGATCTTTGGCCTTCATATTATTTGAAGAACCCCCTCTGCAGCTGCAATCCTTCCCTCCCCCGAGGGAAAAACAGGGTGGTAACTTTGTGAACTGAATGGTGTGGAGGTTTAGGAGTACTGCCATGGGAGGGGAAGATTTGGCTCATTAGCATGGAACATTATGTTGCCAGGAACAGAGTTTTGGGGCAGAACTAATAACATGGAAGCAGATGCAGTCAGCTTTTATTAAACTGGTTTGTAGATGACTTTAAATAGGCAACATCTTGTATCTGGGGCTTTCCTTGCAAAAGGCAGGATGGCAGACCCCAGCAGCAGAGCCTGGCTTAGATGCTGGCTAAGGAGTACAGAGAAGCCAACCAAATCTCTGGATGAAAGGAAAAATTTCTCCCAAATGTATTAAAAAAAAAACCCAACAAACTAACAAAAGATTTTGTGGTTGTGTTATATTCTTTAAATTCCTACAGTCCACACATCTCACTTTGAGCAAGGAACAGCTGTAGACTGGTAGAGTTTATAGTCTGAAGGACCCAACATTATATCATCTCCTTTTTATCATGGTGTATCATCTCTGCTATGCCATGGACTCCTGAATTTCACTCAGTTACCCCAATAGCTGGACACATCATTAAATGCTTGACAGCACATTACAGGTAGGGATGAATAAATTAATCTCCAGGCCAAGTTTGGGAGCTCCCTTCAACTACCCTTTCCATAGCACTGATTAACTCTGTAACGCTTATCTGCATCGGTGATGGTCAGATGCCATTTCCTGACACATGGCATTCCATGGCCACCGGTAATGATGGGTTGAACTCACTCTGTAATTGTCTTACCCGAGTACACAGGTTGGAATGACCATCAGCCAAATACAAATTTCCCACCTCAGCCAGCTACCAGAATCGAGCAAGGCTGTTGATACCTCTGAGAAGTCACCACAAAGACCATCCATCCATCTGCCAGACCCAGCAGTGACTATTGCTGTGCATCCTTACAATGTCTTTCTGGTCCTTCCACCACCTCTGTGCAGCCTGGACTAACCGTCCGGCTTTCATGCGGGTGTTGGGAATGACCAGCCCTGACGGCGCCGCCGAAGCTGCAAATCTCTGTAGAGGTTCACGCTGGATTTCTTGACTTCTCCGTAGATGTCCATTAGCTGCCACCTCCTTCTTCACCAGCTCCAACCACCGTTTCATAGAGCAAAGAGCACTGTCCAGAAATTCTTTCCCTGCTCCATGCATCCAGGAGGACAGCCTGGCGCATGCACCAGGCCTTCAGGGCTGTGCTCCTCGCAGCCTCATCATCCCAGGCTGGCTGAATAAGGCACAAAGAATCCCATTTGAATGCTGTACTCTGTCCTACCTTTGTTGTGCAATACTTTTTTTCTCAGGCAGTTTCTAATCTGGAGATTTTCTGGGATCTCTACATGGCATGAAGGGAAGTCTCCTCATCACCTCAGGTTCTGTCTTTCAGTACCAAGTGTTTAAGACATAATTCTAGGCGTCCGGGGCCTGCTTTCTTTTTGTGTCTCCTTTGCTGTTGCTTTCATTTACTAACATGTTGAACTTCAAAGTCTATTCTTTCTCCTTCCTAATTTTTATGGAAAAAATGGTCTGAACCCCATTTGCATTTCCTCCCTGAGGATACTGGCAATCCTTAATCCTATATATTAAAGAATCTCAGTTTTCTCAGCAGCCTTTTATACTGGGACTACTATTCCAGTCTGTTTTCTCCTTGAAATTCTCTCCTGTGGTTCAAAATTGCTCTTCATGGTGCCCCTGACCACTGTCACTTTCTGTTATGAGCTATTTGCATGGGTGTTTGATCACTTTTAAGTCCTTTCCCCTTCCCATCCTGTCCTTCGCAGGTAATTTGTCAAGGTTTCGTGCTCCCTTCGTGGTGGTAGGTGCCTGTTTGCCCGCGGTGGCTGGTGTGCCGGGCCGTGTGCTGTGCAAGCTGCCGATCTCCAGGGTCCTGCTGCAATAACTATTTTTAGAGCCAAGATACAGCAGGATGAAAGTAAATAGGGTGAATAACTGGATGCTAGTTTATTCAGGGTGATTTTAATTTCACACCGATGGGCTCCATCTTCCAGGTGAGGACATGGCTCCCAGTGACTGCTGTCATTTACCTGCTTGAGAGGCGATTGCTGTCCTTCCCCGGCTGCCATGCCGGGTGGCACTTGGGGAACCCTGCCTGCCTGTCCCTTGTCCCTCTCCCTGCTTCCACCCAGGGACTGCGGTGATTCCCCATTTGTTCCCCAGCTCTCAGGAGCTGTGGGAAGTAGGTAGGATGCTGGCTTGGCTGGCCATGCGGATCCAGGGATTTAGATCACGCAAGCCCAGTGTTCTCTCCTACAAGTCATTCTCAACGATGTACTTGGGTAATTAGCATGTGCATAAACACTTTGTAATCTTGTGATCACGGCTTGCAGATTAGCTCTTTTGCCAGCTTTGCGATTTCTTTGCCAGTTTTAGTTTTAATTGCAAATCCATTACTGCCAGCTCCTTGCATATTGTAGCAATAGGCAAATTAAAACACTTGGACACAGTTGGGCGGGTTTCAGTTAAGAAATTAATTGTTACTGCCAACCAGTGCTTTTTAATGTGAGGGTGGCATTTGAGCTTGTTTTTGAGGGCATAATCTCCAAGACTTTCTTTTTTCCCTTCTCCTCCCCCCCTCCCCAGACTGCGTTGCCCTGTTGAGCAGCTCCACAGATGGCATGAAGCAAATGCTTGCCTCTTTGATCTCCTAGTCAAGAAATTTGGAAGTCATTCTGAATTTATGAGAATCCTGTCTGAAATAAATCTGTCTGTGCGCAGGGCCACACTAAGTCAACCCAGAGCTGCAGGCATGGCTCACCTGAACCTCCTGGGGAAGCGCAGGATTACATCCCACAAGAGCATCGTGTGATGCTGTAGCGATAAAGAGAAACTTCATGCATATTGTTGAACATGAAAAAGTCTAGACAATCTACAATTTACCAGTCGGGGTAATTGGCTAAAGGCTTAATCCACCCTGATAATCCAGTAATGGTATTGTTGGCAGGACATTGATGTGAATATCACTCAGCAGTGCTGGCAGCCGCAGTCTCCTGTGATTGCTGCCATTCCCAGTTCCCTTTCCACAGTCGTTAGGGCTGACAGGAAATTTTCAGAGTTCTGCAAACTTCTTGTATTTGGTATTTTTCAAAAACTGCCCGTGCTCGGTTGATTCAGTTGTAGTTTTACACTCTGTTTGTTGAATAGCTAACATTTTTCACCAGGTCAGAATTTTCACAAAAACATTCATCAAAAACATCTTTTCTTTCCCTGGTGTACTTTTTTTCCCCGATATATTTTTCACATAGCTCTTTCCAGCCTCCCCGATGCTCCTGTTGCACAGCCTCCCATCGCCCTTCAATACAAATACCATCTGGTTTTGCAGTGGACCTGTGCCAACGCTGTAAGCCACCTTGTGTGTCACCTCCAAACCTGGTGGCATTCACGGAGACTTCGGTGGCATCACTCTGCATGAGCCCTCACGTGCCACCAGCGTGGCACAGATGCTGCTGGGGCACTTCTGAGGTCAATGAGCTGAGCAGGGCTTCTGAAACACACTTCCCATTTTGCAGGGATATTTTTAATGCGTGTCCATTTGCCCCGTGGGGACAAAGGAGGGGGAGCTGGGGCTCACAGGGTGAAGCAGCAGCAGGTGCAGGGGAGGACAGAGGGACAAGTGCCCCCTCCAGATGTGAGTCTCCCACCACCGCAGTGTTTCATCCCTGCGTGCTGCCTTCCGTGGCTTGTTGATGTGTTAGAGCATGGCTGGGCTTTGCACACAGGCTGTCTAAATTATTGTCTAATTGTGCATGAAGCCCGTTGATAGAATCACTTTTCCCACTCCTGTTACTTTATTCCCTTCAACTCATTCCCTCCATTTACCGTATTAAAAGGGGTTGTTTTCACCTGGCTTTACAGCTCAAGGGCTCTGCTCTTACAAGCCTGTACAGCACCAAACAGAAATAAATCCTGCCAGGTACTGGACTCTCCAGAACTTTATTTATAATAGCATCATATTTGCTCACTGAGAAGCCACTTGCTTGTTTCTGATTGCTTGCACGTTTAGTCCAGAGACTGAGAGCCAAGTTAGTTTTTCCTTTTTGTGCATCACCACCAAATCATGCCCTGAGTATTGTCTGTACAACTCCCCTGCCTTCGGTGAGGTTGTGGACAGGTAATTGATTGGAGCTCAGCAAACTATTCCTCTCATGACCAAAGCAGAAACACCCTGGGAATTACTTTTCAGCAATGGGATTGACTCTGCACTACCAGCAGAAGTAAAAACCCTATGTATAATAATGTAGATAAACTTATTTTGGTCACTGAAACCAGCTGAGATGGCTGCAAATCCTTCACACCATTTTTAAAGCAGCTTGTAGTGGCTTTTTTGAACATTGTTTGGTGGGTGGTTTTCTTCTGCTGGGAAAACAATGGAAGAAGCACAGTTCCGCTGCAAACAAAACCTGAACATGCTCTAACTCACATGAGAAATATCAAAGAGCGCTTATTCAGTACACATTACCACCCTTCCGTTTTACAGCAAACACCTTGTCACGGCTGAGAGACTTTGGGAAAACTATATATAGTGTATTGGGACGAATGTCACCCTTGTAATTATCCCATAGGTCTGGCTCCACGATGTTGTGGCTAACAAATCCAACTTTAATTGTTCGTGATCTCTATCGGAGCAGACATCGGGTTTGAGTTCAGCCAGTACAGAGTCAGGAGGAATAAACACAAACCTACAGTAAGATCAAAGCAGCAGAGAGGTGCACATGTGCTAATAATAATAGCTTATGAAAGCTCATATTTTCCTTCAACAACATCCTGTCATTTGTGTATTAGCTTTGAAAAGGGTAAAAAAAAAAAAATTTAGTGTAATTTACTTCAGCAAAAAATGAGATAAGACAGATACTTGATTGCACCAGCTCGTGTGTGGTTTGCTGCGAGGGTTGTACATGCACCGCGTCCTCCAGTGCATGTGTGATTTGAGTGTGCAGAGGCTGAGCTGGCTGTGACTGAAGTACCATTGTTATCTGATTTTTATATACAGTCTGTGACAATGTGATGAGAAAGGAGGATGAGGTAAACAGTCTCAAAGTCGGTAACCGCATCCACACCTGGTGCACCTCGATTAAATGTCTGTAAACAGTTTGTATAGAGGGAGGTTACAGCCAGGCTGAGGATGCCTAATGGCTCCTAGCCACCCAGGCAAGCACAGGGAGAGAAACACAGAGTCTGGGGGATGGCGTTTCTGTTAGGGCGGAATCCTCCTGGGGGATTAAAATCAGGATTTCACCGTTCCACGGCTGTAGGTGGCTCCGCAGTCGGCTTTCCGGGCAGTGTGTGGGACGAGCGGAGCATGGCTGGGGTGACCGTACCTGGCGAGGCTCTTCGTGCCAGCTCGGCCATAGCGGCTCAGACAACACTGATTTCCCCTCCACATGATGTGACCTCCTTAGGAAGCACTGGTCAGCCCTCAAAACTGGGCACAGCGCTGACCATTTCCTCTGTCCTCTTACTGCAAATTTTCACTATCAGCTTTTTAATCTAGTGCAGTGGCTTGAACCTCCGGCGCGGTTTTGATTTGCCCGGCACTGGGACGCCCGGCCGGCTGCCGGGATCGGGACCCGAGAAACCGCAGGAGGGGAGACGTGATGGGTGATGCTGGCCACTGGGAAGGAGACGGCATGTGTTTTGAACTTGTCTTTCACGTTGCATGCTGTGGTTGTTGACGTTCAGTTTATGCCTGTAGTTCTCTCTGCAAGCAGGAAAGGGGTTGGGGTTTTGGTGAAGGGGAGGAAGGCTGACAATAAAAGATGACGAAGTGGCCTACTAAATACCGAAGATGGGCTGGCTGAGGAAGGAGAAGGTTGTTTAGGAAGAAAACCGCAGGCAAGAGGACAAACAGGAGCAGGTACAGGCACGGCTGCAGACTTTCTGCTCTCTGCGCAGGCGCTGCGTCTTTAGGTACGGCTGGCTCCCTGGCAAGGTGTGACGATGGCCATAGGGCGATAGTAACAGCGAGCAATCGCTGCGCTGGGAAGGCGTTTTTCAGGGTTGCGAGGCTGAGCTAGAGTCTATCCAAAGTCTGCGGCGGCTGAATCGCAGCATACAGGGACTCGTTAAGAAAGTGGAGCAAATAATAATGATCCATCTGTTTAATGCAGCTGAAAGGCGTACTTCAAAGATAGTGTTATCCTAAAAAAGCCCAAGTATAGAGGGGAATAGGCTTGATCACGGCTTCCAAGTTTTGATGGTGGCGTTGTAAGTAGGTCAGCAAACGGTAATATTTAAATTAACTCCTCTTTCTGGCAACTAGATGGGAATGTAGGTCTGGAAATGGGTAGATGTAGATTCTCTTCCCAGCTCTGCCACTCTTGACAAGTCACTTCATCTCCTCGTGCCTCAGGGAAGAATACAGCTTTGGGCTCTGCCCAGTAATCATCAGCCAAATGCTTCCCCACCTATCTAAAGGGTTTTAGAATATGTGATTGAAAAGTGCAAAGTGTTATTAACATTGAATTAATGTCTGCCATTACAATATGTAATAGAGTATTTCTGCACACACCCCATTTCCTCCTGCTCGACTGTTTTGTCAGACGAGTCCAAGTGTTTACCAGCTTTATAGCTGGCCTAAAAAAAGCCAGCAAGCTGTAGCTGCTGGTAGCTAGTGGAGCTGCTGGGCTTGTTTGCTGGAAGGGTATTTCGGTGGCAGGAGCTGGCAGCAGAGCAGAGCCGCCGGCACGCAGCCGTGGCCCCGGTTTTCAGCAGCAGGGTTGGGGTGGCCGGGCTGCCCCATCGCCAGCTGCCCCGGAGCTGCCGAGCCCACCCCGTGTGAAGCCTGCACGTCCGTAGCACCCTACCGGAAGGCAAGGTGCCTTGGCCGCAGGGTGCACGGTGGGGTGCAGATGTGCCACGCTTCCTGCGGGGGTGGAGAGGACCAGGCTGGTCTGAAAGCAGGGGGGATGCGCTGCCGGAGCACCTCCCTTCGCCTCTTCTCTGGGAGCTGAGAGTTGCAGCCCTCCCACCACCTTGCACATCATCAGCCAACGGCAGCATCCGCGCTCACCCATGGCAGTGCAACAACACCTTGCGCAAATGGCTTTAATTTCTACCTCTAAATATATTGATTTTCTCTATGCAAATAGCCGCTGCATGTTTGTTGACCCACAGCTGTATTTAAGGATACAAACCCAGACCTTTCAAGGCAGCATTCCTCTTTTTTTGGCGTCTGCTCATCCCATCAGACAGAAGTTCCCTGCCTGCCTGTTGCTCTCGCCCACCGGCACTTAGTTCACACACTGGCGCTCAGCAGCCCTACCTCCCTTCTCATTATCGCACCCTGCGCAGACATTTCACTTCTTTTCTAAAATACCTTAGCGCATGGTGTGGGTTACTGTCTAGACTGCATCACTCAAACCAAATGTATGCACCAATATAATATATTATTAGGGCTCACTAAAAGTAAAGAACAAACTACATTTCTTTGTTCACTCCTTAATTGTTTGTTCATTAGCTCGCTTGCTGATTCATAAAATATGAAAACCTCCAATAGGGTATCTAGTCACTAGTGCAAATTAGCTAGTTTCTAATGTACATAAATAAATTAGAGCCCTGCATTTACAATGTGCCTTTACTACAAGTGCTGCGCAGAAGTGCTTTATCTCATCAGGAAAGAATTGGATCTGCTGCTGTGCACACAAAGCGACAAGTAAAGGCAGAGGCTGGGAGTGCTGTGTCCCACACTTGCAAAACACGCTAGTGGCAAAAATTATCTCTGTGCTGGTGGGTAATCTGTTTTCTTTAGCTTCGAAGGTGGAATGTGACATCCTTGGATGCCTCCCTACCTTTGCAGCTAGGGCTGGATGTTCAGCTGGTGTGAGCTGACATGGGCACGGTCTGTGTACTGTCAGCAGCTGGGAAAGCCCTGAAGCTTTCATTATCCCGGGATTCCGTGTTTTTCCCCTGGTTTCTGTGATCCACTTTTGCTCTTTTTCTCCAGCAGCAGCTCTTCCTACTTTTTGGCTATTATTGTCACTTATGAATTCTTCCCCAAAAGAGCTGTGTCCTCAGACTCTCAAGAAACTTACTGCCAGATAGGATGTGCCCTTGTGTAAGACTCCCAGGGGATCCAAGATCATATTTTTATGGTGTTTTTTTCTAGCCTACAGATTTATATGGTGGGGAATGTAATTCTCTAATACAATTCAGAGATATAATTCCTCACTCCTTTCCATACCACAGTTAACATGCTCATCACAAAGGGTACCATTCTCTAAAAATAGTGTAGGTTTTTAGATAAAATTCTAAAGACGGCTGTTTAATGTCTGCGTATTTTATTGGTTTAATCCCTTTTCAGTTCTGTAATTCTCTTAAATAATGAATACAGGCTATCTGAGATAAGCTTGTGGTACAAGTTGTGGCTCACACTGCACAACCTGTCTACAGGAGAGGTCTGAACTGGTGCAGCTTCACCATCGGTGCGTAAGGGTCCCACGGAGAGAGTACCAGAGCCCAAGCAGCACAAGCTTATTAGTTATAATAACAACAATTAGTTATTAAAACCTCAGGTCCTGTCCGATTTGCATTGACACTGAAGATTTATGGCCATAAATGCCTTGTGTTGCTAACTGGGTGGTTACTGCCTCTTCTGTGGACAGCGTGCCCAAAGTCTTCTCCGTGTGTAAGGCTCGGACCTGCAGATGCTCATGTAGGTAAATGATTTCACATATATGGATGGTCTCGTCGAAACCAGCCTAACAATTTGTGCATAAAATTACTTGTATATATTTGCAAGTGTCAGATTTATACATGCAAGATCAAGGATTTAATTTGTAAATAGTTTTGGTTTGATACATAAAAGCTTTGTTGACTGGGTACTCAGAGGTCTCTGCTGCATCAGTCCTGTTGAATCTCAAGAGCAACCACTCATATGCCTTTCTTGAGCACACCTAGGTATTCACAAAATTTTAAAATTTATGATCAGCTGGAGGATATCCCAGCAGGTCAGCTCCCTGTAGGATGCAACATTTCCAGTGATGTGTTGCCAGCAATCTAGACTCAAAAAATGTGTATTTTTAACAGAGTGAAGTATAAGTTTTTTTCTCAGCCTCTTTCAATACAGTTGATTAAACAGAGGTGAGGGTGATTTGGGGTTCGTATCTTTGGTTATTTTACCTCGGCACCATTGCCATTACTTTAACCAGCTTTACCTCAAAGCCTGTCAAACTTCCTTTTCTTTGCTAGATTAGCTCCTGAATTCTCCACTTGCTCACATGCCCAACACCTCCACCTCTGACAGATGTAGAGAAAACCTACTCCGAGTGCCGTTGTCGTTTTCTTTATCATTATGTGTCCGAAACGTTCCCAGGTGATAACCGTGGTGCACCTTATCACTGCAAAGGGCCAAGGCTCTTCCAGACCTTGCAAACTGGCACTTGTGAGGGGACTTCATCCACAGACAGAGTAGTGAAAGCAAAATCCCAGTCCCAAAGACATTTTAGGACCTCCGTGGTATCAAAAGGGATCATTTTTCTTGCATGTTTTGCATTTGAAAATCCTAAGGCATGATTCATGTGGTCTGGGAGCTGGCAGGGCTTACGGTGCATTCTCCAGATTCACCAGGGGCCTGCAATCTGCTGCGCTCGTAAGTGTAGGGCAGTGAGACCATCAGCCTAAATGAAATCTTGCTTTGGAAAGTCAGGGGCACCTTTCCCCCTGCCCAGTTTGACTGTCCACATTTCAAATGAGTTTTTTCTTGCTTGATCGATCACAGATTTCTGTCATTTTGTCAGTATTGTGCTTCAACAATAAAAGAGAATTAGTTCTAGTTAATTACCCCACAAATCTATAATCTCTAGTTTATGAAGGAAAAATACAGAAATGGTAAAATCTCATGTCATACGGTTGGAGCCAACCAGTACACGATGCTGCAAAGGCCTGCAAAATGACTCCAAACAGTGTCACACAGAAATTCTCTTTCATCTTCATCTCATTCTGCTTGAATTTCTTCATTTAATTGACTAAATCACTGGCTGCACTGGGCTTCTTACATTTTTGGTTTGCAGTGTTTGTAATGCTATCCAGGTCTCTTTGCAGATTAGGTGAAAGAAAATGAATTATGCTTATTTCTGTGCTTTAGGATTTTTTTCATGTGTACTGCTCTATGCAAAACAAGGAGTATGATTCTTTAATGTTTTCTTTAGATCCTAACTCTAATCCAGCCTCCCCAGCTCCACCTATGTGACTGTGAGCATCGCCTTTGCCGCTGTACAGTTTTTCTGCATTGTTGAAGGCAAAGGTTCTTGCTAAAGAGGTAGAAAGCCCTGAATCAACATCTCTCTTCCTTTAGGTTGCAAACATCATTACTTTTTCTGGCCATTCAGTTCTCTGCCTCCCTCTTTGTGTTAGGAGTAATTGTGGTGCTGAGATTTTCTGAGTTTTTCAGACCATCTGATTTCAAAGGCTCCTTGAAGAAGACAGCTTCCATTGCCTGCTGGTCCCGTCTGGATTCAGGGCAGCAACTGCAAAGCAAAATATTTTACTGCAGATACCAAGAGTTTTAAAGTCCTCAAGCAAGCTTGCATTTAAAAGGAAGAGTTGCTAAATTCAACGTACATAATTGACATATAATTTGAAATAATAGCTTTACAGGAGTGTCTGCGTAGAATTTGACCTATATATTCCTCAGAATGGTGACCGTGTGGAGGAAGGAGAGAGCTTGACCCAGCTTGACATTCAGATCCCAGAGAAAGGTTGCATGACTAACATTAAAAACCAGCCATTTAATTTCAGTCTTGGAATTGCATCATGAAATCACAAGCTGACAACCATGGCACCCAATGCGGGCATTTTTTGGAACCATTTACTGATGCTCACCCACCTGAATTAAAAAAAGAGTTAACTGCGTTCTTTTGGACAGCAACTGTAAATTTATTTCCTTTTAACCACCTCACTTTGTTAAGAGCACCTCTTCTGCAGTTGAAGAGGATTTCAGATGTACCTTTGACTCACACTGCTTCTGGGTGGTGGTGATCCTGCTTTTTTGAAATACCTCTACATAAAATTATCCAAATCCCACAAATCACTTCATATTATTTCATTGATGTTCCACTGGCAGAGAGGCCTCGGAAGTTTTAGAGACTCGAAAGGAGGCAGGTGCCTTTTTTGTCCTCCAACCTTCCCAGAAAATCTGGTGATGCTGTGGGATTTCCCCAGTCCTTGGAGTAATTCCCCCCTTGGGGGAAGGTATAGGCCAGGGTCACAGTGGGGGTATTTATTCGCTTCTTCCTGGGGCAGAGGACTGAGTCTCCAGTGCATCTTTCTCCTGCATCTCTGTACCACCTAGTGATGAGCCCTTGCTCTCCAGGTGCCTCCCCAGGTCACTCTGTCCTCTCCATTTTCCCATTCCTGGTGTGATGACACCAGGTAGAGCACACGTGAAGGGAGGAGGTGCAGCAGCACAGTGGTGCTTATGAAACAGGGAATGTTATGAAACAGGAATCCAGTGACACCAGCGTCCCAAGTACCAAACTCCCAGAGGAACGCATGAAGTTGGTGCCCAAGGACAGCAGCATCCTCGGGTACTGCACTGGGGTTCTGCCGTTTCCACAGCACTGCCTGTTGCCCTGCTTTGTAGTTTAGCATATTCTTGATCAGCTTTATGGAAAGGACTGTTTTCTATCAACTGTTTCAGCCTCTGTGTTTCATGCATGTGGAATGTCCCAACTTCCATACACAGCAGAAATGGCTGTTGGGTTCATCGTTTTGGCTGTAAGGACTTAGTGTGCTATTTAGGGTGATTCACTGGGCTGCATCACTCTGCCCGTCGGTACGTTTGGTTAAGACGTAACACGTTCTCCTTGGATCAGGAGAGAGCAGAAAAGGAGCAAAATGTTGTTACTCTGATGTATTTTTTAAAACTCTGCTTCTTAAATGATGAGCAGGGCTTGCTGAGAGCTGCTGGGTATTGGTCTCTACTCTCCTGCTCCCACAAACAACAGGTTCACAGAGATTTGGATTTTCCCCTGCAAAGAGGATGGGTAAAATCAGCTAGAAAGGAGAGGGAGTCAGCTCTGCTATCAGATGGAGAGAGCACGGGTGGTGTTTTCCACAAGTGCTGGGGCCACCACCAGCTGTGGAGATCCAGGTTACTGCTGGGTCACCCAAAATCATACCTGGAGAGAGGGAGGGGAGAAACTTGAGCTGCTGTAATCACAGGTAGGAGTGGAAATGCCTGGAAACCATCCACCATTGAGCAGTGGGCCACTCCTTGGAAACAGCAGGAGTAACTCCTGTGCCATCCCAGCAAATGTGTGCTAATGTGGTCTTGCACAGTACTTTCCTTTTCAGTCTAGCTAATAGTCTCAGCAACATGTTTAGATAGATATTTATATAAAAAACCCTCTTATGTTTCATTTCCAAGCCACCACGCATGGATTTACTCGTGAGTAATGGATGAGTCGGCAGGGTATAATGCTCATTACTCACAGGGAGCGCACAGGGAGGTACTTGGAGCCGTGGCGAGGGCCGGGTGTATCCCAAATTTATCCTGTCCCCAAACGCTGGGCATCGCTGCCTGGAGCTGCCGCACTGCTGATGCTGCAGAAGCTGGGAACAAGGAATTCAGCTCATTTTTTCTCCATTTTTTAGTTCAATTCTGTCAAGGTAAACTAAGCCTCTACCATGCCATAGAGTGCAAGGCCATGATAAAGTCTTAATTTCTGCATCTTCTGCCTTCCGCTGCTCTTTGTGGAGGAGTGGTAACAAGTGTCGTTGGATAGCCACAAACTCTCTTTTAAATGAGGATTATTACCTACAAAGAATGTAGGCAAGCCAGATTCAGTGGTGCAACTTTCTGCAGACTAGCAGCCAGTGCTAATGAGAGTATCTGGTCATTCACAAAGATTAATCTTCTTTTCCCTCAGCCGAATGTTTCTGTTTAAAGCACCTGCTAAAAAGGGAGCAATATAATGAAGTGTCTGGGTGGTAAAAAGTGGTTTTAGAGCCCTGGTTTTGCTTCCCATTCTTCAGCCAATGTATAGAGCAAAGAAAAGGCTCCCATAGCATGCGAAGCCAGGAGCAGAGATGGGGGAATTAGGATCTGGGCCCTAAAGCCTGAAATACCCAGCCTGCAAAATCTCATGCTGTGAGTTGGGTGGAAAACGAGAGCAATAATTGAAGCAGAGAGACTGAATTTAGGAACAGAGCAGAACAAATTAATGTGTGGTCCTGGAGGGTGATTATTCCTGCTCTTGTGCCTGAGAATGCCTGGGCTCATCCTGTATCACAGGGATGCACAGGGGAGGGACGTGAAGGATTAGCTTCTCCTTCTGTTCAGAATACAGTCTAGACCAACCCTAGCCAGACCAGAAAGACAACATGGCATGGAAATCAAAACACAGGCTCCTATTTCGCTAATGGTACACAGGATACAGTGGGGCCAGTGTGAGGTTTCTTGCTTGTGGTCGAGAATTTAACTTTCTTTTTTCTGAACACGCTCTAACGTAAGACACTTGAGGGGTGAGGGTTTCAAATCAAACAGGATTCTGTGCATGCAGAAGTTGCTTGTTTGCAAATACAGTGATGTGAGTTTAAACCTCTTGTGGTTTACCGTGGAAAATACAGACTTGGTGTTTTTCACCTGAACCCTGCTACACACAGATTGTAGGCAGAGGAGACTGTAGCTCGAGCAGTGAAGAAATTCAGACGTGAAAGTAAAATTAACTTCCTTGGTGTGCATACAGACAACTACAGATACACACACGCACACGCACGCCGCTGTAGGGTGGTTTCCTCGTACCGATTTTGTGCTCTGTAGGGAGCAGCAGCCTGTGGCCACTGGGAGCGACGGGCGAGCAGAGCTCCAGCCCCCCGGCCGCGTGGGGAGGGTCTGCGTGGCAGGAGCTCACGGCAGCGCTGGGAGGGAGTCAGCACTCACCGAGGTTGCCTTAGCCGTATTCTGTACCAACCTGAACGGGCATTTAGCCTCTCTGGATCTTTGTAGGCAAGTTCAAGTCTTTCTGAGTCTTGAGTTTATAAGTGCTTTCCCAGGAATAAGGCATAAAATCTTCCTTGCTTTTGCACACATGAAACCTATATGCTTCAGCATCCCATGTGGGTGGCTAGCTTCCCAGCTTGCAGGTGGCAGGGAAAGGCAGGGTATGGCCCTTCCGCAGGAGCTGAGAGAGCTGGGAAGAGTTCCTTGTGCACAGCACTCATCTAGGCTGCCTCTGCTCTGCTTCCAAACGTGCTGAGGATCAAGATCCAGGGAGTAAAGCCTGAAAATAAAAGGAAGGTCAGGAGCCCTTTTTTTGTGTCTTGTGCCTTAGCAGCACAGTTACAGCTGCTGCCTGTTTTCCAGTGACTTGTGCCTGTGAAAGGAAGGGCACGATGTGAGTCTCAGGGGTGGTATTATTTGTTTGTTACTCAAAAAGTCAAAGGGAAAAGGATGATTGACCCGATCTACAATGCGTGATCTGACATGGAAAGTTTCCACTTTGGAACTGGGAAAAAAGAGATCTCCCGGTATAGGCTCTATGCAAAGGATTCTTGGTTGTATTTATCATTATGTATTAATGGGGTGGGTGAGAAAATTACCTTCCACATTCATAATTGCTTTTACTTTTGATCCCTCCTGCAGTACGGAAGGTTTACAGTCTGTAACACAACATGTGTGGGTTTCACAGGTCAGTCGACCTACCCTGGAGGAAACAGATTTCAGGTGTAGTTTCTCATTCTCGTTTGCTCCTTGTATTCTTCAGCGGTGCAAAGACCCAGAATGAGCTGAGGAGAACATGAGGCACAATTTGGGAGAACCAAGACATGATCCTTTTTTGCATGGCAAGAATTTTGTTAGGATTTGGCTTGAACATACAACTTGGGGAAAAAACCTAAAATCTGGTTTTCAGTTAGAATGAGGCTTGAGTGTGGCAGGGGAGTTGGTACTAGATGATCTGTAAGGTCCCTTCCAACCCAAATCATTCAGTGATTCTGTGTGTTAGGGTTAAGGTTTGGGCTAGTGGAGACCTATGAACTAAATGAGCACAAGTGACAGCTGGAAGTGAGCCTGGTGACCAGGACAGAGCACTGACCTGCGTGGTGGATAGGGCTGCTTGGAGACACTGGATAGGAGGGGAAAATGTTAGGATTAAGATTTGGCTGAGAAAATACGTGAGACAGCGTAGCTGCTTCTGAATTCCCATGATACACTGTTTAATCGGCACATTCCCTCTGAACTTTACCTACTTACCTTGAGCCTTGGTCAGCAGTGCCTTGGTGGCCGTGGTTGGACATGTGGCCCAGGGGCACCCAGCAGTTCTCAGATTGCTTTAGCAACCTCTGTAGTGCCATCTCAGTGGTTCTTCCTGGTTCAAGCCCTAACCCTACACTCAATAGTGGCCCAGGCCTAGGAATGTCTCCCACTTCCCAAACTAAATGTAATGGCTCCAGATGTGGCAGCATGTTCAGAGTCCACCATATAATCTACTGGACTCAAACCCTGACCTCAACCTCAGCTCTTTCACTGCTCCAGTGACTCCTGGTGACCCCAGATTTCAAAGGAGTCACAGATTCACTCAACATGAGCTCTCAGTATTGGTGCTGCTGTCTCCCCCAAATCCCTTCATAACCTAGCACATCGGCTTATTCTGATAAAACTGTAATTCTGGACCTTCCCAAACTCATGCAGCCATCACCAGTCCCAGAAGAAAAAGGCTGCAAAGAAAGAGCTCTGTGTCCTCTTTGTTGATTTGTCTCCACAGAACGTTCTCATGACCTGACTTCATCTGTTCATCCTGGCCTGGGTTATAATCCTAACACCTCCTCCAACCTCAATTCCACCTCTTTCCCTTTGTCAGATACTAACCCTAGCCAAAACTCTCATGCAAGCCGTAAAGATGCAAGCTATGTTCAGCCTGCCTCAAAGCGGGGTCCAGGTGGAGCTGCTAGAATGCTTTTTTAAGTAGGAAATGCACTAAGAACTAGAGCCCCATGAGTTGGGACTAGGGTTGGGTCTGGGGTTAATATAATTTTCCAAATTAAGTTTAGGGTTTAGTTTAGGCTCATGTTTCACAGGAGCCATGAGCTAGGAACAAATGGGAGAGTGCTGCAGTGCGGCGTGCCTCCGGTCACCGGTGCTGCTTCCCTGTGCGAGTGGGTCAGGGAGTTCCTGTCCCAGATTTCGCTGCCTGCTGTCACGTGGACAAAGTAAAAATTGGTACCGTAGGTGCACAGCCTGACAAAAGTCTTCCTCGGAAAAAACAGGTTCCAAGGAAGAGTATCTGATGTCGTCACTGTGAGATGACTGGGCTAGAGCTGTTTCCTTAATTAACCTCTTGTAAATAAGGTGTTTTGATGGACTGCAGCTCAGCAGCAGTGCAGGGATCTATTTCTGAGGAAATTCTACTGAATTCCAGAAGAGGTAAAGATGCTTTGACTGAAAAGGTACTGTATCCAATAATAGCTCTAAAGTTTGCAAATAAGTCTTTGATCTCTTCTGTTTCATAACTCAATGCTGGTTTTGAAAGACAGCTGAACCTTCAACCCCCACAGAAAAATTCAGCTTTTTTTTTCTTGTCCTGCTTACAACAAATGCAGGCAGGTGGCAGGTGCTGGTGATGCGATGAGTGCGAGGGAATGACCTTCCCTGCCTTGTAGCTCCGTGACAAATGCTCAAGAAATAGGAATGGAATGGAACGGAATAGAATAGAATAGAAATTTCAGCTCGAAGGAGTATGACAGCTACTCCTGTTTTACTTATAAAAAAAGTGAGTTTGGGATTTACATAATCAACAGTTCAAAAACTATCAAAAGAAGAGAAGCTCCAGGCTGTTTGCATGCTTGCTGGCAACGAAATGCAAAAGAACTTGAATTCCATCCCAGACTGCATGCCCCCATGTTGCGGGACCTCCTCCCCCCATCAAAGCTGTGTGAGGATACACCACTCCATGTCCAAACCTGCGTGGAGTGGCGATGGCCTGGCGGTGCGGGGGGACCAGCCATCTGCACACCTCTCCGGGGAGGTGCACACATCTGTGAGGGCATCCTTTCTGATTTGATGCATCACGTACGAAAGGAGGAGGCTCGTATTCAAACCCGTCCCCACTGTGCCCGTGGCCACGGGAGAATAAAGCCGCGTACCCAGGAGTTAGTTCAGAGAAGCAGTCACAGGTTTTTCCATTGATTTCCATTCAGACTTCCAAAGGTACTTTTTCTTTTCTCTCTGTTTTATAAAGTGCTGCTTACACCTACTTTCAGCTATAAATAAGAAATAATCATGTGCATTTAACACTTATTAAAATTCTTTTTAAATTTATATGCAAACGAGGAGCAGCCACAGGCTCCTGGCAGGTTGCCTATAAAGCCCTTTGTTCTGCAGAGATTGTACACCACTGATGAGGCAGATAAATTTGTCTTCAGTGCCATAGTCTTGTCTTTGCTCTGAATCTTTCTTATAACTACTGGAAGGTGTAGGCTGAGAAATGCTGGTTTGATTAGCTGGGCTTGTGGTTGGTCCCTTTTCATGCCAAAATCATTTAAGTGTTCCAGACATGGCATACACCCATGGAATCTACAAATATATCTCTCCCCAGTGCGTCATAATTCCTGGGGTAGTAAGTGATGAATCATCAGGATCTAATGTGAAGATAAGCTAATTAGCATTAATCAGAGCTCCTGCCCGAGGTGGGAAAATGCTAGGTGAGCAGTCTGTTGGCTGCCATCTAAGTTATTTAATTATTTTATTTTCATTTCTTTCGATTTTACAAATCGAGCTCTTCAAAGCTCCCAAGCTCATAGACTGGCAGTCTTCAGTGCTATGCAAAATACCCTTTTGTGTCACTCAGTCTCCATCCTGCCCTGATCTCACCCATCGTCTCGCTTCTGGCATTGCCTGGGAGCCCACAGACTGTGGCTGGGTCACGTTGTGGCGTGGGATGGCTGCTGGACTTAGAAGTTTCTCCCTGCAAGACATCTGCCTGCATCCCCTTCACATTAAAATCGTTAAGTGACTGTCTCTAGAGTTTAAATTACTCTTAACTTATTGCAGTATCGTGGAAGAGAGAGGTCCCATCACATGTGCTAAGTAGTGATGAGAAGTATTTCCCTTATGTAGAGTAGTTGTGGTATCAGGCTGTTTCCTTCTTTCTACTCCGGGGACTAACTTTTTGTAGAAATTTTAAAAATTATATTACAGTTTTTTTCTTCTAGTAACGTACCTTCTAGCAGAAAATCCCAAGTAGCAGGGATGACTGTAAATACTTCCTTACGTGTCCTGCTGGGTGCCAGCTGCCTTACCCTGGTCGGGGCAGGGCTGTTGCAATCAGCGTTCAAGTCTGTGGTGCAGAAGCATGAGGAATTCAGTCTCAGCAAAAAGACACCATCAGCCACCACCCACCACGACTGCTGCCCTGTTTGAAGCACTGTTTATGACAAATTCCCTTACGTACTGGCATCTGCAGCATGCCTCTAGATTTTGAAACGTGTTGGCATTGGTGGTGTGCCGCCTCCTCTGCGTTCCTGGCGCACCTTCGGTCTGGTAGCAGGTATCCTGATGCAAAGGGAACCAGGATTCAGACTCAAGACATTAGTGTAAAGGTAATTAGCTTCCAGTGAGACCTAAACCTTACGAGGAAAATTTTTTAAAGATACTTGGGCACCCAACGCACGGTGTGGCACAGCAGGGAAGCTGTGGCTGCCCTGCTGCCCCGTAGCCCCGGCGGCACACGTGCCACCCAGGTCAGCCTCGCCTCATTGGGAAGAGCTGGGGGGCTCCTGGGGGGCTCCGGTGCTTTGGGAAATGATACCCAGCGCAGCAGCGGGCTTGCTGCAGCCTCACTGGGACACTGGGGATGCGCGTTAGCAGACCCCCCAGAGCAAGAAAAAGGAAAATGTTTGCTAGTCTGCAGGCTCGGGAGTCCTGCAAAACTCAAGTCCTTGTGGTCCTTTGCCGCCGTGTCCAATGCGTGTCTTTACCACCCAAAGACAGAACTGAGGTTATCTTTCCTTGAAACTGCTGGAGATCTGCCACTGGAAATGCCTGCCTTTGCTCTGGATTTTGCCGTGATCCCATAACTTATAATTACGACTCTTCCATGCCGGTGAAGCCCGCCCTTTCCTTTTTTAGCCGTGGCACAGGCTTTTTAGAGAAACTACCAAGAAGTTTCAGAGCAGCGCTGTGCTCTGGGGACTGCTGGGGTTGGTCAGTGAGTTTTTTACCTCTTGAGCTTGTTCAGATGTAGCATAATTATTCCTTTTCATTAAATCATGGAACCACAGAACGGTTTGGGTTGGAAGGGACCTTAAAGACCACCTGGTTCCAACCCCCTGCCACGGGCAGGGACACCGGCCACCAGCCCAGGTTGCCCCAAGCCCCGTCCAGCCTGGCCTTGAAAAACTGTTCCATAGCTCTGCACTGAGCTGGGGGAAAAAAACCCAACCAAACAACAAAACCGAAAGTGGCAGGAGCACATAGCTGCTTCTTTTACTATGGTGAATAAAAATCCCAGCTGGGAAGGTTTGTAACCACCAGCAGATGTCATTGCAGCCAGCGCAGCTTGGGACATGTTGGGTGAGAGCAGAAGCACGCTAGGTATTCGGATAATACCCGATGGAGAATGAAAATAAAAAATTAAATCATGTAATCTCTGATTGCCAGGTAGCTCATGCTTAGATCACTGGTAGCTAGTTTATAGTAGATAGAGTAGATATGAGGGATTAAATTCCACACTACAATTTGTTTTCTGCTGAATAATTATGATTTATTAGTTCCAAGCACAAATTATAGTAATTTAAAATACTAATACTTTTTTTAAAAGGGAACACGCAAGTGCACTGTGTTTAATGGGGATAGCTGGGTCCTGATAACCTGACAAGCCCAGAAATTAGTGATGAGGGCTGGCAGGGGGCCCCAATCCACGTCACAGTAAATTTGGGCATAGTGCTTGGGGGCCGGTGGGGCGAGCGTGCCTGGCTGGGGATGCAGGGCACCTTTTCCTCCCGCCCCTCACATCATGGGATGTGATTCTGTGATCCCGTGTTCCCGTGCCACGCTCTGTGCCCGCTGCTCCGGTGCTCCATCCCACGCTGGCCCCTCCGAGGTGAGCGGGGGGCTCAGGGCCAGTGGCACCCGGGGCCAGGGGCTGGGCCGGGGGCCGGGGTGCACTCAGTGCCAGTACACGTTATCTTGGCTTCCCTCCTTTGTTTTCTCCACTGGGTCTCCAGGACGTGGTAACTCCTGCACATCCCCGTGTTACAGTTGTGTTGATGCCGGTGAAGCCTCAGCGCTAGTTCAGACTCATGGCCAGATCACCCTCCAGCTGCACCATCCCAGAGCCTGGCCATGTCACCCAAACGCTGCCTGGGCAGCGATGGGCCATCCCTTCCCATGCCATGCTGCTGGAAACGGGCCATCGAGACCTTGCCTTTGTGTCACCTCCTGCTACGGGGCCACGGTTGGTGTTGTACTGGAGCTGTGCTGCTGGCGGGTCACCGTGCCTTGTCCGTAAGCACCAGGTGATTTATTGCCGTTTTCTCACTGGTTCAAAATAATTTCATGCTTCCGTGGTGCAGGCACCCTACAGACACACTGTGTACAGCAGCTCTGGCATGGCTGAGGGGCTGGATTGCAGTTGTGCTGGCTGCATGTTTTATGTTAGCATGGAAAAGGCGGGTCCCCAGCATGCAGTCGGACTGTGATGCTGCAGACATCTGGAAAGGAGCCCACCGAGCAGTTGAGCTGAGCATCTCTGTGCCAGTGTTGCATCTTCTGCAGCGCGTGGATTGCAGGGTGTAAGACCTCTCTGCACAAATCTGCTGCCTGCAACCTGGCAATGTGCTGCAGCTCCTGCTGGGATGGCCGGTGGCGTGCGGAGTGTGCTCCAGAGAGCCTTGACGTGTGTGTTTGTGCACGTGTTTGCCTTGACGTGTGTGTATGTGCATGTATCTATGCTCTTTCTAACCAATTTCTAATCCTAATAACGTTTTTATGCTAATGGCTGTAGAGCGCCAGACCATACTCCTGTTGGAGTCAGTGGCAAAATTTGATGTCATAAAGACAAAATAAGGAAAAATGCTAATTAGCCTCTCTGTTCATCGGTAATTTCCCCACTCCTCGCTCTCTGGCATCAGCAAACGGAGAAATGCCAGCAAGCTGCATGTAAGAGCTTGGTCTGTAGCTGGTAGTTATTCTCACACTATGGTATAGAAAGATTTTATATAAAATCTCCTGTTATAAGCAATATTTACTGTTTGCATGGTGAAGATCACAACCAGAAGTGAGTCTGCTGAGCTCAATGTTGTTCAGATGTGGGAGATAACAGGTCTCCGCCCTAAAAAATACTTTACAGTTAAGAAATGCAGTTACTGTTAAACCCTTGGTCTGAATATAGCCCCGTACGAATACGAAACAGTCACGCTGAGGCAGATGGATGTGGAGATAAGAGAGATCGACTAAAGGCAACGTTTTACGGGCTGTGTCACCAGCCTCCTCGTAACACAACAAACAAGTATTTGTCTTGTGGGAAGCTTTGGGTGGCTGGTGAGGCTCTCGCAGGAACCCCGCGCGCCGGAGATAAGCGGTGATGCAGCGCTGTGGCCTTTGCTCAGCACCCAGCCCCTCCGAAACCCATCGCCTTTCATGTGGTGGGGCTGGGAACCGGGATCGGGGCGGTTCTGCTGTGGGGCCGGAGCTGGGAGCATTGCAGGGAGCGCTGCAGCTGCAGAGCCGGTGCAGCCAGGTACCTCCTCGTACCAAGGAGCGCGGCCGGGAAGTGAAGCGGGTTTCTGAAATGAGTAAATTCGAGTTGAAGCAGAGGTGCTAAAACATTGCAGAGCTCAACAGACTAAAATTTCCTGCTCTTGTTAAACTCACAGTTTAAGAGTGATTTTCTTCCCTATATACTGCACGTCTGCCACGCATGGTGCTGCAGAATTGCTGTGCCTGACAAGCTGAAGGCACCTCGTGTTGTTTATGCACATTTGCAAAAAGCAAATGCAGCAGATAAACCACCTGAAATCTCCCAGGCCAGTGAGGTATGGCGTTTGGCACTTTTATGGTCTCTCAAAGCCTGAATGAACGCCTGCCAGCACTGGAGATAATGGCATGTCTTTGGCCTTAGGTGAGATAAATCACTGGGAAAACTTATATTGACTTTGGCATGGTTTGAATCTTGTTTTCTATCCTGTAAATCTAATATCTAAGTTGTTGCACTTCTGCTAAAAGCCGTTTGGAGATGTGGCTGGTGTGTCCCTGCAGGGGCTGGTGCGGGGATTGTAGAATTGTTTAGGTTGGAAAAGACCTTTAAGCTCATCAAGTCCAACCATGAACCTGGCGCTGCCAAGTCCACCACTAACCCATGGCCCTGGGGAGCAGCGAGCTGAGCACGTGAGCACGTTATTTTGCCCTGGGGAGGGTCAGCCCCAGACACTTCACTTACGAACTCGCCTCTTCTGAGATGGAGTTTCCTTCTAAATCACATCAGCTGGGTCTTGGCTGTGTTTGGGGATTTATTTTCTTCAGCAAGTCCCAGGCTGCTTTATGTCCTGAAACAGTGGAGAGAGACAGCCAAAAAATTAAAGGGAAGATATTATGTTAAGCATGAGTTTTAAGAAGAAATTGCTTTCTCTGTGTAGCACCTCAGTTAAAACCAAGAGAGGAGTAAAAAAGCATAATCCTTTATAATCTATATGGTTTTTACCTTTTGCATTCTAAGGAGCTTAGATGATGGCTGTAAGATAGATGGGCTGGTTTTCTTAATTGCAAACTTTGCAGGGAAAAATGTAAATCCTAACCCAATGGTAATATTGTTTTAATTGGATTTTTTAGCAAATTTACAATCCACTGATTATGAAGAGCACTTCTACTTTGAAGAATGAAATACTAGTATAGGTTTTGATCATGTAGTAATGTCCTGAAGCAAGGATTTTTTTGCCTGTGGATCACTGTCCCCATAGCAAGAGTTTTTCACTTCCAGATTGTCAGCAAGCAGATGTGGGACACAGACTTTCAGCTCAGGCCCTAAGTAATACCTAAGCTAAAAAATTGCACTGTAGGCATGTGGAGGTTGTATGCATACAGGTGTGGTAGATACATATTTTTTTAGTATAATTGATGTTCTGTGTAACCTCAGTTTCATCATTAAGCAAATACAGCTGGCAATTGTTGTAATAGATCAGAGGGCATTGCAAGTAAGTTAAAAATAAAAAGTCTGTGTTACAAAATGACGTACAGTTAAATAGCTGATCCCTGCTAGTGGGATAAATTAGTTAATTATCTGCTTAGGAAATAATCTGTGCCAGAAGCTTGATACATGATGGTACCCTGGATTATCATCTGTTCTTCCTTCTTCTTTAATTCATTTTCTTCTTCTTTTCATCTAAATGGGGTAAATGCTGTTGTAGTGGATCAGTTTGTATTTCATGACAACAAATGGCATGGAATAGGACCCAAATCAGCAAGTTCAGCAAATGCCTCCATGGAAACCCTGAGGTTTTTCTGGTGTCGGAAGAGGGCTGAAGCCCCCATGCTCTCCCAGGGTGACCCCCAGGAGGAACTAAAAAGCCACCCTCCACTTCCCAGCAAATCCTGAAAATGAGCTTCCTAAAGGAGCACAGTCATCTGCCTTGGGGACAATTCTGGTGGCACCAGCGTCCTGCATGTTGTCGGTGCTGGGGTCTCACGGTGCGGGCAGGTCCAGCGTAGGCAGAGGCAGACTCTGCAGGGACCTGTGCACCAGGGATGTGCTGGGATGGAGCTGCCTGCTTGCACGGCAGCAGCTCTGATCTCTACCTGCCGTGGGACTGCTGTATACACACCCCTCTGTTTGCTCAGTTCTGCTTTGTTTAACATTTCTGGAAAACCTTTTTCATGAAGTCCTGTGCTGCAGCTGACCGTGGGGCAGGGCGAGCTCCCAGGGCAAACTGTTTTGGAAAACAAGTCTAACCTCAGCCAGAAAAGTTGGTATTTTAACATTTTTCCCTTTCACTGTCTACGTGAAATTGTGATATCTAAAGTCTGTGATGATGGGAATGGACGCACACCTCCAGCTGCCACACTCGTGCTGCTCTGCCTGGCCAGGGTCAGGCCACCGGGACCCTCTTCGTGATCGGTCAGGGTGGTTCACATAAAGCAGCCCAGCCCAGCAGAAGATTGAAGATTTCAGAGCATGAAAATGAAAATGAAAATTCAGGGTGAGCATGTCTTGTATCTGGATCTTCTGCCTCCTGGGAAGGCGAGTGCATTGACCAGGACATGGCTTGAAACTCTGTGCCAGACCTAAACTTCTCCCAACAAAACTGTGGTGAAGATACACCCCACGAAGAGTTGTGGCTTCCATAATGTGCTTTTTCTGACAAAAGTAAATAATGTTGCTTAAAATCCCTGACCCCATGCAGTCCTGGAACAGGTGGCGAGCTCCCAGTAAGAACCAGATCATTACAACTGTACTCGGGTTTCCGCGGGTTTGTGCCCGTTGCTTCCTGTATTCAGACAAACCCCAAACTCAAAGCAAAACCAAGTTGAAAGAGCAAAAGTTCGTCAATTATTTTTCTCATCAAAACCATATGAAATTGTGACTTTCTCATTTTTTCAACGTGAAGCCTTTGATCAGTCCTGCCTTGTGAACTTTTGATCAGCTGGGTTAAAATGAAATCCAAGACTGGGCACATTTTGTGTGGTCTCTGGTTTCGAAGTGAAAATGTTTCATGTCTGTACTAACCATGTTATTCCTGGGCTGTTGTTCACAGTCGCCCTCATAAAGCTGTAGGCAAAAACCTACTGGAGCTCTTGGAAAAAATATGCTGAGAAGCCAACCTAGCCGTAGCATGATTCATTGATTAGTTATTGCTTAGCATAAAGCATGAAGGTTGCTGTGTTTCGTTACCAGTCCAGGTTACAACCCCCCATTATGGCACCTCCTTCCACTGTATTTACCTGGATTTAGAAAACGAAACTTTCAGCCAGGATCTGAAGTTTGGAAACCAGCGCTCTCAAAACTGCTTTCCATATTGAAACCCAAAGAGGAGAATAATCTCATGACCATCCCCTCCCATAGTAAAATCTTACGCAATTAAATCTATGAATCTCAATACCTGAAAAACAGGATTTGATGACACATGACAAGAGCCGAGTTAAAATATGTATGACTTCATACCAGCACGGTAGGTAATCTTCAGCATCACCAGAGCAGAGAAGATGAAATCGAGGCATGGGGTGGGGATGGCACAGTGCTAAGGTTACCTCATTTATTCCCATCCCTTACCTTGGGTCCCGTTCTGAAAATGAGCCCAATAAGTATTGCTAAATAGACTCTTCAGACAATACTGGGGAAAAAAAACCCGTGGTCAAAAATCTGAAAAAATGCCTGTACGGAGTCAGGGATTGCTGTGGTACTTGGTGCATCCCATCTCTCTTGGTTTGCTGTCTATTCATCCTAGTTCATCGTGGGGAATTAGGAAATACAGGAGCAGAGCCGCCTGTTTCTCTTCACTGAATCCAGCTCATGTGCCGGGGTCAGACCACTCAGTCCTAAATCTCGGCCGGGAGGCTCGGGGAACCTTTGCCCGTGCCACCGACGGCCACAGGGATTAGCTGGCAAGCCTTTAAACTGCGCCTTGTTTTACATCTCATTGGAGGTAACATTTAAGGAACTTCTAGAAGTCAAGTGGCAGGACAAGATTAATTAGTATTCCTTTCTAATCCTAATTACAATGATATTTGCTTCCCAGGATAGGAGGCGTTCATTATCATATGTATGTTTGTTTCTTTAGTCTGTCTGCTTCCCTCCCCCAACAAAAAAAAAGGTTAAATAATATTTAATACATTTTTATAGTCATTAAAAAAATTCAACTCATTTTAATCTGGTAAAAACATCAGATGGGCAGAGGAGAAAGCCATTCAATTCCCTATTAATTTCCCTTGCTCTCTAATTATATGCAAATCCACCAAGCCCAGGTTTTAATTCAGCCATTCGCATTAAGAGATCAGAGAAAGATGCAAAATGGGAAAGCGGAGTTTGATGTATCGTCGGGGGCTCGTACGAATTCGACTGGAAGATAAATTCCACATTTTAATTAAAATGTTTATTCCGCTCTGCACAATAACGCTTGCTTGCTTTCAGAGGAAAAAAGGGGTATTAAGCATTAAAGGAACTAATTCCTCCTATCAAGAAAATTAGGATTTCTCCCAGGCAGACACAGGGTATCATCCAGGATTAGCGGCTGTAGCATTCTTTGTAAACATGTCACCCTTGAAAGTGAGCAACAAGGAAAGCTGCTATCGCCTTACAGCTGCAGGGTGTCAATAAAGCATCCCTTCAGCTCCAGAGGGGATTATCTTCCCTCCGCGTCCTCCAAAGAGCCGTTTATCATGGAAGCTGGGAAATAAATGTGAGCACAGATTAGAATAATGCAGAGGCAGCTCCAGGCAGTGGGCAGCTCTCCCCGCTCCTGCCCGGGGGTTCCCGATAGATTTTGGGGATCCCTGTGGGGAGGGGTGCCTCTCGTCGCAGCCCTCATCCCTTGGGCTCCACAGCTGGCTGGCAGAATGAATGTTAGGGTGGGAGGGACACCCCGTGCCACAGCCGGCTGTCCCTGTGCCCTCCTGCTTGAAAGGTCTCGGGGAGACCCCGGCAAAGACTCAGAGCAGCCACAGTCCATTCCTTCGTGGCCATCCGTGTTGGAAATGTGCTTGACATCCGTGTAAAAATCAAAGGATTTCACCATAGCAAGGAAATGTGTACCCGAGAACGACAATAACTAATACAAATTATCATCTCTGGTTGTTCCGTCTTATCTGTTAATTAGCCAGTGGCATGTGCTTGGGCACGGCCGCCTCCAACACGTTAAAAGATCTCTTGGTGTCATCTGATGTTGTGCGAGCACGTGGCCTTGGCCATCCTATGCTATGGGAGAAAGCTTTCTCTGAGCAAGTCAGCAGCATTACAGGTATTATTTTTATTATTTTTATTATTATTACTGTTATTACTATTATTTTTTCAAAGCACAGTCACCCAGTTGGGGATTTGCTTTCCAACAGCGTGAGACACTTTTGGTTTGTTGTCTTTTTTTTTCAACCAGTGATGTTCTGGCACAGTGAGACACCACCACCCCCACCACCCCCGAAGCTGAGCTTTGAGACTAGCTGATTGAAGAAAAAAAAAAAAAGTAGAATAAAAATAAAATAAAGTAGACTAAAATAAAATAAGACAGGAAGTATAGTGCCTGCCGGGGGATGCTGGCAGCTGTCCCATCCCAAGCCTAGAGACAGGGACAAAAGTCCTGTTGTGGGTCTCCTGCCCAGGTTCTGGGGTGACAGTGATGACAGCACCAGGACAGTGTCACCCACGGTGGCCATGCACCCTGGCACTGCTGTGGTGTGAAGGGGCAGGTTTCATCCCCTCTGATGTTTGCTGAATCGAAACGCCTTAAATCACATCAGCGTTTTTTGGGGGTTTTGTGCTTTGTTAACTCCTCTGCGCTCTTTCAAGTACATGGGCTGGTTTTGTTTTTGTTTTAAATGGAAAGAAAAACCCCAGGCAAATGGCCAGGAGCCCTTTCCTGATGCCATGGAGCTGTGTAAGCAAACATTTGCCTCGAGAAAACAGCACAGCACCGACACCTGGAGGGTTCCTGTTGGGCTGATTTGCTGACAGATGCACCCAGAAATCTCAGAGGTGTTTCCATCTGCTGCGGCAGCGCGTCCTCGGCGGGGAGGGATGTGACAACCAGATGCCAAAGCCACCTCAGTTAAGATCCCAGACCCAGCTGGGGCTGGGGCTTGCAAATGATTTCTCAAAACCGGTGAAAATCCCCCAAGACCGGGACATGGCTCTCACAGGGCGAACCCTCTGCGTTTCACCGAGCCCTCACACCCCGAGGTTCAGCCGGTCCCGGTGCTGCACGTGAGCCAGGCACGCGGGCGCTGATGCCTCTGGTCCTGTCAGAAACAAGTGTCTCAAGCCCTACCGAAGGGCAAACTTTGTCATACTTTTATTTCGCTTTCTTCCCTTGCCCTCTTGGACATTTTCCTGATTAATTCTGGGTATCAGACCAACCGCTTGTCTTTGAGAAGTGGAGCGAAATAAAGGAGGTCAGATACTATCAGCCTCCACGGGTCAAGTAAGCGCCTTCTGATTTAAGCCTCAAGCGTTACTGGTAACTCCAGGGTTTGCAGCTTTTGATTCAAATTCGCAGAACCACGTAGCACAGAGAGGACCGAGGGGTTTTTCCTTCATAGCCCAGAGCACGAGAGGCAGTAACTAGAGCTGGATGTTGCAGAATAGGGGAACCAGCTCTGTGTGTGTGTGCGTGATGCAGCCTCACCATTATATTGCCCTGGCATTTGGGAGAAAATAGCTGAGGTTTGGTGTTGCGCTGCTGCCCCTGGGTTATATTGCCCCAGCATTTGTTTCCATGAAGCCAAATGTCCCCATTGCCCCTTGGGGCAGCTGGCACCTTGGGGCCGGGGGTGTTGCTGTCCCCTCCTCAGCAGACGCAGCACCGTGAAGCTGCTTTCAGCGTCACAGCAGCAGCGGTTCCCAAGCAAGGCGAGCGTTGTGCAAGGGGACTTTCTGCAAAGTTGAGGAGGCTTCTGGACTGAGGTGGCTCTTTTGCTGAATGTGACTGTAAACATCGGGTGGTGATGCCAAAGGTTTATTTTTCAGGGGGTTTCTCCTCTCTGGTGTGGGGTGTGACTGCCTCCACACTTGCCCCCTGTCACTGTAAGAGCGCAGCATCTGGGAGGGACTTTTGATCTTTATTTTTCCATGTCTTTTTTTTTTTCTTTCTTTTTAAACAAAGAACCACCTACATCTTTCTCTTAGAAGATAAATACTTGAGAAGTGAAATGGCTCTTCCTGTGCCTGTAAACGGTGAAAAGCTCAGCTATTTCCCCTGCAGAGTTTAACTTAAAAAAATAATAACCATCATTGCTTAAAACCAGAAAGCAGCACCAGCACAGAAGGTCACTGAGAACTTGTAAAAGGTTTTGAAGTTCTTTCCCTGTATTTGTCCCCATCGTGTCTGGAGCTTGGGCACCTCTCCGAGGGCTGGGGCATGGAAGGTGTTAAATGCCAGGGAACTTGTGCCCTGACACCCAGTCCCCTAACACAGCTGTGATGCACGTCTGAGTCGAAGGGGAGAGTCAGCATCACAGGAGCAGCATTTTGCTGCTCAGCTAAGGCGAGTACATCCCCTTGAATGTGCGAAAAGGAGCAGGGTTACTCAGGTGCCCCGTTAGCATTTTCAAAGCAGAGCTGGATTTTAAAGAGGCTGAAAGAAATCAGAGGGAAAGGGAAAAGGGAATAAACACTCCATCAACCACAAAATGTAGAGTGTAGGGATACAAACCTGACCACGGACAGTATTTGCCTGTTTGTGTGATGTGTATCTTAAACCACTCGGCTCCTTGCTGCAATTCATACGCAGAATTGGTGCAAGAATTAATAGGTGCAAATTATTACTTTCCCCTTTGCTGCTTGCAAACACTTCTGGGCCAGCCAGGGATGGTGTACATGGGGCAGCTCTTCTGGTCATGGGAGACATGGTCTTCTGGTCCCTGGAGGCACCCTTGGTGGTGCTGAGGGTAAGGGCCAGACCCAGCCCTCGGTGCTGCTGCTGCTGCTAAGATTTGGCTTTGCTGGAGGGGTGCACGTCTGGGCGAGGGCAGCACCTGAGCGTGGGTGGCTTTAACTTTCCCTGTTTCCTTTCTGCTGTGGCAGCGGACTTGTGTGATGTGACTGCAGCAAAAGTGAGAAAACAGAAAAAAGTGTGCCGAGACAAGAAATGAGTCGACGCTGCCTTCACCCGCGGGCTGCCCCGGTGCTTGCAGTCAGCACCGAAAACAGTCTGCCGTGGGTATTTGGGGTGATGTTTTATCACAGCACCTCCTGGTGCAACACCACAGGGAAATGAGGAGTGAAGGTGTCTGCTGACACAGTCTGGGGCCCCAAGCTGGAGATTTTATCAGAACTTGGAGGTACCTGAAACTCGGCAGAGATGGGTTTGGTTTGTGCACAGACTCTGCGTCCCCAGGCACCCCAAATGGCAGCGTTGCCCTGCGAGCCCTCCCAGGAGCAGATCTGATGCTGTGGGATGTACATAATAATGTCCCTTATCGTATATCCCTAATAATTTGGTAATTTGGATTGATTGTTGGATAAAGAGCAAAAGGCACAGTCCCCTGGTCACAGGTACCTTCCCCGGCAGCGGTGCATGCTCGGTGCAGCCTGACCTTATACCTTTCTTTCTGTGGCATGATGACTAATTTTGCAGTGAAAAGGAATTAATTCCTCATTGCATCAGCCACAGCAAAACTTCGTAGGTTTTGTTTTTCATAGCCGGCACATCGACTCATCTTGTCCTCTCTGAGAAGTGACGTCAAAGCAAACACGTTCGGGGCAGCTCGGGGCTGGACTGCAGGCTGCAGCACGTGTGCTGCGCCCGGGGCTTTCAACCCGGCGGCACCCGAGCAGGGCAGAGGAGCACGGAGACACGCTCAGAGCTCACCCCATCCATCTGCCTGCTCTGAGCCGGGACCAGCCCCAGGGCTGCTCCCGGGAACAGGACACACGGCACAGCCCGCAGCATGGGGCTCTGGGGCTGCCAAAACCCCTCTGCCTTGGCAGTGACAAGTCTTGCATGCGGACTTGCATGGCACAACCTGCAGCCCAAGCTCCCGTCCCTCGGCCAGGCCCCTCGCGCCACACCAGCCGCCACTGGGCTGGCCCATGGCTTTTTTGTTTCCCCGGCGATGTGGGAAAATTTGAAAGTGACGTGACTAATCTTGCCTCACCGCGGCTCGGCTCCCCGGTGAGGCTGGAAACCACAGCACTCTCCCCGGCCGCCGACCGGTGTGCCAGGGCGCTTCGTGCCCCTGTGCCACAGGGAATGGATCCTGCACCCCCAGGGTGCTTCCAGTCACCTCTTGCCCAGGAGGCTGCTGCCAGCACCAGCACAGCCTTGGGTGATGGGGGCACCTAGCTGCAAGCACCACAGCGGGGTGGCAGGGCTTTCCTCTCCCTGCAAACCCCCCTGCATCCATGGAGGGGCCGCCAGGACGGACGGCAGCTCCCACAGAGCGGGGCTTTCCAGCAGGCTTCTCCCTGCTTTTTTGCTTTTGGGCTGACCAGGGGGTTTGGCTGTCTGAGGTGTTGGCTGGTGCTTTTGCACCAGCGAAGTGTGTTTGGGGGCTGGAAGCTGAGGTTCGTGCAAGGCAGGCAGCACCCTGTTATCCTGCCTGGGGAGCACGGCACCCCTTGGAGTCATGTCCCCAGGGGTGCCGGGCCCCCGCTGTGCACAGTCCTGACTGCTTCACTGGAAGGGTGGTCAAGCACTGGACCAGGCTGCCCGGGGAGGTGATGGAATCGCCAGCCCTGGAAGAGTTCAGAAAACCTGTAGATGCAGCGCGTAGGGCCATGGGTTAGTGGTGGGCTTGGCAGTGCTGGGTTGATGATCTTTAAGGGTTTTTTTCCAACCTCAGTGATTCTGTGACATTGTGTTCCCTGGCCTGCAGGGTCCCCATGGGGTCCCCTTTGTGCATGGCATTCCCTGTGTGCGTGGGGTCCCCCATGTGCACGGGATCCCCTCTGTGGAGGGCACCCCGTATGTGCGCAGGACCCCCTGTGTTTACGGGACCCCCAGTGCCTGCAGCCTCCCATGTGTTTCAGGTCCCATGTGTGTGAAGTCCCCATGCCTGTGGGGTCCCCTTTGTGTTTGGGGTCCCTGGCAGCTGCGAGCCCCCCCCCCCGATGCTGACCCTGCAGAAGTTGCTGTCAGCTGGAGCCTGAACACTGAAGCCACTTTCCCATGGTGAAGCCCCAGCTGGCTCATCTGCAAGCACAGTGTCTTTCGTTTCGGAGTAGCTGTTAGGACAGCTTGTAAAAGAACCATACAGCAGTGGTGTAGCAGGATTAAGATATCCAGAAGTCCTGTGGATGAAACTTGAGTGGAGTTTTCCCCACACGGAGTGGGGAGCGGGGTGATGCTGTGAAGGATTGCCTGGTATTGCAGGGAGGCGATACGGCACGGTCGGAATTGGCTGGTGACGCAGCACAGCTCCTGGGGGCTTAGGGCTGACTTTTATAAAGTGAGAGCAAATTCTTAAATTCATTCTATTATTTCAAACATATGGGAAATCTGTAAAATATAAGTTTCTTTCCTACAAAACAGCGTCATCTATGCAACTGCCATAAAAACAAGCTATGAAAAAGCCAGCTTTTCACTTAGGGGTTTTGTGTTCAGAATCTGGGGAAAACATCAAAACACTTGAAATATAGCCCTCAAAACCGAGAGGGGGTGTTCCCAGGAGGATGCTTTTTGCCTGTGTGCGACAGGGCAGATCAGGATCAGCCTTGTAAGATGAGCTCCTGTATTCTGTTTGTGTAACCTGGACTGTGGCAGACAGGTTTACTCATCTCCTTTAATGCATTAAACAACTCGCCATGGTGCAGGTCAGGCACGCAGCCCCGACCGCCCCGTGCGAGGACCAATCCTGCGTGCTTGCTGCAGCCATCATCAAATTATAACAAAACATTTTTCACTAAATTAGGCACCATGTGTCAGAAGGGGCAGTAGAATTAAGCTGCTTTATTTTAGTTATGAATTTTCTTCTACCAGAAAATTAATTAAATTCCTGTCTGTATGTAGCCTGGTGCTGGTGGGATGCTGGGATCCCCAGCAGCCACCCAGGCAGCTTGGTGTGATGACTGCAGCTTTTAATAGCTGCTTTCAGTTGTAGCAAGGAATAGTTTTCACAGGTTACAAAACATTGACTTCTGGGTTTTTGTTGGTTTATTTTCCTAAACTGATCCAAGCAGAAAAAAAAAATATTTACAAGTTTTTCTAATATTTTGACAGAGCTAAAAACCCTAAGAGTTTTGCCAGCCATGGACGTTTTTTGGTTTCATCATTTCACTGAAATTTTGCCTTTTTGACCTTCTGTGCTACATTTTGCTAAGATTAGCTTTAAAGTTTAAAAGAAAAATCCTGTCAAGCCAGCAAAGTAAAACTACTCATTTTTAGCGTGTCACAACTCAATAGCTCAGTCTTAAAAATATGAGTCAAAATACTTCCTAACACAAGGTGCTTTCCAGAAAATGTTTGATTACAATCTCTCACCATTTTCTAATGAAAAACCCACGTTTTGTTTAAAAAAACCTCCTTTATATTTCTGATCAAGCAGCACCACCCTGGCAGCTATAATGCAGGGCTGCAGCCCTGGCGGGGCATGTGGGCTGTGGGCTGGGAGCAGAGGCGAGGGGCGCTACGCCTGGTCAGGCACCTCGGAGCCACACGACATTGCAGGTCTGATCGAGAGGGTGATCCTCAAGCGAAAGACCTGCTGGGTTTGTGTGTGCTCAGTGCCAGAGTTTTCAAGCTAGCCTCGAGCTGCCAGCGCAGCCAGGCACCCGCGCGTGAGCGGCGAGCTCTCCTAATTTTGCCTTGCCAGCATTTAGTCTCTCTTAATAAGTAATGTGACTGTTTTCTCTTTGCTCGTCCAATTACCTCTGGTTATGAAAGTCACTTCTCGGCTTCGAAGTGGGAGGCTTTTTTCCCTCACAGTTGGGGATTCTTTAATTATTTTCAGCAAGGTTGATGGGGGCCGATAGTGCTGGTAGGGCGATGCGCTGCAGCATCAGTGCCTGCCCCAGTGCCAAGTGGCACCGGCTGCTGGCACGAGGCACACGGGGACCCAGTGGGCATCACTCACTGGGGAGGTGGCCACTCAGGAGAGTTGCAGTTTACCAAATTTGAGAGGGAAAAAGGCCCTCCAGGCTTGCAAAACCCATTCTGCTTCTCCGTCCCCTCTGGAAATACCATTCTGGTGTTGCTGTAAATGCACCTCTTCATTTCTGTGGCAAGGTCGTGGCTGCACAGCTCATTCCCCGACACAAAGCTGTCCTCAGAGCCCTTTCCTGTCCTACTACAGCTGCCAAAGGATCGGAGGTGACTTGGGATGACTTGGGGTTGGGGCCATGACGCTGGGCACCGGCTGTGTCATTTTAGATGGGTGGGTAGCGAGCAGCTCCATCACCACTGCTCTGAGCTGTATTGAAACACGGCTTTGAGGAGGAGATGCAGCAGGATGCTTCACCAAACCACAGCACATCCCCGTAATGTCCTGGCCAGCACCACCCCGCATCCTCCGAGGGGATCTGCTGAGAGGACACCAAGCCAACTGCCCGTGTGTTAAATCAGTTTGCTCGGCAGAAAACTTACACCAGCTTAATTTTACGGTATAAGACTTTGTCGTCTTATAAGTTCTGGCTTTGAAAAGCCTCTTCGAGGTTCATGTGCTGCAGCTGATTTGCAGGCACTAAATATAGACCTTGTAAAAAAGAGGAATTGATACCATTTCTCTGGCATATAGATTTCTATAAACGAGGTATGATTTCACAGCGAAGACGCGTGCGGCAGCCGCAGTGCATCTGATGGAGACCAGGAGCTGCAGACATGGCCACGGACTGTGACCATTAGCAGCTGCCATGTTTAAACCGGCTGTCAACACGGAAAGAGTCTTCTCTGTTTCTCCAGATCATTGTGCAACGTTTCCTCCTTCCCTTGGTTGGTTCAGTTTGGGAGATGGGTTCCTGTATGGAACTTCCTAATGGAGGAAGCGGGACGGGGATGAGTAGCTGCTTACAGAAATTTTTACCTTACCTCCTTTCTAAGCATCCTTCCCCGCCAGCTTTTTATGAGTTTAAAGCATAGGAGAAGAATTTTAGAGCGAGGCAAGTGCAGATGTAGAAGGGACATGGGGATCACCAGCTATTCTTACTGGTGCAACATCTTGCTTCCCATCTGAACTGATGAAAAATCTGAGTAACTGAACTGCAACCTATGGTACCACCAAGATACCATGTTCCCGTGTCTGGGGAGAAGCACAGGCTGTGCCTTTGCTGTAACCACATGTGCTCTGTGCTTTTCACTGATGAGGTATCCTGTGGATCAGCATCAGGACTGTTCAGCTGCCTTTGTAGTGGTCTGTGTCTTCTGTCATTGCTCTGAAAGCTGTTAACAGTCATCAGGCAGCGAGGTTGGCTGGTGGATGGCCCTGTGCTTTGGGTAGGTGCAAATGGGAAGGAAAGATCTGTCCTACTTTGAACAGCAGAAGTGTTCAAGTTGAGGTTTTCAAAACGGCTCGGCATCAAGCTTGTTCTGCTCCAGTGTCATGTTCAAATGTACACGTACAACTGCATAGCCCTAATTTAGGCTTTCTGGCTCCTAAATAAGCTAAACCATAGCTAATTTTAGAAATATCACTGAAAAGCCATTCATCTCATTTCATGGACAAGAACAGTAAAAGCTCAGAGTGCCCAGGGCTGCTCTCGATGGGAAAACCACATAGCCCACAGCCCTGCTGCAGGACAGGAATGTCTGTACCACACCAGTTTATGCTGGGGGAGGGGGGGGGGGGCAGTTATATTCCCAGTATCCCGCTGTACATAGTAAATCTACACCTGGTAAGTGCCAGGAATTAGGGTTTTCATGCATTCTTAAATGCAAACCTGTATGCCTCTTGGTTTTTATTTGCATGAGCAAGCCTTTGTGGGAAAGACAGATGTAAAGCAGCGTCTCCATCACTCTGCTTTCCTTTCTGCTTCATGGGTTTCCTCCTTGGAGCAGGGATACAAAAAACAGGACTTTCCCAGGGCTCTTGGACCACTAGGGAAACAGCTCGGAGTGGCAGGGAGAAGTCCAGGACAGATCCTCCAGAGCCATCAGCTCCGGCTGTGCCACCTCCACCAGAGCTGACTGGTGTTTTGTGCTCACTGTGCCTAAGCAAAATCATTACCAAAGTGAAAGGCGCCGGTGAATCAAGTCCAGAGACTGTAAATGACTTGTCGAAGTCACACAGCTAATCATCTGTAGATGTCCTGGTGGGACACAAGAGGTCTGGCTAGCAGTACCCAGCTCCTAGCCCCTGGAGAGCTGTCTTACCCAATCCATTCTCATTTTCTCCCCATTTTGGGGTGCTGTCAGTTCTCTTTCTGGATTTATCTGGGACAAATCCTAACATTCTACCACCAAGGCAAAGTCAGTTTGGGTTTAAAGCCAACCATGGGCGAAACCGGGCATGTAGGGAGCAGCCTGAGACGCTCGAGGCGAGGAGGCTGGCGGTAGACGGCAGCGTGTGCGTGTGTGTGTGTGTGTTTTCCTTACAGCTGCGCAGCTCTTTTGAACAGGTTCCCCTCTCTCTGCTCCAACATGCAGAAGTACTCCCCGTCCTGTTCACAAAAAAAGCGCCTTTTACAAAGGCGTTGGGCTCTGATGGCCTTGCTGTGCGTAACCAGGAGTAGCTGCCAGAGGAGACAGACTTTTCATTGCTCAGTTTTCCTGAGTTTGTTGCATCCCCAGAGCTGCCTCTGCTCCCTCTGGTCCTTCTCCCAGTGCTGGAGCTCAGACCGAGGGGGGTTTCAGCCCGAGGGCTTGCTGGTGACCATGCCATGTTTTCAACGGCATCTCCCTGCTGGAGAGCCCTGGTTAGGAGAGCCCGAGCATGGCTTTCAGAGTGAACATGCACAATGTGAAAATACAGATTTAGATCCTGTGGTAGCACAAGGCAGAAACCAAGAGTAATGCATTGGGTGACATGCTTGTAGCATTTATCCTGGAATAAAAGATACCAGAAACAAACAAAAAAGCGTTCTGAGTTTTGAAAACTTCATGCTGATTTGAGCTGTTTTCCACCTACCCACGCAATTGTCTTCAGCTGCTGTCACTGCTTGGTTTTTGGATTTTTCTTGCAGGATGCTGTAGCATTTATTTAAGCAGGCAAGGGCTTTTTCTGCCCTGCCCCTGAGAGTCACTGGGGACTTTTAGCAATTCCCAGCCTCGCTTGCAACGGTGGGACTGCAAAGGGCATCTCCTTGCTCATGGAGCCTGATGACTTCTGAGCCCTCTCTCTCTTTATGTCTTGCAGTCCAACAAAGTTCCCGTCGTGCAGCCGTCCCACGGAGTCCACCCGCTCACCCCACTCATCCCTTACAGCAACGACCATTTCAGCCACGGCTCCCACTCGCCCCATTTGCCCGCCGACATCAACCAGAAACAAGGTAACAGCACCGCTGGGCATCTGCGTGGTGGGAGGGCAACAGTGCTGGAGACCACTGAGGTCAGGGCTGTCACCTTGCTGGTCCCAAATCAATGGGAAAAGTCAAGAGCTTTGGTCAGCTGGGGCATTGCTTAACAGTAGGAATTTATTTAGCTTATTGGCAGTGCTTTGTAGTCCTAATCAAGAGGAGTTTGATATCAAAAGTGCCGTCCCTACTGATCAAGTGTGCTCAATTCTCTGTGCAAGCTGTCCTGTAGTTTGAGACCAGACCAGAGCCTCGAGATGATGCGTAAGAGTCAACCAGAAAATGGAAAGTAATCTTTCCTTTGACTCATACCCAAACTGTTATCAAGTTGTCATTTTGAGAAAATAAATGCTTGAAACATGAAATATTTTGACTAAATAGGATTGGTGCCTGATAGCTAACTGGATTGTTACATGTGTGTGTGTCCGTAGCCCCAAGTTATGTGGTTGTCATGTGGTTTGGCTCTTTGGGTTCCTGTGTGAATCCAGGACACGCCAATTAGCTTGTGAGCTATGGAGGAAAGTACAGTAGGTAGAGGTTAAACCCTGAACTGTAAAATATAGGTATGTGCACAGGAATTCACCCCAGCCCGTCATTCTCTGTGGGTTACTGGCAAGCTGAGTGTAAAGTCAAACTTTTCTCCGCCTTACATTAGTGCAAGAGTCTTTCGACATCTCTTAGATTACCTGGACTTTTACACAATCCTGGTCTTGATTTCATGTGAAAACCAGCACATGAAACCATTTAGGAAGGGATTCAGGGTCCGTCAGAGCCCAGAAATCAGTGAGAAAACAGAGGCACAAAAACCAACTGTTGTGATTTAGGCAAAGGCCTCCACCCAGGTGTGATCCAAACTGTCCCAGAGACATCGGCTTTGATGAGTTAACGTCATTGATAAAACGATGGGGTATCGAGGATGCTCTTGGCTGGAGGATGTGCTGAATTACCCCTGGTCCGAACCCAGACACCGCGTTCTGGACTCATCGGGGATGCTGATGGGGAAGATTGAGATCTGGTGTAAAAGATACCCAGGCACATCCTGGTTTTCTTCCAGCCAACACACTGCTTGTCAGCCACCAGAGCATAACAAACTCAGCAGAAAAAATATGAAGAGTTAACAAAATAAACCTATTAAAAGCACAGCTAATGGCAGACTTCCGAGTCTCGAGAGGAAGCGTGCAGATTTCTGCGTCTCCAGGGAGGGCGACCCGACACACCTTCCTTCACGCTGCTCTCTCAGATGCCTCACAGAGCACTGCCCCCTCCGAGCCCCCCTCGCTCTGAGCTGCCCCCAGGGACTCCCTGGTAGCCTGGAAAGCCTTAAGCACTACGGGAGCAGCTCGCCTAGGCAATGAGCTGGTTATATCCCTTCGTGGAGGCTACAGTTGGCACTGGAGTATTCCCTAAGCATTCCTCTCTGCGGTGGGTCAGTGATTCTGGGAAGCTGTCCTCTGGCTGCACACCCACCTGCACCCTCACTGCAGGCACTTCCCAGTGCTGTACTTTCATGTCAGCGGCAGGGGGAATCTGTCCATCCCAGAGACCCTCGAGGTCCTATTTGTGGAGAGGTTCAGACCGTCATTCTCAGCTGGGACCTGCCTGCGTGGTGCAGCTGTGATCAGCTTTACATGCCCCATCGCTACACGGCTGGGGTGAGGGTTTCCTTCCCCGTTCATTCTGGATGTGTCCCATCTCTATTTTCATCACTGAAATATCTCCCTTTATCACCTAGTGTAAGCGCTTGAGAGTCACCATCGTACTCATTCTCACAGCATCGCTTTAAAGTATTTCACAGTAGCCCAAGGACACACAGACAAGGAAATACAAGCAGGATCTTCTGAGTCAGTGGCTGGTGCCCCAACCACTGGGCCAGCGAGAATAACTTGTGCTCTGGCTTACGCAACTTGTATTGTCGGAGGTGCGAGTCTCAGGAAATCCTGGCAGCTGCCTAATGCAGATACTGGTTTTGTTTGACCTTCAGTGGGCTGCTGCATCCCACTTGAGCACAGCTGTAGGTAAATCTCATACTAAGTTGTATTCCTTTCAGTTCAGTTAGGTATTTATTTTAGCTAACTCCTAATACGATGCTTGGAACCTATTGGTGTCATTCCTAATTAATAATTTATCATTAGTACACTTAGGAGAATAATCCAGACTTCTGAGTTTGCAAACCGCTTGCAATTAATCACCAATTTACTCAATCTATTTATTGCTCAGGACAGCTGCTGGACAACCTCTGTACACGATTTTTATTCCAAGGCTTGATCGCAGTTGGCATTACATGGCACTGCAGCAGAGCTCAGCCCCAGCTCCTCTCCAGCTTTCCAGTCCAGGGGTCAGCTGGAGGCTGCTTTTACCAGCAGCGCCGCAGTTGTCTGAGTCCCACCCGCAGCCCCGGGCTCTGCGGGGTGTTTTCAAGTCCAAGTAGAAACGGATAGATGCTGCGGCTGTCTCCTCTGGCCATGCTGCCCCTGCCAGTGGCTTTGAAGATCATGCAGGGATTCCCCGTGCAAAGGGTGAATTTCCAGCTGGCACCATACCCACCTCGCCATTCCTTGGCACCCAGAGAACCTGCAAAATGATTGCTTTGAACAGGGACTCGCAGCGTTTAAAATCAGGATAGAAGTGATGCCTGCTAAAGCATCCCCACTGGCTGCTCACGGCAGGTCACGGGGATGACTGACAGGAAGGGGATGTAGGAATGGCCTTGACCATCAGCCATGACCAGCACCTGAACGGGCTCTCTGGGAAGGGCAGAGGGATGTCTGGAGTCCACCAAGTCCTTACCAAAGCAAGTTGCTGCTTGGCCTCAGGGTGGCACAGGGCAGGGATGGTGCTTGTGCAGGAGCAAGCTGCCTTTCCCAGCCCATTACGCTAATTTTTTTGATTCTGCAGCAACACAGACAACACATTACATCCCCACAGAGAGCCACAGCAATAAAAAGGGTAATTATAATATCCTGCCACTTGCAGACAGCTATTTCAGATATATTCCCTGGTGCCCACAAGTGCCTGTAGATGGAGCAGCCAGGCTGTCAGCAGTGGTCTGGGTCAGCCGAGGAGTGCGGTGCTGGGTCCAGCTCATCTTCTCCCTTCTTCCAGGAGTGCACCGTCCTTCCCAGACGTCAGACATCCCCGGTTTCTACCCCCTCCCTCCCGGTGGAGTTGGACAGATCACGCCGTCGATGGGATGGTGAGTGTGGAGGGCTCGGCCCCCTGCAGCCCCCAACTCGCTGGCTGCTCATACAGGGGACGGTTTATTGAACACACCGCGTGCAGCCGTCCTCTGTAACCTCTATGGTGCTTACGCCCTGCCTTCATCCCTCCGCTGTGCTGTGCGATGGGGAGGAGGGTTTAGCCCTGCTTTAGAGATGGGGAGCGGATCTGCAGAGAGGCTGAAGGCTTTGTCCCAGCTGGGGCATCCCTGGAGCAGGATTACAACCTGCCTGATTCAAACCAGTCTCCTGCCTTGCATCAAGTTGCCTGTGTGGATTAGGAAACCCAGAGAGAGCTTCCTACTCACCTCTCCTAATACCAACAAAAGCTTCTCTATTTGAGTAGGAGGTAATTTTCTCCCTCACTGGGGTTTTCGGTACAAACAGTGCTTTCCCTGAGCATGCCACCAGTGCAGTGTAATCCCGTGGGATGCTCCATCTGCCAGGCCACAGTGCTTCTTGGGGTCTGACATACAGGGAAGAAATCCAGTGTGGTAGAGACCTGCCCTGGCAAAGGACCCCAGTACCCACAGCCTGGCCACAGCACAGCCGGCTTAGTGGTACCCACTGCCCCAGCGGGAATGGGGAAGGAGGGACCACGGTGAGTTGGAGCACTCCCAAAATGTCCCTCCTGCATGGGCCAGCTCTGAGGAGCATGCCACTAAGCGGAGCCTATTGGGAAACCTGCCCCAGGGACAGGACTTAAAAATACACCTGGACGTGCTCCGTGGGCATTGCCACTGGCTTTTGTCACAGTGATCGTAAGCACGCCGCGGGAGCCGGTCTGGCGGGCAGTGCCGTGCGGGCATCGTCACGCTTCAAATTAATTTTTAATCCCCGTCGGTGATGCAGGGGCCTTGCAGAGGCTCGCGGGGAGGCTGGTGGATGCAGGCAGCGGGTCGGGGTGGCCTGGATGAGGGGGAGAGCGGGGAGGATGATCATCATTGCAGGCAGCCAGATCCCCCCTGGTGCCACCTGATAAAACCCCAGCAAAGCCCAGCAGAGACCTCCAGGTACAAGACCATACTGCAAAATGGGAGAGGCGAAGCATATTAAGAGACAAAGTAAAAAGTTAGCTTTTTGTTTTGGTTTGATTATGAATTTCATGTTCCAGATATTTAACCACAAGGAAAAACAGGGGCTGAGGCCTCTGATACAGAGTTTGCCTTCTGTGCTAAATCTGCTACTCTTGGGTGATGATTTAACTCCTCATATGATGTGATTCATCCTCAGGAAAAACAAGTACTGGGGTGACTGGGCTAGAACATGAAAGAAGTAGTTGGAGGTGAGAAGGGAGCCTGCTTGCCAAATGCAGGGTCCACACTTGGGGTGGGATGCTGCGAAGGGCAGCCCTGGGTGTGCGGGGGGAGAGCAACCTGGTTTGCACAGCGGTGGTGTTGGTCGGTCGGTGGTGGAGGGAGTTTGCAGTGCTGAGAGCTGCTCTGGCATCTGCGGGGTTTGGCATCCTCAGACGACCTCGCCAGACGCATTCATTAGTGACTAATAGAGCAGATACGATAAAGCAACAAACGGCCTGACAGAGCGGAGCAGCACCTCGAAGCACGTGTCTGTACCAGAGCCTTTTGTTGCCCATTTTTTATGGAAAGAGCCCCAAAAGCACTCCCGAAGCGCCCAGAGGCTCAGCAGATGGGCGTGGGTGGGTGCAGAGGCACCGAAGCCCAGCAGGTTTGCGGCAGCACGGACCCCTGTGCAGGGGGTGGCGGGCAGCGGGGCCGTGTGCCAGGGATGCTTGTGCCAGTGCCACGGAGCCGGGGCAGCCACGCGCGGGCAGCAGCTTTCCCTCCACGAGCCGGTGGGCAGGAGCTGGGCAGAAACGGGCTTTGTTCTCACCAAGCGCTTTGGGAGGAGGAGCTGCAATCGCTCTCTCTGTAATTACCTGGGACGACAGTAGATAAAAGCCTCCGAGAGTCCAGTCGAGTGAGTTTTGCTCACGGGAGCCTGGCAGTGAACGCCGGCGGGAGCCTGCGAGCTGTGCTGCGTGGCGGTGCCGTGGCTGTCCCGCGCTTTTTTCCAAGCCGCCCTCCCACCGCTGGGTGATACGGGCTGTAATTGTGCATTCCCAACCCTCAGGGACTGATTTTGGAATTGCATTAATTTGCACGTCAGAATCACTTGGGATGGAGCCACAAGTGCCCGGCTCCTTTTCTATCCTGGTATCTCAGCCTCTGCAGTAACGCGTGTCGCTTCTGGATTAGCTCCGAGTGTTTTCTCGGCCCTGGGGCAGCCGCCTTCAACTTCAAAGGTGTTTTTGGCTCCCCGATACACGGTAGCACTTGGCTGTTTGTTGGTGTGTTTATACCCGCCGACATCTAAGGGGTGGGAGAGGGCCTCTGCCTGGCAGGGTGTAAACAGAGCCCTGCCGCCTCGGCTGCCTTTCCTGCAGACAGATCCTGCAGATTTCGGTCAAGCCGAGACACAGCAGCTCCCTGAGTGGCAGAAACAGAAACTCCTTCCTCCCCAGCACAGCTCAAGGGCCCCACTGCCATGGCACAGCACTGCCGTTACTGCTCTTCAGGGCAGAAACTGTCTTTAGCCCTGAAAATCCCTGGAATCCAGGAGCTCGGTCCTTCGCAGGGCACCGCACTGAAGGATAATGGGTTGGGGGTTTTGTTTTGCTTATTAGAGCTCAAAATACCAGGTGCTGGTCGTACGCACAGCTCTGTGCAGCCTGGCTGGAGGAGCATGAGCATCAGTGCAGGTTGAAGCACCCCATCATGGCCTCCTCAGGCATCTCGGTTTCCATGCACAGTTTTAGGCTGGGAGCATCTTTTGGCGGGTTTGCAGAGCAAGCCAAGGTATTTTTGAGCTATCTCCATATGAAACAGGGGGGGGGTTTCCCTTGCTGGGAACAACAAGGAACTTCCTGCATACTTATGTTACAGTATTAAAAATAATTTCCAGCTCCAGGTCTGGTACACACCCCATCCCCCGTATGAAACAACTTTCAAAAGAAACTTAGGACTGAGTTTTTGGCTTCTTTAGAAACGACAGGCATCCTTAAAAGGATGCGCTGGGGAAATCAGAGCATTTCTGAAGTACGTACAAGGGCAGAGTAGGTGCTTTCTCTCCAGGCACTGGGAGGTTGCCGTGCTCAGCCACCCCCCAGCACAGCCTGAAACTGGGCAGCCTCTTGTGCACCGCAGGGGGAGCCTCTGACCAGGGTTTAGTTTATTGCTCAAACTGCGCTTTTTAAAGCAACTTCTGTGCAATAGCACATCTCCTAATTTTTCAGCACACCTCTGCATTTTGTGTTTTATAAACTCAAAGCTGCAGCGTTACTCAACACCAGGGATGGAGGGGGGTCAGAGTTGGATCCAACCTTTGCAGGGAGGCCCAGCTTCTCACAAAATAAATCCAGGTCCCACACTGCCTCTTGAGCCCAGGGGCACCCCGAGCATCCCACCAGGCAGAGCTCCTGGGGCATCAGTGCTCTGAGTCTCCTTAGCAAATCTATGGGAAATACCACATAGCTGTGGATACTTTATAGACTCTTTCTTCCCGATCCCAGGCAGAGCCAGTCTGTCTATCCGCTCCCGTCATGTGGATTTAGACAGCCGTATTCGTCAGCGCTTTCTGCTGGGGCTTCTTTCTCCAGGTGAGTATGAGCTGTGTGAGACAGGGCAGCAGCTCGGCTGGTCTCACAGCTTGCAGTTTGTGCGGCAGGAGCTTGCAGCAGACCGCAGCCACCCAGGGACGGCCACGCACCCTCCCTGGGGCAGCCGTGGGAAGAGAAGGTGCTTTTAGGCAGTGTCTGCTCCAAAGGGTAGTCAGGGGAATAGCGAGCATCCCAGGAGGATGCACAATGATTAGGTTTTAATCAGCAGAAGTCAAAACAAAGCCAGAAGCCCCTGCCTTCAGCTCAGCACTGGGAAGACGGGGTGAAATCCATTGCTCAGGATCTTGCTCCTCATCACTAACCCTAATCCTGGATATATCCCTTCCGCCACCACTGCTGAGTTTCGCTCTGCAGAGACTGATCTGCTTTATTTGGTCTCAGCCTTAAAAGCCGGACAGGCGGCAGGCAGCGATTTGCTGTCATCCCATCAGCACAAGTCAGTTCTCTGAGACATAAGCACAGCTTCTGCCTCCCCCATCCTGTCATCGGGCAGCACGGGGCTGGCATGGCCCCAGGCCAGACCCTGCACATGGGAGGGGGGCGGCAGAGCCAGCCATGTCACTGCCCATCTTCTCCCTGCGAGGACCTGGCCCTGCAGCGTGACCCATCTTTAATATCGAGCAGGTTGAGCAATGTACCGCATTCCCAGGCCGTTCATACTGCAAGTTTATGGTCACCCAGGACCAAATTTTGCCCTCTGTAAATACACCCAGACCCCAGCGATGTCCCCGTGAGCAAAATACATCCCCTGTGGATGGAAATTGCAGAGCCCAGCCCCTCTGGGCGTGCTGGTGGGCAAAGCCCCATGGCCCCAGCGAGGCCGGCAGCACCACGGGGACACCTGTGCACGCTGCATGTGCTCGTGCACCAGCTTTCGCTTCTGCTTCATGTTGTCCTGAAGAGCCATTAACGGAGGTTTCCCACAGGAAAACCAAGCAAACCCTTATCCATGCTAGCCCTTAGCCATGCAAAAACCTCGATCCATGCAACCCCTTAGCCCTGCAGCAGAGGCGAGGGAGCGCTGCCAGCCCTCCTTGCCTGCCGAGGCATCGCTTTGTCCGACCTCAAAGGTGAAGGCGAGAGAGGAGCTAACGGTTCCCTGCGGAGGCCCGGCAGCTGCCCCGAGCCCGGCGCAGGAGCTCGTGCTTGCAGGATTTTGGGGCAGATTTTGCAGCACTGCTGCAGCCGAGAAAGTACACCTGGTCAGATAAGGATCAGACTGTGCTGGTGGATTAAATTAAACAGCTTTTCTTTTTGTGCCAGCATATCTAATGAACAGTTCATCTCCCATGGGCAATTCTGCCATCTCAAGCTGCAGACATAAAGTGGCAAGCTTGGCAAAGCTGACTGCGCTGGCTTTACCCTCCAAATCTCGAGAGCGTGCTAATGAAGCCTGAAAGCTAGCGAGACCTCTCCTGATCTCAGTCCTGGTGGTGGAGAGCATTGCTTAGGCAAGGTGCACCTCCTAGAGTTGCACTTCGGTTCACGTTCAGACTTACGCTATTTCTGTTAAAAGAAAGGTGCGGGGTGGTCCTAATCTCTCCCATCCAAACCCTGGGTTGAGTTTGTTGTTCCTTTCTGCAGTGCTGAGAAGCTATTGCAACAACAGGGATCTGAGTAGCTGGAACTGCTGGTTGAAAGTGCCCTTGACCTCGGTCAGGCTCCCGCTGCAGGCTGGGCTCCTCGCAGCGGCACCCGGACCCTTTCTGCCCGCTTGCCTGCGGCCCGTCTGGCCGTGCCCACTGCCGGCGTGGCAAGGGCTGACCCAGGGGTGGTGGGCACTGCCTGCCCCGCACCAGCCCAGCAGCACCCACCGCCGGTTTGCTTTCCATGTCCTCCGCTTGCCGTCTGCTTCTGCCACGTCAGAGTGCCATCTCATGAGACACGCCGCTCCGGCTGCCCCAGCATCCCGAGCATCCCCAGCGCAGCCCTCCCGGCATGGCTCATCCGCTCTCTGTTGCAGGTTCACTCACCCGCTGATGCTGGGCTCTGGCATGCACACCACCGGCATCCCGCACCCCGCCATTGTGCCCCACTCCGGCAAGCAAGAGATGGAGCACTATGACCGAAACATGTAAGTTGGAAGTGCCAGGGCAGGGCTCAACAGCATTACCGCCTTAATACCCATTTCATTTATCACTATTAATGCTTGCACCAGCGGGGAGGATGGATGAACGCCGAGCTCTGCTTGCATCAGGCAGCAGCAGGCATCCAGGGGACAGATCTCGGGCCCCTCCACCCGCTCGTGCCATCGGGTTGGTTTGGTGTCGAGTCTTCTGCTGAGCTTGGTGCCACCAGGCTGGCAGTGATGCTGACAGCTCCTCCTTTGGTCCCACCAAGGAAACCTCAACCAGAACCAAAGAGAGAGAAGGAAGCCAAGAAGCCCACTATCAAGAAGCCCCTGAACGCTTTCATGTTGTATATGAAAGAAATGCGGGCGAAAGTCATTGCCGAATGCACCCTGAAAGAGAGCGCCGCCATCAACCAGATCTTGGGCAGAAGGGTAAGAGCACACGGGGCTCAGCACCGTCATCCCAGTGCAGCATCCCCATCCCTTGCAGCTGCTTTTAAGCATGTAACAAGCATCTGCTTGCAAAACCATGTGCTCTTATCCCTTGAACACGCAGCACGTGCCCCCCAGCACAGGGCAGCCACGGGGGGCTGGGCTGGGGAGGGACAGTGGGGCCACATCTCACCACCGCACTTGTCCTTGCAGTGGCACGCGCTGTCCCGGGAGGAGCAGGCCAAGTACTACGAACTGGCTCGCAAGGAACGGCAGCTCCACATGCAGCTCTACCCCGGCTGGTCTGCCAGAGACAACTACGTGAGTGGCTGCGGTGGCTCGGACCCCTCCCCAGGGCATGGCCGAGAATGACCGGGGAGGGGGGAGGGGATGGGGGGTGACAACTGGTGTTTGCCAAACAACCCGCCTGTCCCTGGTGACACTGTTCCTGGCAGCACAGCAGCTGTAGCTCTGTAGCTGTCTGAGCTGCGCTCACAGGAGTGTAATAGTGGGAGATAATTTTTTAAAAGGCAAAATAGCAAAGTGTAAGCTGCTTTGTGTGAGCTGTAGTGCAAACCTTGGTCTCGCAGGCTGTTCAGGTCTAATTGCAGGCTCTGTGGGGTTGCATCCCAAGCAGCAGCGTTGCAGGGCAGGTAAGCAGCGCTCAAAGTATGACAGTCACTGAGGTTCTGTTTATCCCTCAGGGATGTTGATCCCACCCTGACCAGTCATTATTTGAGGACCCTGAGCAAATCAAGCCAACCGTGTTCAAAGGATTCCAATGCAATCTGAGCAAACGCAGGCAGCACTGCTTGCTCTGTGAGCTGGTGAGCTCAGCCTAGCTCTTTGGTGAGCCTGTTTCCCAACCAAGGTTGCTGTTAGGGAATAAAAAACCCTTTCTGGGTTGAAAAAAGAAAAGAAAAAAAATTTCTCAAACCAGGCAGTGGCTGCTGAGCGGAGCAGCTGAGCCATGCAGCAAATAGTGGTGGTTCTCAGCAATAAAAATCAGTCCAGAGGGCCCTGAAACACGCTGAGGGTTGGGATTGTGCGTTCCTGTAGCCAGGAGAGCTTTCCCTGTGTACAAGAGAGAGAAGGGAAGCTCCCGCCTTGGTGTTCCCCAGTTTTGGCTGTAGTGAGGTACACTGCTGCAGCAAATCGATGCCAAATCAATCGCTGAGGCCTGAGCAGAGAAAAACTGTGTTTAGTTTTCACAGAGAGATTACTTGTCTCTACGGCCGAAATAGTGGCTCTTTTCCGAGGGGGCTGTGGTGGGCTGGCACGGCCAGGGCTCCCGGAGCCCCCCACTCCCCAGGGAGAAGCAGCGGCAGCCCCTGGGCTAGCTGGAGGGACAGAGCTGCTTTGTAGCTTGTGGTGGTAGAGCCAGCACTTGGGAAGCCTCTGGGCTACTCTCTGGAACATTTAAAGGTTACTCTTAAAAAAAATATTCATTTCCTCTTAGCTATATTAATCACTTCAGCAGCACCGTGTTAAAAGAGGTGGCATAGGTGTAGCGGTGCCCCAGAAGCACAGGATACACTTCAGGTCTTTTCCAGTGGCCTTCTCGACCGTTTTGATCTTACATGCCTAACGAGCTCATTAGAGACCTGAAGCAAATCACATGTAAGTCTTCAGATGTCCATCCATCCACTCCAGGGCTCGGCCCTTTGATCTGAGGCTCTGTCATTTCCCTCACAACTGCTTTCTTTCCCCTGGGAGCTGCACAGTGAGCACCCATCCAGCCCACCCTGCCCCAAACCCTCCTTCCAGAAAGCCCAAACTCCACTGAGGGTGAAAGAACACCCTTAAACAGACCAAAACCACCCCAAAAGCCAAGGGCAGAGATGATGCAGAAAAAGCAGAGGTTGCGGGAAGTCCCCAGCTTGCGTTTCCCTGCAGCAACACAGATATCCCTGCCTCCTTGCAAGCACAGGTGAGGAGCTCAGCATCCATATGCAGCTTTGCAGGATCAGTGCTGGACGCTGCTGCCCTCTGGAGCCACCCTTAGAGAAACCAGAGCAGTACCAAAGGGCAGCACCATCGGTGGGCACACATCTGGAGGGCAGCAGCATCTGGAGGGCAGCAGCCTTGCTGAGAACAAGGCACCATCCTCCTCCAAGGCCAAGCGCATCCTCCCTGGAAATCTTAAATCCTGTAGCATCCTTCACCTGGGTAAGGGCTGGTTCCTTGCTCCAGAAGATGGAGCAGATGATGGGCTCCAAAGGCACACATTGACTCCCTCAGCAGCAGCTGCTTTGGATCTTGTGGTCACTGCAAGAGATGCTTTTCTCTCCAGAGCCTGAGCAGGGAGGAGAAGGAGGAATGTAGGTCACTTCTGCAGCACGTGATAAGGATATCAGGCAGGAAATACAGTTGCTCCCACACTGAAGAAAAAGCTTACCACAGCTCAGAGCTTTCCACCTTCACTCAAACCACAAGGAGTCATATAAAAAGTCACAGGTCAAAGGCAGCCCTGCGAGCTGCCTGCTCCCCACAGGCCAGATTTGCTGCTGTGCCCTCATACTAAGCTCATCAGAAGATGCGGGGGGTTGTTGCATATTGAGAATCAGAGAGGCAGTTTGGGGATAAAACTGGGTTTTCTTGTTAGTAAGGGAAGGAAGAAGAATGAAGGATGGGTCCAGAGCTGCACAAACATTGAAATAAAGAAGTATTATTTACAAATGAATTTCTGGGGATTTCCTAAAACTCTCTTTCCTATTTGAAATCAGGGATGCTCCTCCTGGTAACACATTACAGATCAACTTCTGTTCAGGTGTAAGGCATCGCATTAGAGCACATAGTGGAAATAGGGAAGGTGCCAAAATAGGCCAAGTGCTTTTTAGAACCATGAAAAGGGAGGAAGAATAAGAATACACCAGGAGGATCAGCTGTTGAGCATAATGCCTCCGTTGCATGTGGTAAAACTTCTTTAATCTAGTTAAATATATTAATTAAATTATCTATCGATTAATTAACTAAAGCAATAATGGGTGGGATTCTCAGGTGAGGACACATAAGGGTGGGCTGAGGAGTGCTGGCAGGAGTTAGCAGAGGTGCTGAGCAGCACAGGTAGGGGTGCTGTGTTTATTAGTGCTGTTTTGCACACACTGATGTTTTCTCTTGCACAGGCTGTAGTATAAATCAGGGTCTGGGCTGTGTTTCTAGTGTGCTTGTGGCCTCAGACAGCAGAGCAGGGGAGCAGCGTGTTGGGAGGAAGGTGCAGCAGATGCAGGGGGGGTAACAGGGCCATGTTGCCTTTGAGTTTCTGTTGCTGTTTCAATGTATATGCAGATCTCGCGCAGAGTGGTTTGGGGGTGAGTCAAAATGCTGATGGTGCTGGATCTGGGGATCCTGGAAATGAGGGGTTATTCCTGAGATAAGGTATATACCCAGAACAAATCTGTGCCGTGTAAAAGGCAGCCATCGGCACGTGTGTGAACACAGATTTGGGTGGTTGCTTTGAGAGTTCCACCAGCAGCCCAGTCCAGCCCCAAAGCCCCTGCACAGCACCCTCGTTCGCCGGGGAGCATGGACTGATGGCCTTTCCTTTGCTTCCCTAGGGGAAAAAGAAGAGACGAACACGGGAAAAGCAGCAAGATTCCAACTCAGGTAAATGCGTGCGACTCGGTGGCTGTCCCTCTGTTTTTCTTGGAGGGGATAATCCGAAGCAGTTGTCATGTTTTACTGTGTTTTCTTCTATTCTCCTGAGCTTAACTGAAGAAATACATTAATTTTTTTTAATACATGGTAAATTAACATTTCTGTGACCTTTTCATAGACATATTTGAATTAGAACTTGGTTAGTGTGTGAAAACCAAGACTAGATTTTGACAAGTGCATAACTTCATATAAACTTCCTCTAAACTTGCGCTATTCAAAACGTGCAGGGTGCATGTCCCCATCAGCCCTACAGATACCATTAATTAAAGAAAACTCCTCTCAAATGCATCAGTATTGCGTGTGGGACTAAATGCAGTGACAAGATTGAAGATCACCTGTGGGGTTACCCCAAATTTGGTTTTCATTTCAAAGGAACCTAGAGCTCAAGCGAAGTCATGCTAAAACCGAGTACCAGCTGCCTCCCGGCCCCACGGTGTTGGTTAGAAGAGGGCCTTTGGGCAGGTTTCAGCAGGTGGCACATGTTCCCATCATCCAGGGCTATTCCTGTGCTGGTTTCTTAAGTATTTCTGTCATATCGGGAATAAATAATATCTGTACCATTCAATATTCATTATAAAACATCAAGAGCCTGTCCTTGCCCACGGTGGCATCACGCATACATGAAGTTAGCCAGCTGGGTTTTTTCAGTACATCCAGCCTGTGAGTGCCTGTAGACTTAACAGCTTTTCCCATTCTCCAGCCAGCTCATTACTGCTCATTGCTGTTATTTGCTTTTGGGTGAAAATCAGTCAGCCAGATGATAGCCTGCATTAATTCATAAAGTTCAGATCATCTCATGAATTTAATGAATCGCCATTGGACAATCTCTTTGAATTGTCCATAAAATGCAATTCCATGACTGTGTCCTAGCAATATCTTTGGTTTGGTTAATGCTATTGATCTCATTCTGATAAGGGGACTATAAGCTTTTAGGCTTGTATGTAGTGTGTGTATATATATATATTTATATATCCATATATATGTCCTGTCTGTGTGATACAAAAATGATAATTTCACCTGTTATGGATTGAAAATCAACTGCTGGTCAGACACAACAGGAGACACTGGTGGTGGCTGAAAGAGGGAGCATGAATCCAGCACAGAAATGTGCTGTTCAAATCCCGTTTACAGCACTACAGGAAAAACATGATGTGCCTGAAGGTAAACAGGGCTTCACCCTCCTGAGTTCCATAATTACCCAGTAAACCGGCCACATTTTAGGAAAGACCACGGAGAATAGCTTTTCTGTTAAAACTGGAGGGGCAATGATGGGGGGCAGAGCAGAATAACCTGGGCCTGGGTCTCCCTCATGCTAACTACGCTTTCAGCCTGCTTCTGCAACATTTCCTCCTGTTCTTTTCCATGCGCAGTCCGAGCTCGCTGGCAGCCCTGGTTAGTCACTGCTGGGAGGGCAGGGAGCAGGTAAGGATGCAGACACAGGAGGCAGGCAGCACCTCTGGGATTTCGCAGCTTTTCCAAACTTAAGAAGTTTGAAAAGCCATGAACTTCCCCGTAATTGCCCATATTTCCCAGAGCTGAGGCTGTTTCCCAAACCTCCTTCTTCTCCAGCTGCCAGCAGTGATCACTGATATTTGCCTAACCATCACTTTTTTCTAGGAGAGGTGGTGCCGGCACTGTTCTGTTAGAGAAAAAAAAAATTGGATTGTAGTGTGTTAAAGTGGCTAAAATGATGTTGCCTCTTTTCTTCCTCCTGCTCCTCCTCCTCTTTGTGCCTCTGCCTTGCCCATTCTCCGCCACGCATGCTTCTGTGTTCAGATCCTGCCTCTCCTAAGAAATGCAGAGCTCGCTTTGGCCTCAACCAACAAACGGACTGGTGCGGCCCGTGCAGGTGTGTATCAGCATCTCCTCGCTGCTGGGGTGCTCCTGGGCGAGCGGGTTCGGCTCCGTGCATCCCCTGCAGCCACCCCAGCGCTGGCGGTGGCCGCTCCAGCCAGGCGGGGATGGGGTTTTCCCTGGGTCCTCAGCAGTTGTCTGAGCTGCGAGGGTCAGGCTACGCCCTGCCTGGGTTTCTGACCCCTGCCTGGGGCGACGTTGGTGTGATGCTTTATGTGTATCTCAGCTGATGGACTTCCCTGGTCTTAAAAGCTTATTTCCAGGGTGGTGACCTCTGTGACCCCGATGTGTGGCTTTTTTCCCCTGTTAGAGATTTCCTATCGCATAAATAGCACCCTAGGGCCAGCAGTGAGTAGTTAATGGGGTTGGTTTTTTTTTCCTGTTTATGCTGGGTATTTCAAGATCCAGCTTTTCATGGCCCTGAAATTTTGCAGTAGCCACCATGGGCGAGGTGGGACGGCCTCAAGCAGCAAGACAGTTTGCAAGTGCCCTGTGCCTCGGGCTTCTAGAGAGTGGATGTGGCCAGGTGATAGAGAAGCTCAGTGCATGAGCCAAGTGCTACCTGGCTCCGGGGTCTGCAAATGCAGCCAGGCAGAAAAAGCTCCTGGGGGGCCCCTGGACCTGGGCACCAAAGCACAGAGAGGCTCCAGCCTGGGCAGAGGGCTACGATTCATAGCATGTTTTTTATACCAGTGCACTGAGGACTCTAGCAAAAACTGGAAGTGTTGCTTGAAGTGCTTAAGTGCAGCTTCAAGTGACTGAACTCATTTAGCCTACCCAAACATGAACCCTGAAGCGCAGCCCTGCAGAGTCCTGATGGTGCTTGGCCCCTGCCCTTGCTGGCACCCGAGCTCGGGTCCCCACGCTGAGCCCGAGTGAGTATATACCCCCTCCCTGCAGCCGCATCCCGAACCTCGGGTGCTGTGCAACAGCAAACTGCCCCACTCGCCTTTTATACACTGGACAGCATCATCAAGCACCATTTTTTAACTGATTAAGAATCCAGACAGAGCTCACTTAACGTCTCATTAATACTTTATCCCGACTGCCCAGAGAGGGGTTTTTGTGACCTCCGTCCCTCACCCGGCAGTGCCACCGAGCCCAGCGCCCCGAGCGCAACTGCAGCTCTGCGGGCAGCTCCCCCAACCTCGCTCTGCCTTCGTTTGAACTCTCTGAATTCAGCTTCTCCTCTGCGCTGCTTCCCAATTAACACAGGCTGCTGAAGTGCTCGGAGACCTTAGCATGCTTTTATTTTTTAACCTTTGCCTCTCAACCCCTGGCTGGTCGCAGCCGTTCTGCGGTTCCCCCTACTAATGCGCTGCCACTGCCTCAAGGGCTCCTGTCCTGCGTGCTCTGCTCGCCATGCGGAGAGCAACTCCCCGGAGGATTTCCACCCCACAGGAGAAGTGAACTGCTTGAAACTGGGTGTTCCTGCTCTAGAGCTTTCACCCTTCTCCCCCTTGCCCGGGGCAAACAGCTCCAGGGTGCTGTAGCAACTAAAGGGGGAGGGGTACAGCCCCTTGGCTGTGTGATCACCACAGCAGCGAGCCCCCTGGCCCCTTTGTTAGGATCAGATCTGCTTTTCCCCTCCCCCCATTATTTTAAATCAAATCAGTGAATCGATGGATAGATTTGTATCACAAACAGGTCATTGAAACTCTCTGTCCTGCAGCTTCTCCTTGGGCTTCTCTGCTCTGGGGAGTCACAGCCCGTGTAAAACAACCTCTGAGTTAAAGCAGGGCTGTCGTGTTTCATATGGCACTAATTGGGTCACCACGGCTAATGATGACACTGACAGCAGTAATAGCACTTCTCTTGTTCGCATCCAATGCGAAGTCATGTTTAATACTGGACTAGTTAATACATATTCTAACAGTGTCTAGTTTTTCATTAGGAAGATCAAAGAAAGGTGTGCGCCCGCATTAGCGAGTTCTCCAGCTGATCCATTTGCCTCAAATGAGGCAGCTGGGCGGGGGCTGGGGGGGGGGGGAGGAGGCTCTTTTGAGCTGTTTTAGCTGTAAAGTCATGAATGCCATCCACAGCAGAGGGACTATTCCCTCGCTGCCATTAAGGTGACATCCTGAGAGCTCTTTCCTTTAAAACTCTGCTGAGATGCTGGAGGACCGGTGGCAGGTGGCGTTAGGGCTGTGTCCCAGGAGGAGAAGGAAAGCCTGCTGAGCAGCGGTGGAAGGGGCACAGGAGCCCTGGCTGGCCGGGGTGGTGGCAGAGGTGGCAGCTGGGGCTCCGGGCAGAGCTGACCGGCAGCATCACCCAGGGGGGCGGTTACAGCAAGGACGGTGTGCGACCTGGCTTTTTGAGACCCCCCCAGTCGTAACAGGGACAAGTGGGGAACTGGGGGGTGAAGGCTGGGTTGGTCCCCGCTGCCCCAGTGCTGCTGTCTTTGGGACCTTCCTGGTCTCTGCTAGAAGCACAGGGCCAGGGGAGGAGAGCGGCCACTGATGGGGCTGCAGGTCTGCTCAGGCGCCCTTCTCCCGCCGGAGCTGGCGCTCCAGCCTCTGCCCATGGCACGCTTTGTACCGCTGCCTCCGCTTCCCCAGGCAGCGGGCGCAGCCGGCAGCAGTCCGGGAGAGCCACGGGCGGGAGCTCTGCCGGGGCAGCCAGTGGCCCGGTGGGCTCCCTCCGACAGGCTCAGGGTCGAGCTGGTGGGCAGCCACCTGCCGTGTCCCCCCAGGCCGGTCCCTTCCCTGCCCAGCCTTGGCTTGGCGCTCCAGCTCCGCGGTCGCGGCGGCGGGAGCAAACGGGAAGGGTTGGGCGATGCAGGGCTGGCGGGACCGGGGGCTTTGCTGCAGGAGGCAGAGCGGACGGTGGTGCTGCGCAGGGCCTAGGCAGGCGCTGGGAACGGGCTCTTGAGAGCTTCGGATGTTGAGTTGGCTTGTGCGGCCTGAGGAGAACAGCCAAAGATGGCGGCAGGGGCACGGCACGGACCCCTGGGCATGGCCGGGCTGCCCGCCCGGGGGGCACAGCCCAGCGGGGCACAGCCCAGGGCTGGCTGCCCCCATGGCAGCTCCGTGCCACGGCCTGCCAGCAGGTCCTGTGTCCCCTGTGCCCTGCCCACGCCGTGGCTGCCAGCATGTCCCATGTGTGTCCCCCGTGCCCCCTGTGCCCCCTGCGGCAGGCGAGGGGGCTTCTGCCCCGGGGGACACATCGTAGCCTTGACCCCAGCGGGAGCTGCTTCACCCTCCCAGCAGCAGAGCAGCCGGGGCAGCAGCTGGTGAGAAATGCCCTCCTCCTTTTACGTTTTGTTATTGCTTTGATTTTTTTTGTTTATTATTGCTTGTACTTTTATTATTGTTAGTATTACTTTTTATTATTGTTTTCATTTTCATTGTTTGGTTACCTTTCACCGTTTCTGTTTTTTGTTTATTGTTTTGATTTTATGATTTATTTTCATTGGTTTATTGCTTTTTTCATTTTGATTTCTATTATTTTCGTTTGTTTCTACTTTATTAATATTTTCGTAATTGTTTTATTACTATTTTGATTTTTATTGTTTTCATTTTTGTTACTTTATTTTTATTCTTGCTTTGATTTCATTATTACTGTTTCGACTTTACTCTCATTTTCATTATTTAGATTTTTACCCCCGTTTTTTCATTTTTAAGCTCGTTTTTACGACCTCCCCTCCGCACTCCGCGGCTGAAGCCTCCCACCGCCGTTCCGCTGCTCCCCGCCCTCCCCCCCCCCCCCCCTCCCACGCCGCTGCTGCGCGGCCGCGCTGCGCCCCCGGTCCCGGCTGCGGGGCCGCCGTTACAGCGCCGCCTGGCGGCCACGGTGGGAAACGCACAGGGACCACCGAGCCCCCAGCGCTGCTGCGCGCCGGGTGTGCAACCGTGGCCTCGGCCCGTATTCACAGGTAACTCTCTCCACTGTTCTCAGGAGGAAAAAGAAGTGCATTCGGTACTTACAAGGAGAAGGACGCTGTGCCAGCCCAGTTTCTTCCGATGGAAGTGCTATAGACTCCCCTCCCTCTCCTCCGGACACACTCCAATGCATCTCCTCTGCTTTTCCTTCAGACAAGCTTGCAGCCCCCGCTGACTCCGCACACAGAGAACAGCCTGACCCCTTCCCTGGCTCCGCTCACCTCCAAACTGCCTCCTGCTCCTCCAGACTGCCTGCCAGGTGCTCCTCTGCGCCCGCAGAGTCCCCAGCCTACAGCGTGGCCTCCAGCGGGACATAGTCCCACGCCCAGCCGCGCTGGCCGAGGCGCTGGGCGCTCCGTGCTCTCCCACCTGGCTCCACCCAACAGGACCAGAGGCCCATCCAAATTCCCCATCTCACTGTAAAATGTGCAAAGTTAGGCAACAGGATGACTTAAGGATGCTGGAAAACTCATTTGGTGGTGTTTTTGGTGGGGTTTTTTTTGGGGGGTGGGTGGTGTTAAAGACAGAAATTGATTTCAAAAGAAAAGGTAAAAAAAAAAAAAAAAAAAAAAAGTACTTGCCAAAATTTAAAGTGCTGATGAGTAAACAAGCCTTTTGTCCCTGGCCTGTGCTGCTTTTTTCATTTGTTTGGGGTTTTTGTTTTGGTTTTTTTACTGCATTATCTTCAATTATGGCTGAAAGCAGACAGCTCCCCAGCTTGCCGCAGTAGATGGTAGGTGCTATCGCTCTAGCGCCGGCTGCCCCTGCCTGCCCTCCCAGCTGCTTTAACGTGTAGCCACTCACACACCTCTCACAGCCGTGATACCACAGAGCTGGAAAAGCTGGACTAGGAGCATTTTTTAAAAGCCCTTATCTCTGAAAATTCAATGTAGCCATGCTAGCTTTTTGATCTGACCAGGTAATAGAGAAATGAAATATTTAAACCAACGAGGCCAATTTTTTTAACTTCTTGTTTGGGAACAGGAAGGTACTGTTTACAGGTAGCAGGTCTCTGCGCAGACACGTCCCATGCCACGAGCATGTGGCACGGCAGAGGAAAAGGGAGCACCAACCAGATGGTAAAAGGAGCTTGGACAGGCCGCTGGAGGCTCTGACGGTCGCTTGCTCACTGTGTCAGGTGCAGGGTCTCCCTCGCTGTCAGGGATTGCCCACTGCAGACATGGACAGCCAGAAACCTCACCAGAGGCTGGGCAAAGCCTCACAAATCAGTTTGCTACTACAGCTGTGACCCACCCGCAGCGGTGGGCAGGGGGCCCCAGCCCCGGCAGGCTGACACGGGGCAGGGGTCCCTGCTGGCCCATGAGCAGACAGGCTGGAGGAGAGATGCAAGCTCTGCCACCCGCTCTGCTCTCTCCTTCCCTCTGGCAGTCTGGCAGCAGAGTGGCACACTACCCTGCTCTTCGCTTCAGGCATTCATCCGTACGTACCCTCAGAAAGATCAGAACCTTTTTTTTTTTTCATTATTTGGCATGTAACTTTTAAAAAAACCCTTATTCTAGCTTTTTCTAAAAGATCCTCCCTCTACCCCCATGATGCCAAATGTTAATGTATTCTCTCCAGCTTATAAAAGTTTACTAGTTTCTGGTATTTTTATTTATATTTTGAGCTTGATAAACAAAACAACACTGTGGACAGATTGCGATCTCCCCAAACTGATGTAAATCCCAAATTAATCCAAGTTCTTAATTTAGTTCAGGTTTACAGACTTGTCACAGAGACCATAATCTAGTCCAGTGCAGATCTCCTCCTGCTTGCACATGCTAGACTGCTGAAGAGAAATATAACACCACAGAGGGAGAGGGGGGGGGGTCCTATTTTTTCTACTTCCTAGAATAGGTTTCAGAGTACTGAATACAAATTGTGTAGTAATATTATTGTAGAACTGCAAGAGATTTAAGATTACCTTTATAATGTACAAAATATTTTTATATTTTTTCTTAATGCAAAAACACAAACCCTAATTTTTTACATTGGACTGAACATAACTTTTTAGACAAGTTCATGCTTCAAAGACTGAAAATTTAAAAAAATAGAAAAAAAAACCAAAAACCTGATTAGTCTGTAGAGCAGCTTTAGGTTTATTCCCTTTATTTAGCTAGCTTTGCTTATAGTATTGTAGATTTTTTAATTCCAGTTTTAGTTTAGATCTCAATCTATTGCTTTATTCCTCTCCTGTGTAAAAGTAAGTTCAGAAGCACTGAATGAAAGCTATGAGTACAAACCTGAAACATTTGAAGATTTTAAAGTCTGAATCACTTTAACCCTTAGAGTAGTAGCATTACCTGAATCGACTGCCAACTGTACACTTAGTCATGTACTTACTGCACTCAGAGGGTTAATTACATAGCACTAGATCAACATGCAATCTGCTCATTTTTAAATTATTTTAGCAAGCTTAGACAACAGCATGCTCCAGTGCTAAACAGAGGAACTCAGCAGACTCTTCCCAGCTCTGACATAGTCTCTTTATCACTTGATTAAAAAAAAAAAAAAAATGTTAAAAGAACCCCCAGCTATGTCTCAGCTACCATTTGTCACTGAGCCCCTCTGAACTAAGGTGCCGTACAAGTGTCAGCTACTCTAAACACCACAGATGACGAAGCCGCAGTGACCTAGCATAACTCAACACTGGGTGTAAAGCTGGCATCACTTAATACCCGATTGGTATTTTGTGGTTGGATCAAACACGTAACTTAGCAGCAAAGCAAAGGCAGGTATAAAAGAAAAAGTAGATGCATCTAAACGCCACCAGAGGAAATGTAGGGGAAAGTCCTGGACAGTATTAAACCACATGCCCAGACAGTACCAGCGTATGCAGACCAGCCATCATTCATTTCAGAATTCACCAGGACTTTCACCCATTTATTATTTCAAGGTTACTTCAGCCCCTCTATGGTGTTGTGGACCCCTGCCTCGGCTCAGGGCACACTGACCGGCAAAAGGCCTGTCTGTATTACACCCTCCTCCCATCACTGCTATTCCATCCAATTCCTGCAAATCTTAGTGAAACCTACTGGCCCGCCTCTGGGAGCCCACCCTTGTGCGCTCCGGGCACAGCAGCATTGCCACAGCCACACCGCTGGAGCGGTTACACTCATTTTCTGACACAGCATTGTTCTGACCCTGTGCTCTGCTCTACAGGGACAGGTTTAGAGCCAGACCTTACCCTGGTGCTTTCAGCTACTGCAGTATAAACTCTGAATATCTGCTCAGTATGCTGCACCGTGTTCCATTTATACTGGTGTAACTGAGAAAATTTCATTTCTTTTTTCCTTCCCAAAACACACAAGAGACCTTTAAGCTGCCCATGTCCAAGACAAAACAGTGACCATGACCAACTTGTTACATGTCCCATGGCTGACAACCAATGCCAAAACAAAGTTACTTTAATACCAAAAAAGTGTCTTTAGAAATGCTTTATGAAGTGTTACTATTTTGTGTTAATACTTTTTTAATAGAAGGAAAACGTTACCCTTAAGTTTTTATCACAACAAGATCTTTTTTTTTTTAGTTCTCTTACAGCAATTTCAACACTTCCATATTTGAATTCCTGAAATCAGTTTGAATGTAGAAGTCATGGAAGTACCACTTCATTAAACCAAGTAAAACCACTGTATGTATGTAGCAGGGATAAATGTTTTGCAGCTGTACTTTCATTTGTCCAATGACTACCCATCACTTGTAATTTTTTTACTTCATTGAGTTTGTATTTTTTGGCTTTTATGTTCAAAAATATGTTTATAGCTTTATAAATAAAGTAATTGCCAGACTGGCTATTCAAAATAGGCCACTGGAAGTTATAATCCTATCAAACTCTCAAACAACTATTTCTTAGAATTGATTCAAGAGGACTCCTGCATTTTTTTCCTTCTGCATTTGTGTGTATAGTTTTTAAAGTAATTGCCAATAATCTTCAATGGGTAAGACTGAAATACTAAGCCAAGACTAAGAAAAAAATACCTTCTTCTACAGTCCCTACCAACACCTTGGTTCCCTCTCCCTACCCCCACTGTTAATCACTTTGGCCAAGAGCTGTCCCTGATCATGCTGGGACTGTAAAAAAAAAAAGAAAAAGAAAAAAGTTAAGGCAGCACCGTACAAGTTAAACAGTAACAGAGTTTAACAGTGGGAAATTGGACAGTCTCTCCCCCTTTCAAGAATTTCCAAGTAAGAGTTTCCAAGTACACAGCTGGTGTCTATTACAACAGCAGGCAACTATTGGGTTCAGCTGAATTAGAGAGCACACACAGCAGCCTCACAAGAGAGGTACACAAGCTGCCTCAGCACCTTCACGAAGGGCATCATTCTCTACAGCCCAGCACTCATACTGCTAGAGTGGGTAACAACTGAGAGGTAACACAACCTCCAGAGACCAAAAAAGGTCAAAAAAAGGTGTTTTCTCATACTGACATATGTGTCAGGCAGCTACAGATTTTGAATCTGGGTAAGTCTGAGACAGTACTACAGGGGGACTTCAATTAGAAGAATGTAAGTTGCATGGAATCCAAACTACCAGATTATTAAGATTAAAAATCTGTCAAAGCTATACAATGCATTCACCACACAGACTAGCCCTTTCTTCTGCACACTGCTATGCTGTACCTCCCTCTACATTTGCATCAGTGTCAACAGCCACCTGGCAAACCCTGGACCTTCAGCAGAAGCTCCACCATTACAGCATTTGACCACCAAGGGTGATGTTTTAGGCAAGCTGTTTAATAATTAGCAAGTCTTACCACAGGATCACAGGTGTGTGTTTTATGCAGGTATGGCAAGCAAAGTAGAAGCAAGGTAATGAGGAAGGCAAACTAGGTGTCTGTCTCTTCCTCATCCTACAGCACAGCAAGGCATCATGCGAGGCAGTGGCTGCTGACAAACAGGGATCCTAGTCTGCTGACAAGCACCTGAAGGAATTTATATAGGCTTCTATCATTAAACACAATTACAGTACAGGCTTCTGTATTAGCAACGCAGCACTCCAAGGATGAACTAGTGTGTTCTCAAACACTAATTTCACACAGACTGACTTATCTCATAAGAATACAAGAGAAGCTGAATATTATACAACCACAGAAAGAATCATCATCAGATTTTCTCTAGTGGCACTTTTAAACTGAGGTGTATTGTTTGCAATACAGGATGCTGCAAAAGCTCCAGCATGTCCAAGTCTAGCACTGGAGTATTTTATGCCCACTGACAGTATCTAATACGCCCATATAATATGCCCACCAGCACAAAGGCAGGCCCAGCAACCTCATGAATAAGCAGATGTAAGCAGCAGCTGCATCCAAAGCATGGGTTTGAATGCTGCTTTAGAGAGTTATAAATGCTTTCATTGATGGTTACATCAAAGATTACCTAAAAGCTGGTAAGCCATCAAAAATTTATCCATCTGGATTGCCTGCTATTTAACTTCCGACCTAATCTGAGAAGTTGCCCACTGTGACTAGTGGCTTGCTTAAGTCATTCAAAGTCTTTACATCCGTTTTATTTCAATTAACCACTGCCTTAGTACTGAGTGTACGATAGCACTAAGTGACCGTAAGATTGTCTAGTTACAAACAACTAGAACCACTTGCCAACAAAAGTTTAAAAGCCCTTTATTAATTCAGAAGTGAAACACTGTTATTTAAAGTGAGATAAGTAATGTTTATTAAGGTTCACTCTACTCTAAGGTTTATACAGAGAATGGAATGCAATACAAGCTAAGAGCACACCTCAAAGATCTAACACAACCATCCCCTACTCCCTATAAGGGAACTGTAAAAAAAAAATTAAAAAAAATCAGAAAACCAGTTACTGTTTAACTAGTTGCAAGTGGCTTTGTCCAAAGAAGTTAAGCTTGATATTGCATTAGCTTTGTATGCAATAGTTAAGTCTCTACAAGCTGAAGTATCGCATACAGAGGCGTAAGATTTCCTGTGGACACATGAAACCATGTTTTAAAGAGCTACATCACAAGGGTTGTTTAAAATTGCCTAAAAACCAGCCACTAATGACATGCACAGGTCAATAATATTAACTTTGGTAGTGTCAGTCATTTTTGGTCAAATCTGGATTCCACTTTCCACAGTAGCATGTATAAAAACACATCCATCCTGTGCATAAAGCAACACACTTTTCACTTGCTACCAGCTAGAGGCAGGTCTTCAAGACATGGTTGAAGTATTAAAATTTAACTGTTAGGAGCTTGCTTAGTGCTAGATCACATTTTCACTTGTCTATAAGGCAAGACTAACAGGACAAGAAAGTGGTCAAATATTTTTTCCTTTTTTTTTTTAAATGCAGGACAAGAACCATCTTGAAAGTTATATAGCTTTAAGTAACACTAATTTTCCCCACAATGTTTTTGGAAAAAATCCAGTAACTTAACTTTACCTAGCTCCCCAAGCCCCAAGACACATTCTAGTTTGTTTTTCTTTCTGAAGATATCAATACCCTGTAATTACAAGTGTTCTGTTCTTCTTGAGGGAGAAGTCATAGGTGTTTTTATTTACAATGGAGTCAATCCTTAGCACTGTAACTGGACTTGAACAGCTGAAGTGCTACTTTCCATACAGAATCCACACTTAGTTCAGTTTTATTCATTGCAGAGTAAAGTAAAAAGACATCTAATTACACTAATAAAAACTCAGAAGATTTAAATTTGTACTCAAAAAACACTACACATGCAAAGGGAACAATATCCTGCTAACACAACTTCATTTGCTGCTGCATTTGTCTAATATTAACAATTATGAACAGAGCAGTGCAACTAGTATTTGGAACAATCCTTACAGTGTTCGAGTGTCAGGCACAGTACTTCACTTCTCTTCACACCACTGGTTCTCTTTACGTACCTGAAAAAAAAAAATTAATATGTTGCAGTGAACTTCTAAGAGTTAACTGTAAATAGCCATAAGCATTCAGGATTACTTACTTATTATGCAGGAAGGCATAAACCTGGAAGCAGCTTTAATTTTTCATGTAGCATTTGCAATTAGAAAGTCAGTCTTCCAGAAACTGACCTGTTTATCAATATAAGCCAAGAAATGTATTTCTCATGCCTAGATTTGATCAAAACAGAATTTTTCCCACCAAGGAAAGGAAACTGACTAGCTTAAGACTAAATCACTTGTTTCATGGCACAGCACTGAAGGCAAACCAATGTGTACGATTCACTACTTTCATATTTAAACAAGGCATCTTACTCCAATCTTTCTCAACTCTGCTATTTTGCAGTTGGTTTGTTGTTCAAGTTTTAAGATCAATGAGTTCATTAGTTAACGATGAGAATCCAAACATCTTACCTTTATAACCACATGCAACAATACATCTCCAGCACAGCTCCAAAATGGCTAACTAGGGCTCCCAAAAACAATCCTACATGCTTCCTTACCAGACACACCTCCGAGCCAGGAAATCAATATGCTTTGTTTTGACCTTTTCAGGTAATGGACTGTGAGCACTGTAGGCACCAAAAGGTCTTCCACTAGTAGCAACCCAATTACCAGGGGGTGGTGTGTTAGTTCACCTTCATTGTTAAAAGGTCAGTTGCACCACACATTAAATCATGAAGTGCCACACAAATTCAGCACAAAAAAACCCAGCTAAATTATAATTAAACCTAGATCAAGTACCTGTGCTTCCTCCTCCTCAGTGAAGTCATTCTTAATATTGAATGTCTTGCGAATTTCTTCTGGAGTCTTCCCCTTGATCATGTTTGCAACTGTCTTGCATGTGACATCAAGCAAACCTTTGATGTCCAAGTAATTTGCAGCCTGTAGAAGAGTTTTCAAATTTAAAGCCTCCATATCGATGTTCTGCCCCTGCAGATGTACTACCAGAGTTACAGTTACACTGAAGTTGTAGAATATTGTAACTGCAAACAGATCATCTCCACTTTAAGAAGCTTCTAGCTAACTCTGAAGTAACAATGCCTAAAACTTGCTTGCCAAACAGAAGGGAAAGTTACTTGTACCACAGAAGATACAACCGCCCTGCTCCCCCTTTTACAAAGAGCTTCAGAAGCCTACAATCATCCAAGATCTTCAGTGTTGAAGTACTATTCCAGCTAGTACTAGCCAAGACAACTAATGCTGCCCCACAGTACCATACAAGGGACAGATTTAAGAAGTCAAAGCTAGGGTTTAAGTTGTATGCGGATCTCCAGTAACATCATCTATTAACAAGCCCCATATTCAGAAAAGCATATTAATTGATAAATGAGCAGGTCTAGATTAATGCCTAGCATTAGGTTAGCAAGCATTCCAACCTCCTCAACAATCTGAGCCAGTATTAGCCAGAACAACTTGCCCTCCCCACATCCCCTTCCCAATGAAGAAATTATTCAAGAAGCATAAAGACTTTGTGAAGTGCACTCGCAGAGCACACTCCACAGGCATAGCCTTTACGCTTCATGAACGAACTTACCAGGATAAGTTCAAAAAGCGTTCCTTGGTCTACTTTCAGAAACTCTTGATCCCACACAGGGATGTCATCTGTTCTTTTTTCTTTGTTCTCATCATCCTCAGGAGGAGGTGGATCATCCTTGTGATGGGTGCACCACTGAATCACCTAATTACAGTTTTGATATTAAGAGTTTTATCCAAATGATTCTCCTGTTGGGCCCCAACTATAACTTACCTTCATTTCAGAAGAAATGCACCTTTTCCTCTAGATTCGTATTAGAATCACGTAGGAACATGCTCCAATACCCAACATTATAATTTTAGAACAACTGATCCCCAGTCCTGGAGTACAACAGCCTTCAAGAATCCCATCTGAGACAGTAGCTAGTTAATTACTCATGATCTTAAAAGCCAGCTGCAGGTGTTCTAAAGTTATTCAACCCTGTGCTAGCACACACAGGACTGCACAAAGAAAACCTAAACCTCATTTTGCAGTGTCTAATCTGTTTGCAGAGACACAATTTTTATTAAACAGAACACTACACAGGGGAAGAGCATAGAGTGGTTGGTAACAGCTATCAGCAGAACATGCTCACCCTAGTGCAAAGTTCACCTGGCAAAAGTCTGCCTTTTAAAAAAAAAACCACACACAACCAAACACTAGCTTGGGAACATGCAATTTCATCACACGATACAAGTAAAATCCCGTCCCATTCTGCCAACCCAAGAGACTTCACAAGTTATTTATGTGCACTTTCACTAGGAAATAATTCCTAACCATTTATTTACCCCAAAACAGTCCAGTGCTTATTTTGGCATAACACTTTCTACTTCAGAGTAAAAAGCATCTTAGAAGACAGCAACGTATTTTTTTGCTTTTCTCCCTTGACCCAACAGTAATCATGGTCTATTACCCAATTTAATACCATTGAGTGCACACAGTGACTACCACACAGGCAGGCTACTGCCAGTATTCTCACCACCACCAATCCCTTAATCCTTACTCTGAACATTTGGATCTCATGAACAGGCACCTCAGTTCACAGAATCCAATAAAAAAATCAGTGCTTTAATACCACAGAATACTAGTGTGCACCACTTCAGCACCTTAGGAAGCCTGTCTGGCCTCCAGCTGCTGTTCCAGAAGGTCACCTCTGTAGGTCTTCTGCCATTATCTGCCTACCAGCCTCATCCCAGTTCTCAGAAACTCTAGATGCCTAGGTTCATGCACCCCAAATTGGTTAAGCTTGTAGCTAGCACAGGAAGAATATTTTTAATACAATAGTTCATAATACCCAACTCCAACATGAATTTCACATTTCATTACTGCCACATAACCCTACTGTTTTCAGCATCTTACCTTTTTTAAGATAGCTGCATTAACATTTGGAAGAGGGACTGGGTCATCATCACCTTCATCATCCATTCCCAGATCTAAAAATGGAAAGATGACTAAGCAATCAGCAGGCAAAGCCACTTGTTCTTTTTCTGAACTGGGCTGCTTCACCAATTCTCCACTATTCTAACAGTGAGGCTGAACAGATTGGTAGCAAAGGATCTAACTGGTGAAGCCAGTACCTTTTAGAAAGCTTTGTGGAGCCACAGCTGCATTACACATACAAGGTTATACCAAGTTTAGGCTAAGTGGCTAATCAGGCTACCTCATCAAATGAGAGCATCAACAAACCACCAGTTAAGCGGTCAGTTACTTGTCAGAGCAGAACCTGCTAGTTCAGTGTCCTGGGAAGAGGAGACATTGGAGGAATCGGACACATGTATGGATTTTTACCACTTTCAACAGTTCAAAGTGCAAGTTCAACCGAAATGTTCCAACTGAGATCTCCCATTCCATTTCTTATTTAATAAGAATTCAGATCTACTGTGGTAAGTAGAGACAATGTTTTGTCTTCTACAGGAGCAGTAAATACTTCACTGTAGTGCAGAGATGCCAGTTATCTGGCCTCCGAAGCACTCATACCGATTCTCATCGGCTGAAGTTCACATGCTAAGACAGCAGTATAAATCCTTCACTCAAAAAAGCATTTATAAAGCACGCTTCCAATACTCCTTGCTTTCAAAGACTGCCAGCATGCTCAAGACAGATTTGGATAAACTTTGTCACTTTGACCCCTTGATATGATTAAGGAATCAAAGTAAAAAATGAGAAAAACAAAATCTGTACTTGATATGCAGAACAAATACTACATTACCCATCTTTGATCAGAGAATATGCTTTTTTATTACACAAATGCGAACAGTTGGATGACACCCCAGCTGTCAAAGATTAACATCTTGTAATTAGTTATGTAATCTAGTAACTATGCAGACCTTCACTCATTATATGCACAGATAAGCCAATTCTACATCACCAAGGAAATTCATTTTTAAGAACAGATGACTGTCACACAGGCATCACTGATCAAATCTGTGCACAATTAAAATAGCATGTACTTCTGTATTTAGGCAAGTCAACTACTGTTATTAATGGGATATTAATTAGTACTACCTTTTGTTTGGAAAAACTAACTTCATAGATTCAGAAACTAAAATACTGACATTAAGGGGTACTGCGTACATCAATTAATGGAAACTTCAAATGCATACTTTGAACATGGTGACAGATACTAGAGTAACAAGCAACCAGTCCAAAATTGTTGGTATGGGGAAATAATTCAAGCAATATCTCAAGTTCAGTCAACTCTGCTCAGCTTGCCCCCACCACCTCCAAAACAGCAATTTCATCTGTTATCAGAAAATTAATACTTCATTGGTGGTCCCATGATGCTCGACAACCCCACCTTTCAGCTCCTCCCTTTTCAACTGTAGCAGGCAACACACAAAACATTGTTTATTAACTGATGCTTAACCGGCTGTACTGCAAATGCATTTCATCTGTACTAGAGTATCAGGTCTCACCCAGATTAGTGAGAGGCTAGTTTACATTGCCTAGCTTACAACACTTACCACGTGTAACTTCCCTTTCATCAACACCCAAGTGTCACTAAACACCGGCAGTGACACAGCTTCTGCATGAGAAAACTGAGAATTGCGTTTCCTAACGTAATCCAACCAACTGCTATGTTTCCTCCTCGTGTTGCTAGTCATGTTCAACAGCATCTTACTAACAGAATGAAAGTGTTCAATGCTTGGAGTATACATAAACCCAGTAAAAATAAGGGTGAAATAAGGTGTCACAACCAGACACAGATTTATACCCAAGAACATAATTTTAACTACATCTACAGAAAGACTGTTTTCTAAGTTAATTCATGAATACACCCAAAAACTGGAAAAAACCACCAGTAAACAATGAGGATTTGCACTAGAGGGATTAGACACAGTTTGCACTGTATCCTAGCCATCTGGCAGATTTCCCCTCCCCCGCCACAAGTTCTTTTGTTTCAAATTTATGTCAGCAGGAGATCAGAACTAAGCATTTATCCCAAATAATTCAACTGCATCCACAATATAGGTTTCACTTTAGCTCTTTCTTCATTGCACTGGTTTACAATCTCCCACCCCATTTAAAAGATACTTACATCATAAGGCTGGTTTGTAGGATTAAATAACCTTAGTTTTTAGTATTATGAGATGTTCTGTTTGCTTAGCTTTTACAAAACTGAAGTAGGCTGTAAGCAAGGCAGTGGGGTGCTTCTATTTTACTAGCTTCCCTGTGAGTGCTCTTAACAGGAGGACTGAACTTTAAGCTTTTTGCAAGAGCACATCCACCCAAAACATAGTTCCAGCTACAACAGCAATTGTTTCAGCTGCTCTGACATAGGACAGCGAGCTGCTTCACAGGACTGAGAATCCATTTTCAGCACAGTACTAGTTTGTCTCCTTTGGTCACAGCTACTGTTCAAGAGGCTTCCTTGAATACATTGCTATCTCCACACGAGCTAGTGGGCCTCAAGGCTTCACACTCTTACCTTCCAGCATAGTCTTTATAGTTACAGACTGTTTTGCAATTTCAACATCAACTTCAAAGATTTCTCCATCTGAACTCTGTAGTTTAATTGAAGGCATCTACAAGAGAAGGACAGTTATTTCCACACAATATTCAGCAGATGTTACAGGTTTTGCTGACTTGAGGATATACATTAATTTATACTGCTTCTTACCAACAGCAGATAGCCCAGTGCCACTTAAAGCATACTCAGATTATTCACTGCTTGAATCAACAGGCCTAAATTCATTAATCCTCATGCTTAAGAAACAGGATTGGTAGAAGCCTAACACTAATTTAAGAGAATTTTAATTTTAAAGCATAAAATATACAACATTAGCCAACAGCACTACTTTTTTTCCATGCAACACTAGAGCTACCTTTCCTTTGAATTAACTCAACAACAGTTCCAAAAAAAACTTCCTTCTCTTCAAATCCAAACAATTGCTATTCATTTTGACTACTCAAGCTACTTTTGAGATCTGACTTCATTTAAGTGAAAGCCTCTGGAAGAGAATCACAAAACTGAGGTTGGAAGGAACCCCTCTAGACAGAGCCAGGTCCAGCCTCCCTTGCCCCAGAGTCAGACAGACAGATTGCTCAGGATCAACAGCTTTCCTTCAGAAAAACATTTGTTTTTCTGAAGAGATTAAAAAGCAATATATCACTACAAGAGAGTCTTTCAGCACTCAATACTACTCTTACAAAGTAGCAAGTTAGATGAGCACTTTGTTAGCATTAAGAATGGCTAAGATGACTCTGCATTTTAACAAAGTTTTTCAAACAAACTGTAACAAGACCAAGAATAAACAGAAGCAGCAGACTGCAAAGAAGTTATAACTGAAAAATAATCAAATTTTACAAGAACGCATCTTTGCAAATACTTTACAACTCAAACCCAGAAGTAATGCACTTGATGCAGCAGCCAGTAGGTTACAACTTCTGCCTGAAACTACACATGAAGTCTGTTTGGGTATCACTGCACCTGAACCAACTGACTTGAAAGACATGATAATCCTAAGTGCCTGGCCACATAAACTTTATTAATCCGTTCTCAACAAACTGGCAGGATGTGTTGAGAGTTCCTTTACCACTCCAAATGTTTGTTAGCAGCAGACCACTGCAAGAGGTTTTGGGTGGGTTTTTTTCTTTCCCTCAAGTTATCTCCTTGAGGACCTCTAAAGCATGTATATATAAATACAACCCAGAAGGCACTGTAAAGAGGAGCTCCAGGAACAGAGAATATCAAACCAATTTAAGTTAATTTTCAAGTGTTCTTCTCCCACCAAACCTAAGAAGTATGCATGCTAGTTCCTTACAGTACTTTAACTACCAAAATTGAATTAGCTAGACTACTTTCAGCAAACTTACACTACCCCTTTTTGAATGCCTCCAGTAGCTCATCACTATGGCTGAGCCTGACACTACTGCAACAAACCCAGTCCAGTGGAGGCCAGCCAAAGCACACAAAGCTTAATAAGCAGCTCACACCAGTCTGAAGCTCTCATTGCTTTAATTTCCATTTGGCAGAGCAAGTAGTTAGTTAATATTTACCCAGTAACGAAATGATATGACAGCACTACTTCTAATTAAGATGGGTGTTCTGGAGGGGCACAGTCACGACTGTTCCAAAGATACAAACACACACACGCACAAATAAAATCCATGTTAAAGCATAGTTCTGAGTTGGTAGTTTGAATGATGCTCTAAAAAAAAAACCAAGCACTTATCTAGGCATAAATTTCAGATTTAATGCATCTGTTCTTGCAGTGATTGTCTGAGAGCACTCAAGAACAAACCCAGCTTCACATGCCAGCCTTCCCGTGCTTGTGTCTAGGATTACATAATGCAGCAGCACGGAGCCAGCAAGGCAGGGATGCTGCAAGGCCAGCCCCTGAAGAATATTTGCATTAAGACCCTTGTATCACCCAAACCCATTTCTTGCAAGACCTTTAGGTCATTGTTATGGGTCAGAATCAGGTCGAAAGAAGCTAATCTACTGCCTCATCATTGATAAGGGATAAGGATTTCAGCCATATTTCATTATTTTTATATCACAGAGCTCAATCTCCTGGAGGAAGAAGAAAAAAAAAAGTCATTTTTTAGCAAACTGCAGTACAGCTCTGGAAATAGACTGGCCTTGGACAGCAACACAGCTGGGTGACTAAGCAGACCAGTCCTAAAAGCTTTATTCAACAACAGCAAAACAGGTTGGGAGCTCGTCAAAAGCCAAACCTGAATTACAACGGTAATTTGCATGTATAAGCCTGAAACACAGAGCTCAGCCATCTAACACGGCGCTACTGGGCAACTCTGCCTCCCAGAGCTATTCCGGATGGATGCTCGCTCCTTCCCCTCCGCTTCCCGGTGCCACCGGCTGTAGGGCCGCGCTTACTGACTCAGCTCAGCGCCGCGGCCCCAGCCCGCCTCACTCCGCCGGGGCGGCAGGGACAGCCCGCCGGCCGCCTCGGGCACGGCCGGGCTCCGCAGGTGCGGCGCGGCCCGGGGTGGGGGAGCACCGCCGCCCGATTTACCGGTCCCGCACCACCCCCCGCCCGCTTCAGCCCCGCGGCGTCCAGGACGGGCTCAGCCCCCAGTGCACACCCTCCTCCCCCGCAGCCCGCCCGCACCAGCACCTGGCAGCCCCGCCGCCCTCGCCAGGCCGGGCCGGGCCCGCCTGCCGCAGCCAGCCGGCCCCGCCACCCGGACCCTACCGCCGCCGCCGCCCCCGTGCAGCCCCCTGAGCCCCGCAGGCCTCACCGTGAGGCGGCGGTGGCGTCCGACTCCGCGCTGACTAGACCTGGCGGCGGCGGCAGCGCTCAGGGCCCAACTGCGGCGGCGGCTTTATATGGCGGGAGGAAAGGGGCGCGGGGGAGGAGGCAAGGACCCGCCGCTCACTGCCTCGCAACCGCCGGGCTGCCCGCAGCGAACGCCTGACCGAAACACCCTACCCGCCTCCCTAAACGGCGCCCAGAACAGCTGACGGTAAAGAAACTGGCCACGCCGTCCTCTGCCGGGTGCGGGGAGCGGGGGCAGCGGGGCGGCAGCGGCGGGACGGGGCGGCGCGCGGCGGGTCTTTCAGGCAGCGGCGCGGGCGGCCCCGGGGCCGCGCAATGGGCGGGGGCGCCTCGCACGGGCCAACGGCTGCGGCGTCTCCTCCCCCCCCCCCCCCCAGCCTCCCCCGGGCCTGAGGGGCCGCCCCGGCCACCGGCCCGGTGTTGCGGGGGGAGGCCGGGCCGGGACCCCCGCCCGGTGGGGGGATAGCGCGGTGTCCCCGTGGAGAGCACCCGTGATGGCGAGGGGTGCCCGCCGGTGCGGCTTGTGGCAGCTGGAGGCCGGCCGGGTGCCCTCCTGGGGGAGCGAGCGGCCCGCGGGCACGGCGGCCATCCTGTGCACCGAAACACGGCTGTTCGGAGTCGCGGGGACCTGTCACCGAGAGCCCGCGCTGGGGATCTCCCTCCTAGCGGGGCTGCACGGGGAGACAGCCCAAGCCCCCCGCGAGGGCCCCTGAAGCAGGGAGCTGGGCCAGGCAGCTCCTGCCCCTGGCAGCCCCCCCCCGCAGTAACCTAGCGAAGCGCCATCTGCAGCGGACGCAGAAAGCAGTTTAACCAAAAGGCTACACTGAAAAACTGGGTAATTTCAGATTGTTACAACAACAGGTTGCTGGCCTCAGCAACGGCTCAGGACAGTTCACGCTGCTGGAAATAGATTTAGGTCTAACAAGCAACCACTGAACATCTGCCCTGGGGCCCACCAGGAATTTTGGTCTGTACAGCTCTGCCCGTGGCCAAAGCCCATGGAAGCATCTCCAGACACCAGTGCACAGGGAGCCACCAGGCCCGAGGACGGACTAGCAGCCAGGAACCACCGGGATGCAGCCAAAGCAGTGCTGCGTTGGCACAAGCACCCCACCTAACATCTCCTGAAAGGTCAAGAGCATGGGGTCAATAGTGACGGGCATTAGGTTTTCAGGATTGGATTTTCAGGAAAGGAGGGATCTGAAGGTTTTTGCTCAAGTGAGGAAGGCAGAGCAGGGTATGAGTGCACCAAAGTAACCGTGAGGTGTCCGTGGTGCTGTCACACAGAATTTGCCCTGTGCTCTGCTGCTGAGCCCAGTTTTGCATCAGCTGTCCATGGCAAAGTGGCTTTTAGGTAGTTAAAATATTTATGCAGTGACAACTGATGATGATGACAATTTGCTTTACTTGAAATCTTCGTTGCAGATGTCTACAGAACTGAAGAATGTGTTCACAGCATTTCAGTGCGTACATAGCCAGGCTGTCTGTAAGCAGACTGGTACCAGCAGCAGCATTCCACTGCAGAACAACAGTATAGTGGCATAAGTCACAGTTTTCCCCTTCCTTGTGGTCTCAGGGTGTCCCAGGCTGTGCCCCACACCTTACTGAACAAATGACAGCCAGACCCACTAGAAAATACCTTCTAATGTAAAGGATTTTCCTGAGATTCAGAAATTCTCAGTTAAAAAGCTTGCTTTGCTCATTTCAGAGTCCACAGCCCAGGACAGGAGCCTCGCCACAGAAGTATCAAGTCTTCTTTCTTTTTTTCCTTAATTTTCTATCTGAATGACATAACTAGCGACACCACACACACTAGAAGTATTTAATATTAAATAGTCTGTTGGTTAGGGCTGACTCCCTGGAGAGATGGAAAACTCAAATGCAGATTCGCAGCCAGGAAGAATCTCTTAGAGCTCAGGTGACAGTGAGGCTACTCTACATCACGTACTATTACTTAAATAGGTTTCACTAAACATTCCACAGAACTGTCAGAGACAACTGCCTGATGGGGGAATCTTGTTTCTTGGGCTGTAGGATGCCGAGCAACTCGTTAGTTACAGCATGCTTGAAGATGACTCTGAGCAACCCAATCTGACTTTGAAGATGGATCTAAATTGAGAATGTGGTCCAGAGGACCTTGGTGGTCCCTTCTAGCCCGAATTACTGTGGGCTTCTGTAACATGCACTTCAGCCAAACTCTTTGTAACAGCTGAGGGAGCACCCAAAGATGTCAGGTAATGCTTATACAACAGACTGATGCTAGCAGAGGTTCCTCAAAGATCCTAGTATTAGTAACCAGATAAGCTGTTTGTTCACCATTTATGAGGACCTAGTTATCATATTTTTAATTCATATGTATCACATATAGATATGTGAAGCCTCCAAACTATGCCAAATGTGACCTTTTGATTGTGCCGTCATCACATTTACCTCTTCCTAAGTCACTCCATCTCTTAGTCCAATGATGAGAACCACGTTCACTGCACTAAAAAAAAAACCCACCACTGCCTTTATTTTCCTATAATGTTCTTTTTTTAATTTCTATTAAAACTCCTTAGCTTAGAGGATCAGACTACAACAGAACATGGTCTGTGGAAAACATATCTGCAAATCCTAAATCCCCTTCCTGATGTTGCCAAAGACCAAGGTTTCTGATTTGGCTCTTGTTCAGCAAGCACAAGCTCTCGGACTTCGAATCAGGCTCCACAAAGGGGGGATGGGATTTGCTGTCTACACCAGAGAGATCTAATAAAATCTAGGAACAGGCAGAAAGCTAAGTTCCATGCTTAATTATGGTCTGCATGTGAAGTTAATTTGAAGCGATACTGTTGATGAGCTTTATACTTGAGATAACTTTCTGAAGGAGAAAATTCAGTCCACAGTGGACTTTGAATTTAGCTGTTGAATTAGAACTCTGGAAAAGTTAAAACAACAAAAACATCCCACACCCAAAAAAAGTGGCAGACGGCTGTCATAGATAGGCTCTAATCACAGGACGGCCACCTCCCACTGTGCCCTACATATCGTACAATGAACCTCCCCAGCCAGTCCAGATGCTTTCTGTTATCTGTCATGAAAAAGCAGCTGCTGCAGCATTGATAGCCAAAGTGCTGCAAGTAAGTCAGTATTAATAACACAAAAGACCCATCCTTCACTAAAGCGGCAAGGCAAAAAGATTTTTCAAAAAATGGGTGGCCCAGTTTCAGTTGTTAGGCACGTAGGTAATCGTCACAATGCAAATAATCATAAACCTTAGCATTGCCACCCTGAGCCATAAAGATAATCACACCACGTATGAGCCATAGGTAAATCACAATTAAGGACCTTTTACCACTGAGAACCCAGAGGAAGGGACAAGCTTAACACTAAAGCAAATACCTGAAAAGACTGGAGCACCCAAGATCAGTGCAAGCTTGATTTAATGCTTATCAGATCCAGAAGAGCTATGACCTACATACTTGCAGCATCCCTGGGCTGCGGGCACAGCTAGCTGAACAGCAATGCAGCAGCAGGGGGAAGGGGGTTTTAACACACAGAACATTAGGGAGCAGCCTCCCAGACACAGTGCTGCTGCATCTGTTCCACGACCTTGGATTCTCGGATTCTCTTCCTGGCTATTTCAGGCAAAATTTATTGTGCCCCCACCCCCCCACCCCCAGCCCTCAAAACACTTCATATTCTCCACTTTACAGAGAAACTGTTTTGGGGTTTTTTTTGTTGCTGGGGGGAATTCAGAGACTATGGAGATAACACACTGAGTATTTTTCAATACCAGAAGCGTGACGTGGGATTGTCAAAGCCTAATGAGAACCAGGCTTGAAAGAGATCAGCTTTGCTCCATCAACAAGCTGGGAAACTTCACAGAACTCAGCCTGGATTCCCTGAGCTGCAGGGATGGGATGCTGGGGAGGGCTGAACTTGAGGAGTCCTGAGAGCACAGCTGCGCTAGCAGAGAGCGCCCAAAATGATTTGCTGGAAAGTGAGGTGTGAACATAGAATCTGAACAAGAACCTAATCCACATGTAGGGGAGGATGAGACTTGCTGCAAAAAATCCTTTCTGCCCCCCCCCCCCGCCCCCCCCCCCCCCCCCAGAATACAGATGGTGAGGAATTTTTTTTAAAACAAGCAGCTATATCAACAAGTTTAAAAAAAACAACAAAAAACAACCTGGTTTAGTGTCAAACCAGAAAACATCAGAATTATTCATGTGAGAGAGTTGGTAGAAAGACATTGCTGAGCTCAAAGGCCTGTGCCAGTGCTGTTTAAAGCAATCTTGCAACAATGCAGCAACAGAATAGGAAAATTCTTGTTCTCAGTACAACTCTGGAAAAAGGTCATTATTGCATTTCCAACTTCCATTACCTAAAGGGGCCTACAGGAAGGCTGGGGAGGGACGTTTTACAAGAGCGTGTAAGCAACAGGACAAGAGGAAATGGCTTTAAGCTGAAAGAGGGGAGATTTAGATAGCGGGAAGAAATCCTTCCCTGTGAGGGCGGCGAGGTGCTGGCACGGGCTGCCCAGAGCAGCTGTGGGTGCCCCATCCCTGGCAGTGCCCGAGGCCAGGCTGGACGGGGCTGGGGGCAGCCTGGGCTGGTGGCCGGTGTCCCTGCCCGTGGCAGGGGGTGGGACTGGGTGGTCTTCAAGGTCCCTTCCAACCCAAACCGTTCTGTGGTTCTATGATGGATCAAAACTTGTATTACAGGAACACCCACGAGGTGCTGTTGCTTTCCATCCAGGTTGTACCCCAGCAATGCAGGACAACAGGTGGCAGAGGCCACCGGTTGGATGAGAGTCCAGTTAACACCGATAGACTGACAAACCCCAGTAACTAAATCCTGTCGAGCAGACACCAGCTGTGGGGTTTGTTACCAGCTTCTGTTTCTTTCCCTAATGCCACTCTCATTGCCCTTACATAACTACAGGGATGCAAGAGAGTTTAGAAGACTAAAGATGGGGGGAAGATTAAAAACAGAAACACACCTACCTCATGCGTATTTGCAGCATCTACTTCCTACCCTCATCCTCACTCCACCTCCACTCATAGATTTCTGTACCAGTTGTGCCCTAGCACCCTTTCGGATCCCTCGGGCTGCTCCGACGGAGTCACCCACCCACCGCCTGCCCGGGCAGCGCCGCCGGGACCAGCCTTGCGGGCGGCCCCGGTCCCGGTCCTGGTCCCGGCGGGGCGGGCACGGCCAGGCGGTGGCGCCGGGGCTCGCTCCGGGAGCGCTGCGAGCGGCCTCGGGGTCCCGCCAGCGCTGCGGGAGGAGCGGGATTGCTCTAGGTGATCTGGAGAACTCGCTTAGCAGGCTTCCTTTAAGCGGTCTTAAGCGGCAATGTATAAAAAAATTGTGAATATCCTTGATAACCAAGCGTGAGCCTAAGTGAACTAGGTTAGTGTCATGGTTTAACCCCGGCTGGCAATTCAGCCCCCAGCACCGCTCGCTCACTCCCCCGTGGCGGGATGGGGGGAGCACTGGAAGGGTAAAAGTGACAAAACTCACTCGGGGGCTGAGATCAGGACAGTTCAACAGGCAAAGCAAAAGCCGCACAGGCAGAGCGAAGCGAGGAACCCGTTCACCGCTCCCCAGGGCAGCCGGTGCTCAGCCATCCCCAGGGCAGCGGGGCTCCATCCTGCCTAACAGGGGCCGGGGAAGACAAACGCCACCACTCCGAACGTCCCCCCTTCCTTCTCCTTCCCCAGCTCTATGTGCTGAGCACGAGGCTCATGGCAGGGGACATCCCTGGGGTCAGGCGGGGTCAGCTGTCCCGGCCGTGCCCCCTCCCAGCTCCTTGTGCCCCCCAGCCCGCTCGCTGGCGCGTGGGGTGAGGAGCAGCAGAGCCCTTGGCTCTGTGTAAGCCCCGCTCAGCAGGGACTGGGCAGCCCTGTGTTACCAGCACCCTCCCCAGCACAAACCCAAACCAGCCCCGTAGCAGCTACCGGGAACACAATTAACTGTCCCAGCCAAAACCAGCACAGTTAGCTTTATAGGGCTGCACGGCACCAGTCTTCAACCTTGGAGCTATTCAAAGTCCAAAAAGCAGATTCCAGGCTGGTTATGACACCACAGACGATAAAGAGCAGTTGCTGTACGGTTTCAAAGTCCATGGGAATAAATACAGCATGTTTCAGAAGCAGTCTAATTCAAAGCATTTTTAAAAGACATTGCAGAGGAAAAAGGACAGTCCAGTAACATTTTGAGATGGATTAGCTAAAACTAGATAAATTCACGACCAGACACAACAGAGAACCCATCACCAGCCTGTTGCTGAGAGAGGGAAGAAAGGAGAACAGGCTCCCAGGGAGCCATGGCACCCCCTCTCCTGGGCAGGCATCCCCACTTCAGCGGTGGTGGCTGCGGTTCTCCGCTTCCCCAAGGAGAAACGTGGTGGTGGAAAAGGAGCGATGCTGCCTGCAAAGTGGGTCAAGCATGGAATGAATGCTGTAGGATCCTCTCAGACACAGCTCCTCCACCGCCCCCCACCCCTTTTTTTTCTTTATAAAATAAGGAGGCAGAAAGAGCAGTGGTCACTGACCACTCTTGCACTGACTGCTACAATAAAGGGGGTTTCACAGCAAGTTTCATGATTAAGGCAGGGCAGTGGTGGGTGTTTTTTCAAACTCCTGAAAAATAAAGGCAGTTGGGAGCCAGACTAAAGCCTTTTGGCCTAATCCATTATGCAATTATCAGTTTAAATAGTACACTACTCTTTGACAGTTCAGCACTTTTGCTTTCAAATGCATAATCCAGAAAACAGGTTTTATATTTAATGAAAATTTACAAATGTAAAAAACCAAAAACAACCCCCCCCCCCCAAAAAACCCAGTTGTGTTTTGGGGAAATCTAATGAGGAAGATGTATACAAAAGCCAACGAGATGACCAAACAGCAAAAGTTTAGTTTGATTTACACAACCCCACACAGCAATACAAATGTCTGCAAAATGAGCAGTCTTCTCATCAGAAGCACCTGCCTACAGATTTTTATCCAGGATGCTCACCCCTAATGACACAGCTCCTCTTCCACCACCAGTCCCAGGGCGGCAGAAGGTGGCACAATGCAGCCATTGGCAAGGCCAGATGAAAGGAACCGATACTGGTTTGCAGCTACTGGAACATCCCCACTATATTTTTCAGTTGATGTTCTGCAAACCACAACCAAAGCCTTGACAGCCGTTTGATGAAGAAGCTAACAGGATATCCACCAATCCCGAGCCTCGTGTGCCGTAACCCCGCAAGGTGCTGTTTTCAAGACCGAAACATCGTCTGGAAGGGACCTCAGTCTCCCCCGTGAATGAACACCAGCACAGCTCAGCTGTGGCTTTTCCTAGCCCAGTCCTGAAAACTTCCAAGATGAAATATTCTGCAGCCTTGCTGGTTAACCTGTTCCAGTCCTACAGTGCCCTCCTATTTTAAAAGCTGCATGTCCAGCCTGGTTTTATATGTTTATTTATATGTAGCATTTAGGTACTATTAGTGATTGTTTTATACAACAGCAATCAATTTAATCTTCATCCAAAAGCACTTCTGTTCACCGTACGGTAATTAAAAGATCAGGAGCTGTAGTTCAACCCATCTTAAAGAGTAAAGCTTTTAAGCCACAGCACAGGTTTTAAAAAGCTAAAACACAGAGCACTGCTTAATTTAAAACCAAATGTGTTGTTTCAGCCTTTTTTTCCTGTATATATGCCAAAGAACTCTGGTCCCTCGCTCAAGAGAGCAGCTCGCCTTTATTCTCATCCAAAAGGAGTACAGCCAAATGAATTAGAGCACCGAAATAACTTTTTTAAAAACCACAGTAGGCTGACTCATGAACTGCTTACTCTGCAGGGCTTTTTTAGTGTATTCATGGGTACTGCAAGATCTCTACAGTCCCGTGCAATTTTCACTTGATACTTTAGCTGTTTCCAACCTTCTCCTGGAACTTGCACAGAACCGATACTCCGTGCAGTGACCACTGTAGCATACAGAGGACACCCTACGCACTCTACACTTCAAAAACCATGGCTTGCAAACATTTTGCTCCAAAATCTAAGCTCGTATAAACTATGCATATGGTTGCAAAACCCACGTTAATACTAAAAAGCTATTTCTCTCATGTAAAACTTTCCTTTAACTATGCAAAACCCCCTAAAACGTATCTTGAGTTTCCATGAGTTCTCAGCATACAGACCAAACAAGAAACAATTAAAGAGTTATAAATGAGTGTCTGACAGGTGCATAAGGAAGTGGTGAGAGTGGAGCCACACCTTCAATTAATTGAATTTGGAGCAGCATTTAATTTGAAATTCAAAATTGTGATTTGATCATGCTTGCTTCTTCTTACAGAGCATTTTTGCCACAGGAACAAGCACATTTATCCTTCAGCTCCCTTTTGCTCCTCAGGTCACAGCTCCGATAGCAGGAACCGCGCTCCAGTGTTACTAAGGAAATTAAGGGGTGAGAGGGGGGAAAAACAGAGGAATGGGTTTATTCAACTATGAAAAAAGGGCCAAAATAAAGCCAAAAGCTAGCACTTGTGTACCAGTCAGTCCTGGTTTGTACGTGACAAAATCTTTTACCATTAAGATTCAGGTCGTGTTTCTAAATTGCCGAAGACTTTGTCCCAGGCTCTTAACGCACAATTCTTTTATGGAAATGACTTTCAGTCATACTATAAAAAAAAAGAAAAAAAATCCCCTCATGCAGAATGTGGAACCGTGGACTGGCAGGCATCAGTAAGTCTCAGAAATCTTTTCTCTACTAACATGTCCAGATGGACTTTTGAAACTAACCAGCCTGAAACATAGGCAGAGGAAATGTCAAAGCTTTCGGCAGCAATGTCCACTCACCACCTTTTCCCCTCCCCAAGGCAGAATTTATCGTGTTACCATCCGGACACCCGGGGAAGAGCGAGGTAACCAGCTCTGTCTCTCTGCACTTGCCTGTGCGTCAAGTATCCTTCCAGGCTATTACCAGATCTAAAATCGGTAATGCTGCCCGGGCACTCGAAGCAGGGATACTGAACACGTATGCAAATGTCAGCAGCTGGAAACAATCTGACACGGGCACAAGGACAAACACACATGCTGGTTTATCTTGGAGAAAAGGTCCCTTGATGCCCACAGCACTCCCCGTCACTCACCGAGGGAGCTCCGGGGCTCTGCAAAGACGCAGCAGGGCAGCTCACCGGGACGGCTGCCTGGAAGGCAACTGGCAGAGGGGGCCACAGGAGGGATACAGCATAGGATGGGAACTGGCAGAAAAAAGGTTTAGAGTGCAAAAAGGGGAAAAAAACCCCTGGCAAATCTGTGTACTTCAAATGTCCCATTTTTCCTTTCAAAAGCAGTTATTGAATATTTCCCTGTGTACGAGTGTAATTTCGTCTCATTTTTGACATAATGATGCCTTAGTTCAGAAGGACAGGCCTCCACAAATGACGGGTGCTTGCCTCTGTCTGATAAGCAAATTCAGAGAAATAGCTAAATGACAGGTCCTCATTAAGTGTGACTGAAGTAAAATGAAATTTGGTAAGCTCAAAACCCTCTCCCATTTATCCAACAACAGGATTCTACCAGCTACCCAAATTGTGAGAAACAGAAGAAAAAGAGGAAGTGTTTAGAGCAGTTCATACAAAAATGTCCGGTTTCATTCATGGCTGCCTTCTAACAACTTAAAACCCCAATGTCGCCCTCCTCACTAAAAACTGGTTAAATTTTCCTGCTTAAAAAACACTGAATTGCCACAACATGCCATTCCCCGCTACTCCTATTTCACATTTTATGGAATTCACCAGTCTCTGTAGTGAAGGAGGAAACATCAACGCTCATCTCCAAAGCAAGTACAAATCCTAATCATGCTCATCGCTCTGTGGTCAGCATCCTTGCAGTCTGCAGCAAAGGAAGTTTTTGCTCACATGAACCAATCAATCAGCTACCAATGAATCAGACAGTAATTATATCTGAAGTTTTCTTTCTCCTCTTGAATCTTCCAAACATGCCTTTAGCTGGTTAGTACTGCTGGTGGCCAATCTCCATCAAAGTAACAATTTTTTGTTCGCAACATGATATCCTCAATGAAATCTTCAAATGGCCAGTCAGCACAATTATGGGGTAAAGTGCAAAAGCTGGAGTGACTTTCAACATTTTCCACCGACTTTAGTAACAACTGCTTGTATTTGTGTACAGACACTGAACAAATGAACAGGCTGCTCCCCCCAGAGCAGATGAGTCACACCAATTAAAGTAGCAGAAAACAGAAAATAGGGTGAAGTCATTACTCTTGAAGGAATGGTGTCAATTAAGGCACAAAGTTCTATCTACAAAAACATTTAGAGAGAAAGGAATTTGAAGGGAGCTACTCTCTACAGCAAAGGATTATTTTTTCTTAATAGTGATCAAAGCAAAAGTTCCCAAGATACTAAAAAAAGACACTTCAGATGCACTTATTTTTGGTATGCGCTTCTTCCTGTAGGAGATCAAACTGCAGAAGACTGAATGCTCTCCAGAAACCATTTGGAATCCAACCTACAGGACAAGTCTGAATTTTTGCTGAAGAAAAAAAAAAAAGGCACCACTTAAGCCTTTCAGAAAAGGGATGAAGTAATGCTTGGTGAAATGCAGCACCTTCTTTGCCAGTTGGAGAATTAAGCAGTCCTCCAGCAGAAAAGCAAGAAAGCCCCCGAAAACATGTCTAGGTCTAAGCCTCCAGGTAGGATAGACATCTGCAAAATATCTGTATTTTCCCTTAGAAGCAAACAGTGTAAAAAAATAAAAATCCTCCATGTTGTTGCAGAATCTACATTGTGCCCAAGGAATTTAAAGTCTCTTAAACAATATGAATATTAAGAGTCCTCTATTAAAGCAACAGCCAGGTACGTCTTTTCAAGATATGCCCAGGAAATTTCAAGCACAAGCCTTAAGAAGGCATAAAATTTGAATTTGTTTTGAACAACAGAATCAAATTGGGATTCAAATTCTGAAACAAGTCAGTAGAAAGGAAATATTTTAACATAAGTTAACATAAAATACCAGTATTTTTCAGAATGGAAGCTTGGGCAATACACATAGCACTAAATTTCAAGTTATTTCCTTTAATATTTAGAAAACTGGTTTTATTCTTAGTTTTTCAGAAAATGATTTTAAGTATTAGCACCTACATTGTAAATAACTCAAAATTCGATTTACACTTGAAGAAAAGCCACGCTCACTCAACCAAGTGGTCCTGTATTCTTCCATTTTTAAATATTTCAGTAAAGCACCAAGAGGGAAAAAGAGTAACACATTAGTATCAGTAAGGTCTGTCCTCAGCTGCATGACGACATAAGACCAAGCATCTCCCTGGGACAGAACTCAAAGGATCAGTTTTCCAGCACACCTCCAATCACTTCAGTTTTAGTTATTTAAGGTGGAAAATTCTATGCAAATTTCTAAAACCCATCCAGCTACACGTTAGTTTATTAAACCAAAGTTGACCTGTGATGCAATTAGGATTTGACATTTTTCCATACTTAGTTCACAAGTTTATTATGAAAAACACTGCAGCTCTGTCCTGCAGTAACATTGTTTTACAGAAAAAAACAGTTCTGTTCAAAGTAATTCACTATCCTTGGACAATTACAAGGGACAATATGGTAGGGCAAAGAGTGGAAGAGGGAACTGAGTGCAGACAAAAAAAAAAATCAATACAATTAAATTAAACAGTATTCCCTGAAAATAAAACAAACAAACAGTTTCAGAACAAATATGAGGCCTTGGTACTTATTTTAAAAATGTTCTTTAAGCTTCAATGATTGTTTGCTGCTACCCTTATCTACAGTCATGCTGAATAAAGCTATAGCTAAATGGAAAGTTAAATGTATTCACGAGGTGTTAATGTCTACATCTTATTATTTGCAGTCTCTCAGAGAAAGCAAAAGTAACTACAAATAGCGCTATGCCAGAAACTGGTTTCTTGACCAACAATGTTGCTTCAGCATGCAATGAACTGATTCATTCTAAAGTGGTCACAGTTGTTGACGACAAGAGGCTTTGTATTTGAATATGGCACGTCTTTTGGTCCATGTGAAAACAAGTTTGAATGTTAAATATTTTCTGACACTTTGGAGTTACTGTTGCTCTTCCCATTTTCTTCAGGTCAACATATGGTTCATGGCAATACTGTACAGGTCTAAAATCTCTTTACAGGAAGTAGTCTGGGGTGCGACGAGTCACATGCGGTTCACCTCTGCGCGGTGCTGGATCAAACTGCAAACTGAAAAGCACAGACATTAATGAAACTGCACGAGTCCCATTTACATGCAAGTATGTTTTATATGTGAAGTGCAGCAGCAGCAGTCTTAACACAGGTACAATTAAAGTCTTCTAGAACGAGCATTCAACTTCTTCCACTCCTCCTAGCAGGTATTTATAACCCCCATATTTTAAACTTCTCTTACGGTTACTGTGAAGAACTGGAGAGAAATTAACCTTAGCTTTAAGACTCAAACTGGTCAAACTTTAGCATATTTTAGAGAGATAAAGTCTCCAGTAACTGTGAAAGGGAGCAGTTTACACAATGCTTTTGCCTCATTTACTAGTAAAGTCGCTGCTGAGGTAGTTAATTAGAAATCCCATATAAAAAAGCAGACATCCTAACATCTGAAGAACTCAAAGATTCCAAGTTTCTTGCCCTAGACTGATAGGAGGGCAGTATCTCAGACGTGACAGTACTCCTACTCTGAAATCACATACCTCTACAGTATTTCATTAAACTCATTACACAAAACAAAACCGAGGAGTCATCTTGGTTGAATGCAACAACTGCTCCAGATATTTGACTGCAAGATTTTAGATGCAACTAACCCAACAATTCCAACATTCACTTCACCTCCCAAAAGCATATAGGGGGAAACCCCCCATACCTTAACGTGGTAATTAAGTGGGATCTTGCTACAGCAGTTATCTTAAAATCATAAGTAATGCAGTTCTCATTTTTAAACATACTTACAAGGAGTATTTTAGAGTATCATCAAGTTCCATAATTGCAGCCTGGTTGCCACAACGGTAACAATAGTTTGGAGCGCTGAAAATCGTTACTACATTCCGATCATGGCACCAGTTGTACCCCTGAAAAAGGGAAAAAAAAAATTATGACAACCAAGTTAATTTGTTGTACCCCATATAAACATCTGACTAGTAATGCACAAAACCCTAAGTGACATTTGTAGTGTCATTTTAAGTAAGATTAAGGCTGTATCTTTGTCTTCTTGAGAGAAAAAGGGTAAAAAGGAATTCTGGCCTTCATGTGTTGCTTACTAGTAAGCACGAGCTAAAGATATTTATTAAGAAAACCAGCAAGAATTGTCCGTTGCATTAGCGTTAAAAAATTAAAACGGCACTTCAGCAGTACACAATCTATTCTAAACCTTCAGCTGTGCTTGCCAAAACCAGAATCAAGGCATACATTTAGAAATCTTAACTGCCAGGGATAACTAGAGACTACGAACCAAAAACAGTCATCCAAGGTAAAAAGGAAAAATACATCTTTTTTTCAAAGCACAAGCATTTATGTGCATTTCCTTACCGAGGGCCTCAGCATTTACGTTTAAGAACCCTTTTACCTACACAGAAATGCAGTACCACATCCACTACTGAAGTCTGTTTTGGAACATGACTGTAAATTTTCAGAAAATAGGCCAAAATAAAGGTTACTCTACTGTCAAACTGAGAATCTCCTTTAGTAGCACATGAACACTGTCAGAGTTTCTGGAACACTCTCAGCTGGATCATGAGTTGTCACAGCAGCATATGCACCTCTCTGACATGCAGAGTACGGTATTAATGGACCAACTATACAATCAAAAGTTTAAAGGCACAGGCTATCCTGCTTACCTCCATTACCAACTGATGAGCTCTTGAAACCAACGTAAGGCCATTAGCATGGTTAAAGGTTTCTGAAATATCCTGTCCAAATGTATAACCTGCACCTCGAGGAGAAATTCCCCAGCCACCACGATCATCTGGATCTGACCATAGCAAGTCACACATTGGACCCTAGAAGAGATGTAGATGTTTCGGAAACAGAACGCAAAAAAAACAAAACCAAACAAAACCACAGAAAACCTGCACATAAGCCACCCCTGCACAACTTGTTGCAGCACGTCTTTTAAGACTTAAAAAACCCCCAAACTCGTCTGTCTTTAGGCAAGCACATGCCCCTTATTTGCCTTCAAAGAACTAAACGAGAACAGGAAGACAGACACTTTCATATTGCTAAGTTGGTTTGAATTTCATTTTCGGTCTGTGTACTCAAAGTCCCCATATACATGCTGAATCATGAATCCCATGAGTTTAGAAAATTATTTTTCAGTACCTCATGGGGAACTTCCTGCAAGCGATCAAGTGCTCTGATGTGATCCAGTGTATCTATCGATGGAGAGAGGCCACCATGTAGACAGAAAATCTGGAAGAGTTAAATAGATGAAGTTTATCTCATTCATTTACATTAATTGTAAGAGTGCAATTGTAATTTTCTAGTGTAAATGATTAGGAGAAAATCTGCAAAAGATTCCTTTAAAGCCAAGAGCTGATAGTATAGTTTTAATAGCTTCCTTTACAACTAGTAACATTTAACTTTGTCAAATATTAACGTACCTGGCCATCCACCAAGGCAGTTAGAGGCAAGTAATCAAAAAGGTCTGTAAAGTATTTCCAAACATTTGCATTTCCATATTTTCTTAAACATTCATCATAGAAACCATATACTTGTGTGATTTGCCTGCTTTCATGGTTCCCTCGAAGAATTGTGATACGTTCACGGTAACGGACCTAAACATTAACAGTTTATTTTAGAGGCATTAAAATATGTATGTCTTCCTAAAAAACAGAGTTTGCACCCCTCACCCCCCCTTCACATGTCAATAAATACCAAACACTTTTCAAGATGAAGATTCCATTATAACCTTTGAGAAAAGAAGGGATAATTCAGCCAAATCTTCAGCTGCCAAATACTTTTGAAATTAATTACAAATTTTATTCATCGTTCCTAGTGAACTTCACTACACCCCTGCATCAAACTGATATCTACAAGCAAATTCTTAAATACCACTACTTCGGCAGGTAGCAAATAAATACAGCACTCATTTAAGAAAAAAAATTAGGCTTGCATATGAACATTTGATTTTTTCAGAAGTATCTTCGAAAACTATGCCAACGTTTCAGTTTTTGTACCTAGAACACCAATGTAGTGCAAATCATAACAGATATTAAGTGTAGTCAGGATAGTAATTATATGCATTTCATACAGAACTATACAGCTGAGAAGAAAAGTTACCTTAAGAGCTACAAGCAATGTGACTGTTTCGACTGAATAATAGCCTCTGTCAACATAGTCCCCCATAAACAAATAGTTTGTGTCTGGTGATTTGCCTCCAATTCTGAAAAGTTCCATGAGGTCGTGAAATTGTCCGTGGACATCTCCACAGACTGTGACTGGACATCGCACTTCTTGTACATTAGATTCTTTTGTCAAAATTTCTTTAGCCTATAAAACAAAACACATATAAATTGTCAATTTGTCTATGAACAGTCAAAGTACGCTCTACCACTTCCAGCTCTCTACTACCTGCTCTCTTTATGAACTCCTGTCCCCTGCTTGTCTGAAGTGCTTGAGATAAACATTATCTTTACTTAAAATAAGATTTTGCTTTATGCAACCCTGTATTAGTAACAAAAATTTGGTTTGGCGGTTTTTTCCCCCTCCTTGAGGAGGGTATTTCAGAATTAATTTCCAGCATAAGAAAAACATCAGACTTTCTACAATAACGGTTCTGTGAAGCATAAACCAGCAATTATCACTGCTGGAACTGAAGACGTTCACAAGTATTTGGAAAAATTAAAATTAAAAATCATGTTAATGTCTTATCTCCAACCCTTCAAAAGCCTGAACTCAGGCATGGCCAAAACTGACACTCTCCCTCTGGGAGGTGAGCACAGCCATATCAGCGCCCAGGGTGCTCTACACTGCAGACACCTTGCTTCAGAAGACTGTTTGCCACCCATCTATACATACATCTTTGAATGCAATGGCAAAGGTTCTACATGAAGCAGAAGCAAGAACGTAACTAACATCCAGTGGTACCAGCCACTGCAGAGCAGGTGGATTACCTGCAGAAGCTTCCTGAACAAGTTTTCTGTAAGTACATGAGTAACGCCGAGTCGTGTCTTTATAAACTAAAGTAGGGAAAACATCTCTGACACCACCATTTTTTTCCAAAAACTGTATACATTAAAGTTGCAGGAAAAGGCAATGTACATGAAGAAGCACAAGCTAAAAACAGCATTAGAAAGATGATTTTGAAATAACGCAAGAATTCCTTACTGCCATCACACTGCCAGTTGTTACAATTTGTTCTCAGAATAGTCACCAAACATGTGCCACAATAATTTTCTAAATCAAGAGGGTATTAAAAATATATATAGTAACAAGTTTACAAATTCCCATCTACAAAGATTTCCATGCCTTTCAACTGCTAACGTTCCTATTCAGAAAGGATCCCTTTTTACCTCATTCCCAGAACAACAAGAGAATATATAAAAACCGTCCTGTATTTTATAACCCAGTGTGTCTACAAGACTTGCAGAAACAGCACCAAATACCACCTATGCACAGGCCACACAATCCAAAAAAACTCTGAAGCACACACCAGCATGAGACACAGACAGAAGTGCAACACTGTGTTCATTTTAGGGTCACTTTCTTAACTTTCTCAAACCTAACCTGACAACTAAAGCAGAATACTCATTTTTGGGGGCTTCTGCTCAGCAAAGTAGTAGTTTGAGAAGCTAGAAAAAAATCATCATAATCTGAAGAGCATCATATTTTAAAAGATTAGGAAAGAAAAGATTTGAATTAAAATCTAAACAGTACATTAAACATTGGGTATTGACATGAACCGAACTATTAAGAAACATGCTGCTGTGTCCAAGTTTCCACCCTATTCATGAAGCCATTAGCAGGAGACTGACTGACACTCCCACCCCCAAAAGTGGTGTCTCACTGCTGCTGCACATTGTCCAGGCTAACCACCACGGTCACTGCTTCATAGAAGGAAAGTGCCAGCAACACATAGTTTAATGATGGAGACTCATGAAATCCAACATTTCATTCAACACCAGCAAGAACTGCAAAAATGCCATTGTGGTTGAGCACCCTGCACAACACAGAGCTTTAGATATTACAGCATGAGCAACAGAGTTAAATCATTCTGCAGACATATTTACATCAAAAGTCAATCTCATATGACAGTTTCCACTCATGCTGTGCCTAGTACTAAAGATAGGTCATTGCTGGCTTGTGGTAGACGCTAAAAGTGTAGATTTATTTTAAGATAGCCTGACTTACATTCATTTTAATGCAGTGAAGCTCACCGGATGTTTTGAAGGTGTTTTAACAGACTTAGCCTCTTAATACACTGTTAAACTCTGAAGCATTAGCCATATTAATTCTCCTTTTGACAGGAAACGTTACAGATGCTTATAGTGCTTCGATACAAAATGACGTACTCCTTTTATTAGAATGCTTTCTACCACCATATTTTCTTAACACAATGGAAGCACTGCACAAAGAACACACCATTTATTTTTCATCAAAGGTATGCAACGTTTATGCTGACTGAGATTAAAATGGCATAGTTCTCAGCATCAGAGCTGTTGCTTCCTCAGTTTTTGAAATATTAAATCACTCAGATAATATGCACATGACCAAACACCTAGATAAGTCAAACAGCTACTCTGATGGAAAAAGACTGTTCCAGGTCAACTTGCAAAACAGCAATCTCTATTTAAATCCTGCAATGGAGGAATGCTGTTGCAAGGATTTCAGTATTTCCACATTCTGAAACAGGTTTTGTGAAATACTGCATTATGAACTGCTTAGTCCATTTACAGTCTTACCATGTCCCATAGCATTAACAGTGGCATATACTGAACTGCTTAAGCAGTGTACTTCCTGCTACAGAAGAGGTTCAGCAGAGCTGAAAGTGGAAACAGTAACACCCTGAAAACAAGCCACCAACCCATGGTCCCCACTCCATCAACCATACCCAAATTTCCACATTAAATGCATTCTTATAAAAGGGTAAAGCAAAAAGTTTTAATATTCTGTAATATAACAAAAACGCAAGTTGGCAAGACAACAGTATGTGCAATGCTACAATTTCACAATGGCAAGCTATCACTAACACTATTACTGAAGTACCCGTGACCCTAACTTTGTACTGCACTACCCACCACCATGTGTAACCTCATCTGGTTCCACTCCCTTTTTGTTGATCCTTTCCCTGAGATCCACAATGATGCTACTTGCTCAGCCACGTCATACAACTCCCTCCCAGTCCATCCTCTGCCCCCCACAAACTGGATTTCCCACCAGCAGCTCTCCTACACTTCCTCATGGAAAGGAAGCAGTAAAGCATTTTTCAGCAGAAGACAAGAGTCCTCCTTGGGCAAATCACCTGATGAAGGAGAACCAAGAAGAGACACACACACCAGATTCCTTGTACTTCCAAAACCCAGCGAGCTATTTATTCAAAGGATAATAGTGCAACACTCTGTAGTATTTTGACATCAACGTTTTGAAAGAGCCAGGTTTCATTGCCTATCACCAGGATAAACAATTATGCAATTCTGAAAAACATTTTTCTGAACACTTATTAGTGCTTTTGTTTTTCAGTCTTTTTTGCAGTTCTTACCGATTCTTAATATTAAGACAACCCTGAACATCTATGCCTTCAGTCCCTGTAAGTACCCCACATGACAAAAAGTTTAACTTGTGGTGGTATTCTAAGATTTGAAGTAGATTAACTTCAGCAAAAGCTTGCTATCAACAGCCTACTACATTACAGTTATAAGACCCTGTCTCCAAATCAGCTTAACTATTTTTTCAGCATTACACACTCTTGGGTTTCAAAGTGATAACAGATACAGATTAAGACTGAAAAGAACCCACTACTTCAAATTGATAAATGCTAATTTTACAGCCAAACACCAGTAAAGTCTAATGCAGAGAAAACATGTAGCTGTAAGACCTAGTTGCACAAGAAGAGCGTAAGAACCACCAAGTAAAATACTGTCATGTACAAGTGCTGAGGTGGAAAGGCACAAATTTTACTTAAAGCAACCTCAAAGTTAAAACCAGCACACATAAAATACACTTCAGCTTAGTCATAGTGACTGGCATTCATTCCTATTTGATACATGAAATATTGCCTTACTCATCCATTTCGCTGGAAAGAGGCAACTTGTACAATCCCAGAACACCCAAAAGACAAGAATAAAACCAGTATTGGTTTCAACACACAAGAAACCAACAATTTTTCACTTTATTGTAAAGCAAGTAGCACTGCATAAAAATGCAACCTAGTATTTAAGAATTAAAACATTCCTGGACTGCTGCACATCTTCTAAACGGCCAGATGAACAGTAAAGCACTGTTTTGTTGCCTTTGTTTACAAAAGGCATCTTTTGTGCAAAACACTGTTCTTAAAATACAAAGATTAGCTTCATTGTTTTGAGACAATGTGAGATACAAGTGTAAACTGTGTTTTATGATGAACAGTCAGGGATAAGAATTAAATTGTACGACCATACGATTTTTAGATCTTCACAATTTTGTTTAATGAGATGCAGGGGTTGTTTGTACCCAGAGGCATCTCCTATTTCCCTTGTTCCCTGCATGTTTTTATCCTATATGCCACAGTTTAAGGCTCAGAGTCAAGTCCCGTAAAGGCTATAATCCATCCGTTCTCTTTCGCAACTCACTCTACGCTAAGGACAAGCAAGTTTCCCTCATGAGAAGAGTACATGATCACCCTCGCCTCACAGAATTAATTTCAAGTAGTCCATTTCTAAAAAATCCTCTGAATTAATCTGTACCCAAATTCCTTTGTGTTTCTAGAACATACCAGGTATTTCTCAATTTCTCCTACTCCTTCTTAGGTCCATACATTCTAGCAGGAGCTCTGACAACTCAAACCAAGTAGCTACCCTGAAAAATTCTGGGGCACATAAAAAAAAAAAAAAAAAAAGGCAGTAAACATCACTATGGCTTTGTAGAATTGTAGATCAATGCTTGAAACTGCTGCACAGCAGCAAACCACTGCTATAAAGCACTTATCAAAAGATTACCACTAACTCAGTAAAGGAAACACAACCATTATTTTCATTAGACAACATGGCTCCAAAGTCATGGTTGCAGATGGTAATGTGTCATTCTTGGCAGACCAGAATTCACACCTGCAACCCACCATGCTGTCTAGTAAAGTGTGCGTTAAGAAGCATCCACTGTAACCAAGGGAGGGAAAAAAAAAAAAAAGGAAAAAAGGTAATTGTAGTTACCATAAAGATATTCTGACGAAATTGAAGACTTCAACCACACCCCTAACTTCCTGTCATCAAGATGCACAGGATATGACTAAAGGCACAATGACCAGCTAATTGGGATGAACACTGGTTTTAGCTGGCCTGGCCAAATATCGTGGCCTGGAAGAGATTCCAAGCAAAGTCATCCATTACAGTCAGCAAGTCTTCTGCAGAGGGAATACATTTGTTTCTTTCAGTTTAATGGTTCCCCCCATCCCTTACTTGCTGAGGGAAGAGTACATGTTCAGACAAAAGATGGGCTCACCATTTTTAGGGCAAACTGTATTTTCATTCGCTGTCTGACATTTTAAACAAACTAGAGAAATGAGGCTTCCAATATCACCCTTCTGTGAAGAAGGTACAACAGCAGTCAGATTACATATAACACAAATGGGAAACTGATTTATGCTGCACTTCAGAATCCACTAAGGAGTTCAATATGAATGTATAAGTAGGAACAAAATTAAAACACAAAGCTCCTCATTGACATTTAATTATTTAGTATTCCGAAGTATGTAAAACCAGGATTTCCATCCACACAGAAGCAGCCACAGCAGAAAAATACTCTTTTCCCAGGACAGAAACAGAAGATAACCAATCTGCTTTCTCTGGTTTCATGACTAGTGCCTACGCTTCTATTTCTAAGCTCTTTCACTACCAGTGATACTGAAGGTTTCAAAGTCAGTGAAGGAAAACAAGGCATACCTGGTCAGAGAATCACAGTGTAGCTCCTGGGAACATGGGTGTCATGATGTGGTCACTACATTCGTAGCCCTTAATTTTCTTGGGACAGGGTGAACAGAACTAACAAATTAACTTAAAAGTATCATTTCAATTCAAAGTGCACCAAATTAGCTATAAAAAGTTTAGTAGCTGATGTTATCACTGACAGTATTTGTCATATACACTGATGTATTCGTTAGAGAACAAGAACAGGCAATTAAGTAGCCAAAAAAACATAAAATATGATCTGCTTTGTACTCTCAAAACACACAAAGTACCCTTCTTCACTGCTCTGCAATTCAGCAACAACTGGGCCCTTACTCTTCCAGTAATTTGTTTGGTTAGAAGAGGACAGTTAAACACAAGATGTTAGCCAACCAAAAGACCAATACTAATGCCAGCACTGCATGCAAGATTAAATGACACAACCACCTTCCTTTTTCTCATGCAAATCCTAGAAGGTCTACAAGAAAGCATGCAGGCAGTAAACTTTTGCCAAATAACCCTCTATTCCTTTGTATTACAAAGTAATGACTGACACCATTTGCAGTCTTGATAGTCCCCTCAATGCTTCAGTTTGGAAAAATCATTAGCAGTCTTACATACTCAGCATAACTGAAAGGAGTTTTCTTTCCCCCAGAGGCAGATTTGGGATAAGGAAAGGGGAACTACTATTTAAGTATCAGTGCTTGACAAGATCAGATGGAAAATGAGAATAGAAAGGGGCTCCTCTGAAGGAACTCAATATCATTATTTTGCTTCATACAAAAGACCTTCATGTCTTTAACTATAAATTAAAAGTAAAAAAAAGTCTAGAAGTCTTTTTTAAAAAATACAGGAGGCCAAATAGCTGAAGAAATCCTGATGCCTTCCTCTCTAGATGGAGTTCTGAAAAACACTGCAACAGCAGTAATGCATGAAGCTGACCACATATACAGAAATGGCCTTCAGTCCTGTCTGTAGACAAGCCGCATTCTATCATTCAGTCATTAAAAAAGAAAGAGGCTAAAGCTATTCCCCAGCTATTTGTGCCCAATATCTGTAAGTCCAGCTTCATGCAGTAAACTCAGAAGGTTTTTTAACTCTTTTGCTCAAGTAACTCCAACCACAGCTACATACAGTCACGTTAAAGGTACGGTCAGGATACCTGTTGGAGGATGGGGTGAGGCACATGTCTCAAAACTCAAGAAGTATAATTCAAAATCAAAAGCATGTAAGACCTATATTGGAAGGTATTTTCAATACACCCAGCAGAAATATTGGAAACCTGATTACTGAGCTCCAGTATTTATTCTTTAGCCAGGAATAAGCTGTTTTTCCAGCTTAACACACCACCTAAAGAAAAGGAACAGAGGGCAAGAACTGCGTTACTAAATGTAGGTGTAGTGTTTAAGAGTCCCTAAGCAAGGATGGAAATTCAGTCACTGCTCCTTTGATTCCCTTCACACAGCCTTTTGTACAGGGCCTCCTTAACTCGTGCCAGACACAGCCAGACAGGTTAGGTTATTACCCTGTTTAAGGCAACCCAGATGACTAACTGAAAATGGCTAGGGAGCAATCACAGAGCAGCACTGTCATCAGATCTAAGGAGGCAACAGCCTCACCACAGGTAGATTTGGAAGAGGACATCAATCTACAGCCTCATCTATGTCCTGAGCCTTAAATTGGTAGAACTCAAGTAGGAACTTGTCCGACTTACGAGTGCTCACTTCTGTTATCTTAAGCTATGCCCAAAATAGCTTTTAAAACAACACACACACACACAAAATCTTTCATTCCTATCCGATCACAACTAACGTAATTGAAAAAAGAAAACCTGAATGGCTAACTGCCAGCACAACTCAATTTTACGGAATTTCCTAGAATTGAAAAAAATTAGAAAGCTGCTCATGCTCACATGCAAGACTTAATTCTCATATGCACGTCAAAATGCTATAAATATTATCAGAACTAGATGAGAAGGCTAGGAAGGTAGATGCTTCAAGTGCATTTTGTGTAAAGAGACAATTTCCATTTTATATTACCAATCATCACCAAAAAAACCCCACATAACACTAGGAGTGAAAGGATTTTTTTTTTTTTTTGTGTAAGTATTCCAGAATAATCTAAAACCATTATTAAAATGTCACAAAAAGCTTTTCACAATACACCTGTAACTCTTCAGAGATGGAAGGTATAACTGTACGCACCATCAATGGCTCGATCCCTGGGTACATTCAACAAAGCAGCAAAGGAGTCCTAAACCATCTTCTCGTCTCCCACAGCCCCTGGAACAATCGAAGCTGGCAGTAGTTCAAGGGTTCCCTGGTTAGTGAATCCAGAAGCCAATGCAGTAGTAAGAAAGAACTAAAACACTGCACCTTCCAGACCCATGTTCCTTCCTCTTCTGCCGGGGATAGGTGTGCAGGGACACAGAATGTGTCCAATACACAGCCCACCACACAGAAACTCTCACTAGCAGGGATTTCTGTTGAAGCAGGTTTTTTCAGTTGACTTACCGCAAGTTCAGACAGGAACATTCATTTTTACAATCACTTAGTCTGAAGACTAGTTGTATGTGATGGCTGCATGCAAAGATACAGGAATGCAAAAAGCTAGTTTATGGAAAAGCCCTTGCAGATGCAGCTGGGAACAGTTTAAAATATTCACTTCTGGCCAAAAATAATTGAAGAAAAGTAACTCCCCAACAGCAGAGGATACAGAGACAACATGTGCCTGTGTCTGAAAAGTGACGGGGCAACATCTCAGGGCAGTAATAGCTTAAAACACAGGAGTGAGATCCACAAAACTTGCCAGTCCTGTGCATGACAGGAACTGAACTTTGATTACAGGGACAGGGGTTTAACCCAAAAGGACGCTTCATCAGTAGCATACTGCCTTCCCCGAACTAAGACGCTTAATGTAAGCTGAATGAGAGTACAAGCAGCTCAAATGGTTGCAGTAGGTACATGCATGTTTGGTTAGTTGTCATCTGCAATTAGTCTCAGAAAATGTGATTTGGAAGATCCGGTGTTAAACAAAGGTGAAAGTTCTGCAACAGGAAAAAAAATTTAGAAAAACACACCATTAACAAGGTACATAGCAGAGATCAGTATGGCCTGGAAACATAATTATAGATTAGCAGTGATGACAAATCAAAACACAAATGTAACCAAGATCATTGTTACAGATCAAAAGCTGCAGGAGACAAGGCTTGAAACAAGGTTTCTCAAGTGCCTTTACCAGCATCAGCCCTTCACACAGTTTAAAAAAGGATACCTCCTGAAATAACCAATGGAGACTCTATCCACAAACTCAACTCATTCTTTTGTAACATTTTTAGACTGTCATCCCACCTTCCTGAGCAATGCACCACACCTCCACCTCCTGTGATAAAGGGTATTTATACACCAGTGAGGAGACAAGATCATTTCCCTCTACCTTCACACAAACATGGAAAAGAACATTACTCCAAAACAGCATCCTTTCATTCAAAATGGCCAGTGGAAAAACCCTCACCTGACAATAAAGGACTTCCTCTCCTCTGTTCACAGACAACAGTCAATAATTCATCATTAACAGGACAAACACTAGGGATACGTAACAGTGACTATATGGTGTACATTTTGACCACGTCTTCAAAAATTACGCTTACCAAATCCTTAAGCAAAGCACACACAATTGGTCACATAACCAGTGTGCCATAAAATAGCACATATTAAGCCTAGAATAACTTAACTGCCACTCAGAGGCTCCTATATTTTCAAATCATCAGTGAAAGCATTATGTATTATTCATGGTTACAAATTATTCCTAGACTTAGAAGACATTTCTGGCCTGTTAACCACCACCATCACCCAGGTAACTAGGCACAATGTTGGATGCACTAAGAAAGTTAACTGGGATGCAGGAATGGCCACACTTAATTATCATGTTTGTAAATAGCTGGTTTGTTCTTTAGGTATCAATACTGAAATACAAGAGAGCCCTTAGGCTTATTCTTATTAGACAGGCACCAGTCTGCACACATGATGTCCCAGCAGATCAAGAAATACCAGTCAGGAAGATCATCCAATCAGATAGTATTATGGGGGGAAAGCCCTCGCAAAGATATTTTTATTTATTTCTTTATTTTAACTAGCCCTAGTTACAACTCAGTGTGGTGAAGAATGACAGTTTATACCTAAGTAGGGTCTTTATCTGTCATTAGGAACAATAGCTATATTTCACACTGTCCTTAACACATTAAGCTATTTACAGAAAAACATAACCTTTGGGTGTGATTATGTCCACGAAACTACTCAAGACAATCGGAACACGAAGCACAACTCTGCAAAGTTTCTGAGAATCAGTGCTGGAAGCACGGAAACACACTAAAGCAAACGCTGCCCTCTCAGCAGGAAGACACAGAATTCAACTAATGCCTGGCTTTCACTAACACAGCTTCTCACTTGATGGGGCCGAGACAACTTTATGGAAAACTCGACTTCAGGGGGCCTACTTCCAATTCCTTGCATCAGCAACCATGCAGAAACTCTTAACTACTCTTAGCAGGGAGTCCCAGTAAATCCACCTGTAGTTACCAGCACAAATCATTTTTTGTTAACATAAACAGCTACGAGGCTGTACTCCGTGAAGTGCTGACCGCAGATCAGCCAGAGAGGGAATTTCTGCTCAAGCACAGTATCGTGCTACCCAGAAAAATACTACTGTTGGTCTGGAGCTGGCTCATATCCACCCAGCTTGAGGTTGCTGCTAAATGGTATTTTTCAGGTAGACTTCTCTCACGCATTCTTGTGGTCTCTCATCTCAAAACACAGCAGTTAGACACACAACTTTCTGTGACCTTTCGTTTTCTCTACCATTATTTTGGTGACGAGCATCACACATCCAGAAACGCAGCTCATTTCCATTCCTCACTGGGAAAAAATGAAAATATCATCTTGCACAACAGTGATGACTGAGACTACAGTATCTTCTGTAAGGAATTTCTAGTGGTATGCCTACTCACCTATCTAAACTCCGAGTAAACTGAAAGCTTTTTGTACATTCCTCATGCTCCTGCAAGTTACCATGCAACCTTACAAAACACCCACACTCACATGGTATTCAGGACCCTGCATCAGCACCAGTTTATAAATGATGGTGAGTGGAACGCTCACCTCTCCAACAAAGTAATACAAGGAAGAAGCTGGACCGCTGTCATTTAGACAGCCACATGAAAAACAGTCAGGCAGTGACATTGCCACTTGCTTGCAACACAGTTTAAAATACACAGACTGTATCAAATGGTAACAATTTTAAGTTACTGAAATATCAGTGAACTAAAATTTGCACTCACCCTAAGCACCCGCCTCACCAAAACACACTGGAAGTTCTTTAATAAAGTTCATGGACAGTCCTCTGGAAACAATTTGCTTCCAAAACAAAGTGCTGTAGTATTTGAAGGCATGATGCCAAATTTAAAATAGTCTAATTACTTCTCGTGGCAGGTACGCAGGCTTCTTTAGAAGCCAGTATATCAATAACTTCCCATATTCTTCAATTTCCAGTCCCCGAACAGTCCACAAATATTACTTCCTTCAGTCTATAAATGCAGGAATACAGAAAACCTCTAGTAACCAAAAAAACTGCTCAGCTATTAAGTTACATCCAGAATTAGAAACCAATTGCAAAATGCAGCTGGATGCTACTAGGGCAAATTTTTCCTTCAGTTTCCAGAAGGCAATCTATCCTGGGCTGATTTTGAGACCTTCCTAAACTATAGATGTCTCAATCAACACAGTACTCTAAACATTTTCAATCCACTATCACAAAAATAGCTGGTGGCATGGGATCTCAACTGTCTATCCTGTGAATTTCCTGAAACCCAGAATCTTATTCACAGAAACCGAAGTTCTAAAGGCAACCTACCTTTTCGTCGATTATAAATGCATCTGTGCTTATTTATATGAGAAATGAAAAATCAAAGCCGTAACATTCAAGCAGCAGCCCTTCACCCCGTGTAATCTTCTACCAATTACCCTGAGCTTTTATTTTCATTGTAATAACTTACACTTTTTGGACTGCTTTAACATTTCAGCCGTATCATGAGAGCGCGTCGCGTTGATTCACTCGCGACCCCCCGCACAGGACGGGCGGCCGCGACCCTGCGGCGGGCACAGCTCCCCCGGCCCCAGGGAGGGAAAGGCGGCGGGGAAGGGCCGGGGCCGCCCGCCCGCCGCGTCCCCGGGATAGCGGCCCCGCTCGGGGGTCTCTCCCGACAATCCCGGCCGCGGCGCCATTTTAGGAGGCGATGAAAAGGCGGGAGGCGGAGCCAGGCACCCAGCGCAGCGAGAGGGGGCGCGGATCCGCCCGCGGAGGGGCCGCGGCTCGCCCGGCGCCCCGGCCCCGCTACCCCCGCCGGCGGCTCGGGCGCCAGCCAGCCCCGCGGCGCCGCCCGCCAGGTCCCGGCACCTCATCCCGCGGCCCGCCCGTCTCGCCGGCCGGGCGAGAGGCGCCTCCCCCGCCCGGCAGCACCTTCCCGGGCGCCCGCCTTCCCACCGAGAGGCCGCCTGGGCCCCGCGGGCAGCCCCCGCCGGGCGCCGCCTCTCCGCAGCGCCCCGGCCCCGGGCCCCCACCCTCCGCCCCTCACTCGCCGGCAGGGAGCGGCCCCGCCGCCGCCCGCTCGCCGCCCCTCACCTTCTCGCAGAGGCTCTTCACCTGCCCCTCGGAGAGCTGCTTGCACTCGTTGAGCTGCTCCACCCACTGGTCGAGCTCCTTGGTGAAGACCTTCTCCTCCATCCCGCTCTCCCCCGCCTCACCGGCTGCCGCCGCACCACCCCGGAGGCCCCCGCGATCCGCGCTCCCAACGACAGCGGCCGCGACGCGGCAGGACGGGCGGGCGAGTGCGGAAGCGGCCCGGAGCGCTGCGAGTGGGGCGGCCGGCGCGGCGCCCTCCGCTGCTGCAGCTCTGCCGCCCGCTGCCTCGCACCAGACCGTGTAATGGCCGCCGCTCCTGACGTCACCGCCTCGGCTTCCACTACGGGGAGGGGGGGAGACGCCACGGGGGGCGGCGGCGGCGCATGCGCGGGCGCTGGGCGGGGCTGCAGCTGCGCGCGGCGCGCGGCGCGGCGGGACCAGCCCGGCCGGCGGGACGGCGAGCGGTGGGACGGTGCCGAGACGCGAGTGCGCCTGCGCGGCGCCGCGCGGCACAAAGCGGCGGGGGCGGGGGCGGGGGCGGGGGCGTGAGCGTGAGGACGGTGCTCGCGCCGCGGGGTGAGGGGCTACCGGCGCAGGCGCGTAGCGGCGCTGCCGGGATGCGGCTTTCCCGCCCGGCGGGTGAGGCGCGGTGCCGCGTCCCGGCCGTGGTGGGGGACGGCTGGCCTCGGCAGCCCGCTGGGCCTGTGGTGCGTGAGGCGAGCGGTGCTGCTGGGGGCTGGTGCCGCTCTCAGGGGGCTCCGCTTGGTGGGGCCGGCGCGGCCCCGCCCGCAGCCCTGAGGCGGGAGCGAGGGGCGCTGCTGTGAGGGGGCCGCTGGCCCGGCATAGCGGCGCCAGCCCCTGCGGCCTGGGAGGGCCGTGAGGGCAGTGGGGCGGGCCGCCCCCGCTGTCTACTCTGGGCGCACGGGCACGGCGGGGGTCTGCTGGGCATGGCTTCGTCCGGGCTGACGGGATTTTTTCCCTGTAACCCTGAGCGCGGTGCCCTGACCCTTCGGGATCAAAGCAGCGCAGGGTTGGGTGCTTAGGAATACGTCTAAAAGGCCAAGCGTGACCATTAAACATTCTCTTGTTTGTACCACTACATAGTGCTTACATTAAAAAGACTGTGTTGCATTTCTTCTCTTTCAGGTTAAATTGTTATGAATTGTTTTAAACGCTTCTTGGAAGATGATGTATTATAACCTGTTAAGAGAAAAGGAGTAAGTGAGGCACAGCATAAGCTTTCAGCAAACTGGTGATGGGCCTCAGCTGCCTCAGTGTCCTCTCACAATTCCTTTCTACCTAAAGGAAAATATGTCAGTGAGAGAGAGACAAATAAGATGCAATGAAAAGGAATGAAAGACATGCATCTGTGATCTGTAATGGTTTGTGTATTTTACTGTGATTTGCATCTTAAATTATAGAAGTACTAGTCAATGCAGGATTTCCCTTGAGTAACTTCCGAAAGACATGAAATGATCAATTACAAAAACGCGCTTTCATTTAAATGGGTCAAAATTTGGACAAAATGTGCCCTGTTGAAATTACCAAATGAACAAGGACTTTTCCTAGATAATAGGTGTTAATTGTCTTGCTCAGAGTTTGCCTAATACAGAGTCTAAATTGTTCCATTCTTGGCCTACTATTGAAGCAAATTAACAATTACGTAGTGAGCAAGGGGAAAAGAATGTTTGCTTCCGTAGGTCAGTCTTGGTTTCTTGGTGTCATACTCTCCTTCTAGATGTTACTTTGTTTGAATGACCTAACCCAGGTGCTTTGATTTTTCCGCAAGCATGTTTTTTCTGGTTTTATGTAGGTCTTAGTTTTGTGCTTAAAGTTGTAGAAAGAAAAGTGTTCATGGGAGAATTATTGGTTTCAAGAATTTACTTTGTAACACATCTTCCTTAGTACTCCCAAAATAGTCTTGAATAAATAAATGCAAAGAACACGAAGCAAAACATCATCTCTTGTATAACTTGCCCAGCTGAAGTTTATTTTCCATAATAACCGTTGACCTGGCATAGTCAGATGTTTTAAGACCACATTTAGCTCAGTTTTCCATAGAGATAGTGAAATTCTTGATGAAACTTGAGTAGGTTACATCTTTGAACTCATGGTGTCAACCTTACTGTTAATTATGCTTCTGTCTACAGAAAGTAACTAATTACCGTTATTTTTTACTTCCCACAACATTCAGAATGATCTGAACCTGCAATTTTGCTACTCTATGCCTTACTCTCGAGAGAAGAGAGTGCTTCAGCACCTTGTCAGAGTCTAACTGTGACCCAGAACAAGGTGGTCTCTGCTCTAGGCTGGCACTGGTGGCAGCCCCCTCTCAACATTATTCCCCCTCTGTTGCCAGCAAAAATGAGTGTTCAAAAAAACCTTTGTACTTGAAAAATAGTGTTCTTTGCTGCATCTGTACCCTTGTCCACTTCTTCACATGGATATACAAATGTTTTGAGGTGGCATGGCAAGGGGTGCGTGAGGTCAGGCTCAGAGAAGGGGCTGGGTGAGGAGGGAGCTGCGGAGGCAGGCTAGTCCAGCCTTCAGCTGAAAGCAGGGCCTTGCTTTGGGTGATCACTGTAACTCTTGGCCTCTCTGTGCGGACAGTGGATCCAGCTGAGAAAAGAGCGTGTGCTTGAAACAGGGCAGGACTGCATTGCCTGCACCCGTCCCTGTTTCTGCTATAGAAAAGATGGAGTGAGAGGAGAAGCAAAACCTCAGCAGCAGCAGGAAACTTAACCTGACTTATTTGCTTATAAAACTACAATCAGAGTCCTGTGATGTTTTATCTGATAGGTGTGGGGAAAGCACAGCTAGTGTGGATTAGACAGGGCTCCTTACAGATTACAATAGCAATTGCTGCTGTCTTCAGAGCAATTGTGATGGTTCCCAAACCCACCCTTGGGTCAGGATAGTGCTGAAGTGCTCACCTAAGAAAGGAACCCTTTTTGTTTAAATAGACTCAGTTGTAGTTCTTAACTGCCAGGACAAATGTAATTTTGGAAGGGGTAGGTGATTAAGCACTGCCTGCTTGCAGCTGAAGCCTTGTCATTGACTAGGAGAGAATTCAGGACTCTGCACAGGAAATTCAGGCTTCAGTTATGTACACACACAGAGAAGGGCGAAATTTTGGTTTCTATCTCCATCCTAAGCATTAGTTCTGTATTTTATCCTCATATTGTTTTGAATAGTCTGTATGTGAATCAGAAATCAGATCTTATTCCTCCCTCCTACTTGAGAGTCGTAATCAATAGTTTAGAGAATCATGGCTGCTTTTCTCTTCTTTCTTCGATAGTTATCTGAGCCTTCAAAGGAGAAGGAAATAATGAAAGAATACCTGCTCTGTTGCACAAGTTGGGGGTTTGTCAGTATGTCAGATATACAGTAAGATTAAACTGTGAACTGTGAGATGGCAGTAATAATACTTTGTATTTAGTATGTGAATGTAAGCCACGCTTTTGTGTGTGTGGTTTGTAACTAAGGAGATCGACTGGGTGTGACTGCCATGATGAGTCAAGGGTGGTTTGTACTGCTGTACATGATCCTTACACTAGAGTCAGTGACAGGTGTTTGTATGTATGGTATTCCTTGAAAAGGTTAACTAGTCAAGCTGACTGTACTTAATGTTTACACTCATGGAGTTGGTAGGATTCTCAGCTTTTTCGCAAAACCATCTATAGTGCCAACTAATTTATGTAACAGTCTTAAATGGATCTCAAACTCATTGATGTGTGTGTTAGCAATTGCAATAATCTTATCGGTTACCGCAGCACCACGATTTCCATCATAGTATGACACATCAGTCAGTGTTTAAGCTATGCAGATTTATATTGCTGCGCATTGTACAACTATGTGAATGTAGTGTTGATTAAGCATTGTAGAGTAAGGAACACGTATATTAGTTTTCTTCACACTTATCTCTCTCTGAATATTTTACCGGTTCTAAATTATCTGCCAATGCATGTGTGAAATGTCTGTTGCTATGGTGTTTTAATACTAAATGCAGGATTAAAAGGCTATACAATATTGTAATAATGAGTTGCCACTTTTTGATGTAGAGCTGCCTTTTTTTTGTAAGCAAAGAGTATAGACATTGGTGCTTCAGTATAGAAGTCAACTGCCCCTATGAGGAAAGGGGAGTTTTCATGATCAGATGAAGTCAGAAGTACACATCATGTAATCTCTTGCATAATCAGATACTGGCCACTGAGACAAACTATAGCATGTTTTGTGTCTTTATAGTCCCATTCAGTCCAGTAGATCCCGTGATCTTTAGGAGAATGATTGCAAAAGATGGGAACTAGAAGACAAGCTATTTATGTCAGGTATTCGTGTTTAAATCAGCATGAAAAAATATTATTTCTGTGTATTTGATTCATTCCACTGACAAAATTAGTGACATCAGTAATACCACTATCAACAGAGGGCTGCTGACAAATGGCTTCTGTAAAGGGTGGAATCTCATTATTAATCACCTCACAAACCACAAAACATATTACTTGAAATTTACTGGTTCATAATTCACTCTGGTTGTGTAGAGAAAGCAGGAAGTGTACAGGCTTATTGAAAGAAGAAGTTACAAAGTAACTGAAAATCACATTTTCAAATCACTATGGATACAGATATTTCATAGTCGAGGATCTTTAAAAAGCTAGGAAAAGAGTGCTCAATCTCAAACATTTAGGTTTTAATATTTTGCAACTATTTTGTGTCCTCTCCCCGCAGGAGTGTGGCAGTGAATGCTGTTTTCAGCTTGTGCATTTGTCGCCCAGCTGGCTGGGCAGGAGCACTGGTGAAGTAAGTATAGCACATGGCCATATTCCTCCTCAGTTCTGAAAATGTTATGTATCATCTAACAGTTTTAATCTTTAGAGCACTTGACAAATACTACCGCTGCCAGGACAAATACTACCACTAACGTGGCCAGATGGACAAATACATGCTTTCAGCCCCGTTGAGGAAACAGATACTAAAGTTAACTAACTTTCCAAACATGACAGGCGCATTTAGAGTCAAGAGAGTAGAGACCCCAGTTCAATAGATACTTGGGCAAATGCTTAAATTCCTTCCTTTTAAATAAATAACGTAAGCGTCTGTGAGATGTCCTGCTAAGCTTGTGCTAGGCGGCTTTAGGCTTGCTGATTGCTGGTGTGGTGCTCCCATCAGCATAGCTCAGGTTACAAGTACTTTGGAAAAGCTCTCCCGTTGTTCAGTCCTTTCCATAAGCTACATTTAAGGACACAACAAATTATTAATACATACAAGCAGTTGTCATGGAGATAATATGATCCAAAGTGGTTTTTTTTTAATAAGTGGCATAAACTTGGCACATCCCACATGCCTTGTACAGACAATTCCTACATAATTGTTCCTGGGTTAAACATAGGATAGATATATATCTTTGCTTTTCATGCCAGCATACTATGGAGAAACCACTGTTCCTGGCTTTCAGATGGTTGGCTTTAGGAATCTGAAAAATGTGGGACTTGAAGATATGTGGGGTTTTTTTTTTCAAGTCATAACATCTTATCAAGGGGCTGCACTCCTCACTTCTGTGAAATCTCAAACACAATGTGACAGCTGAATTATGGCTAAAACATCTGCAGGGTGTATTTTCTCTCGTCATCTTGGTGCATAGACTTAGGGCAAAATGCAGTAACTAATCCAAAAAAAAGCAGCTGGCTAATGTAACTGGGAGAGGCTTCAGGGCCGTAATGAGGATCGTTTTCCTTGGAACAGGACTGCAATCCTATTAAATGCCTATAAATCCAGGAGGACTGAGTGCCATACCTGAAGACTTAAGGATATTAAGCCTGAGCTCTCCAAGACGTTTTGCCATGCTTATCATAGAATTTCTGCTCTTTAACTGTGCCCTTGTAAAGTAGCACACAGTGCGGTTCAACCAATAAGTAGGACTTTTACCTTTAGGTAATTCTGTGTCTCTTCTTGTCTTGTCCTGGAGATCCTGTTACACTGAAGCCAGGCAACCCCCAACTGACATAGCCATTCTGTAGCCTATTTATTTGAGCAAATGAATGAGATTTTCTGCATCTTATAATTACTGCATTATTTTTTTTCCAGATGTATACTCTTCAGTTAATACTATGTCAAAGTTACTGTCCTAATGACCTTCATCTGGGCCAAGCAACTAGAGAGTTAAGCTATAGAAAGACAGCAAAAAAGGACTGCAGCAAGAAAATGTGACTTATTCATCCCATGCTTTCCTGCCAGGTAAATACATGGTTCCTTCATAGCACTGCCAGTATCTTGTAGTGAAGGAAGCCTGAACCCAGTTGGCATGTGCCCGTAAGTTCTGGAAGTGTGTTAATATAATATCCATATTGCTTTGGAGATGTTACAGATGTCTTGCATGACAAAACTGCTACACACAACCTGCTAAAGATGGCTTAGCTGAACTGCTGCCTTGCCCTCTAGCTCAGCATTAGCCCTCAAGCTCAGTTCCAAGCAGTGCTGTGTCCTGGCCACCACTTAAATGCATCCTCTGAATAGAGAGATCGAGGAAGGAAAATTTCTTTTGAAATCTATTTGTGTATGTACTAAAGGACAAAGGAGAACCACGATATTCACTGCACAGGCACACTTATTCTTAGATCATGATTTCACTTCACTGTGGTTAACAAGTGTATTATTAGTAATAGCTAGTTACAAATAATAACCTGACCTTATTTTTATCCTAATACTGAATCAGATTTCATTGTAATAGATGGATTCACTGCTGTGCTTTGCTCTTTGAATATTATCATTCAGAATTTCAGTGCTTTCCATCTTAGGTATTAAAAATAGGTGGCAAGTTGGATAATTATTATTGTTCCAAATCTTGTTCGCAACCTTACATAACAGTGTTCTCACCAAAAGCCTTATTTTAAGGGTGGAGTGGAAGAACATGCTGTAGCAACCTGAAATTATTTGCACTACTGTAGCTGGGTTATACAGAGCCTGGATGGAACTGTCTCTTCTTTTTTGAGGAAACCTTGACAGTCAGTTTAACATTCATGAAAATAAAAATGCATGACTGCCTCAGCTTTGGCATTATAAAGTCCTGTGTTGTCAGCATACCTTCGTCCTGAGCATAAGCATCTTTGGTAATCCTATATTGCCTAAGCAGAAACTACTAGTCATGCCAACTCAATGACAGTCAAAATAGTTGTGAGTGTAATAACAGTAAATATATAAACATGCAAAATGAAATAACAATGGTAAATTACTTGGACAGAGAATATCCCCAGGTGGATGGAACTACACTTGATAAACCTGAGTTTCCTCAGCTTGATAAAGCTGAGCTTCCTCATTAGTAACACTGTGTTCATAGGCAAAGTACTGTCTGTTTCCACGGACTAAGACTATTTATCCTCCCAGCCCTGACTTTCCCCACCTTTCCTCATCATATCCATCAAACTTGTATGACTTGGGAAGGATGAAAAATAGTTGGGAAGAGGCAGTGGTCAATCCTGAGGACGTTAGATACCCCCCTTCAGCTGTAACAAGCTCCCCAGCAATCCCGGTGATCACAAGCCTTGATCTCTTCTATTTGCACAATACTTTTTATTTTTTTCATCTCCTGTTTCATTGCATGCTGTGACCTCCTTCTTCCTTGATTGACATCTTCTTTGCATCAAAGCTGGCATCGTTCTTCCTGATGGCCATTCTTCTCCTCTATCCCTTTTCCTGTGCATAACTTCCTTTCTTCCCCGTTTTCAGCCTCACTGGATCAGATTTAGCCAAATGATCCACAACACCTCATAAGCTCTGGAAATGTCAAAAGCAAAACTGAGAGGCTTTTCTTTTCTCCCTGAGGCTGTGTATAAGATAAATATAATGAAAATAAAAAATACACTATTATAAATTAGTAATAAAAATCTTGCTTTTGGCAAAAGAATGAGAAATGACCGTGAAGAGTGACCCGTTAATTTCACTGGTAGATGGTAATGCCATAAGTCCCAACATTTCAGCTGGAACCGAAATCTTATTGACAGAGCATCTAACTTCCTTTTTGACCTATGTAGCATTAGTGGTAGCTATTGAGTGCGTTCACAGGCAAGGTGACACACTCCTAGTACTGGCTCCAGAGTGAGCTATATTGTATTGCATGTCTGTCATGCAGATGTTACATGCACACAGCTGTTAGAAGCCCAAGCCAATAAATCCTTAAAGTTTGCTGGGCTTGTGCTGGGCTGCCCAAGTGCCCACTGAACTTGAGCTGTGTTAGCTGAATTTCACTCACAGGTGGGCAGTGCATTCAAAAGCCGTCAGTCTCTATGTGTTCAAAGACAGGGGCCGGAACTAACCTTGCTTGCTGCTGTGGTACACAGAGACTTTCCTGCAGGACTGCGTATCTAGTACAAGTATAATGTTAATTTGTACACTTCACCAGTGTGGTTTTCCTCCTCAGATTACAAACTGAAAAGATCAATGAAATTATGACTGTTGTTATTGGATGAAAAATTACTCCATAATTAAATAATTGTATTGGGTGTATTATCAGAGAGAAGAACTGGTTTCAGAAAACTGTCATTAACTTGAGCAATTAGAATTTTTCAGTTCTGTAATGAATGTATATTTGTTACAGGACTGAATGAGTAAAGAGGCGATGTGAGGTCTATTACAACAGTAGCTGATCTCAGTTGTGCCGAATGAGAGGGAGGAGCTTTTCAGCTTCACAAGGGAGCTCTCTGTCACAGAATTACTGGCCCAGTGCTTTGGAACACTGCACAGCAAGTTTAATTTTGATTCACATTTTAGTATCAAAAATAATCTTACAAAAGCCTGGCTCAGCTTCCTCAGAAGAATGTTTATTTCAGAAACAGCACCTTCAAGGCACCAAAGCTATAATACAAATTAGCCTCAACAGCTTAAGTGTGAAACCTACCATTCTTCTGTTGCAGCTGTTTCTAGATAAAGTCACTCAGTGTACCTTTTCATAAATTGCCCGGTCTGTCCTGACTATAGTTACACTTCCCTTAAAAAATGTTGTCTTATTACAGCAGTAAATAATTCATACTCATTCTTATAGTAGACCAAAAAACTTTATTGGTGTAGCTACTACTGCTCTAATTTTTTGACAGTGTCCAACTGGACACAGTCAGGCAATGTACTAAAATCTATCAAGAATTACTCATGTAGATTATACACCAAATGAAAGAATTTCCACAATAAAGGTGTGTACATTATAGTAGCCTTGAGATAGGGCTGACTTCTTTCAAAACAAGTTCTTCTGGTTTTATGCGACTATTTAATACGCTTCTGTGTTCAAGAAAATAACTCTTGCTCTTACTCTGTACTATTAAACCAGTATAACAGGAGGCACCATGGGCTGGTGAACAGATCTGGAGACAGGAGATGTTTCTTCTATCTGTTTAAAGATTTTCAGGGCCATTTCAACTCCCGCTTCTCCTTCTGTAAAGTATTACAGCTACTATTAATTTTGCTAGTTAAATGAGCAGATTTTTTAGACTTAAACACAGTTTTCTTAAAAATATACCTTTAACAGAAAAGTCATAATTATTAGGTGAGCAAGCTCATTATTTTCTTATGTCTGTGAATGAAAAAGCTTCTGGGCAGTGTTACTGAATGCAAATATTTGCATTTTGTCCATCTGTTTTAAATGTAAATGCTTTCTACATATCATCCAGAAGAAGAAAAAATCCCTTTTAGAGAGGATAGCCTCTCTAAAAAATACTGACAAAGGATATTTATAATGTGGGTTTTCACTGCATTTCTGTACCCTCTTTTGCCCCAAAAGATTCTGCAGTGTTCAGTGGCTTCTAGGCATTAAGGTAATTTCACTTATCCTGAAAATCAGCTATATCTAAGATGAAATCAGAACGACAGTTCTGGACAATAAGACTTGTAGGTGCAGGAATGACTAACAATTTATCCACTTAAAACTACCAATACATATTTTTAAAGTAGGTGTGCTACCAGCAAAGTACAACTTACTGTCAAGTGAAACGGTGTATGTGACAGATGCTGGCAGTCTGAGTATAATACATACCTGTGCGTCCAAATCACTTCTAGTCCTCTTTTCTTTTTTTCTTTATGATGGAATTGAGAATTGTACTTTTTTGTTTTTGTAATTAAAGGGTGGAACAGATGGTGAGAACTTGAAGAGCTGCATCCATTAAATTAATGTAGAGAATGTCTCCACATTATAATTTAATATAATGGGATTTTACTTCAGTGAAATAAAACTATACAGTCTAGTGCTTGGGAATGTTTACTATATGAGAACCTTCACTGTTAAAAGATTTCACTGAGTCATGGTATGACTCTCTGCCAAATACCAATCATATGACCAACCCTGTTAAAAAAGGGTGTTTCTTCGTGCCAGTATATTTCACATGCCACCCTAAAGTCAATCTTTTTTTGACTATACACCTGTGGATTTTATGTAATGCCAAAGGGGGACAATGTAATCAGACTGCATATGTTTAAAAAAGAGTAGACAGGAACAAGCACAAGCTAGGTGGTCTAGTATTGGTGTCACAAGAGGGGTTGTGTTTGACATGATTTCGGGGGTAGACTTAAGGCAGACAATCCACTGGTAAAAGCAATGAATGTTCTGCCAGTTCCAGGAACAAAGATGCTACTCTTCAGATGGCAACCAATTTCAAAAGTTCAGAGAACAAACTTCCTTGTTTCTGTTGAGACAGGGGTTTTAATTACTATAGTTAAGATAGAGAAAGAAAATCCGAAAGCAGAGGCGTGAAATTTTATAAGCAGCAGTGGACACTGCTAGGTTTTCCTAAATCTCAGAAAATATTTATACTTAACTGTAAACATTTGAGTGAAACTTGTCTAAGCTACATTTTGGAAACCCTGTGTTTTATTATTGAAATGGTTTTTATCCATGGAAAGTTACAGCAAATGTTTTGTACTAGTGATTCTTTACTCCAGCAAGCTCCAGCTGTAGATACATAATACTCGTCTCTCACGCAGCTCCACCATGGCTAGCAATCAATACATTGTTTTCTGCATACAAAGGCTATTCCTCTAGTAATCGGACACTGGGATAGAGATGAAATCATTATGGAAAATAGTACTAGAAAGAACAGAAAGAGTCGCAATGGGCCTAAGTGTTTCTGCTGCAGCCCTTCCTCCAGCTAAAATACACTACAGATTAACTTGCCTCAATAAGACTACTGCATAAGAAAGTTAAAGGGATGAGCACACATTCCATAGAAAGTTTAAATTACACTTCCCTCCAGTGTAATCTGTGAAATCACTGTTACGCTGCGTGGGAATAATTGAGAGGTCACAGAGGATTATGTGGGCATTTATGTTTCATTCTGTCTTAAGTGTGTTCAACTCCAGTGATATCAACAAAATTGTTTCCGTCTTCAGTAATGCTGCATTTGCTTCTGGGACTTAAAGAATAATACATTTATTAACTGCACATATTGATCTCAGGTTTTCAAATTTGCAGCATTCATTCAACTACTGAAACTCCTTTTCAGACATACTGAAGCTTCTCTACTTGGTATATGGAAATGAAAAACAGGATGGTTAATAGTTTGAGAATATAACACATCCCACCTCTCGGAACAAAGCAGAACATTGCTTTAATGGCAATGGGTTTTGCCAGGGAACCTGACATGTGGTGCTTAAGTCTTTGCCTACTGCTGCATGAGATGAAATGTATCACTCTCTCCTCCCTGTTTCCTCTTGCTAGGGAAGGAAAACTTTCACTATACTTCCTCTGTAAGCTCTCAGTGGAGGAATGGCTCCTGCACTGGCTGTTTCTCGCTTCTCAACTTTAACTATTAGCTTATCCTTCCTCCCCTTCAAAAGGTAGGGACTTCTGGTTCAGAGAAACTTTCATGCAGTTGAAGTAAAGCCTATGGTGTTACTGAGCAGTTTCTCCTTTGGCATCATGTGCTCTTCTAATTGCAGCAAAACGCATTCTATGAGATAATTAGCAGCTGTATTCAAGTGTCTCAAGGGAAAATTCGAGTTCTGAATTTTGAGAAGATGTTTGTATATCTGATGTAATTTTGTCTCATCACAGTCTGCATAAGCTTTCTATGCAGCAGAACAAAGGAAAGAATTAACCAATGAGTCCAAAATACATACACTAGGAAAATAACTATTTTGTTTCAACGGCTGGCGCAACTTCTTCTCCATTAAGTCTAAAGAATGCCATTGAATAGAGGTTTAAGAAGTACAACTTTTATTATCAGTAACACCCCACAACTAACAGTAAAGGAAATCTGTTTGAAGCAAAAGTAACACTTAATATAAGCTTTGTCTAACACACTCTCTGACAATCAGTCTTTTTCACTTGGAAAATACACTTCTGCAGTTGAGGAACTGTGATCTGTTTCTTAAACATTTATCCATATATGCAATAAAATACTTAATGATTTTGATATCCTCTGCAGAAAAAAATTAAAAACAAGTAGATAGAAAGTGTTGGCTGCGTGGTTGGTCTGCCTGTGCTAGATCTTCTTACATACCCCATGGCTGGTGGTGCCGCCATCTGGACATGCTTTCAGCTGAAGCATGAAGTGCAATAGATATTTCTGAATTCAGTAGTTATTTCCATATTATTTACAGGAGCACCTTTTTTTCCCCAGTGTTTTTCCAGAAAGGAGGTTCCTGCTTGTGTTATGATTTCCTTTTTCAGTAGTGTTATATTTGCTAACTCCACAGAGTGACAGGAGGCATACAGCATATAGGCAGATAATTACTAATTTTCCAGGGGCAAAACATTTAACAGCAGAGATAAATTGTTTTATCTGGTCTTCTCTGACCACCCTTCTAAAACCTGATAATTGTTTGTATCTGAAAAAACTGCGCACATTTCTAAAAGAATTCAAACACCAGTTTAATACCAACCCTAGAATAGCATTGTCTATCAGTAGCTCTCAGTGGGCTTTGCAAAGTCAATACCAGTTCACAGATGAGGAATCTGACTTGTTCAAGAATGAGATTATTTACCCCAAACCATCTCAGCCAGCAGCACAGCAAGGAACACAATCCAGATGTCTTCTAGGCTAGTGTCAGATCTAGTTGGCTATTTTTAATGGACAATATTTAATTACGTGTTCTTGGAAAATTTGCGAGCTCTGCCTCCCTTTCACAATTTTTTTATTTTGACCCTCGTAGATATTCTTTTTCTTTCTGGGATCTCCAAGGTATGTTGTTCCATCTCCTGAGCTGGGATGTAGTGAATGAAATCTGCTTTTCTGAGCTCTAACTAACCCCTAGCCCCTGTAAGCTTTTTCTGGATTTGGTGACTTTAAGCCCCCAGTTCCCTACTTAACCTCAAAATACATTTTTAGATAGGATTATATGGGAAAACACATTAGGAGAGGAAGAGATTTTAAAAATAGCCTAGCATCTAAATCTCAATATAATCTCTTCTAACTGTCCCAGTATTTGAGCGCAGAGCATGGAGCTGTACTAGCCGAGTGATGGCAAGGACGAGCCATGTGTAGGATATACACTTTACAAATACTAACAAATTTATGAAGCATTCTAAAGTTTGGTCACACCCCAGTGATGTCATTAAAGGTTTATCTATTGTAAATCTGCTTTCTTCAGAGGGCTAGTGTGGCTTTTTCACACCCACACGTGCTAACCCATAAACCAGCTGGTACAGTTAGTATCTGTCAGTCAATGCTTTATTAATCCTGCCACAGCAGGGACATCGCTCCTGCACAAACAGGCTGACAGCAAATCACAAGTCAGAGAGCAAAATCAGAAGGGCTGTGCTATTCTCATGCTTAAGTTTTAATAAACAATGCAAGACTAAATAGGAAGACATGAAGATGTGCCCAAATTGTCCTAATTTTGATAGTGTGACATTTTGTTGCCATGAAATGTTATCCAAAACTTTGTTCGTATTTCAAGATTTTATACCGTAATTGCTGAATTTAAATAGTTACCATGCTATAAAGCCACAACATAAAAGAAATATTTATTTAAAACTTAAGCATAACAATAGCGCTCTTTTAATCAAATATTTTTTTTTACATTCCAGACCTTTCATAGCTTTCTACCATGTCCTACTATCTATGTTAGGGAATTTGTACTTTTTTCCTAGCAACGACCGTGACCGCCTGGAAAACACAACAGAAGAAAGCTATGAAAAATTTTATATACGTGACAATAAACAGGAAAGGTTATCACAATAAGAACTGGAATTTGCTTCCTAATTCCTATAATAAACAAAGGCTTCTAGACTTCACAGCTCATGAATTCTTCCAGTTTCCTTGTTGCATTAGCTTTGCTGCTCAGCAAGATTCTTCAAATACTTTACAGACACTTCTCAATACCAGATAATGTAATGATTAAGCAGAAGTTGCTTCTCCCAAAAAAAGCCAGGATGGACAAGAGAGCCTCAACAGTACTTTCCATGTAGTCCAAATAATACAGTTTCTGTATAACCCAGACTCCTACCAGCTTCAGTTCAACATGTGGAACGGCAGCTTAGCTCGCCTCCATAGGTATTTTTCTAGTTCCAGCTTCTTTTACTGCCTCTGCAGGTAATTTATCCCCAGTTCACACCCAGGGAATACAAAGAGTCAGGGATACTGATACCTCTTGAATGAGGCTGTTAATGAGTAACTGTTCATCTTGCTGCAAAGCCATCATCAGTCAAGGCTGGTAACAGAGAACAGCAAGATAAGTATAAAATACTATGAATTTTCTGTTAGGTTTTCTTGTATGTAATTTATATTCTTTAAGTAGATCTTCCTCCCAGAAATGCATGTTTGCATGTTTTCCTTAATCTTACATTATTATGCAGATTCCTCATATGTTATCTTTGTATACTAATCCCTGTAGCATGCCATTAATTCATAGTACACTCAGTTTAGAGAAACATAATTAAAACATAACTACAGTATCATAGCTATGCAATTACTTTTCTTTTTTTCGTTTTTTTCTTTTTTTTTTCTTAGTCATCGTAGGGGTTTTCAGTTGGTAAAGCGAAGGCTGCAGTTTTGTGTCCTGGGTGAAGCAGCCCCTCTTTTCCTTGTGCCCCTCTCAGCCTTCCCTTCCCCTGCTACTGTCTCAGTGATGCCACCACATCTTGATGAGGCTGTCATGCAGGAAAGGGATCCAAGTTCAAAATAGCCATCTTTGGTCAGGTTATTTTAGTCCAGATTAAGTCCTTGACCAGGTTGACTCCGCAACCCCATATGCAATTATGCCAGCACAGCCTAGGGAAAGATGTGGAACTGGAAACAAACAACATGACTTTGGGCTGCAGAAAGCAGAGCTGCTGCCAAAATAAACATTCATCAAGCTGTACTGAATACTTGTTTTGAAACAATTTTGAAATAAAGTTTCAGAACACATGCAGATGAAACATGTTTAGTTGTTGGGATAAAAGGCTACAGCAAAAGTTAAATCTGGCTTCTAATTTTACAGAATTACAGATACAAAATTAGACTCTATGAAGTCTAAAAAGATGATTTCACAGTGAATATTTAAAAGTTAGATATTTAACAATAAAAAGCATTAAATAAATATTTTTAAATCCTTCATGCCTGTCATCCTGTCCACCAACCTACAGCCTATCACCACTGCTTAGAAGTAAAGGGGTTTCCTGGGCAATGGTGGACCACTAACTCTAGGATTTTCTCACATCACTGTGAAAGTACACCAAAACCAGCTTTTGGCTAAAACGTCCCTTCTCACTTTTCCACACTAGCTTTATTTTTGTTAATGATGCTGGGGCTGGAAAACGTAAGAAACAGAGGTAGCTGAGAAATTATACCCTGTAAAAATCCATTATTTAAAGTTTAGCAGATAAAAAAATACCTTTTGTTCAAACTGTTTTTCATCTGCCGACTGTTTTCCCTTTACATGAAAAAACCTGAACTAAAAATAATCCTGTTGGCTGTTCCAGTTCAGGAAATTTCTATGAGCCAAGTTTTGTTGTTTTTTTTACTGGCTGTTATTCCAAGTGTAAGTGGGCTCAGCAATTGCTGACTCCACAATAGTGACTGGTTTTGTACAATCTTCATTTACTTTCTTTTATTTTTGGAAACTATGACAAAACATCAAACAGAGCACTCAGTTCACTGTTTCCTAACATACCTGGAACAAAACGGCAGATGACCATCTGCCAGAGAAATGTTCTGTAATAATGCACAAACCCCCAAAGGATGTCCCATACTCCCTAGCTGGAGATCCTTAACAAGTGAAGTTTTTGGTGCTGGCGTTTAAAACCTCCTGTAAAATACTAACACCATTAGACAGGAAAAGTAGGGAGGTATCAACATGTGAAGTTTCTGAGGTTGGATCCTACATGCCTTTCCTCTCCCTGCACTTATTCTAGCTACAGGTGTGTAGTCTCCAGTTCAGCAGTGGCATTAAACTACAGGTTGGTCATCCTGCTATGAAAGTCGGTGTGTACATGCTTGACTCCAAAGCACTTGTAGTTGAATGTGTGCTCAGTTGTTCTGTTAAATACAAATGAACCACTGGATTGAAGTCCAATTTAAAATACCAAAAGAGAAGACACCAGATTAAGAATCTGCTAACTTTGTTCTATTTAATTTCGGAAATACTTCTCACTCAAAATCAACATTCAGTTTTTCACTGCACTGATACTGATGAGATTCAACCCCATGAAGACATAGCTAATCCAGCATCAGTGTGTTGTAATTACAGTAACAGTTCTATGCAGCAATAAATATTTTAAGAAAAGCAGTTCTCACCTTCCCAAATCCTAGACCATTCTGACAGGCGTTTAAAACAGCACTTCTCACCTTTTTAGTAGTTCTTTGTTATTCTCTTTGTGCTTTGAAGGAGAATTTAATTTTCTTTCTTGTAAGAACTTGGCTTTCAGCTCTGGTAGGAATCTCATAGCAAGAAGTGAAATGATCTTTTAAGTTGTATTAAAGAATATTTTCTCTGAAAATTATATGCTGGCATCTAAAGATAATCTGTTATTTAACAACTCAGAGAGCCAAATACCTCCGGAGTAGTTCCAAGGAGAATACCAGCTGTATACATTAAAAATGGAGCTTGTCAGTAAAGGACGCAACTGATAGTTTCAAGACCTTGGCAACAAAAGATACTGACACTACGTCTGTGTAAAAGACATCCGTCCATACGGCACTCGTGTGTGCAGTTACCTTGAGATTTCTGAGGGTGAAGGCAAACACATAGCTTGTTAGAATGTCCTTGTAAGAAGGGGGACAGTGATGACATCTCTCCACAGCCTCTGGACCGATGGAAGAGATCCGGTGGATTTCAAAAGGCTCCACAGCCACACCTGCTGGCTGCCGGGCTCAGCACAGCACGGACCGAGTGAACGGTCATTTTTAGAGAAATCACTCTAAAGCAATGCTTTGTGCTGTTATCACACCATGATGCCCTCAGTATGTCATAAAGAAAAATATTAAGCATTTTTTTAAATTACTATACAAAGTGCTGTATGGAGGTTCTTGTAAAAACCTCTTTGTGGCCAAGCCAAACGTTCACCGAGTTAAAAACTAAAAATCGCATTTCCTAAGCTACCATAACCCATTGGCTTTTCTTTATGCATTAAAAGGTTATTGCATGTTTTCTGCTATTTTGACAGTTTGCTTTACTCAGCCTCTGTATGAGTGGCAGCAAAATGTTTTTTCTTCACTGTTCACTGTGTCATTTCTCCTCACTGTGCAAAGGACCAGATCCAGTGCTTTTCTATGATAAATTTTTGCCTCTTGAGGAGCAGGCTCAGCACAGCAAAGACTTGGCCGGTGTCTCTGAGTTCATTCTTGTGTAGGAGAACATATAATTAACATTTTGTGAGAGCTCTTATGGAACTTTAGGGAGACAGAGACTTTTAGGGACTTTTTAGGATATATTCAGGCTCCTCTAAATATCTCTGCTTTGCTGCGCACACACACACAAACCAAGGGCAGTTTGCAGTCTACAGGTGTGACTAGTTTACCAGAGTGTGCATAGTTATGACTTTGTTCATATAATTAGATTATTCATAAATTCAGATCATTAGGTTATTAAGAATCTTTTCATCTAGTTCTATTTGGTGTCTGTTCTCAAATTATCTCATAATTTTTTTGTCATTGCACCTACTTCAGTAACATCTAGGATGTCTGGATCTTATTCTGTTGCTGTGTAACCTAGTTCACAATTTTTGGCTCATCTTTCTGAATTGGCACAGCGGGTGGGTGGAAGGTGAGGTATTATTTTAGTTCCCAGTTCTAGGGTAGGTAAGGGCCCCAGAGTTTTACCTAAATTATACCGGAGAAAATATTCCCTTTAGGAGCACTGCTGGCTGAGGACTGGCCCAAAATACTCCTCTGATTTGTTAGATAGGGGTTATGAATGGACTATCAGGGTAGCTGTGGCAACTCAAGGCTTTTTCACTTCCCATGCTGCCTTATTCTCTCTACAACCAATGATTTGTCCTTATATCTTTATTTCCAGATTGCATTTATGCATGCTGCGCTACCCTTTATGCTTCTGTGGATGTGATTCATGTGCACAAACAGAGCCTGAAGTTCTTACAGTCATGCAGTTTTTGAGCATGGAATAGGAAACAAGAGACAGGTACCATAAGATCATCAACTTAGATCTTCTGGCCAGCCAGGAAAATGAAGCATCTCTTCCTCCAACATGTAATGTCTTCCCTGAACATACCAGAAGATACAACAGGTTTGCAGCCCAGCCCAGGTGGATTCAGGCTTCCTGCCAGCAGTGTTTCCAGAGCTGATTCTACTGTATCCACATTCACACGTCCCTCTTCTGCATACCTGAGGGATATCACCTGACTTTTAAGACTGCCTGCCTGGAGCTTCTTAAATTAAAGCGCCAGGGTGAGAAAGGTAGGATCCCTATCCCCATAAATAGAGACGTTCTTCCATAAGCAGTTTTGAACATCTGATTTAAGAGTTTAATTATTGCCTAACTGGGGTGATGTGAAGCATTTTCTGAGAATCTCTGCTTCTCTTCATTGGTTGTTGAGATGAAAAACAGGTGCTTCTAACCGAAAAAAAATAAATTGGATGTCTGAAATAGATGTACTAATGCCCCTCTAAATGCATAGGATGACACTGACTTCCTGTCTTATTCTCAAAGAACAACCTCTGTCCCTCCATATTCCATTTCACTTCCAGCTACCACAGCTGGATAATGGTGGCCACTTCTGAATAACGTCCCTTTATGCTGTCTCTGTGTGATTAATCTTAAACATGGGAAACCTAAAAGAAACCCAAATAAACACACTAAGAAAAAATAAAATCAGCCCTCCTGGAAGCTCTTGAAATGTTTCTGAAAGGATTTTGAAGGGTTATAAAGACTTCAGAGGAATCAAAGTACCCTAGTGGATAAACTCCTTTCCCTTTCTTCTGTCATACACTTCCAAGCTCCATTTCATTTGAAGTATTAAACTTAGTTGTCATAACTCAACACCTTCTGAAAATACATCTGTAACACAAAGTCAACCCATCATCAACAAATTCAGTGACTGGAGTTTTACACACATTTCTTACTACAACTGTCAGAGGTTTGGAAGGGCATAACAGAACCAGAGAAGGAAGGAGTAACGCTCTCCAATGCTGTAATTCAGCCGTGAGAGGAAGGCTTGGCCCCTGGTCTTTACTCTTCCCTGTCCCCCACGAATGAATGAGATCCTTCATTTCCCTCCAGCAACTGCGTTTTCTATTGCCAAAGAAAGAATGAGTCAGAAAAGCCTGCTGCTGGTGAAAGCTTCCCTGGTCTTTACTCAGCAGAGCGCTTCACACTTTTTGTTTGAGTTTTCCTGGTGTTAATAGGTTATTAGAAATGCCTGGTATCACCACTAGCATTCTGCATTTGTAAAAGAGCTTTTTGCTTGCCATTTATTTTAAGGCTTAATGAACAAGCTCTCTTTGGGCAAGAAGACATTTTAGGTATGCTCTTAAAAATTATATAGAGCAAGCTAATAAAAAAGAAAATGCATCTCAATTAGATTATTCTTCTTCCGTCTGCTCTCTCAGATCTTTTTATGACAGGAAATTGCCTATTGGATTTTTGATTCTGCTTAATGGAAATGCCGAAACCTAAATCCATTCCCGTTCCCACTGACATCAGGGGAAGCAAGATTCAATGTCTGAATAGAACACTTTTTTTAAAAAAAAAATTAATATCTGCAACTGCATCTCAGTGAATATAGTAATCATAACATAAGTGAATTTAAATTAAACACTTAGGAGACTGTGGACTGGCACTTACATGTCTGAATCTCCTTGGCATTTCTGAGAATCCCAACTTCTCTAATTACCGATTTCTGATGTGCCACTTTCTTCATGCATGGCCATCCCAATTAAACCCACTGAACTCCTCATGTGAGTTAGGGTGACATACTGTAACTCAATGGGGTTTCTAACAGAAAATGGGGTTTCTAACAGGAAAAGGCATCTCCAGTAAGGCAGTGAGCTGGGGAAACCTTTTCCTTGCATTTTTAGGAGCTGGACTTCAGGAACTACCGTTCCTGAAAATCCTGGGCTCTATAAAATACTCTGAAGAAGAGGTATCCGGCTGCTTGACAAAAAGGACATTATGAACAGATAATAAATCAGCTGGTTAAAACAGATATAAAGATTGTATACCGTATTCTTATTCTTGTATCCACATGGGGATGGCTAAAATACATTAAAAATCCCTCACCAAAAAGCCTGCTATCTTCAAAACTGAAATGAATCCAGCTATGGAACACTGCTGTATTCCTCTCTGTGCTTCCTCTCAGAGAAGGATATGTAAAAGCAGGTCCTTCCCGCTGACTTATTCTGCTCTGTAAATTGTATTTGAGGTTTCAGAATAAAGGAATTATCCTGGCTTGTTAAAAAGCTATTTACCTCCATGTTTATAGTTCAACACTGCCAGAATAACTACTGCAGTGTACTGTTAATACTAAGAATAACAGCAATCAATACCTAAGAGCATGAAGGAGGGCATACAGACAGGAATTATCACTCCTCCGCTGTTCCAAACCTCTTCTACAGAATTTCATAATAGTAGGGGGACAATAACAGAATTTTATAAAATACAGAATAAAATCTTTAGTGGGAATTACACACTTGGTAAAACTTTCAAGTTACCATGTTCTTAACCATGTGTGCTACACCTCCAAAGTTCCATGTGGATCTTTCTTCCCTCAGTTTTACAGCATCTTCTCTTGCACTGGTCCTTGGAGCTCTTCAGACAGCCCTTGCCACTGACACAGCGGCTCAGTGCCAACACTACTGGACATTTTTGGTATGGATAATGTGGAAAATCATCTGCAGGGCAAACAGGCACAGGTTACCTAGGAACATCTTCTAGAGATTTATGAAAAAATTACAAATGATCTGTTTGATTTATGCAGTAACAGTGCTGTTTTTAAAGATAAACCTTGCCCTGCTTTCACTGAATCACGAACCAGAGTGCAATGGCTATCTTTGACCTTATATGTAGGCACATTATATGTCACTGTTTTAATTTAGCTTTTATATAATTATTTTATATGATTATATTCCTTTTGCTAATGTTGCATTGCGTGCAGAAGTTCATGTGCAGGAGACTGCTTCTCCTATAACAGCTGAATTACAGATGCCACACCTGCCCCAGAAAAAAGCCCCACGTATATTTTCCACATGTGAGGTCTTTTAAAGCCAGTTCAGGAGCCCTGTACCATCGTGTAACCACATAATAGGTATAAACACCATCAGGGGTAGCTCTCGTTTAAGCAAAATGAAAATCACATAGTAATTCCACTTTGTGTTAACAAAATAATCTCAGGTGAGATCACGGTATATAACAAAGGAAAGGAAAAAAAAGAAAAAGGAAAAAAAAAACCCCAAACAGTTTATAAGAAGCAGGTTCTGTTTGCTTTAGAAGTTCTCAAGGCATGAAAGCATGGACTGAAAAAAAAAACTCCTGTTACTTCAGAATTGACTCTGTGAGGCACACAGTGCCCTCATTTCCCAAAGTCATCAATGTCCTGATCCTACTACAATTAGCAACTGCTTAATGTGGGTGATGTGCAAAAGAGAGCAGGATTTCTGCACAGTACACTACAGACTTCTGCACAGCATCCCACCCATCAACAGCTGGACAAACCAAAAGTGATTAAAAGAGATGAGACAGCATGAAGGACAAGGTGGGAGCAGGGAAGGATAAGCAAGCTGTTGCAACAGCAGGGAAGAAAGCTGCTAAGGTAGTAACACAATGGGCTGGATAAAGTGCTCTCCAGGCTATGAACACTGCTGAGCCAGGAATACAGCAAAAAAATTAACAGCTCTTTTCATTAGCTTTAAAAATAACCTCTTGGATGTATTTTACTTATACTAATAAATCATAGATAAGAACTGACATATGAAAAGAATCACATTTAAAACATGTACTATTTCACATTGAGGTGCATTTACTGTTTAATTTTTACATTACTATCTGTTGGTATTTTGAAGCAGCTTAAAGTTAAAACCAAAGCTATTTTTAACTCAGTACAAAAGTATCTGTCCTTTTAACTACCTTTTTTTCTTCCCTTTTTTTTTTTTTTTTACCTGGGGGCTACACTCTGTATACCACATCTCCTTAAGGCCACCGAGACCCAGGACATCAGTCTGCATTTAGATGTAAGGCCTCCACGTACAGTAACTTCCAGAGAAGTCGAGGAACCCATGTGGCAAAATGTGCCATTATGTCTTACTAACATAGAGTGGAAGTGGGCTGAATATACAGAATAAAAGTAATAATCCAAATTTATAACCTTGTAGTCTGACTACAAGTTATTGTACCCATACTTTGCAGAAGTCCAATTAAACCAGTGACCTGGCTAGAGGAAAATCCAACATGACCTACATCCAGATTAAAATTCTTGCAGGATTTTAATGGACTTAGGTCTAAACTCGAATATTAGCACGGAGCTTTTAGGGGAGATCTCCCCACTGCACTATAACAATGCTGAAATATCTTTATGAGGAAGTATTTGTAGATGATCCCTCTTCTGTTTAGGGATGACACAGAACTGGTATAATAAGTACACCACCCCTTTTGTGGCCAATGTGCACTGGGGATCGGGGGAAGAGAGCCAAAGCAGAGTGAGGTAATCCACAGCTGACAGAAAAGGCCACCTGGGGAAGCTGGGACAGGACACAGTGAGCCACAGCACTGACCTTTGTGTTGGAGCTGCAGCAGGGGAAGCCAGTTCTGCTTTCCCTCTCCCGTGGCCTGATGCAGCTGAGAAGAGGCAAGAGCTCTGGTCCAGAAGCACCCACAGCAACACCCACGCAGGATAAATAGTAACTCACCAGAACCCATACATATTCTTCCACTGCTTAGTTTAAATCCAGACTGATTTTGCCAATGTAATTTTCAAACGTCGTATCCAAATTTTAAATGTTTATTTTAATTTGACATCAAACCATTGAAGAAACAATTGTTTTCATGCTGTTGTGTGCACAAAGCAGCCTACAGGTCACCACATACCCTGGAAACCCTGCAGGTCTAATTCTGAAGCCATTTCTGCTTTGTTTCACACATTTAAAGATGCTAGCCTGTAGAAACTTTACATCTCTTGTTGTGCTTGACAGATTTTTCTGATTTCTCATGCAATATTTTAATGTCTGCTGTCTGTCCCCTGTCTTTATGCTTGCACTTCACTGCTGTTCCTGAACTTCCCCTCCCACTTTGTCAAGGATTTTGTACATCATCATTTGGTTTTATTTCTTCATGGAAGGACAAAATTTTTAATTTGAGGCACACAGTTCTTCACACATGTACTTACAGATGGTGTTTGAAGAGGAGTAACACCTGCAGACAGCAGCACTCACACCATCCTAAACGTTTCTGCAAGTACCGGAGGCTCCCAGCCCCTCAGCCCAGCTGTGTTTAAACATACACAGCGACAGACAAGAACCAGCTTTACACTCATACACATTCCTAGAGGCTTCTCCAACGCCCACCTTTAAATGCATACCACTTCAAATGCGGAATGAAAATTTAAAATTAAATAAATACGGCCCCATCTTCTAGAAAAAACAGGTGTGACCGGCGCGCGCGGGAGGGCCCAGGGAGTTGGGCTGCCGCACTGTTCCAGGACCGGCTCAATGGTGGTTCTGCCACGGGCCTGCGGCGCGGCGGGCTCGGCCCGGTGTCCCGGGGGCTGCGGAGGAGCGGCCCTCAGCACCCGCTTTTTGCGGAGGGCGCTGCTCCGGGGGGATGACGGGCGAAGCGGGCCAGGCACCGGGCACAGGAGCTGGCCTCAGCCCGCCGGACCGCGCCGCCAGGCCCCGCTGCCACGGCAACGGGCGGGGCGGGGCCGCGGTGACGTCAGACGCACGGCGGGGCGGGCTGCGCCTCGCGTCCCCTCAGAGGGCGTTTCCCGCCGGCGGGCGCGCAGCGGGGCGAGGGAGTGTGGTGTGAGTCACACAGGGGCTGTGCTGCCGCCCAGAGGGCATCGCCGGGCTGGCGGAGGGGTAACTACTGCCCCCAGAGGCACAGCTGCCATCCCCCAGCTCACGGCTTTGCAGCTGTAAATGAATACACGCATAAAATTTGAGGGAATTACTTTAAGTTTTGGAAAATCCTGCAGCAGGTGGCAGCGTTCAGCCTGTGGAGAAGTGGGGGCGCTTGGAACAAGTGTCACATACCGCATGGCCGGCTGGTTCAGAGGGGAGAGGGAGGCCGTGTGGGAGCACCGTTGTGCTCATGGTTCCTGTAGGTTGGTGCCCTTCGGTAAATAAGGGCACACCTCACAAGTACAGTCAAAGGAGAATCTTTAATAATTTCCTGGTAAAATAAGAGGGTAGGTTGAGCAGGTCCATACAGGGATTTTTTTTCCAAGATGTGTTTTTCTTGAAAACCTGCACTGGGGTGGAGGCAGTGCTGTGCAGGGGGCGGGGGGGGGGGGGGGGCTCAGGGAGTCTGGAAGATGGGCTGGGAGTCGGAGTACACTGAGGTAGCATTCCTAAAGAAATAGGCTGTGCGGGTGCAGAGGCTGCTCCTACCTCTGCTGCTGTGTGGGTTAAACAAACTCCATTCTCCTTTTTACTATGGCTCTGCTCACCTGCTCCAATATTGAAGTAAAGGATGAGCAAATCAATCATTTCTTTGCCACATGACCTTCTGGGTTACCTTTGTGGCTGGGAGAGTTTTGGCTGGGAGAGTTAATCTTCCTAGCAGCTGGTACAGTGCTGTGTTTTGGATTTGGTATGAGAATACTAACCATGATATTTTGTTCCTGGCTGCTTTGGGAAGAAGGATCATCTCTCCTGAAGAACAGCATGGCATGGCATGGCACTTGGCATGGCAGAGTCTCCTCATGTTGCTCCTCAGTGGCCACTGGAATGAAAGAGAACAAAACCAGTTTCTAACAGGTGACTTGGCTTACTGGTTTCCCTAACTTTGGAGTCTTGGGCTTGGCTGATGTTGGTACAGATAACTCTTCCCAGAGGCCACTGCAAAATGAGAGACTGACCTGAAAAAGAAAAAAAAAGTTATTGGAAGAATGGATTGTTTTAACAGAGAGGCAAGTAGTTTGCTTTCACTGTTAGTTCTCAAGCTTCTCATTTTATGATGGGACAAATCTACCTTAGAAACATTTCATTTTTGCAAAATGCTACACAAATATGTAATATTTACTCAAGATTTATATAGATTGACTATGCTGGAAAATGTGATTTTCATTTAATGTAATCCCCTATTAACTATCATTTTTTGGGAAAAAAAGTTGGGAGAAACATGGAACTCAAAACAGCTTTCTGATCAGGAACTATCTATTTTTTTTAATTCATATAATAGATATGAAATTGTATCTATTTCAGTACTATTCAAGAAGTTGGTAGAAGAAAAACATTCATGCTCTAGACTGCACACTGTAAGGATTTTTTCCCATTTTTTGAAGCACTTGTTACAGTGGATAGTTTTAACGGTTGCACAGAAAAAAACTTTCTCCAGACACCCAATGAAAAAGTTTAGTTCTGAAATTGTAGTTTCCACCTGGCTCTGGAAGTCGGTGGGTTACAAGTATATGATAAATTGAAAACTTTTAAACTGAAATGCCTGTAGTGAAATTGAACAGTACTGGCAGTGATGCATTTAAATTCATTGAGCAAGGAAGTACTGGAAATAATTATCAGCAGATATAATGCTATGATGGTTATTTAGTGCAGATTTGAGACCTATTAAACTACCTTAGCAAGGGTAGAGCCTCTCTATTGTTAGTTGGGGCTGTTTTTTTGAAACCAGCTTGGGATATAGTTAACTTCATTTAAAAACCTCCATGTGCTGTACAATCAACAGAGCAGAAACGCAGCTGGTTCTTTATAGGGAAAAAAATAAAGCTTTCAATTTATTAATAAGACTCCTGGCCACACCTGTGTAACAGGCAGCTAGGATTAAAAAGAAAACATTTTATTAGGTAACGTCATAACACCGTTTCTTGATGGTGTTAGAGGAGACTGAACACTGTCACTGTTGAGATAGTGTTGAAAAAGTTTCCAAGCCAGGTGGAAACAAGACAGGATTTCAGATTTAGCTCGTTTGGGGTTTTTTTTTGTTGTTGTTCCCCTGTGCAGGCCATGACTGTTGCCCTGCGTGGAGCTCTGAGTGTGGGGTACGTTAGGAGTGACGGGGGTTCAGGGGCTGGAGAGCTGCCTTTGGGTAGTGGATGCTCTTGCTGCTCTGCTGGGGCCATTGCAGCAGAGCACATGGTAAGAGTGAAACAAGTAATGGTGCTAGACCGATGTTAATTATTTATACAGGTCCAAGCTTGCACTTGTTTTTTTGCGGTCTGCTTTCTTCCTTACAAATTAGCTGGGGCTAAATATAAACTGTATAAAGCTAGAGGAGCAGCAGTGGAATGTAAAATCAAAATGTCTGTGTGATGGGGGGAGGAGGAAAATCCAGAAGAGGATTGCTTGGCAGGATCCATTTTGCGCTAGTGCAGGGAATAGTGTTTTAGTGGCTGGGGAATGATAGTTTCTTATTACCAAGCCTCTTTGAAAAGCTCACTCCCTTGCAGCATCAGGCTTTGTGTGGATTCCTATGCTTGTATCTTGCTTTGAGTGTCTGAGTATTTTCACCGAGATGGGACATTGGGTTAAAAAGTGTGCAGAGCGTAAGTCCTTGTGGAGTAAAATCCTGACCCGTGTGGGGTATTGATTCCGAGCAGTGCTCAGGTCAGTCACTTCTAAAATAATCCATGTCAGCGGAGCAGCCACAGCACGTGCTTGGCACCAACTTTGGCAAAAAAGCAGTTAGGAGCTTTGTGCTAATTAAACCAGGATCGATGCTTGTCAAGCACATGGGTAGCCGGAGGCAAAAGAAATGGGCAGAGGATGAAGATGTTTATATCTGTCCCTTCATTATGAGTCTCAGGGTGTTCTGACCTCCTTAAAATCATGTGAAAGAAAAGCAAGGGGGCACATGTCACCAGGCAAACCCAAGCTCCAGGGCTGAGTTCTGAGGCGCCATGTAAGAATTAGGTCATGACTTCAAAGAGGTCTGCTCTAGCCCGTTGGAGTAATGGCATTAGAAAACCAAACCACTTCCCTGGTTCCCCGCTACCCTCCCGCAGAGCAGAAGCCAGTGGGTACGAATGTTTTTCCTAAAATGATTTCTGGCAATATCCATGTGCTCATTTGTCCGCAAGGCCGTGCCAGCCCTCGGACCCCTGGCCTGGGATGCTCCGCGCTGCAGGCGCCCTGCTCCTTGAGCCGGTTCACGGTTCTTCAGCAGCTCCAAATTAAAAGCTGAGCTTGCTGCTTCTCCGTCGCTAAAATCTGCTTGCTTTAAGCCCCAAACGGTAATTAAAAAAAATATTAAATCTGTCTTCCACGGGGGTGAGGCAGTTCTGGTGACAGACCAGCGAAGCCGGGCACTGCGGTGGCCGATCCCGCTGGCTCCCCCAAAACGCCTTTAAGCGCGGAGGCAACGCGGGGCACCGGTGGGGGGCTCCGCGGGCGCGGAGCTGCGCGCAGGCGCCCACCCCCGCGCCGGGCTGGGTCGGGCCGGGCCGTCCCCCCGTCCCCCCCTTGCCGCCCGCGACGTCGGCCGGCCCAGCGGCGCGGCCCGCCCCCCGCGGAGGGAGACGCCATTGCGGGTTGTTTGTGCAGGCGCGGAGGGAGGTGGCGGCGCGGCGGCCGCGGACTTTTTTTTTTTTTTTTTTTTTTTTTTTTTTCTTTCCCCCCCCCGCGGCGATCATGTCCACTCCGGCGCGGCGCAGGCTGATGCGCGACTTCAAGAGGTGAGCGAGGCCCCCGCCGGTACGGGGCCTGCGGGCACCGGGCCCCTACGTGACACGGGCTGGCTGGCAGCGGAGGAGGCACCGCGGCGGCTGCCCGGGCAGAGCCGCCCGGCCGCGGGCCTGACCCGGCAGTTTGTGGAACCGCGGCTCGGGCTCGCACGGGCCGGGCCAGCCCTGGCGAGGGGGGAGCCGTGGGCAGCTGTGGCGGGGGCGGCGATTCCCGGGGCGTCCCTTTGTGCTGAGGGACGGGGGCTGGCCCGGAGCCCCCTCCCCCGGGGGGTGCCGCGGGCAGGGGCGCGCTCCGAGCCGGCGGCTTCGCCCTTCGCTTCGGGGCAGCGGGGGAGGGAAGAGCCCTGCGGGGCGGCCGCCCCTGCGGCTGCCGGGGTGAGCGCCGGGGTCCTGCCGGGCAGGGCCGGCTTTGTTTGTGCCGGGCGCCGCGGCACCGGCCGCCCGCCTCGCCCCTGCGCCGACGGCTGGGGGCGTCTGAGGATAGAAGTTGAAGCGGTGCCTTGAGGCAGGGGCAGCCCCCGCTGCTGGGGAGGGCCCGGGTCGCGGGGCAGGCCGGGCTGGGGGCCGGTGCCTCGGGGTGCCCTTGCCCTGGGGTGCCCGGCGGTGCGGAGCGGATTGGGGCTGGCTGTTTGTGCCCTGCTTCCTGCGCCCCCCGCCTCAGCCGAGCTCTGGCACACCGAAGGGGTTTGGCCCAGTCTGCTGAAGTGAGCAGGCAGAATGTAGGTAGGTGTGTTGGAGGCTTGTTGGGTCGACGGTGTCTCCGAAAATGAGTATTCGGGACAGACGTTAAAAAATGAAGCCCAAAGAATTAGAGAACGCTTAATTTGTCTGTATGCAATAAACAAAACGCCCTTTAATGTTTTTATGCACATGCTATTCTGTCTAAAGCTTTCAGTCATGAAGCATCTTCTGTATAATACAAACTGCTAAAGAAGCAGTTATTAGTTGCGCTCTTTTAAACATTAATGGCTGAACCACAGGCTCTAGAATAATTTATTTCCAGTCTAACATGTAGACGCATTTAAGAGAGTGTGGAAGAAGGTGGGGGGATCTTCTGTTAGCTTTAGAATATGTCATATTGTTTCACTGGACTGTAGTCGCTCATAAGTTGTTGGAAGTGAGTCAGCTTTGATAGCATCTCTTTTTTTTAGCGTAGCTATGTTATACCAGTACCTGAAAATACATCAGGAAACAGTTGACATGTATTGTAGTTGCTTTACATGACTGCATGTAAAACTACAGTGGTAAGAGGCTGATCTGTGGATCTACAAACAGTTGCGTGTGTTTGAGATGTGGAGCCTGCTTCTCTTGTACTCGGGTGTTGGTGTTAGCTAAGCGGGTGTTGCTTGATTGCTGTTCAAATCAAAACAGGATATTCAGTCCTTTTTATTGTATCCAGTTACACAGATGACGTGAACCAGTGATTTTTTTTCAGGGTGAGGGACTAAGTAATATTTCAAGACTGCAGCCAGATGTGGGTTTTATGATTTTATAATCTTAGAATAACTGGTTTAATAATTTTGAAATTTAAGGTGGAGTAAAGATTTTAAAGCTGTGGAAAAGTATAACCAAGTAAACACAAAGTAATCAAATGTATGTATCAAATATGCAACAACTTTGATACCCCCAAACTTACGTAACTTCTTCATGTCAGTTTTTATTCTTCTCTTTCCCACTGTTATATATTTGTTTAGCCTTATGTTACTTCTACCTCAGCAGACTGTGTGCTGTGAGCTGTGATTCACTTTGTTAAATATAAACTTCTTTTGCATGCTGTGATTGTCAAGAGCAATTGCAAAGAGAATAGTTCAACAGATTTTGTATCTCCTTGAATTTGTTTGACTAAACCAATAGAAAAAATTAGTTTGTTTGGGGTTTTTTTTGTTTCATTTTGGTTAGATTGTTTGGGGTTTTTTTTCCTCTTAAAAAGGGGGTACAAATGCTGCATTTTCCCAAGCTATTTAAGACTTCCAGGCATTTTTTGGATCAGTCTAATTTCCAGTCCTTGCCACAACCTTTCTGTAGTTAGACCCTTTGACAGTAGGGTGCACATGAGCTTTTAAATTGATCTAAAAACCAAAGCCATCTCTCAGATGCACTTGTCAGGCTGAATGCTTAGGCATTATTGTTGGCCTGCAGCCTGGCTGTCATGTTCCTGTTCTCCCTGACCAAAATAGTAGGTGGTTTATGCTGTTGATACTAAGCTGTCTGAACTGCGTGTGCTTGGAGAGCGAGGGTGTAAACACAGAGTTCAGAAGGGATCTGAGCTGTAAACAGCAAGCCCTGCTCCTGGGCTGCCTCTGTGGGGCAGTGCCATTGCTCAGCATCCACGTATGCATGCAGGCTTATCACAGACTTGGGCAGTGCAAATGCAGGAGAGTTTACTGGCTGTATACCAGTGTCAGCTCTGAACAAACCTCCATGTACACGCTGATGTTCAGTTAGAATTTGTCCCTTGGTCTGCAGGGCTTTTGGTAGCGACTCATTCGTAAGCGTACTGTGATCAAGCCTCATGTTGACACTGAGGGATTGCTTTTGAAGCAAGGGCAGTCACTGGGGGCAGGTTCTTTATTCTTGCATAACTCGAGAGGCCAAGTAGGTGAGGTGGGTAGGAGCTGCCACTGAAGAGGTTTGATCAGGAAAATGCTCATCAGGTGATGAGGGCTTGCTGACCATTGTTCAGGGTCTTATGTGATCTTCAGCAGAAACACTGGTGTACAGAACCATGGGCAGAAGGAAAGTAACTGGATCCTGTTCTCCGGTTGCGATACATATTTCTGTGTGGCCCAAGTTTATGTGGTTTTCAGTGAGCGTGCCTTTGCCTAGTCTAAGGATTAAGTAACTAAAAAGAATTAAAAATGCTTCCATGATTACTTTAGAGATAAACACATTTGTTGAACTGGTAAGAAGAAGCACTATACAGATTTTCCCCTTGTTCCCTTTTAAGCAATCAGCTTGCCAGTCAAAATAGGCTTATACCAAATTTAGCCACATCATGCACACAGATCTGGGAATGCACGAAAAGCTGCACTGACAGTCACTTGTGCTTAGTCCCAGCAAGTGTGCTGTGTAAGTCTCACTGGCTGGTTTTTGGCTCCTGTTTGTGGCTGCAGTTTGTTCTTGTCTTCATTGGTGGCAGCCAGCAGCAGTTGCTCTTTCATAGTTCACTACATAGTACCGTAAATCTCAGCTGTACATGGTGCTTCAAAGTATTCTTGCCCTTAATGCTTTGCTCCCTGCACACTTAATGTAACCTGTTGGGCCATTGTAGTGTGTTGGTATAATACATGAGAAAATCTTGGTGTGTGTTGTCTTGTAGGTTTGTCTTTTGGAGTATTGATAACGTGTGTAATGCTTTGTGTATTCTCTGATTTAGAGTGATAAAATATTTACAAAATATGGATATTACTGTTAAATTGAATACTTCCACCTGCAAGTATAATTATGTAAGGCTTGTCATTCTATGTTTGTAATTCTTAGATTGCAAGAAGACCCTCCTGTGGGTGTCAGTGGTGCACCATCTGAGAACAACATAATGCAATGGAATGCAGTTATATTTGGGTAAGCATTTGTGATGACTATAAAATCCTGTATCAAAGGACTAAATAAACCTGGGTTTTGTTTTTACAGTTATTCTCTTCTTTTGTGTACGTAAAGTCAGCAAACTTAGAAACATGACCAAGTGTACTGTTGCAGTGTTTTCAGGGGTAATGTAGAATGCATAGGAAAGAAAAAATTAACATTTGTTCATCTTTTTTGTTGAATAAAGCTTGCTTAATGGCTGAATAAATAGGTTAGGCTGTGTAGGAGTTACGAAAAAACAGGTTTCCTCTCTAAAGAACCTAAGAGCCGCATGTTCTTGGCCATTAAATCCAGATGTATTAGCGGTGATTGGATTGATTCCCAGTGGAACGAGGTACAGGTTCTGTCTAGAAAGTTAACATTAGAAGTCCTACAGAACAGGAGCTGGCTTTGTATCCTTTCATAAAACTGAAGTATGCTTGCTAGTAATTTGCTCGTTAATTCTAATCTAGTCGCATAATGGTGTATGTATCATTTGAGATGATGATAAAGTAGGTATCTTGACTAGCAGATTGACTATGGGAAAGTGTCCTAGGCACAACAAAGCTCTCGGAGTTTGCCTCTGGATACTTGCCTAAATATTTAAATTGTCGCCTCTGCTTGTGTCTTGGGGAGGATGAGGAAGAAGATCTAAATGTATTGTGCTTGTTTAGAAGTAGGTAGTGATCGTTTTTAACTGGAGTTTATTTTTAAAACCTTTCAGGCCAGAAGGGACGCCTTTTGAGGATGGTAAGCCGCTAACTTTTATATTCTCTGTCACTATAACAAATCTTGCCAGTATTAACATTGTTCTGTTTTGAAAAAATAATAGACGTTATCTGTATATAATTTGGAACAAACCAAGCAAGCAAGTGAAGGAGTAAGGTCTTGTTGGCTATAAAAATACGTCTATTGATGTACGCAGTGTCTTGTCATAGTGGTTGGTGGTTGGTTAGAAAGCTACAAAGCAATGCTTATATCAAGACTTGTTTATACATATACGCTAGAGCTTTTAATGGGGGAAGTTGGTCTAATGGTGCCAGATGTGTTTTCACATCTCCATAGCTAAGCTCAGCAAGACAGTGTGCTTTGCTGGTTTCATCTGTGTGGCATGTTTGATTCATCTCCATTCTCCTAATGAAGAACAGGTGAAAAATCTTGACTTGTTCTGAATATAGAACTCAGTGAGGGGGAGGCAATACCGAATTTGTACATAAACATGAAAGTTAGTGTGTAATGAACCTCCCTTAGGCATATGAGGAATAATGAGTTTAATAATTATAGTATTATTGCAGTAATTGGCAGCAGATGGGGTTTTCCTCTGTGTTGGGTTGGAGGAGTTACAGTAAATTATTCACTGATCCATAATAAAGGTTTTCAGTGAATCAGTCATGAACTCCAAAGACTGAGATTGCTGATTATGAAATTCCAGTGTTTCTTTGCTGGCACTGCAGTGCCAAATTAATGAAACACCTTAAAGTCACCAACCATCGTGTTGGGTCACAGAAAAGGGGGAGGGCAGTGGGACAATTGGTGCTGGATGTAGCTGTCCTTGCCATGTACACAGTGAGTCTCCGAGCTTCTACCTAGCTGTTGCTGTTGGGTTTATTACTGTCACTAAGTAGTAGTTCCATTACCGCTTGAAATACATGAAAAGAAACCAGACTCAGTGTTGTTAGCTTATACAATGGTGAGAAGAAATACTGATCACGAAGCACATAGGTTAACCTATGTTGTATATATTTCTGGAGGTGTTCTTTTGTTGTCAGTTAATCTGATTGTATTTGTTTTTGTTTGGACAGGTACTTTTAAACTAGTAATAGAATTTTCCGAAGAATACCCAAATAAGCCTCCAACTGTTAGGTTTTTATCAAAAATGTTCCATCCAAATGGTGAGTAAATCATTTTGTTTTAGGCATAATACCCATTAAATACTGTGGTGTGGTCATGTGTTCTGTGAAGCTCCAGAATGCTTAACAGCTCTCAATCTCTCTTCATTGCTGCCTCCTAAGTAGATGTCTGGGACAGCAACTGCTTGATGAAAAATTAAGAATTATGATGCTATTAGGAAGCAGCTATCTGTCTCTTTCTAATCGATAGATAGCCTCAGTAGCAAAGCCTGTGAGCATTTTCAGCAGCAGCTGCACTTAGGTTGGCTTAAAGAGGCAATTCTGGTTGCAGATTCCTGCCCTCTTCCATTTAACAGCAATTGTGTATGCGCAGCCACATTGTGAATCGGAGCAGGGAAGTGATCAAGCCAGATGTTATTTATTTCTGTCAGATGAGATTTCAGCCAAGTCCATGCCTTCATTTGGTTCCCTGTACCAGCCTGTGCTAGCACAAGGAAGAAGGTGAGAATAACCAGCCGTAGGGAAGTGCGAGGAGGGCTGACCCGAACTCAGTGATGAGAAAGTGCTGTGGTTCCTGCTCCAGCACTTGATAGGTTTTATTCAGTTATTCTTGCATGCAGAAAACACAAACCATGCCTTTTGCTTTTCCAAGCCCCTCTGTAGCAATATGTCACGTAATGTGCAGGGCAGTGTGCCTCTGCTAGTAATCTGTTGGGGTTTATTGGTACAAACAAGCCTGAAGACAAGGGTTTCGGAGTTTGAGTGGTGAGTTTGTTTCACACAGGCTATATTAAGACAACTGGTAGGTATCCAGACAGAAGCAGTGTTTCAAGCACACTTTCCAGTATTTTTTCTTACCTGTCTTGGTGTGTCTCATAGTGAGCATAGAGTATGTGAAAAGAGGGCAAGAACTCCTGCTGTGGAGTGTGTGATAGCTGTGAGATCCCCAGCTGGCGCAGTGGATTCTGCTCCCGCAGTAAATGTCTCGCTGCTCTCTGGGAGCATGCTCTCCACTGTGTGCATAGGGGCCAGTCACACAAGAGGAGCAAGAATCAAGTCTACCAGTTCCTGTGCTAATGCCATCATCATTAGACCTTCCTCCTTTTCCTCTTAAGTGTTGTTACTTCCAGTAATACATCTTCAAAATACAAGGTGTCATATGACGGAAGATTGTGAAGCGTAACTGCTGTCTTCTTCCCTAAAGCATTAATTTAAGCATAGACTGAATTGGAATGGTAAATCTGCCTTGAACAGTATGTAATGAACAAACTATAAAATAAATCTGATTGTTTCCAAATATCTGTTGTATTTGCAGTTTATGCGGATGGTAGCATATGTTTAGATATTCTTCAGAATCGCTGGAGTCCAACATACGATGTTTCATCTATTTTAACTTCAATTCAGGTAACTTCACATCTCTTTTAGCAAATAATTCTGTTGTTGTTAGTCTCTCTTCCAGAATACACAGCTCGGTGATGGGGCTAACCAGGTAACTGTATCAAAGGGGACTTCAAATACTTGTGAGCTAAGCAGTAATTTTTCTGATCAAATAAAGGCTAAGGTGTTGTCTGATGTAATGACTAATTTTGAGCTACAAAACTGCTGTTCGGTATTTCTTGCAGGAAAAGTTACTGGTTTGGGTTCCTTTTTAGCTCTTTTTTAGTCAAGACAGGACATCAGATGGTAGAAATTTGCCTAGTGTTTGAAACACTAACCTTTATCCTGAAGCCTTGCCCACTGAAGTCCTCGGGGAGACAGTACTGCTAAAACCTAATTTACTTGGAATAAGTAAAAATGGCGTGGCTCAGCAAAAATGCATATTTTCTTTTCTCCTGTGTGATTGTTTTTATTTGTCTATAGTGAAGTTCTGTAGGAGGCATCTTAAGCCCCTCTTCAGTCCTGAATGACAATAGTAGTGTAATTGCCAAATAATCAATTACCATCATACTGCTAACTGGTACAAATGACGGTGTACCTGTGAGGTTTGAGAACCTCGAAGTGTATGCAGTGCTACTGCTTCACAGTGTATAATTTGAGGTTCAGTGGTGTAATTATGGGTGCCTAACCATGAGTTTAACTGTTGGTTTTTTTCAGTTGGGCTCTTCTGAGTCATGTGTGCCTCCTGAAACACAGTATTTGAAAGTTGTAAGTTGATTTTTCCATGATTTAAAAGGTGTTGGCTTGTCTCATGTTTTGTTTTCCCCTTTTTGCAGTCTCTGCTTGATGAACCTAATCCAAACAGTCCAGCAAACAGTCAGGCGGCACAACTTTATCAGGAGAACAAACGTGAATATGAGAAAAGAGTTTCAGCTATTGTTGAACAAAGTTGGAATGATTCGTAACAGCTGCTTTGTTACTCTCCATCCTCATAATCATGACGTACAATTTAACTCTCAATAGAAAGGCTACCAGAAATTTCAAGTGCCACAGTTCTAAGAATTTGCATAAAAACTCATTTGCAAACAAAATTAAGCCCTCCAGTTTAGGAAACTTAAAAGCTTGTGTATCTCGATTAACGTACTTTTTATTGCATGGTATGAACTAAGTTATTGCTACATAAATTTGTAATATATCCTGTTTGTATTTTTTTCCCAAGTGTATAATGTTGGTGTGGAGTTTTCATGACAGAATATACACATTTTGTAAATCTGTACTTTTTCAAATATTGAATGCCTTATTTTTGAATTCTTTAGATTTTTAAATTGGAGAAAAGCACTTAACAAAGTTTTTATATATAAATATTTCATGTAAAACTGTTAAATACATAACCTTAGTGCAAGACATTCTGCTTTCACTCTGTATCTCTTTCAAAGGGCTCATTTTTACTCCATTTTTCCTCTTGGTACATGCTGATGATACCATGCACTTTACAAACAGAAGTTAACCTATGATGTAGCTGTCTTTACTGGATATTTGCTTCTGCACCAGGGCTTAACTTGATTCTTTGTGTCCTCAGTTGTATGAGGAAGAGAAGTATTGGTAGCTGCCAACTTACAAATGGGGAAACAGATGTAACGGTTTTGCTAAAAGTCCCACTTTAAACCAGCGACAGAGTTGCAAACGGGACCTGGGTGACCAGGCTTAATGATGATGTATTCTGATAACTTATTTTTTTTAGGGAGATTGTATTTTACCAAGTTGTGAAATGCTGTCATCTAAATCTGTCCTATATTCACATACTGATACTGTAATATTGTTTTTAATATCTTCTAATAATTAAAGAGGTGTCCCATTAGTTTCCCTTGGGGGTAGGGAAAGAATTAATAACCAATGGCAGCAAACTTGGCTCTGTGCACCACGTGGTCAGGTCTTGTGTCTGTTCACAACAGTTCCACGTACTCTTAAATTGCCAGTTTTAAAGAAGTTTGGTCTTGTTTCTGTAAGTGTTGATGTGGTAATTTCTTACTGTATTCTGTAAACCAGGCTGGATAACTAGAGTAAAGATTTAGGCCCTTTTTTTTTTTTTTTTTTCTCCTTTTCCTCCCAGCAGCAGAATTGTAATCCCTTTGTCGTAATTCCAACCAGCATTACATATGTATTAAAACCCCAATCCCTGTACCAAAATACAGCTCAGCGTTGCCTGAAAATCAGTGGAAGTTTATTTTAGCTAGAAGAGAAAATGTTTATTTGCAGTAGTCATTACTAAAAGTTAAGTCTCTCTCACACCTGCTTGCAAAATTATTCTTTAATTTATAGGAGCAGCACTACTAAGTTTTGAAACAGCAGAGTACTAGTTAGACTGCTGTGTGTTAGTAGCTTGTGAAACAAAACTAGTTTACCTTAGATAAGAACTGTTAGGAAATTTTAATTAGTGTGCAAAGGCTCTGAAACTAGTGCTAAGTAATACTAAACCACAGTCTTGAAAAGTCAGTTTGCTTTCCTTGAGTCAGTGAATTTGTGTTTAAAAATTCTTCAGTCTGCATCTGATTATTAACAGAAACCCCAAAGGATCCAGTTTGCCTCTTGACTGGTGAAATTACAGTAACTCTAGCAAAGTGGTGGTAAAGCAGCATCAGTGCAGATATTTTGGTTCACAGAATACAGAAGTTTCCTGCTTCTAAGAATTACTCTAAACTTTTAACATTTTTAAAAAAATTTACCTCCTGTTTCAGTATTTTTGTTCATTTGACATGTGGGTGTGAGGTGATGTTTGCCATTCATCGGAGTCCACGTTAATTTGATTGCTCCTGAACAGGCAGTTTAGCCTAGTTACAGATTGGTGAAGCTCAGAACATGTTCCTGTGCATCTGGGACGGAGGCAGCGTGTGTCTGAGAAACCTGATCGGAGCAGAAGGAGGTTTAATTGGCGATCAGCACCGCAAACTCGCAGTGCCCGTGCCTGGGCAGGGACCCACAGACACGGGTCCAGGTGTGCGTCTGAAGTGGTAAGGGCAGCGCTTGGAGCCTGCGGTTGGTAAACTTCAGGTGGGAAGTGCCCTGCTGGCCCCCAGGCAGGGGTCCTCGCTGTATTCCCAGCCTGTGCTGGGCAGGGACGTGGCCTTGTTTGACGGGATTTTGCTGTGTGAACTGCGGAATGTGGATGTGAACATCGGGATGGCGAAACCCAAGTTTTCAATGACCTGCCTAGAGGAACCAGCGGCTGAGGGGGGAGTTTCAGAGCACAGGACACATGGCATCCCCCGAGGGCTGCTGGGGTGGACGAGGACTGGCGACTCGCGAGCCCTCCCAAAGCACGCGTTAAAAATCAGCACAGGGTAGAGCTTAAAATCCGTTGGTAGCCACAATTGGATTACCAAGCAAAACGAGCCCGTTGATGATGGTGTAATTAATTTACCGCGAAGCCTGACTAACAGGAGCTGCCATCACGTCGCTCCCGCTGCTGGCGCTGCTCGGGAAGGCCAGCTCGCCATCCCGCACCGGGGTTCCCCCGGGAGCGAGCCTGTGCCGCCCGCAGCGGGGCTCCCCCGGGAGCCTGCCGGTGCCAGCCACCCGCTGGGTTATTCCCACCGCCGGCGGAGGAGGTGCGGTGCCTCCCGCTCTCCCGCGGTGGGAGGCAGCTCGCTGCCCGCCTCGCCACGTACTGACGCAGCGGCTGGGGGCACGGAGCTGATATTTAGCGGCAGAGGCCGCGGGGCTCCCCGGGGGACGGGTCTTTCGCCGAGGGCCGAGCCCGGCTCCCCCCGGCAGCGGCGCCGTCCCCGAGCCGGGCCGCTCTGCCCCTCGGCTCGTCTGCCCCGGCGGAGCGCGGGCGGGGCCGCGCAGGCGCTGAGGGAGCTGTGGGCCGCGCCCCCCCCCCGGGCCGCCGCGCCCCCCCCCCGGGCCGCCGCGCCCCCCCCCCCGGGCCGCCGCGCTCCCCCCGGGCCGCCGCGCCCCCCCCCCGGGCCGCCGCGCCCCCCCCCCGGGCCGCCGCGCCCCCCCCCCCGGGCCGCCGCGCCCCCCCCCGGGCCGCCGCGCTCCCCCCGGGCCGGGGGGTGCGGGGCCGTGCGCCGCTTCGTGCCCCCGCCCCGGGCCTGCCAGCGGGCCGGGGCCGGAGGCGGCTGCGGGCGGAGCGCGGCCCGGGGAGGCCCCTGGGCGATAAGCCATTGCCCGCCCGGCGCTGCTGGCGGGGGCGCAGCGCGGCCGCCTCCGCTGCCCCCGGAGACCCCCCGGGAAGGGCCGCGGGTGGGGGTGACCCCCCGCCTGCAGCAGGGGGGGGCCGTGCCCCCAGCGCGCCGCTCGGTGTCCCGGGAAGGGAGCAGCCGGTGGGGCCCGTGGGTGACAGCAGGTGCTGCCCGATCCCTCCGCATGCCACAAAGCCAGGGAGTCCCGTGAAATTCCAGAACAAAAATGCCCAGGCATACCGACTCACACGAGCACCGTCACGAGAACCTTTGCAGTGCAGTTAATTTCTTAAGTAGTGCGCCGGGATGCTTGGTTTTGTAATTAATTAGGAGACGTAATACAGTAAGCTTGGTAGGACAGTGGGATTAATTAAGGAGGTACTGATGGGTACGCAGATTTTGGTTTTATAGCTCCTCACGGGGCTTTAGTTCATTGATACTAAACAGCTCATAATTGCTTCTTTTCCATGGGATTCCGTATAAAGCTCTAAAATCACTTTGGAGACTTTGTAAAATCACTTACCCCAGTGCTTTTGTGCCACATAGGCACGTCAGTCACCTGCTTTTGCAGAGGGACATCGGGAGGTGTCCAGCTCCGCAGCTCGGCGTAGGTCGGGAGGAGGCCGGTGCCGGTGGCTCTGCAGCCCGAGCTCCAAGCGTGAGAACTCCTTCGCCTTCAGGTGTGTCGCACTAACGTTACTCACAAGCATCAAACACTGCGCTGCTGCTGCTGCTCCTCTCCATTCCCTGGAGATGTCTCTGCCAAATGCAGTCCCAAGCCAAAACTACAGGACTTGGATCTTCAGAAATGTGGTTAACTTCGCTTGTGTGAGTCGTCCCGTTGGGATTCTTCACCGTAACACAGCTAAACGTGTGTAATTACAGAATCGAGGCCTTAGGCTGTGAGAAGTGAAGAAATCACAGCTTGAGGTGGTATATCTGTAGCTTCTTTGTGGGAGGTTTTGTATTAATAGTCAATTAATTCAATGTGTCAAACAAATAAAGCTTTAAATATTTAGAGATTAGCAGGTCCCTAATAAAAAATTTACAGGAAAAAAGGAAGATTCCCTGATAGCTACAGTGGCATTCGGTTATAAAATAAAATAACTCAAAATAAAATAGGTAGGATAATGTAGACAGTTAAATACTTTGTGTTTAGCATGTCAAGACTGTGTGAGAACAGCTGTTGATGTGTATAAAAATTCATCAGGAGAGGAAGAGCCTTCTCATCTGGCCAGACTTCCCCACCTAGTGTTTTTATTTGAGCATTTTACTGTTTGTGGAAGCTGTCCCAGTCAAATACTATGCCTTATTTGTTTAGAGTTGTTTTTTGGAAGAGGAAAGATGTAATCAACAGACAATCTGCTGTAATGTGTGAGTTGGCAAGGCGGCGTTCTCCACCTCTCCTTTTGATGGAGCTTCACAGTGCAGGAAAGAGTGAGAGGCTGGTTGGACTGCAAGTGGGAAATGTGTGACCAGAGACTCCGCGGGAGTGGGCAGGCGTTTGCCTGTGAGCAGCTCTAGCTCCAGCAATGTTTAATTTGTTACTTAAGTCACTGGATAAAACAATTATCTGGACTTCTCTCCCTGATTTCATTAATCTTTCTAATGGAAGAGCTGCAACAGACTACAGAGATTACATGTGTGTCCCCTGTAGCGTTGGAGTATTCTGGAAGGGAAGAGCTGCGGGTTCAAAATTCCTCAGGCAAGGAATAAACTCAGGCCTCTGACTGCTGTGTAAATGTAGAAAAATCAGATGGTGCCTCCTCCTGCTGTGTTTTGAGCACACTGGCTTTGGTCCGTGCAGACCAGCGCGTGCAGGATTTAAGGTGCTCTCCTGTATGGTGTATATCCCCCTGCCTGTGCTGGCAATGGCTTATGGATCCCTCCCAGGGCACCTGGCCTCTTTAGAAGGTGTAAATTCAGCTGTTGCACCGGTCATTGTTGTAAAGCCTTGCTTGGATCCAGCCTTGGGCTGTACGAACACTGTGTAGCCAGAGTGGTGAGTGATTTAGGAGGCATTCTTTTTATTTCATGAAAGCTTTAGGGATAAAACCAGTCCAAAACTAGGAGACCAAAGAAGAATTGTGTGTTATTGTACATGTGTGGACAGTTTTGCTGAACATAAGTTTTCTTCACGGTTAATCTCTAGAAGTCTCTTCATATTAGAAGAATCGTGTAAGAGGCAAAGGGAAAAGGAGCTAAATCTAAAAAAAAATTAAATATGTAGAATCGAAGAATAGAACCCATTAAACCCCTACACTGCTTTGCTTTTGCTGTGCATTCAAGGACAGATGTCATTTTAGAAAATAATATACCTTGGATTATGTGTGTGTATGTACATAGGAGAGGAGAGGGCTTTTTGAGTTGATTATTACAGAAACTTTAAATAATTAGGTAGTAGCATTGAAAATAAACGGGGTTTAGGGTTTGGGATTTCTTTTTTTTTTTTTTTTTTTTTTTTCCCGCTTAGCATTGTTATTGCACTTTGAGATCATCTCATATCCCAGCTACCATGAGCAGATAATGAAAAATATGCAGAACTTTTTAGACTCTTTGATAATGACTGTAATTAGCATCACAAGCTATGGAAATTGCAATATTCCCTAAAGGTTTCTTGTCATTCTCCCATATTTCTGCACTGCAAATAAAGATTTTTAAGACAGGGTATCTTCTGTGTTTGGTACTGTCCCACTAATGATAACGTTCCAGCCTCGGTGACTGTGAATCCATTCTTAATGCTTGTGTCAGAGTCGTATTTCTGAGCTCGTCTGTGTGAAAGCTGTATCATGCCAGAAAGTAAACATGCTACCCCTAAACAGTGTATGTTGTTCGGCATCCAAAATGAAGCCTTTTTCGTTATGATGTGGTCAAAGTACGTAGCATGAGTTTTTCAGAGCTAGTGAAAATGTTAGTAAATGAAAGTTTGTTTTAAAATCCCAGTATGTGAATGTTTTAATCAGGAATTCAGTGATGTCATAAAATACAGTCTTTTTGCTTTTAAACATGTGCCAGGGCCGGGTCAAACTACAGTCTTAAGGGCATTATTCTGGTATGATGGCGCTGGCTGATTTCGCAGAGACCTCGGCACAGAGGCCGTTGGCACTGAACGTGGGTAGGCTTTGCCTACCCAAGCCCCCACCTGTAGCAGAGGGTAATCGGTCCTGAACCTGGATAACTGAAAAGATCTTGTGTTTCTTTCCTTCGTTTTCGGTTTGGTCATTAACTGCCGTGTCTGATTCATTTCTAAGCTGAATAATTTTGACAGCTGCCAATTTGGTACACATACCATAGGCTGAGCTGGGGAGCTGCAAAGCTGGAAAGGGCACTGCAGCCCAAGCAGAGGCTCTACCTGGCACCGCAGCACCCCCGCACCCCTGCAGCTGGGGCGCAAAGGGGAACCTAAATGTGTATTCATTGGAGGGCTGCTGGTCAAAGTAAGGTTGTCCCAAGCATCTAGACCCACGTCGGTTTTTATCCTAGCTAAACCTTTGCTTACAGAGCAGTGAACATGTCCGTGTTCTTTTCAAAGCTGAGACTAACTTTAAACTGCTCCATCTCAGCATCATATTATTAATAACATTGTTTGTTACCGTTACCTTTTACTTATTTTTTATATTTCTGTTCATTCTGAAGTTTATTTGGTGAGAAGAGCAGGTGAGTTCAGGGGTTTGTCCAGGATTCTGCCACACGTGAGTACAATGTCCAGTAAATGCAAATATTGTTATTTTAATTACTTCACGTTATTGCTGTCATGATGGGAATTGAAGGATTTAGTCCTGAACTGTGGTACTTCACACAGGCTGAGAGGCAAATTGTCTTCAGTGACTGACCAAAACCGGGAAGAAGCAGAAATGCCATCTCTTCTGAATTAATTATGAACCGCACAGCTCTTGCTATTATCTGTTTACACATTATTGGCCTTGTGATGTGCTGGTGAGAGATTTCCTTTCACTGTCTGGTCCAAACGTACGTTAAGTCCAATTTCATTAAAAAGCCTGCTCGCTTTCCTTGTTGAAAGGGTCATTGTGTTAGTTATTACAGTGTTTTCTTTGTGCTTGCTTTCCCCAAATTCCAGTAACTATTTTGTAGAAAAGTCTGAAAGTGAACTTTTGATGCCTGTGAAAGCTGCTTCATTGACTTTATTGACTCCAGAGCCTGAAGTTCTTTATCCACAGAGATCTTTAAAAGGACACTAAAAAGTTTCAGCCAAAGCTTATAGAATTTGGTACTTATAGTTAAGTATTATAGACCCAATGCTGTTCCCATGGAGACCTAAAGGAATTTTTCCATTGAATTAAGTGGTAGCAAAGCGTACCCTTTATTAAGTGGGAAAAGGAGTAGACTGGAGAACTCAGTTTGTTGTTCCCCATTTTATTTGTGTGCTTGCTCTTCTGCCTAAAGAAAAAAATGGGTGAAATGACAGATATCTGCGTTGCGATTCATTTGCTTCGAGCTTGCTGTGTTTGTAGGTAAGGGCGGGTGTGCGGTTACAGCGTTATAACCCACGAGGCCAAGGCAGAGCTCTCCTCATTTCACTTGCTGCTGGTGTCTTTCCCTGGAAGCCGGGATGAGTGTTTCAGTCTCCCGTGTCTCCTGCTGGGGCAAGCTCCGTGGTGCTGCGCGTGGGTGCTGTTAGCAGGTAGTGTTGGTCTCCCCTCCAGCGGGTTGCCTGCCAGCTGCTCTTGAGGGCACTCTTTAATGTAAATTTGTCAAAACACTAACTTGTTAGCAGTGAAATTCCAATTATTTCCAAATACACAATGGAATCCCAAAGTATACTCACATTTAGAAAGCATCTTCCATTCTGGAAGTTTGGGCTGTGGCTCAGGGGGTTGTTGGAAGCCCCTGGTGAGCCCGGCTTCAGCCACGGCTTCGGGTCGGGCTCTGGGATGGGCAGATGGCCGCATCCTGCAGCTCTGGTGTGTGAAGATCCTTAGAGAGTCACAGAAAAAGAGAAAACCGAGGCCTTAAATTGTACAATATGGTGCTGAATATTTTTTTGTTGTTGTTGAAGCTGTGTCATGAAATCCTTGGCTACTGAAGTCAACAGATTTATGATTGATTTAAATGGAGTGAGGGTTTTGTCTATAATGAAGTCCTTTCATTTTGGCTCACTGAGATTTCTCTTGTTCTTTCTTAGTGCCTTATGACACATTCACGCCATCCTTGCCTCAAACAAAGAGAAATTATACTATCATGGTCTCCCTTTAAATATTTTCTATTTGAGGGCCTACTGAAAAGACTCCAGAGGCAAATTCTTGGTTTAGAAGTTGCTATTTATGTCTAGACACATCTGAATGTCGTTATGCTTTGAATGTTCTGGACTGCTTGCCATTTTCTTTGTAAAGTTGTATGAGTCTAGAGAGAGTGCGCATTATTTTAAATTAACTTGAAATAAGCTTTAACCAGCTCAGGGTTCTACTTGTTGCAGCTGGCTCCCTTGATAAAAATACATAACAAAATAAGCAACACCCCAAGTAAGATTCTTATTTATTGGTGTTTTAAAGCGGAGTGGAAACGAGTTCTCCATATGACGTTGGATTCTGTTGGCATATTGGTATTTGAATTATTGTAATGTCTCAGACTCCTGGTCGTGGCCAGGAGCCTACACGCTCCGGGCTCTGCACAAGCAGAACCAGCGCGCGCTGTCGTTATTCCAGAGGGCATTCAGCCCAGGGGTAAGGCGGGTGATGACAGGGAACAGAGTCAAGCACAGAAGAAAAGGAAATAACAAGATGATAATTTTGTTATTTTGCCAAGAAAGCTAGCAGTTTCAGTATTGCTAATCAACTGTCAAACATCTTAAAAAATAAATAGATAAGTTTGGCAATTTATACATTTCATTAAACCCCATGATTACAGAGTTATGCACACCTGAAATAAGAAGTTGAATTGTCCTCAGTGTGTGTTTCGGCTCCAAAACCAGGTCACACAACACCATTTTCATTGACCGGGTGATCTCCACCTCTATTTTTCTGAAGTTCTGTTTTGCTAAAAGTATTCTTCAAAGCATTCTGAAGTACTAGCAGTTAAATTGCTGCTTGGCTTTGTTCTTTCCCGCAAACCGCTACTTGCTTTCCAAGCAGGTAAGAGTTACGGAGGGCCAACACGAGGAGCAGCCTAGCTCTCACGCCGGCTCCCTAGCTCTGCTGATGCACATCCACTTAAGAGGGATGGACTCACAGCTCTTGTAATTATGCCTTCCTGGCCGTTTTGTAGGTACTGATGTCACAGGCATTCCTGTATGGGTTAAACTAACAAATACAGATTTTTCTAACATTTTTATTTTAGGAGAAAGAAATCCTCTGGGTCAATCCCAAGACTTCTTGTTTCTGAATTGGGTATAGGCAGGGCAGGACTCATGGCAATATTAGCTGGGGAAATGCGGGGCTCGTACTGGTACAAATCTTCAGGCCTGCTGTGGATCTCAAGGGAGCGCACGGTACGTGCCAGCTGGCTGTGGCATCAAGGCTGGCTATGAATGCTCAGCTCAAACGGAAAGCTTGGGCAGCATCTTCAGGGACATTTGGTCCCTAAACCTGGCAAAATAGTCAAGTGTATGCAGAAGAAGAGAGAGACTCTTTGGTTTTACATCACTTTAAAGAATACATGATGTCATTAAATCTCTGTATATCAGTTCATCCAACTTAATTGTCTTACTGCTGACTACATGCTGTTTTGCATCCATTTTTAAAGGACAGAGAAAAATATTTCAAACGAATGATCAAAAGATTTTACTCTTTTTCCATTCAGACTATGGAGTCTATGAAACATTTATTCAGGAAATGAAATATTAGGGCCTGACAGATAATCTCTACGTCACTGAGCAAGCAGGTTATCTGGAGATTTCTAGTGCAAACAATCCGGTGCTTTGATGAATACATGAGTAATACCATTACAGGAGTCTGAACGCTGGATTAGATTGGTGTTGAAGTTACAGTCGTTTCAGCAATTATAATAAAGTCTGAAAATTAACAGTCTATTACAATGAGAAGCATCTTTCTTCATCAGGGTGCTTCTTATGCGAAGCATAACAGAACATTTTGCTTTACAGTGTAAATAATATTTTTGTTGAGCAGTGGGCTGGGTGTAATGGAAAGAGACTGATGCCCGGTAGCTTAGGTTGCAGGGAGTTTTGCAGGAGGATCAGTGAAATACTACAGTCCTAGATGGTCACAGCTTTTTGTTTGTCGTTGGGTTTGTGCACGACATTTTTCTGGGATTTTGATACTATTTTCACTCAGTGGTGTTGTCAAAACAACGCAGACTCTCCCTGTTAACTGAAGTGGTTTGGAGCTCTGAGACCTTAAATTGTAATTACATTGCTTCAGATGTCAGGTTCTTCAACAGCATATCACTTCTGGCGATAGAAACTTAAGCAGCTTAGGTGATACAAACCTAAGTAGCTTAATAGCTCCACGGTGCCATATAATGTAGGGGATCTCCCTGCACCGGGAATCTGGTTGGGGAGATCCGAGTCACGGTGTCAGCTCCAGCCCACAGGCAGGCGGTGAAGTCAGGGAGCGTGTGATGAGCTCCGGGGAGGTGAGCTGATGATCTGCTGTTTCCAGATGCACGAAGGAGCTGGGAGACAGGAACTCCAGGCAGGGTCACCCTTTGGTTCGCTGTGAAAACGATTCCTCCTCAGCTGCCAGCAAAACCCAGTTTGTAGCTGGCACAGTCTGAGTGCCCTGGTTGTACCAACACGTGGACTTGCCACAGGAGCAGATTATGATGACAGCCTGAAATACAGCACATTTTAGCAATATAGACACTGCTGGATTTTATCTTTCTGTTCCTTGGTGAGCGTGTTTTGTTTTTACAGAGAGAGAATGAAATGATGCTGTGTATCCTTTATGCCAAGAGCAGTCTCCCCTCATTATCATAGGATAGAATTCAGGAATTTATTTGGTCCAGTTTATTTACTGGAAGATTCTACCTCTTGCCAAACAATTCTGGAAACTAGAGTTATAGGACTTAAATATGGTAACATCCTCTTCATAAGAGACATTGATGATTACAAAATCCAGTTGCATCTAACTTATCGCCATCAGCTTGAATTAAAAACAAAGAGATTGTGTTTCAGTTATTTGGTAAAACGGTGTCAGTTTTACCTATTTCTTCAAAAAAGGGGACTCCCAGACTGCCACTCTCATTACTTGGAGATCTCCGCAAACTGAGTCCACAGGCTGTAGCTGAAAGATGGCTGTGTGATGAACCTGCCTGCGGCAGCTGGCACAGAACCAGCCCTCTGGGAGCGCATCTTGATATAGGGCTCAATGACATAATTAATAGTTGAAAATGTACTGGTGTGTGCACCCAAGAAGCTGTCTGCCCAAGGCAGAGGGGCTGTGGTGGTGGGCAGTGGGAGGATGCTGCTGGGAAGGTGGTCGCTCTTCCAGGAGCCTCCCGTGCAGCGGCTGCAGCTGTGGCCGGACAGGGAGCCGCGCCAGCGCCCGTGCTTCCCGCACCTGGCGGGTCCCTGGCATGCCTTCAGCTGGGCTCTGCACTTTCCCAGACCATTCCTGACCTAGACAGGGCTTAAGAGTTAGTTTGGGCCATTTTCAGTACCTGGTTTGGACATGCCTCTCTGCTCCAGAGAGGGGAAGGCTTTAATAATAAGGACGATAGCCACCCCAGTGCTGGAGAAGGGTCCAGCACGTTCAGTTCAGTTGGAGAGACATACCCTATTTTCCTGATAAAAGAAAAAAAAATCTAGTTAGAAGAAGCTATGAAACAACAAGCATTATAATCCTACAAGTAGGTTGAAAGTTTTGTCATAAAATATTTTCTCAGTAAGATATTTGCTGCCTTTCTGCCACAAGAAAAAACCACCTTTCTCTCCCGAAGTGACTGAATGTAGCTCTGCTACTGCTCTGGCTTAGACCCACGTGTCCATCAGAGTCGGGGATGAATGTCAGGTTTGTTTCATAGATGCTGAATTGAGTGCTTAGGGCCCAGCTCCAAGAGCCTGCCTGCCCTTAAATCCTGATGGGATCAATGAGCGCGGAAGGAGCTCATCACCTCGGCGGATCAGGCAGATACCGAAGCCAGCGCTGCCTCGCCAAAGCCCATATCACATGCTTAAAAAGGTCAGTCACATATTTACAAAAGCCCGTCAGAGTTGAATTGTGCCCTAATTGAGATTATACTGGAAGCAAGACATGTGATTGTGCTGATGTTTACATTACTTCCGGAGAAGGTATAATTCAGGCATTTATTTTTGACAGTTTGGCACAGCGCAGAGCTGCCTGATTTGTATTCAGCTGCTGTATATTGAGGCTGGTCATTGGTCTTGTAAATGGTAGATAGGAGGAATTGCTATAGCAGAGAAATATTTCCTCTGTTTTAGGATAGATTTTAACTGTAGCCCTCCGACTCCTGATAACCGAAGCAAGAGTTATGTGTCTGGCATTCTCTGCCCTGCACCCCTGGTTATTTATTCCGCGATGCGCAGGAAGGAAGGAGACGTGCGCAATCTCCATTCTTGTTACCAGGAATTGTGCACCTAATTCTCTGTGCATTGTACTGAGAATGAACTAGTAAGATGTGTTCTGCATCAGCAAAAAGGCTGCCTTATTCAGCTGGAATGAGAACATGCACGCTATAACTTGGGAGTAAAGAAAATCACTGTAAACGATTTCTTTAAACAGAGTCTGCTGCATTTTTCCTGAATTTTTTGCTGAGAGTGAAGATTCTGCAGGGTTTTTTTCTCCCTTTTCCTACCCAATTGCTAACCTTTCTGTTGCATGCGTTTCTGCTGCTTCTAGCACTTTTCATTCTGATGGCAGTTTTTCATCTCTTCACTAGCTTATGGCTAAAACAGCCCTCGTAACAGGAGTTTCGGTTACTTACTCTCCAGAATAACTATTTCCATTTGTTCCCACTCTGGTCCTGCGGGAGAGGGCTTCCTCGCGTCTCGCCTTGATGGATCTGCCCTCCCAGTTTCTCTACTTCGTGCATATGTCTTCTCTGCAGGTGTCAACACCAGGTGACAGCACCTTTCTGAGATGTATTTTCAAGTCAGTCCTAGCTAATACATTACCTAAATGTATTGGCACTTATTATTAGGACTGAATTTTTTCCGGTTGGCTACTCAATTAATAAAAATGCATCGGCATATGCATGCATAATTATGGTAATGTATATAATTCTGTGACTTCTGCTGTCTGAAAACTTTGCAGAGCTTCAGAGAAGAGCTGGGAAGTACTTACTGTTAATCATAGCGCAGAGACTGGAAACAAGCGCAGGGAACAGAGCGGGTTCTTCTCCCATTGTTACTCAGCAAGTCCCTGAAATAACCAGGAAAACACAGTCAAACTGGGGCCTCCTCACCCGTTCTTTGTGTTAGCCACTACCTAGATCCTAGGTGGTGTTCCTATAGCAAAAGGTAATAGAAAATCACAGCTCAGGTTTTTTTGCTGAAGCAAAGTCATTTGTACGCTGTGTGATTTTATAAAAGCATAGACCTCCTGCTTTTTGCGGTACCTTGAGCTTTGAACATGACTTTTTTTCTTTGAATCTGAAGGATTCTGAATCTGCTAGAAGTTAATTAATGAAAAAAATCACTGAAGTTAGCAGAAGAGCAGCTGCTTATCTACTCCATCCGTGTAACAGCTGAACACCATTCTGTACAGTCTTTTTTCCTACCAATGCCACGTCCCGTCAGAAGTCAAGGAGAGGTGTATAGGGCAAAGGTAAAACCGTCATGGTTTTGTAAAGGCAGATGTTGGGGTACAGCCTGAGCACATCCACGCCAGCTATGCAGCCATGTACCAGGAAGAGGACCAGCATTCTGCACGCGAGGCGAGGTGCTGCAGGGACAGCAGGGAATTTCTGTGCAGCTGGAGACGGAGCTCCCCACGTGGCACCTCCCTGTGCTGTGCACCGACACACCACGGAGACCATCTCCAAGAGGAAGCTGCCTCACTACAACCAGTCTCTAAATTTAAATCAATACGAGTAATACCAATTTTCCCTGGTTTGGTTGGGAACGCAGTTGACTAACCCGTAATAAGCTACTTTATATGGAAATCAGTGTCCACCAGTCCTCGCCCCAGTCAGACTGTATTGGTTTATGGATGTGCGTTAAGTTCTGCAGCAATACAAGTTTCTTCTGTAGCAAAACCCTTGGAGAGTGATCAGCCTCCTATGGCATCAAGGGGTGGAAATATAAAGTGAAGGTTTAGAACATTTCAACTGCATCAAAGTAATGAATTCTGCCTGAATTCATGAAGCTGTTGTATTATTTAATGCCTCGCTGTATCAAGAATCAGAGGTTTGTTTCAAAATTTATGTTGCCTGCTTCAGGCCTGAGCTTAAAGAGTTGCGAGAGGCGCGCCCCAGTGTCATTTACGGCAAGGAGCGGCTGGAAGGAGGCAAGGATGCTGAGCCGGGTGGCAGTCGGGTCTCTGCATGTGACTGACCGCAGTGGAGACCCGCCGGCAGGGAGGAGGAAAGGCAGATGTGTAAGTGCAGTGAAGAGGGGACATACCTGGCGATGGGAGGAGTGGTACAAACACGTTGTGGGCAGGAATCATAACGCAACCTGTGACCAGGGAGCCCAGAAGGCGTGTGACAAAACTAAAGCAGAAGCTAAGCGATGGTGTGGGTTCTGAAGGGCTTGGAATTGCCTGGAGATATTTAATACGCCACTTAAATCTGTGTGTACGCTCAGCCGGTGGGTGAGTAAATGCCTTGTGATCCTTTTAGCCATTCTTCCGAGAGCCCTGTGCATGGTGCGCTGGTTCAAGCATTATTCCTCAAGGGTTAAACTATAAACTGAAGTACTCTCAAGTGTGGAGCTCAAGTGAGGGTGGTTTTGAGTATCCAGCAGCCTTATAGCAGCTGGAATGCAGAGTCTCATTCCCGAGCAGTAACAGCAGAGCCCGTGCAGACCTGCTCACAGCAGCTTCTCGGTTTTATGTAGGTCGTAAGCCCTCCAGTATTGATTGGAGGGGTTTCGGGGGTACTAACCTGCATAAAAGGATAAGTGGTTTTTAAATACTAAATAAAAAAAAAACCAACACATTTTGAGTGTCACTGTGACGAGGATTTTCTGCTTGCTGAGAACAGCGTCTCGGTGCTCATGGACTGTAGAGCTGCTGGAGGAACCATGATGTGATGTGCAGTTCTTGTGTTTCTTCTTGTGCATGAGCATACGCAAATAAAATACTGGCCCCAGTTCACAGCTTCTAAACTCTACCAAAACCCCTTTGCCTGGGGTTTCGCACTGGCCAGACGTTGCTGGTAGTAGGTATGGGGACCAGAGCAGGTACAACAGGTAACGGTGTGAAGCCAGGTGGAGAGCATCCCTTTGGTTTCCAACAGATGAACATCGTGTAAGACCTAGTGGCTGCTAGCAGGTGCAGTGCCTGCCTCCTGGCGTGCTGCTGTGGGCTCGGGGAACGCTGCCCAGGGCATGCCCCGGCCTGAGCCGTCAGTGGCTTTGTCAGACAGTGCAGGCATCTTGGGTGGGAGATCTTCCTGGGATGCAGGAGCCAGGACGCTGACCTCCGCGCATCCATCGGGAGCCAGGGCCATCCCGCAGCCTCACGGCTTGTCCTGTCTAGCACAGACCCCTCACATGAAGAAGGCAGGTGACCGTGGCTCCACGATTTCCAGACACACAGTTCTGTGACTTCTTGCCTCTACCTGCTGAAGGACAAGCTGCTGCCGCCTTCTCCCTGGGGATTAGTCCCAGGCAGGGCTTTTTGTGCCTGTTACGAAGACACTTTATCAGCAGCGTTGTGTCTGCCATGAAACAGCAAAATGACCTTGAGTAAAACCGTGGACGGGAGACAAAGACAGCTCTTCCATCCAGCACGGTCTATGTCTCCTACAGCCACAAATGAAACACCAAGCCAACCTTTTCTTCCTCGTGTAGGGGCCGAGGAAGCAAAGCGCAGCTGTGATTACGCTTTATGTCAAGCCTGTCACACATCAGTAAGTCACCAATACAGAGTTATCTGGAAAAGCTGGCTTGCAGGTTATATTCAGCAACAGGATGGTTTTCCTTTACCCTCCAGGGTTTACAGTGGGATTTACACCCCCAGGCTGGAGAACGGCTGGGCAGGTGACCCTGCTCCCCAACGCCTCCACGCACGCTGACCAGCTCGCTTTATTTTTGGCTGCCTTGTGTTTTTTCTTTTGTCTTTGGTCTGGTGACTCTGCCCTGTGAAGGAAGTCTATTTAGGGAGGTACCTATATTGTTGCAGTCTTTTCATTACGTTTCCCTCGTACAGGATATTTAACCGCTGCTGCTGGAATGATTCTACAGTTGTTCTTCATTGCTAATTATTAAACATCCAGTACAAGTAAAGTACTTTCTTCTTTGCAACCCTGGGGGTAAATTTTAGAGTATTAGATTTATTTTATTTTTTAAAAACCAGTCTAAAGCTAAACTTTCTGTATTGCCCTTGGGTTTTCATACTGCAGACTTGATCAGCCAAGCATGCAAAAATCTGGCGAAATAAACCCTAGAGACCAGATCTGAAATGTGGCTTTCACTGTCCAGAATTCTCTTCTACTCAAAGTGGTTGCCCAAAGTCAGCACACAAAGCTTAATAATAATTAATTACTTTAAGCTAGATAATGAAAAAAGTGGTGTGGACAGACTCCATGTAAGCATACCATTTAAAAGCATTAAACTTATTTTCTTGCGGTGCAAACCATCAGTAATCAAATTTCCATTACCCAGTGATGGGTGTGAACAGACAAGAAAAATACTGAGTCAACAGAATACCAATTAGAGATCTGCAAGTATCCTGCTTTAAATACGGCAAAGCAAGGCGATGCTTTCCCAAGAGGTTGGTCTTCTAATGAGTAAGCATGACTCTTAAGTATTTTTTTTTTCCCTCTTGAGAAACACCCTCTACTTCTGGGTGTGCCAGGAGATACGCCAAGGGAAAAGGATCTGTTCACAGCCTGTAGCGAGTAGTTGGCAGGGACAAAAGCAGCGAAACAAACCTTTCTCAAGTGTCCTCTGAAGGGAGGAGAAAAAGTGGTTTACTTTGTAAATTAGTTTTGTCAATCTTATGCTGGAATTGCTCCAGAAAACGTGAAGAAGCTTGAAAACATGATAGGACTGTCTATCAGATGCGATTCTTCCTGCTGGATTTATGGCACGATACTGTTTCTTCCATTTCGTCAGGTCTGGAGACACTGCTCAGCTTTGGGTGGTGTTGGCGGTGGGTAACGGATGCTACGAGACGCTGTGGGGCAGTAACTGTTCCTTGGGAAAGCAGCGGCAGCAGCAGCCATCCCAGGTGCTGGGGAGGGGGCAGGCTTAGGTTTGGTCCCAAAGACGAGGGAATCAGGAGGGAAGAGTACTTCTGACTTCAGAGTCTTCATGCCTTTCACAACCATCTAACTTTCCCAATTTTTGCCTCGAAACTGTATGCCTGAGCTACATAGGATCATGGAGTATCTTGAGTTCAAGGGGACCCGTATATCACCCATGAGTTGTGAGATTTAATTAATATTAATAAAGCCCATTATGTAAAATTAGCCATAGACAGGAGATTCTTTAAAAGGTGAAATTGTAATAGTCATGATCAGTGTCTGTGTTGCTTGGAAACTGAGAGCTGTCCTGCTCTGCTCCTCAATATTTGCCTTTCATTACAGTTATTTCCCCCCTACTTGGGGAAAAGGAGTTTTAAATGAAAGAAATGAATCTGTTGACAGTGATGAGCACAAAGGAAAGTCTTTGAGCTTGATTTTTTTGCAGCTGGGTCCTGGGTCTGGCAGGTGGAGTCCAGCAGAGGTTGGTGGCCATGGTGCCCGGCAAGAGCCAGCAGTGCAGGTGGGTGCGGAGCGCGGTGCTTCTCAGCTTGCTCATTTGGGGAGTAGCTTTCGGGCGATCCTCATTACCCCTTTTTCCAGTCTGTCTTTAGAAATGTTTGGACTGGTTCCCAATCAGACGACCTATCTGCCAACCATCCATTTCCCACCACAGACTGTGTGCGTTAATCCGCGAACACGTGCTTCAGCCGCTCCAACAGCTGCCCGGCGCCGCCAGCTTTTAGCCACAGCCTTCAAATAAAGCAACTACACACTCTCGAAAAACCTGCAGCAAAAGTACACAAGCTTAAAAATAATCACACGAGTGGCGTATTCAGCTAATCAGGAGTTCCGATTGTCTCGGCATTTCTGCGCACAAATCAGTTGTATTTAGGAGGCTAAAGCAGGTAGTCACCACTGGAGCCTGATTACATATTTTAAAAGTGCCTCCTGATTAGATTACATTTGGTGCTGTTTGTGGCTGATTTTGAGTAAATGGGAAAAATCAGAGCTGGGATCCAGACACATAAGCTGATCCAGGTTTTGAGAATGAAAAAATTCAGGACGCAGACCCAGACCTAGATCCAAGTTTTAGACCGAGGCCCCAGGCTTCAGAGTGGACCGATTCAAAATCCTGCAAGGAAAGGGTCTGGGTTGTTCCCCTGTAGGAAACTCATATTTGCTTAGAAATAACTGGCTTAATTCTTAAGGATTCTGGGAGGCTTGTGTCCTCGGTACTGAGTTCACTTTAAACGAAGATAAAGTGCTAAAACACTGAGTGGTTTACTTAAACGCAGAAATATGCATCAGAAGATATTTCATCAGTTCCTATAGTTTGCAATCCAACATCTTTGCAGGTTAGCACATGTATTCTGTTTCAGGCTTTTGATTAATTACACAGTACCAAACCCATACATATTTATAGTGTACAGAATTAGATAAATTCTCCAGATGTGGCTTCCTTTTAGTTAAGTCGAGATGAATGGAGATCAAAGCCTTTGATCTTTAGCCTGACTGAAACCTGCTGCTGACATAAGCCTCTAGAAAATGATGCAGCGAGGGGAACTGGCCACTCTCAGCTTCGATACAGAATCATCTCAACCAAAATCTATGGGCAGAAACTTTGTGGAGGCTATATCTATACACACCATTGAGTCTCTGCTCCTGAAAGTAGGAAGGCAATTTTCAATGAACCTTTTATTCTTAAACAACATATTTAAATAGATTGATTTTATGTTCCAGCTCAGAAATGATTTAAGACATTTCAGTGCATGCGTATCCTCTGCGATATACAGAACTGGCAGAAAATGTCATCATGAGCTAGTTTATAGCCTCAGTTAAGGCTATTTCCATTGCTCCAGATGTGTAAAGCAGACATATAGCTGAGTTCCTGGTATAGTGAAATCCCTGATGCATCCTAGGATCAGCACTGCCAGCTCAGTGATATCTTCTTCGTGACCCTTGGAAAAAATGATGAATAGCCAGGGAGCTGCAAATTCAGACTGAATTCTGGCAACATGAACATTTTAGACAAGTCTTAGCCAGTCAGGCAGATAGCATGGTCTGGAAGCTCTTATCTTGTACCACGGGCTGTTCTAGCAGCCCCAGCTGCAGAGCAAGGCAAAGCGCTGCCTGGCTGCTGCTGCCTGTCTCCGCAGCTTGGTAAGCCCCACAGCATGGCCACAGACCCGCACAGCTGGGGGGTATTGCTGAGGGGGTGCCGAATCCCACAGCCGAAACTATTCCGTGAGCTGTTTTCTATAAATGAAGCTGATACTAAAAAACAAAACAGAACAAAACAAAAAAAACCCCAAACCACCAAAACCCAGACCCAAAACCCAAGCAAAAAACAACCCACAAAAATTTAGGTTCACACTTGTCAGCATCAGAAAAAAGGAAAATTAATCAAGGACGCTGCAGCATGGCTGACCCACAGCAACCTGGAGAAGTTGGAAAGGCTAGGGAGGGAAAAGTTATTAATAATGAAGTGAAGTAACAAGGAGAATGGGTGACTGGCCCAGCAGAGCCAGCAGAGTGAGCCTGCAGCAGTCAGGAGCGTCGGAGGGTTGGTCTGTCACCGACCAGAGCAACCTCAGCGGAGCCTGAGGCTGTCAAGGGATGCCACCAGCTCTTCTGAGAGCCTCCTCTGAGACGTTTAGGCAGGTTTTGGAAATGGAAGATGAGGAAAAGAATTAGAAGGGAGGCTCTTGGACATCTCGTCCTTGCAGGAGCTGGAAATACAAAGGCAGAAAGTGGCAGAAGCAGAAGCTTGGTGGCACTGCCAGTGAGACAGTAGCTTTCATTGTCCTTGGAAAGGGGGATTGGCCTCCAAAATGCCAGATTTCAGTAAACTCAGAGAACTGACAGGTTTTCATTGGAGAGAAAAGGCAGAAATGCACTGTCCCAGTGCAGGGAGAGCATAGGAAATGTATTTGATTCACTAAATCATAAATTCTTTATCAACATCAGAAGAACAAACTATAATTTGTAAGATTATTGAAGATGATCATAAAGGAATAGCTCAAATACGTAAGGGAAAAGTCAAAATGGAGAAGGTAGAAAACCAGATGCAGCTAGCAAGAGGCATCAGGGATAACAAGAAATAATTCGTAAGCCCATTAATAGTGGGAGGAGGGGCAAATGAAAGATTTGTCCATTACTTTGTAGAAAGGAAAAGCTTCTGATCAATGAAAATAAGAAGAATGAATGCCCTTTTTCACCTGTCTTCAGTAAAAAGTAAATGGTGAGTAAGTGTTTACCACAATTAATACTAACAAAAAGAAATATTCCAGCATACATTAGGGGAAAGCCTGGTTAAAAATACTTAGATAAATTAGAGGATTTAAAATTGTCTGAGGCTGGCTTAATCCTGCAGTACTTGAAGAACTGGCTTTAGTAATCTTGGAACTGTTAATGGTATCTCTGAATTTGTGGATGGGCTGGGGTGATACCGGAAGACTGATGTATTGCTTATCTTTAAAAGGTGGACGAGGTGAGTGGAAAAAGAGCAGGAGAACTGTACGACAGTCAGCTTACCCTCAAAATCCAGAAAAATGCTGGAAGAAATAATCACGTACCTGGAAAATAAGATGAGCAACAGCTAACACAGATTTGTCAAGAACAAATCATGCCAAAGTACTCTAATTTAATTTGAAAGAGTAACAGGCCATGTGAATAGGAGAAAAACCGTAGATGTCAAATATATTGACTTCAGTAAGGCTTTTGACACTGATGATATTTTGGTTTTTGTCCCTTGTAGCATTTCCCTTTCTTCTATAATTTCTTTTCAAAATAATCTAGGGGAAATGAGTATCTAATATTAACCAATTTAAAAGATCCTATTAAGCTTAATGATCCAATGCAATGTATAAACAGAGGATAAACATTAGAATTTGTGAAGGGTGCCAGGGCAAGCTTCTTCATACCCCTCCAGAACTATTCTGGGGGCTTACATCCCCTCCTAGGTGACAAGGTGTTTGTGTCTTTACCATCAGTGAAGATGGTAAGGAAAAGGTGTGAGGAATAAGATCCCCTCCCGTTACAGACTCACTAGGGAAGAGCGATGTGAAGGGCTCATGTTTCCCATCCAGCTCAGCCTTGTAGAAATACTGACCCGAACACCTACAGCCAGCGCATCCTCTCCAAAGGTTCCCGCTGCTCCTCACCTCAGCGTCTCCATGGTCTCGTCGGCAGCTGGTCGGTGCCGAGTCAGCACATCTCCCTGCCAGGACAGCCTTGCCCCATAACCCCCTCCCTGCCCAGCCCTGCTGCCTGGCGATAGGACCTTGTTGCAGGCAGCTGCTCATGCTCCATCCTTTCCCCTGATGGACCTGCTGGGCTCAGTCCTGTGAGCGGGTTGAATCAGACGCTTTGCATTTAATGCGCTTTGCTGGAGAGCACAGCTCGACTGCTCCTGCACGGCTGAGGAGGTGACCACCCTCAGCTATCACCAGCTTCGTGTGTAACCATTCATCTGCCTGGGAGAAAGGAGTTAACAAAAAGAAATGGAGACATTATGTTATATATGTAATAATATTTCCCCGCTGTGTGGTATTTTTCATCCCAGTGTGGTCAGAAAGGACAGCATCACCAAGATGCCATGCCTTCTGCTGTGGAGGGCGGCTGGTTTGCGATGTGCTGCAAAGCAGTTGGAGAAATTCTTTGGGACATCCCAGGAGCCTTTCACTTTTAGGTGCTCTCAAAGAATTCCCAGGTGGAGGTCACCTCACCTGAGATGGACACGGTGATGGAGAGCCCAGCGTGGGCATGTCCAGAGGACAGTTCATCCCCTCTTAAGCTAGGTGTCCCGATGGGTGCGCTGGGCTGCGCTCTCTTCTCCAGCAGCTGGTGGCCGACGAGCGCCTGGACAGGTGAAGGTGAGGAAGATGAATCCCCTAAGGAATTATCTGGGAATTCAGTTTATCTCTACTGGTGAGACAATCGCTAAGGATTTAAGGTAGCTGGCCTGGCTGAGGATAAGCTTATGTCAGAAGAGGCAGCTGGCCCAGTAATTCCTTCCTGGCTCAGCTGAGGTCAGGATGTTAAAAATGAGTTAATTTCTTCGCAAGGCTGGTAACGTAATATTAATTGATGGGGATAATGCATTTAAGTTAAAACCTTGAATATGGAGCCACATTCATGTCTTCTCTCTGCAAGACTGTGAGTGATTATCCAAATTTTGGCAGTTTGGGTACTGGATTTTAAACTTAGCCAGTTTGTAATATATGGCCCTTTTTTTTAAGGGTCAGGTTTATGTCAGTTATGAGAAATTATTCTGTTACCAAAATAATGTAGACTACAGGATGATCTATTGCCAAAGTCTGCCATTAACTATACCTGCACCTTGTACAATGGTGTATGATTTACAGTACGGCCTTTCTTATGTCTAATTTCTTTGTTGAATGTCCTGGAGCGGTAGTATCAGTGTGACACACGATGGAGACGTTCACAGTAACTCGGTGGGGCTGGTAGAGCTGATGGGGATTAACAGGCAGATCTCCACTGCGCTCCTTGGGAAGGCAGTGAAACGAATTACTGCAAAACGCAAAATGCAGCAGAAGGCTGCAGCTTAGAGATCATTTTTGTTTGCCTCTGTTGCTCCTTAAGCAAGCCAAAAGTCTGGTATTTTGAACAAAATATGTTATGTATTTGGGTGTGAGGTAAGCGCAGTTGTACTGACAAGAACGAAGACGTCGGACTGTTGGATTATGCCCCTTACACTCCGCAGAAATCCGTGGAAAGCCTCCCTCCTGCTTCGTTACCTGTGCACGTCAGCAGTGTTGTAACACTCATCACGGATGTTTCTTTCCTTAACAGCAAACTTCTGGTCATGCTTAACTACAGCAATCACTGCTTTGTGATTATCGGGTATCATAAAATCTCTCTACAGTTAGCAGAGAGGTAACCTCTGGTCAAAACATGAGCATCAGTTTATGGTGCAGAAGGATTCTTTGCCTTTATTCTAGATAGAATAAAAGCTGCAACATTCCATCTGCCTCTGCCTCTTCCAGAAGTTTCGCGGTGCTGATAGTTTTATTCTGCTGGTGCATCAGTGTTTGGTTTGTGATAAGCAACATCCCCTCTTCAAACCTTCCTTCTTTCCCTCAAGTTACGTTACCGCTCCACGGAACGCTGCCAGCCAAGCTAAGGGTACGCAGCAATCTTTTTTCCCCCTTTTTTTTTTCTTTTTTCTTTTTTTTGAAGTCTGCAGCTCCTAACTGCTCTGTTACTAAACCTACTTAATGGAGACCACCGAAATAGAGAATGAAAAATGGGGGGGGGGGGGGGGGCTGTGGAGAATGAGCAATCATCTTGGTTTTGAAATATCCTTGATGCAATACTGTAAGGGAACCGAAGATGGGCACAGCAGGAAAAAAACCAGAGGTAAGTAAGGAGATAAATGACCAGTACACGGCTTGCAAGTCAAAATGCGGCCCTCTGGAGTTGTACAGGGTGACTAATGGCACTTGTACAGATATAATGTGTGGTCTGAGACCTCTCACCTGCCCGGGCTGCTCAGCTGAACTAAAGCCAAGAGCAAGATCAGTTTGTTGCAATTTTATCTCCCTGTATGTTCTTACAGCTTCATCCTCCATCTCGCTCCATCCGTCGATCCTCAGACCCCCTGCCCTGCAGCTCCGGCGTGCGCAGCTGCAGCACCATTAGCTTTATCTGTAATGAAAAAAGTTTACAGTCTCAGAAAGCCCCAAGCCCATATGGTTCAACATCTGATTCGTTTCAAGTCATTTAAGTCACAAGTTGAAAAATCCTGCCTTTCACATGTGCTTAGGAGTTGGGATGTGGATTTCTCCAGAAAAAAAAAGATTCTTCCCTCCGCCTTTGAAGGAAGCGGCTTTGCCTTTGATGTAGCCGTGAGCGAGGAGGTGGCCTCGTCCCACGGTGTGTTTCCTTCACGGACACCTGAACCGTTAGGCATTATTTACAGCTCATATAGAAAACTGGAAGCAGAGTCTTACGACACGTTGCTAATCCTGACCAGGCTGGATTTGGCATAATTCGAAGCATGGTATAGGCGCAGGTACCGGTGTAGGTACTGTCCTGTACGCTTTACTGTTAAGGAAAGTGAGTCCTTTCCCTGGGAAAGGCTCCCGAGGCAGGTGAGGGCACTGCGAGGCATTACTGACCCTGAGCAGCCCCAGCTGGGGTCTCACCCGCACCCTCCACCCAGGAGCCCATTTAAGCTCCACCTGGGACCCTCAGTCCTTCCCCGAGCTGTGCAGGAGGTGCTGGTCTCCAGCTCAGCCCCAGCCGTGCCTGTGCTGGCCATGGACCACCTCGATCAGACTCTGATCCATGGACTTTCTGCCCTGGTAACAGCCCTGATGCTGCGAGGGATCTGCCTGGGAATCACTGGATGGTGTCTGACCTGGGTTACCCTCACGGGGTGTCACCTGGACCTGTGGCTTGTCCTCAGACCTGCCCCATCACCCTGACCTTGCCTGATGGGGTGGGCTCTTGGTTGAACTTGGCTGGAACCTGTGGGTCTGCTCTGCTCGCCTTGCTGGGTGTCTTACCAGGCTGGGCTCCTGCCTCCCTGTCCCTGCAAGGACGTGTAAACTTAAATCGGTTTGTTCCCGCTGAAGTTTGGTGCGCTGGCTCATGGCAGGGACAGAAGAATTCAGTAAAATGGGACTCTTCCCCAGGACCATGAGGCTTGTGTTGGGGAGATGGTGTCGTCCAGGGCTGCCTTCTAGTTGGTAAATGAAATACCAGGTTTTGGGGGGTAGATAGATCGCATGTACTTATGGAGTGTGGGGTGTGACCTGTCTTTTCTTGGATGTGGGAGGACAACCGGTTATTCAGAGTGGGATGTGGGGTGTTCGGATGAGCCCATAGACTCCAGCTGACACAGGGCTGCCATGTGGCCCCAGAGCTCTGTATCTTGAAGCACTTTAAACTCCCTAAAAATAGGATTATAATCACAGGTGATATGAATGGGTAAAAACATAGCCACTGTATGTCCAGGTTATCAGTGTGGAAGATACTACCTGACCCACTGGCACCCAAACCCAGTGAAACCCAGGGATGTTGGGATCACTAGGAAGCGAGGTGGAGTTAGTGACGTCTGTGAAGCAGTCCTTTCATGTCTGATATTTTCTTAAAGAAGGCTGTATGATACGGGAATGATACAGCTTTATTCTGGTATAGAATTGAACTGGTGAGGCCAAATAAGGGAGGGTTTATCCCAAACTGAAACTTGAATCTAAATTCCAACAGCCACTGCCATCCACCGCTTGCTTTTATCTTTTCAACCATTTTTGCTCCCCATTTCCCTGCATCAAGTACAAATCCCGTATTTTATCTGGGGTTAATCACTAGCTGTATGTAACGGTTTCCTGCATCCGAACGTTGGCACTGAGCTTTGGCTGTCAGAGGGGGGGAAAAAGACCCCCTGTTTTCTGGTTATTAAATTGTCTACCTGGAGTTGGAAGAGTGTGTTGCAGCTGAAATGCTGATAAAAGCACTAAATGTGGAGCTGCTAATACAAAGCTATAGCAGCAATTTAGCTTGCTATCACGCAGTAAATAAGACTTACCTGCTATTCTTTGATCAACCCTTTTTTCTGTTATGAGCTGCATGTGTTGACAAATTATGTCACCAAAAGGAAATTCAAGCCTTTGATGAAATAAGAGGAAACATGCATGTGCTGGAAGTTTAAAAATACACTTAAACAGACTGCTGTAGGAGTTTGCATAGCTGAGCTGGAGCCTTATTCAAGGTGCACGAGGAAGGGCTGAGTTGGAGGCAGAGCAGTGTCCTGCTGCTGGCCAGGAGCAGCCGTGGTGGCCCCAAAGTCTCCCCCCCCTGAGCCCCACGCAGGCTTTGAGGAGTGTTTTAACCAGAATGCTGGGGCTGGGGCCAGATGTGGCTGATCCTGCTTTGAGTTTGTAACAATAAGCTGGCAGTTCTCTAATGAGTGGGAATGGATGTTTGTTTCGAGGGGAGGCACCTCGCAGATTGCAGCACCGTGGAGTACCGCATGGTTATAAGCGACTGCGTAAGGGTGAGGTTCGGATCCATGGCTTTAAGATGAGAACTGGGTGAAACTTTAGTATTAAAATGCTAACGGTGGTGCTTGAAGGGTCTGGAGGCGCTTAGGCATGCGTCTTAGTCAAATTCCAGGTGTCTGAACTGTTTTCCAGAATGTTAGTCAGAAGTGAAACCAATAGGCTTCCACGTCTGCTTGAAAAACATGACAGGAGTGCCAAGAGAAACAAGATACCAGAAACAAGGGTGAAGTGTGAAGTTGGAAAGGGTGGATTTGGACCTGAACTTCCCTGGAGTCTGGAGGCTTTTAGATCTTATCATTGCAGAATGTAAGGCTGCCCCTTGCATCCTCGCTGCTCTGAATCCTTGCCCAGTACAGGGCGGAGTAAAGCTAGGACTCTTACCGGGGTCAGTTTTTACTTCTGATGTGACTAAATACCTCTGCAGTCAAGGTCTCTAAAAGCTGGTTCTTTCCTAACTATTGGCACGTGATTGAGATTGGCTTTTGTCACGTGTATACAGTCCCAAACTGTGCCGCGCTGTGGTCCAGCTGGCCCCCTCACCCTGTCGCCAGCAGTGGCAGCTCCAGATGCTGCAGAAGAGGATGTGTGAGATGTGGTGTCAGGCACATGCACAGAAGTCTGTTCCTTTTGATTTTTCTCTTCCCTCCAGAGATCTTATCCTAATATGTAGGCACTGGCTTAAATCTTGATCCTTGCCCAGGCTGTGGCTCTGGATATACTTACCCACATCGGGCTCGGGTCTGTTCTTGACTGTTGCTGATTTATGAGCATCCATGACCTCTTCTAGCAAATCCAACAGTGCCTTTTATCAGTTTTGAGTTTGCCACTTCACCTTAATGAACACTAATTGACCATTAATTAATCAACATTACAGTTAAATTATTCTTTATATAGCAATATACTCATATTAATAAGAATTAAGCCCAGAGGAATGACATGGAAATCTTCAAGGTATCTTTCCACTGGCTCCAGCACGCAATGCCTCTGAGAAATGCAGCGTAGGTGTAATGACACAACCAAGGTTACTGTGCACAGGAGGGGTCTGCACTGCCTAAATGTCCCTTTTCCTCTTACGATCAGGGGCAAAGAGCGGGTGGGAAAGGGCAGGGTGTGTTCCCAGAAGGGCTGAGGCCATGGCCCAGTAAGAGGCTGGGGGCATGTGCCGGAGTGGGTATTACTGTGCTGCCAGGTAAAATAGCAGGTGTAAAATATTACAGGTGGGAAATCTGAGTGTGTCGCTTGACTGGGGAGGCTGAGGCACTTCCAAAAATCCTGTTAAGGATATCTTAGGTGTCCATGTACCTTTTAAAAAGCCCTATTTCTAAATAGTTACTAGAAACTGCAATTTTTTGGGTAAGTACAAACTATATCTATTTATATTTTAATATATATTTTTATATATTATATATAATTTAATTTAAAATATATATTGACACTAGCATTTCTCTTGTGTGTAACTAGCAGAAACACAGAAGACATACTTTTAAAATCTGAGTAAGAGGACACTTGAAGTTAAATGCTCCACTTTGCAACATGCAGAAACGTGGTCATAACAAACCTGCGAGCCTTGCTTACAGGCTACTGCTGGAGCACGTGGCTTAGATTCTAATGCATTCGAAACTTTCCTGGCCATGTGTATGAACGTATTGCTGAGGATGATAATTACATTAACAATTTTTTTCACTGGAGGGTGAGTGTTGACAGTTGTAATTTAGAGGTTTCCCTGGGTTTTAGGAGCTATGGTACACACTGTTTTCATTCTTTGAGGCACCTGGTTTTCACCAGCCTCCAGCAGCTCTGCCTACTGGTCTGGGCTCCCATTCCCTTCTGCCAAACGCTTTCCCTGTGGAGGCAGCTGGGCAGCAGCTCTGCCAGGACAGCGCTGCAGACTGGCCTTGTCCAGCACATTTATCCATGGCTGTTCCATCGGAGTACATCCACCCCTCCAGCCGCACCAGCTGGCACATGCAGAAGCCCATGCTGGATGGTCAGGCAGACTCTGCAATTAACGGGCAGAGACTTACAATTCATCTTAATCTCCCTCACACATATGGCTCAATAAATACATTTGATTGCAGCTTTGATAAAGCTGCTAGAGCTCCAGAGGGCTCATGAAATCAGCGTGTTCAGTCAATTTTTAACCTGCAGAAGCACCCGGCGCAAGGTGTAGATCCATTTGTTGAGAAAACAGCTGAATTGGAGAAATGAAACATTTCACCAGGAACAAATATTGTTTGACAAGGTCGGGGGTAGCAAAATACTTTTCATGGTTATTTTTCTGCCTGAGGCACCTCCCTTTTGCTGCTGACATAATATACAGATGAGATGATAGTAACAGTGGTGAGATGGGACTATTGACGGCTTTCCCCACTTCTTTCTTCCTTGCCTCTCATCACAGCCACCAGCACAGCATGGGGGAAAGCACCCTCCATGAAGTTCCTTTGCTGCCTTTTTTTGCTGAATTAACCTACACAGGGCCGGTGATTGCCCCGGAGGAGAAAGGGGATTAGCCCTTCAAAATCCTTTTGATCCTCTAAGATCTGCAGGAGTCTCGAGACTCCTCCAGAGAAATTTTTCACTTGTGGTAAGGGGAGAGGTGTGATGGGCTCCTTCCGAAGGTCTGGGAAGAGTAACTAAGAGAAAGCAAACCTACTGCAGCCCCTTAGGGGAAATAGTGGGGGCTCACAAAGCTGGAGAGGCTGAGGAGCACTCCTTCGGGAGCGGAGGTACAACCAGGTGGAGCTCTGCTGTCTGGGTCTGCTTTTCCCTGCTGCGCTGCAGAGACTTGCCAGCTGTGGCTGCCCACAGAAACAGACTCTTTCACCTAAAGGGAGGTTCATGATTCCAGACAAGCTTTGCTGAGCCACCTGTGCAGGGGCAGGTCTTTCTCCTCTCCTTCAAATTCATGCATTTGTTTTATCTACATCTGTTGAATCTTGCAGGAGGGTCTCTGTAAGTCCAAGGAACAGGAGGTCATAGCTATGCAGGAGCTGAGCACCTTTTTGCTCTGGGGAAAGGGCTAGAGCTACCATGGGAAGCCTGGGATGGGTTTCTTCTAAAGCCCTTTTGTACAATTTGGGGGATGTGAAGGGGACTGGATGTAGACTTCAGGAGAAAGCCAAGAGTGGTAAAATGGTCTGTGGTCTCTCCAAACCTGGCCTAATTTGAGCTTGAAAGTGAGCTCAAAAGCCCTGCTGCTTGCTTTTGAAACTATAACCTTCTCCCTGTGAAAGTGAAGTTCACCCAGTCACCAGCTGGAAGGCTCTCAGATCCCCATCCCTGTAAAGAAAAAATACTGCCTTCCCACCGTATCAACATGCCCCGGTCCGCAGGGGAACATCAGTGGCTGCGGACAAAGGTCTGAGAGGATTTTTTGGGCTTTCTGTAGTTATCTCAAGCCTTCATCTCCAAAATGCAAAGGCTTTTATAGACTTTGTATTCTATTAGTGTAACACCGAATGCCCTCGTTCTTCAGGTATTTATAGCAACTTCTGCAGCTCCCATAATAACTCTTAGTGGCTCAGCACCTCGCAACATGATGTCTTGTTATCCCCATTTCACAGATGTGGAAATAGGGCACACAGGAATTGATTTCTGCAGGATTTCCTATAACCCACCGCAACAGCTTGACTGTGGCACCACCTTCATGTGAGCTTATAGCGCAGGTAGTGTATCGTGGGCTTCTGCTGTTCCCTTTGCTTGAGATTATATATTATTAAGAGACATAAATATTGATTCAAGAATAGTGCCCTAATTCTCAGCAGTTCTGAGGATCCTCAGATGTCTCCTGAATCAATGCAGACACCCAGGACCCCCGATAATTAGGCTGGGTTTAGGTGCTTAAATCATGGTGGTGTACCTGCCGGCAGGGCAGGGGATTAACGGCGGGGGGGGTGGGGTGGGGGGGGCTTGGTTAGTTCTTACAGCTGCACTTAGGTTCAGTCAGGGGCTGCAGAAGAGCCAGGCTCCTGGGGGGCCTGGGCAGAGGTGGGGTGCGGGGCTCCCCGGGGGGCGGCGTGGGCACACGTGGGATGGAGCAGGAGGCTCCTTCCTGGTGAGGCTGCAGGATCTCCCAGCTACCGAACGCAGTGCTCTCCTTCTGCGCCTCAGTTTCCCCATCCACAAATCACGCGTGGCAATAGTTAACCGCACTGAAGCAGCGTAAAGCTGGGTTATTATCCAGTAAAATTGCTTCTCACACCCCAGATTTGACACGCACCTGGACGTGACCGTGCTGTTGCTGGGTACGATGCTGGTTCAAACCCGAGCTACGCAAAACCTGAGGCTACGTGATAAGAAGGGTTCCTTTGGGGTACAAAGCCGCAGGCTCCACAGAGCTCAGTAGTAGCATCAGAACCACTAAGTCTTATTTTCAAACTTAACCCTTTTAATCCTGGCTTGCTGTGGGGGTGGCCTTGCTCTAAGGTGTGATCTTCATGCTGACCTCCCCAGTAACACCAGTTCAAGTTTCAGGCTTTTGACTATGTGACAGGAGGGTGATGTGTTATTTGTGGTAGGGGCTGGACTCTTGGGATGTTTGACCAGCAGGACGTTGTTTTGCAAGGTGATGCGTTACACTGTGATGCGTGGACTAAGTTTTGTTATTATTCCCTAACGATGGAGCAGCTTTGGGATGTATGGTGTGTGCGGGCAGTAAAGGATGACAGTTGGGCAAAGGACTGGTGTTGGTACAGAAATCCTTCCCTGAGCTGCCAAAGCTGGTGCTTTGGGGTGTACTGCTGCTGTGGGACGGCTTTCTGCACCCAGGGACACTGCCCTTCCTTTGCTTTCATGCAGCAGGCCATCGCAAAGCTTGGGCAGCACCAAAGAGCCTGCTTTTTCATGCCATCAGGAATAAATTTGGCTAGTGTGAACAGCACTGGGCTGAGCTGGATCAGCAGTGGTTCGGCCCTGGTCCCCATCCTCCCTAAAAACATCCGGAGCTGATCCTTCAGCTTCCTCGAGAAGGAGAGTTGCCTTGTCCTGAACCACGCTGCACTTGAGATTGGGCTGGAAACTCCAGGAAGACTGCTTCTCCTGATAAAACTAAAGCAATGGCATTATGGAGATGGCATTTTCGTAAGGTTTTCATTAGTCTTGCTCTGGGAATGTCTATTACTTCCAGCCACAGTGTCTGGTACTGCTCGGTACGGAACATACGTGTAACAAACTGTTCCTGCCCCAAAAGAGCCGGCAGCACAAAGCTGTGCCTGCCTGGGAGAAGTTTGCTTCAGCACATGTACATCAAAGGTCTGCAAAGCCTTCGGTGTCGATGTGTTACACAGATGTAATCTTGGAAAATTGGTAGGTACAAACACAGGACATTTTAAGAAGGATTACATTTAGTGCAGCACAATAGTCCTTTATAGCCAGGGCCTTAATGTGCTGCAATTCATGATGGTAATTAGTTGGATTAAGTTGTACCAATATAAACAAAGTAATAATGAGACAGTTACAGTAAATGGAATAAGCAGTGCTCGTCCTGTGCCAGCTGCAGAGGCACTGTCAGGCATTTCGGATGCTTTGTGCAAAAGCCTCGGATGTTTATGCTATGGGGGAGGATGCCCGCACCCTTACACTGCTGGTTCGCAGCCACCCTGTGAACACCCAGCTGCTAAATAGAGCAGGATGGGGAGCAGGGACACTGCTGATGTCTCAGCAGGCAAACTGGTACCAACCCCCAAACAGGCGATGGCAAAAACGTTTAATGTGTGAGATGCGAAGGACTCTGAGGGAAAGGTGAAGCAGCAAGGCTAGAGGTAGAAAATAAGATCAGGTTACAGCTTTGCTGTGTTTTAATTGCACTATTTAATTCCAGTTTCTAGTGCTGTAAGACTAGACATCAAATAGAGTGTTAAAATTATTTGAAACCGAGCTACAAGTCTCAACATCAGAATGCCTATTACACTTATCTGTGACCTTCTTAACATTAAAACCACCATATTACTATTATTTTACGTCTTCAGATTATTATTAGGCTTCTGAACTCTGCTGCAGCTTGATTTATAGAAACTGCTTAGTCACTGGCACTAGTGCTGTGCTGGGAGTGGGAGAGATGCTCACGGATGTTTCAGCAGAGGCTCCTGCCAAGAAGCAGCCACTGCCCTTGACAGATCATTGAAAGCTGGTGCGCGCTTCCCTCTCACGTCTGACTTCTGGAACTGTTGCAAACCAAGCCAGCCTCCTTCCCTGGGAAGAGCTAGGGGCGAAAAATGCAAGGCTTCTTTAACGCGTCCCCTCCAATTAGTCGAGGCAGATTTTTGTGCTTTGCATGGTCTGCAATGGTCTTGTTTGCTGCATGCATTGCTGGGAGTGCTGCCCTAGGTTTTGGGGAGGTGGTGCTCCCGTGAGGTTGGGGTTCAGGCTTCAGAAGAAGCAGTTTGAAGGGACAGAAGCAACCGGCGATGTGGGAAGGAGCTGCTGCACAGCCAAGTCGGGATGGGAGGCAGGTGGGGGCTTGGCACGATCCAGGCACTGGAGCACTGAAGAGCACTTTCAAAATTAAATGCAGCGGGGAGGGGACCTGCTGCTTAATGGCATTAATAATCATGATGGTTTCTGTGACCCTGCTCACAGGAGCAAACGGTCTGAGCAGAAGTTGCAGGACAGGCCCTTACAAGAAGGGTGTTTTCTCCTGGGTTGTACGTGCACCAGGGCACAGTAAATGCTAATGATTTACAACTGTCTGAACGAACAAACTAAAAACCTGTTTCTTTTGGTTGTTTGCCGAGTAATGACTACACTAAGTTTTTATAAAGCGTATACAAAATCTGAAACCTCAGCCCTGTGCCACTTACACCCTAAATGGGCTGGGGGTGACGCCTTGTTCATCACCTCTTCAGTCAAACCACGTTATTCCCAGTGCTGCTGCTGCAGGGCTTGTGCTCCGGCAGCCCCACACAGCAGCAGTCCAGAGCCCCTTCGAAGCCTGCAACAGGAAAAGTTTTAAAAAAAATTAAGAGGTATTGAACACTTCCATCCCAATTTCTTCCGGAGACAGGCTTAAGAATTGGCTAATGAAGTGGGCCTGTTTGCAACATGCTGGTATCCTGGAGATTTAAATGGGATAGTTCAAAGAACACACATTGATTAAGTAGCTTAGCCTTTAATTTTATTCATGCCGGATCCAGGGGGCTAATAGCAGAAAAACAATGGCTCTATTTGGCAGAGTCCAGTGGATGAAAAGTATCAAAGGTATAAAGTCCTAAACTGCTGAAAATAGTTGGAAATAATGGATTAGTTCTTCTCTCCTGACTCAATGCCTTTATTCTTTCTGACATTATTTTTTTATTGCTTTTGCTCCTACAACGTGTTGCGGTGACTTGGTGTGAAAGGTCGGTAATAATGTTCCGTTGCTGTGAAGTCACCAGATAACTGTATTAGACCAGGGGATGAATAGTGGTCATGGATGTTTAAAATATAGCCAGAAATGGGCCGACATCGATAGAGTAGGATACAATAACAGATAGAAAGAGCATTAGAAAGCATGTACTGAGGAATCATACGCCCAGGAAACAGTGCTTTATTGGAAATCAGAAATGGCATGTGATAATCTGATGTACAGAGCTATGTCATGGGATAACTGGTGCCACAGCGGCGCGATTCTCCCCTTCTCATGTTCAAATAATTGCACTTGCGTATCGACACAATGCCTGAATCAACATTTTCAGGAACTTTGCCACTTTAGCCGCAGACCATATCTGATGCTTTTTGGTGTTTAAAATAGCAAGGTTCCTTCCATGTGGCCCTGTAAAAGTGTGGAGCTGTGAGCGTGCTGCAGGAGATCTGCGCTGGGATGCGGCTCTGGAGGCGGGACCCGCCACCTGGTTCAGCTTAGCTTTTGGTGTGGGAGCGGGTTGGAGGAGGGAGCTGCCACCTCCCTTAAAGCCTCTGTGCCCAGGTCAGAGTTTGCCAGCTCATTCGGATGCTTGAGTGCTTCCCTACAGAGCAGAGAGCCTGTTCCCAGAGACTCGCCTTGGTTTCCTCTCTTAGCACGGACCATATTCTAAATGGAGGCATCAAGTTGCTTGGCCTCGTAATAAACCTATTGACTTAGGGCATCTGGGGGCATAAATTCAATAAATTTGTGTTTTATTGAGCATAGCGTTGGCCAAGTCCCTCTTGCTAAAAGGACATCTCTTCTGAAGCAACATGGAGAGAGTATAAAAGAGCGCTGGCTTGACAATATCGCACAGTCCCATCCCAGTCTGCATCCAGTTCTCAACTATTCTCTGCCTTCGTCCAACAGTAAAGTCATATTTATTTGCTTGGCACTGCTGTGTTAATGAAAAAGCCACTTAACAAAACAAATAGAAGGAAGGACATTTGCAACCGATTATGGTATTGCTGATCAGTCAAATTGCGCTGGAAATTACATGTTGAAGTTCAGCCCAGGCAGCTGATCAATTACCTGGTAGCTTGGCACCGGTGCACGCTATCAACTTAATAAATCAATGTAATTTCAGTCACTATGCCAGAATATATATGTGTATTCAATATGACATCAATATTATATAATGATGGTTAAAACTAATTGGCAGAACGCCGTGCTTGCTTATCTGCTGTGCAACCCCACTGGAGCCTGTCGGTGCTCCAGCAGGCAGGGTGGAATTTGGCTAGCTATTCTTTAAATATACCCCTGGGCATCATTTAAAATCGTGTTTTTAAAGCCTTTCTCTTTTTTGCAACCACAAGGGAAGTTAGCACTCCAGCATGTAATTCAGGGTTGACCAAATTGCCAGCTAGCTATCTGCTTCTAGGGGAAGACTCGACGTGCACGCCGGCTCCTGGCGAGGGCTGTAGGAAATGGGTGCTTTCTCTTTGGTGGCAGATGCACATCTTGGCTGGTTTGTGCACAGCTTCCTCTTCTTAATTAGCTCTGACATTTTAGCTATCATAATATGGGCTTGGTTTAGAAGTGAAGCACTGTTTTTTGCTGAAAAGAAAGTTTGCTTTAAGTATAAGGAAACTGGGACAGTTCTAACTGCCTGCAAGCTTTGTGGTGGGCTGGAGCACAGAAATACCAGAGCTTCTGGAAGTGCCGGTGGTCACTTGCCCCCACACCCGATAGCACCGGTTTTGGGGCTCTGTGCTCTCGGATTTCACTCTTGTCCAATTAGTCTGATCTCTTTTTGTCCTCCTGTTCTGTGCCAGTGACAATTTTGCATCTCGCTGGTGGCTCTCAGCTCTGCTGTACCTCTCCTCCAGGGAACGCACTGTTATCTGTATGTGTTTATATTTAGGAGTCTGTACAGGGAATTGAGCCATGGCTGTGCTAGGTGCTTTGCAAAAGCAGGGGGGCGGGAAAAGCAGTCCCTGCCCTGAGGATCTTATGTTCTGCATGCACTCATAACCATGGGGATACAGCTTTAAAAAAAAAAATAAAATATATATATATATAAGGCAAGGACCCTTCTTTGGTAGTGTAATTGGTTTGGCTAATGCTTAGCTGAGGGTAGAGGTCTGGAGAAGGAAAATTGGAGAGAAAAATCTTTGTTCACCATTTGCCCAGCCATAGCCAAGGTTGTGTTGGGTAGCTTTTTTGGCACAAGTGAGTGGTAAGGATGGTTTTGAAGGAGGAGAAAGGAGTGGCTGTTCAGATTTTATCGGGAAGGTTTTCCCAGGCTTAAAAGAAAGCTGGGCAGAAAGCGAGTCTGCGCTTAGGGGAGAAGCTGACAGACTGATTATAGAGGCTGGTGGGGCAAAGGTTATGGGCTGGCCGTACGTAGGGAGGTTATTGGTTCAGCGAGGTAAGAGGAGACGTGGAAAGGCAATAGGAATAAAGAGGAGAAGACAAGAACCTTGTAAATTATGTAAAGGAAGGACCAGCATGGTTGTGAATTGATGTGGTCCTGAGGGCAGCTGCTAAAACTGAAAGTTGCAGTAACTGATTGAGAGGGAGGCTTGGAGGAGGATGTTTTGGGTTGTTTGTTTTTGTTTTTTTTTTTTTTTTAAAAAAAAAGGGTTTAGAGGTGTTAAATAAGAAGAAGAGCAAGTGTGAGACATGATTCCAAAGAAATCCAGTCTGTATGTGGTGGGTGAGTGGGAGGATGGGGATATCACCTGGGTGAGGACAGGGAAAAGCGAGAGGGTGGCAGCAGGGCGCCTACACCTGCCTCATTGGGAGGGGTGGAAAGCAGTGACCTGAGCTGCTCTGTAGAACTGTTGGGCTCTTTTTGAGTATTTTTCCAATTTATTTTTTGATTAATGGATCTTTATTTTTATATCACTACTGATTCTAGTAGCTCACCCCGTGTCGCACGATGTAGGTGACTGCAGGGGGTATCCGGGCTATGCACTCAGCCAGATTCATCATCGGCTGACACCAGCTTCACGCAAACGAGGATTCTTTTGCTATTTCCAATCGCTCATAGCAGAAAAATATTCTGAGAAAATCTTGTCTTGTGGTGGTTTATCCTTTCTAACTTTGGCCATCGCTCAAATAAAAAATGGCAGTGGTCTATGGAAAAAAGAAAAATAATTTTAAAAGATGCTTACTTATATTTTTCCAAACCACCAGACCAGTTTACCCATTCCTGAGAAAAGACGCAATCAAGTAATGTTTCCCTTAATGTCAGAATGCAGAATAACGCCTAGATGAGTCTTTCAAAAAAGATACTTTTATACTTTTCCTGTCAAATGCAGAAGACAATCAGCTATTTCTTTCTCCTACCCCAAATATTTACATCTAAGGAATGTTAAGAAGTAGATTTGTTTTCCTTCCTTAATTTGCTTGATCGGAAAAAAATTCTTTTTTTATTGATTTTTTGGTTTTTTCGTGTTTCGGTATAAAAACAAGATGTAGAACAGTTAGATATGGGTGGGGGGTTTATCAGTTAGACTTGGAGAGCATCATATCCCAGTATGGGGTGATGGAAAGAAGGTGTGGAATCCTGGATCCAGACACATCAGTTGCAATACTTTCTTTAATTTCCTTTATTAGATATGAATAAAAGAATAATTCATACTCTTTCAAGGTCAAATGCTGATTTCTCTAAAATAAGTCACTTTTGTGAGTTTTTTTGAATTGGAGGCTGTCTTACTCTATTTTAGTTCTCAACCACGGCAGCAACAATTGCATTTCTGTCAGGAGAAACCTTCGTCACAACCCTGGCTCTGTTTGCCTGGGTTTCCCCAAGCAGTTCCTGACCTGCAGATGGGGTGGGATAGTGAGGAGTTGCGCTGCTGGTGTCACCCTGCCAGGGAGGATCTCCAGGAGGTGATGCTGGGGATGATGCCTGGGCTTGCATGGCCCAGCTGGTGCCCACTGGGGAGGGAGCAGCTCTGGGTGCCTGTGGCATCTCCCACTGACAGCACCAGGCGGCTGTGCAGCCAGCAGCTCGCCCGAGGCTTTGCAGAGGTCTCTGTGTACGTACACCTCTGTGCTGTGACAGCCGTTAGTGCCACCCAACAAGTGGCTGCAGCTGGAGTGATGGTCAAGGTGCAGTGATGATGAAGGTGAAGCCATGCGGACTCTGGTACCCACTGAAACAGGCAGCTCCTGACGCTGTAACATGGCAAGTCAACCCGCTGATCTGCGGGAAGACTGTATGTGCCCTGAAAAATGGTCCCGAGCCGGCCCTGTGGCTCTTTGCTTCGGACTCAGATGATGCACAAGGATGGGCACCTCCAGCAGCCCTCAGTGCAGACTCCTCACCCCTATCCCAGCCACGGCAGCGCATTTGCATAAGAAGCAACTGGGTGAGTAATACTTGCCTCTGCAGACATCAAATGCTGGAAGTATTTTGCGGTAAACCTGTTGCTGCTCTGGGCAGGGAGGATGCACTTTACTCCGAAAGCAAAGGATGAAAGCCTTTGTGGCAACGGCTGTGCTTTGAAAGTGACTGAGCCCAATCGTCTGCACAAGCAACTGTTTTATTATCAAAATAAGTGATCTCCCAAAGCACTTAAAGCCACTGCCTGCACGGAGCGGAGCCGCTGCGCGCTGCAGCCTTCTGCTAGTGCTGCTGAGCATCTCCATCTTACTCCAGCAGTGTAGTCTTGTTAATTGCGATCAAATAGTGCATTTAAGGGATTCACAGCTTAGGTTGCTTGTTCAAGTGGGCTTGGGGTGGTACGTGGTGAAAATAACTGCCATTAGATGGCTAGCCTGTGTCTGCGTGACCTGAAATGGCTCAATTTGCCCAATTCCTACACCACAGGTGTGTGGTGACGCAGGCCTGTGTCTGTCATCACAGAACGGAGTCTAAGAATAAACTAGATTTGCACCTTGCATATCTTTTCATAGATAAGATCATTACTTCAGAGCCAGGCGGTGGATGTAGCTGAGGGACAGACTGTGAACCCTGGGTGCTGGGCTATTCCTGACTTTGGCTTCTGCCACTTACATCACTGAAGTAAAATCTTGTGTGCTGCTGGTTTCTTACATGGAGGACGCTGGGCCCTGGATTAAAAGTGCTATTAAGGAGCATATTGATTATTATTATTATTTTACGGGCTGGACAGTGTGCAGAAGCTGTCAGTGCTGCTGCAGAGCTTCCTCAAGGAGTCTGTGCCTTTGCAAAAAGGAAGGAGAAATGGCACAGGAGGATTTTCTCACAAGCTGAGGAAATGGATTATCTGTGAAAAGAGCCAACAGTTTTTATTTACTGTGAAAATCTGAATCTTGCTCTCAATTTCCCATCAAGATAAAATGCAGGCGTTTGGTTAAAATGGTAACTTAATGCTCCAGAGGTTTAATTACCACCACTCTATAATCAGAATCAACACAGAGTGCAGTCTGCAGCTCCCAACTTCAAGAACTGCAGCTCCCCACAAAGCAGCCAAAGGAAGATATACGGCATGTGCTTAGATTTTGTGGTACTTCCCATAGCTGAACTTGCAAAGCTGCTATTGCTAACAGTTTTCTTTCAAACCTCAGGTTCTCCCTTAGCTATTATCAAACTCCATAGGTCCTTATTACGACATTTTAACTTTCTCTGTGTATTATATCTATATACCTATACATGGTACTCAAGGGAGTTCACAGTGCTGGAAACTAAATTTCCAGGTTTTTTCTTGCACCAATAGAAAGCGCTGGACTGAAGTAGCCCCCAGCAGTGGTTACTGAAATGTTGTAAGGGCTTTGGTTGGAAGAAGCGTCAGGAAGGCAGGGATGTTTTCCAGGCTGTGGCTGATGTGATCTCTGGCGTGGGCCACTGCTCCTTGGGATGAATGATCGATGCTCCTCCATTGCAGCACCTGGTGCTTTTCTTTCCAGACTTCAGCACTCGCAGATAAGAGGTAGGGCCAGCCTGGCTCTAACGTGGTGCTGTTTTCCCTCTGCAAGTTAAGATTTCTCTCCTCCAGTGCATTTTCTGAATGAGGTTGTCTGGCTGTGCCAGCTGCTGTTGATCCCCGTGAAAATTGCACATGCTCTATATTTTACCCGTTACTTTGCAAGCTGGGCTTTTAGTGAGCGAAGCCTCTGCCTGGATCGCTGCCGTGTGCTGCCTGGCACTGAGGCAGCCGTACCCAAGCAAAGCCGGCAGCACAGGTACTGCGCTAGCAGCTCCCTGCCTTCTGCCAGGGCTTGAGCCCCAGCTTTACATCATGGGCTGCTCCCAAGCCCGAGCTGTTTCCAGTAGCAAACACAGAAGTTGCTCTCAAAAACCAAACCAACCACCAAAACCCACCAAACCAAAAAACCCACCACCAAAAAATCCCAAACCCATCCAAAACCCACTTTGCTACAGTTTCTGTTCTCTCGAAGCAAAGGTTAATTTTCTTCACCATCACCAGCCCCCTATAAAAAGCAGTACACTTTTTATCCTGCCCCACTACTTGTGGAAGTAAGAGATACCCTATTAACAACCCTTGTCCAAACAAAGCATTGGTGGGGTTAGTGCCAGCACTTTCCATCCAGCACTAGTATTTGTTTTTCCATGCTCTTAATCTTATAAATTGAATCGAGTCTGATAAAAGTGACTTCCTGAATATTGCATAACAGTTTGTGTCTGTCAGGATGGAAGACAAACAAACCTGACCTTGAACTTGGAAAGTTTCCTCCCAGCAGGTAGGAGCTTCCAAAAGACTGTGCTGATATGGGAAATGCCAGAGGGGGCTCCTGGTCTCCTCACTGCCCTGGGGCAGCAGTGAGACTTCCCTGGCAGCCACCCTCTCCCTGAAAAAAAGCTTTGAAAAATGCTTTGGATCCTCCTCTGGGGACCAGAGAATCCCCCGGAAAGAGCTGCAGCAGGAAGACAGCAGCATGTTCTTGCTGCAAAAAGGAGGCAGAGGAGAAATCCTGTCCATATCTGGTATAGTTTAGCCTCCAGGGATTAATTAAAGGCTTTTTCAGTTTTTCTTTCAAACCTCACAACATCCATCTCCGCCTCACTGAATAGGGAAAAAGGAGAGAGGCATTTTCTCTGGTGAATCACCAGCCTGTTTCAATTTTCAGTTTTACATTGCAGTAATATTTTTTTCCAAAGGGAATACCACAGAAAGGGCAAACTTTGGCTTCTCACCATTGGAGCATTGCATCATTGATATGGACTAGAAATCTGAGCGGCGGGCAAAACAAATATTCCCTAAATTTAGCAATCCTCAGTTTCCTTGGTGCTTCTGTCTCCTCTTCCCTGCCCCTGGGTAAGGCAGGTGAAGGTATCAGCAGAGCCAGTGTGGGATGCGGAGCAGGGGACCGGCAGCCTGTGCGTAGTGATGCCATGGGAGCAGGGAGGTGTCTGGCATCCTCTGAGCTGCTCACAGTGCCAGGACTGGAAACTAACAGAGCTCTGGGGCAGCAAAATCCTTCTACAACTCCAGCTTGCAGTGATGGATGCAATGGAGCAGAAGGAGCCGCCCAGCTCCCAGAGCTCCATGTGAAACACGTGGGGTCTTTCGTACAGGTCTCCCAGTACCAGAAAAACATAGGTCTTGGGAGACTGGTTTCTGGGCAGCACTGGAAGACTCACCACAGCTCCTGGCTCAGCCTGACCCGGTGCGTGCACGATGCCCTGTCCCTTGGGCCCTGTGGACCCTGAGGCTGTGTCCTGGCTGCAGTGTTTGTTTTCTGACCCCATTACCTATTCCAGTTTGGATTTCAGCTGCTTAGGCTTGATTATTTTAAGCCCCCTCCATCTGATTATCAGCAGCCCAGCCAGGCCAGATACGAAGCTTCCTGGGGGACCCCCAGCAGCATTGCAGAAGGATAATTTGCCTCTTATTTATGATCCTGGAGGGGGCTGGTTAGCAGAAACGGGGGAGAGTTATGGGAACGGTACAAGACTGGGGGAAGGTAGCTCCTCCTGCACCCCCGGTGCTGCAGCCTTTCAAATCTGAGAAACCTTCCTGCATGACTGATACCTTGCTGCCACGGACGTGCAGGGAGATGGGCGCTGGCAGGAGCCCCCTGCTCTAGGGGCTATCGGCAACAGGCACTGCAGCATATGCTAACCTGCATTGATATGGGAGGATGCTTCTGGAAGCAGAGTGCGGCTGCCAGAGCCGAGCAGCCCAGTGACATGCTGGCGTGGCAGGGAGCAGCAGATTGGTACCAAAGTTGGGCAGCCCTGTGCATCCTTCCTAGAGCTGCCTGCTCTTGCTTTTCGCTTTTCTATTGTTATCCTAAAGCTCTCCTCCTCCTCCCCCCAGCAGGATGAAGAAGCCTCCAGCTGGCCTAGGAGGCTTATCAGCTCTGTCTGGCTGGGTGTTAACAGTCTATTTGCATAAGTACCTGTCCCCGTCATATGCCACTTGCCTTTGTGACTGTATTTGTTTATTTTTCCTCCAGCAGCCAGGCTGGAGGCGTGCTGCTCCCCAAGGTATGCCAAGGCAGATGCCACCACCTGATGCTCTGCATGCTTGGGCCAGGGTGCACACCCTCCCTGGCTCACCCGCTCCTCCTGCCCTGTGGGACCAGCCGGGAAATTCACTGTGGAACTCACTGGGTCCTGTTTTCTCCTGGCTTTCAAGATAAAATTAAATTGAACCCACCACCTTTCACACCTTGACAGCTGTCCTGGCTGGGGAGAGCAAGCTTCCCCTGGGACTGCAAATCCCAGCTGGTGTTGCAGGGAAGGGTGATGCAGCTGGGTCAGCATCTGTTTGATGGGCAGCTGTCTCCTCCCTGCTGTTAGGTGGGCATGAGTTGAGATCCTTAAAGCCCTTTCTGAGCTCAGGTCTCGGCTCCAAAGGCAGGGGCAGCGTAGCCTGCCAGGACAACTCTTCTGGATTTGCTGTGCTAAAGCAAGCATTGCTACAGCTTTGCTCCAAGTGTTGGTCATGACCGTGGAGTCACCTCCTCAGGTAGGAGCTAAGCGGTCTTGTTTCTGCTCATTAGCTCTGAAAGGTTTTTCCATCCATAATAAGAAAGTCATTAATGTTAAACTTCCGCTGCCAGGTACGATTGATTTGAAGATTATAACCACTATAAAGAGGGTATGCATTGCATATACAATGTGTTAAAGTCCTGGCATGCAGGAATTGTTGCTTCAGTGGTTGTCTGTCATCCATGGAGCTCGCTAGAAGACGGCTCAGACAGATGTGGGGCTGCTCAGCAGCCTGGCAGCATCACTCAGAGTGGCCTGTTTCCAAAGGGCGAAGGTAAATCCAGCTCAGTAGCCGGCACCTCCTCTGCGGGAGGGCTGAGGTCCCACCCTAGGGGATGTCAGACTCTGTGATTTAACAAGTCTTCATGCTCTTGTTGCTGTGGTACTTTACAAATACGGTGCACAGCCTCGAGGACCCCCCTTGCTTGCAGGAGGGCAATGCTTGCTGGGGGAACCCCTCTGCCAGGAGCTACCAGTGCTGAAGTATTTTCTTCTGAACGTGGCCCAGAAAGCTGTCCTGCTGGTGTCCTTCCCCTCTGTGGCCGGTGAGCCAGTGAATCAGCTCTCCATCCATTCAGCCAGCCAGCCGCTTCTTGTATGTAAAAGTTATTTCAGTTATTTTAGACACATTTATGGCATTCATCATCTCGTTCATCATGTAAAGTGCTTTTGACAATGTATCAGCTGAGCCGTGCCAGGTGTGCCTTGGCTCCTCTGACCGAGAGCGGCTGGAGGAAGGTGGGTGAGAAGAACGGGGGGTTCGGCTCAGCTCGGCGCATCCAGTCTCAGCTTTGCCTGTGTCAGCAGGTGTGTGATGTTATGGGGCGGACTGAAGCATGTCTGCAATGGAACGCGAGGAGCAAGCGTGGAGAGGTGGGTAACCAGCAGTTTGATAGGAATAGGATCATTGAAGAGGATCAGTGGACCGGATTGTCCAAAGAAAAATGCAGTGGGTAGCAGAGGGGGGAAATAGAGGGAGGAAGGAGCAGACAATACGCCACATGAGCCACCCAAGAAGTGGCTAAAAGAGGAGTGGAACCACAAAAGGATAAATTCACGAAGCCAGGAGAGGGCTGCAGGAATCTCATTGCTGCTTTCAGAAGAACAGTGCTCAGCTAAGGCAGATTCAGTGGCTGTTCTTAGAGGCATTTGAAGGTGGTAAACCCGCTCTGGCTTCTACCGTTAACCAGAAAAGTGTCTGATTTGTGACCAAAATTCAGAGGCCCTGGTTTTCCCACCCCGGCACTGATGGCTGCATGCCCATGGACTGTTGGGTGGCCATTCGGGCTTTACAGACACAGAGAAATGAGTGTTACGGCTGCGGCTTTCTTGAATTTATGGGCAGACTTCGTTCCTAACTATGCAGCCTACAGGTGATTTGAAAATTACAAATTCCATAAAATGTGGATTATCTGGCTGTGTCAAACCCAGAATAATTGAAATTAAATTAGCGGGGTTGCTCCAGAGGCATTTGGTGCAATGGGTGCTCCTCAGCTGCTCCTCCCGTGTCGTGATGCTGCACCTCCAGCAATGGGGCTTCAGCAGCAACGGAGAGGCAGCTCACGTGGTGGGTCCTGGTCACGTCAGAGCAATGTTCTCCACACTTGGCAAACGGGGCTGTCCTGGAAAAAGCCCATGAGATGGGACCCAACTGCCTACATGGCAAGCAGCTGGCTCAGCAAAGCGTTGTCGATCTGCATGGACGGCAGCATCAGCCTTGCTTTAGTCCCGTCCTGACAGGAGACAAAAAGACTGGATCGATGTCCTCAAATTTCAGAGGAGCAGAAGGTGGAGGTCTTGGATCCAAAATCTTATTTGCCATCCCTCTCTCACAGCCCTTTGCATGTTGTGCTAATAAATAGTGCTGCACATGAACAACTTGATCCCAACCCTGAAGAAATCCATAGGCACTGCCAGGTGCTTCATCCTCTGAAAATCAGACCATGCATTTACGAGACCAGACGTGGCTTTCGGAGGCAGCTTTCAGGCGCCCTTTCCAAAAGCTGATATTGTAGCACATTGTACTGGGTCCTGGCTCTATTCAGACCTGATGAATTTTCTTGAAAGAAATATTGCGCCAAGTTGTAAGTCTCAAGCAATCCCTCACTTCCCATCTTTATCTCTTTCCTCAAGTGCACTAGCAGCTGCTCTGTCCTTCTGGCTACTCTTAGGTCTTCCTGAACCGTCGTTGCCAGCCCCATGTCCCGTGTGCCTCGCTCTCTGCTTGCTGCTTCCAGGCAAAGTTTGCTGCTTGGGAACATTGCTCAGGCAATGGAGTGTCCGTGTCAGCCCCCCTATGGTTAAAACCAACCCTGTAAGCAAACCCTCATCATTTTATTTATGACTTTTGGATGAGATAATGGTTTCCCACTTTGAAAAGAAAGCTCTCTACTTCAACATTTATTTTCTATAAATGCCTTGGCATTTATATTGCAACAGGAGACTATTCAGTGACATTATCTGATAAATATCGTGTTATACAGCTGCAATTTACAATGCATATATTTTTAACAGTGCTTCTAAGCTAAATTAAATGCTTCTAAAATATGGTACTTATGGAAAACAAATGTCTGTTCTAGCAATTTTGTTTTTCAGGGTACACTATTTTTTTAAAACCAGATATCATCTTTATCCTGTCAGGCAGTAAATTATGCACTTGCACTTTCATAAACTCTCCCCTTGGGAACTTAGTCAATGAAATGGAAATGTCTTTTTCACACCCTCCAACTCCAGAGAAAGACAGGGAAATAGCCAACTCTGTTATAAACTGAATGTCTAGAGGGAATCCATATAAAATGTGGATTAATGCAGTCCTGATGCATGTATTGTTTAGCATATGTACCATCCACTTAAATGGCGCATTGAATTGTGACTCAGATCTTTAATGTCTCTTTCTCTTTTTTAATTGGGAGAGTAATCGTGTGCTCTGTGGTGGGAGGTGGGATCCGCCGGTAGGAAGGTACCTGCTGGCCCCTGGCTGTTAACCTGCCTCCCAAGCCTGGGCAGAGTTGTCCTGCTCAGGGGAGTAAGACACAACTGCTTTTACACCTAGGTGGATCCTTCCCCGGACTGTGGGCTGGGAATGGGCAGGACAAGGGTTTGCAATGGCATGTCCTGCATTTGGGGGTTGCCTTTTGCAAAGGAGAAAGAAGTATTTAGGCAGCTGAGCTAGATGATCCTTGTACGTCCCTTCCAACTAATTCTATTCTAAACTGTTCTAAATCTATTTCTGTTTCTGACACCCATCACCCAGAACTACAGAGTTTGCCCGTAGCAGTCAAATGTCTTCAGGTGAAATTCCCAGCAGTCCAAGGAGCCATTTTATCCCATCACTGTGTCATCCCATCACCGCATCTAACGTGGAAAGTCTAAACCCCAGCAAAAAGGGAGCAAAGGAATGACAGTGGGGAAGTGTGTTGCAGGGGATTCTGCTGCCATGCCCAAGGATCCATCTAAAGCAGGAGGAGCTACAACAGGTCTCCTCTTGTAGGAGGGGCACTGAAGCTGTTCAGCTGTCCACTGTTGGTCTTTACTTCCCCAAATCCACCCTTGAAGGTCCTTTGAAAGCACCGGTTCTTCCAGTCTGGGGACTGCATGAAATACACAATGTATTAGATGTGCTTTGCAATAAAAGTGAACTTAGAGAAAACAGAGAATCCAACCAGAAAAAAAAGAAGGAATCTTGAAATCTGGCAGAAAAAATTCAGTGCACAAAACCCACGAGAATGGAGAATGTGAGCATCTTTGCACAAAACCACTTACAGATGCATTTCCTTAAAGGTAATCCCTTCAGACAGAGGCAGGCTGCCATTTCTCTGAAAGATATTAAAGCAGCTGTTGCTAGCACATAGAGAATTGTTGAGCTATCCATCAAGGGATGGACATTTGTAATGCTATATCTATTTTTTTTTTTTGTTTACAGTTTAGTTTGACACCAAATTTCTAGCTACTGAAGGTAATTGAGACTGCAAACAAAATCTCGCTATCCACTGATCTGCCAAATCGAATTTTCTTCTCCTGTAAGTATAGTATTTTTCCTGAGCTTCAGAGAGGAAAAGAATTATGCACAATGAATGAGAAAGAAAAGGGATTAGTTTATATAATGACCATAGCAGCCATCTCTCGCTTGATCTTTCTGTAGTAGTTCATTCTCAAAGATGGGAATGATTATTATTGCAATTTAGAACAGAGCTTGCTCTTTCTCTTTCTGTTGCATCTGCTTACTACTCTCCAAATTAACACATATTTTAATAAACATTAAATATCCCGGTTATAGACGGGATATTGGACAACCCTACTTGGGATATGGATGCAGCAAGGTTTTGTGTTCCCCTCCTGGACCGGCTGTGTACTGCTCTGGTCCTTGATAGAAATTAAAGTAGCCATGAGGCCATTTTGATGGCTTCTGGCTACCAGAGGCCTCTGAAGAGGGCATCTAAGGCAGTAAATCATCAGCCACATGTCTCCTACACTGTTTTTAAGTTGTGTGGTGCTTCTGAGGAGCTCTCTGTCACCAGAGCACCTCCCTGCCCCGTGGTGGTCCTCCAGTGGCCACCACTAGGGCCAGGTGGCTATGGCAGCAGGCACAGGCAGAGGCAGCTGAGCTTTCCTCGTGGTTTCTCACTAGCTAACGTTAGTAAATGGCTTGTTTCTAAAGGTCTTCAAAATGATGTTGGATTTTCATATATATTTGAGGACTACTCGCCCTCCCCTGGACCTGTCCCAGCTGTGTGCCTGGTGCTCACGTGCTGTGGTGATCAGATGTGATGCCAGCAAGGCAGCCAGGTTTTCCTCTGCAGTGAGACCCACCTGCACCGAGATTTTCACTGGTCTGAAGTCTTGCTGAGAAGTTTCATAAACCAAAGTGTTGAGAGATGAACGATTTTACATGCTTGTTCTCCTGAAGTCGCTTTAATAGTTTTGTAAAATAGCTCTAGGGTGAGTCCATTCACCCCTAAACCCAACGTACTCGCCCCAGTCACGCTGGCAACGTGCTGCCCCACGGCGTGGTGGCAGCGGGAACGCCAGCTCTGCAGCACTTTTGGGGGCTTGTGTTTACTGATGGGATTCACCTCTGCAGAACTCACGCAAAACTCATGAAGACTCCGTACATCACTTAAAAACTTCTGTTAATTCTACTTACGCGTTCATCACCAAAAGGTTGCCTATATTTTTATTTTAGGTTTGCAAAAATAAGCTCCGGTGAATGGAGATGAAAGGAAAATGTTGCTGGTTCCTTCCCTGGAGATCGTATTTCTTACTTGTTGCATAACTGCTTATTTTAGCATCAATCAGCCGAGCCTTTGTTGTGTAGACAATTCTGTCCTTTTAGAGGATTTGTGCTGTATTATTTCTTCCAAAATGTTTTTTTTTTGTTTTTATTATTAGATTTATTTCTTCTCTTAGCAAATGCCAACTGACAACACCCTGTCACAGCTCTTCGTAAGTGTTACATAAATGTCATGCTATGTAAACTGAGTATCATATATATCATATACATGACCTTTCTGTAGAACCATCCGTCAGGTGTTATCTCTGTGTATTTTATATATGTACGTGTTACATATACACAATTGTATATGAGTTTTGTTTGAGTGTGCATATATGGTAGCCAAAAATCTGTTAAGCATGTGATCACTACTGCCCAGGAAAGTACTCAAAATGCAGAAATGTCCGAATTCTTGTTGTCAGTGCAACTTAACCTGTGCCCTTTTGTTGAAGCAGAAGATAATTTTAATTGCATGGTCAGATATTATTTTTCTTCTGCATCACAATGGCATGCAGTGCATGAGATGGTCAGTGAGGGGCTCAGCGATGCTGGCTCGCTCCTGTTGTTCAGCACATGATCCTAGGCCTTAGCTCAGCACATTATTCACATGTCTGACCACTTTTGGATTTCACAGCAAATAGAAAATACAGCTCCCATATTTCTGTGTGTGGTTTTCAAAGCAGAAGATGGTGCTCATCTTCCAGGTGGCAAAAATGCATCATTGGGGTTGTGCCTTGGGATGCTGCGGACCTGCTGCACGCAACCTATCTGCCCTGAGGGACTGATCCACGTCCCTGGATTTTGCTATGCCATGACCTCCTTTAGAGGTGTTGGCCAGAAGTCCTGGAGAAATGGCCAGAAGGGTCGTAAGGCTGTAGTGTGCTGTACAGGACCAGAGCAGGAACGCTGGCAGGTTCTGCTGAAGACAGAATTATTGATTTCCTCATGGCTTTTCCTACAGTACTTTCCACTACGCTGCATCAGTGCTTCAGCACCTTCATTAATCCTCCCCAAGCACCCGTTATGAAGATGGGTCAGGGTGACACATGGATGGATTAAGGTCAGTTTTGACTAATTCTGGGTACTCCATCTGAGAAGCGGAATGTCTGCTTTTTCAGAGCATTTAACATGATACAGCACTTCAAACATGCAAGCACAGCACCCACTGCTTCCAGCTGTACTAAGATGGATGTCAGCAATTCAGGCTAAAGGAGCTACGCACCCCCAACGTGGCCAACACAACCATCAGCATCCAAAAGTTTGGTTTAATGACTTTGTTAGCATTACAAAGCCCGTGGCAAGGGCAAGGAGAGAAGAATCCTCTTCGAGAGAGAGTTTTACCCTGTTGTCGCAGTCTGCATCCGCATCTTGCAGCCCTTGCGTAGCTCCGTGGGCAGGTTTTGATTCTGCAGGTAAGCTGAGGATCTGGTCAAAATTTGTTTCCTTTTTGACTTGCAGAGCAGGTCCATGACAATGCAGGTGTCATATGAAAAACAGATTGTGACGATGTAATTAAGAACTGCATTAGAATATGCGTGAACAAGAAAGTCTCCATAAATTGGTATGGAATGCCTCACTTTGGACATTTCTCATGTTCTGACCAGGTAACATAGTGACTTGCAAAATATCCCTTAACGCAGCCTGTGCACGTGGATGAGGCGGGATCCACAGGTGACGTCCTGGCAGTGAATGCTGTCCACCGAGGCACCTGGGGCTGGTGGGGACCGGCAGAAAGGGGCTGTGCTCCTGCGTCCCACCCTCTTGGACTACCAGGAAAGGCTTTTCTTAACTAGAGATGAAGTTTCCTATTCCCTGGGGGGCTGCAGAGCGGGCTCTGAGCACCTGGGGCATCCGCTGCCCCAAGAACAGCATCTTGAGAGATTCCAGCAGCCAGAACCAGGCATGTTGTTTGCCATGCGTTATGAGCTACTACTCTTCTTCACAGCCCAATAATGTGACTAATTTGGGCGGGTTTACCTAAAAGGCCGCCTCATGCTAAATTTCAAGACCCCATTTCCAGAGTTACAGTCCAAAAACCCACAGCAAACCCTCGAATGACCAAAGCAAGGCTCCTCTCCTCCTTCGCTTTCATCCTTGGGAGAGCCAAAGGACTTGGAGTGGTCGGAAAATGGCCGGCACAGACTGCCAAGGCAGAAAGTTGCAGCCTAATTCATTCAAGTTTGGCAAATTATGAGGAGCCCGAACAGGGATGTACGGCAGGGAGTGTCTGAGTGGCTCTAGCAGTGGTCCCAATGGTTTTCAACAACCGGTAACTCACACTTAGAGCTGACCAGCATAACAAGTTGAAGAGATGATGGCGGGTTGGGGTTGAAGGACTCTCTTGCACCTGAATTTTCACCTTCTGCCGCAATGGTTTAAAACAGTGCAAGGCAACTCCTGCAATTTCTTTTACCATAGGGTGCACAGGAGTTTGGGAAGATGTTATGTTGTATGGACTGCTCCACCCCGTTATGAGTATTATTTTAATTTAAGAAAGCACTTCTGTCTTGACAGCTGCACTCTTGCTGGTTTTAATGGTGGGAAGCAGCTGGCAAGGGGCAGCCCTGAGCCCAGGCATCCCCGAGGGGCACAGAGGGGTCACCCCGGAGCGGGAGGGACCGCTCCGGTCCTCCCCGCGGAAACTCTGCAAAGTTGGGGTTTTTGGGGTTTGTTTTTTTTCCGGGGGGGGGGGGGGGGGGGGGGGGGCGCCACCTCCCCCCGGGGGGGTTGCGGCTGCAGCCGCATCCCCAGCCCCGCCGCTGCTCGCCTTTCCGCGGGCGCTGCGCGTCTCCGGCGCGGCCCGCGGAGCAGCGCGGAGGCACCGCGGCCCTCCCCGGCGATTCCCACGCCGGCGGCCCGCCCCGCAGCCGCGGAAGTTTGCTACGCGGGGGGGGGAGCGGCTCCGCTCCGCGATGGGCAAGAACCGTCTTTTTGACGCAGGAGAAATGGCAAATTTTAAGTACGTCATTAATATGGCGCCAAAAGGTTGTGTGTGTGTGTGTGGTGTGGTTTTTTTTTTTTAAGTATAAGCTTTTTTTTTTTTTTTTTTTTTTTTTTTTTAAGGTTGCAGAAGCCGCCCCGTGTACGCCTGTGCGGAGCGCGGAGCCGGGGGGGCGGAGGGGCGGGCGGGAGTGTGTGTGTGTGTGCGGGTGTGTGTGCGTGTGCAGGGCCGGCGGGACGCCTGCGGGGCCGGCGGGCGTGCGGGGCTCCGGGCAGCGCCATGGGGCCCCGGCGGCCGGCGGGGGGGGTGACGGGCGGGCGGCGGCGGCGCGGCCCGGGATGGGACCCGCGCTGCCCGCACCTGGCCCTGCCGCTGCGCCCGGCCGCGGGGGAAGGCGCAGGAGGGGGAGAAATTGAAGATTTGGGGCGGGAGGGGTGTGTGTGTGTTGGGGGGGGGGGGAAGCGCCGCCACCATTATCCGTCCCCGCTCCGAAAGTCGCTTCCCCGCCTCCCTGCCGGAGCCCGAGCGGCGGCGGGGCGAGCAGAGCCTGAGGAAGTGCGGGGTGAAAAAGAAAGAGAAACAGGCGGGCAGGGCTCGCCCGGCCGCCGCGGAGCGGCCATCTCGGCTGGGAGCGGGGCCGCAGCCATGGAGTTGCCGGGCGGGCGCTCCTGAGGAGGGCCCGGGCGGCGCGGCCCCGGCAATGACACCGGATTGAGCCGGCGAGGGGGCTCTCCCGGCCGGGGACTGCGGGAGCATCCCCCGCCCCCCGCCTCCTCCCGCCCGTCACCCGAGAGACAGGCTCAACTCTTGGAGGACACTCTCCTGGCAAAGGTAAAGGCTCGGCGGGGCTGGCGTCGGGAACGGGCTTATTTTGCAGCGGATGGTTATTTTGCAGCTCCCCCTGCTTTGCTCGTATTTATTTATTTTTTTAATTTTTTTTTTATTTTTTTATTTTTCCTCCCTCCCTCCCTCCCTCCCCCCCCCCACCCCCCGGCTGCGAGGCGGGGGATGTGCAGCATTTCCAGGGGTGGATTGCGCATGTTGGTCACTCTTGTTTTAAAGTGTACGAGGGAGGCAGCGGGAATGTAAACAAGAACTTTTAAAGGGTCGCCTCGCCGCTTCGCCGTTTTATTTCCCGAATTAATGACTGCGGCAGAGGCTGCTGCGCGCCCTGCCCGCGGGGGGGGGGGGGGGGGGGGGGGCACACACACACACGCACGCACCGCGTCTCCGCGGGGCGATGCGCGGCCCCGGGGGGGGGTGTCCGCGGGGTGCGGGGCTGCGCGCCCGCGCTGCGCTGCCGCGGGGCCGGGCCCGTGGAGCGGCGGGGCCGCGGGCGCGGAGCGCTGCGCGGGGCCGGGATGGCGGTGCCCGGGGGCGTGGCGGCTGCCGGCTCCCGCCTGCCCTCCCCCCGCTCCCTCCTTCCCCCCGCTCCCGGCCGCCGCGCCGCGGGGCTTTCCCCGCCGCCCGCTCCCCGCGCTCGGCAGCCTCGGCAGGCGGCCCCGCTCCCCTGCAGCATCCCCCGGCGCACGGCCCTGCCGGGGGTCCCGCGGGGCGGCTCCCGGTCCCCGGCCTCCCCTCCGTCCCTCCGCGCCCCTTCCCCACCTGCCGAGCGGCGGGGGGCGGCGGGGCTGGCAGCGCCCCACCTGCCGGGCCCCCCCGCCGCCCCCCGCGGGGGCTGCAGGCACCGGCCGGCAACTTGGGGAGCGCCGCAAAGGCGGCGGGGGGGGTGGGGGTGGGGGGCTGCTGGGTGTCAGCCCCGGGTGCAATCGGGAGGGAAAAAATAACAGTAACAAAAAAAAAAATTAATGTATTTATATATATATATCGTCATACCTGCACATCTTGAGCGCTTTTTGAGTAGGAAGGATGGCATTCCCAAGGAAAACTCCCAGCTCCTCAGAGCACCCACAGTGAAAATTGTTTACTTATGGGTTTGAGCCTGGACCCTCCCACCGCTGGGACATAGCTAAGAGGGGATCTTGCTTGGGGGGAACAAACATTAAACGAAAAAAATCAGTAATCTCAGCCTTTCTCCCAGGGGTAGGGAGCCCGGCTCTTGGGAATGGTGTTTGACCTTTAAGCATTTATTGGCTACTGAGGTTAAAATAAGCTTGAGATAGAAGTAAAAATAGCTGGCAGAAAGGTTAAATCAAAGGTTAAATTTGTTTTTCCTAGGAAAATTGAGGGAGATGTCCAAAAATGAAGGCTTGGAGGGAAGGATGGGAGGGTGCACGTGAGGTCTGTAGGCAGGGAGATGTGATTCATTTAAAGCGTTTGCCACCAAGTTCTGAAAGTTGGTGGCTAGGTGGTCCTCAGGCTGAGGCGTTTGGAATGAGATCTGCACTTTGCCTTTCCCTGGGAATTTGCCTTACCCTGGGAATTTGGTACAGGGCTTGGAGTGCCCATAGCTCCTGTTGATTTTCCTCTGAGTTGCGGATGCTCAGAGACTTGCAGGATGGGGCAGCCGGCTGCCGGCGAGGAGCCGTGCCCGGTGTCCCAGCCCTTGCCCGGTGTCCCTGCCCTTGCCCGGTGTCCCTGCCCTTGCCCGGTGTCCCTGCCTGCTCCCTCCTTGCCTGAGGGCAGGGGTGGCCCCGAATGCAGTAACCTTTGCGATTACCTGTGCTCTGCCTGGGCTTGCTGAAGAAAAAAAATTGGATAATTAGAGGGTAACAAGTCAGAAGAGGCAAGCGAAGTTATAAATGTGAAGAGCAAAGAAAAAAAATCCCCATGTAGATGTGGAAGAAGGCAAAGCACAGGAAGTAAACCAGGGCTTGTTTTGTTTTAAATTTAAATGAGATGAAATTTTGCCCCAGGGAGCCGAGGCAGCAAGCAGAGCTGCTCCAGCAGAGGCATGGCTCGCTCCTCACCTGGGCACCGGGGCTGGTGCTGGAGAGGCTGGAGCTGACGGCAGGCTGCGGAGGGGCAGGTGAGCCCCGGCTGGCGGGGACAGGCTCCCGCTGCCCAGAAAACGAGCGTTCCTGGGTACCAGCATCGCGCCTTTCTGCGTTTACACTCTGCAGGGTTACCAGGGAGGTTCGGAAAGGAGCAGCGTGGCTTCCCCCGAGGTGTGAAGGGCTGTGCACCAAGGTCTGCTGACGGTCTGTTGGCACCGCCGACGCGCATCCTTCGGTCAAAAAGTTTGTTCTTCTGTTACGGTGGAATTGGGGCTGTGCCTGCGGTGGGGGATGCTGCTGCTCTCTCAGAGCCTCCTATAGCAGCGCGTGACTCCACTATTGTTAATGAGAAACGGCGATCCGACCAGGACAGCCGTCCCGCGGTGTAGAGGCTGGGACCTTCCAGCCCTCCACCCTCCTTATTCAACTTTCTAACAACGGGCTGGTATTCCTAGACAGAGCAAATAGATAACGCGGAGGGGAACCGTCGAGAGCAGCCCCTCGACCCCACGTCACCCGCCTGGGCACGGGCGATGGCAGCGGGGGTGCCTGGCAGCGGGGGTGCCTGGCAGCGGGGGTGCCTGGCAGCGGGGGTCCGGGCTGGCCGGAGCGGTGTGTGCGTGCCGCTGGGGGCACTATTTTCTGTTTGTGTTCCGATTTCTGTGCTGGAAGAACAAACAGGGAAGTGGTTTTTCTGCAGTCTCATTGCAGCTCGCAAACAGAGCGCATAATTCAGCCGGTGTTGCTCAACTGTCACGGCGTCAGAGGTGACGGCGCAGGGGGACCGAGCGCGGCGCATCCCTTAACGTGCGGGCGGGCGCTGGGAAGAGGTGATGACCAAATACTTTTTCTTTTTACTGCAACTTATGCAGGTTTCTCTGCCTCTTCCCTGTGGAAGCAGTGAGTGTGGGCATGTATGAATTTCTCTAGTTTGCTTGCCAAGGTCCAGAATGGTTCATCCTTGCAAACAGCCCCTGCGCAGGGTGCTGTGATGCCACTCCGAGCTTTGAATCCCACGTGGACTTGATGTAAGGAAGAGTTTGTGGGGAGCTGGGAAGCATCAGCGGATTCCCCAGAGCACAGGGATGGTGGAGGAGTTGTTTGCTGGTGGAAGGCTGGATGAGGCATTTCAGTTTAGTGTGCGTGGGAGTGTGGGGCTGCCCAGGGAGCAGTGCCCAGGTGGGACAGGAGCGCAGGGTCAGGGCACATGCACCTCTGTGTGCGATGGGTGCTGCTGCCTTCACTTCTCCCAGGTTGCATGGGCTGGGCAAAATTGCATCTCCAAAAGCTCTTCTTCAGCCTTCCCCTGCTGTGAGGCAGCATCAGACAGCCTGAGGCCATCATCTCAATTTTACCGCCAGTCCTGTGGCTAATTTGTCCTGGGCCCTAGTGATTTACATTTGTTTAGGCTGATGCTGGGCCCTCATCTTCCTTGGTTTAGCATTTATCTGCCTTTCTCAGCTTGAACAAAGGCAATGCTGAACATGTGCTAGTTTGCAAGCCATTCCGTTTTTGGGTTTCCAGGCATTAGAGCAGGGCTATGCCTGTGGATTTGAGTTGCAGACACTTCAGGGGGATGTTCATTTGTTTATAAAAGAAACCCACATCTGTTTCTGTTTGAATTTTTTAAGCAAGCATACATAGAAACCTTTCTCTTGGTTTCTGGCTCTGTAAAAGTTAGATTTTGGGCCAAGTTTGACCTAACAGCGACCTTTTCAAAGTATTACAAATTTTTTTGGTATTTGTTTATGACTTTAGTAACGATGCCATGCAGGGAATGGGTCAGTTAAAGGTGAAATTAGCTTCTAATGTAAACAGAAGATTAATTTGGGAGCAGAGACTGTATTTTGTGGAGACTTTTTAAGTTGCTTAAGTACACCAACTGGATTGCTTCTGAGACCTCGCTCCTTGCGAGGAGCTCCAGCCCTGGCAGTGAGAGGGATGGAGGCAATGGGTCCCCCGCCCGCTGGTTGCTGGAGGGGTGTGGGGAGCCCATGGCTCACCCAGCCACCATCAGATTTTATAACCCTGTGCTCCAGATGGGGAAATGGCCCAATAACCCTTCTTCTACAGTAAATTCCTCTTTAAGTACCGTGGGGTTTACTACTGTTTGGCTGCTCAAGAATATGAGTCCCTCGGAAAACAGCATCATCTTAGCGCTGCCTGCAAGTTGATTTCTGACAGGGCCTGGTTGAGCCCTGAGGTTTTGGCCCCAGATTTTGCTCCCGTGTACCTGTGGGCTGCTGTGTGCCTTTCCCTACCCAGGCAGTGATTGCCTTGCGGTGCTGCTGTGTGCAGATGTCCGTACTTTGCTCAAGCTAGAATTTCATTCAGAGCAATGTAATGCAGTTTGATTCAGAGGATGCTGTCTTGGATCCTGCCAGACAGTGGCAAAATGATTTACTGAAGTAGAGCCACTATTTACCTGCACTGTGAACCACTTCTGTATGTGAATTCATGCTTTCATAGAGCAAGCGCCTAGGAGTGTATTGTGTGGGTAGGTGTAGGATGGAGGCAGGATGCAGGGACAAAGTTCAATTAAAGGGATGATCAGTGCATTTTCTTACATACATATCTGAGCCAAAACCAGTCCCGGCATCCTGACACCTGTGCTGTGCATTAATCATACGGCTTTTTCTCCCTCCCTTGGAAGGGTAGTGATGTCTTGCTGTAAAGGCAAGGATGGAAGACACTGGAAGTCTCACTGGCTATCAGTAGCATTCCTTTGCTTCAGCTCCGGTGTTTCTTTTCCCCATTGGCTTTGGCTTCTTTAATCTCTGTGACTAGGAACTCCAGAATCAATAAAAGCATAACTCTGGCTTTGTGCTGCGAAAGCTTGTTTGTCACTTCAAACCAGTAGGAGCCAGTTTAAAAGGTTCAGGTAGAATTTCCACTAAAAGTAAGTAAACTGCAGTTAGAGCTGTCTTCAATATCATTTTCCTCGAGCAAAATCTAATGGCTACTTGGAACAAGGCTGGTCTAATAACATCTGTTTCCCCTGGAATCACTGGGGGAAAGTATTGATATTGCCATATTCTCAAGGAATGTTTTAAGTCATGTTTGACAGGGCAATGCCTTGCCACAACACTGATAGCTAAAATGTTTATGGTACTTTGCAGTATTATCCCTTATAATGGTGTGATAAAACATAGCACATATATTGTAAAATACAGGCATTGCAAGGGTTTTATATGCTTATGTGGAACTTTTCCTGTTCTTTGGGGGGAAGTGGCATGCTCTAGCCTGCTATCCAGTCTGCGGGCTGCTAGTACCTGCTGTGACTGAACCGTACAAAACCAGTGTTTTATTATCATTCCCGCTTAATCGTTTGCAGCAGCAGTAGTGTGTGTGCTATGTTAACACCCTTAGATTCTTACAGAGTATCTCGGAAGGTGCTAGGGAGACTTCCACGCGATCACATTGTTTTCTGTGGGTGTGTTTTAGCTCACAGCCTGCTGGGTAGATGTCAGGTACATGGGTAGCCCTTCCCATCCAGAGCTCCCCAAGCCCTGTACTGGGGGCCACATTGATCGTCCACCAGACACACTGGTAAACTGGGGTCTTCAAAAGTTTAATTCTCTTTTTTTTTTTCTTTTGGTTCTGCCGCCTTTTTTTTTTTTAAGCATCTGCTGGTACAGGTGCTTGACTTCCAGCTCTGAGCGCTGGGTTCCTGAGGGGCGAGTTCAGGGGGACCTGCTGATTTCAAGTGGTTCTGTGGCTTGTTCATGGTCACAGTGCAAATCAGCAGTTTAGGTTGAAGTGGGTCTCCTGTCCTGATCGGTGCAGTGGTACCCGCTGCTGTGGTTTTGTCTCTGAGAGGATGGAGAAGTCACAGCAGCTGTGCAGAAGCCGCTCGCTGGCCCCGCCGGGAGCTGTGGTGCCGGTGGGGGGCTGCCCGGCTGTGTTGGCACAAGCAGAGCAGCTCTGGGTGATGGGAAGCGTGCTTCAGGCTTGGCTGGCACGCGTGTGACATATACAGCAGAAGTCTTAAAAGAAGCAGCTACTGCCCGAGTGGGAAGATGAGTCAGAGGGTAAAACCCCAGGCTGATTGTACACAGGGGTCCTCTGCAGCTTGGGGATGCTCGGAGTTCCCCCTGCAGACATACTGAGAGTGTGCGTAGTTTCCATGCTTCTGTCTGTGCGCTGCTCAAATTTGCAGCCCAGATGGGTGGTTCACAGGATGTCTTTTGTCCTGTCCAACAGCACCGCGGTCCATGGTGGGGCATCCTCCTGTGGCGATGCTCTTGCAGAGGGAGAGCCATTTGGTCACCAGTCCTGCATGGGCAGGTTGCCACTGAAGCTGAGTGATCAGAGTGTACTGGCTGTACCTCCTAGGAGCGGGGAAAGCTAGTGGAGAGATGCTTGACACCCTTAAAGTTTTAGGAAAAAAAAGCCTTATGAGGACTGTTTTCTTCCTTTTATTAAGCCTCTGGGTAGTTGCCTGTGGTGAGGCTGGGGCTGGGATAACACGGTGTGCGGATATTCAGAATAACAGTGATTTGGTGCTGAGTTGAGTTTCCTGGACATTAAGTGTAATGTTCAATTTCTTTTGTTACAGATGGAAGAAAAACGACGCAAGTACTCGATCAGCAGTGATAACTCAGACACCACTGACAGTAAGACCTTTAATTCAAGGCTTTGAATGAGATTCACCTCCAGCAGGGAAAACGCTTGAATAATTACTTTGCAAAGAGCGGAAGATACTGCGTTTACTGGGAAGTCTCTGCACAATGAATTGTGTGCCGGGCTGGGTTTGTCAGAAATGCAGCAACAAGCTGATACCAATTTAAACGCTCGGCTGTGGCTCCTCTTAACTGATGAGAGTGTCTCCCTCGTGTGAGGAGTCTGGGCGAGGGAGGGCTGCCGATTGTAAAGCTGCTAACAAAGCAAGCACCCTTTGTAGACAAGTTGCCCTTTCCTGGGAGCTGCAGCCTAGACTAGTTAACTCTTGATTGAGTTGTACTGGGTAAAGGGGAAGTTTTTGCTGGAGTCAGGATAAAACCGGAGCCACCTTGTTCCTTTCTTGCGAGCTGAAGAGTGATGTGGGAAAAGGGATGAGGCGCAAGCCGGCAAAGCTTGCAAGCCCACGCTTGCTTTTCAACATCTACCTCACTTCATCCTCATTCAGGAAAGCACAGAAGCATGTGCTCAACAATAAACATGTGCAAATGTGCTGCATTTTGGCTATAAATAGAGCGCTTTCCTCTCCCACTGATTCCAGGGTTTCACCCACTGCAGACATACCGCAGTGCCGTAGCGTTCAGTACCCTCAAGGCACTAGTCTAATCCCTTGTCTGGGCTCCGGAGTTTCTTACTAGTTGCTCTTGGTTTCTTACGAATGTCACAGTAATTTCATCTGGGCTGTGCTAGGAATTTGCTCTCCACACTTTACAGGATCTGGCTGCTGGATATCCGAGAACGAAAGGGACTTTGCTAAAGACACTAAACTTCTGGGCCTTTTCCTAACAGGATGATGGGGAGATTACAGGGGGTTATGGAAAGGCTGATCTTGCTGGGTTTGGCTGCCGTTCCCACAGCTTTAGCCAAAAAAATTGTCAGCGTGAGTGGAGTTTGCACCGCTACCACCGACAGGAACCTGCTGTTTGGCTGCCAGAGGGGACCCCCGTCCTGCCGGAGCCCGGCGGGGTCGGGGGCTGAGCCGTGCCTACAGAAAGTGTTTCAGGCTCTGTCAACACCAACTTGTTTCTTGTAAAATAAAACATCTCTATCTCAGAAAGGGGTTTGTTTTGGAAGCTGTGCTCCAAACTTCCCGTCTCCTAATCCCCAGATGCTCAAAGGCTTACCCAGCCGAGCCGCACTAGCTGGCTTCTCTGCCTTTCGGGGGTAAGGCATCTTTAATCATGGTATTAAACAACGTGGCCTTATCTCTATTGGGCTTGGATATTTATGCTGCAGGTGGTATCTAAGCTGTTGACAAATGCTCTCCTGCAGGATAATTGTAAAGAAAGTGATGACCTTCTTTTTTATGCCTCCGCCAGGAAAGGATGGTAGCGGCATGTTATCTAAGTCTCCGTAGTTGTTGCACCACGTTGTAGCTTGGGAGGAGGGGGCAAGGTGGGAGTTAGGGACTCCATCGCTCAGGACACGCTGTGGGGCTGCTGCTGCAGCGCTGAGAGCAGCTCGCCCAGTAAAGCGGCATTTCCCAGTGGCTGCAGCATGGGAACTTCTGCTGTGGGCTTTGCCTATGCAGTCCTGTTACGTACCAAAATGGTAACAAAAAAAAAAAAATTTCCTGTGGAGCCCACCTTAATGACATCCAGCCTGGCACTGCAGTCAGAAGAACAGCTGTCCTCTGGGAACGACTGGTGCCATCGGATCTGGTCTTCAGTTTAGGAAGTGCAAGACAGTGGGTTTCGCAAGCAAAGAGTGCAGGGTGAACTACAGCAAAACTCAGTTGCCTGAGCTGGTGGAGGGAGGGACATCTCCCACTGCGGTGGTACCACAGCCCAGACAGCCCCGGTCCCTTGTCCCGGCTTGGCTCCTGGCCAGGGGTCCTCCTGAAGTCCTTGCGTGCACGGCTCCATTGTGTTTGGCAGTTGCTTATGTGGAAGTGTTGTTTCTTCCTATTTAGCGATCCAAGGATAAAATCATTAAATAAGCCTGTTGATAGTTAATTTGTTGCATGTCTGCAAAAGGATTTTTATATAGTGGAATCTGGAGGGGTCCTGCAATTTAGAAGATCTTATTATAAAAAGATGCCAGTAATTAGCTTATTATTTATTATTACCAAATACATAGAGCTTTTTTTTAAGTGATAGTAACGCATATGGGTTGGAAATAAAGATCAATAACATAATGAGCCCAGCACAATTCAGGCTGCCCTTGCCTTGTGGAGGCAGTAGCGGTGGTGATGACAGTGCTCCAGATGGAATGCTGAGAGTCCGTTTGTAATATTCCCAGAGTAAAGTAATCCCAAATCCCAAAGCAGATGCTCTCTTACTACTGAAAAGTGTTAAGTGCATTCGCTTGATGTGTCCTGTTGGGTGGTTCCCACTAGATGCTGAGCTGCAGACAGGCGTGGAAATTATTAGTCCTGGCATGAGCAGAGGAGGTTTACCCAATTTGGTGAATATTTTTGACCATGGGGTCTGAAGTCCTCGAGCAGTTCAGCAGCTTGTCTTTAAGCATCCTTGTTAGAAAACGTTTAGTCTTATCTCCTTAATTCCTGATCCCAATAGATTCCTAATTCCAGGAGGGAGCCCTGGCTCATTTCCTTTTAGAAGCTCTTCTTACTCATGACTTTGGGTTTCTCATTTCTGTGTCTGCATTTCAAAACAATGTTTTTAAATGTCAGAGGCCTCTGTTTCATCATCCATAGCAGCAGGAGAGTGATGTTAGTCTGTTTTGGTGAAGTACCCTGAGATGTGCATGAAAGTAATGCCATGTCAAGGTATTGTTGCCTCTTAGCGTTGACCCACGGTGTTGGTGGAGGCTGTAGCAGTGGCAGTGGGGCTGGTGACAAAGATACAGAAAAACCTTCGTCCTTTTTCCAGGTAACCTGTCTCTGTTGCCTCATTGCAGGTCACGCCACGTCCGCCTCCAGATGCTCCAAAATTCCGAATACCAAGTCCACCTGGTCACGGCAGAAGGAGAAGAAGCCCTCTGAGGTACGTGGGCTTTTAGGCTTTTGCCAAAGGAGAGTTTTCTCCCCAGGGTCGTGCTCGCTTGGGTGCAGCGGGGACCGGCGTGCCCATGGCTGGCTGCGGGCAGTGGGTGCCAGGGCAGGGCATCCCCCGAGGAGCCCGAGCGCACGCTGCAGAGCCCCAGCCCAGCTGGCAGGGACCTGGCGGGCATCACTGATGAAGGGTGGGGGGTCCTGTGCCCGCTCCATCCCTGCTGATTGATGCAAGGGGGAAGAAGTTGAGTTGGGTGGCATTGGGAGGTCCTGTGGCGTTGGGGTGGCTGCGTCTTGAGGCTCCCTGGTTTGGGTGCCTGCCTGGGTGCCTGTTTGTTGATGGCACAGGGGTGGTGCTGGTGCCAGGGGAGGGTGGTGCGGTGGTGGCGTGGAGGCTCCTCCCCGGGGATAAGTGGGAGGTACAAGAGCGCCGTGAAATGAGAGACAGCACAGCTGAGTTGCAGATTATGTTGTGTTGGTTTCCTCCTGTCACGGGGCTCAAGGGCATTAAGCTGAGGCCACTGGTGACTGACCTTGCTGGAGGTTTTCCCTGGCTGCCAGCTGGTGCAGGCAGTGCTGCCCAGCCTGGGGGGCATTGCCCAGACTGCCCCTGCCCACCCCGCAGGGTCTGGGGCCAGGTCAGGAGGAGCTGTGGTTCCCGGGAGCGTGCTGGAAGGGATGATGCTGTGCCCTGCTTTCCCTTGCCTACCTCGGATACATTTCCACTAGGCGTGGAAACTATACCAGGCATGAGCTGCTGTTGTAGCAACTGCACTGTTTAGTGGTGGTCATCTTTGTTTCAAGAGCAGCGTGAGCAAAGCTGGAGGGACGTTGTTCTCACATTCCCTTTCCTCTGGACCAGGCTCCGAAGTCAAGCAGAGCTGAGTTTAGGAGCAGGTGAAGCTGGCATGGCTAGTGCCTACCTGCAGGCTGTAAGATCCTCCCCAAGTCCCCACATCACCTCTTCTGAGGCTGTGGCCCGGTAAGCAGAAGCCTAACATACTCCCTTTGCATCTGGCTGAGTAGAGATTTTGAGGTTTTCCTGTGGTCACTGCCTGAATTACAGCTGCACTTGGTGCTTACCACTCTGATGGATTTACATTGATATATCGAATGTGTTGGTGGTGGACAGAGACTTGGAAAGGCCAAGTTGTTTGTGCCTTGGGTAAAGAGAGGGGCTGAGACGCTGTTGTTAGCAGCTGGGGTGATTGGAAGCACTCCAGAGAGCAAAGAACCAGGGGTGCAGGTGGCACTGGCTGCTGACAGGGCTGTTGGGAAGTTGCACTTTAGGGCTGGTAATGTCATTTTTTTGTTATAGATGTGTTCTCTCGAAGTGGGGGAGGGGCTGTATTCTGTGAGCTGTATCCTCCATTAAATATATGAAGCATTTAGGGCATCTCCTCCTCCTGGGACACTGTTACCCCCTCTCTGAAATAACTGCCCGTCCCTGTGCCCGATGTGTCCATAAAGGCACCACCTTAGCTGCGTGGGTGCCTTCGGGAGTCCCACAGAGATGCCTGGCGTTAGAGCTGGCCACATGCACGAGGATCTGACTCGTGCATCACCAACAGTGCCATACGTGCCATTCTGCTGCCCAGTAGAACCCTCCTCCCAGGGAGCCTGTGTTGGGACACCTCTGTCTGCACCACTGGTACAGACATGCTTTTGTCCTTGCTATGAATTAGTTTATCACCCAGCTAGGAGTTTACCTGGCTGCTAGTGAAGTCACTGGGTATAAGCTCAAGACTTCAAGTGAAAATGCGTTGGCACTTTGTGAAGGATGGTCAGACCTGGCTCCAAGTTTTGCTGCTGCACAACAGCTGGAGTGAAAACTAGATCTTAGTCCACAGCACCCAGGGAGACATCAAACGTGGGGCCCAAGGAGGCCAGGCTCGTCCCTCTGCGTCATGCTCCATTACGCCCAGAGGACAGTTCTCAGCAAAATGTAGCTCTGGAACGAATAAAGTGGAGCAAAGGCTTAAGAGTGCCCGGCTTAGCAACTGTTGGGACAGAAAGTGAACCTCGGTGGCCTGTCTGAACTGAAACTCCAGGGGAATTTTGGAGGCGATGTGCAATTACTCAAGCTGGAGTTTGGCCAGGATTCTCAAGCTGACAAACCATCTTGTACAGAAGCGTGGTGGGAGCCCGAGCAGACGAGAGCGGTGCAGACCTCCGCTTCGCTCCCCTTACCAGGGCTCCTGCTGGCAGCCAGGTCTGCTTCAGTTCGGCTCCAGGTGAGACCCGAGGGTCAGCCGAGTGTGTCCCTGGGGCTGGACGTGGGGTTGCCCCGCACGGCAGGTCCGAGACCTGTAGTGGGGAACGGTCATGGTTTGGAGGTCACTCCAGTGAGCGCTGGTTTATGGATTTCCTCTATGACACTGTCCTCCAAACTTTTCCATGAGAGACCCAACTTGTGCTTTTAGGGCGAGCATCCGTCTGGTCCATGTGTGGGGTCCTGCCTGCCAAACGCTGCAGGGTTCGGCATGTCCTCAGGGATTTCTCGCAGGAGCTCTGGAGGATTTCAGGCACAGGCTGGGATGGATGTCGTGGCCCACTGGAGCAAGTACTGAGTAGTGTAAAATGTAAACCCAGCCTCTGTCAAACTACTTCACATGGAGCAGGGAAGTACTTTCTCCTTGCTATCCCACGGAGGATGGAAACCACAGGAGGGTAACAGGGGGGAGCATGGTGAATGTATTATCTAATGTTTAACCGCCCCCCCCCCAGCAGTCTGCCCCAAATGTTCTGGGGCAGGACAAGCCCTTTAAAACGCTAATCTCCAGGTTTATGTATGGCTTGTAACTTTATCAAGAGCTGAGTTGCTGCCTGGGTGCAGAGGGTCTGGGCTCATCCTGAGGGGCAGCAACGCTGGAGGATGGGTTGGGGGAGCTGGGGGGTTTGTGTGCATGGAGAACCGCCGAGCTCTCCTGCCCCTCTCAAAGTCGTGTCCCTGGTTTTCCGCGAGCTGCTGTCTGCATTCCCCCTGACAACCTGAGCAGGAGATAAAAAAAATCAAAACCATTAGTGTTACATAGTTATTAGCCAGGTCAGGGGGTGATGTTTATTATGAAAGACTCTGTGAGAAGGGATTAACTATACACATTAAAAACCACCCTATACAAGGCATCTGGAAAAACAAGCTTCTTAACATGGAAAAGTACTGAGCTGTTTGTAAACATCCGCGAAGGGGGCCATTGCCAGGGAGGGTGATTATATTTATCCGTGCCTGTCACGGGGCTCTGCCCAAGCTCTTTTCGCGACATGTCCCAGGCACCAGGCCCCCGTCTCGGCTGCCTCCCTTGCGGAGGTGACAGTTGTCCTCCCTTGCCCCACGCATGGGTGGCAGAGACCTCCAGGCAGAGCCCCGGTGCGATGCTGATGGAGCCCCAGGCAGGGGCATGGCTCTTTTGCCCTGCCCTTGCCTGTAGGCAGAGGATGGATGTGGGCAGCTGCCAGCAGCTTCTTGCATCTGCAGTGATAGCGGTCTACCAGTCTGGTCATTTTAATTAATCTCATTAGAGCTGGTTTGTTGCTGAACCTGGCCTCAGACAGAGTGTGGTGGCCAGTACCCACCCCTGGGTGCCACTGGCCAAGGAGCCCTGCGAGTGGATGCTGGTAGCCCTCCCTGCCCCGGGAGCTGGGGCGAGGGGGATGCTCGCTCAGGTCCTGCCTGTCTTGGATGCTGAGTCTGCAGCGGGGAATAGGATGTGCCTGAGTACAGGTTTCTGCTTCTTTTAGTGGCACATTAGTGCAATCCTGCCCCCGGCTATAGGGCTGCTGGGGATCTGAGCACAAGCCTCGCTGGTTAGACTGCAGTCATCAAGCCCTCTCTCCTGTTCCTGACAGCGAACAGTTGTCAGTGTCTGAGGAGAGAACAGAAGAACAAGGCAAGTGTGTAATGATAGTCACCGGTTCTATCTGCCAGCTCCCAGCCATCAGCGGCCCGGGGACTCCCTCGGATGCTGCCTCTGAGTCACTGCCGTAGCCGCTGTGTTAGTCATTAGCTCTTAGGCTCCAAAACACGACCCTGCAGGGACTTGTGCTGCTGGAGTATATTGCTGGGCCAGGGGAGAAACCCTGCTTTTTTTGTGCAAACCACCTGCCTCACACCCCTGCAGCCATCCCTTTGCTGAGCTGAGGAGCCCTGCGCAGTCTCAGCTCTCCTGCGGGTGCTGCTGGTCTCCCCGGACATCCTCATCGCCCTTCTCCTTCGGCCTGGACCTTCTGGAGGCGAGGGCACCGCAGCTGCAGGCAGGGTTCAAGATGAAGGGGAAACCACAAATTTATACAATTTACATTATTTTCCGCTTGCCTTGTTTAGATACTACTTCCGAGTTTTGAAAGATGTCTTTTTATATCTCTTTGTAGGGATTTAACCCTTTTAACAAACACGCTTGTCGTTTCCCTTCTAAAAAGTCATTCTTGGTGCATTAGATCCTGTTTTTTTCCCTGTGATAGGTATATAATGGCCAGTGCAATGCGAATTTAGTCCTTGGGCCCTCGGTGCTCGAAGAAAGGCTTTTATGAGTATGGCCAGGCAAGACTGGACATGCTTCTACTGGGCTGGATGAGGAGAAAATCCGTCTCTGTTGAAAGGTTTGACTGCAGTGGCTTTGTCACTTTTCCCAAGCTGACATGGGGATAACAGATTAATACTATTGTCTTCTGAAGGCTGAGAAGGGCCAGACAAAAATGCTTCTTGTTCCTATTTTAAATTCTGTTGTTCATTGAATCTTTAACATTCAGCATTTCAAGAGGAAACAAGACTAGATGAAGAGATAGCAGGCTGGCTCCCAAATGAACATAAGAGTAAGTATTTTTTTCCCCACAGGCAGATAATGTCACTGCTTACAAATGCACACTAGGCATTGCCGAGTTTCAGAGCCTTGCTACCGAATGTCACCGCTCGTCTCATTTCAGAAGGGGCTAGAAAAATGTGATATAATGGCAGGGAAATAGGGCTGGGGGGGGGTGGAGGGGAGTGGGGCTGGGCAGCCGAGGGCTGCACCCATGGAGGTGCCGGCTCAAGCTGATATGAAGACAGTTTGTACAACCAAAAAGTATTCCCAGGGCTCCCATTGTTCCCGTTGTTTTCTCTTTCTCTAAAAATCCTTGTGACTCATGAGCTACAACAAACAATTTTATGCTTGAGAGAGCGAAGGGCTAATAGCAGTGGCTGGAAATGAGGGGGGAGCCATGCAGCCAAGGCAGTCGGAGACCCCTGGTCCGCGTGTGAATGGAGCAAGGGGGTTATGGCCAGGGGGGTACATGGGACATGGCTGCCAGGACTGCAGCCAGGCAGGGAAAAAAGGTGTGTTGGGCTAAAATCTAAAGAAAACCTGTTATCTCGGTGTCAAAAAGCACTCCCGCATCCTTGGTGCGGTGACCTGCTGCTGCCCGTCCTTCGGTGTTGCCTGCGCTACGGAGAGGTCGTCTGTGCGAGGTCCTGCATCGCTGCTGCGGGTGTGAGGGCATCGGGGAAGGATTGCAGATTTGTTGGGTCATAGGAGGGGACAGATGCAAATGTGTGATTTCAGATGCAGGCTGTGGCCAGTCCCTTCCCATCGCTCCTGTCCACCCTTTCCCAGTGAGCACGTTGTGCTTCCCAGCATGCGCTTAGTTTTGAACGATGAGCTTCATTTCTCTTCTGTTTCATAGTGGTGCTTTGCAGTGTGGAGTGCTTTGCAAAGGGTTTTTTTCTGCTAAAACTTTCCAGGGGTACAGCTGTTACTGCGTGTAAGAAAAAGTGCATCCCATCCCGGGACTGGGAGGCGGGACGGAGCTTGTCCCTCTGCCCCAGGAGGAAGGTCTGAGAGCTCCAAGGTCAGCTGGGTGCGGATGCAGGGGAAAATGTGTAACACAATTCCCGCTGGCTCGGAACGCTGGGTGCGTGGGGACCCGGCCTGCTGGAGCCCATCTGTGTTTGCCTGAGCTGTCTGGTTCCTTCCGAGCTGGTGTTCACCTGGGCTGGGTTGCAGCAGGCGCCTGGGGCCCGCAGCCCCGATGAGCACCCCCGTTGGGCGATGCCGAGGCCTCGCCAGGTGCGAGCGTCTGTGCCGGATCCTCTGTGGCAATCCCTGGGCCGGCTGCTGTTTGAAAAGCTAATTAAAACCAGCGCTAGACGAGTGTTTCTATTCGTTTTGATTTAAAGCCCAAAACAGATACGGCTTTTTGGCTCTCACCCAGGAGCTGGTTTCGTAGGAGCGAAAAGTCATCGCCACGGGATCCGAGTTTGGTGGTTTTGGGTCGGTGTGTGGGGCTGGGGGGGTAAGTGGCGGGCTCAGACCTGCGGCGCAATCACTTGAAAAGCAGAGGCCTTGACGGAGCATGTAAAGCAGGAGCTGAATGGCGGTGAGATCGCCCGGCCACTTTATTAGAGGGGTTTGTGAGTGAGTCAAAGAACCTGGAGGGAACCGATAAGGAGGATTGCATGGAGAGGGGGAGAGGCTGGGAGAGGGGCTGGTCGGCTGCGGGGAGAGGCGGAGGAGGAGGAGGAACAGGAACGCTGCTGCAGAGCAGCACAGCCTGAGCGCCCTTTGCTCAGGGAGGGATGGGAGCGCAGCGTTTGTGATGCTCCATGGCGTGCCTATCGCTCTTCCCGTCATGGCAAGGCACTGTGTGCCGGGACGTCTCCTCCCAGGGGCCAGTGTTTCTCTCTGAGGTTGTCCAGATGTTCGGTGAATTGGTGCTGGTCCATGTGAGAGCTCCCAGAGGTGCCTCGCAGCTGCCTCAGGGTGCAGGGAGCGGCTGCAGGGCTGCATCCGAAGGGTGAGGCAGCAGACCCTCGGCAAGGCGGAGCGGCCGATGTTCGGTGTTCAAGGCAGTGCAGCTCAGAGAGGAGCTGAATCGAGCCCCTGCCTTGCAGGTCTCTGCCATAACCACAGGAGCATCCTTCCCGCACCAGGCTGGACCCAAGTAAAGCATTAGGATGTGAAAATCTGATGATGTGTTCTATTTAATTAGCTGGGGTTTTTTTTGGTTTGTTTTTTTTTTTTTGAGAGAGAGATGAAATTGATACAGCTTTTGCTTCACAACAGCAAATTACAGAAATAATAAAAAATACTGATGTATCATTGGGGAATGTAATGGCTTTGGTGTCCCAGTGACTTTTCGCATTCCTGGACCACTGGGACGGGCTGTCCCGGGGAGGTAATCAGTCCAACACCACAAACTGGTGGGCTGAAAGGATGGGGAGATAGTAGAGTTGGGTAATACAGCCTTGCCTGGCCGATGAGGTGTGAGTGCCGAGGGTAACTTAAAGGCTTGCAGACCTTGGAAGTGGAGCTGACCCAGAGCGGCTGGATCCGCAGGACCAGGGTGGCAGTGGTGGTGCTGGGACAGGAGGGGTGAGCTCGAGTCTGGCTGCCCAGTGGTTCTTTGGTCCAGGGAGCAGTAATTGCCTAGAAGTTGTTTCCTACGCAAAAAGATCTGGCTGGGTTGTGTGTGTGATCAGACAGCTTCTCCAGATGGCTGGTGGGACAGCTGGAGCAGCAGGACCCCTGTGCTGGTGGCCTGAGCTGCTGGGGGAGGTCAGTGTCCTCCTTGGGATGCTCTGGTAGAGCCTGCTCCATGGCGTGAGGTCGGTGTGATCACACCGGGAATTAACCTGCTGCCTCATGTAGGAGTGACACAGGTGTGAGCAGGGAAAGCCGTCTGGGAAGTAAGACGTGAGGCCGATGGGAGACGTGAGGCTGGGGAGTGGCAGCGGCAGAGGAGGCGATGGGAGCTGCTGCATCGATTGCTGCTTTCGTACAGGACTTGGTTTGCCGCTGCTGCCTCGTGGGGTATGCCGTGCCGAGGAACAGTACCTTCGGGAGTGTTTTTATTACTTCTCACTCCTAATATCCACATTTTGCGTGTTGTAATCTGCAGGAAGGTGGTGGTGGGTGCACTGGGACCCGTAGTGGGGTGCAGGGGTGGTCCTGCCGTGGGTGCCCGGGGCTGGTGATGGGGAGCAAGAGCTGCAGCCCCTGGCAGGAGTAGCTGCGTCTGCCTCCCTGCTGCAATTCCCAGGGGAATGTTGGGCACCTCCCTTCTTTTTGCCTTTTCCTCGCCCTGCCCTGCTGTGAAACACTCTTCTTTGCTCACCTGCGTGGCTGTGGGATCAGCAGGGACCAAGAAGGAGGTTTTCTCCATGTGCTTTTCTTCTGCCTGGGGTCTGAGGCTGCGCAAGCACTCCGACCCTGACTCTCGGTCCCTCTTGCTTGGAAATACGAAGGCAAAAATATCTTGGGATTTTGCAATTTCACATTCTCTGCCCCCACCTTCAAAGCTGATGCTAGCACGGGGCGAGCCTGGCCCCTGGCCATCGGGGCGATGCATCTCCAGGCGTTGCTGAAACCTGCCTGCAGTTCCTGAGCGAGCAGAGGTAATAAAGTGAGCGTGTCGGTTTGGCCTTCCCCATTGCCGGCAGATCGATAGGCAATAAACTGGATCCCGCTGCCAGGCTGGGAGGGGAGGGCAGCGCCTGGCCAGGCTGCGGTGGTGGCGGGGGGAGCGGGGCAGCTGAGCTGCCGAGACAATTTGTCAGCTCCTGCGGACGGGGAGAAAGAGTAAACACTCCTATTGAGGGAGAATTGCTTGTTTTCTGGTACCCAACTTTCTCTTCCCCGCCAGGTCCTCAGTTCATCAGTGCCCAATTTATCTTTTATTTGGTTTTCATAAATAATTCAGAAGAGTTTGAGTAGAATAATTGAGTCTTTTCCCAACCCTAATCCCAGACAATTCAAAACAAAAAGACATTTAGATTACAATTTGAGTGTATTAGCTGTTGGGAGATTTCCAGACAACTGATCTGCTTTCCTTTACAATTTCTGTGCCGTTCTATCATTTTTAAAGTGTTCTGCTTTGATAGTTAATAATTTGAGCATTTCCAGTTCTTCATGAAAAGACAGAGGCGTTGCTGTGATAAAGTGCGGGCGTGCATGCTGCCTTTGGATGGGCGAGCTTATCTGTTTTCCAAGAAGGACTAAATAAATGAAGTAGTGAGATTGCAAATCCAGCCTGCGATGTGCCTTATCATCTTCAGGGAAATAGATACAATCGTGCTTATTTGGCTTAAAATTAAAACTAATCTTCTATGCTGATGTGAGCTGAAAAGCCAGAAGGGATGAATTTGGGGAAGACTTAATGCAGGAAAACACAAGCCTGGGATCTGCATCATGCAGAGGGGAGAAATTACACCGAGGGCTGATCCCATTGCTGCATTTTCCAGCACAGAGCCTGCGAGGTAGGCGCGGCAGTTTGCCGGAGGGTTTTGCATCTGCTGAGGATGTTGCGAAGCATTGATGAGGCTGGTCCTGCTGGTTCAGAGCGGCGGTGAGTGGCGTGGGGTGCACGGCCAGCTGCTGGAGCACCTGGACCGCTGAAGCCATGACCCCAGCAAACAACTGGGAGCACTAAAGAGATTTTCTGAGTAATAGCTATAAACAAAGCAAAGTGTGCTTAGTTTCTGACACGAGAATCAGCTGGAGCTGTTTGATTTGCGACCCGTGGATGGCAGCCCTGGGGGGCACCGGGGCTCCCCAGCAGCACTGCCAGCTCCTCCCTGGGCTGGTTCCTTGATGCGCTGCAGGATCCTCCGTCTGCCTCTTCATTGGCAGGAGGAAGGTGATGGGCCAGGATTGACATAAATCTGGTGTTACCTCGAAGCGATGGGGCCTGTCACCTCTCAAGCTGTCACCTGGTGCTGACTTTGCAAAAGAAAGTGGGGATCCTTGTTTGGGTAAGGCTCTGGAAAGGGCACTGCTGTGGGGGTGCCAGCATCCCAGGGAGGGGGGGATACCTCTCAGGGCAGGTTAATGACATGGCTGGACCCTTCCGAGGGCTGGTTGCCTTGGAAAGGGCAGTGCCACGTCCCCCATCGCTGCTTCTGCTCTGGCTGCCCGGCCGTGTCCCCGCAGCGGGAGCATGAGTGTGCCTGTGCCCTGCGCTGCTGCCGGGGCCCTGCCTGCGCTGCCAGCACTGTGCCGGCACCTGTCTGGAGCAGCTGGGTGTTCCTGCATGCCATGAAAGAGGGATGCAATGCTCCTGCACCCCGCAGAGCTGAGGGGGATGTCCTCAGGAGCTGACTGAGTGGGTGGTGAGGGAGGTAGAGGGCACTTACTTGTCAGCAGGGTGCAGCCTGAGGAGTTTTGAAAACCAGCTGGGTGCCAGCACCTTTGAAAACCATTCCTACCTGGCCTTGCCCACAGACCCCGAGGGCGAGCGTCTCCAAAGCTGGTGTTTTCTGTAACACCTGTGCAAACCGAGCAGTGTCGAAGTGCTGCAACGCTCCTGCCCCAGGGCTGGTGGCTGGAGCAGGGAGCTGGCACTGGCCCTGGGTGCTGCCCTCACCCGCATGTGGTCCAGGCACAGGGAGCATCTCGTCCACCAAAGCAGAGCGGTCTGAGGTGGGGAGGCACGCTCGGGCTTTCATTGTCCTCATCTTGAACTGGGTTGCAGAGATGCTGTTGCTCAAGTTGTGACCCTGGCAGTGCCGGTGTGTCAAGAACGTGTATTTCTACACCGTGTTTTAGAAAACAAGCCGCAGCAGCGTTACTTCACTTATTTTGATATGCAGAGACACAGCACTGGAAGGACAATGCTATTTCGCATATCCCTTCTCATGTTTAATTAACATCTATTTTTTTTTTTTTTTTTTGGATTTCTCACACTCGCAGCATATTAAAAGGTTACTGTGGCATCTCTAACCATGCATTTGTAGCACACAGAGACTTAAAGGAACCTGATCTTTCTCAAACTGAGCTTAATTCTGACTGTAATATGTAGGCTGTTAATTATGTTTGTTGAAGGATGCGCTGAGACTATGTCTGGCCAACTCAAATCAGGTTTATATAGACGTAATCAGAAATGTCTGCAAGCAGATGCATCATCAGGAGGAAGGTGCCGATAAAATTCAAAGAGGTCCCAACATAGAAAAGGTTGTTTGTATTGTATTTAACTCTAATTGGGTTAGCAGCTGAGACTCTGAGGATTAAACAAACTGACCTAAATACTGGTCTCAGCGGTCTTAGTTAATGTCTAGTTTCCTGCATCTCGGCTGATTTGGCTTCCCAGGTACTCCGCAAAGCGTGTTACCTTTGTATCGAAAATGTAAAACCATATCGTCTTACTTATTGTGGTTCTGACAAAGCAATACTCATTTGGAGAATAGACTTTGCGAACAGATTAAACGGTGTCTGAAGAACGCACCTGATCCATCCCTGCCTCGCAGGAGTAACGGGGATGGAGTGGATGGAGTGAGATGGTGTCCAGGCATGATTGCTGGCACCGCCAGTTATTATTTCAGCTAATAGCAGATGGTAGAGAGGAGAAATCATCCATTTTCATTTACAAGTTATTTTTGTGCTGCAAGAGGCAGGATTGCTCGAATCATTGCTGTCAGGCAACCCTCTGGAAGGAAAACCTTATTTACCGTGAGGGATTTTTTTGGAATGAGTTTTTCATCGTAGTATACTGGAGGAAAACTCTGCAGGGCCAGAAGTGAGATGGAGGACGAGCCCATTCACTGTCCACGGGGCCGGAGGATTTTCATAGAGGAGGGGTTCAGAGTGATCTCACAGGAGGTTTATTGAGTCAGGAAAAATCTCCGTGTCTTTGGCTGTGGGTGTGTAAGCAGGCACCTAGATCATCTTTTAGTTGGGGTTTTCCAGCTCTAACATAACCCAGCCTGACTTTATTTTGCTTCTGGGTGTGCAATCACCAGTGGAGCCATCAAGGCCTGGTGGGTACCCTCAGCACTTGGCTGTCCCCGCTCAGGGCAGTGAGGTGGTGTGATGGGGACATGAAGGTGCTCGGGGCAATGAGATGGCTTTGTGTTTCGCACAGCTTCATTTATGTCAAGACCATCATTTGCCCTGGTAAGGTTGAATGTGGAGAAGCCCAGTGCTATACATCCCTTGGCATTTGGAGTACATATTGGCTATGCTGAAAACATCCATCCCCTAAGAGAAAGCAGCCTGTTTCTTTAGTTTAATACCAATTTTCAGCCCGTGTCCTGGCCGAGCTTGCACCCTGCAGCTGGATTTCATGTCTGCCCTGTCTCAGGGATCTCAGAGGGGCTGTAGCTGCTAGGGCTGGGGCTCCTGGCGCTGCGTGGCCAAGCAGGGGAGCCCCTACCTGCACGTCGTGCTCTCCTGCACAACCCTCACCCTGTAGGTGACATTAAACAATGCCCTGATGCCATACCACTGGGGACAGAGGCACCTGCCGCGCTCTCCCTTGGGGACCGTTTACCCAGGGCACCCCCCTGGGTGCTCGTGCCCCCAGGCTGTGCCAGACCCCTTCACTCTGCCTGTTGGATGAATTTATTTATTTTTTTCCGGTGCAGGTTTTCCGTACGGATCTGATAACGGCCATGAAGATCCCCGACTCCTTCCAGCTGAGCCCTGACGAGTACTACGTCCTGGCCGATCCCTGGAGGCAGGAGTGGGAGAAGGGCGTCCAGGTGCCAGCGAGTGCCGAGGCCATCCCCGAGCCCGTGGTCAGGTAAGCGAGCGGTGTCCCCTCTGCGGGGTCCCCTCGGCCTCGCTGGGGTGCACATCATCTCAGAGAGCACGGGAAGGGGATGCACCCTGCCATGGGCAGCTGCTTTCTTAAAGTCCCTCTCTTTGTGCCCAGCTTTTCTCAGGCGGCAGCAAGGAGCTGTGCCAGGCAGGCCAGCTCCTTGTTTGCTCTTAGTTGGGGAATTTTAAAAAAGACCTGATAAAAGTCAAAGGGAAGATAAAAAAAGTACCAGCCGAAAACCACCTGGAATGTCAGGCTCTGCCTGGCTGGTTGGTGCATCTCTGCCTAGAAGCGCGTGGCTGTACCACTGGTATTTCATGGCAGGAGTGCGGGAGCTGGCCCTTAAATTAAAAACTTCCCTCTTTACCATGTAAGCGGTTTGTGTATATTGGAAACGTGATGGGCATGCTGAGATCTGGGGCTTGGGAAAGGGAGCCCAGCGAATAAACAGGCATCTCCCAGACCTTGTAGAGACGACGTCTATTGGCCTAGATCGGTGTCTCATTAGCTGTTTTAAAATAGGGAACTGAGTTTTAAAATAGACACTTAAACAGCTGCTCAAGCAAAAAATAACGTGGGGGAGCTGCTGCCCATTCGCTGTGTGCAGGGGATTATCCCCGGGCAGCGGCCGATGCCGTGGGGGAAAAGCTGGTGCTGCCGGTGGGGGGAACTTGGAGCTTGGGAAGGGACCCAGAAAATTGCAGGGTGGGACCCAAAAATTGCAGGGTCGGACCCAAAAGCTCGTGGGGTTTGCAGGAGCTTCTCAGCTCGGGCGTGCTCCCTTGGTGGCGTGTGACCCTGGGCACGCATCCTGCAAAAACAGTGGCGGGAGCGTTGTGCCGGCATGGTGCTGGGGCCGCGGTGGGAGCGGGGCGGCTGCGGGGGGATGTGTTTTGCCGAGGGATTTGGGCACGACGCGGGGGCCGGCGAGGCTCCGCTTGTCCCACAGCAACAGCAGCTGCTGCTGCAGCTGCCGACCCCGCTTCTGAAGTAAACTTTTGTGTACACTCCCCTTCCTCCCCCGGGGACAGCAGAGAAAGAAATGAAACTTTAATGAGTCTGAACACATCAAAAGGGAAGTTGTAAAGGGGGCCGTTGAGTTGATTTAATCCTTGGAAGAAAAAAAAACCCAACACAAAAACGCCAAAAAAAAAAGGGGAAAAAAACCCTCTATGTGCGGAATATCTTTTTTTAGTTGTCTTTGACAGCTAACCGCAGTCTGGACTCACAAGTGCTCTGCTCCCCGACTGAGGGCTCATGCCGGTGCTATTTCCAGCTGAAAAGTGATAGCTCGGCGCTGGCAGTGCCCGTGTCAAGCCAGCCGGAGCAGTGGGCTGCAGGGCACGGCTTGGCTCCCCAGCGCTCGGCCGGGGTTCTGCATCCCAGCCCTCCGAGCCAGGGGCTGCGGGCGCGCGGGGCAGGCTGCAGATGCGCCCCCTGCTCTTCTCCAGGTGCTTGTTTTTGGGGGTCCTGGGGCAGCTCTGTCTGTGCCACGTGTTCCCGTGCAGGGGTGCTCCTCAAGCGGAGCCTGGTGCAGGCCATCCTTCCCACTCTGTCCAGCTCTGGCACCAGCCCTTTCCCATTTCCCCCGCCATTTTTGGGGGCCACTATTGTGTCTCCTCTCGGTCCTCTCTCCTGAGACTAAGCAGATCCATTTGTTTTAAGCTTCCATCAAAGGCTGTGTTTGCTGCAGTTGTGAATGTTTTTGTGGCCGTCTAACAGGCTTCCCCTGGTTTCACCCATGTCACCACAGGGACATGCCTACAAACTTCGGAGGGGACATCAGAACCTCCCCCCCCAGCCTGGTGCTGCCCCCTCCCCTTGAGTTTGGGTTTCACTTCTGCTGTCAGATTCTCCTCTGAAGAATTTCCTAATTCTTGGGGTTATTTTACTCATTTGATTATTTTTGAGCTCGGCACTGTTCCCTAGTCCTTGACAGATTGCCTCTTGCAATAGTTCCAGCTCTGTCTTCAATTCCCTGACACCATTTTGAGTTCAAACCTTGCTCTCCAAAGACGTTGTGACTTCCCACTTATCAGAGTTCGACTCAGCAGACTGAGCAGGCGTACCCCGTGCTGCGGGAGGCAGCCTGGCCCCGCAGGGGTCTCAGCAGAGCCCACGGACACCGGGGAGCATCTCCTGCTAGGTAACGTGGAAGCCTTGCTATGTCGAGATGGGTCCCATCTGCTCCTTTCCACCCACCACAGAGGTCCCAGCCCACGTCAGACAGTTCCTATCCCATGTTATTTTCTGCCTGCATTCATCTAGATGGCTTATTGATGTGTTTCAGTGGTTTTCCCTGAGTTTTATTTTTAAAGGCAGATAACATGCGTCATCTTCTGGTCTTGGGAAATCTGACCCGTTCTCTGTGACCTCTCAGAGATGCTGGTTAGTAGCTCCATCCCTCTCAGCTAATCCCAGGTGGATTTCTGCAGTCCCTCTGGGTTGCAGCATGCCCCGCTCATCCCAGGCTGCTCCTCCCGGACTGCTGCGGGATCGTGCTACTTATTCACAGCCTTAGCTTCCTCGGAAGTCTTTCCTCTCTTGTTGCTCTGTCTGTCTGTCCTGCACTGTGTCTCTTTGCTGGCAAGACAGCAAGCGTAGCGCCAATGGCTTTGTCCTCGGACTGAAGCCTGCTCAGGATATTGCTCCTTCGCTAGTGCGATGTGAGTGGAATGAAGAGCTCATTTTACAGCAGCCTTAATGGTTGCACCTGGTTTGTGGCCATGATGCATGTCTCAGGGGGACAGGCGGTGACACTGCCAGTTTTTTTACATCAGGACAGCATCTCTCCACACGCACACCAGAAGGCACGGCAGAGGTGGGTGTGCTCCTCCTGAGCAGTTCTCCCTCTGATAGCGTCCTTGCCCTCAGTGCTGTCCCGCTTGGGTCACTGATGTGAGAGTCGAAGCGCTCTCGTGGAGAGCAGCGTTCAGACTGCCAAGGACAGATGAAGGCTGCAGTCCCTTTTGCATCTCCAGTGCTAGACGACTTGCCCTCTTTTGGAGAAATGTCATTATTTTTTCACAAGAGATGACTATTATTTCATCTGCCTAAAGAGAACAGCCTTAAAAGGCCTTACAACTCCATTTACCTCCCCAGTCTAATTGCTTTAATTTGCCCCTGGCTCCATCCCAGCAGCACGTGGGTACCTCGCTGAGCTGCTGCCCCACAGCCTCTGCACCACTGTCCCCTTTGGCTTCCAAACTTTTCTTTTTCCCTATTCAAAAAATTTCACATAAACCCAACGGGTCCTCCCTGCGTCAGATACGGCCAATCCAAATTGCTGAAAAAAATCCCAACAGTGATACTTTTTGTAGACTGGGAAATGTGGAGCCCAGCAGCTGCCGCTATTCCTCGCTGTCGGGGCAGCATTTTGCTTTTCCCCCCCATCTCAAAGGTGCAGCACAAGGGTGAGACAGAGTATCCTGCCCTTAGGTTTGTGGCAGCAGGGTGCCGGTGGTAATCCAGTTGTCGCTCCGGATGGCCATTTCCATGGGAAATTCCTAGAGGGAGGTGGGGAGGGGGGCCCGGGAGCTGGACAGCAGGCAAGCACTGCCTGCAGAATAACCCTCAGCCCACCACCCTGGGACCCCCGGTTTGGTTGTTTCCTGGGCTGGGTGGTCGGCAGCGAGCAGATTTTGCCACGGAGGGTGCGAGAGTTGCATCCCACCTCAGGGGTGGCTCTTGCCCCCCAAGAGGCACCTTGTACGCAGCCGCCGCTGCTCCTTTCATCTCCCACCTGGGCTCCTGTTTCATCTCCCGCCTGGGCTCCTGGAAACCAGCTCTGCCTACCTGCACCCTGCCTTGAGGTTTTGTGCCTCCAAAGCTGGAAATTAGATTTTTTGATACATTTTATTTTTCTGGAGCTCTAAAATGTCAAAAGCCGGGGGTGAGGCAGAAGGAAAGCACTGTGTTTTAAGGAATGCTTTCCCCAGAAGCAGCCATCTCAAAATGCCTCCAGTACGAGCCACCTTAAACTTGAGGGTCCTTTCTAGGTTAGCACAAATGGCAGTGCAGTCGCAAGGGAAGTGGTGGGGGAAGAGGTGCAGCATCTCTTGGCTTGGTGTCCCGGGAGGCACGGATGCTGCCGATGGCCACCCGCATGCCAGGGCTATCAGGCGGCGCAGGAGATCTGCTCTTCCCTCTCACATTCATTTCCAGCTCATCACTGCTGAGAAGGGGTTTATTTTATACGGTGACACACCTGAGAATTGCCCAAAGCTTGAAGGGCTCCAGCCTGGAGAGAAAAGCCGCTTGGGGTCAGATGGGAGCAGGGGATGAAGAGTGGAGGCGAGTTTCCCTTTCGCCAGGCAGGGAGCAGCAGGCATCCTGCCGCTGCATCCCCCGGTCACCCGCCCTGGGACGTGGGTGGCGATGACGCTGCATCCCAGTGATGACACTACATCCCACTTCCGCTAGAGCCTGTAGCCAGAAGGTCTCCACTGCCTTTCCAGAACCAGAGATGAGCCTTACAGCCCCCATGTGAGCTCTAACGTTATATTACAGTTGGGTAAACTGAGGCACGGGCATTTCTACTATGGCTCAGTGGTAGAGCCAGGTGTGAGGTCCCGGTCTGGTGTGGGGGCACAGCTGGGTGCTTGACGCAATGTTGGACCATCTCAGCATGGTTTAAGTTTAAGGATTAAGCAAGATGAAGAGATACCACAACAGTTCTGGAGCATCGGGGCTGCGGTGCCACCGCTCTTGTAAATAGGAAGGAGAAGCTTTAGATGAGGTTTGTCTTTCCAGCGTCACACTGTGATAAACCCAAGAGGAAAGTGGGCCTTGCTGGTTTGCTATGGGTGCTTGTAGGAGGCTGTGAAGCCCTTTCTGCAGAGCGGCTGTGCAGGGATGTGACCTGGGCTCGTCCCTACCCACTGGCAGTGATGCCGGGGCCGTACGCAGCAGCACGCTGAGCTCGCTCAGCAGAGCATCATGCCGTAAAGCCGCGGCACCTATGTAGGATTTTGTGCGCCTGTACGGGTTTTAATTCCTCCTTTATTTAATGATTTAACATTTTTGGCATGTGGCTCCTTCCCCAGGCAGGATCTAGAGGTGGCTCTTGGATCTTGCATTAAGCCACATTAGTATGTGCTGTAGATTCTGTTTCCTGTGAATTTGCACACAGCAGGAGGACGAGCAGGAAGGCTGCTTCTTGCTGGCAGGCTTCCCAGATATTCTTGGCGTTGCAGATCTATACTTGCATCATTGCTGTGGCCCTGTTTTAACAGAAAACAGAAAGTGCTGTGGCAACAGGAAGGCACAACCTCTGCGAGTACCAACTCGGTGATGACGGTGGCACCAGCACAGATGCTGTCTGCCGTGTCGGTATGGTGTTTGTGTCACTGTCCTGTCCTCCTCCCTCGGGTCCCCTCTGGCCCTGCTGCTCCCAACAGCCTCACGCACAGGTAAAGCAGCTCCTTGCTGCACTGCCGGGCATGTGTTGAGCTGGTGCGGGGCTGGCTGCGCCCTGAGCATCGTGATGTCCAGCTGCCCAGTGCTCATCTCCTTGGAGCTGTGTTGCTCTCTAGTGGACTCCAGTCCCCTGAGGAGTTGCCCCAACACCTCCAGGAGGTCCAGCAGTTCTTCAGGGGGGTGTAGAGTTGTTGGCAGGCTGTTCATGTCATGGTTTTGCGATACCAACATCACTGCAAAAGGGGGCAAGAGGAGGCACGCAGAGCCAGCTCCTTGCAGGGAGCAGTGTTGGAGAGGTGTGTGCTGGGGTGGGGAGAAGAATTAACTGGTGCACCAGTAATGGGTGTAGGACTGGGGCATACCCCTGCCCTTCCTTTCTGCTCCTGGTCAGTGGGCACCTTGGCTTATCCTGGCGGGGCTGGATGCCGCATCCAGAACACCCAGCGCAGGGAGGGAGCGGTTCCAGCAAAGGGAGAAGATAATGCCGGGAGCAATCTCTGCCGCGGCGTGGAGCACGGTGGCACTGAGGGTGGCATGATGCAAAACGTCCCAGCCATGCCCGGGCTGCCCCTTTCCCTCTGCCTCTCGCTCCGTGTGCAGCGGGAGCCCTGGATGACGGCCAGGCTGTATCCCTGCAGCAGTGCGGCTCCCAGCCCGGGAAGGGCTTTCCAAAGCGTCGTTCTCAGCATGTACTGTATGAACCAGCACACTTTGTTCTTGAGCGTTGAGATTGGACTCCCTTCCCTCGGTCGGCGACGCAGGCTGGCTGTTGACTCATCAGCAGCTTCCCTTGGGCTTTGCTGCAGAAGGGGCAGGCAGGATTCTGCAGCAGTTTGTGTATCTTCTGGAGCAGAGCTTTTTTTTTTTTTTTTTGACATGATCCTGCTCTTTTTTTTTTCCCCCTCTTTGTTGTTGGGTTTTTTTTTTCCCTTCCTTCCAGCTCATCATGAAAAACATGTGAGTTTGGAGCTTGCAGATGGCATGCTGGCGATTTTACAAAGGGCTATTTCTTGGGTCAGTTATCCCTGCTCTGTGGCTGCCTGCCCTTAAATATGCCGGGATTCTGGTATGCTTCAGAAATACATGCACGCTTCCCTTTCAAGATCTGAGGCTCTGCTCTGATCAAAAGAAATAAAAATCCCAACCACCTTAGGCCTAAATGTTTAGATCACAAGCCCTGGGACATGGGAGCGTGGGGAGAGGAAGGCTTGCTGCTTGCGCGCTCTGCGCTGCCGGGGACCCCTGCAGTGACGCCCGGCTGCAGTGAGCACTGGCTGGCCGGTGGCACTGATCCAGGACAGCAAAAAACCCCCCAGTGATGTAACAGCAGTGAGTTCCCTCTGCAGCTCTGCCGCTGGGAAAGGGAGGTTTCCAGTCGGATCGGCTCAGGCAGCCCTGTCCCTGCAGGCAGTGGGGAGGGACGGGTGCTTTGCAGGGTGGTCTGTCCTGCCGGTCTTTTAGATACCTGATTTAGGACGGGGTGAGTCGCCTCCGTGGCAGCAGCTGTTCGGTGGTGCGGAGGGTCTGGGCAGCGCAGAAGGTGGCATCAGTGCTGTAGAGGGTCGTTAGTTCATGCCCAATGCCTGCGAATGCTTTGCGAAGGAGTAAGTGTGATTTATTCTGTCTGTTACTTGTTTTACAATCTGCTTGACAAGTTCTTGTGTGGGCTTTCAGCAAGTCCTCACCTTTATTAGTTTGCTACGGGAAACGTGTTAATCCAGCCTGTTCTTACCTAGTACCAAGCCACTTGGACTTACGTTGAATGTTTGCTAATCCTCCCAGTGGATGCCTGTGGTTTATACTGGATCAAGCGCACAGAAAATCAAGTGTATTTCAGCAGCAAATGTATAGAATGAGCGGGCTTGATTTCCCACTGCTACACAACAAGGTTTACAGCTCTCGGAACGGACACTGGTTTGGTACAGCCTTGGGAGCCGCCGTATCTTGCTCCATCACCTCCGCTCTCCATCCAGAACCGTGAATTTAGCGTATAGCTGGGCAAACCCTAGCAGATGTGATGGCTGCTGCTTGCAAGCGCAGCAGTAATTAAATCACTTCTTAGTGATTTAGTGCACCTTGTGTCCCTGTTGAACCATACAAGAAACTATTATTTTTAAGTGCTCCTCAGAGTGGTGGGCGGAGCAGGGCAGCCCGGCAGCTGCTGGGTTCTGGGTGCTGCTGTGGATAATCCTGTTGAATTTAGGTGAAGCCTGTGTTGCTGGGAAGTGAGCTTTACCATGTTCCCAGCACCTCGGTGAGGTGGGGAAGAGCTGGTATGTGGGTTTTCTTGAAGATCTGGAAGATGCACCGGAACAAGCATAGCTGCATAGCGGTACGTGGATGCTGCAAGGGGCAGACATATCCCTCCTGGTTTTGTGGGATGGGCTGTGCGCTGCTTCAAGTGACTCAGCGTCAAAACTGTTCTCATGTGTTTCAGGGTTCAGCGTTAGTGCAGTGATTCAAAACACATTAGAAAAAGCTGGATGCTGCCTTTTTGAATTCCTCAAAGCTTTGCTTTCCTTGGGTTGGTTTCCCTGTAAGGAGACCCGTGTGATGGCACCGTGCTGAGCACAGCAGCAGCCGTCTTTGTGCCCTCCTCTGCATTTTGAGCTTTCCGATGCTCAGCTTGGTGAGCAGCAGGGTTGGGGGGGGTTGGCCGGTTCCCGACCTGCTGTGGGTCACGCTCGCAGCCCCTGCTCAGACTATGGCAGGTGCAGAGGTGCTGCTGTTGCTCACAGCCTCTGTCTCTGGCCCCTGTTAGGAGGTGGCTACAAATACCGAGTGGAGCAGTTTGCGTTACTAAAATAATTGTGGAAACATTATCTGGCTGAGATAATTAATTCCAGATGCTTTAATGTTAGTAGCTTGGCTTAAGTTACATAAAGAAGCAACATTTTTTGTCTTTTTATATCCAGAAAACATACGCTCAAGTGTCCCTGGCTTCCCTAGTAGCAATTCCGAGATATATATTGCTGAAATGGAAATGAGCAGAATACTAGCAGCCTGCCAGCTGGGTTTGGAAAAGGTTGGCATGCGACATGGGTCCCTGAAGGGCCACCAGGTAGGTTAATGGTGCTCTGAGAGGAGGAGGAGAGCAGCACCCATGGGTGCTGGTGCTGGCTCTGTCCTGCTTGCCCATGGGGAGCAGATGCTGCTTGAGCATCCTCTGCAGCTGCCCGGCGATCAGGGACTGCTGTGTTTTGCTGGGTTTTGGAGCCAGAAGAGCAGCGCAGGCTGTGCCTCCTCCCAGCAGCAGGTCAGGGTCCCCTCCTGCTGCCTTCGATGCTGCTGTTAAGGCTGAATGGCACAGAGAGAAAAGGGGGAAGGGAATATGAAGAAGATCATTGCACAGCATCAGAAATTATGTGTGTATTTTGCTTCGAGCCCAGACGCTGCCTTTGTCTAGTCAACCAGAAAAACATCTGCGTTTTGTTGTTCCAGCCAGCCCATCAGTAAACCACTGCCTGGCCATCGCTGTCTGTCCGTGCAGCCGTGGTTTCCTTCTGTGCAGAAGTTGTGCAGATGAACCCCGTCCTCTCCTCCGCCTCGGGAGGGCAGAGGCTGCCCTGCAACTTCCCAGCGCTGCACCTGAACACTGCTTTACCAGGTCCTTTCTCTGGTCTACACTGAGATGATTTTCTGGGCACTGAGTCAGAGTTGAGACTTAAATAATTTATTTGTTGAGCTAAATCTCAGTGAGATTTAGGCTGGAATATAAACCTGAGAAAGACAGGGACATCAACACTCTGGTCTTTCTCTCGTCTGCTGAGTATCAGGCTTTTTATATGGTGATAAACAGCTCAGAAATGAAATTGGAAAAGCTGTCTGGGTTTCACAAGATGGCTGTTTAGTGCCTCCTGTTCACTTGTTTTCCTCTTCTTATCACATCAAAGAAGAGTGAATCACTTTCTCCTTAGAGGATTACATTATTCCAGAAGCCTGGAAGGACCCGCTCTGGTTACAGGCTGTTACTGGAGGAGATTTTAGATGGAGAGGGGAAAACAGAGCATTTTTCTTATTTGCACCTGTTAATTGCAATTTGGAGCTTCAGCTGCATTTCTGTAAAACTTCCAGAACCTTCCAGAATCTTAAACTCCCAGCAGCACATGAAGGGACCACCCTACCTCATCCTTCACATTTTGCACAGAAATGGGATTGTCCTGGGGGATTTCCAGACCCAAACAGTGAGACCCTGAATGGTCCTGGAGCCAAAAGGAGTTTCCCAGCGAGAGGTGGGTAGGTGCCAGCAGCGGCGGGCGGCAGGGCGGTGCCAGGGCTGCATCCTGCGGAGCTGCATGGTGCGGGTGGCCGTGCGCTTCCCACCGCTGGGGCTGTTAATGATCGTTTCAGATATTCACTGGATAGCGCTGAGTGTCCGGGAAAAAAACAGCTAAAGGGATGGTGGCTGTAGCTGAGCCGCACTGTGCTGGGCTGGTCCCTGCCTGGCAGAGGATGCTGGGGTCCCCAACCATCCCGGGGTCCCTGAAGCATCCCGGGGTCCCTGACTCGTCTCCAGCGCAGGAGGGATGGGGTGTGCAGCCTGCGCAGCCACCAGCATTACGTCACCCGGAGCCACACTCACTGGCTGCTGGTACCCGGAGGGCAGGACACTGCTGCAAGCAGCGTTAACCCCTTCCTGAGCATCCCCGGTGCCACTGGGGCAGCACAAAGGGACCTTCACAGGGCTGAGCGTTGGCCACCGCTGTCCACAGAGACAGGGGGTGCCTTCTGGGCAGGGGTGCTCCTGTTACAGGAGCTTGGTGGATCCTCCTGGGGCCAAATCCAGATGCTTTGGTTGTTCTGGGGAACAGCAGCAAGAAGCCAAATGAGAGCTTCAGGGCTGAACCAAGCGTTTACAGCCTGCGTAGATTTTTGGGACAGGCATTTTACTGAAGATTTAGGTTATACCAGAGGGTAGTGCCAGCCCAGCCATCCGCACACCCATCAGGAGCTTGCTGGAGCACAGATGTACATGGGAAGGGTTGGTGGTGTGTGACCTCCATCAGCTTTTTTGCTAGAAATGTGCTTGTTGCAGCCCCTGGCATGAGGATAGCCTATGGATGGCATGAAGCGGGTGGCAGACTGGGCCACCAGACTGGTAAGCCACCACAGGTTCCCCTTCTCAGACCCACCTTTGACCCCCGGGCAGAGCCCTGTGGCTGTGCTCTTATGTGCATAAGAATTTTTGTGGATTTGCAGAAGCTGCTGCCAAATCTTGAGGGGTTTTGGCTTCAACGGCCAGTAAGGAAATACTGCAAATTCTTACTTTTCTGCACAAAGTGGTCCCAGCAGTGCCAGCTAAAAACGGGGATTTAATTCTGTTGAGGTTCTTGTTTGTTTTAGAATAAAAGGGTTTGGTGATGGTGGCCTGTCGACTCCGGGACCAGCTACCTCCAGCTCTTTCTCTGCTCCGTCATGCAAGAGGACGCCTTGGCAGATGCTGGGTCCCAGTGATCCTTGCCACAGGATCCAGGGGCTCTGGCTTCAGATCTCCTGCCAGTGGCTTGTGCCGGGGTGACAGCAGGGTGCCCACAGGACTCTGAGCTCTTGAGCACCCTGTGCTGGTGACTGGGGATGTCACCAATGTTGCCTGGAGCATCTTCAGTCTAGGAGGGGTGAGGTGAAGTGCACAGGTACCCTTGCCACCAAGATGTGGCTCCTAAAGGTGCTTTTAGGTTCATCCAGCCAGCTTGCCTGCAGGTCTAAACATCAGGCCTGTTAAATTAAAACCTAACCCATTTAATATTTTCTTGGCATTCCCTTTCCTCTTTAAACCCAGATTTGGAAGTAGAGTTTTTGGCTTACGGTTTTACAGATTTTACTAGAAACCATAAAAATGGAATAAGTAGGCGTAACATGGTCAGTAAATCTGACCTGAGGGTCACAGAATCTTGTGTGTGGGTAGCAGCTCATTACTGTGACTGTCCACCACTGTCCGCAGCCCCATCCTTTGTCCTTGTGGCACCATGCTCTTTTTCTAACATCTTAAATTCTGCTCTGCTATCAAGAAGCAATAGCATCTATAACATCTACTAGCATCTATAAAATCTGTTAGCTTAAGTTCATAAGAAGATTGGGCATGTGGTCCAAATGGCCTGCTAGATACTAATTTAATAAACAGAAAATGAAAATCATGCTTCTAAATTGCCTTTTTAAAGTTGTCGTGTGCCACAGGAGAATTCCCCTATGAGCTGGCAGTAAGAACAGTATCAGGATCCGCTGGAGTTTTCTGGCAGTTATCTTTCCACTGACTTTCCTAAGCTGATGTATTTATGGACACTGGACAAGATTAATTTAGACTGGAATGTAGGTAAAGAAAAGATGCCTGACTAAAGCCTTCATTACAAAATTATTTTCAGAAGAGAAACACTACGCAGGATTAATTATTTCTATCTAGTGTATTAAAAGGAGGCATAGAGAAAAGAAATGCCTTCTCCCTTCAGCCAAGTGAAGCATTCAGTTTACAGAGATGATTAACCATGGGAATTTCCTGAGTATATTTTATTACCACGTAATCTTCTCCAGGGACAGTTGTGATTCTCAAGAGTGTTGGGGTCCACTTACTCTTTTTCCTCAAGTGCCCTTGAGACCTACTTTCAGACTAATGGCCTCAGGTTTGTTGTGCTTTTCAGGCTGATTCCACTTTCCAACCCTTCGTTTAAATAAGCCCTTGATTGATAGAGATATTTTTTTTAAAATGCCATGTCTTTGGCTGGCTGGATAAATAAAGGAGTAAATGCTCCTCCGGCGTAATTGAGCTTCTGCAAATGGTTTGGCAGTTGGTGGAGGCTTTGCTGCAGTGGTGCAGGGGGAGCCGCAGCATCTCAGTGGTGGCAATCACCAGCCAGCGCCAGAGCTGTGATGGCAAGGCGTGTGGCCCCATCATCAGAGCCCTGCTTGGAGAATGAGGCATCTCAGTGGTGCAGTGCACAGTGAGGACACACACTGCCCTTGTCCTGGGTCCTTGGGGTGGCAGCGAGTTGCTGCTGGGAAGCCGCCTTGCTGGCATGCTCTGGCTTAAGGAGGGCAACCCAAGTCCCCAGCCACTTGCTGTGGATCAGCAAGAAGTGACTTACCTGGTGGTGGTGGGTCTGCTGTGTTTGGGTGCTCCGTGACGGTGCTCACATGCAGGTAGGTCCATCCCTTCCCAGCACTGCATCCTCTGCCGGAGGGGCTGGAGGGACCAGCAGGGCTTTGGGAGTCCCTTGGAGGGGTGTGGGAGGGATGGTGGTGAAGAGCATTTGCAGGGCAGAGGGCCAGGGCACCTCATGGCTCTCTGATCTGTTGGGTGGCACCCCCGAGAAGCTGTTGCCCAGGACCGTGGGTTTTTTCCAAGAACAGCATCATCCAGGGAGCATGGTGCTGGCTGTGCCCTTCAGCAGCGCAGCATTTCTTTCTTACTTTCAGTGAAAGCAGGCTTTTCACCCGAGTAAAACTGCAGGGTCCAGCTGAGAAGTTTCTGCTTGAATTTTCGAAAGATATTTTTTGAGATGAAGATGATTGTGTTGCTGTAATAGGGTAATGATTCTCTGCAATGCACCTGTGTTGTACTAATGAACTTTCAGGCCATGCCATTTGTTTCTGTAGAGTTCTCGTTTCCTACCATGGCATTATTTATCCTCTACCACCTGCCCAGTTTGGTGCAGTTGAGACTTTCTCTGTTGGTCACCCCAGCCTCATGACACTTTCCATCCCCAACCCAGGTCACGTGTGATAACTTTTTCTTCTCTCAACGCCCCCAGCACGTCACAGAGCCTTGGAAGCTCAGGATCTTGCCTGTTCCATCTGCTTTATAACATGTTGCTGGCTACCTAAGAACTCCTTCGCTCTGCTTTAGGTTAAGAGGGATGGTTTGGGGCTTTTTGGAGCATGTTCTTGCTTTTCCTGCAGCCCTGGTTTCGTTGCGTTGGTTGGTCATGCCCTGCACATGCCCTGACTGCAGGGATGCTCGTGTGTCACTGTCAGCATTTGTTTGGAACATGCCAGGGCTGATACAGCCTGGGGTGACCGTGGCTCTCCCTCTTTGAACCGAGTCTAGGGATGAATAACTAAAGCATCAAAACATAGAGGGAATGGGAAAAACCCTCCAAGACGTATGAAATTCCTCTTGTGCTGTGGAGATCTGCTCGGGCAGGGGTTGGCCCCGATGGAGATGTCAGGGCAGCACAAACGAGCCAGGCTGATGAGATCCCAGCCTCACAAATGCCCCGGTGAGGAATTTCCTAGCACCGCTTTTGCTCTTTACCTGACTAGTTCCGCTTTTTTAAAAAGGAGGAAGTTTTCTAAACAAGCCAACAGAAGCCCTTCGCTATGGATAAAGGGAAACGGAAAAACTGGTAATTAAGGTAATTAAGAGCTTGACTCTTGCTTTCTCTCCAAGAAAGGAAAAATCAATGCAGCGCCTGGGCAGCCGCAGTGATGCCATCAGCAGGAGGGGATGCAGGCGCTCTCCCAAGCTGAGGCAGATGCCAGGGCACAGCGTGGCCATGCTGCTGGCTCTCGCCAAGGGTGAGGAACAAGTATTTTCATCAGTCTTTAGAAAACCGTCGCCTTGAGCCTGTACCTGGTATTGCCAGACTCTTCTGGGCGCCCTGCTGCCCGCAGTGGGCATCGCTTATCGCCCACGTCCCGCACCGCAGGCGGTGGCTTGCCATCCTGAAGCAAGTAGGAAGTCCTGCATCCATGCCTGGGGCTGGAATAGGAGAGGAAAACTAGAAAACAAGGCTAGAAATAAGAAGAAGGGATTGATGCCTATGGGATCACTGGCGCCTGAACCTGGGATGTGAAGTGTATTAGTACATAATGCAGAATTCACCCCAGATTGATGTGAGTTGGTGACGTGTGTGCAGACATCCTCATCACCCAGCCTGGGTTTTTTCTTTTTCCACTGAGCAGCTATTTGGAAAACGTGGATGTTTCCAAGGGGATTAAACCCTGTTCCTGTGCAGAATCAAAACCCTGATGATGTCCCTGCCAGCCCCAGCTCTCAGAGCCCAGAAAGAGATGGGCAGGAGATGCTGGCGAGGGCGGCCTCCGCGGTTTGTTCTGTTTTTCTAGCTGCATCTCCACCCCAGTGTGTCTGGGCAGCACAAACCTTACAGCTTTTCAAGCTCAAGTTTTCTTGATCTTATTGTAGATGAGGAGGGGTGCACAGCATGGTCTGGTTTCTGTTTTGCTGTAAATCAGGGCATGGGTTTTTCCAAAGAATTGCTGTCTTGTATTAAATTGTAGGATCTTTTTCTTCCACTGTTTCTCCTAGCTCAAGGCAACTGTCTCTGCAGTCCTTGATCTTTGTATCTGAACACCGAGAAGCTCTTTGCAGGTGTGTTAGCATGTGTCAGGCAGGAATGGGTAGATTTTTAGGAACATGATTTTATGCACTAAAGCAAATCCAGAAATTGACGGGAGGCTGCGCACCTCGAGGCGTCGCATCCTGCTTGGTGTTCCCAGAGGCTCGGGGTGCCCTGTGTGAGCCCCAGCATCTGGCAGCCTCCTGCACCCCTCGGGGCGAGAGGGATGCTCATAGGAGCAGGCACAGCCTCTTGCGCAGCTTGCTGAATTATTTGCAAGCCATAAAACCCTCGTGTTTAACTAAGTGCTGTGGATGAGTCAGGGGTTCAGTCTGGACCAGGCTTCCAGCAAGACTTTGTAGGGTTATACAGGCTGCTCGTTGTATAAAAAAATAGTTTTGCAGTTATTTCCGAGGTGCTGTTGGGCAGCACGTGTGAGCACTGCTCGAGCCACAGCTGAAAGCCACCGGACAGGGCAAAGTGTCCCAACGATGGGCGCTGCTGCCCCTGCAGAGGTGCAGAGCTGGCCCTGGAGTCTCATCTCCCACCAGTGCAAATCAGGCTTAGCTGAAGTTATAAAATTCACGTCAGCAGCAAACTGGCGGAAGGTGCAGAAGAAGATGAAGAAGGAGCCAGATGCAAACCCGCAGGTTTTGTTTTCTGATAGGTATCCTGCGTCAGGTTTCAGCCTCTCTGAGCCTGGCCATCACTGGGTGTGCGTAAGCTGTGGGTGAGGTCTCGAGGGCAGCATTTATCTTCCTGGGATGGAGGAGCACAGCATCCCCCAGGCGTGGGCATTGCCCAGAGAGGCTCCAGGGGATGCCCTTTTCTCCTCCATGGCTGTGTTGGCCTTGGAGGTTCCATGCCGAGGGGCTCGGTGGGCTGCACACCATTTGAGATGTCTCCGTTTTCGTTTTCCCTGATCTACGAACAACAGGCTTGGGGTTAGTTCTTCACCAGGTGCCTTCTTTGGGCAGTTTCTTCATTTCTGACCTCCGCTGCTGATATTTGAAATGGTGACAAAATGGCATGAACGTGTCCTGGCATCCCCATGTCTGAGTTAACTCCTCCCAGCCCATGCTGCTGGATCAGTGTGGGGACACAGGGTCCTGCCCATGAACAGAAAACTCCAAAAGTAAAGTTTAGTGGCAGTCTTAAGGAGATACATGTCATAGTAATGCTCATTCCTTGTAGGACTAATGATTAGCAGTGGAAGCAAGCTGCAGTGGATGGGAGCTGTGCAGGCAGCGCAGTACTGCGGTAGCCGAGTGCTGCAGCATTTGCCAGCCCTCCCTGCGACGTGTGTTTCCAGACGGGGGGAGGCACCTGTCATCGCTACGTTGGCATCTTTCAAACCTTTTAACTGAGCGCCAGCGAGCATGTGGAGCGTGCTGTTAGATCTTTGTATCTTAATTAACTTGATCTTCATCATCAGTGATGTGGTGAGTAAATGAAAGGAACTGTAAATTCCAGTTGCCGTTAAACCAAAGCAAACTCCGTTTAACGACGCAGTGTCAGGAGAAGCTGAACATGGAGCTTTCGTGGCAGCGGTGCTGTTATCATCAGCGGCCCCAGGAAGCTGCCTGTGATCTCTGCATCACCGGGGTCTGTGCAGAGCCAGGACCTGGGGGGTGAAACACACACTCAGGTTTTGGAGGGACCAGCAGTGTTTGGCAGGTGGCTGTGTGGAAGGGGAAAGTCACTCGTCCCCCATCTCTGAGCATCAGCTTCTCCCCTTTTCCATGAAATGCCGCAGTGAGAAGGCAGAGGCTGCACGCACACATTGGTGCCGACTTGCCCAGCTTGGGTGGCCACTGTCCCCTGCATGCCGGCAGCGCGGTGGCTCTCTCGGCAGGCGGGATGGTATGTACTGCATTATAGATAACCCACAGAGGATTCTGCAGTCAGCGTCAGCATCCTTACCAGACTGAGTGCGTTCCAGTGGCTGTCAATACAGTAAATGATCTGTTCAGGCCGCTCTTTTGATATGTACACAGAGCATTAATCTTCACACTTTTATGCCAGGCTAAAAATGGCAGCTCCTTTCTCCCGCCGTCCCGAGCATCCCCGGCTGGCCCTGTGTCAGGCTATCACCTGTTGCAGCCAGCTGTTTGGCGAGTGGCTCGTGTGACTTGGCTGCATGAAGGCTTACGGTGCCGTCCCCTGCCTGCTCGGGCAGCTCTTTGCAACGGGAACGTTCATCGCGCTTGGAGGCTTTTATTTTCTCAACAGCTTTGAGCTTGCTCTTGTAAGGCGGCTGTGTCCCGCCTGCCTGCTGCTCGCCGGGGCACTTTGCAGAGCTCAGCTGGCCCTGGGCTCGTGGGATGGAGGCGTTCAGTCCTTGGAGCAACGCATGTTGTGCCGGCGACTCCGGTGTGTTTCGGGGCTTGGGAGCTCCTTAGATGATGCTCCCGAAGCCTGACTGGAGCATGCCTGGTTTCAGTGTTATTACTGCTGTCTGCATTAAATACAGACGTTACTGAATCCCCAAGCCCTGTCCTAGATTACAGTGAGCTTGTTTTACAATCTGGGGACTGGGAGCTGTCTTTTCATGGGGTTATTTTCAGATCCTGAACTGAAGTTCGGGAGATGTCCTCAGGGCATTGGGGCATGTCTTTATTTTCAGTTTCCTAGTGGGGAAAATAAGGCAAAAGAGGCAAAAGGAAGCCCTTTCTTGATGTATCCATCTCCATGCAATCAAATTATTGCTTCTGTGGGTGGCTCTGGAAGTGTGTCCAATGGTTGTGACTGCAGAAGAGAGCAATTAAAGTACAGGTCTGGGTCTGGAGAAACTCCAGGTTCATTTTCCTCTCATGCCAGATTTCTTTCCTGATCTTGGGCAAGGCAGGTAGGGTGCTGTTCCCGAGGGCAGCTGTGCACAAAGATCTTCCTTTGGCGTGTACAGACCTTGGAGCATCTGGTCCCACGATTCAGCTGGCTCCGTGATGGACACGATGGCTTTGCCCCAGACACATCACAGAGCACGAGGCACTTGATGTTCCCATATTAACCTACATATCAGGACAGAAGGCAGATAAAAGTCTTGCAGGGGCCAACAGGCTTCCCAGATGGTGCTGGTGCAAGAGCAGGGCTGGATCCTCTGGGTTTGCATGTCAGAGAAGCTGCTCAGAAGGGGGTGATGCGCTGCAGTGGGTTGCTGTTTGCTTGTTTGTTTCTTTGCAGCATCTTTCTGTGTTGATGTTTGTGCTGGGAGGTGCTGGGAGGTGGTATTTCGGGGAGGAAGCGTGTGCTGTGCAAATACTGCAGTGAGCTCCAGCTCCCAGCTTTGCAGAGATCTGTCAGCTGGCACCACGGGCTGCGTTTCACTTCCAGCCTGTCCTCTGCTTGCATGTCATTACGCATGACACTGTTGACATGTGCATGGCGAGTGTCATGCATATTGCTGCAGAGTTGCCAAGAAAAGGCAGAAGAGCTGACAGCCAGCGCCTGTCACTTTCTGTGCAGGGAGTTTGCAGCAGATGAGGCAACTCCTCTCCCTGTCCCTGTGGTTGTGATTAGAGAGCGCTCAGAACAAACCTTGCAGACCACTGGGGGATGTTCTCTGTTGCCGAGCCTGCCAAAGTGCTGCCCGGCACGGTGGGAGTGTGGCACTAAAGTGTATGGCACACCGGAGGCACCCCACGGCGGCGGGCGGCAGGCAGCCTGCTTGCAACGTGGGGCTGGGTTGCAGGGGCTTGGCTAGAGGGTGGTTTAGATCAGGGGTGTCTGGCGAGTGGATACCTGCACAGAGTGGTTCGGGCATCTCATCTGGGCGGCCCAAGACCAGGATCTGTTTTCTGTTGTGCCCTGGTAAATTAGCAGTAGTTGCTTGAGGAGTTAATGGCTGGAGGAGTTGCTGTTGCTATCGGTATTCGGACTATCGCATCCATTGGACCTAATTTTTCTCATATAAAGAGTTAATTTCCATCGATGAATGGTAAAACTGTTGCTGTAGGTAAAGGGAAGTTGCCACGGACCCGTGCTGGGACGGGCTGTCAGTGCAAGCCTGTGGGTTGGTTTTGGTGCGGTGGGGCTGGAGGCGGAGAGCCTGGCCAGACTGCCCGCAGCCTCGGGGAGAGGGCAGCAGGGAAAGCTGGGTGGCTTCTGGTCACCAAACCGTAACTCCTCGTCCCTGCAGTCAGGTCCTGGCCTGGGTGTGAGGGGAAGCACTGGCAGAGCTGAGGCTTCCTCCAGTCCTGGGGGACCTCTGGAGAGACAGGACAAATGCCTCTGCTCCTGCTGAGCATTTTGGGCAGGGCACAGTGGGGAGAAGGCGGTGGCTGAGCTCTGGTTTTCAAATGTAAGTAGGACAGAGCAATGCACTTAAATTCATGCACCGGGCAAAGAATCTCATGCACGGGGCGCAGGGTGCATGGTGGTGCCAAACACAGTGCCTGCGTGCTACCATCCTGCCCACAGGGTGGAGGGTGCTGGGTTGGCAGCACGGCGAGCAGGAGCCCTTGCCTTAGTCCTGTCCCTGTGTTTATCCCACGGCTCGGGCACATCCAGCCTTTCCGAGGGCATGGAATGGCCTTGCATAGCCATGGAGCAGGGATGGGCTGGTGCCATGGTTCCCCTCACTGGCAGAGCCTCTGGTTCCAGGCAAGAGCATCACTATTTGTAACAGCCCTGGTCCTGTGCTCACATGTACTTTCCACATCAGATTTCCTGGTTTCACAGGCAGGACAATGTATTTCTCCCGACCGAGCTATTTCTGCCCTGATGTGGCATTTCTGTGCAAGCCTCTCTGCAAGCCCCCATGGGGAGCAGCAACCCTCTAACATCAGGGGAGCAACGTGAGGTTGATGCCAGCAGCTGTAGCTGTAGGTCGATTTATTTGACTCAGGAATCTAAACATGTAGGAGGCTGCTGCCACCAGGCTGGTGGTAATGCAAGGCGGGGAGGAAGAAAGGAGCCATGCAAAGTGGAAAAGTGGCTTAATTTCTCCTGGTGTGACAGGGAATTGGATAACTGTTGAAGAGCAGGTGTGCTCCCACGGAGAGCCCGGTGCAGAGCTGCCCGCGTGGTGCTTCCCTGGGGCTGCTCCGCAGCGTGGAGCCGTGTGGCGTGCGGGCGGGTTCATACTGCACAGCATCAGTGGGTGTTCGGGAAGAATGAGATGTGGGGGTAAAGCCTGCGTGTGGCACTGGTACCGCTTTTATTTCTGAAGGGTTCGGTGTTATGCCACCGATCTACAGGGAAGCATACGCTGAGGTAGATGGAGGCAGAGGCCAAAACCCAAATTCCTGATTCCCAGACTGCTCGTTCCCCTCCTGGTCGCAGCCTGAGGCGGGTGGCCATGGTGCCACATAGGAAGCCAGCCCCACGCGAGGGAGCCGGAGCCATGGCGCAGTGGGGTGCAGGCTGGCCCTCGGCAGCAGGTGCGGTGCTGGAGCCATGCCACCATGCTGCCACCTCCCTGCGCTGCCTGTCTTTGGGACACTGGGAAAGCACGAACCCCAGGTTTGAGGTCCTGGGAAGGGGAGCTGGCAGCCAGGCTGCACTCAGCGTTTTCTGAAAATTGGCTTGTTTTGATGCATCCCAACTCAAACCATCACATAAGGTGCCCACACCGGCAGTCTCTGGGGCTGGGACCACGTTGTAGTCCTCAGGGCATCCGAGGCACAGCAGACAACACCAAATGCACAAAACCCCTTTGCTTTTGTTCTTAAAGTCAGGTTTGTACAAGGCGTCGTTGCACCCTCCATGGCAAGAAAAGGGACAGTTTTGCAAGTTCTAGCTCTTTCTCAACCTCTTCTTCTGTTCTTCCAGGATCATACCGCAGCTGGAGAACTCGCCTTCACAGGTTTCACCAAGCAGCCTGCCTGGCTCCGAGATTTCGGAAGCTACAAGGACTTACTTGCAAGGGGTGAGCCGCTATGACCTGGATGAGCTCGATGCTTGCTGGTTGGAACTTGTTAATATGGAGCTCAAGGAGATGGGTGAGTATTGCTGCTGTTTTTCTCCTTGCCTGGGCATCCCAGAGTGGGCATTCATGCTTCTTAAGTGATGATGTGGAACAAAAGGTCTTGAAGAAGAAATCTTCATTCAGGCTCTCCAAAAGAGACGATGTGGATTGCTGCAGTGCAGGAACTTGAGTGTATCTCGATGCTTCTCACTCACGTAGGAGTTTTTGGACACGGTGCAGGAAGAACGGGGCAAACCAGATGATGGTAGGAACAGTGCAGCGTGTCCTGTGGAGCAGGGGTCTGATTTGCAAAAGAACCAATAGATTCAGATCACTCATGACCGCGCTCCAACTGCGTGACCGTCTTCATCTCCTGTAGTGATCCCTGCAGCATCTGAGCTGCAGGAGGTGTTGTGCAGGGTGGGCGCGTTGAGCCCGACTCCTCTTTGACTGGCCAGATCTGAAAGCATTTCTCCAGCATCTCTCCAACGGGGCAGATGAAGTCAGAGGAAAGAGGATTTCCTAGGCACAACGTGTAGCTCTCAGAAATGCTGGTCCTGGGTTGTCTCTTTCCCAGGTGTCTCTGAGTATCATGGCATAACGTTGCCTGCATCACTGCTGTTACATCACTGCACATTCTTAAAATCCATTCGTGCGTTTCGGTTGAGTGCAAGTACCTGGGCTTGGAATTTGACCACTGGCACTAGTGCTTAGCATGGTCTGCTGGGCAGATTTGTTGGCACAGGCACGTGGGTCTGTAGTCCTGCCAGACTGTGGAGGGATTTTCCAGTCCTTGTTAGGTAAGGGTTGCTCTGGTGTGGCGGCTGCCGCGCAGGTAAGAATAACACCACAATAAAACATTCACCTTGTGAGGTCGGTGAAAGCTGAAGCGTGCCTACGTGAAGTATTACTCCCCATTGCAAAGGTCTTCCAGGGGGTGGGACAAGGTATGTTACCGAGTGCTTGAGCAGGTGGGGTCATGCACCGCTGAACAGGAAGGTTGTGCTGAGTCTCCCAGCCCGCTGGCTAAGAGCTGCAGTGAGTTTCAGTAAGATTGCAGTAAGATTTAGTTTCAGTAAACTTGCACAGGAATGTAAATGAGCTCAGAAGCAGGCCACTGCACTGGCTGGTCTTGGTTGCAGAAGATCTCTGTTCTTCTGATGTTCTCATAATTTGCAGCCAAATTTTGTTACCGTGATCTTTGAGACCTTGAGAAGGTTGTAGAGGCTGCTTTTACAGTTTGGCTAATTATCTATTATACATATCCTGTATATTGGATTTCCCGTAATCTCGGCATTGTGGAGCCCATAGTATCACTAGCAAATCACCATCAGCTTTGCCCTCATTAACTGGTCCTGTATTAGCAGCCTCAGCTCTGTCATTAGCACACCCAGGTTTTGAGCTCCTGGCAGCTACAGCCAAGTCCCTGGGCAGAGCAGAGGGTGCTTCTGGGCAGCCCCGAGTGGCCTGGTCCTGCTCAGGTACCTTGCTGAAGGTTCACCCTTCCTGACGCTGCACAGCTGCCGTTACTGCATCAGGACAGCAGCTTGTGCTACACTGGACATCCTTCTGACTCCGCCGTGCTTTCACTGTATCCCCTGCTGCACTTCCCTCACCATCTCCACTGCTAGGTGCCCATCAGTTGTGTCTCTGGACTCCAGAGAAGGGTTGTCTCTCTTTCTACTTTCCCCTTGTACATATTTCATAAGTCTTTAGGAAGGCAGTGGGCAGAGATTTGACTTCTCCGGTCCAGTTGGGTTAAATTTGGCTTGCTTTTATTATTTCTTCAAAGTATTAGGTTACAAATGCAAGGTCTTAAATGGCTTTCAGATGTGGAGCTCCTGTGCTGATGGATAACTGGAAGGTTGAGATGAGATGGGTGCCGTTGGGGCAGGGATGCTGCTGCCCCAGGCCAGGTGGGAGCTGCCTGTCCCCTGCAGCTGCCAGTGCCATGTCACCTTCGGGCTGGCGTGCGCCTTGGCACAGCGGCGCTGCCTTGGGAGCGTGTTGGGGTTTAGGAGGGGAGCTTGAACATTGTCACAGGGGAGCTTGAGCATGGAGCATCACATACCCCTGGTAGCACCACTCCTTGCAGGCGCGTTGGGTGGGCTGGCATCGCGGCATCCTGATGAGTGCGCCCCAAACCCGATGTCAGGACGTAGGCGATGGTTTGCTGCTGACCCTCTGTAATTCTGAGCAAGCTGCGTGTTTCTTCCTCTAGCTCCTTGTCATTTATCAGACAGTCAGCTTTTTCAAGGACGGTCCTTAGGAGGTGTTTGTGCAGCACCAGGCTGGATGGCACCATGGTCTCTGACGAAGCCCCAGAGCCCGCCTGCCGCAGCCAGCTATAGACAGTAATAACGAACCCAGGGGATTTCAGCAGCGATAATGCAGGGAGCCTCACTGTCCATTCTGCAGCCCGTCTCTGTTGCTGAAAGAGCGCTGTAATTACTGGCTGAGCCTTAAATATGCTTAAATATGCCGGGGAGGGAGCAGCTTTGAAAACCAGCGTTTGGTGTGCGAAATCCACCGCGGACACGGCTGCAGCCTGAAGGATTCTGGTATCTCGCCCCATCCCCCAGCCCTCCTGACTTCTCTAGCAGCACGAGGGCTAGTGCATTTTTTCCAGTGACTTGAAAGGGAAAACATGTGGCATTGATTAATACCCCATTCCCGGCGCCGTGGGGAGCTGGGGGTCTGGCAGGTAGGGAGCAGGCTGGGTGCTGGCGCTCCGGGCTGCGGGACCGCGGCTGCATCTCGCCCGCCGGTGCCTGGTGCCGCCGGGGGGGTGGCCGGCGGGCTGCTTCGGGGGGACGTGTTTTCCTGCCCGTGGAAGTGGTGGGGTTTGGGTGCCTGGAGAGGAATGCTGTTGCAGCACATCTGATGGCTGCTCGCCGCCTGGGCTGTGCCAGAGCTCTGCTCCCTCTGCTTCCCATACGGGAGAAGCCAGGCAGCCGGGCACAGCGCGGGTGGGATTTGGGTGCCCTTCACCACCCAAGGCAGAAGATTGCCCCCTGCCTTAGGTTGGGCTGAAGGCAGTCCGTAATTAGTGCTTTCTCCTGGAAGCCCTTGACATTAAGGACAGGCTGAGATCTCCAGACCAGCTTTGCTGATCTCTGAGATCATTAATGTGACTTAACTGGAGGACCGCAGCCTCTCCTGTTGAGAGAAGTCAGGAGTTATCTCCCAGCTCAGGAGATAGGCAGGAGTTTAAATTCCTCCTGGGTGTTTAGCTGAGCTGTTGTCACTGGGCAGTCCAGGGGCACAGTGTGTCATTCCCAAAATATTTAATGACAAAGAAGGAGCCTGATCTGTGACTGGCTCTCGAGGAGTGGCGGGGAGGGGAGCTGGAAAACACCTATGAGATCATCCCTCTCGCTTCGCTCCTGCCGCCGTGATCCACGTAGCACACAGCACATGCCTTTTCCAGTCCTTTTTAGGTCACCCCAGGGATGGAATTTTATCACCGAGATCAGATAAACCTCCAGATAGCTCCAGCTCCCTGCGTTCCGCAGGCTCCTCTCCCACTTAGGTGAAATGGCTCTGAAAAGCAAAAGTTTTACATGTAAAACCAGCTTTAAATAGCTGTGAACTGCCCTGTAAGATACTGCGGGAGCTGTTGCTGTACTGGAGATAGGTACTGTTTAAAGGACTGTGTGCTGGAGATGAAATCAGTATTTAACCCTGCCTAAATGTTTTATTTGTTGCTGCTGCAATATGAGAGAGTTTAAAAAGTAGGTCTGAAGGAGTCTGAATGAAACCCTGAACCAGATTTATGTACATGCCACTCCAGGCGGCCCAGGCCTTTCCTTTTAGAGAGGAGCCATGCCATAAGTCTTCGTTTTTATATTAACATTTTATGCTGTATTTTGTGATCTCCACTAAATCCAAAGCTATTGTAAGAGTGGGGCTAGAGACACTTCAAAGACCAAGGCTGAAAGATGCCTTTGCAGTGATCAGCACTTCATAAACACACGGAAAATCCTCAAGAAATGGCTAAAAACGTTGCCGGAATCAATTTTGCTGAAGGCAGAGCCGAAGTTTCTAAGTATTCCCTTGACTTAATCCATATGGTGTATGCTGCTCACATATGCCCACCACAGCTTCTATCTTGGGAGCTGGAGGTGTTCCTGGTATTTTATGGCAGGAACATGCAAAGGTCACATGCATTGCTTTTGAAGCTCCAGGGGGAATTCATCACTGCATACTTGAGATATGTCTGTGTACTAATGAGATGATACCTCCCTCGGTGGAGGTGAGATTGGTCAAGTAGACTTGGAATAAACCGAAGTCGGTGGAGTGACCCTGGGGAAGATGTGCTCAATGGAGCAGAGGCTGACATTAAACGTATGCCTCAGAGAGCGGCTGCTTGCCTCCCTGGCAGTGCCGGGAGTGCCTGTCTGAGGCTGCCCCATCCCACAGCGTCCTTTCAGGATTTGGGGAGCCCTATTTTCCCCCCAAGACAGCTTGGTCTTGGTGCTGCCCAGGCAGAGCCTGTCCCCACGCAGCTGCCACCCACCCACGGGTGCCCCTCGCCACGGCCAAGCTCCGTCGGCTCTGCAGGGCCACCCTATAGCTGGCATTTGAATCTCTTCCATTATTTTAACGACTTTGGGGGTGAATCCCCGCCATGCTGTGCTGGCAGCAGATGTGCAGCCCCATTCCCTGCCCGTGCAGCCGGCTGGAGGGAGCCCTGTGGTGGGCACCGCTGCCCTCTGATGTGGGGGATGCAGGGGCTGCCGGCCCCCCGCGGCAGTGCTCGCCAGCCCTGGCTGGCAGGGGGATGTGCGGAGGTCTGTCCTTGTAGTGGGATCCGTTTCCTTTAACCACCAGCCCAGCTTCCCCCTTTCCAGCGTCTCCCCACGCAGACCGCAGCTGTCGGGACCGCTCGCAGCGATGGCCCTTCCACCACCTTCCCCACCATGCCCCCGCACCCAGGCTCACCCTGCTTGCTGCTCACCGCTTGACAAAGCTTAGCCCATTAATAATTCAGAGTCTGCTTGTTGGGAATATTTTTTTTTCTCCTTTCTCTTGTTTTGAAGAAATCCTGCCAGTTTGGAGCTGTTTTATAACATGTCTGTGCTGCAGCCCACAACAAACATCCGTGCGTAGCCTGAAATCTTTGTTCTCCACCGAGATCGTAAGCTGATTGCACGAGTAACTGTTTCGGCAGCAGAGCAGTTGGGTGCGTGGATAGGCGAACCGGCAAATCCTCTGCTACTTGGTGGTGTATCGCCAGCAAGAGATGTATTTCATAGAGTGCCAACGTACAGCGTACAAGTATCTTGGGAACAGATTTAGGGCTGGAAGCTGTTCTCAGTTACACCGCCGTTATCTGGATTAATGCCGCTGGTGTCACGGGGAGAAGGACTCGCCTGAGCTGCCCGTAGGCAGGTGCCACGCTCGTGTTTGCTCGCAGGCTGTTGCTCTTTAATGTAGGGGTCCGTACCCCACTTGGATGCGAGGGCAGGACTCGGGAACAGGCGAGTCAGCGAGCCCAGGGGGTAAAGAGGCACAGAAGTGATGGCAGTCAGAAATGATGAAGGTGAGAGCCCACTGCAGCTGGCTCGTGGAGAGCTGCTGAGCAGCACGGCGGGGGTCTGGGAGAGCTGGAGGTGGGTGCACAGGACTTCTGCTCTTCTTTTGGATGAACAACATTGTCCCCCCGTGATCACCTCCCCCACCGCCGGCCGGGGTGCCCCTGGCACAGTGGGAGCTGCGGTGCCCCTGCCCGGGCGAGCCGCAGCAGCTTGCTGGGGTGCCACAGCATGGGGCGGCTGGAGGGAAGGGAGGGAGGAAGAAGAAGAACAATCCGAGCACAATAATCCAGGCTAATTTTGTGTGAAAATAGCCTCAGCCTTTAAGCTGATCTTTCAGCAAGGAAATCCAGAAATATTTTCAGGTGGCAGTTCTGTAGGTTGTTGGCAGAGGTGAAAACACTGCAAGCCTCTGGAAGGGGAAGCTGAGCTAAACGAGCTCGTAGAAACAGCTACTGCAGCAAAGCTCTGTATAGATTAATGTGTTCATTGTATATAGATCATGTATTAATGTATAGCTTAGGAGGGTTGGGTATCAGTGGGAGATGCTTTAGACATTTTGCCTCCCCGTTTTTTGGCAGAATCAGTTTTTATGTCAGATCATTGTTTTGCTATTCCATGAATTCCTCGCAGTAATTGCAGTATTTCCAGCGATACTCGGAGTTTTGCTGCTGGATGGGGCAAGGAGGGTTTCATCCGCAGTGCTCCAGGACAGCTCCGCCAGTGCCGAGCATCGCTGGAGAGAGACGGCAGCTTGTAAAGTGGCTCCTAAAACATTTTGTCATCATCTTAAATTTGAGCAATAATTGATGTCGGTGGGTGGCAGAAAGAGTGATAATTGGTTCCTGTAAATCTTTTAAATCTTTTAAAAAGTGCATTAGCAGGCTGTGTTTGTAACAAAATATCTAGAAGTTTCACTGCGGATGCTCAGCTCACGCAGGTTGCATGTCGCTGTTTGTTTTGTTGGTCTTACTTTTATGTTGAGGTTCTGCTCATAAATAACATCAGTAAAGGATTAATGTGCAATTGCTGCATCTCCCAGGCATTGTGTGCCTGCAGGGGATGGCTTCGAGGTGGCTGGGGGAGTCCCAGACGGTCTAGCGTGGTGTTCAGGTGGTTGGCTGTCATCCCCTGACCTTTGCAAAGGATGCTTGGGACAGGACCTGGGATGCCCAGGGGAGCACCCAGCCTGGGGCAGGGGTGCCTGGTGTCCCGGCGGGTGCCTGGAGTGCGTGGGTGCTCAGCTCCCAGCCTCATCCAGAGGCAAGGCGTGCTTCTCCCAACGTGTCTTTCTGCACACCGGTGCCTCAGCTCAGCTTCAGCATCTAACCAGTGCTTTTTATCTCCGGATTGCTTTCATTCCCCTGGCCTCTGAGGGGGGAAGGATCCTCAGCAGAGCTTTGCAGAGGCAGAAGCTGAAGCAGGCAGGTTTGAAGTGACTCACCCAGGGCGAGCTGGAGGGACAGTGAGCTGGGGGGAGATCTCAGAAGCCCGTGGTCCCCATGCTGCGTGTGAACACCCCTATCCCATCAGGGAGCTGGCAGCCTTTCACTCTCAGTTATTCAAAGATGCTAAGAGACAAGCCTACATCATCTCACAAGTGCTTTCCTTTTTTTTTTTTTTTTTAATTTAAAAAAACCCAGTAGTTTTGCTTGTTTATATATATTTTTATACTGAAAAGTAGATGCCAAGGTTTACAGCTTCTGAATCAGCTAGTGGCGCAGCCTGCAGTCCTGATGGCTGTTTGTTCATTAGCTGTTTTATCTCCAGGTAACCTCCACAGGGTAAAAGGATTTATTGTTTCAGTAAATTGATTTTAGTGGAGCACAATTTAGTCAGAAATAGGTCTCCATTCTGTGAAAGGTGTCTTCACCAGCTATTGTTTTTCTCCCTGCGCAGTGAATCGGCTCACACCACGACAAGAAGTAGCTGAGAATTCATTTAGCAGAAGAATATTGCTCCTTCATGCCACATAAATTACGGTATTACAGAAATAATTATAACGGAGAGCGGCGTTGTGTAAAAGAATGTGCCTGGTGGTTCTCCAGACCCGGTGCTGTGACTTCGGTGCCAGCTCAGCGATCCCAGCTCCTTTGGGATGAAGTGTTTAAATTCTGCATTTCAGGTGCCGTACGGGCAGCTGCTGTGAGGTTTGGGGTTGCTGAGTGCACAGGGTTGAGGCCAGGACCCTCAGGAGGCCCCCAGGGATAACGGGGATGCTGGGCAGCTGCAGGGATCCTGGCAGACCCCGACGGGAGAGGTACAGGGAAGTTTTCTGCTGGGAGCAAAGTTCAGATGAAAGGCTGGGTCGGTTCCTACATGTTTTACCTTTCTGAATCAGATTTGGAGACCTCCTGTAGCATGTCATTGTCTGGCACTTCTCCTCCTCCTCCCTTTCTGAAGCAAAGGCCGCCTTCTCCTCCGAGGGATGCTTCCTCTGGGATACGCGCTGCCACCAGCATCCCGCTGTGGGCCCAGAGAGGAGAGCTTTTCTCCAGCCAGGATGCGGCAGGAGGCAACACTCCCTCGGGGACAGTCCTTCCCAGCGCAGGGCAGTGTCGGGGGGTCCCAGGGAGCCTGCGTGGCTACGTCAAAACCCAGCATCATTAACACGCTCGGTGTTAATGGGGAGAGGGTATGGGTGGTGCGGGTGGCCTCCAGGCAGGGGTGGTGGAACATGGAGCCTTTTACTCTGAACATGACTCCAAGTCACTGGTGATTATGTTGGCATGAGACTGCATTCTCACTTCTGCCTGTGTCCCTCTGGAGAGAGACGACGGAGGAATTTGCAGCTACGCTGCCTTTCTCTGTGGAGGCTCAGAAAAGCTTCGTTTTCTGCCCCACCTTTCGTACAAGACCTTGGCTTACCTTAACCAGGTAAAAATATCTTCCTCTTGGTCAGCAGGTAGAGTCCACAGTCCTGGTGATGGTCTCAGACATGACTTAGCCCCTGGACATCGCTGGATCTATTAATTGTAGTCAAGATCAGTATCTGGGTCTTTGCTTTTCCTTCCCCGGGGACAGCAACGGCATCACTTGTGCATGTACACAGAGACTGTTTTGGTGGAGCATTTTTTTGGTTTTGCTATTTAGCTGACCACGATTGATGCAGATAGCATTTATGCAGCCAAAAAGATGACAATTTTTTGAATGGGGTTTAACAGCACAAACTTTACATGATGCAGAAGGAGATAAATGGAGCACAAATGGAAAAAGCACTTCACCCCCAGGCCCCATTGTTTAGTGTTTCATAAACGATTAATCGCTTCATCCCCATCAAGTGCAATTGTCAATTCAATAAGCTCCGAGGTATTCTGAATGGCGCTTGGCAAACAAACTCCTAATGTAATTACATCTAAATGGAGTGTGAGAGCGTGCGTGTGTGTGTGCGCAGGAGGGAGAGATCTATATTTTTCGGTGTAACGGTGTAACAGCTATGTGGCATGTAGGCTGATAAGGAAACCCCATCGGGTGCTGGTCCTGCCCCGGCGCAAGATTTTTGGGATGGGCAGGGACTTTCTCCCCAGGGTTAAGCTGGTGATGCTGGGGCATCACCATGGGTGGAAAACACAGGAGATGGGATGGGAGCGGGTTCTTTCCACTGGAGGTGAAGTGGGGGCAGTGGCGACGCCAGTGCATCCCGACCCTGCAGGCAGGTCAGGGCCAGGGTTCCTGTGGAAACCCCCTCCCTTTCCTTCCTCGCGCTGCCTGCAGCTGCCAGCTTGCTGCCTGCCCTGCCCCTTGCACAGGGCGGCTCTAGCAAGTGCGTGGGGAAGAGCACCGGGAGCACTTTAATGATCATTTTGCTTTCCAGAAGAGCAGAGAGAGCAGAGCCTGAAATGCTGGGAGAAAGAGAGTTAACTCCAGGCTGACACTCCGGTGTCTGGGATCCTAGTCACCCACGTGGACTTGAAACGCTGACCAAGAGGAGTGTGTTCTTGCTGGGTTTGTTTAATACTCATGTAAAGTCGTGGTTTACAGCTCTCCATAGAGCAAGTGCAACTCTGGTGGTGTGTATGCACCATTAAGGCAAAAAAAAAAAAAAGGCTTTGTAACCTGCTCCCTGCCCTCTTGCATCCAACCTGCATGATGCCAGGAGCGAGCCAGCAGCTCCATCCTGGCTCCGGCGCGTGGGGCTCGCTGTGCCACCGTGGCAGCGCAGGATGCTTCACCTGGCCGAGCTCCAGTGGTCCCCGGGCAGCCTGTGCCAGCCCGGGGCTCTGCAAGGTCCTGCGCCCATCGCCAGGGCTGCTCGGTAATGGAACAGGTATTGGCAGGTTCCTCGGCGTGTTGCGGCTCAGCAGCCCCACACTTGAAAGGGCTGCGATAGGGAACAGTGTTGTCTGTCTTAGATGGTATCTCAGACTCGACAGAGACATGTAAAATGCCAGGCTAGATGTTTGCAGAGACTTGTCAAGCCAAAGGAAACCGTGCCAATGCGAAACATCGGGGAAGAGCTTAAAAAGGCAGACAATGGTGTGTTTGCTTGCTGAGCTCGCCTACGGGTTGCTTTCCCCCTTGACAGAGTTTTTCCAGCCGGTCCGTGGCCATCAGGGAAAGGTGCAGCTAGTAGTGCTGCCCGGGACCCCTGCGGCCCCATCCCACCCCAGCCCTGGGGACCTTTTTGGGCCCCAGAGCTTGGCCCAGGACAGGGACATCGCACCGTGGCTCAAGAGATGCCCAGGATGGCAAATTTCTCACCGAACATTTAATTAATAACCGCTTCATATTAGTACTTCCTCAGGCTTTTTTTTCCCCTTCTATGCTCATTAATGAGATATTTTCTCCCATTGCCTTGCATCAAGAAAGGTGGACAGCAGCGTGGGTCAGGCTCCTCCGCTGTCTGTGGCATTCTGGAGCATCCTGGCCGCCCGAATAATATTATCCAAGGAAACAATGAAATGCAAATGAAATGCGATGTTTAGATGTTTTTTATTGCATCTTGCTGGTATTTCCATCCTCATCTCCATGCCTTCTTAAGTGATGAAATGGTGCTTACGGGGAGATGGGGTGCAGTGGGAGCTTAACTGTGCCTCTTACTCCTCACGGAGAACCTCACTCCTACTGCTGACAGATTATTTTTGCTTCTTTTTTTCCTTACCTGGAGTGTCCTCACGTTGCATTTGTGGCACCAGGACCTTTGTGTGTGGGTGAGAGGCAGCACTGCCAGGGCTGGGTTCAGCACAGCACTGTTCCAGTGCTGCTGAACTTCTGGCAGCAGCATCCCCCCTGTAACAGTGGCCGGGTATCCTGCTGCTGGAGATTGCTCCTCTGAAAAAGCCTCTCCTGGTATTGGCCTTGTATTGCTGGTTGTCACTCTGCAGAAACCTCTGGTAAAGCACCTCTGCCACTTCTTTCCGCTAAAGATGCTGGTACAGGGGGAATAAAAGACAACACAGTGGATCTGAGCTCACCCCTGCCCAGGTCTGCCCTTCTGGTTCCACTAAACCCAGCCAGGAAAAAAAACCCTAATTTGTCCTCAATTTCAGCCTTTGGCTTCAGTTTTACAGTTCCATTTAATTGGCCTTAAAAGGGTCAATTTTCAGTTATAACAATTAAAGCATTGACTTTGTGTTGCCAAAGCTTGTCTGAGCCCTTGCTGCAGAAAGCATCTTTGCAAAACTTGTCTCCTTGAACATTTAAACTGTCAGACCTAATTATCCGCATTGATTCAGCTGAATGGGTTTCTTTCCTCTCAGCCAGCAGCAATATTTTGTTACTGTCTATGAAATATAAACTGCATCCCGAGTTAGAAGCAGCCGTTTACTGAATCGCCGCTCTTACCGTCGCCGTGGATTTGCCTCTTGAGTTGCAATCTGAAATGCTCAGCCCTTTGCAAAACGCTCCCCGAAGGCGGGTGAGCTCCTGCTCTGGAGCTGCATCAGTGTCCTCCTCTGCCTTCTGCCTTGCAGAAAAGCCTGAGCTGGACGAGATCACCCTGGAGCGAGTGCTGGAGGAGCTGGAGACCATGTGCTACGAGAACATGAACATCGCCATCGAAACAGAGGAGGGTTTGGGCATCGAGTATGACGAGGACGTGGTGTGCGACGTCTGCCGCTCGCCGGAGGGGGAGGACGGTAACGAGATGGTGTTCTGTGACAAGTGCAACGTCTGCGTGCACCAGGTGAGCCCCCGTGGCGGGGGGAGAGCAGCAGGGCTGGCTGCCTGCGCATCGCGCCCCCGTGCCATTCTCTGGGTCCCCCCTGTCCCTGTCCCCCTTTCCCTCAGCTGCTGTACAGCCCTGCTGAGCTTTTCAGATGGATTCCCAGTGCAGCTGCAGCGGAGCGAGGGTAGCAAATGGGGTCTTGGGGAGCTGGCAGGCAACAAACTTGCTTTTTTCTATTTTTAGCCCAAACGCTTCCAAAGTGCCCATGGAAATACACAACCAGAGGCTGAAAGCCGCTCCCTGCAAGCTTGCTTTGCCCCTTCCTCCTTATTCTCTGGTCTCTGTGATGCTTTATTTTATGCCCGCTCTTCCATTAATGTGTTTATTCTTCTTTCTTTACCCCATCTGGCTTTATTAAGCTGCAGCGGGATCTTTAGCACCCAGGGGTGGCCGGCACCGTGTGCGGGCCTGGCTGGTGGGCTGGGAGGGACGTGGCCCCGCAGCCCGGCACGCAGCCTGCCCTTGCCACAGCGGTGGGCTCGCACAGACCTCCAGCCTCCTCCTCTGCAGCGATACACGATGGGTAGTAGCACCTTCCAGCTCCACGAGTGCTGCCTCACCTCACAGGGTTTCTGTCCCAGCTTCCCTGCTGTATGAGTGTAGGATTTCATTTTATTTTACTGCCTGGAGGAAAATAATTTTATTTTTAGAATTGAATGCAAGTGCTTCGAGCCCTTGTCTGGGGGTGTCTGTGGGCTCCTGCACTTGGGGAAACCTTGGCAAGGAGAAGGCAGCCGTGGGAGGGTCTCCTGGGTCCTGCGTGGGTCCAGGGAGGTTTTGCTGGTCCTGCTGCAAGGGCAACTGGAATGGCAGCAGCATCTCCTGGGCTTCACCCTCTGTGCGAAGGGGTTTGGGTTTTTTTCCTCTCAAGAGCCATTTGCTCGTCTTTTGGGCGGCTTTTCCATCAGTGCTTCCTGGAGGTGGGAGAGCGTTGGAGATATCTATAGTTGCGGGAGGTGGGTGTTTTGAATGGTTTCCATCAGTGAATCAGATTCCACAAAATACCAGGATGATTCAGGGTTGGGGTTTGGGGTTTTTTTTGGGGGGGTTGCGTTTTTTGTTTTTTTAACGTGCCCAAGTGGCGGTGAGCAGGGCTGCCAAGGGGACGTGTGGACCCCGGCTGTGCCCACCGCCGGCCGCGGCACCCCACCGGCTCCGCTCTGGGCAGTGGTCCTGGCGCTGGGACCAGTGCGGTGCTGCAGAAGGGGATGCGGGGGGCTGGATTTCAAGGCTGTTGAAAGAAAAAGGAGATTTTCCATAGTTTTCAGGGAGCAGAGTCTAACCTGAAGCCCAATGCCATTCTGTAAGCTGCTGGTGATTTAATCTCTGCCCCAATTTACACCCTGAGCCACAAAGTGCAGAGCCATGGCACGGGGTGTTACGTGGCATCGTGGTTTTTATCTCAGCTGCCCTGTGCCTTTGCCAGCCCCGCATCCACAACCTGCTGGGGTTGATGCTTTCCTGCGGGCATCCAGGCAGCGATGCCGCGGGCTTCGCATTTTCAGGCAGTGGTGGAGGGGAGCTGGGGTCCCATGGGACACGGCTGGAGCCATGTCCCATCTTCCTGCATCCCAGCGGGGTGGCACAGAAGCAGGGTGGTGCTCAGACACACGTTGGTGGGTTATGGTGCTGGAAGGTATCGTTGTGATAATCTCATCTGCATAACACAAGCCATGAGGCTTGCTATTAATTAATTCCTGTGAAGCGTAGCTTTTAGAGAACACATGCAATCTTCATTTTAAAATATTCAGCCAGGAGGAATCTCCCCCCCCGCTGCTAAATTGTTGTGGTTCATCGCTCTCGCGGTGGCAACGTCGCACTTCTGCTTAGCATGGGAGTGATCCATCTCCAGCTTCCAGCCACCGCACCACGGTCCTGTCATTACCAAATTCCTGTTCCCCAGTGTGGGGACACGGCCGAGCCCTCCCTCTGTTACATGGACCACACCACATTTTTCTGTGGCTCAGCATCCTCCCTGGTTTTTTGGCGTCCCCTTTTTGGTGATGTTGCACCCGTGACAGGCGCAGCGATAAAAATAGCTGCTGTGCTCCTACACAGTGCTGCTCTGCTCCGTGTTCCCAGAGCACCTTCTGGTGCTGGACCAGGAGAGTGTGTTTAGCTGATAACCCACCTTGTTTCTAGATCCCTGCCTAGTCTAGGACAGAGGCCCTGTAGCATTTGCTCCTAGGAGCAGGGCTGCATCTTGAGCTGCTATGAAACATCTGGGAATAAATAGCCAAGAGCTGAGACTCTGCCAGAGATGCATACCTGGTCATAATTCCTGTTTACCCCTGGATTTTGAGATCAGGCAGCCAGTTTATTCTCCTGGTAGTACATACCAGGCTGATTTTTGTCTGGTACTAAATCGCATGTTCTAAAAACCTCTGTTACAGAACTTACCTATCTGTCAGATTTGGAGGCGCTGTGAAACACACAGTTAAGTCTCTCTGAACCGTGTTAGACTCACAGCAATAACATTACCTCCCTTAATTCCTTATTATCCCAATAATCTGTTCATGAAGTAGCTTTTTCCCCTTGGAAATCACTATCAGAGTGCATTTGTACTTTGGGACAACATGAAGTGGTGTTATAAAGTCTGTTTGTGGCCAGCAAAGGCAGAGGAGACACTTTGCCCACACCCACGCATCTCTGCATGCCCCCTGCCCCGTCCCTGCCTGCAGCACTGCCACTTGGGGTGATGGTGACCTGCGGCAGCAGGATGAAAAGCTGTTCTTTTTTGGCAAAAACTTCAAGAAATGGTGTTGACAAAGGCCTGGGCTCCATTTACAGCCAACAGTGCTGGGGGTCCTTTTTGGCACTGCCCGCTTGCCTTCTGGAAGGGCATCAGAGCACCAGGTCCAGAATAAATTGCATTGCCTTGCTTAAAACGTGGCACAGCCCCACGACAGCACCCAGGGCAGTCCTCTGCCTCTCTGAAAACCTTTTCAGTCTAAGTTACTGGGACACGCTGGTTAAAAACTGTCTAGTTTTAGTAGTAGCTGTTTGATACAGTCATAACTTACGGCTGAAGTGGAAAGTATTTTATCGTCGTCATTATGCGATACGGCTTATCATTTGGCTCTTCCCCAAGTACGGAAGAGAAATATTTATGAAACACTTGGCTCCTCTGCGTCCTGCGCTATCGCAGCAGGTCAGGGAGTTCTGTGAGCGACCCGAGTCCTTTTGTTCTCACTCTCTTGGCCGTAGACTTGTCCTTGCCTCCTTTAAATTTATCGTCCTTTAGATGTGTCATCCTTCATGGTTCCTTCCCTCTGATTTATATTCATGACTATTGGTTTCCCCTTTTTACCTTTCCGTAGTTATTTTCACTTCCCTTTGGGCTGTGTGGGGTGTGTAACCAGTGTGGCCATCTTTCTCAATCATGGGGTTGTGGCTTTCCAGCCCTCAGCTGCCTCAGAGGTCTCCTCCGCATGGCATTTCTTCTCCGACTTGTCATGGCTCCGGTAGCTGTTCAGACACGGGCCGGGGATGGGCAGGCAGGTGTCCGCACGGCAGAGCTGCCGGCGTGGGGGGTCTGATGGAGCAGCCTGGTTGCCCACCCCCGACCTGGAGCCGGGCAGATGCTGGCCATGATAGGCAGCACATTTTTCTGCTTAGCTTTTAATTAAAACCCAGGACATACTGATCCAGCAGGAGTATCCCTGTGAAAACAGGGAAGGTAGCAAGGAAGGAAGAACTTACCCTTGTTGTCTGCGGAGCTGCTTTTCATCTGCTGTTCATTAGGTTGCCCAGATGTGGTGGCAATAAGCCAGTGAAGAAGGTGGGGGTGAAGGAGGAGGGCTGGAGGATGCTCTTCCCGGGCTGCTGGGGCTAACCCTCCTCCCTGCTGTCCGTGCAGGCGTGCTACGGCATCCTGAAGGTCCCCATCGGGAGCTGGCTGTGCCGGACCTGCGCCCTCGGTGTTCAGCCAAAGTGTCTGCTGTGCCCCAAGAGGGGGGGAGCGCTGAAGCCCACCCGGAGCGGGACGAAATGGGTCCACGTTAGCTGTGCCTTATGGATACCTGAAGTAAGATGTTTTCCAATCTCCTCTTGACACATGGGTGGGCACAGACCTGGTTTCAAGTCTCAGCCCAGGATGGTCATTAATGGTCTAAACAGCAAGCCCAGTTTGGCTCACCGGGCTGTGCCGAGGTCAGAGCCACGCGGCCGGGCGGTCGGAGGGCTGTGTGTTTAGTTAGCAGCCAAAGGGTTCCCTATTAAGAGAGGGCACAGAGGTGTGGGGTGCCAGGGCACGGAGGTGGGGGCATTCACAGGACCTCTGGGCAGGGTAAAGATAACTTCACGTGCCTACCTGAGATACACAGCAACATCCACATGAGGAATTAGTTCAGATGAAACGCCGACATAAATACTTCCTTCCATTTCATCCAGATTTGTTTCTGGTTTTAGAGCTTTGGGGTTTTTTTCCAAATGACCAGTGAACCTGAAAAATATATTAAAAAATTAAAATCCATCCCTCATTCAAACTACCACAGACGTCCCCCTGCAGGAGATTTGGGATGATAGCCGGTATTTACAACTTGCCTTCTATTTTGTGGCCAGGTTAGCATTGGATGTCCTGAAAAAATGGAACCCATAACGAAGATCTCACATATCCCAGCAAGTCGATGGGCTTTGTCCTGCAGCCTCTGCAAGGAGTGCACTGGGACATGTATTCAGGTATGTAAGTCGGCACCAAAGAAATTCAGACCTCCAGGATTGTGCCTGTACTAGCCACTGGAGATTCTCAAGATGTTGGTGAACGTGATCTGGCAGAGGCTTATTCCTGCTCTGAGTAAACCTAACGACAGGGAGCACAAGCGCCCATCAGACATCATCAGATGTTGTTTGCAATCATTTAATGTATTGAGTGCTAGGAATCTAGATTAACTTTCTTTGCATAACACAGTTATGTTGCTGTAGTGACACTAATCACCGGGACTGCAAATGACCTTGGTTTGAAATCGGGAGCTTCCAGCAGAAGGGCTTGGCATAGCTGCCAGAAAAGTGAGATACTCATCAGATACGTAGCCCAAGTATTCACAAACCAGCGGAGGTTGGCTGGGAAGCCGTTCTGTTGCAGGGGTACCAGGGAACCCCAGGATTAGGTAGTCCTCACTAGCCTGCTGGCTTGGAAAATAGAGTACTTGCTGCGTATTACATTCCCACATTTTCTCCTGTTTTACCACATCTAAGAAAACCACTGCAGACATCTGATTGCCTGCTCTTCCCACAGCGGGAGGGCGAGACGTTCTCTTTGCAGACTGAAAGCAGGACGCTCTGGGCTTTCCGATTGCAAAAGTGGGACACAGCTTCCCAGACAATGATCTCTCTTACTGGGGAGCGAGGAGCAGAAGCTCCCATCCAAAATGCAGCGCTCTTGGTGTGAGAGCTTTCGGGGAGCCTTGCTGCATCCACTGATTCTCCCTGCTTCCCGCTGCTCCAGCAGCGTAATGTCCCGTGGTCCGTGCGGACAGGCTGGAGGATCGGCCGCTCTGTGGTGCCCACTGCTTTTGTTGGCAGAGCAGGCACCAAAGCAGTCTGGGCGTGAGGGAGGGCATGGAATAGCCATTAAGCTTGGAAAACTTGGAAGTCTAGGATGTGTACCAATCCTGACAGATCAGCTCCTGTACAGCAACAGGAGCTGCACCTCGGAGGTCGGCGTGTGCGGCAGAGATGGGGGGGGACCAGAAGTAGCTGGCTGCCTGCAGGGGGGCGATAGGAACAGGGGGGTCTGCAGGCTCCACTGTGTTTTTGCTCCCACCTCGGGTTTAATACTTTAAAGGGAGTCATTTAAAAAGCAATCCCCTTAGCTTGGAATGAAATCTCACAATACTTCTTTAAATCGCTAGCGTTGACTCACTTCTTTTTTGATGACTCTGGGTGGATCTGCTTATTCCCCCTGCCAGATGGAGATACTGTGTCATAACAGCAACTGCTTTCAAAGAACGGAAGGGCAGGGAAGGAGGCAAACAGGCTTGGCAGCATCAAAAAGAATTCAGCTTCTCTGAGGCTTCATCCTCTTAGTGCCAGCATGGCATGGGAGCTGTGAGATCCCGGGGACCAAATGGATTTGTATTAAAGGTCACCTGAGATGGAACAGGAGCTTTATTGTCTGATGTGTCGGCAGCTCACCGTTTATAAGTCTTTGCAAGATTGTCACCGGAGCCTTTGCCAAGGCCACCCTAGCACGCTCGGGATGGTTTTGCTTCAAGGAAAAGGGGGAGAAGGAAAGGAAAAAAAAAAAAAAAAGGGGGCAGGCAGTGCCTTTATTTAAGGATTTATGGGGTAAATCAACAAGTTCACCCATAGATAAATAAACATGCTTCATACTCATCAGTGGGACAGAGCTCTGTTTTGAAAGCTTATGTTTATGGAGCATATTTTTGAGTAGTGCCTGTTTATACAGGTGTAATCTAACTACCTTTGTCAGCATTTCAGGCGTGTGACCCAGCTCTGAAAGGAGGAGATTGTTTTCTGTTAGAGCTTTTATTTTTGGCAGCAGGACTCAGGTGCTGCAGGTGGGGCAGGTCTGGGGAAGGAAGGGTGTTGCTTCCAGGAGGGGGGTTTCCCAGTGGCCAGTTGGGACTGGGCTTCACCAAAACGGGTGTCGAGATCTGGAAGGCAAGCTGGAGGAGCAGAAGACTTGTCATCCCAGTGGGGCACGGGAACACTCAGAGGCAGCACCACAGCTTAAGAAAACACCCACCTCGACCACATTTGCAGAGACAAACATGAAATATTTTTGCTTAGGGTTTTATTTTTTACCCATCCAGATTTGACCATCAAAAGGGAAGCAAACCCAGGGAGTCCTGGGGAACCCTCCCCACGGCTCTCCATGCCTCTGACCTTGCTGCTTGCAGGTGATTACTGCCCTGCTTTCTGGTACGGAGCTGTGTACTCAGCGTAACTTGGTGTGGCCAGAGCCGAGCCACAGCCCCCCGGCACTGGGCAGGGATGCTGCCCTGGAGGCACCCTTTCCCTGGCTCCTGTTAAGGGGAAATCACGACTTCATGGTGGTTCCTGTGGTCAGACATCATGAGATGCCAAAGAGAGCTCAGAATCCAGCAGGAATTTTCTCATTTGCATTGCTGAGATGGAAGAGAGACTGCTAGGAGCCGGGCTCTGGCACAGCCCGAGTCCTGACCACGCTCGCTTGGGACCCAGCTCCCTCCTCACCAGCTCCCTCCTCGCTTCTCGGAGCAACTGGAAGAGCTCACCAAGCCTTGCAATGCAGTGCAGAGTGCCAGGTCTGTGTTAGTTGCTGGCAGTTTCTCCAAAGGGCACAATCTTTTGCTGTCAGCATCTTCCAGCTTTCTTTTTGTTGGTTTGTTTTGGAGAAAAAGCTCTTGGAAGTGTCCTCCACCACTCGTTAACGCTCCTCTGCCCGCTGCTGCCTGCTCCCCTTGAGCTGCTTGTGCCACTGGTCCCCATCCACTGGGATAACTGGTGCAGTGGTTCCCGGAGCTGTCGTCTGGTTGTGCCTGTAGCCCTGAAAACATACAGCTTGCCATCGGGAGAGGAGCAAGCGTGCGTGCAGCCCCCTCGCCATCCTCTGCCCCAGCCCCGCATCCTCCGAGGGTGGCTGTAATGCTGAAATTGCTTGTTGCAGCTGAGAAGCGCTACCAGGATCCAGACCATCTGTGGTCACTAAAAATCACATGGTACTTTTTGTAAGGATGCAGAAGTGTCGTGGCTGATGGCTTGGCCGGAGTTCAGCACCGGTAATTAATGTTTCCTTCCCGAGATCCCCTCGCAGGTCTGTTGGAGGAGCTGCTTCCTTCCCCGCCGGCCCCAGGCTGCGGCGGAGCACCACTGTAAGCCGGTCAACTCCTGTTTGCCTTGCATTTCCCTCTGTTTCTTCCCAGTAAGAGTGGTTTGAGGACTAATTAACAGCCCACATTAATCTCTAGTGCAGTTTTCACCCTCTCTCTTGGAATTGTGTTTGGGAATGGATTTGCCTGGATAAGCAAAGCATGCTGGAGTCCTTGAATGAAAGGTGCTGTAAGATAACGAAGCATGATCGATAACAAAGCAGGCTTAGGGACTGCGCCAGTCTTTTGAGCCTGGTTTATTCTGCGTGGCACATCCCTCCCTCCCACAAAGAGTGGCTTCGTTCCAGCACCATTCTGGGGTGGATCAATATGTTTTTATTGTCAGTTTATGCAAGGTCCTTGGGTAGCCGTGGCCAAGCAGGTACCTTTCTTTGTGGCCCTGTCAGCCGAGCTGCCTAATTATTTTCTATTTGCATTTTGGGCACGGTTTCTGACAAATGCCGCTTGCCATCTGTTGGAGGAAAGATCCAGGACGGGAGTCATTGCACTTGCTTTATTCCTAAGGTGGAGCGATGGTCGTTCCTGTTAGCAGGACGCTGGCCGGGCAGAAGGCACAGTCGTGGTGTTGATGCTGGTGTTAGCACCGGGGGCAGAACCCGGCGGGAGGGGACGTTGCTGCATGGCTTTCCTTAGCTCACATAGTTCACCACTGGCGGCCGGTTCTCTTATCTCTTCGTCATAATACCTGTTTTGTCATAGTAATTGTCATAAATATCTATGACACTTTCTGTGCCATAGATATTTACGTGTGTAACAGCACAAAAGTTTGCTGTAGTTTGAAGCACCCCCAGCTGTTATGCCGAAACGGCCAGGATGGAGTATATCAGGAGTATGTCAGGAGTACATCAGGAGTACATCAGCAGTATATCAAGTACGTCGGGAGGACATCAAGGAGTATGTTAGGAGTATTGTAGGAGTTACGTCAGGAGTATGCCAGGAGTATATCAGGAGCTCTCTAGCTCCATGCAGTGCCATTACCATCTTGGCTACCAAAGAAGAAAGCTCCATCATGGGAACTTCCAGCTGGCAAAACTCCAGCCTGAAAGTGCCGTTGAAGTGAGGAGGGGTGACTCCATCAAGCAGCATCGCATCTCCTCGTACCGCTGCTCGCTCCATGGCTGTTGAAAGCCGGTGTGTGGTATGTTGACTGCACCGAAAAAACCTGGAAGCTGCACGTCAGGCTGGGCTCCCTCTGTCCCTCCTTCACGACAAAAAATAAATACTCAAGATTGAAAACGGTGCTGCAGCTGCATAGGAGGCTGCGGCAGGGCGCATCCCGTGGGATGGGCAGGGCAGGCACCCAGTGCTGCGGTGGGTGCCCCGGGTTGGCATGGGGAGCCCTGACAGGTCCCGCACGATGCCAGGCTCCACGCAGGCGCCGGCACCATGGCAGAGGGAGCTGGTTTTTGCAAGCTCTCAGCTATTTTCACGAGCAATTTCAGGCTGAAATGAGAACCAACTGGCCGTGTTTAAACGGGGTAAGCAGGGGGTAGGTGTTCATAATCCGCTTGTATCTGGTGCCTGCAGGAGTGAGAGCCCGGCATCGCTGCCCAGAGCCGTGCTGGTACAGCTCAGGGCTCGGCCGTGGCGGGGCTGCATCCAGCTCTTCCCGCTGGTTTCGGAGGTTTTGGAGCAGGGCCTGGAGAGTCCTGGAAGTGGAGGACTTGGACACCACTTGCCTACGCTTTTCTTGGCCCTGGCAGCCGCGCAAGTCTCTCGCTTTCATAAGCACCAGCAGATACATAAACAAAGTCAAGGGAAAATATCTAAAAGCAGCAAAGTCAAAAGTTCACATGCTGGGTGACTGAGCAGGAATTCAGGGCTGATGGGATGAAGATAAAAAGCCATAAAACTTCTGTTCCTCAACTACTACCAGAAATTTACTATTTTTTTTTCTTTTTGAGAATTCAAGTGCAGCAGAGCCCCACTAAAACCGAATGGTTTGTCATCAACATCCAGGAAGTTTCATATGCCTCTGCCTGGTCCTTCAGGCCACAGCTACATCTTCATCCCCCACAAGAACAATTCTTCTGTAAATGCCAAAATATGGTGCCTACAGTAATAGCCCACTTAAAATGCCTCATTATTGCAGTTTAACTGGTCATTAGCAGCTGGAGTAGACTGATTTTGTATGGGTTATGGCTGAAATAATTACCTGACACTCTGAGCCATTAAAAACTGGTTAATGAGTAGAGGGGGAGAGGGTGCTGGTGTGGACACAGGCACCGTGCTGGCTGGGGGTGGTTCTCTGTAGGAAACCAGGCTGAGATTTGTTGCCTGTGGGATCCAAAGTAATTTAAGCCTGAGGTAAGTTAGGGAAATCATTAAAAAATTAATCCAATACAAGTTTGACAACACTGTAGCCACTGTACCAGTTCTAAAAAGTTCATTTTGTGATGTTTTGCTCTGTATATGCTGAGTTGCTTTTTTTTTCTTTCTTCTTTTTTTAATGGAGCTAATTAGAGGCTGTGTAATTTCCAGAGGAGAAAGGCATCGTGTTCCGGGAGCACTGGCTGCTTCTGAGATGCCACATTCACTCACAAACCTTGACATACTCTGGATGTTTTCAGTGAACGTGGCATCTGAGCTTTAGATGTGGTAACAGAGTGGAGCAGTTTAATGGTGAAATACAGATGAAAATTTCTCCATCAGGAGAAATCCATTGGCAGTCTTTGAGCATCCCGTTAGCCCATGCTGTTGTCTTTGCCTGTTGCCACATCTTGTTGGAAGAACCATTGGAAGCTCCCGTTTATGGTGGGTGACAGTCGAGCAGGGCCCGTCACAGAGAAGGACTAAAGCAGGTAAGGTGGGAAGGTGCCTGCCGATAGTGAACCCTGGGTTTCTTCTGCTTGGGTTTATGGTGTCTGGCTCATGGGTGTCTAAGACTTGGGCAATCCAGGTGTTTCTCCGTAAGGAGTACCTCTTGTGGAGCATCCATCGCTTCATGGTAGGTGTTGTCACTGCATGGTTGTCACCGGGTTTGTAGCAAGCACTTGGTGTCCCATTGTGTTGGTAAGCACCCCCCCCACCGATGGTGCTTTGCCCTGGCCGTAAGCCCTGTCCTTCTCCCCACAGTGCTCCATGCCCGCCTGCGTCACCGCATTCCACGTCACCTGCGCCTTCGACCACAACCTTGACATGCGGACTATTCTAGCAGACAACGATGAAGTGAAGTTCAAGTCCTTCTGCCTTGAGCACAGCACCGGTGCCACCAAGTTGCCTGAGGAGGCGCGGACAGAACCCGACCAAGCCCAGCTGGACTTGGAGAAGGTCACGCTGCGAAAGCAGAAGCTCCAGCAGCTGGAGGAGGACTTCTATGAACTCGTGAAGCCTTCGGAGGTGGCAGAGAACCTTGACTTAAGTGAATCGCTGGTGGATTTTGTCTACCAGTACTGGAAGCTGAAGAGGAAAGCAAATTCCAACAAACCGCTGCTGACACCAAAAACAGATGAAGTGGACAACTTGGCCCAGCAAGAACAGGACGTTCTCTACCGACGCCTAAAGCTCTTCATGCACCTCAGGCAAGACCTGGAGAGGGTGAGTACAGCTTGTCCTTCAGTGGTGTACCCATATGCTCTGTCAGGGCTGCTTTATTGTCTGCTGGTGCCTATAGACAGCACCAGCCCTGTTGCTCCTGGCTCAGCTGGTCTCCCCTAGCAGTTGCGCCCCTCCATCTAGAGCATTATTCGGAAGAGTAACGGTGCTCAGCATGCAGGTATCATCACTGCCGAAACACTGACACTGATGAAACAAGTTAGTGGCCGTCCCAGCTGGGGGTTCAGAAGAACAAGTTGTGGGGAGAGGTGCCTCTGCAGGGCTGGGAGGATGGGAGGCAGATGATGCTGCAGCTGATATTCACTATATTTTATTAGTCTCAGGCCACAGAGCTATCCTGTGCTGCCCCTCGGATGCTTTCCAGCAGCAAGGCACAGGAACACTTAATTATTTACTTATATTAAACAGCAAAGAAGGGTGAATGGCAGGATTGAGCGGCTGGGCCGGCGGGAGTGGGAGTGGGCATTCCCTGCCCTGCCGCAGCCAAAAATGGGTCGGCTCCTCGGGGAGCTGCCGGCGGAGGCAGAGCCATGCGGGAGGATGCAGACGGAGGATGCAGACAGGGGATGCAGGCACCCGCAGCTCCCGCAGTGCAGGGCATCCGTGCACAGGGGAGGCAGCAGCCGTCTCCACGGCAGCTTTTGGGGGAGAGCAGGCATCGGTGGAGCCGCGGTGCCGGAGCCCCCCGGGCTGTGCTCACTGCCGCACCATGCTGTCTGCCTGCGGATTTGGCTGCCATGGCTGCACAGAGGGAAGGAGCAGGGATGGGGCAGAGGCAGGCTGGTGAGGAGGAGGGGTGGCGAAGGCGAGAAGCAGTGAAGGGAAGAAGCACAGCACCCAGAATGAGCTGGCAGAGCAGGCAGGCGAGGGGACGGGTGCAGTAGTGCTGCTGCAGGAGGGGCACAGGGGCGTAGCACAGGGCAGCAGTGGGATGGGGGCAGGCAGGGCAGGGCTGCCGAGGCTGGCACGCAGGGCCAAGCTCCCTCTCCTCCTCTACCTAAAACCGGAGCCCTGCCTGGGGTCCCCCCTCTCCTGCTCCTGCCAGAGGGGTGAAGCCATGACCCCTGCCTGACCGCCCACCCCAGGTGCAAAAGCCGTGGCAGGGCTCAGGAGGTCTCTGGGAGCAGGTGAGGAAGGAGGAAAGCAGGAAAACAGCGTTGCTTTGACCTGGTGGAGGTGGTGCCACGGTGCCCTGAGCAGGGGAGATGTGGTGCTGCAGGGGACATGCTGTTCCTTGGGAGGTAAAGGTGATGGTGATGCTGCCCCTGCATAGCTACCCCTGAACTCTCTCTCCAAGCTGCTGTGGGTCTGTGGTATAATGTAACCCATGGGGAGAAAGGTGGTGCGGGTGAGCGCTCTAGTTGTGTCTGTGGACCAGCTCACTGGTCCCTTGCTGCACCCACTTCTCCCGGTGGGTCTCGGAGCCCGAGAGCCTTCTCCTGTGTAAAAGCAGTCAGATCTCAAACCACTGGTCTCCCTTCTGTGGCCGTAGCAACCTTCATCCCTGCGTACATCATTGCCGTCGCTCTGCCAGACTGTCCCTCCTTGGCCCCTGCCTTTCCTGCGTCATGTTTCCATCTCTGCCCCTGGCCTGGGCTGGTGCCGCCGTTAACGGGTCTCCAGTACCAAGCTGCAGGCAACAGGCTGCAGCTGCCGGATCCGAGGGCGTCAAGTTCATCTCACTTTGTTCCTTCATCTGCTTCTCTATATTGTAAATCTAAACCAGGCTGCCTCGCTCTGCTTCCACTTGCTCCCAGCTTGACTTCTCCCGGCTGCAGTGAACCACTGTGCGTCTCCGGGTACAGTGCTTTGCTCCAGGAACTGCCTAATTCAAAGACAACGGCACGGCAGCTTCTCTTTGATATCTTTGTGTCAAAACTACATGTTTTACCAGATTTTGCATTTTCCAGAGCTGCCTCCAGGCTTCGTGGGGTCATTCCCCATCGGCGTTCAGCCTCTGCTTAGCAACTCCCTGCCAGGTTTCACTGCCTGGCCCTGGAAGAGCTGTTTGTTTGCTCTGCTTCCAAGAGGAGGAACAATAAACACTGGCTGGATCAAAGTCCGGTGCTCAGATGGGTGATACGGGTCTAAATCCGATTGCTGCCAGTGCATCCCAGGTATCTGATCCTGTCCGTCAGCGCCGCTCACAGCTGCCCCGTTTTGCTGGCAGGCAGTGAGGCATCACACCAGACAGGGGCTGGAGAAGAGCAGCCAGGAGGGATGGCTTTCAGAGGGTGTCGGTGGAGCATCACATTTCATTTTAGTGTTTTCAGCAATTAATCTGTCAGGATTGGTTGTGATTTCAGGGCTGATACTGGTATCTGGATCCAAGAGCTGGGGAGGCAAAAACAGCAAGGCAGGTGATGTGGGGACAGCCAGGGTGATGGCCTTTCCCTCTGCCCTCTCTTAACCACTGTCATTTCTACACTTCACGGTGTCAGCAAATTAAAGGTATTGCCCAGGAATCCTGATACGATCCCCCTGTTTTCTTTCTGACTGTTTTTAACCCTCTTTTCATTTTTGTTTTTTTTGGTTGTTGTTTTGTTTTTTTTTTTAAAAAAAAAGCTTTTTCCAAGGACTGGTTGTTTAAATTAGCTCTAACAAAAAGCTGTAGTTTCCAGGCTTTCATACCAGCATCTAAGCTTGGCTTGGGGAAGCAGCGCTGGCTGGTGTTTAGCCATGTAAGTGTGTGTAAATACCAGCAGTCTCTAAGCAGAGCACAAGCAATGTTTTCTTCCAGGAATATCAAATCATAGAGAAGAGAGACCGCCAAACACTTTGAGATGCAGGTTGCCAGAGGCAGTTGTTTTCCTCATAAAGAAATTTCAGTTTGATGTTTTCTCCAATCCAGAACAAAAAAAAGAGAACGTAGTAAAATATGCAGCATATAGCTTGCTCTTTTGTATTTACAGCTGGGGGATTCAACAATAAAAAAGGCAGCCTTTTCTCCTGTATTCGTGTTTCCAAATTGTCCTTAGGTAAGACCAGTGCCGTCAGGGGATGGCCACAGTCATCCTGCTGCCTTCCCAGCCTGTGGTGGCAGGCGTCAGGTAAGCGTGGGACAATGTCCTGGCTTGCTCTGTCCCTGTGGGAGGCACAGAGGCTCCCGACCCCACAGGGACAGTCCCCCAAGCCTGGAAATGCCCCAGCTCCCTCTGCAGAGAGGGGTTTGAGGATGAGGAGGGGGAGGAATCGGAGACATAGGAGCAAGTGTGGACATACCCTTCCAGTTACTGCCCGTGCCTCCATTCAAGCCACCTCCTCCTTACCTTATCACAGGCGGGTTTGCTCTTTAGAGCATCAGGAAGCTGAGTAAATGCTGTCAAATCCTGTTCGCTGCCAACAGCATTTTCTGTTTCACAGCTGAAACCCTCCGTTCCCTCCAGGAGCCTCAGTCCCCACTGCAGCCATGGTGACAGAGCCTGGCTCTCCAGCCACCCTTACACGGGGCTGGCAAAAAGCACGGCACTGAAATTCGTCACAAGGCCGATGCCAGCGGGTGTCACATGGTAGCTCTGTCATCTTGGGCTGCTGGGGGTGTTTATCAGCAACCCCCTGTGATGAGCGAGGTTTAACCGCTGCTGTGCTAGCTCACGCCAGGATTTCTGTCTTGTGCTTTGCTGTTTGCATTTAGGGCTTCCCGCCTGGTTAATAAAATTTCTTGAACTGGGACAAAATGCACCAGTGATCTGCAGGTAGATGTGGAGCAAGTGTGAGTAACCGTACAGAGGGGCTAGGTCTGGGGCAGGGGGGCTGCACCAGCTGCGGACCTGGGCCAGCACCACCTGGATATTTTGCTGTATTTTTCATGTTCTGTCCTAGCATTTGCTTTAGTCCAACAGGCAGTTTTGTGAGGCTCTAGTTCAGGAGACAGGCAGGCTCATACGGGCATCTCTGTGCCCCTTCCCTGCACGTCGCATCAGGGCTCTGTGGGAAGAGGGTCTCTCCCTGCCTGCAAAAGGAGCAATTTGTGGATGAGAACTGGCGCGTTGACCCAGGGCACCAAGGTCCTGCTTAGTGTTTGGCATTTTTTTGTGCAGGCTTCCATGGCAGGTGTGAACAGGGCACGTGTGTGATGCAGCTGCTGGGCTGGGGGCTCAGCATGATGCTCAGATGCTGGGGGCTCTGTGCGTCTGCTGGGCTTTTGCATAACTTATAATGCTCCTTCTACAGCACCTTCCCTTCTGAGATGGGAACAAGTCCTTTAGAGACATTAACTTCTTCATTAGATCTGTGAAAATTAACAGGAGATTAAAACAGCCTGTGCATCCACACCATTGCTGTACCTGGGTAAGATTACAAAATAATTTACCTGTTTCTCCTGGCTCTGTTCCCATTTTATGGGTCCTGGTCACATTGTGTGCCGATGTGTATCAACAGCAGAGTTAAAGGATGTGCTGCAACAAGTACTGAAAGTTAATCCTGAATAATCAGAGCAGATTAGCAGCACGCTCGGCCCCATTTGACTCCCTGTGTGCTGTGTTACTGGGGCTGACTTTGTGCCCCGGAAGGCACTGATGCCAGAGGGCAAACCCTGCCTGTGCACTCCAGTCTTGGATGGGAGAAGGTGAAGATCAACTTGCTTAATTTTTGTGCTCAGAGGAAGACAGGAGAGAGAGAGAGAGACTCTGCTACCTGTAGCATCCTATGTGGACCCCTGCGTGGGCAGAGCTTTGGACCTGGGGCTGCCCCAGCCCCCTGGGCACAATGTATCAGCTCGCTGCTGCCCCAGGCACTGGTAACACTGGTAGCTGAGCTGTCCCTCGTGCCAGGGCAGAGGCTGGTGGAGCCTTGGCTGGGGTCTCCAAGGCAGCTGCTCTGCTTTGGGGTGGGTGCCCCTGGCACCCAGGTCTGCAGGGCTTGGCAGGAGCACTTGGTGCTACAAGAGAGATGTGCTGCTGGGGTGAGTGGAGCCACATCTCTGGAGATCCTGAGATTCCTTACAGCATCTGCATGACCAGTGCACGGGCTGGAGAAGCCGGCCAGCCTTCCTTACCCTCCATGGGTCCTGGCTGTCAGAGCCAGAACAGTGAGATTCAGGCTTTGAATTATGCACTGCACGGTTTTTCCCAGATACATGTTACGCAGTTTGGCTCAAGAACCCCCATCTCTAGTCCTGGCGCATCTAAAGAGCCCTGGTAGGAGTTTTGGTGTGGCACAGATGATGGTGAGATGAAGAGGACTGAATCCGGGGAAGCAGGGATTTCCCTGGGCGGCAGAAGCAGTGACGCAGCGTGAGGAGACCTGCTTTGACCCTGCCTAAACCAGATGCTGTTTCTTGTGTTTCTGTAGGTTAGAAATCTCTGTTACATGGTGACGAGACGGGAGAAAATGAAACACACCATTTGTAAACTGCAGGAGCAGATCTTCCATCTCCAGATGAAGCTTATTGAGAAAGACCTTTACCCAGGTCAGTACCACTTACCAGAGCTTGTTCTCACAGATGCCGTCCCTGCCATCCTGAAGCCCAAAACTGGTGCCCAAGCCTCAGATCCCCACCCCGGGAAACCAGAGCTGTCCCCCCTGCGCTGTTATTTAAGCACAGTTCGTATGTTGACTCTTTGCCCATCTCCAGTTTCGTTCAGAAGCACACGATAAAGCCATACCCTGGGTGAGCGGAGTGTCGGAGCTCCTTGTTCCCACAGATCCCTCTCGATCCTCCTCTCCCTGGGAATCACTTGGAAGGACCCAGCGTTTGGTTAGGTGGTGATGCTAAGGCAGTGTTTTGGCGAATTTCCCGGAGATGGAGCTGTTTGGGAGGAGATGGCAAATCCTGGGCACGGGGCTGCTGAGGCTGGGGCTGATGCACAGCAGCTGGCTCCCTGGCACGGGGCAGCAGCGCCCACTTTGGACTCTTTGCAGATGCCTTTGGCTCTGTCAAGAACCCAAGGTTAAGCTGTTGGTGGGATGTCTGTTGCTCCTAGAGACAAGCTCCTTTTGCTCTGGTCAGCTGCAGTTTTCAGCTCCGGATACCTGTTAGTGGAGAACATCACTCTACTGCATGCAAAGCCTCTGGCAGCTTTTATCAAGGAGCTGAAATAAAGTTGCTTTCCTTCTGTCCTATTTTTTTTTTCCTTTTGCACAAGTGGTGCCGGAGCCCACAGCTCCTCCTCCCTCTTCCTTTCCCTTTGGTGACAGGGCAGAGCAAACCCCATGGCTGCAGAACTGTTTTTCCAGCAGCAGCATCTGGTGCTTTGGCAGGATTTTCCAATGGTTGTTGTGTTTGTGGCTCTGGAGTTGTGTTTGAAGCCATCACATGGTTGAGGTTTCTTCAGAAACCGTCTGGGCTGAGCTTTCCTAGACAAAGGTTTCCTTTGACTGAAGTTTTGGAGGCTGAGAAATGTGTACGTTGAGATGTTTGTGACCTGGAGCCTGTGCAAATTCCTCTCGATGGCCAGAGGCAGGCGGCAGCGTGGGCAGGGGTGGCCGGGACCCCAGGGTGTGCTCTGGGGAGATGTGGGTCCTTGCTCCCTGTGACACAGATTAGTGACACTGTGTGCTGCTCCATATGTCCTCGCTGAACCAGTGATAGGGGTCACCAGCCTGGACACACACAGAATGGTGTTCCCAGCTGTTCCCCCCAGCCAGAGACCCCACGTCGCGTATCCCAAGAGCCATTCCCTGGCACCCGGGGAATTCGTGCCGGCTGGTGCTCCCAGCAGTGGGAGGGTGGTGGGGCAGCAGGTCCAGCTCGGGAATAGCAGGTGGATAAAAGATGAACAAGAAACTCAGATCCTGAAGGCAGCTGCCGTGCGCTGTTGCTGCTGGGCTCTGTGGGTTTGAGGGGATCCAGGGAGCCTTGTGATGCTCCAGTTCAGCTGGGCGAACCCAGTGTAGCGTTTGGAGCTCTTGGGGGGCACAGGGTATTTGGCCAGGAAGGCTTGCTGAGCTCACCTCCATTGCAGACAGGCTGTTAGACGGGTGGAAATGCCCTTGGGGACCTGCGTTCCCCAAAACACCCTGGGGAGCCCCAGCTCCAGTGCGTGCCTGACCCTCTAACGCAGCGATGGGGTGGGAGCCGGCAGCTCCTCCCGCGGTGGGCTGGGAGGGGTGAGCTGGGACCCTCCGGTGGGGTGGGGTGCTGACTGGCGAGGAGCTGTGGGGGGGGCTCTGCCAGGCACGTTTCGGGGCTGTCTGCACCGCCGGCTCGGCGCGGTGCAATCGCCCTTCCTGGAAACGTTGTGGGTGTGCTCGGGGCAGGGGGAGCGTGGCTGCCCTGACTGCCCGTACCTGCTGTTGGTTCTGCCTGGAGGTGAGCGACCAGAGCAGCCGTGGTGACAGGGCAGCCCAGGTGGCAGTTGCTCTGCAGGCTGGGGGGGGATTCATATGTTTTGGTGCAAAGTTCTTCACTCCTGCCCCAGATGGCTGGCGTTTGCCGGTTTGTTTTCTGCTCTGAACTGATGGAGCTGAGCTGGTCATCTCTCCCAGGACGGGCTTTTTGATTGAGCCTAAGCAGCGGCTGCTGCCGCTGGGACCTGGCTCCCACAAGTTGCTGCTGCCAGGGAAAGGGACCGGCTGTGGGAATTTGATCCTGGGATCTCCAGGTGGTTTGATCATCTGGGTCCTTCCAGTGCCAGGGCACTTTAGGGACCCGAGTGCCTTTCACCATCGGTGCACAGGGTCTCCCGAGCTCGGGAGGAGTTCCCTTGCCGGGACGTAGCATCAAGCCATAAGTTGCGATCCCAAACGTGGGGAGAGAGGGTGTTCAGGTTAGCTGTGACAGCCATAGCGCAGGCAAGAGCACAGCATCAGTACGTACGTGCTCCCCGGTGCAGCACATGGTCCTGACGCTGAGCTCCCAGTGCTACCCGACGGCAAGCGCCGGCACTGGGGCCACCGGCAGCACTGCCCGGGGGGGCGGCTGGGATAAGCGGGATCAGAGGAGGGCTCAGGCTCCAGCTTTCACAGCCGTGCCTGTGCATGGCAGTGCATGGCAGAGCCGTGGAAAGCAGTGTTGTGTTTATTTTCTGCTTCAGCCCCTAGCTGTCATCCTGGTCCCACCCCGACCACACCGTTACAGACCCCGATGCTCCCAAGTGCTCCCAACACCCACACGTTTGCTAAGCCTCCTCCCTGCCAACTGATGATGCTTAGAGCTAAAGATACTCAGCACCCAGCTCCCTGCTGCCTTTCCCATCATTATAGAGTGCTGGCTGGTTTGAAAGTGGGGGGACGGTTCCTGTAGCACCCTCTCTGCACAGCTCCCAGCCGGGCTGCTCTGCATCCCTGGGGTTTCTTGGATAAAGGACCAAGTGCAGTATTTTGCCTGGATGGGGCCAGTTTTTAACTGCTGTTACGGTAGTCATGGACTGAAATCTGTTGGGGTTATTTCAAAGATGGGTTTGGCACCATTTTTTTGGAATGGCTCCCACATAAAACTCAGAACTGGAGGGATTTATTTTTCCTGCTGACAAATGATCATTTAAGCAGGAGATTTTTAATAAAATTAGTGAGAACTGCCCGTGTAAAATGAACCCACCTCTCTCCCCTGTATTTTTCTTGCATGGAGTGGAAAGTAAACACTGTCTGGCTTTGAAACACAGCTACTATTTTGACAGGTTGCTCTTCAAAAAGTACTGCTCGGGTTTCTCTTTAGCCCCATTGTGCTGTCTAAACAAAGTTAGATTTTTATTTTGTAAGCGAAGTGAAAAATGTGTCTGCCTTTCTCCAGTTATTTGGCAGGAACGTAGCAAATACCAATTTTGCTTTTGCTTTTGTTTCTTTCAATGAGTCCTTTGGTCAGGAGGGGTTCCTGGCTGGGCAACCCCAGGGCTATAAATCCTCTGTTAATCCAGACTCAGGCAGGTGCAATGTGAATTCCCTGCCCCGCTCACCCAGTACATTTCCACTGCCACAGCCAGGGGAGAGCAGAGGTTGCTCCCTCTGACCCCTCCAGTCCACGGCCTCTCTGCTGTGGCAGTTTGCAGGTCTGCTGCTGGCCGACACAACAAACTGATTTATTTCTTCAAATCATCGCTCTGATAGCTGCACAGCTTGTGCAGGTTCAACCTATGGGCCAGACTGAAAAACTGCATCTCTCATCTCCACTTCCATCAACCACCCACACTGGGGTTTAAGGGCAGTATCCTTCCCCCTCTAAAAATTAATAGGAGATCGAGCATGGACTTCTGTGGGAGAATGACCTAATGGAGTAAGTAAAAACTGTTTAAGTACTTTGCTTAGCAATGTAAGTCATACTTTTACAGGGTGTTTGTCCTGTTTACCCAAGGGGAATAAATCCAGTACAAGTTCAAAGCCATTTAGGATATATTGATTTTTAGCTGGATGTCTACATAGCTAAGAGTTATATCCCTGGCTTTCCATAGGCAGTGCCACTCATCTTTCCTACTCCATTTTCTTATGTTCAACACACTGCTTAAGTTTTATAGCTTTGGGTGGGTTTTTTCACCCCCCCACTGTATGGATTCGAGCAGTTACTGTCGCCGAAAGGTTTAAGCAAATCAAGGTCTGTTTTAAAACACTGCCAGTGCCATTGCTGTCAGACTGGCTTTGCAGCTGAATCCCTCTGGGAGATGCTGGTGTCAGTGACGGGTGACACATCACTGGGTTTGGTGGTCCCTATGTCTCCTGGAAGTGCCCAAGCGGTTCGGGGTTGCTCCCATAGGTCCTCGCCCCAGAGCCCTGGTCCAGGAGGACACGTCAGTGGCTGAGAGTTTCCAGCAAGTCCCCTGCCTCCAGCGGGACTGCTCCTGCAGCCACGCCACGTTCGTGTCCGAGGCCCAAACCTCTTTTTTATATAACCTACAGGATTCAGATTTTCTTAACGTACAGAGATCTTAGCCCACAACTGGCCAAAAAGCGGCCGCTGTTTTCCCTTTGGCTTGGAGCTGTTTGCAGGTTTGGTCCCGGTCCCCAGTCCACGGGTGTGTCCCAGGGGAACTTGCTCACCACAGCATCCCTGATGCCTCGTCTCACACGGAGTTTTCCTTTTTTTCTAAAAAATGCCAGAACAAACTGGGAAGAAGACAAAGGGTAAGAAAAGTGACCCGAGAAGGAAAGGAAGAGATGGTAGAAAAAGTAGTCCTGAGAAGAAAGAGAAAAGGAAATCAGTCAACGAAACTGTATTGGGACAACTGGGTAAGTCTGATTTTATGGGCGCAGAGCTGACCCGTGCTGCTGGAGGCTCCCTGTTTTGGGGAGTCCCAGCCCTGATCCCTCCTGCGCATACACGGTGGAGTTAGTTACACCCGTGGGAGCCTCTTCCTTCTCCTTTGCAGGCATCAGCCTGAATTACCAGGGTCCTGTGGGAGAGACCACATCAGAGACATGGTCCCCAGCAGGGCAGGGGGTGTAAAATCCCCTCCCCAGCCCCCAGGGCTTGTGCCCGGATTGGGAGAATGTGTTACAAAACCTGTGATGTGCTGCTGAAGCGTGATTTCACATTCCGGTGATAAAATCAGACTTACCCACCTGCAGTAGGGCTGACCTCCCGTATCTTCTGCGCTGTGTGCTGATGGCCGGTACAGCACGTGGGCTGTGCATTTCCATGGCATATAGTGTTTGGGGCTGTGTGGTCATGCTGGTGGTGCCAGCGGTCCGGGAGCACCCGGGGACAGGCACAAAGCGTGGCCGGTCTCTTGAATTTGTTCGGGGGGTGAGGAGATGCAGCCTGGCTGTGGGGATGCTTCACCCACCTCTGGCTCTTCTCCATCAGCTGCAACCTACCACTGCTCAGCAGCCCACAGCACTGGGAGGGAAGGGAAAAAACAGAACAAAAAGATCTTTTTTGACAAGATCTTTGACAGCTGTGTATGTTTTTGGGACGTAATTGGGTTTTTGTTTGTCTTCCTCCAGCACTGTCACCTCTGCCAGCATGCTGGGCAGGACGTGATGAGCCCACACATGCTCAGCTGCCCTGTGGGTCCCGTGGGGCTCTTGGACAGCCTGAGGGTGCTATAAAACCCTGCCGGGGGTACAGAGAATTTCTGTGGGAGGTCTGGGCCACCCTGCCTTGCTCTGCTTTGCCCGTTGCCTGCCCCGACTCTGCTGCTTTTTGTTCATCTCAAAGCCATTGGGCTTAAGCAGGAGCCCCTTTGGAAACAGGGCTTTTGTGCTCATCTTGTCTCTGCGCTGTTCTCTGCTAAAGGGACTTTGGATTTTCTGGGACAGATTCCATCAGATGATGGAGGGCTGGGGTATCTCCGAGACAGGCAGCACTGCTGCGAGCCTGGGAAACCAGGCAGCCGACCCAAAGCTTTGCCAGGGTTTTGTAACCTGTGTTTTGTTCAGGGCTTGAAGCATCGCTTGGGGCTGCAGCCACCTGAGGAGGGCTGGGGGAAGGTGAGCCTGGCAGCGCCCTTGCCAGCGAGACCTTGGGCTGTTTGGCACCTGGGTACCACGCGGTGCCCTGAGCTTATCCCTGCTCCTGCTTCTCCTCCCCGGCACTGGGCTGGTGCCAGGGCAGGGGCTGTCTTCTCCAAAAGGACCATGGTGACCTGCCAGAAGGTGCAGTACTGCCACCTTGACAGTGTCACCTTCGAGGGGGCATCTGACCTGACCAACCTCCCCAGTGCTGCCCTTGAGCAGCCCTGGCATTGTGCATGGTGTTCTGTTTGTCACCCCTGCTGTGGTCACTCATCCACACAGTGTGGGGGTGCAGGGTCACCTCCCATATCACTCCTCACGGGGGAGGGTGATGCAAAGCTGTCAGTGAGGCTGGCAAACATTGCAGGTGTGAGTCACCGTGCCTGTGCCGCTGCTCTTTCCCTCTTCTGTTGCTAGACTGACCGCTTTAAAAAGAAAGCTCTTACCTGAAATAAAAAACCAAACCTAATCTTTTCTTCATCCATAAAACAAGCTCTAATGTTGAACCCGTGGGTTTCTGTTATGGGGATTAAAACCGCGTGTGCTTGTGTGAGTGTGCGCCTTCTCAGTTGCTAATTAGACCCAGCCCAGCCCACAATGCTCGCTCTTGCTCTCAGAGATAATTCTTAGGAAGTTTTCCAGCTTTTCCCGTTCCAGCCCGTCATCTCTGCTCCTCTTCCTCCGTTTTCACACCTCTCCGGTATTAGGAGATGTTTTCAGAGCTGCCTCCCCCCCTCCCTGCCTTCGCATGCAGGCTTGGCCCCAGTCCCATCACCCCACTGCCACCTGGCTCGGTGGTGGCCCATGGCAGCTGCTCCCCGGGGAACCCGTTACCTGGGTCCAAGTCCCGCTCTGGTAGCAGTCACCACATTTGTAGGCTTACACCCGAACTGTTTGCCTGCTGCCTTTGCATGGGAATGCATTTTCAACCTCGGCATGGGTTGAGCCTTGGCATCTTCACTGCAGAAGGATGCTCAGTTCAGATTTGGGGAGGTTTGTGGAGTGTTGGATGTGGGGGACCACCCTAGCTGTGTTGTGACCTCTGTGAACTCCAAATTCAGCATTAGTGCTGGAGCAAACCCCCTTCTGTTTCCTGATGTGGTTACATTTGACCTTTTGAGTATTTCTCCGGTGCTGGGGAGTTCTGGTGAAGTTGGTGGAGGTGTCGAGGGCAGTATGGCTGTTCCTGGCTCCTGAGGCAATCTGCCCCTTTCTCTTTTTTCCAGGCTTGTCAACGTCCTTCCCCATTGATGGGACCTTCTTCAACAGCTGGTTGGCGCAGTCGGTCCAGATCACTGCTGAGAACATGGCGATGAGCGAGTGGTCCCTCAACAACGCCCACCACGAGGACAGCACCCCCGGCCTCTCCGAGGAGCTCCTCCAGGATGAGGAGACCTTGCTGAGCTTCATGATGGACCATTCCCTCCGATCCCCGTTCAAGCAGAGTGAGGCCACAAAGAAAGTGAAAAGCAAAACAAGAACGAACACTAAGAAAAAGCTGCCCCGGAGCAGCCCCCCCGCCGTGGCTGGGAGCCACCCGGAGAGCTCGGAGCCCTGGACTAACAACGCCAGCAACTTGTCGGATGGTGCCACCAAGCCCTTCACTCCAGATTCCAGACCGAGCAAGTCGGAGAAAGGGGCGGTGAAGCTTCCCACTGACCGCAAAGGGACGGGCGAGGCAAAAAAGGCGGCCAAAAAGGGCTGTGTCCCGAAAGCCGGCGAGCCTCACCCCCCCACCGGGGCGAGGGGCTGCATCAGCAAGGAGGAGGAGGAGGAGACGCCGCGCTGCGCTCAGCCGGAGCTCAGCCCCGCGGCCAAAGTGCCTGACTCCGTAGGTAGCCCCAAAACCATCGTGCGGTTCAAATTACCAAAGGAGAGCCGAGGGACTCGGAGGTTGCAGCCCCCCAAGCCCGACGGCGCTGGCGGAGCTCCCTTGCGTCGTTTCGACGCCGAGACGGACGGCTACTTCTCCGACGCAGAGATGAGCGACTCAGACGGGGAGTCCCGCAGCGGCAGGGCGCAGCGGGGCCAGCTGGATGCAGCCGGTGAGGACATCGTCAGGATGAGCATCTTGGCATCCTAACTCCTCCCCGACCACGCCAGCTCGATGAGGCCTCAACCCAGTTACAACTGCCATGTCCAATTTCTGCCTGGTATTGTAGGAAGGGGGATTTTTAATATGTGTATATAGTTGGAAATTCAGCACTGTTGTCTTTCTCTTCTCTATACGCCTGAGATACAGCTTCAGCTTCATCGACATCAATGACCGTGACAGTGTGGTCCCTCCCCGGCTCCCTGCCAGATCCCACTTCCCGGGAACACAAGCCGGCGCCCGGCAGGACCGATGCCGAGGGTGCCGGTACCCGTGCTTTCTGCAGGGATGACAGTTTAATTAATGGGCATTATTTAACGAGGGGCAGATTTCTGCCCGGGACGGTTGCCCCCGGAGCAGGGAGCAAGCGCAGGGTACGGTAGCGGCCGGCTGCGGGAGGGGAGGTACCCGCCTTGTGCGCGGATACGAGGAAGCAAATTAAATGATACTAAAATAAATAATGACTAAAGCACAAAAAGCTTGTTGGAGGAAAGCGCTTGGGGTGGAAGAGAGCAATGTTACATTTCTATTTTTAGAAAAAAAGAAAAAAACCCAAACCTCGGTTGTTATTTTTCCCCTCACCTTTCCATCTGGTCGGGATCCGTCCAGGGGCCAGGATGCAGAATTTCTCCCCGTCGCTGCCCCGCGGGTCGGCCCCGTTGAGGTTGCTAGAAAAACTGAAGCGATTTACTCAGGTGAATTGGTCAGCTTTTAGCAAGCTGGAAAATGGAAATGTGGGGCAGGGTGGGGGAGAGAAGCATCCTTTAAAAACAGCGTGGGGAGTCGGGGGTGGTTTAACCCGGGAGGTTGAGCGAGTTTTTTCTGCCCATGCTTCTCTCTAACAGCTGCCGTGGTCCCACTGTTTGAAATCCCCTTTGCACAACGAAACACTTCGCCCCGAGGCCAAACGTACTGTCACCAAGGGGAAATGGAAATGCTTGCCTTCACCATTTTGTTTTCCTACTAAACGCTACAAGGGAAATGGTGAATTTATTCCTCCCCATCACTTTTTTTTTTTTTTTTATTATTATTCCTTAAATCCTTGTTACAAGCTGTTGACTCGTTGTGGGAGGGTGATTCACAGAAGCTGACATTATAAATATTACAATAATTTAATGCATAAAACGTCCCCAATAAGCCTTAAATGTTGTTTAAAAGCCCATGTTACCTACAAGTCAGGCGAATTTCCATGTTTGCACTTAATTGCACCATTACTTCGGTTTTGGCTTCAAAGGTCACAGTTAAGTCGTGCTACGTGTTTTATTGGAGTGACCCCAGTGTGAGCTCAGGGAACAAAAAAAAAAAAAAAAAAAAAAAGGAATTCACTGAAACTTTTGTTGTTGTTGTTTTTTAAAAATAAAAAATGTTTAAAAAAAAAAACTAAAAAAAAAAGCAACCCAAACCTGGGACACTTCTGCAACCGGTTAAACCCATCACTAAACAAAAAAACCCTTGCAATTGTCAAACCAATCAGTCAAACAATTTTGTGGATGCCAAAGAATATTTTGACAGTCAAGCAGCACAGCCAGAAACCGGAAACTAGTCAGTATGAAAAGAATCGGAAGTTATTTAGCAACAAAGGACTAAAGACACACTCATAACACACTGCTGCGGCGTTAGGTTCCAAGCTTGCTCCGAGGGATGCTGCTGCTCCGAGACCGCATCCTGCCGTTTTGATTTCCAATGCTTTTTGCTCATTTCACTGTGAGCTTTCTTTTGAGACTCTGAGACTCCTTCGATTGATGTTTTAGAGTAGATCATCTTTATCAGCCTTCCAAAGTCCTTATTATTGATAAAATTGCAGCAAAGCTAAGCGATGACAGCCTAGCTCATCCCAGGCATGGCGAGCGGCGGGGTTCGGGTCGGATGCTGAGCGCCTGCACCCAGCCCTCGCTAAGGCCAACAGTAACCTGGCTGAGACTGACCATGCCTGGGGAGAAATCTTCCTCAGACGGAAAAAAGGTTACACAAGTTATTAGCTGGAAAAAAAAAATAAAAAAAAAAAAAAGAGAAAAAAACCAGAAAATCAACAAAACGGGAACCACCTTTGTTACAAATTAGCATAATCCATTGAGGTTGGAAATGAAAATCTGCTCATTAATTAAGGCTCAGTATGTTCAGATAATGTTAAATACAGTAAATAGGACTTAGTTTATCTTATCAGGCTTGCTAGCTTTAGCTACAGTATCCTAGTATAAGAGTCATAACAATAATCAATATGCTGCCTTTTAATGAATCTTGCTTCCGTGTGCTTCACTCAATTATGGTTAAAAAATAAAAAAGCAATCCACAAATTTCACTGTACACAGCTCCATTCATCAGCTTCTGCACTACTTGTCTTCTCAGTACAGGAAAGCAAAAAGGGGGAGACTTTAAAGAACAACCAACCCGGCACCACCAGCACCAGGCAATAAAACAGTCTGAAACACTTCCGAAACATCAGGCACCGGATTTTGCCGTCAGGAGACGGCGTTTAGGTGAGGAAAGCTCAAGGGGGCTGGTGGGGCACCTCAAGCCTGGGGAGAAGAATGGGGTGGGGGGGATAGACAGGAGAAAAGGAGCCCTCATGAGCCATGGGGCTGAGCAAGTGCTGGACCACAACGGGGTGGCTGCGGCCGCCCTGGTGCATCCCCTGCCCGGGGCGTCCTCGCCACCACCCTGGAGCAGGGCAGCCTGGCATTCAGAAGAGAAAGCGCACAAGGAAAGTATTTTTGATGTTACTGTAAATGTATTTTGAAATTAATAGAAAGAAAAAAAAATTAAAAGGGTTTATTTTAGTAAGGTAATGTCTTTTAAGATGTATAAACTGCAGGAATCGCCATTTGCACTGTAAGAGCACCCGTTTCCTTGGAGAAGCAGCAGTGGTTGAGAAGGGGATGCAAATAGCATCCTGCTCTGATTGTGGAGCACGGCCCCAACATCAGCCCCAGCCCCAGTGGCTGCGGGGCGTTCCCAAGGACAGCCCCAATTCCACAGACCCATTTTCCCCACACCCACTTGTAAAATTTTTTCTTCATTTTAATTTTTTTTTTTGCTTGTTTGCTTGCACCTATTTGATGGGGATTGGATCCGTGCTGCCTGATGGAGCTTGCCCCAGGGCGAGGTGCAGAACGGCCTGGAGGTGGGAGCGGGATGCGGGAGCAGCTGCCAGCGGGAAGATGCTGCTGCAGGGCAGGGCGTGAGGTTTGGTTGTTCTTTAAAGAAAGCCCCCCACAGTTTGCACCATTCCACACACAAAACAGACTCACTTCACATCAGTTACAGGAAACGATATGAATGTCGCAGGAGGAGAAACCCTTCTGTTTTCTTTGTTTCAAAGAACGTGATGTGCCATTTGTTAATACAAAAGAGAAATATTGAAAATATATTGAAAAGAGCAATTTTAAATTATTTTTGGCTTATGTTGCAATATTTATTTTCTTGTATTAGAAATTCCTTTGTAGAGAAAAAATGTATTTTTCATTAATGCAAAAACCTATTTCTCCTTTTTGTACATTTTCCATGTTAGTTAATCCTTAAAGCAATATAATGTTATCAAACTCGTTCTGTGTGAGACTGTATTATGCATGCTATTTGTGTTGCCTTGGAATAGCTCTGTCTGCCATTATTTTCATCCTGTTTAGATACAGTGTATGCTTTAATACACATTGGGACCATGGCCCATTGCTTATGGAAAAACCCCTTTGCATTCCTCAATGTGTTGGCAAAAGCAGTCAATAAAGCAGTGTTTTCTGTGTACCTCTGTGTCGGTGCAGTGAGCAGGGTCACACCGAGCAAACTTACCCTTGGACCTGACGGCCCGTTGAAGCATCCCAGGGGATGTAGCGCTGTGCATGGGGATGCAGAGCTGGGCTGGCCCTGCTGATGCAGCTGCTGTCTGCCTGTGAATAACAAATTTCTGAATTTCCACTGTGCTGCCATCTACATTTCCATTGCCAGAGCTCAGCGAGCCCTGGGTGAGCAGAGCTGGGGATGTTTGTCACAGGTGGAGGGGAGAGCCCAAGCCAGAAGGTGCTCACAAAGTCCCCTGTGCCTGAAAGTTTCTGTAATTCAAGGCAACCACCATTTCTCGTGGAGATTTAAGTCTTATTTTACAGACTTGGGGCAAATCACAGAGGAAGAGCCTGATTATGAGCTGGGAGGTTGGGAGGAGCAGCCTCTTGCACCAGGAGCCGGTGTAACAGGCGGGGGGAGGGGGGAATATGCTGTTAATTTGCTGTTCACGGGGGCAAAAGCGAGCTGTGAAATCCAAAAAAGTGTCACAATTACCTGGTGGTCAGATGCTGCTTGTACAAACCTGTCGCTTGAGGGGATCCACCGCTCCCGCTTGTGCTGGGCAGCCATGGGCAGGGGTCTTCCCTTGTTCCAGCAAACGCTGGAGCTGGGTGCTGGGGCTGGGTGCCGGGGACCCCCCGTGAGTGGGACCCATCTGCATGCAGCTGCTGCGTCTGGGCGGGCAGTTGGGCACAGGGAATGGCTGGCCAGCGGCTCCTTTCCGTTGCCTTGTTGGCGTTTCCTGGCACTTTCATTTTTTCGTCTGTAAAATGGACAAGTGCCTGAGCTGCTGAAGGAAAATGAGGTATTTAATAGACATACTTCATTCAGTTCATTACCAAAGTGATTAATCGGGGAAATCACGGTGCACAGTGAAGACAGTGCTAAGACCATCAATCTGAGATGGGTCTTCTGGGGGGTGGGGGGGAAGAAGGAAAGGAAATCTGCCTTTAAGCTACCATGGCCTTACGTTTCTCTCTTAAATGAAAAGGCAAAGGATTGGTTTATTGCAAACTAAGGATTTTATTACCTGGCTGTGTTATTGCTCGCAGCTCTCCAGGCACCCCAGTGATGAACCCCTGGCTGCTCCACGGAGCCCCACGCTGCAGGTGTGATGCCCACAGCGTCATGCAGGAGCCCATCCACCCAGAGCTGGTTCAAGAGTCCTCTTCTGTAATAAGTTTTTCACCTGTTCTAGTATTAAAGGGTTAGATTTCAGAAAACAGGGAGTGAGAATAGCCTGCCTGCCATGGTTTAACCCCGGCTGGCAATTCAGCCCCCAGCACCGCTCGCTCACTCCCCCGTGGCGGGATGGGGGGAGCACTGGAAGGGTAAAAGTGGCAAAACTCACTCGGGGGCTGAGATCAGGACAGTTCAACAGGCAAAGCAAAAGCCGCACAGGCAGAGCGAAGCGAGGAACCCGTTCACCGCTCCCCAGGGCAGCCGGTGCTCAGCCATCCCCAGGGCAGAGGGGCTCCATCCTGCCTAACAGGGGCCGGGGAAGACAAACGCCACCACTCCGAACGTCCCCCCTTCCTTCTCCTTCCCCAGCTCTATGTGCTGAGCACGAGGCTCATGGCAGGGGACATCCCTGGGGTCAGGCGGGGTCAGCTGTCCCGGCCGTGCCCCCTCCCAGCTCCTTGTGCCCCCCAGCCCGCTCGCTGGCGCGTGGGGTGAGGAGCAGCAGAGCCCTTGGCTCTGTGTAAGCCCCGCTCAGCAGGGACTGGGCAGCCCTGTGTTACCAGCACCCTCCCCAGCACAAACCCAAACCAGCCCCGTAGCAGCTACCGGGAACACAATTAATTCTATCCCATCCAAACCCAACACACCACTGTGCTCCTGGTTTGAGAAAACCCCTCTAGTTTGACTCCCCTGATTTACCCCTCCAGCCCTGGCGATGTCCCTGGCCCTGGGATCCTCCCAAAATGTCGGGGGGTGGATGGTGGGCAGCCCAGCCAGGCCTTGGAGGTCTGATGCTGGGGTACGTGGGGCAATGTCCTTACAAACTGGAGAGGATTTTTGTCTCCAAAACAGCCGAGCCTCATGGAAGAAAGAGGTAGCTGAATTCCTGGGAAGATGCATCCCTGCCCCCGGCACCTGTATTAGACCAGAGCTGGCTGGGATGATCTGGGTGGATGTATCGTAGGAATGGGCATGGGAAATGGAATGATAATGCCTGGAAGTAAAGGGAGAAAAGAAAATGATGGACAGCTAAAAGGATTATATTGCCTCTGTATGTCCTCTCCTTTTCCAGAGAGCCCATTTCACAGGAAAGAAAACACCCAAAACGACAACAAATCCAACCCACCAAGAATAACTCAGCAATTTATTTCTGGCATCCTTCTGTGCAGGAAAACACCTAAACCACCAGCTGGCTCTTGCAGGAGCAAGGTGCAGCAGGGAGCTCTGTCAGGACAGGACCCGAACCCTGGGTACCCAAACCCGGGCAGCACCCCCACCACCCATCACTATCACCAGGTGAGAGCCACCGGCACCAATCCCTGAGCCAATTTTGGGGTTTTTTTTGGTCCCCTGGCAGCTTTTCCAGGCACCCAACCAAGCAGGGACAGCCAGCAGCACGACATCATCCTTCTCCTACAGCCCAGCCTGAAAAATACTTCCCCAATAAGGTTACAAAAAGCCATTCTTATTAAAATACATATATTCATAGGTACTTACAGCCCATAGGGTTTCCCTGTGTTGCTTGCTTGGGGTTTGCCTATAGTACCCTCATCACAGATGGTGCTGAATGCCTCGATCTGGAGTGAGCAGGTGAAGAACCATTTCAGTTTAATTGCAAAATAAATGTTAGGCTATCCCCTATACATTTTGCATAAGGATTGCAAGTGCCAGCATAAATACTAATGGGGCAAATATGCCCCTGCGTCAGTAAATCATCGGCAACGGATGTGAACGCGAATTAATTTCCCTTCAACTTATCCTGAAAGAATTGCAGTAAGATCTTGTTTTATTGTGTTTGATTAAGTGCTAGTGGTATAACATAATTTCCCCTAACCATTAAAAACGTTTGTGCTGTACTTCTGCATAAATGCCTCTAACGCGATGAGAGTGTATTTAGTATTTACTCTTCCAAAGTTAATACATTTAGGGAAGACATTTTGTGTGCTAAAAATAGTTCCTTGGCCTTGGATTTCCATGTAGGGCTGTGAAATGATGTGTCTGCTGTGATTGCAATGGATGAATAAGAAAAGAAAAAAAACACAACTCCAAAAAAATAAACAAGCCTATGACTAACACACAGAACAAGGGAAAAATCCCGCTCCAGCCAGCACCGACCCTGGCTGAACCAGTTGGGTTTTACAAGCGCTGCCTCTGCCCCAACATCCTGACCACCCCAAACTCCACTTGACAAACTCATTCCCCGTGCATTTAATGCACAAGTTAAAAACACACTCGTGTGTGTGACGGGGAGGGTTTAAGCAGCACTTTTTCCCGTGGAGGATTAGCGTGGGGAAGTAGGAGTGACACGATGGGGCTGGTTTTGCGTGTGGGCAGCTCTTTCTGTGCCTCTGATGGCCCCATATACCAGTCCTCATCCGCGGGTCATGGTGGGGAGGTGCTCAGCCCCCAGCCCAGCGGTTTTGGGGGCACAGGGGGAGCCCACAGCTGTCCCTGTATCCGTCCCTCATCCATGAGAGGCTGCTGCGGGCGCTGATCCGGGACCTTCTCTGCGAAGGGGTATAAATCATGCAAATGGCAAACAATTTCTAGGGGAATTAGAAGGAGACAGCAGGACTATAGCCCCCTTCCAAAGTCAGGAGTGGGGTGCTGGGGGTGTTGCTTGTGCTGGGGCTGCCCTGAGAAGTGAGCCCTGGGGTCTCCGTGAGCTCTGCTGATGTGCGTGGTGGTGGGATGGAGTTTCCCAAAGTGGTGGGATGGCATTTCCCAGCCAAGCCCGCTCTGCTGAGTGTCAGACACGGTGGTTTTGCTTGGGAGTACCTGCTGTATATTCAGATGTAATAAAGGTTAAAATAATTGACTGCCTGTGCTTGTATTTTAAGTGGTACTTTATAATATTGACACTGAGCACTAGGAGAAAAAGCAGAGGTTAAAATATTGCTGTTACAGCTCAGTCATTAGCAGCCCTGCAATGAGCTTGAAATGGTCTGATCAATGAAATGGAGTTTTTCCTGGGAGACAGGCAGGTCAAAAAGCAAAATAACACATCTGCAGCCATAACTCCCAGGAAAATGATCCTCAGGAGGGAGAAGCTGTGTTTGTTTAGGACGCTGCTGCCGTCAGAGCAGGACACCAGCAATCCCCATGGGTCTGGACCTGCCACGTGCTCAGTCTCCATCCCAGCGTCCCCCTGTGCAAGCTGGAGTGCAGCACCCTGCAAGCCAGAGAGTGCTCTGTGCAAAGCAGGGTACCAAACCGCCTTCCAAGAACGCTCGGTTAAAAATAGATGTTTGTAGTATGGGATACCACAAATAACACTCATGCTGTGCAGAGGGACCAGCAGGCGGAGGATAAATTCTTGCCCTTAATAAGCCAGCAGGATCAATAAAGCATTTCTAAAAGAGAGAAATCAGCAATTTTTGCAGCTCCAGCTTTAAAATGACTAAGTTTGGGGGCTAAGCATAGTGGCAAGGCTGGCAGTCCTCGTGACACGCATTCCCAAAGACAGCCTGAGCCAGGTGCCATCCTGGAGTACACGAGATTCCTTCATACCCAGAAAGACCAGTACACAGCCCTGGGCTGGGCCAGTCCCCCTGAAGGGCTGCTTCTGGACACCCGTGGGGAATGAGCTGGTTCCAATCTGCTTTTTAAATCCACCGTGCAGTGAGCACCCTCCAGAGCCGTGCAGAGCCAAGCAGCATCGCTGTGCAGCCGGAGACACGCATCCCCTGTGCCCTGAGCATCGCCTGCTCGGCACCAGCTCTTCTCTAGCAGCAAAAGGCGCCTGTGGCTGATTTTTTAGGCTTTCTGAGGCACAAGGATGCCGAGGCACAGCCAGCCGCAGGGCAGCAGTGCTGCTGCTTATCGGCACGGCAAGAGCCAGATGTGTGCCAAGCTGTGAGGACTTTGGTCACTCCTCTGATCTGTAGCCTGCAAGCATCTCCCCAGTCCTCTGCCTGTGCTAGACAACAGCTATAAAACTGGCTCATATAAACACACCAGAAGGAAGAAGCACTATAAATAGCTGAGCTCCGGGAGCACGGGCTAGGAGCGGCGTGGGCATGGCCTGGCACCGGCACAACTGGAGCCGAGAGCGTGCCGGGAGCGGCCATGCCTCCCTCGCACCAACAGCAACCACAGCCACCTCTCAACACCCCACCAGCCAGGCGTGTGCAGTATTTTCCATCCCAAGCATTAGAAAATAGTCAGTAATGATGAAGTTACTGCCCCACGTGACACCAAGGGAGATGCCACTGCTGCCTCTGATGCACAGCTGTCTTTTAGGGTTGGCAAACATCACCTGAGCTTTGAAACTCAGCAAACCTGGTTCTCCCAGGCCTACCAGGAGGAGCAGCAGTGGGAAGTACCCTGCGAAGGTATTCCCATCCAGCTCCCCCTTTACTGGATGGAAGGGAGCAGGGATACAGCTGGTGTGGGAGCAACCAGCCACCAGCCCATGTTACAGCAGTAACTAAATATAATTATCACTTGAAGACACCATCAGGCTGGGGAAAGACTTACCTGCAGTGCTGATGTAGATTATTCTCAGCATTGGTGATCTGGAAAACTCCTTGGAGCATGACGTGGTCCCACAGTGCCTAGCAAGAGCCGAGTGGGAAGTGGCTGCTCGGGCCATCACCTCCGAGGAAGAGGAGGGAGATGCTTCAAGGAGAGTGCTGGGGAAAAGCCCCAGAGCAGCACCCAGTGCGGCGTCCAGCATCCTCTGGAAAGCCCAGCTACGGTGCAGCCCTGACCCACCACACGGTCCCTCTACGGGGATTACAAATGCCTGATGAATAACTTCCCTATAAAGCCATATGTTCAGGCTGGCCCTTACAAACCTCCTCTGCTGACTAGCTCGCCAAACGCTGCTGGGAGCAAAGCAAGGAGCAGAGATCAGCTTTAGACCTCAGAGGGATGATGTCCTCTCCAAGCCAGGCTGGGATGAGCTCTACGTACTTTCCAAAATTTTAAAACACAGTTAAATTAGTTTACCTCTCTCGGGCCATTCAAAGTTTCCCAGGTTGAGCGGTGATGTGAACCCCGCAGGTACCATACACTGTGCCTTCTTGCAGGTTTTGTTGTCTTTTACCGATGTTGAGTGACTATTTAACTACCCCATCTTATCTATGCGATACAGATCTGCAGCTGTGACATTTCAGGGTTATTGCCTTTGCAGCATCTGTAATAACAGAAGGATGAAAAACGTCAACACGTGTATGGGACAAGGCAAATACGCACTGAGCATTCGGGGCTGTTCTACATGGAGAGAAAAGATAACAGATTGTTTCCCACGTGATGTTTAGCAGTTGCAAAGGAAAAAGAAAAGGTTGGTTCTGGGTGCTTTTATTGCTCTAGGCCTCCCTGCCCACCTCCCCTCTGGGTCTCAGCAGCAATTCAGCAGGAAAGCTGGAAAAGAGCCCGTTAAATGCAGGGTACAATATGCAAACCACCAGGAAACCCAGCAAAGTCCGCGTCAAAATGTCCCTTTCGCAGCCCTGCTTGCAAGGTTGCGTTTGGGCTGGGTGGTAAATAAGCGGGGAGGGTTGGTAGGCTGCTCCACTTTCATGGTGGTTTTCTCTGAACTTCTTTGAACAGAAGGGAAATTTTGGCTAAGGTGCCTTAAGAGCAAAATGAAATGTACTTACCAAGGCCATACGCTTCACTGCGAGGTTGTCCTGGGCTGGCACAGGGTGCGCAGGGGCAGGGAAGCCCTGGGGAAGGATGGGTGCATTTGCAGCTCCTGCCAGAAGCACCTAACGCCCCGATCGCCAGCAAAACTAAAACAGAGTCTGGACAAGGCACTGAAAAACTTCTCTTCCTTCACTTCAGGGAAAATGGCTTGGGTAAATCAACAGAGATTTTTTTTTCCTGCTTTCTTTCCTCTCTGGTATTTGTTCAGAACCAATGATGCCGGTTTCTGCTAGCAGCTCTGCTTTCCCTTCTGGGTGCAGAAAGACAAGGCCAATGTGCCCAAGGGGAGAACACATCACCTTCGGGACAGACCATCACCAACGAACATCCCCATCCACACCGCCAGCCAAGCCCGGCTCCCCTGGGGCCATGCATCCCCGAAGATGGAGGGGTGCAGCGCGGGTGCCTATCACATTAATTGCATTAGGGACTGTAGGATTTTCCAAACTCCTGGCACCTGGGCACTGCTGATCTGCTGGGAGCACCTTGGGCCTGGCTGCTTTTATAGACTGCTCGGAGTAAGAGCAGATTTATTTCCCGAATGAAATATTAACCTCAGTGTAACTCTTTGCTTTCTAATGGGGGGACGTCAGATGCCATTTACCGACTTACGAGACTGCTCGCTGGCTTTTTTATTTTTTTTAATACTTCCATAAAATCTCTGGCATAGCTAAGGACTCCCATCTCCTTACAATTAAGTGGACAACACCACCCGCCTAAGCAGACAGACCTACCTGACACTACGGAAGGCAGCTGAGCAAGCCCCGGGCAGTGCTGCCTGACAGCCAGAGGGGAACATGCTTGGAGCCTCGGGAAAACTCACATTTCTGTGATTTCTCAGTCTGAAGGCAGCAATTCCTGGCTGCTGAAGAAGAGATGGGGTGCTGGGGTCTGGCAGCAGTGAACTCATCATGCATTTACAAACTCATTTTGCATTTTTGGTTTTGGTACGTATCAACAAAAGGGTTTTGTTGGAAATGAAGGAAGCGGGGCACGGGGAAAGATTTGCTGACTGAGGCTTGCGTGGATCTGAAGGGCTGCACCGCTGGGGTAAATGAGCAAGGAATTAGCTTGTTACTGAATGGCAGGAAAGAACCAGGAGTCAGTTCCCAGCAGTGACTAAAACATCTCCCAAACTCACTCAGCCATCGACTAAACCCCGCTCGAATGAGCATTCGCAGCTCTCTGGGTGGCAGAAGCGGAGGTCTCACCAATGAACCGTCTCCATCCCCTTCGCTTCGCTTTGTGCCTCTTTGCCTTTCCCAGGCAGGTGTGTGGGGCTAGGGCTGGGTCCCCCCGTGGGACATGGCACTCTGTGCAGGGTTGTGTGCCCTGTCCCCGCCTGACGATGCTTCCTCAAGCTGGTACAAGCAGAAACTCTGCCACAGGCAACAGTTTTCTCTACATTTGGCTCTGAGATTTTGACTCATCCCAACCTGAAAGTCAGAACGAAACTCATGCATGGCGAAGGGGGGACCTGAAACACTGAAACCTGGAGGAGGCTTGCACCCACACCCGGGAGCAGAAGCCAACGGGGAGGCTGCAAAGGGCTGACACTGGCTCACCCCCTGCAATCTCCAGCAGTCGGTCCCCTCTGATCCCAAGCCTGGCCTTCCACGGCTGCTGTGGCCCCTTTTTGGATGCTCTTAGACCCGATCAGAGCAAGAGGAGGGACAGGCTCGGCTCCTCCACGGAAGAATTCATTTTTCATCCTGTGACACTGTTGGATGCAAACCTGAAGGGAAAGCCTGGACTGAAACCCTGCTGAGGCCAGCCCAGCCCCAGCTCCACTCCTCTGATGGTTGGCAAGGGTTCCCCAGCCCGCACGCACGCTGGCTTCGCCCCACACGAGCACCCCACAGAGCTGAGCCCTGCCGCAGCTCGGCAGCACAGGGGGTGCCCAGCTCCAGCTCCAACACATGCAATTATGACCCCAAATTATCAAGGCAGGGAACAGAGCGATTCCTTCCTAACCAAGCCGAGGAGCCCGTGGTGCTGCCCGTCCCAGCCAGGGCTCAGCCCCTGCCTTGCCACCGTCTCCCCTTGGAGCAGTTTTGGCACCTTCACCTGGGGAAGGGGAGGGAGGGGAAGGCATCGCTCGGTGACACCGAGAGCATCATCTTCTCCGCAAAATGCATGAGTCATCTCCGCAACACACAGCCGGTGTCAGCCCGAGACACAGGATCCCAGCGCTGCCCACACGCTGCTGAAGAGAGCCAGCCAAAATCAGCGTTTGGCTTCCCGGCAGCACCCAGCCCCCTCCTTCCTTCCTCCCCCCGCCACCACTTTCAACAGCCACCAGCTCTGCTCGAAAGGATGCTGCTTCTCAGAAGGTTTTAGGGTTTTTGTTGTTTTGGGTTCTTTTGGGGTTGGTTTTTGTTTTTATGTGGTCAATCTGGCCCAGTCAGTTTCAGAAAGAAAAAACAGCTTATCTCCCCCCTCCACACACAGCTCTCCACACAGTTTGTGCTGGGTCTGATGCAGTGGCGAGGGGCTTTGCTCGGAGACAGCTTCCCCCCAGCACTACACACACACTCTGAGCCGGCAGCACAGCTCTGCCGAGCACCTTCCCACCCCAGCAGCAGGGACAGGGGCAAGGACCAAAGACTGGAATAGGGACAGAGACCCCCAGGGCACACCAGGATGCTCACGGCTGCTGCAGCCAAAGACCGCCAGCTTCCCCATGCTCTGTGCATGCAGCGCTCTATTTAATGATGAAAACAGTGTGAAGATGTTACTGCAGTAATTTTACGACTTCTCAAGGCTAATTAGATGGCAAAGCGGCACTCGGGCCCTGCAGGCAGGTGGTCACGCTGCAACCCGCACCGGAGCCATCGCTGCTCCTACAAACGGTGCTGAGTTGCCCCTGTCATCTGTCCTGGTGGGCCACCACCCGGCAAGCCCGTGGGTGGGAGCTGAGCTGGACCTAGCGAAATATATCCATAAACAACTAAAACCTTCAGAAAAAACAACACTCAGCCTGCTGCAGGCAGCGTTTACCCCAGCCCTTTCCAGCTCGCCCAGCCCAGCTGCCCCGGGACGGATGGGAGCAGGAACGACCCAGCGGGATGTGGGCTGTGCACAGAGGAGCAGCTCTTGTGGTAGTAGCACATGGGAATTGCTTTTTTCTGTGGGAATACAAGACCCCAGAAAGGTCACTGGTAAAAATCCTGATGAACACCCAACGGTGCATGCTCCAGCCTGGGCATTGCCACCTCCAGGCGAGCATCCCAGCGCTGGGGAAGGTGTTTGCAGGAGGTGCAGTGCCACCGGGCTGGTTTGAAGCTGCCGTGGGGATGACAGTGAGTGCCTGCAGAGTGGCTTCATTCCCCTGGGATAGCCTAGGAGCAGAAGAAGCCGTCCCACCACCCGCTGCACTGCTGGCTGTGCACGTGGAGGGGCAGCTCCCAGCTTCAGCACTTTTACTGAGCACCACAACAACCATTATTTCAGCAAACGATGCAGCAAACCGCAGGGGAAGGGCGGGGAGACAATCAAATTTGCGGGCTCTCACTAGGTACAAACACCGCTCGGCTGCACGGCAGTTACTTACCCGTGCGGTTTATGCAGGGAAATCGTGCAAATAAAATATAAAGCAGCACTTGCTGTAGAGACTGAGCACAACCCACCTGACGGGAGAAGGAGCAGCCCCATTTCAGCCACCCAGCAGCTGGGACCCCCCCGGGAGCTGCCGCATCCCCTTGGTCAGTCACGCCGCTCGGAAAGCGCTTGGAGATCTTTTTTGGATTAAAGCCGTGGACAGCTCGAGCTAGAGAGAAACAGGTGATTTCAAAGAGGGGCTGAACTTCTTCTGGAGGTAATTGCAGGCACTCGGCATGCTGGAGCAGCAGGCACAGATGGAGGCTAGGGATAACACAGTACCAGCCCCAGCCTGAGCAGAAGGGGTTTCTATTAAGTGCGATGCTTAAACTGTAAATTTCCCACAATAACCTGCAATGCCTCCCTGCAGCTTTCCCCACGCAGATGTGAACCGCAATGTGAAATGCCTTTAAAACACAAACACGGCCTAACACCTGTTCTAACGTTTCCTACGCCGCTCGTGCGGAGAGAAAAAACAAGGCCGGATGGCAGCAACAACCACCAAAAAGCAAAGCTGTGGTGAAGCTGCCGTATTAAAGAGCGTCTCCTTTACCAGCTCCCACCTGTAGGCACAGAAGCTTTTCAGACATTATGGCTGAGCATCCCACCAGCGCCAGCATCCACACCTACCTGGAAGTAAAAGGCTTCTTAGCCTTGTTAGAGTATCTTACAGGTACAACTGCATCGAATATCTTATAGGAAAAAACCAATGTTCTTAGAATTTAAAGTTGAACAATCCAATTCCACATAGAAAGAGCCAGAGGCCTTGACTCATCTTTTACAGTCACAACACGTGGCATAAGCCATGGGTGCTCACAGCGTGATGGGGTCCCTGCACCCCGGTGGCAGGTGCTCATCCTGGAGAGGAACCATGCACTGAACTCTGCTTCCAAGGAAATGTGATTTTGGAGGGCTACCAAGAAGCTGAGGGATAGATCAGTGGTTTGCATACTGGCTTTTTGCAAATGTTTTTGCTTCTGGCTGGTATTCCTGGGTGCTAAGAGCCCTCCTGCTGGGTGCTCGGGACCAGCAAGGGTGATGGAGGCTGAGGGTGTCCCCACCTGGGGCCAGGCAGGACCACAGCAAGCCCGGCTCCAGGGGCAGCCACTGCCTGCACAGCAGCACACACAGATCTGCATCTTAGGCTACAACGGATGGAGACCCACTGCGCTTACAGCCATCTGACATGAAAATTATTCTTTGGGAATTTCCTGGAGCGGGGAAGGGAAAAAGCCACCCAAATCTGTGCAGAACACTGCAGAAGCCCAGTCTCGCACACAGCCTCCACCACCCAGGCAGGACCCCTGTCCCCAACCCCCTTTTCCCCCTCGGGATGCCAGCACCCACTCGCGCCCAGCACGCCAGAGCTTTCGAACCAAAGGCCACTGCAAGCTAGACCGACATCACCCGCTCATTTTATGTTAGACACTAAACAGACATAAGCTGATCGCTTCAACTTAATTACATAATAATTAAGCCCTCACATTCCTGTCATCTGCAACTGTCAACGGCAGTCTGAGCAGAGCTGCTGCTCCTCCTGAAGAGCCGTCACTCATCACTGCTAGCTTCTGAGAGGTGTCAAAATAGGGGTAATTTCGCCTGCAATGCCAGCTAACGCTGTAAACAAGCCATCGTGCCTCACTGCAGAGCTCTGCCAGAGCAGGGACCATGGGGACAGAGAGGTCCCACTTGCCAGTGGCATGGGACAGTGCCCAGGGCAGCGCTGGGAGCACGGCAGCCTCCGCTCCCAGCACAGGGTCCCCAGGTCCCTGCACCAGCACTGCACCCCCACCGAGTGACACCGCCACCTCGCCTCGTGCAAGCAAGCTGCGTAAAACACGCGTGTTTAAGCCCATTTTTAGGAATAGTTAAATACAACTTGGCACGTGCTTTTCCCTGCAGGATCAGAAAACGAAGGCTGAGGACGGAAATGTGGTTTCATTCACTGTTCACTTAGAAGAAGGTACAATTCCCCAGGGTGAAGCTGAGCACAGCACCCGCTCCGGCATGTGTGGAGCACTGGACAGGCTCTCTCTCTGCCGGAGGAGACCATGTTCTCGCCCAGCTCCACTGCACACCAGGCCTGATCCTGCTCCCTTGTTGCATCTCCTGCAGCTGAACCAACCATGCTGCATCGTCCCCCTCTCCAGGAAAGCCAACAGCCCCAGGGTGTCCATACATAAATCATGGCTTTCTCCTTCCCCTTCGGCTGCTTCCCCTCCAGACCCTCATGGAGCTTCCTGTGCATACATGCAATACCGTAACTACCATTTTATTATTACTTAATTTTTACAAGCACTGAGTATAGCTTGTGAGGTTTCATTTAGGATTGCTCTGCTGCCTGTCAAAATTCCTGTCACACCTTTGTGGTTGCTGAACAAGTCACTACCACTGCTCCAGCAACACTCCGTCAACTAATGGGCAGGTGGAGAAGAATTTCTCATTCAATTAAAGCAATGATTAATTTTTGCAAGAGAAGTATAATGACTTAGGTGGAGGGCTGCCCTCACCCTTGGCCAGAGCACCATCACTGAGCTTTTCTTTTCACCCCTGGCCCAGCCATGCTTTAACAAATTCCTGATTAATTACCCTGGGAGGTGGCCATGACTCATTGCCACCTCCAAACAAGTGCCTTCCTCACCTTGCCTTGCAAGGAGCCCACTGGCCTCGCTCAGCCCTGCCTGCAGCTGATGCAGCTTTTGGCTGGTTCTTGTCAACACGGTCTCACTTGTTTGGGTGAGCCTGGCACAACACGCAGGAAAATAAAAGGCAAACTGGAAAGTCACAGCAGCGCACCTGGCACTGCATTCCCCGGGATGTGCTGAGCGGTGCTAGCAGGGATCTGCAACCTAAAAGTACCATGAGTAGAGACACCTTGATACTGACCTTCATCCTTTATCTGCTCCATCCCCAGAAAGGGATTTGGGATGGGGAGGCTGGAGGAGAGCTGGCTCACGGCACTGCCAAGCCCCGTGTAGCTGTGGTGTGATGCTGCTGCAGATGGAGGCACTGGGATGGAGATCCTGAGTACCAGAGACCCCGAGCACCTGTTGCAGCTGGGGTTCTCATCACTGTGGAGCAGACTGCACCCCACATGCTGCTGCAGCAGGAGCAGCCAATCCTGCCCCGAGCTGTCCCTGTGTCCCCCACTGTGCTGAGCCTGCTCGCCCGGTGATGCCACCCCAGGCTGGCCCAGACAGTAGCCAGGCATCATCGCAGGGGAGAGGAGAGAGGTCCCCAAACACAGAGACATACCGAGAATGCAAAAGCAAATTTGAGCAAGTGGCTTTAATCTGCACCACAAGCACGGTTTTCTGCATGTGTGTGCTTTTGCAAGGGAAAGATTTTAACCACGTTATTTTTGCTGGGTAACTTACCGACAAAACCACTGGTCTTTGCTGGGGCGCTGGCCTGACAGGCGCCCACCTGCCCCGTCTCACCCCCGGGTTCACTTCCCACTATTTCCCTTCCCAGCACAATCCAGCCAACAGCTGCGAAGGCTGTTTTCTTCCTTCAAAATAATTCATTCCTCTTACACCATCTCCGCGCACCAAAGTTCTGGAGATCGAGCTCCTAAAACCCGTCGGTGCAGAGAGGCTGAAGACGCACAGCCTGCTGCCACCTATGGATGGGCAGCCGGGAGAGCAGGGACCCCCCGGCGCACGGCTGGCTGCAGCGGGGGCTTCACTCGGGATAAAATCCCTCGGGAGCGGGGGCTGCCAGCAGCCCTGGGCAAGCCCCGAGCTTCCACCTCCGTCAGACAAGCTCAGCAAGGTGCAGGACACGGAGGGCTGAGGCAGGGTACTGGGAAAGTCGCTACCCATCATGTGAATACACATCACACGAGGAAGGGAGCAAGCCTTTTTTTGGCTTGCTGGATTAATCGGATTGCTGGGTTTTTTTTTGACAGACCGTAGCTTGCCCTCCACTTCACCTAGTTGTTCTGATGTAATTAAATCCTAAAAAAAGAATATTGTACGTATTTGCATTCAGATTGCTGAAGTGATGATTTCTGCAATAACACTCTGCAGCATACCGACAGCGGACGTCTGTGGGGCCGCAGAGCGGCATATTCCACCCTCGCTGGAGGAAACAGGGTTATCTGTAATAGAAAGGACACGTTATTCTTACAGCATGGTACCTAGCTGAGCTTTCAGTTCATGGAAGAGGCTACTTGGCTGGTGGCAGGGGCCACCCCGCACCCCACGAGCATCCCTCCTGGCAGCCAGAGCTCCGTGTGCCGCGCTGCCCGTCACACAACGGGACCAGCCCTTTACCTGCAATAGGACAAAGAGGAGAGGGTAGGATGCAGTGTCTGCAATGATGCAGACAAACAACTGCAAATCAGTGTTGCATGAGATGCTGTTATATACATCCTATTTAATGTTCATACACCCAGTATTCATCTTTTTTTGCTCTGGTTATCTGCATGCATGCTCTGAAAATGGAAAGCTAACCAAAAGCAGGCACAGTCTAATCTGCTGGTCTCGGGCATCCACCACAACCACTGCCTTAGTCTTAAAAAAAGGATTTAATACTTCCAACACAGGGTTAAAGATGTCCTATTATTTTATTCCTTTTTGTAATTTCATCAGCTTCAGCTTCTTGAAAAACCTGTTTTTCTTTTATCCTGAGTCATTTCGCATGAAGGAACTATTGTTCTAAACTGTGACTCATCACTTTGCATCACCACTTTCCAAACCCCTCGGGGGCACTCGGGCATCGAAGCAGGGAATGGCAGCCAGCCTTTATTTACCAATAAATAGGCACTTCATCGCTGCATTGACTCATCGCTATTTAAGCCTCATTTTATTCCTACTTCCCAACTGTGAACCCGGAGCAGATCATTCTGTTTGCTTTTGTAATCGCCTTTTATGAACAGCATTCACACGAACCACATCTTGCTGACAGTCTACTGTTTAAATACAAATACAAAAACTTGTAAGTAGAGACAAGCACCTAAATGCTAGTGCTGAAATACCTGGAAATACCCAGTTTCCAGAAACCAGCTGCCATGAGGCAGAAAACACAACTGCTCGTCACTGAGACATACCTCATACAGCAGAATTCACAGGGGAAAGCAGGCCACTATCCAAAGTACCCACTCACTGAAGCTCTTGTACAGATCATAGCTGTATCTTCTTGAAATACACATCTAGAGGAGCCCTTCTGGAGCTAGAACCCCCTCTGCCACCCAGAGCTACATCACCCCTGCCCAGCAAACACAGCACCAGCAGCGGCATGCAAGAGGTAAGCAAATTCTGCATGAGCAAAACCGAGCCTTAAGAGTTTAAAAGGTGCAAAATGAAAGGCTTGGTCCTGCTTTTCTTATGCAGCCAGACCTCAGTAATGCTCTTTGTGTACGTCTACTACTGAGTAAGTATCAATAAAGCAAAAGCAACTAAGATATTTAGATGCATTATTTCTTCTAAGTCCCACAGTTGTCAAGACCAAGTGGCACTCGGCCCCCTGTCCTAAATATACAACACTGCACTTTGCTGTGGGATGTAAATCATGGCTGGGATCTCCTGCAGCCCCAGTGCCAACTGGAGCTGGAGGGAGCTGTGTTCGCAGGGAGCCCGCTGCAAGCTCAGGCAGTGCGCTCCAGCAGGCTCTTGCTGTGGTTCAGCTGGGTCCAGATTGATCTCAGGGGCAGGAGGATTGCACAAGGCACAGAGCAGCCCTAACACAAGCCGTCACGCCTGAGGCAAACAGCAGCACAAGAACATCACTTGAAAACCAGTGGGAAGAATAAAGAGAATGTCCAAACCTACAGCTATGAGGATTTCTGATAAATATCCCAAAAGTGGGTTACACACCATGGTAAGCTTCAACTGGGGTGTGAATTCCTGGGTTTCTCTAACAGCAAATAGCCTATTGATGTGAAATTTTAACAGTTTTTCTTGCCTTCCTACTCTTCTATACTGTCCATTTTTCACCTTTAAGCAACTAATAGAAAACCATTTGGAAGTCATCTCTAGCCAAAATTTCCACAGCAGTCACCAACACTGGACTGCTGGCAGAGCTCCCCAGCCATGCAGTATGGGGCACAACTGTATTTTTGGGGGGAACGAGCTGAATCTGGGGCTTGGCAGTTTTCCTTTGTCTCTTGAGCAGCAGTCACACGCCAGCCTGAGGTCCCAGTCGAAACCTCCTCCTCCTCAGGCACAGCTTTCCCCTGCGGACCTTCCCCGTACTGCACAAGGCTGGTGGGGGGATGCTGCTTCTTCCACTTCACCTGATTTTTCAGGCTTCGCATGAAAAACCACAAACTTCCCAAAGACCAGGACTGGGAGCAGATTATTCCCAAGGGAGATCAGAAATATAGGCTAAAGGGAGCAGCGCAGGGTTGCAACACATGCCCTGCAGGTGATGTTACACAGGAGAGAGATGAAGGCACATGCTGCTCCAGGTTTAGGGGTGCCATGCATGAATGGGGGGGCAGGTCACCGCCTGTTCCTGAAAGGACTGTCTGCCTGCTCAGGCTCTTGCTGCAATGAGGCAGGAGTCAGATTGCCTCTTCTGCGAAATGAGAAAACCAGGAGCGAAGTAAATCCAGGATCCCACTGGTCTTTTTTTGCCTCTGTTTTCGCTCTCCCTCCTCGCATGACTTTTTCACCCAGTTCCCAGGACAGGCTCTGGTTTCCTCCCAGCTGCCAGCACTCACCTGCCCACACAGGCAGGCTGCTGCCTGTCCCAGGGAGCTCCTGCCCAGTGCAACCCAGGGCGCAGCCCACTCATCCCTCTCTGGCAACGGGCACTGCATCCCTGCATCCCAGGGAAGCTGCCTGAGCCTCCGTGATGCGGGTGCTGGCTGAGGAGGTGCTGCGCCAGGGCAGACCTCTGAGTTCTGGGGGAGGAATTAAGCATCTGGGGTGGGGAACATCACTGACCTTTGCACCTGGGACGTGGGCTCAGAGCAGAGGTGCCAGGCTCCGTCCCAGGTGGGACATCCCCTGCAGGGGAGCAGCAGTGGAGGGCACAGCCAGGGCAGGCTCCAGCAGAGGACTCCGGGCAGGACCAGCTCCATCCCCACCACAGCCTTGTACCCTGAAGGTCACCGTTGGAACCACCTCATGAGCACAGAAGCAAAGTACACACGACCCATTTCTCCTGCATCTTTTTTGCCTTCTTTCACAGTCTTGAGACACTATTATTAATATTATTATTATTTGTAGAAAGGATCCAAGTCTCAGTCACACAGTTGGAAGAAGAATGTATTTCAAATCTGGACTGTACAAAAGAAAACATCACATTTGGTGATTTCTTTCCTAGACACTTTCAGTGTAAAGTGCTCTTGTGTCCACAAGATATTGTTACAGAAACACGGCACCTTCCCTCTTACCTGGTAACATACTGGGCAGTTCCTTTGCTTTATTGCTTGACCTACTTCCCTTCCCACAAACACCTCCCAGCAGCACGATGCTCTGCACTAAGTTCAAATTCACTTTGTACTCCTAGAGAGGTGCAAGTCCAATGATAGCTGACCAGGTCAGACAAGGACTTCGCCAGCACCATCTCCATGGCGTGTATTTCATAATTTCATGTTTACGGAGACATAAATAGACTCCATCCCACAGTCACATGCGTGAGGATCTGTTACACATTCCTCGGTGCAGCCAGACTTGCAGCAGCTCCGTGAACTTCCACTAACCACAGTGACTGTAACTTTTTTGGTTTTCTTTGTTTCTCCCAAAATAGTAACAGCAAAGAACACACGTAAATCTTTTACTGATTCTCTCTTGCATTCTGCCTGACAACAGCCCTGAAAACACAAGATTTTCTTCTTTGATAGAGGGCCCCCTTATAAATTTCTTCCTCAGGATTTTGAGCATCAAACTGTTGAAGAAAAGCTCTCCCCAAAACAGCCTGAGGGGAGGAAAAAAAAAAGTCATATTTTTTTCAAACTTAGGAGGCAATTCAAATTACAGATTAGAAAACAAAAGGCTATTACAGAAGTGGTAACAGCAGAGAGCAGGACTAAAAGAGAACTGAAAAAAAAACCCAACCAAAAAAAGAAGTTCTCTTTACAGACAAATTTTCAGGACCAAATGTCAAATCAACATAACCTTCTTTTGGGGATGTTCATCGAGCTCCTCAGAGCCAGCTGTCACAGACAGCAGTGAGTAGGAGCAAGTGGATAGGACACATTTTCTAAAAAACACCCCAGTAAACATCTCATTTCATAGGAACGCCCATACTTCTTTACACCAATGCTTAAAGTGTCTCTGATGCCAGTAATAAAGCATAAGCTCTAAAAAAAGGCAGACTGTATTATTAGCTCTGCCTCCTCCTGCTCTGCCTGAACAGTTTCTCCAGGCAGCACCCTGAACTCCAGCTGCTCGCCCTGCTGTAGCTGCACATCTGAATTTCTCCCACAGTATCTCCTGTAATTACTTAATTCACCAGTAAAGCAAAAGAGTTTAATTTTCTCTACTGTAAACTCCTGATCTTTTTAGCCTTTAAAACCTGTGAGCACAGACTTTCACTAGATGGCCTCTGCAATTCATATAAGTTCATCTCAGCATTTTAAACAGATTTGAAACCTCTTGTGTGTCTATATACGTAAATATATATGTATACAATTATTATAGATCCATCACGTAACAGACACACAGAGCAGGAACGGAAGAGCTAAGTGGCGTATACAGGAGTCTTCCTTTCACAGTTCCAGCTTACACGAACCTAAACCCAAACCCTGCTCTAAGGAAGCAGAGAGAAAACAACGTTCAGGCACTGGAGCTGGAACCAATGCTCTCAGCTGAGCTCAAAATCCAGCTCCGAGTGCCAACAGGCATGAGAGAGTTTAAAATACGGTTCGGAGTTTAGCAGCTCACACTTATCTCTGGTCAGAAGTCAAGTGCATTAAACAAGCGACCTCAGCTCCGTCCTTGCGGAACAGTTGACCAAGGAGCAGCAGTTTGCAGTGCCTTGGCAAAACTCAGTTAAATTGTAGGATACTGGACAGATTTCAAAATAACCTGACAAACGCTGGCATTACCATAGCGCGCACAGACTGACAGAAATACAGCTCCTATCACTAGCTGATTTCTCTCTCCCCTTTGCTTTCACAAGCGCCAGTATTTATTTCCACATACCAGCCCCGGGGTCAGCTCACAAACAAGCCACGGCAGAGCAGCGTCAGGAGCCCTGGTGGCAGCTGTCCCCCCTCTTACCTCACCACCAAGAGGGCATTTTTCAGCCCAATTAATTTTTCCCTCCCTCCTGCTGCACAGCCAGCAGCTTGGACAAGTATTTCCTAGGGATGCTTGCACCACCCCCAGGGCAGCCCCGTACCACGGCCCCTGTGCTGACCCCCTCCTCCAACCCCATCTCCTGCCACCAGGAAAGCTTTGCAGTTTCAACAAACCTTTAACAAAGATTTTCGCAAACTTTAACTTAAAACAAATGCTGACCTTCCTCTCGAGCCACATTCTCAATGAAAAGCAACTTCCTCCGCTGAGAAACCCCGCGTGCTACAGAACCTGAACCAATTCAGATCCTCTGGCAGGGTGAGATCAGGTTCCCCGCCATCGGCACACACCGCTGCAAGCACCAGTCCTGTCCCTTCCCAGACGGCTTGTCACAATACACCCCTCGTCAACAAAGCCACTAGATCTACTCAGGCACTCGAGTATCATTAAATTGCTAAGATTGGGTCTCCAGCAGCTCCTCTCTGCCCCAAGCTCCTGCCAAGGCTCTGCTCCAGCTAGTGCTGCTCCCGGGAGTTCAGCAAACTGCTCCGACAGCCAAGTGCCGCCTTTGCACGGGGAAAATCTAACCGAACGGTATCAAGTCTCACTTGCCTGTGCCAAAACAAGGTGTTTGGACCCAATACTGAAAGTATGCCTTTAAGTTCTCCTTTCCCAAGGATAGTGTTTATTTACATTGCACATTTGGAAAGAGAATCAGAAGCTACAAGCAGATCCAAGCTTTGCAACCCACTCTACACATCACAAGTTTTTGTGCTGTTCTTTTAACATCTACTAAATATTGTCACAGTTGGGTGAAACACAGTCAACAGTGAACAGTACTTGCTTAGAGCAGCTTTTTTTGTTATGAATGCAGAGGAGGTGACCCAAAATGCCATTGATTTACACGTGGTTTGTACAGTATCTTCTGTAGCTTGCATGTGATGAAGGCTTCTGTCATCACTCTAGGACATCGGCAAATGGTGCCCAGGTTAAGGGAGGCATTTCTTCATTCACTGCTGCTGGTGGTTGCTGTCAGAGCTCTTCTTACTCAGGCAGTGATCAAGTACGCCATAATCCCTCCGGCCCTCACCTCCGTCACAGGTTAAACAAGGACAAGAGCCCTCTGCCTTCACAAGGATGCTGAGGCAGCACTAGCACATGGAAAGCTTCAAGATCCTAGAAGGAAAGGCATCAAAAGCTCTAAAATAATTATGATTTTTTTACTATGATGGGACACATGCTGTAAGAAATGGGGTCATCAGAAAAACAAGAGATATGTTTTTAATTACTGTATTACCATAATTGCTCATCACCAAACAAATTTCTAATTCTAGTTCAAAAGCACTCAAGTAAGAATGTGAACAATGTAAACTAGGAACATATACTTAGGATTGAAAAATAGTTCTCTATGACATTAGGTTATTACACTTTCCTGTGGGCAGTACCAAACAGGGTTGAGTGGGCTCAATTTGAGAAGCACGTGAACTCAGTGGCAATCCCCCTCAGCACAGTCCCACTGACAGTGCAGATCCCGGAGGGCTGCTGGATTCTAAGGCAGTATCATTCACCACTAAGGTTGGATCCTTCCATCTCATTTTAAAATTGCAACAAAGGAAACTTTTTTCATGTTCAAAGAGTTTTCCAAATAGAGGATTTGTTTCCACATGCACATCAACAGAAGCCCTAGCAAAGAAGAAACCCAATTATTATACCTGGCTGAAAAAAAACACGTACTAAGTCAGCACACCTTTTTCCTGGTTTTGATAATCTGAAAAGAGCTACCTGTTTAAATTTCCTCTTCTTCAAATTCCAAACCAGAATTTTATTTTCTGTTTCTGATACTTAAATTTCAAGCATGGGATGGAATAAAAACAACAACAAACACCACACTAAGAACATGTTTAAGAACACTTTCATCTTTAGCTTTTCTTCTGCAGTTTATTATATAAATTATGCTTTTAAACATTTAGAGCACTCACATTTCAGAACAGAAAACGTTTAGTTCCCACACTGAGATACTAGTGCAAAGAGTGGTTTATCTAAGTGCAAATAAGTTACATGTCCCCACTGACAGCCAGTGGATGAGGTTGTTTTTAAGATAACTCCTAAGTCCATAACTAACAATTATGTTACCTACACTAAAACTGCACACATTGTAGTCAGTCGAAATATTGGACTTTGGTTTGTAACAATCAAACACTCTGACAGTACAAACAAGAGAAGAACAATTTGACTTCAAGCAGACCTGTGAATTCACTGGGACTGGAGACCACCACCGTCATTTTTCTGTCCTGACTTTAGTTATAAGCAACTGGATGCCAAATGTCCTACTTTATATTCAGTTCCAATTATTAAAATACAGTAAAGCCCACATGCATGCAGGTATTGTATTCCAGTGAATACCACAGGTCATCTTTGGCACATCATAGACAGCACCTGAACACTGAATACAGAAATATTAATTAAATAATCTTGATCTGACAAGAGGATAAATGAGAAAGCTCAAAGATCCTTCCCATCTCCAATGCCAGTAATTGCTGCTGAAAAATTTATTAAACCAAGACTGAAATACAGCAATGCCTCACAGCTACACAACACATACTAACCCCCAAGCTTAATTGAATACAAGCTAAATAAATCTTAGTCAACCATAGATGCTAGCATATGGGGCCACTGCAGTGAAATACAGGGCACTTTGTCAGAAGTAGTTATTAGTATCTTAGAAATCTTCATTCATTTCCCTTAAAGAACTGTTGCAATGTAAAAACAGAATGAGACGCTTCATAAATAACATCTTTATTAATGAATTTTCTTTTTCACATTCTTTAAAGTGATGTTTAATTGAAATCTGCATAGTCAAGAGTGGAAAAAAAAATTCATAGAAGTCTGACCCAAATGTGAATGTTGCTTCTTGTTGGTTTTTTTTTTTTTTTGTTTCGTTTTGGGTTTGTTTTTTTTTTTTTTAAACTTAAAGTAAGACTGGTCACAATCATAGGAACAAGCAAACTGCAAGAATAAATGACCAGGGAGATGTGGAGATGAAAACCACCAGAAAAGCACTCTTATTGGAGTATCTGTCTATAAATGAAGTCTTCACACAAAGACACACAACACCCATTCACATTCATGTGCACAACAAAACGTAAACATCAGAAGAAAGATACTTCCTCTACTGAATGAAATGAAACAGAGCAAGATTGTTTGTGTATTTAACCGAGTGTTGACCAGTGATTCCCACAACAGGAACCATTACAATACCCAGGGTGGATAAACACAAGGTCCAGATTTCTTCATGCCCTTATTACAACCACATTTAAACTAGCATCCTACAGCAGGAAACATGAAATCTGAGTATTTCCATAATACGAAGAATTAACACACACTGTTAAAGCAGTACCACCTTCCTTTTTTAATTCTTAACACTATCATCCCTTTCCTTACTGCTCAGGTTATTCACAGTTGGCTGGACGAGCAGGCGAAGAGGACCTCTCAGTGCCCACGTAATGGCTCAGCCTGTGGAAGCGCAGCAGAACACCTCCACCTCCAGCTTCATTTCCATAAGCACAGGCACCACAGCCCCAAGCCTCCCACATCAACACCCCAACGTGACTCTGCAAGCAGTGGTTTTAATATTTACACCATCTACTGATAGCTGTCGTTCTCTGCATTATAACCATCATCAGAAAAGAGCTAGAGGAAAAAAAAAAATAGAGGCACATCCCCTATGTAACAGCTGTCGGTAGTAAGGACTCACATGTTGTCTACACACTGGTGAGAGGCCACCTCTTACCTCCAGTTTTGATTTATGCAACAGAGACACTACTCTAAAGCTGAGCACTAGTTTAAATGCAGAATTCTCTTATGTTGGTGATTTGGAAAAGCTATCCGATACCATCACTCTGAACTTCACCATGCACAAACTAGGCTTAACATTTTGCAATGATCGTGCAGTAATAAACTTCAGTTACAATTTACATTAGTTAGGTTCTGAATTATTCATCTTATTCAGATGCGCAATCTAGGGCTGTGGGGAACTGATCATCAATATTCAATCACAGAAGTTCAGATCTGGGCAAGGAATAAGTCTCATTTATTTGCTATAAGCCTATAGGCTTTAAATCTGAGACTCAAGCCCAGCAGGTCAAGAGAGAAAGGTGTTTATGAAATCAAACCAGTCAGAAATACATTTGCTGTCATGGATATTGGAAACGTAAGGCCTAAAGTATTTTGGAGAAGACCTACAAGGGCGAGTAAAAGGGATTCAGTAAAAACACTTGTACCAGTACAAACTGCTGCAAGGGAAAAACAAACCACACAGCAAAACTCAAACCCATCGGGTGAAACTGTGAGTCCAGGGCTGAAACCCTACCTGCATCCAACAGGTTAGCGCAAAATATCCCCAGCACACAGAAGCACCAACCACAGCTCCATGCCAGCGTCAGCCAGCATCCACAAGATGTTGACAGACACATGCACATCAATACCCCCTCTTTGAAAATAACCTGCTTTCTCTTCAGGGAACTAACGCACTCAAAGATGGAGAAAAACAGAAGTCTGGAAACAAGGACTGCAGATAACCAAATGTTACCCCAGAAATAACCCACCTGGGCAGTCAGCAGCTAGCTGCCACACCGGCTAGGTTTCAGGGCGAAACCACAGAAAACAATCCATCTTGTCCCAATTCAAAACACCAAAAATAAAACTGGCCGATTGGGTGTGGGCTGATAAATTTTCACGAGCAGCAATGGCAATGTTTTTTTTTTCCTGGCAATTTCACAGGCAAATCTTCTAACAGACCTAATCAAATTAGGAACAGAATATTTAGTGCAATGGTAGTCTTAATTTCTTCCGAAAAAACCCTGTTACTTCCTGTGTCACTTCAGGGGTTTCATTCAAAAGACCAGTAGAGTAAGACCACTTTTGACAGTAGTTCAAGATTTACATCAGCAAGCTGATTTACATTATTTGTACTTTTTAAAGGTGGTGGTTATAAGGGCATTGGATTACACTTTTCTTTTACTAATACAAAATCCTATAATAAATGCAATTTGGTAGTCTGAAAAAACAACACCTTACTCTAACATACAATGAAACTACTTTGTAGCCTTCTGTGTTTCAGGAAAACATCCCACATATTCAGATCATCAGGCAGCCTCACTAATTAAGACACATTAAAATGAAACATTTTCCATTACAGTTGCCAAAAACTGGATTTAAATTTATTGCATGACGTTGCATAAGAAAGTGTATTATTGAAAACCGTAAGGCATCATGCAATTATCCATCAGCTAAATTATTTATTATACCTTGAAAGATGGTTATATACTCTAAAGTTATAAAACCAGTTTCAAAAAAGTACATAAAAAAATTTAACATAAGCATTAAATATTTTCACATGTTCGTAGTTTTTAGCTGTTAAAAAGTGCATTCAGACATACTATACTGGAAAGTTGCTCTGACCAAAAATGGTGCCGAAGACTTGTTAAATTAAAAGCTGCAAAAAGGTGTTGTATGGGATTAGAAAGCGCACAGGCTGTGGTACTTAAACTTACAAACTCACTTGAAATAATTTCTCAGTCCTCACACTTAACAATTTAGCATACATGATATAATTAGCTAAAAGTGTATTTTTATAACTAAACAGTCAAATGAATTCAAGTTACGTACACTGAGTGATCAAATAAGGAGCAGACTTAATATTCAGACATGGGACAGAATGTACTGATGTGATTTTGGCATTAATCAATGTACTGTGCCATCCAGCGGAAGCCTTCTCCGTAGCCTTGTCTCTTTAGCACACTGCACATGAACACTTCTAACGGCCTCGCGTTCAGCTCTTTCAGTGGTATACTGCCCTGCAGAGACACAGAAGGGTTCCAAGTTACACTATCGTAAAAAGACAGCTACTTGACATAGACATTTGTTTCTATGGAATGCCATTATTTAACTTGTGCTGGATACTGGAACTTTGGAAAATAAACTCATCTAAAACGTGTAGATTAGACCAGGGTCACTCGAGAAATACACAAAGCCTATTTTCATGTGCATCCGTATTTGGAGAGGGTGAAGTACATGAAACCAGAATGCAACAGCAAGCCTGCGGACCGAGAATTTCAGAGCTTGCACTTGGTTTTCAGTCACAGATGCCTGCTCTACTTCTAATAGCTTTACAACCAGATAAAAGCAGCATTTACTACCAGTTGTAGGACTGACCATAGCAAGAGTGCAAGTCGCTTACAAGATCAGCAGCGATAAAGCTGTGGCTCAACTGGAGATTCACAATGGTATTCATACTTCATAGACTATGTGCAGTGTTGTAAAAAACAGGGCAAGATACAAGGAGGGGGGAAGACAGTAGTAACAGTTTATAGCCCGTTAACACCAATTCTAAAACTAGCCTGTGCAACTCTCAAGTAGAAAACCAGAAGATAAACATTTGTTCCTGCTCACCCTAAACTGACTGGCATTGAACTTAAGGGAAGCATTTAAGAGTGAATAAACAAGGAATTGCAAGGCCAGGTGCCCTCCTCAGCAGAGCCATGCTGCTGGGCGTCTGGTGGGAGCTGGGACACAGGCCTCACTGGAACAGCTTTGTCAGCTGCAGAGGTGTCTTTCCAAGGGCAAAGGACAACAAAGCAGCTTGTTTCTAGTGCCCTGTATCCAAATACCTCCTATGAGTATTACACTGTATTTACTTAAAATTAAGAAGTATCACAAAGATCCATAATAGAAGTCTGCCTTGTTGCTATGGATGCCAGTAGGAACTTTTTTTTCCCCCCTCTCACAAGCTACAAACTCAGACTTGTACAATAGTATAAACCTATTTCTAAGCATCAGGTAAGCATGTTAAGTAACAAACTGTACTAAGCCCACACTTCAAATGAGAAAAATCATGTACTGAAAGATTTCACCCAGTTTCCTCTTAGCTTCTCACTATAACTATAGCCTCTCAAACCTTGCTAATCATTTAAAAATACTGCATAGGAAAGTTGAAGTATCAAAATGATCCTAAGTACAATTAAGTTCTCTCTGAAAAAATGTAGCATTGAATATGACGTAGAAGAGTTGCAGTCGAGATGCATCTAACACACACGCACACACAGACACTCTGGAGTTCATTCCATATGTGGTTATTACGTACCAAGTACTTTATACGTTAAAACCCATTTATTGTGTATAGCTCTAGTGAACATACAAGTAAGGCAAGCAAACTCCCCAACAAAAAAATGCCCCAAAACCAAACATACACATACCCCAAAAAAGAAAGAAGTATTACCTTTCCTGTTGTCTGGCCATACAGACCAAACATCTCTCGTAACCTCTCTTCACTGATGGCTTCAGGTCTGTCAATCTTGTTACCAAGAATTAGGATAGGCACATTAGCAATAGTTTCATCTGTCATTAGTGACTACAAAGGAAGGAAGAAAGGAGGAGAGATTAATTTAGAACACAGAAGGTCACATTGCTACTACTCATGTCCAGGTGGCAGCAGAGCACTGTTGGATACTGGAATTTGAGCTTATTTTGTAGACACTAAAGTTAAAACTTTCAAAAACTTATTTAAACTTACATCAAGTTCTTCTTTCGATTCAAGCAATCTTTCATGATCTGCACAGTCCACCAAGAACACAATGCCATTAATTGCAGGCAGATAGTTTTTCCACACTCTGCGAGCTACAGGGAAGATGTGAATTAAAAACAAAAGGAAATTACCCCAAAATTTAGAGTGAGGCACATCAGTAAAAAGCAGCAGGGACTTTTTTTTAAGTCTTAGCTTATGTTGCCAGTCTTCAGGATGTAATTTCATGTTTTACAAAGCTTGAAATAATGGAGCAGAAGTAATCATTACTTTTACTGTTTCACCAATATCCCAAATGCACACTGATGTATTGAAACTTTTTAATGTTTCCCAAAGAATTGTGTCAACAAAGGTAAGTTGGAAGCATAAAGCTTAAAGGTAAATGCAAGTGATACAACGTACAGAATACTCTTCAAAATACAGATACCAGTCAAAAATTTCTACTGCAGCTCTTGCCAAATCATTTTGGGTTTGTGATAAGCAGTGGAGATGGACAAAAGAGCAGTGGACATTTTTCGTGCTGTCAAAGAGTACGGGAAGTCAATCTCTGCAGCGTGGTCATATTTCTGATCTGAAACAAACGAACTGTAGACAACAACTCAATTTAGTGAAGTGTGTTGATATATTTATTCTCTTACCTTGAGCATGTCCACCCAGATCAAAGGTAGTGAAAGTCATGCCAGCAATTGTCAGCTCTTCTGAAGCTAAAAATACACAGAATTATGTTGTCTGTGAAGATCACGTAGTGCACTGGAATGGTCTAACCTTCTAATATGTAGATTTTACCTTCTCTCTTGGTTCTTTTCAGCATTTTGTTATTCAAGAAGCAAATCAAGAACCATAATTTTCTCTCAAAATCAATGACACGTTTGTTTAACAACAAGATGTTATTAACCATTAAAACACATGTGAAATATCTACCATGCTAACAACAGCAGAGCATATTCGTGTATTATTTATTCCTACACATTATACAAACAACAGTTGGCTCTGGCATGTGGTTTGCCACAAAGAGGGCATTTCATGTACAACTCTGCTCAAGGTTTCTCCTCTTCATGTCTTTCCCTAATTTCCCACCTCCTTACTGGACTTGACCAATCCAAATTTTTAACTTGTGTTGAACTTTTTTTCTTCTGCAAGGCTACCAGGATAACAATTACACAGCAACCTCTGAACCAAAAATAAAATAATAATAATAATAAAAAAAATCAAAGCAGCGTATATAAATGCTAGTTTTCCAGTTACAGAGAGAAGCTGCTCCCAAACGCTGCAAGCCCCAATTTCCCACAGTTTCTGTAATCTAGACTCTCAGGTCCATGCCCGTTACTCTCCTCTTTATTTTAAATTTAAATAAATTTAAGAAAAATAATTTATTTATTTCAAATATTCCACATTGAACTATCCTACACGCATTTTCCTGGACATTACTTGAACTACCTACAGATCGCAATCCCAGAAATTATTTTGTTTCTTCCCTATTACCCCGTTGGTCATATGATATATACTCAGATCCTGCTTTTCCTGCAACACTTCAAATACTTTCTAGCTACAGAACTATCAGATCAACTTACTGGGGTGTAACGTGGGGACATGTTGTCCCAGTCTGTCATCTTTGAGCATGTGCAGCAGTGTAGTTTTTCCAGCATTGTCCAGTCCAAGAAACACTAGTTTGCCTGATTTCTTGTACAGTCCTAGAACAAAGAAGGACCTAGTGAATAATCACTTAAATCAGTACGAGTTCATTTCTAGCGCTAGAGATGATTTTGCTCCCAGGAACAAAGTGTTACAGTCATAGTACAAACTACAGACCAGCCAAGCTCCTCCATGCACTTTATCGGTGCCCTTTAGCCATGTTCTCCTGCTCGTACAAACTACATTCACACTTGCTCATGTGCCTGCTGCGCTGTGTGTACTACATGCAATTTAAAGGACATTTAGCAGGAGAGGTAGAAGTACACAACTGATGTAACTGTGTGACTCATGTCACTGCATTTAGGTTATCTTAGGAAAACCGCAGCGGAACAGGACAAAATTTTGCCAGTGTGTCTTACTCTGCCCCAGCAAAAGGATAGTTTTGCTCAGAGGTGGTGGAGAGGGGAGCATGCAGGTACAGTGCTAACAGCAGGGTCTGAAATAGGGACCTGAACAGAAGGCGTTCTCTTCAACTACCTCAAATTACAACAAAAATACTTCTTCGAGGCAAAAAGAAGGTTCAGACCTCAATCAGTATATTACAGAAATTGGTTTCAACATCAACATTCATAATTAGTACATGTATGAATTCTTTTATGTTGGTTCATATTATTTTGACAAAAAGTAACATTCACCCATACTCCCAGCTAAACTGTATGGATATATCCTGAATGGCATCAATCAGGATAATTCTGAAACACTCACTGTCATGTGATAATGCTTTCATAACCGGGATAAGAAATTTTATTTTCACCAATTGTCATCTTTATAAAAATGCCTTTTCAATATTTTTTTTTTTACCTCTACTTGCAATCCCAGCAAATGGAACAGTTGCTGTGAAGGAGAGGAAGGATGTTCAAAACAAGAACACCATATTTTCTTAAGTTTGAGATCAAAGGGCAACTCTCTTATAACTTGCCAACACTACATCCTATGCCAGGATTATTTTTCACTGCTTCAAACTGATCGACATTCAAAGTGAAACATTTTAAAGACAAATTAAATTTTTTTTTTTTAAAAAAAATCACCTTCTGTACTGAAAAAACTACAGAAGTAAGTCTCTTAACTTTGCCTTTTTAAAGCATAAAATCTTCCCTTATTCCCTCTTCAAAGACCTGTGGCTGGATACTACGCGCTGCATATCTCCTCAGGAACCAGTGCTGACTCCACAGCCTTTACGAGTGCCAGAGAGGGCAGAACACTTAGAGAATGAGAAAATACATATATGTATATGCCGAAATTACATTTCTTCAGAAGTAAAACTGAGCTATGTTCCTAATAGAATTCTCTCTTCTTTCTATGCAAAAAGAATTGCAAAATACAGCCAAATATTGCAAGGTGGGAGGTTTTAACATTGCCAGGATCTTTGACTAGATAACGTCATAGTATTACAGCACATTGCAATATGCCAAAGACGAGTTTATTTTACTACCACTGTGATGATACAGAAACATTTTGTGAAGTACGCAATCAGATTTTACTGTTTAAACTCAACCATCCCATGTCTGTGGTCCCTACACTTAACTGCAGCTTCTCCTGCAAGCACAACTCGCACTGCAAACCGTGCGCCAGCACCTGCGCTGTGCCTTGAGGCCACAGGCAAAAGGCTGATGTTAGCCACCCAAAGGGCGCGTTGACAGCTGGCCTCGGTCTCCCTACACAAGGAGGATAGAGGGCAGAGGGAGCCAGTAACACCAGTTTCTGGAGCACTCATTTTTTCTTCTTACCGAACGTGTTATTCTCATACATGTTTTATTTGGTGGGATTTTAAGTGATGCTGTTGCACAGGTGGCTGCCTGGACAGCCCCGCTGACGCCACGGTGCTACAGGGCATACATGCCCGGGCCTGGCCGGCCTTCACACCACTGCTGTTTGCTCACCTCTGCCTTTAAGCTAATCTCTGGGATCGCATTCCAACGGGACACATTCTGTAACTTGCAGGAATTAATATTCTGTAGTATTCCTCAGCTTGTTGCATTAATGATCTTTATTACCACAGATACATGAAGTGTCTTCACAGTTCTTTCAACTACAACAACCTTTACTTCCCAAGCCCACCCTCTCACATGCCCAAGAACATACTAACTATTAAACTACAGAGTAGAGGAGAAAGTATTAATGTTTACAGAGAAAGGAGAAGTGGGCAAATATTTTCATATATTAGTTTACGTCACAGGAGAAACTCCAGTTCACATTCACTTTACAAGTTAAACAAAATTCTACTAAACCGTAGTAAAACCATAATATTTTTGCTACTCTCAGCCTGGACATTCAGGGGCCTTTGCTCCCAAATCAGGTGCCGCTGCTTTCTCTGTAACATTTCATACTTCCCAGGTGTCTTCCATAGAAACACAAGACAAACAAGCAGCAATACTTCAGCTATTAGCTACACCAAGACCGGAGTTTATATATCTATAAAAAGATTCTTTATGCATTCTAACAGTATATGTGTGCAAAGATGTACTTCATAGAAAGATCTTATCAGCCTGCTGACGGGGCAGCACAGGGAACAGGGGGGAGTTTCCCAAATGTTATAATCAGCCTTCTTCAACTGTAAATGTAAATAAAAATGCAAAGAGAAAGTGTTTCTTCTAGAAAAGAAAAAAGGGACACACTGAAAGTAATTCTCCCTCCTACTTCAAGCTCCAGAATCATTCACCAGAATTAGACTTTGCATGCACAGAAATGGAAAAGCAGGCTTGTGCGCAGTAATCACTGCTCAGCTAAGGGAGAGGAGATAAGAAAGATTAGTCAATTTAGTTAAAATTTCACTGGCTAATAGTTCGATAGTAGGCCAAGGGTCTAACATTCAGTGAAAAAGTTTAAACTTTCAACTGATAAAAGGTAGGTGGCACAGCTTGCCATGATTGCTTAATCTCAAATGCTTTTTATCTACTTCAATAAAATCCTCTGAACTTGTAAATTGTGCCTTTTACCTACATGATCTGCGACTTCTGTTCCTTTTTTTAGTATCCTAACATTCCTTTTCCTCCTGGTTGTTTTGGGGGTTTGTTTGGGGTTTTTTCCCCCTCCTGTTTTGCACAAAATAATATTTCCCCTTGGATTAATATGGACTGCAGAGTCTTCTGGCCAGGGAATACTTTCCCGAGGCTCTTCAGCAGACACCAGTGAAGTTTCAAACTGATTTCAGTGACACCAGTCACAAAATAATGCACTGCTGACCATGGGCAAAGGCTTCAATATCCAGCACTGATTTTTTGTAAACAGCTCCTTGATTTTGAAGTAAAATCCTCACATGTAAAAGAACTGAACTAAAATAACCAAGTTCGGTTCTTTACAGCACAGAAAAATAATGAGAAACTCTGCAAGTCAACTGAATTACACCAGCTTAAATGTAGTACAATTAGAAAAATCAAACCTATTATGTTCATAAAGGAAAATGTGGTATTTTCAACAGGTTAAAAGATTAATGTTAGATTGAGTGGAGAGCATGCTTTAGAAATACTCAATATTGATAAGTGAAATCTTTGTTTGAGTATTGCTGAATATACACCAATGCAAATATTATTATTTAACCAGCGACTACGTTTGAAGATAACAGAAATGAACAGACATTTTATACACGGATATCAGAAAGGAAAAACTCCAAACAATAAAAACTTACCTAAAAACTGTAATACACTACTGAAGCCACTGTAAATCCAATCAAATATGAAGGACATAGCTGAATCTTAGAGTCTGAAATAAACAAAAAAAATAGAGCATTTAAGATCCATCAGAACAGCACACTAAACACTTCAGATATTTACAGATAAAAAAACTTACCCAAAGGTCTGGATTAAAAAAAATAAACAGTTTAGTTTTGGTAAGCCATCCCAGGGACCAATTAAGTGACCCCACAACACATTAAGAAAGTTAGTGTAGAAATGGAAAGCAGAATCCAGACCTTGTGATTCAACAACAAAGACCTTTCCTCCCCTTGGAAAATGCTATGTAGACAGAAGTCTTTGCAAGAAATATAAATAATTTTATCTTAAGTACGATTTGGTGGAGATATGTGATGTTCCACTAAAGATTTCAAATGGGATCTTCACATAAACTTTTTAACTGGGAAAACGTGGCACTTTTGAGATGGCTATAAAGGATGTCAGTGCAGAGGCAGTGCTCCAGCCACCCTTGGGAGCTGCTGGGGTTTGAAGCAGAGGCAATGAGGTTTTGTGAAGTTAAATCCAGAGAGGTTTGATACCAAATATACCTCTATTGTCTGCACAGAACCTGTTTGGCTTGTAATGGGAAACAAGTACTTCGCACAAAGCACTGGAATTGCCATTCAAAAGACTGTCTTCCTATGCTATCCTGCACAGGCTGCCACAAATTAAACTTTAAATGCAAAACTTTTTGAAGTTTAAAAAAAGGACTTTAGAACATCATGCTTCCCACCAAATTCCTTCAGCCTAGATTCAAGAACAGAAGGCAGTGCTGAGAGCAGCCAGGATTACTATAACCAATGCTCTAGTTGTGCCATACAACCATCAGCCAACTTCAGCTGACCATCACAGGCAGGACAAACCCTGCTGCCAGGACGAAGCCCTGCTACTCCATAAATACCCCTTCTTTGTGGTATGGTAAAAAATGGAAGGCTGCTATGCTCATGTCTGGAAAAGAAGCAAGTGGCCAGGATGGACTGCACAGACTGATGAATTCTGTTGTTCCTGCCCCAGAAAAAAACCCTCTGCCACCAAGGGCAGGGCTGCTTCTGAACCAGTGGTCACAGCGGAGGTGTTGGGGAAACCTAGGCACACCTTGAGTGCTCAGGAGGAACAGCTGCTACTGCCAAAGTGATGCTTTGGGGTGCAAGAATAAAAACATCACTAGGTTCACTGCACAGCCACAAGCAATTAATTTCTCAGATTTCACCTTAATTTCCTCATTATCTAAAATGAGGATAATCATGCTGAAAGCACCAGTTTGACACAGTGAATTAGTATCCAGCACAAAAACCTCCTGAAAGACTAAAGGGCAATATCCTTAGAAGCATTTAGCTAGCTAATTCCTGCTGGAGCACACAACCCCTGCTAATATCAGGGGACAATGAAGTCCTACTGTCCTCAGAAAACTGGACTGCACAGCTAAGTGCAGCTGGCAGAGACATCCACATCACTGCAGGCTACATTGCTGCACTGGTTCCAATGGTGCAGCAGTGGCCTGGGGCACCACGAGATGACTTGAGGGCAGCTCTGACCCTGGAGCACAGCACACTAGTCAAAACACAGGTCAGAAGCAGAACAAAATCCACATCTCATAGCAATTACACTCATGACAAACAGAATTTCTCCTCCACGCAACAACAGATATATTGTGGAAAGATATTTTAATTCTGTTTACTTGGACTGAAACATCTGTTCAAATGATAAAGCCTAGGAGTCTTGGTTTCTCCACAACTAACCCCAAAACCCTTACCCACATCCTACGTTACTCTGAACAGCTCACCAGCTGCAACAGGCACAAATTTTAAGAATACAAGTACACTTGTCAATGGATAAACACCCAGTTACACAACATCATGACTGAAACTGTCCCTTGCATGGCTAAAAAGCAAAGGTCAAGAATATGCAAACATGGCAGAACATACACGTCAGCAGATTTATTTATTGCTTGAGCAAAATGCCGATCGAGAAAAGCCTCTATGGGGCTTAGAAAAATGATCGACTCAAGTAACCTGTAAATCAGGGCAAACAGTATGATGTAAGAGAAGCGCTCAGATTACTGAGGTGAGAATAACTTCACAGCACTTAGTTGTATTAACCTTTTCCATCTATTAAACTTATGGATAAACAAAAACAATATTTATGCATTACAGAAAAGACTTTAAGGAGCAAGATTCAAATCATTCAAGCAATAACACGATTATGCTGCAAACACAGCTGAAGTAGCATTAATACAGGCTAGATTTCCATCACCACAAGAAAAGTGGCGTTAGAAACACAGCTATCCAAATACACCCAGAACAGGCTCTGTATCAGCTGGCAGCAGCTAAAGGAAAATACTTTTAAAATGAGGAAAAAATGGACAGCTAATTGGAAAGGCACATTGGTAATATCTGAACAGAGATATTAAATCTACTCTTATCACACAGGAAAAGCAACTACATAATTCACAGCAGCATGAGATCAAAGCATTAAAAAGCTGCAAAGGTTCTGCATCGGTATCAAAGAGTCATTACGCTGCTAACACGTCCAAGTCACAGAGCTATGCTGAACTAAGGGGAGAGCAGAGCCTGCTCGATACACACAGACTCAAATTCTCAGGCTCATGTTAAAAATACCATGAGATCAGAACAATGAAAACTCTGGCAATTGCTGTTCACTAGCCACGATGAAGACAAAAATACTATTTTAAAGTTATTTCAAAGGTTCCCTTGAAAATAGCCAGTTGCAAGTAGACATAAGCTCTTAACGAACAGTTCTACCAGACACAAGACAATCTTTTGATACCAACTATTTCTACAGACATCACCAACTTGCCTCTCCTTAACAAAAATATGAAAAGTAATTTTCTAGCATCACATCATCAACAGATGGTTATCACTTCAATACATCTCTAACAACCCTGGCTAACGTTATTTCAGCAGCAAAGTATCATTTGGTAACTGTTGTGGAGCCTTATAAGCTACTCTATAGCCCAAGGAGATGGATTTGCTTACTGGAGACCACTTCTCACCATGGGGATGCAGAATTCCCACCCAGTGGCTTTGGTAACATCTTGAGCCAGCCTCCTAAAGGGAACATCACTGACAAAGGACTAGCAAGCAAACTCACTCTCATATTTTCTGAAAAGTGTTATTTACACATACACATACACACACGCTTACTTTCAACCTGCATCTTTCTAAAAATTCATCATTTCTCTTCTCAACCAGCTAGAATAGCGCTTACAACCAAAGCCTGTGAAACTCTGGATAAGAGAGGATATCAGTCTTTTAAAGACAGCGTTAAATGCCTTCATGGAATAATTAGAGGCCAGCAACACCCAAGCTGAACAGTTCTTGCAGCAACACTGAGCTGTGCCTGGGCGGGTACTGCCAGTGACAGCCAGGAAAAAAACCTCTGTCCAACCAAACTGTGCCAGCCCTGCGTCCCAGTTAAGTCTGAAAACAAAACCTGCGAGCAAGAGCTTGAAGGCTACTGTTAAGGGTGTATTTGCGGTTTTTCAGGTAGGATCTAAACATGATCACTTACAGTTATAATTTTGCATATGATCATTTTAACACCAAACGTTACCACAAACTAGAAGCATCAAAATTTCTTAGGAAACTCTGTGGATAAACCAGTATCTGCCTTCTACAGTACAACTCATTCCATGACATAAAACTGCACTTTGATGTAGTACTTTAAAAGTTGAGGAAAGGGACAGCGTTTGAAAATGAGGTAACAGCACAGATTTTCTTCAGGTATTTTAATCAGGTTTTTGATAGCAAGTCATCTTTGAGATGCCAGAAGTCACACTGGTCCATTACTAATTAGGTAGGAAACCAGGTAGATTACATTTTGCATGGCAGATAAGTTTAGTTACATCACATCTTTTGCTCCAAGACAGCCTATTTAAGTTTAGCAAAGACCTTCAGCACATCTGAAACAGCAGTTTATCTGTGAAAACGGCACCGCAACAGGCACATGAGCTCCGAAGGCACCTAACGTGGCCATCCAGCCACAGCCTGGATCCCTGCAACCTGCTGTCAGAGCACAGCCCGACCCAGGGCCCACTGCAGCAACTGACTGACTGTAAAAATGTTTAGAAGTCTTAATTACAGCAAAAATAACACCGTACAGATCGGAACGGGCCAGCCGCAGCCTACGGGGCAATACTTGCACCACCATCCCCCACACCGCAGACCCCTGCTGAGATGCAGCCAGGGCCACAAACGGACAGCCCAAGGCCCGCCGCAGGTTCACGGGCCGGGGCCCCCCTCCCCCCGGCCCCGCTGCCCCCCGGCCGCAGGAAGGGGCGCCCGCCGCAGGCCCAGCCCCAACACACCGCCCACGGGCCCACGCAGGCCGCGGCCGCCCCAGGCCCGCAGGGACCCCCAGGCATACTCTGCCGCGGGCCGGAGGCCTCCCAGCGGGACACGGGGGCGGCCCAGCGCACTGCCGAGCCCGCCCAGCCCCTCCGGCAGGTCCCCAGGGCAAGACCGGGGCGGCCCTCACCGCCCGCCACACTCACCCGCCGCCGCCGAGCCTGAGGTGCGGGCGCTGCGCTCCGCCGGCACCGACACTGGCACCGACACTGACACCCACACGCACCCAGCGGCTGCGCCCCGCTCCGCCCCCGCGCGCCTTCTTCCGGGCCCGGCCGGCCGCGTCCGCAGGCAGCGCAGCTGGGCTCGGCGCAGCGCTCCGCCCGGCCCACGGCCGCGGGGCCCTCCCGGCGCCGCCTCCCCGCCGCGGGCCCACCCGCAGCGCGGCCTGGCCCGGCCCCGGCCCCCTTAAGGCGCCAGGCTCCGCCCACTGCCGCAGCGCGCCGCTCCCGGAAGTGCCACGTGTACGCAATGCGCCTGCGCGCGCCGCCCGGTAGTTCCGGTGCGGGGCCGGCCCTTTCCTCCTCCCCCGAGCTGGGCCGGGCGCCGCCAGACGGGCGGCACCGCCGAGCCGAGCCCAGCCGAGCCGAGCCGAGCGCGCCGCCATGGCCCAGCCCGCTAGGCCTCCCGCCGGCTACTCCAGCCAGAACGGTGCCGGCCAGCAGCCCTACAGCAACGGTGAGTGTGGCGGTGGGCGAGGGCCGCAGGGAGAGCGCCTACGGGGGGCGGCTGCCACCCCCCGCGCTTCCGTAGGCCGCCTGAGGCCTGTCCTCCCCGGCGCGGCGGGGCAGGGGCCGGTGCCCGCGGGCGGAGCGGTGGGGAGGAGGTGCCCGGGGAGCCGCTGGCCGCGGGCTGGCTACTGGGCTGGCGGGGTTACAGCCCGTCGGAGCGGTGGGACGGGGGGGCCGTGGCGGCCCCGGGGACAGGTCTGTGTCCGGTGCCCTCGCCGCATCCTGGACAGCCGGTGTCCCGAGAGAAAGCGGAGGTGAATTGAAGAAAAAAACCCAAAAAAACACACAGGAAAAAAGTGTGTAGTGGTGAGCGCCTGCCCCTGCGACCCTGGCGGGAGCGGCAGCCGGCCGTTGCGGGGACGCGGTGCGGGCGGCGGCAGCCCGGGCCGGGGGCGGCGGTACGGGGGCTGCGGGCGGGAGCCCGTCCTGCCCGGCGTCGCGCTGAGCAAAGCGCACAGCTCTTTACCGGACAAAATAGATTTCCCTCCCAGTCTTTTTTTTTTCGGGCCCCCCCCCCCCCCCCGACAAAACCACCCCCGGTTATTTTTGTGTGCGTGTCTCGGCTTATCAACGGACCGCAGCGCCTTTCGGCGGGGCTGCGCGGCGGAATGCGGGGCGGGGGGCGCCCGGGCCGCCCCCGCTCCTAGCCCTGCGCCCCCCCGGCTCCCCCAACGCCCCCAGCCCTGCGCCCCGCCGAGCCCCCCCCTCCGCGCCGCCCTGCGGCCGGCCCAGCCTCTGGCCCTTTGGACGGGCTGTACATGTGGCACTGGTGAGCGCTGCGGGGGGGCGGGCTGCGCCCAGCCCGGTGTGTTTTTTTATCTTGTCATTCACTTAAACCCGAAACTATCCTGTGTGCTGCCACCTGGGAATGTCGGTGACTTTTTCCCCCTTAAAATACATCTTTTCCTTTTTAAACGAGATATTGGAGATGAAACTGAACAACTTGCTCACCAGCCTTGTAAGCTAGGAAGGAAGAAATACAAGGCCAGCCTTGTCTCTGTATCTGTTTTCTTTGCATGCGTAGAAATCTGTGCTGTTGGAAGTATTTACTGATTTCGCATATACAGACAGCATCCTCTGGACTCGGTTTCTTAATTATACACTTATGTGTCTCGGTAGTTGTGCTGCATCATAAGCAATTCAGTTATAATGAGATCTTTTGATTTTTCTGCTTTATGCATGAGTAATTAAATGGTTTGACTTGTCTTCCCCCTCCACCTTCAGAGCATGCTTATTACTTTTCCTCAAAGTCATCTGCAAAATGACATTTTACAAACAACTGTGTAGTTGCTTATAGGGTCAAGAAAGTGGGAAGCGTACGAATCCAGTCTGAAGAGACAGCCTCTGTTCTGGAGAGCTCACGGGCTAAGCAGAGAATGTACAAAGAGAATGTTAGCTAATGGAGTAATCGAGTGGGATGATTTACCGACTGGCACCGCTTTATGTTTGCTGATTTCCCTGTAGTCAGATTAAGCACGTAATGAAAGTTCTGGAGAGGCGCTCAAAGGAGGAGGAATTTCAGGCTACCCACCTGTCAGGTGTATGAAAAATAAAGAACTGAAATTTAGAGTTACGCAAATAAAAGGTAATAAAATTAAACAGTTGTTATGGTATGTTAGAGATAAGGTTTGGGTTGCTGTCCTTTTGAATAAATGCGAATATTCAAGCATGGACTGTTCTTCGTATTGTTCACAATATAGAGATATATTGAGAAAGTGCTGTGATCCTTGATCTTTGCAGTAAAAGCAAAAGTTTTTTTACGTTTTAAAACAGTCTAGAGGGTATTGAGACACTACTGCGGTACTTACAGTGGCCTGTGAGGAAAGAAAGCTGTCAACAGAACAATAAATTGTTAGAGAGCTTTCAACTTGTTGCTCGCTTTACTGTTTGCAGGTAACTCTCTGAGCTCGCGTGTCCAAGAAGGCAGTGAATTGTCACAGCAGCACTGTGTGCTGACCAGGAAATTGTTTAACATGGAGCATCGGGTTGCTTAGCAACAACCTTCCTCTACTTTATTTGTGTTTTTCTTTTAATAGGACCAATATTCGATATTCATTTAGCTGCAGGTTACTAATTTGCTTTCCAATTAATACATCTGAAGTGCAAACAAGAAGGAGAAGCAATTACTTTAGAACTGTCTTGGTCTCCTCATGTGGCACCTTAGCATGGCACTTCGAGATTGTGAGATGCTTTAGAAGCTGTTGGGTTTGGAAACCAATGGGTTGGAGTGAGCTGAAGTGGGCACTGGTGGTGACCGATCCTGTGGCAGTCCAGTTGGGATGTAGCTTTTCAGTGTCGTTATCCTGGTGCCTCCCTGGAGGTTGGTGAGGTTGTGCCTGGTGAAAGCGATGTACTAAACTGGCTTGGAGTAGGTGACAGTGGAATGTACGGCCAAAAACGTGACTTGAAGCCTAGCCTCCCACACTAATATTTTGACCCCTCATTTCATAAAATGATCAGGCAATGTTCATATATATTCTGGTGCCATTCCTGATCCCTTAGAAACATTAAATGGCCGTGTGTTCCTGCAGAGCTGTCTTTCACTATTAAGTAGGTGTCCTTTCTTGTCATCTCTGTGGTCTTTGAGTGTCGGTTGTGTCGCTGCCATGCAGGTGACCTAGCTCTTCAGTCTACGCTGAATTTCTTGTTGGTTCTTGGCTTCACGGAGCAGCGCAGAAAATCAGCAGCAGTGTTTGGGGAAGGCTGGAGAACCTCTGTGCTCTCTGATAAGCCTCAGTAAAGAGGTCAGGTCTAGATGGATACCTGGCAACAGCAAAACAGCAAGTCCTGAGAAGTTTTGGGGCACTGTGAAGCCTTTTGGAAAGGGTTTGTGCCCCTCAGTGCTGTTGCTTTAGCAGCTTTATGCAGGCTTGTCTTGGAAACATGAATTGTGCATAGTTCATCGAGACTTTTTGTTATGCTTCTGACTTCAAAAATAAAAGTTGAAATAAGGAACACTGTGCTGCGGTGAATTTGATTTTACTCTTTAAAGCAAAGTGCCATAGAAAATACCAGGTCGGTCAGTTTTGAATTTCACCTCACTTATATTGCTTTATCCTCAAACTTAGCCCTCAAGCAGGGAAAACAGTGCGTAAGAGAGCAATCCAAGTACTCTGATTCCTGCCTGGGCTAGAGAGTCATGCTTGAAGGTGAATAATCAAGTTATGAAATGAATTTGTGTTTGTTCTTTGTTTTTTCGTATGGCTTATAGTGATGTTGTTATCTCGGTGTACATGCTGATGCAGTCAGGAGACTTGGCATCACATAAGAATTCATCATTCTTAGAGTTAGCAAGTTTAATTTACAAAGGATTTTGCAAACCGATTGTTGAAAACACATCTGAAACACTGCAAGGTAATTTTCAGAGGTGAGTCATACTCGTTAGCATTTTCATCTTTGCAAGCTTTTTGTTTAGTCGCTATTGATTTTAGAGAATTATTAATTACTGAGATTTATGAGCAACGTGGTAAGGACAGTAGGGTATAACTGGATTTCCTAAGTGAATGATAAGTAGCATATTGAGATAAATGGGAAGAGGCTAATATGGTGTGTACTTTTTACGCACAAATAACAAAGGCAATGAGGATGAGATCACTGGCACTGTAGTGCTGCCTTGGCTATGTTCTTAGTGTGGATGTGTACGATATTCAGTGAAGTAACAGCTGCCTGTGAACCGTAGCCTAAGGCTTTCTAGGGAATGAGGAGCTCAATGACTGGTGCAGTATTTGCCCTAACTATGTATTTCAATGCATTCTGCGTTTAGCTTAATTTATTCTCAGAAACAGCCAAGTTCAAAGTTATTTTAACTTGGAAATGTGAAATTTGTTGCCTTTTGAAATTAAACAAGAATGTTGCAATAGGAAACCAGCCATCTTTGTTTTAATGTTAAATGAAATTCTGTGACTTCATTGTGGTGGCAGCTGTTTCCAGTACATAAACATGTATGGTAAATGTATATCTACTCTCCAAGCTAATCTCTCTGGCATGTTTTCGAAAATTTAAGTATTGAATGCTACAGGCGTTTCTGGTCTGGAAAATCAGGTGCTTTTGTTTGTCTAGGTTCAAAAAAATTGTCCAATTAACTAATTCTGGAAATCTGGAAAATAGTACAGGGTTGCAAAGAAAACAGTATTAACTCAAACCCATGAAGAGGATCTTTTCTCCTTTCAGATGTTTAACTGTGTATGTGGAATGTCTCCAGTATTCAAACTGTGTGTTTAGGGGGTGAGGGGAGCCACAAATGCAACTGGCAAAATTCAGCATTGGAAAGCATTTTAGTAATTTTTAAGGAGTCATGGCTGGCTGTGGCATGCGTTATCTGATGCGTCCTGCTCAGAAGGATTTCACTTGGAACACTTACAGTATCCCTTCAGAATGTCCATTTTGTGACAATGGTAGGAACAACCTGTAGTAGTAACTGCCTTGGTTGAGGCCTTACTGCACTGGAAATCTCATGTTATTCTGTCTCTTTGTGTTCCTGTGTGAAGCAGAAATCTGATGATGATGCTCTTGCCAGTGCTATTCAGAGAGTTGTTAACCTTTTTTCAAATTCTTTTTTTATTCAAATGAAGAAAACTTTGTTCAGCTGTACCAGTCAACAAATACATAAAAAGCACAACTAACCGTCATGGTTTAGTCTCCTGATAGGTGAATTATTTTGTAATAAAATTACCCTTCATTCCATGTTCATGACCAGCTGGCTGCTCACAAGCGGTATGTGTATGAGTATTTCTCTTACTAAAATTAACTGCAGAAACTTTCATAGATTAACTCTGTCACTTGAGAAACAGCACGGTGACCTATGCTGAAACTGGCTGTTCGAGTCTTTGCAGTAAGCTAAAGTTTATATTGATGTCAATTATCAAGTGAAACTGAGTTACTAGGTAGTGGATGCTTCCACTTTCGGTCTGCTTGCTTGTACTACTGCCAGCTGTGTGGGAGAGTGTTCCTCTTTAGCTCGCTTTTGGGTGTTTCTGAAGATAGAAATAGTATTGTATATGAATTTCAGTCCAGGAGGATGGATTGTGCTCAGACACTGGAATGCTTGGTGGATGCAAGGCTACTATAAAGCAAAACAAAAATCTAAGTGTTGATAGTAAAATACTACCAAATTCATGCCCACTGCAGCAGTACTTCTGTCACACCTAACCGTTAAAAAAAAAAAAAGGGAAGATGGGAAGAATCTTAAGGAAGGAGATTCCCAGGAACATCTCTTATTTTCAGAAGTGACACACCATGCTGACTTTCTAAAGAGTTTGTAGTGTTTTTTCTTCCAGGTCCTGTTCAAAATCAGCTGATGCATTCATCAGATGGCCAGGGATACAGCCCTTCGGTTCCAGGATCATATTCGCATCAGACACTGGCGAAGGTTCCTCCACATCAGTCTTCTGGACAGTATAACTATAGTGGCTCTCAGAATGTTTCTCAATTAAACAATTATCAAGGACCTGGGCAGACTTTCAATAGACCACCAGTGGCACCTTTCTCTGGGTCACCAGTACAACAGCCAGGTCCTGTTCCACAAGTGCTGCTGCCTGCATTGCAAAACTCAGCTGCTGTATCATCTGCTGGTAACTTTCCTCCCGGAGCCAGCCCACCAGTGCTTTCAAACTGGCAGTACAGCCAGACTCCTGTGAGTCAGCCAGTTGGGTCTCAAACAAGCCATTTGGCTCATGTGGCGGGGACAGGGTCAGCTCAGCCACCATCGTCATTATCAGGAAATACAAATCCTCCAGGAAGTTATCGATATGCTGCTTCTCCAGGAGGCCCTCCGCTTCAGAACAGCTTTATGAAGCCAGGTAACAATAACTTTTTGATATTGTACCAGTGTCCAGGTCTCGGTGTCCTTTTTAAAAACTGAATACAGGATGAACTCTGCAGAGACATGGAACGCTTGTGGAATGAGATTATCAAAGCAGATACTTCAAAAAAATGCACGTCACAAATACTGAGGTGGTTTCTTTGGATTAGAATTTGAAGCTCTGTGCACAGGTCAGGCATTTCAGTTGGCTCAAGCAGGTACCACCTGAACGGTGTCTTGTTGTTTTGGGAAGCTGTGTGGGTAATGCTGTTTCTCTGACCACCACCGTTTTTGGGGTGGCTGTTGGAGCATCAGCGTTTTTCAGTCAAGTGGGGACATCTGGACCTCACGGTTGAAAACTCTAGTCCTATTTAACGAGTGTGATCTTTTGCAGTGTAAAGCTTGTTAGCCTTTCTGTTAACCACTTGATTCAGGTACTTCTCTGAACAGCCTCAGGTTGAGCACAGCCTGGAAAGAAAACTGCAAAGTGTTCTGCCCATTGAAATGGAGGCCTGTTCAATGGAAAGCTTCCTCCCTCCAAACTTGTAATTTTCACTATTTAATAATAACTGTCAGTCTTCGGAAAGTACTGTGAAAGCGTGAGACTTCTGTTCCTGCTCCTTGTTCGCTGGTATAGGCAGTGGTGAAAAGCTTTTCTAACACTAAATAGCTCTGTTTTGCAACTTGTGATTATTATGGAAACAAAGTTAATACTCACGTTTCTCTTTGCCAAACTGCCTTGTTGTTACAGAAGTTTTTGTATTGGAACATGCAAATAGGAGTTATGTACAGAAATATTTTCAATGTTTAAGCAAATTTTTTTGGGGGGGTGAAGTGCTTTTAGCCTCATTAGAGATTTTTCTTGATGCTAGTTTTTTGTTACATGCCTGACTAATTTTGGTGTGATGTTCAAACTGTCTTAAGCTTAACTATTCATAGGAGTTTATTGGAATAAACAATTAGTACTTTGGAGTTAGTGAGAAATATGCTGAGAAATTTTGGAAAATGGCATGTGAAATGAGTGAGTGTCTGGAATAAGAGAGTTCTTACATCCATTCAGTGGTGAATCCTCCTGAGCAATTTCCGTGGTAGTTTTTTGTAGAACAATGATCACTTTCAAAATCAATTTAGCTCATTTGGTGACCACGCTCGTTCTTAGAACAAAGGTCTGCCAGCTCCCTGCCTGCATGGCCAACTGTAGGCAGCCTCTTAGACACAGGGTCTCTTCCAAGTTTTGTGATAGTGTTGCCTGCATATAGCAATTATTAATTAGTTTTGCAGTATAAAACGCTAAATGAACAAACAGATAACTTCACTGGATGTGATTTTATTTTTTTCTTGCTTTCTTCTTTCCTTGCTCCCTTAGATGTGACCTCACTGTGCAGGCTTATGAACCTGCATATTTTGTGTAGTGGGGAATTCATCAGTATACTTTCATGTATGGCTTACAGGCTTCTGTTACATGTTGAGACCTGGTGGTACTGGACAATTTAGCCTTACCTTTTGAAAGGCTAACTTTTATATTAAAACACCATTGGTGTCTTCCTAGAGTTAAAGGGCAGTTATACTGGCCTCTGGAATAATAGGGAACAAAGGGGTAGAAGTGCACTTAGGGTTTGGCATTACTTGAAGGGAAACAATTTGGTTTCTAAATGTCTTGGCTTGAGAAAGTCCTAGAATTTTAAAATAGAAGCAATTAAGAACTTTCCTGTGACTTTTAGCGTGGAGGATTAAACATTTTGGAGCAAAACACTTCTCGCTTGTACAGCAAGTTTATTCAAACCGCACGTTGCTGATGCTTTCCCAAGTGAAATATTTCTCCTAAGTAATTTTAGTAGCTATAGAATCTATACGTTGCTGATTTGCATCAGATTACTGAAATGGAAGATGAGCATCCTGTCAAAAGGAATCTGTCCTAGTTCATTCATATGGGGCTGTACTATATGAAGTCTAGACTCAGTAATTGAAGTTGGGGTGCTTTCTTTATCTCTTGAAATTCTTACCAATAATAGCAACAAAAAGCTGAAAGAGATCATGGATAATAGCTACAGGGCCCCAGTATGAGAAAAGCATGACGAAACAATCTGAAGTTATGAAACTTTCTACAGGCATGTTAGGATTTATGAATCTCGTGCTGTTTATCATTTGAATAAGAGGAATATTTAGTTTGATTTGTGTGTTTGCATAACAAAACATCTGTGACTTTTCCAGCTGGAATAAACTCCTCCTAAAAATTAATCTCCTTACAGGATCTGCACCTCCACCAGTGACTCAGCCTTTAACTCCACTCCACCCTCCTGCAAGGCCACCTTTAGGACCTCCTCCAGTTGGTGGTCCACCTTTAATTAGGCCATCAACACTGATAGCAGGACCACCTAATACACAGTCTCTGCTAAATTCAGCTGCAAATAGAGATGGTAAGAAATAATTTGCTCTTTTTATTGAACTTGAACACTGCAACTTACTTTAATATGCAACCTTTTCAGTCAAGTACACTGCTCTACTAGAGACTCAAATAATAAAATTGATATAACACAGCATAATTTTATCTGACAGGAGCAGGTAAGGACCTGGAAGAAAGTAAAATATTTCTTGTTGACAGTTGTTAATAAAATAAAAATAATGAGCGCTTCAAAACAGATTGCAGAGTGGTGTTTGATATGTCTGTCTCCCATAGTTGCCATCTCTTTTTTTTTTTTTTATTATTATTATTTTTAGTGCTCTAAAGTAATGTTGAAATTGTGATTTCTTTGCATCCCTGACTGCTGTGCAGGACATAATCTGCGTATAACTTACTGTATCGTTTTATTCTGCAGGGAGAGCTAAAATGTGGACCCTGCAATTCCTTGTCAGTTTAATAGCTGTACCTTATTCTTCCCTTCTGTGTAAAATCACTGAAACGCATATGTTGGATTTGTTCATTTTCTGAGGGTATTTACTAGAGGCTGTTAAGTGTCAGCTCTTGAAGGCAGATACCTGACCTTTTCTGTCTCCTGTGGGCCCTGCACAAATATGCAATCGCTGAAGAACTCATCAAGGCTCTGTACCAAACAGACACGCAGTTGGATTGCATTTAGTGCCTGTGGGGCCCACATGGGGCCATGTGGTAGTCAGCAGTTTAATTTTTACATATATAGTTCGTTCTGTCAAAGCTGTTAGTTCCTTGCATGTTAACATTGATGGTATCTTGTATGTGGTAGCTGTGCGAGTACAAGAATTCAGATTTAGCTTAGTTTTGAACATACGAAAAGCATTAGAAACTGCTTTTGCATAGAAAGTGTTTTCTTCATAATGAAGAGAAATATTTCCAGGGCCTTGGAGAGAGAGAAATGTTTAGTCTGTGAAGTAGGTTGACTGCTGCGTACTAGCAAAATTTAGCATACAATCTAAGTTCCTTTCCTTGGGTCATCTTTGAAGATTTTAATTATAATATAAAGTAATTTGAGTACCTACTTCTTAGCAACAGATAATTGGTTTTGTATATTTAGACATACTTAGCTTACAAAAAGCTGTCCTTTGGGAGCCCTCTCTCAGGTTCAAGGTTTCTCTTGTCTCTGCTGAAATTTGTATCTTGACTGGTATGTGACCGTATCAGAACTGTTGGTGTTTGGTGAGCAGTATTGGACCGTGTAAGTGAAGGGAATTTGGTGCTTCCAGGAATTGTCAGTGGAAAATGTTCTTCAGGGAACTCAGTACCTAAATTCCAGGGTACTTTGAACACTGCAGCTAACCTACAGACATTTCCTCTGATGAGGATACTGTGCTTTGTATCAGCTTGGAAGCTATGGCAAATACCTGGTCTGAAGTGGTCTTAAAAGATCATTCAACCAGAAGTATAGGAGCTCCTGTTCTCCTTGAAGAAAGATTGTAGGATTTTATGAATGGTCTTTGTGGTCATGTCAGCAGGGGAAGTGTGTGTGAGAAAAAGGCCAAGATGTATTTTTAATTCAGTTTCATCCTGGGACAGAAACAAAGTAGATTCAAACTATGCTATTCTTAATACTCATCCAGCAAGTAGGGTTTTTTCAGTTACCTCATTACAACTTCTTTAGTAGTCTGTGAACATTTTTACTGGGACTGTCTTTCTTAATAGGTGATGCTACATCTGCTGCCAGTGATGGGTCTGTGGTGCAAAACAGCTATGATGCAATAGAAGGTGGTGGTCTCATGGGTAAGGCTTTGGAATTAAAAATGCTTACTGTTACTTAACTTTTTTTTTTTAAAGAAACTGGGAAAGACAAAATTCTAGACATTTATGTGCAAACATATATCCTTGGTTCAATGTGTGTCTTGAAACTAAATATGAAATTTGAAGCCTTGACAATTTGTGTGCCTTTGCCTGTAAGTATGGTAAAGCAGTTAAGAGCACTTTGTAAAACTGACAGCAGTTGTAGTTGTTTACACTTAGAAACTGAGTAACAACAAAAAGCCCTCCTGCTGTATTAATGCACAGAGCAAGCTGCGGTTCTTTAGCAGTTGATTCTAAGTATTTGTCTACTCCTGCCTCTAGCAACTCCACATCCCTCTTCTGCACCCCCAAATCCTAAGATGAATAGAAGTGTTGGGTATTCTTACCCTACCTTACCTCCAGGCTACCAAAATACTTCACCCGGAGCACCAGGAATGCAAGGATCTGCTTTGCAATATCCAGATGGATCAAAACATTTCCACCAGGTAAAGGTTGTCTGGTTTTTACTTCGGTATTACCTGTGGTGTGTGTGGCTAGAGGAAAGTGACGATAGGTGTGTGGTGTGCGTCTGTGGGGTGCTGCTTCTGTGGCTGGCTGGTGTGCCGTTTGCTGAAGATGATAGATGTAGCCTGAAATGAATGCTTGTGCTGACACCTTGGTGCCAGTTTGGAAAAGCTGTGTGCCGGCTCTTTCTGAAGTGTTCTGGACTTGAGCCTGGTCCAAATATTTCTCTTAAAACGTCCAGCTGCTTCTGGCATGTTTTTCTTCCCTTGGGTTGCTATTGTTAGCTGAAGTATTTGGTTTTTTTCCTGAACTTTCAAAGCGAACTGACCAAGACTTTTGCCAGCTCAACCTCTGTATTTCAAGAGCTTTGTAGCAAATGTATGCTAATTTTTGCCTCTGTTATATGACATGCCCAAGTCCGAGTTTATGTAACAAGTAGTATATCTAAATATATCCTTGTAATAAAATGGCAGTTAATGCATAACAAAAAAGAAAACGAAGAAAAATTGGGGAAAAAATGATATTTGCTTTTTAAAAGAACTGTGGGTTTCATCCAAATAATTAGTGTTAATTTCTGAAATTTTGTTTCACTCTAGCCTGCCCTGGGTACTAATCACTTAACTGCATCTATGAGTAGCCTGAGCCTACAGCAAGAAGGATTAAGACCTGTGAATCTTCTTCAAGAAAGAAATATTCTTCCTACGACCCTCTTGAAGGCTCCTGTTCCAAACTTGCATGAAGACATCCAGAAGCTCAACTGTAATCCTGAGTAAGATTGTTTGCTATAATTCATCAAAATAAATAGAAGTATAAGTTCCTACTTGCACATAACTCTTCACAAAATTCCATATCTATTTCCATAATTTTGTGAGTATAAAACATTGAAAACTGGCTTCACTGTGTTAAGACAAAGGTGGTGAGTGGTTTAAACTTTGAAGTGAGGAAAATCATCTGTGTAGAAAGTGTGAGGAAAAATATGTTGCTTGTAATGCAGCTACAGACGGGTACAATGCAAAAACTTTACAATCTAGCTGGCTATGAGTATGATTGAGCAAAGATATAAAATAGGAGTTAACTCACTTCAGTGAGGTACACCAAAAAGATTGTGAATGCAGAAACATTAGCGACCTCTGTACTGAAAGTAACAACTTAAAGCAGAGTAAATGAAATGTCAAACCAGAGGCTGGCTGTTTGGTTGCTCAAGTAATCTCTCTGAGGAGACCAACCAAACTCTGTATAACCAGGTACTCCTGCTTTGCAACTTTTTTATGACAGATAAAGGAAATAACTGCGTCTTTGTGAAGTAGTTCATACGAGCAAGCTGGACTGGATCTGCAGAAGTAATGTGCATCTCTGCATTTTGTGGAAACCACCGAGTTCTGAAGTCTCTGAAAATGACTATGACATTGTTTATAGTTATAAATTTTAAGACAACTTTTTAAACTGCGCTGGTTCAGATTTGTGTGTAAGGCCACCTCAAAATGGTATTCCAGAATAACACTTGGTAGTGCAACTTTGAACATGGTTAGGCTTAACTTTGACTCCAGTGACTAAAATGACACTCAGTTCTGTGTAAAGAAAGTGTATAAAATAAGAACTCAATGTACGTACTCTGGGTCAAGCTCAGACTAAAAGGGAATGATTTGACAGAGGTGGAGAAGATCCTTTACCTAGAAACAGAAAGTCAACATCACCAGCTCTAGAAGAATATAAAGGATGCTCTGTACTACTGAAATCATCACTTTGTTATCTGAAAGTCTCTGAAAATAACCCTTTGTCCTCCATGTAGGTTGTTCCGCTGTACCCTGACTAACATTCCTCAAACTCAGGCCTTACTGAATAAAGCCAAACTTCCTTTGGGGCTCCTGCTTCATCCTTTCAAAGACTTATCGGTATGACAAATATTCAAAACTTTAAATGCTGAAATATCAACCATGCCTTTACTAGAGTCCAGAGCTGGACGATGAATTATAAAAGAAGGGCAAGTATGTTGGCTAATCTTGGCCCAGAAAAAATGCCCTGGTAACTGACATTTCCCTGTTCCATACATATAATTCTAATTTTCCTGAGTTTTTTCTCTGTACCATTCTGAAACTTTCAAGCCCCCCTTCTTAATAAAAAAAAAAACACTCCCAAACCTCAAAACACCAGAAGATTAAAGACAGCACAGCACTTGGACTGTGACAGAAAGCAACAATACATTCCCGTATTGCTTAGATAGCTTTATCTTGTCACATACCAGTTATAGTTACTGATTTCCTATACCAAACCTAGTACGATTTCAAAACTTAATTAATTAACAAAGTTAAAGGGGTTTGGATGACCTCAGATGGTCAGGAGACTTTGAATTTAGCAGTGCCTCTTTTAAACATTGTTATTTTTCACATTTTGAGTAATTTTTAAAAGATAGGGGTTGTTTTCTGGTTGGTTTTTTTTTATCTGTATTGGGTGGGACTTGGTCTTAAACCATCAGTGTAAAATTCAAGACTTTAGAGGCTTGAAACAGAACCTACACAGTCAAATAGGTTGGAGCTCAGTTCCGACCAGTCATCTTGTTAAGGAATTGTACAAGGGGTGCTGTGAGGATGCAAAAATACTCCTTCCTTCAAAAAGTATGCTTTGACTAGCTAACCAGGAAGCACAGTGTAGATAATGTTGTTGCAGATAAGTAGCTGTAGTGTGGTGATGCTTTAAAACAGGAAGCTTTTCTTTTCCAGCAATTGCCAGTGGTCACTTCAAGTACTATTGTGAGATGCCGTTCCTGCCGGACATACATTAATCCTTTTGTCAGCTTTCTAGACCAAAGGAGATGGAAATGTAATTTGTGCTATAGAGTGAATGATGGTAGGTTTTAAATGTGTTTATTGCTTTAAATTGTTAAGGTTAAACTTTCCCACCTTGGCCTTTGAGATTGTAATATTGTTGGCCATATCAGTACTAGGGATCGTTGTCAGTCATGCTGGGGCTGAGACATGAGAAACGTTTCCCATGAGCAAAGACAGTCAATTAATGAAGCGCAGCAAGTTTGATATGGTCTCCCAAGGTACGCTAGCAAGTGACCAAGTAGCTGTCTGACCTAGTGTAGTTCTCCAAAAAGTGTGGCCCAGTAAGCACAAGAGAGTTGTTGTATTTGTTTTAAAATGTAGCACAGCTAATACTGGTGTTAAGTAGTAACATATAAACTTATCTGCATAGTTCCTGAAGAATTCATGTATAATCCTGTGACAAGAGTTTATGGAGAACCTCATAAAAGACCTGAAGTGCAGAATGCTACTATAGAGTTTATGGCTCCATCTGAATACATGGTAAGTCTTTATTTACTTCTAGTTATTCTCTCCCTTTGTTTTATTTCCAGAGGGAAGTCAGAAAAGGCTTTGTTATAGAGCAGGGGTCCTCAAACTTTTTAAACAGGGGGCCGGCACGCGGATGAAGTGGCAGGCAGTCATCTGCAGCTGCTTGGTTTCCCCCCCCCAACCCTTGGCTGAGGGGGTGGGAGGGGGTAGGCAGGGGGGTTCTGTAAATATTGGGGGCTGGATTGAGGACCCTGGGGGACCATATCCAGCCTGCGGGCCATAGTTTGAGGACCTCTGTTATAGAGGATGCTTTCCAGCTCAGTAGAACAGTTGCTGCCTCAAGGAGTGTATCTGAGAACTCCTGGGAAGAGCTTCAGGTAGTTCTTAGTTTCTAAACTTTTATGATGTCAAAGTTCTTCTGTGTTTAGAATATGTAGGTGTTTGTGGGTCTTCTGGAAGAAAACTATAATTCTAGAATTATCCAGTAAAAGACAAATGTATTCAGAAGTTTTAGCTATCGTGTGTGCTGTTTTTAATAGAGTTTAAACTTGCAGTGGAAGGAATAAACCCAGTCTAATAAATGTAATTTTGAAATTTAATCTTCTCTTTGTTCAGCTACGTCCACCTCAACCACCTGTGTACCTCTTTGTGTTTGATGTCTCTCATAATGCAATAGAGACAGGATACTTGAATACAGTCTGCCAGACCTTGTTGGACAATCTTGACTTGTAAGTACCTTTTTCTTAGAATCTCCTGTTTTTGTTCCTCTTGCGAAACCTGCAGTAGACATAAACATGCCAGGACTTCCTGTCTAGAAGAGAAGTTTCCTAGTGTTGGCTGGCAACGGCCAATGTTGTATTAAATGTAGCGTAAAGCCGTAGTCTTTTGCCCATCACAGCTGCACTGATATAAAAGGTAATTATGAGGCTTGTTTCTGAGTCTGTCTCCTTCCTATCTGCTTCACCAGTCCCAAAAAGGAATAAACATAATGTTTATGATGTCTTTTGAACTGTATTTTTGAACAGCTGAAATTGAGGTAAGTACTTGCTGAAAGGAATGCATACATCCAATAAACTTTTCATAAAATACATGCTGTTTGAACTTACATAAATGCTGCTTGGTACTTTGCAGCTTGTTTCTTTGTTTTCTTCCATTTCTTATTACCCTTTCAAAAAAATCTTTGAGTGTCTGCTAGGTGACTCTACTGTGCGCTTCTTTTTTGGTTTTGGTTGATTGGTTGGTTGGTTGGGTTTTTTTCTCCAAAATGACTTAAGCTGTTGCACTGTAGCCGTTAAGCTAACAACTTGGTAACAACCTTGGACAGGTGCAGTGGATGTTTAAAAAAAAAAAAAAAAAGCCTGCAGAAATGAAATTTCATCTTGCTGAACACCATATGTCTTATGTCTCATTTTTAGGCTTCCTGGGAACACTAGAACAAAAATAGGCTTCATAACATTTGACAGCACAATCCATTTCTACAGTCTTCAGGAAGGTCTCTCTCAGCCTCAGATGCTTATAGTTTCAGATATTGAAGGTATGGAGAAATAAATTTTGTGATTAGTATCTACTAATGACTGCTGATTTTGACAGCCTTTTAACAAAATACATCTGGTGGGAGTTCCTAGTCAGATCATTAGTCTCTCTGGTAATGGTTTTAGAAGTGGCATATGTCTGTGTGTGTGTTTGTCAAGCCCCTGATGTCTGAGCAATGCTGTGGCTGTTTATGACTTAAAAGATGAAGACAGCCGTCCTAACTTGTAGCTTAATTTGTACAATTATCTAGAGTTCTCTCATGATCCCAAATACTGATGCTTGGTAAATCTCTGTGGATTCTGTGGTGACTGATGCTTAATCCTTGTTCTTCTGCCTTTACTTTCAAGTCACCTTTCACTCTCCGCTATGTGTTTTTATTTAATAGTCTTGATTATCCTTCAGCGCTGTTGACTGCTACTCTAACATAGCATTCTAGCCACAGGTATGAGAAAAAAGAAATCCACACAGTTTATTCTTAAATGGGTTTACGCACTGATCCTGTGTTCTTTTCTCAATAGGTATAATCGTTGGCAAATGCAGTTGTGGGGGGAAGCTTGATGTGTTTTTAAAAATAACAAATACTCTTTTTTTCCTTCTAGATGTATTTATACCAATGCCAGAAAACTTACTAGTAAATTTAAATGAAAATAAAGAGGTAAGAACTACCTTAAATCATTAGTGATATTCACATAGTTTGGAATATGCTTGATAATTTCTGGATTTTGTTCATATTCATTTACACCTACAGTTTAAATGTAGAGTTTGAAAAGAGGTCTTTTAATTTATCTACATGACTATACTTTTGCTAAGCTGAAACAAGACAGTCCTTGACTTTTGCTATGGCTTTTTCTTTATCCTTAATATTAGAGGTGTTAATACATGTTTATGGATGTTCAGCAGTCAGTTCTATAAAGAAAACTCTGAAGACTCCTAGTTTTAATACTTTTGTTTTCTCAATTGTAGCTAATTCAAGATCTGTTGAAGACCTTGCCACAGATGTTTACCAAGTCCCTGGAAACTCAGAGTGCCCTGGGGCCTGCATTACAGGCTGCCTTTAAACTGATGTCCCCCACTGGAGGTAGAATCTCAGTCTTCCAGACACAGCTTCCATCTGTGGGAATGGGAGCACTGAAGTCACGAGAAGAGCCAAACCAAAGAGCATCTGCAAAGGTTAGCAAAGCAAAAAAGGTTGAGAGAACTGATTACCTTGTGCTGTACGTGCAGGTGGTTCTAGAATTGCCTGTTCTGGGTTAATTTTGTGGTTCTTTTGTTGAGCTAGACTTCCTTTCTTGAAAGTAGCAGAAAGAACAAAAAGTAACCCAAAACCCTCCCACTTTAAACACAGATTAAATATCTGATTTTTTTTTTTTAAGAAATCACTGTAATCTGTGACGGAGAATCAATTATTAGTGTCCATGAAAACAGGCAGTAAATGTGTTAATCAGTTTGAATTTCCATTGTATTTTGTAATACTCCATTGTATTTTGTAATACTCCATTGTATTAATAGGACATACATCTGACACCATCAACTGATTTTTACAAGAAGTTAGCCTTGGACTGCTCAGGACAACAGGTTGCAGTGGATTTATTTCTTCTTAGTGGACAATATTCTGACTTGGCTTCTCTGGGTAAGTCATATTAAGCTGTTTTGGGGCATGTAACACTCCTGGCAAATATACAGAATCTACATTAACATTTAGTATATGAACCTGATTTGAATTAATCTAGTGTATTAAGATGCAAATTCGTCCTTGATAAGCAGTGATAGTGAATGGACTGTAAACTTTCTGTCCTTCCTGATTTAACCCAGCTGGTTTCATATTCTCCCTTAGTGAATCAGGATTCTTGTGGTCCTGGTATAAGTGGCTAAAATGCTTCCCTTTTATGCCTTTTAACCATTGGTGTAAACATCTTTAAAGTAAGCTTTGTTAGCATTTTAATTATTTTTGTCCACATAATCCAACTTTCAAGTGACAAAGTACCTGTAATTTCAGGTCAAGGTGAAATTATTTCACACCTGAAACTACATACATACTTGAACACATAGTTGTGTTACATCTGTGTTTATGTATGCAGGTCTGTAACTGTAACAGAGCTATTTGCAGGTTTGAACAGTTTAATAATTAAAGGGAATATTACATTCAACTGGTATATTTAAAGACCACAGCTGCAACTGTCTGCACTCACCAATTTATGTTTGTTTTGTTTCAGGTTGTATATCGAGGTATTCTGCAGGTAGTGTCTATTACTACCAGTCTTACCATCATAATCACAACCCTGTCCAGGTGGAGAAATTACAAAAGGAACTGAAACGATATTTAACTAGAAAGATTGGCTTTGAGGCTGTGATGAGGATAAGATGCACCAAAGGTTTGAACACCTTTTTTTTTTTTTTTTTTTTTTTTTTTTACAGGGGGGCAGAGGGCAAGTGGGCGTTTGCTGTTATTTGGGAATGTTTTGATTGTTTTGACTGTTATATAAGCCTAAATGGCTAACAGACAAAGATTAGAAAAGTAAAATTCAGTATCGGGAGTCAGACCATTTATTAAGGACTGTTTGCAGTATCTTCATTGGCATGCCACCTCTTTTTTACAGTAGTTAAAACTGGACTGCTATTTCAACAAAATTTCCAACAAGGGACTGGTTTTTATAGTCTAGAGACTTACTACTATTCTGCATTGATTTGACTTCCAAATGCCAGCTTTCTGCTAGGCTTTGTGCATTCTATGGATTAGTTGTCTGGGATATTTACCTTTCCCGAAGATACTTGATTTCATTGAGAAGGATCTTAACGTTCTGATACAGAGCCATCTAACAGTGACAGCAGATGTGTAAACAGTGTCTGTACTTCATGACTACAAAAATAAAATCGATTCAATACGATGCTTATCTTGTAGGTCTTTCCATTCATACTTTCCATGGGAACTTCTTCGTACGATCTACAGACTTGTTGTCATTACCCAATGTAAACCCAGATGCAGGATATGCTGTGCAAATGTCAGTAGAAGAGAGTCTTACTGATATGCAGGTTGTTTCTTTTCAGTCAGCTCTCCTGTACACATCCAGCAAAGGTAAGGTACACGGGCAGTGTCACCTGCATCAACAGCACGGTATTTGGATGAGTCTTTTTGTGTCCATTTATCAGCCGCAATTCAGTTGCAGTAACTTACACAAACTGTTTTATCTAATATCAAGATCACAGCTGTGATGTGTTACTTTGTTGTTTCTTCCAGACCAAGAAGTTTCTTGTGAAACTTAGTTCTGCTCTGAAAATAGGTAGACTTAACCCAGAAACTGAGAACTAACAGTTTTTAAAAGCTACTGGAAATAGCCTGGTTCACCACTTGCATGATGATCTTATTTAATTTTTTTGCTATTGAGTAAACAGTGGCATTTCTCATATTGTTTCATAAAACAAGAGTTATGTTTGGAGACTACAGTTTTCTTTTCTTACAGGTGAAAGACGAATTCGTGTCCACACTATGTGCTTACCTGTTGTAACGACACTGAGTGATGTCTACCTAGGGGCAGATGTACAAGCCATCACGGGGCTGTTAGCCAATATGGGTAAGCATGATAAGAGCTTGTTTGGATATGGATGGATGATATCCCTAAATCTCTGGGCAGTAATCCCCTGGGAAGTAACATTAGAAGAAAAGATTCTCATTGAGTGCTTTCTTAGTTGCAAACCTAAGAGTTCGGGTTTTTCCTTTTGATGCTTGGCTTCCTATCAGTATAGTTATGTAGTCACCTGGAGTTAGTCTTTGGTGCATCATCATAAGACCCTGGCTTTTTTAATTAATCACGTGACACTTCCTCTATAGTGTAGTAAAAGCATATTAAAATGTATGGAAGTATGTGTTAAAATGAGAAAAGTTAACACGTGACTGTATTCCTACCAAGGGAGAAAAAGTCTCTTACTTGAGCTTTGTACTCTCTTTTTAGCTGTGGACCGATCGGTTTCTGCTACCTTGAGTGATGCTCGGGATGCCCTGGTCAACGCAGTGATAGATTCTTTATCTGCTTATCGTTCATCAGTCCTAAGCATTCAACAGCCTGGTCTCATGGCCCCCTGCTCACTACGGCTCTTCCCACTTTATGTACTGGCACTCTTAAAACAGGTAAGAGTTAAAAGGAAGCTGTGCAAAAGGATGATTGTCTGTCTGGCATGTCAAGCTGAAGTAAAAGGACATTTCTTTGATATACAGAATAGCATCAGTCTTCTCTTTCAGTGTTCTTGTAGGACTCAAAATTGAGAAGTTGCTTGATGTAGGTCATTTAATAAAACCAGCCTCCCTCCGGTTTGCTATTAGATTACTGAGATATTTTACAGATTTGGGAACAGCTCTTCTGGCACAGATAGATAAAAGTTCTCTCAAGATAACAATTCCATTTCTCTGCACCCCAGAATTTGATGACTTGAAAGGTCAATGTAGAAAAAAGCCTATTTAATTGTTTCTTAGGCCTGGGTAGACAACATATGATCTTAGAGGTGGTGAATATGTGGTTTTGTCTTTGAATCTGTTATGTTATGAAAAATTGAGGGATTTAGAGAATTTTGTGGAGCAAATGTATCAGGGTAATGGGCCTTATGCCCTTGCCTGCAGAGGAGAGCAACAGGAGATAGAGATGATGTTTAAAGAATATCACTGTGGAGAATTGATCTAGTTGAGAAGTGGGAGTTTGGAAGTGTGTGTAAGAACAAAAGTGTACATGTTTTAAGCAAAGGAATAGGAAAATAAAGATACTGACTAGTCTAGAGAATGTGGTAGGGTACTGGTAGAGTGTTTTTTCAGGGATCTAACTTTTGTGCGTTTCTGGAAATGTCGATCCACACAGCTGTTCTGTCTGGATTAAAAGAGAGCTAGCTGGCTGGCAAAGTAGTAGTTGGCTGGCTGTTGTTGCAAAAGATTTAAAGCATTTCACAATATTTGCTCAGTTAAGTATTTTTTGATTGGTTGTTCCTGAACTGATATTAGAAGTAACTTTAAGTGTTGATAAGCTGGCTTTTTGTTCTCTCTAGAATTTTCTGATTCGTACCTCTTGATAAGGAATTAGCCAGCATGTTGCTACTAGCATGTTCATGCTGACATTAGAGCTTTTTCATGTAGAAGACTTTACATGCATTTGACCCAATCAAGTGGGAGGAGCAAGCCCTTGTTTGTTATAGCTGATTTTTCTTGTCCCAACAAGCCAGGACTATATATCTTTATTATAAACCCAGAATTACCTAAAATTCTGTACATTAAAGACAATTGTAAACTGCTCCACTATTTTATTCTTTTAAATTCCAGCAAGTAGCATTTTTGAGGGGTATGTTAGAAGAGACGTATTTCAAGGTGCTTTCATCTCAGCTGTAGTGGTCACTAGAAAGGATTGATGGTGCAAGGTCACGGTTAATTCTAGAGCCCAGAAATGGGAATAAGGAGACTTGTATGATTTGTATGTGAAACACCGAAGACAACAATAGAAAAGTAAAATAGCAGTGGTGAAATACCATACCATGAGAAAATACTTCTGGCTTATCTCTAAGACTTAAGTAAAATAACAATAGATGGTGTGCTAAATTCAGCTTATCTCACTTCACTTTAATGGTCAAATTAAATGCCTGATTGTTTGCAGAAAGCATTTCAAACTGGGACGAACACACGTTTAGATGAACGCATTTTTACCATGTGTCAAGTGAAAAACCAGCCCCTTGTTTACCTCATGCTTATGACACATCCCAGTCTGTACAGAGTTGATAATCTCACAGATGAGGTGAGTATTTGCATTGCTACGTGGTCTGTTCTTCTGATCCTAAAGATGTGTGCAATGTGAAAATAAATTTGTGTTAAAAATCTCACAAGTTTTCCGTGTTGAAACTGTGTAGGTAAAATTTACTGTTTCATGTTTTCCCATTATTGTACTTACGCATTTGTTATTTGGGACTGGATTGATGAACTCTGGAGAGAAGTTGTGCCCTGGCTATGGATGGATGGGGAAGATTTTTTTTAACTTCACTTTTTGCCTTGTGTCATTATCTTGCACTATAAATCACGTGTACATAAAGACAGTATAACAGTTTAACTTTTTGTCCCTCTGTAGCTTCCTTTAAATGTCAAAGTAGTTCTGTGAACAGTGAGAGAATGTTTATGCAAGAGCCTGTGTAATTGTAGAAATCGCATCATCTGTACATAAGAAATCTGATATTCAAGTTCTAGAACTAATTAAGATTAAGCTGATTAAGTATACCCTCTCTAAATAAAATAAAAATATATAAATAAAATTATAAAACAAATGTTAACAATTAAATGTATACATAAATAAATTATACACTTGAAGTAGTCTTGAATCTGAGGAAAAGGGTCCAGCTTCAGTATTCAGCATAATATGTCTTATTCTTATTTAGCCTTCTGTTCTTGGGCCTGTTCCCATGCATCAAGATGTGAACCACTGTTTTTCTTCTTGCTTTTTCCTTTAGGGGGCTCTTAACATAAATGATAGAACTATACCTCAGCCTCCCATTCTCCAGCTGTCAGTGGAGAAGTTGAGTAGGGATGGTGCTTACCTTATGGATGCCGGCTCTGTAAGTGTGGTGGTGGTGATTGTAAAAAGTATCCAAATTTATTTGGCATGTTCTTTCTGAGAACTCAGAATGCATAGGAGACCGCTGGGATGTGGTTTTGCATCAGATTAATGGTGTTATTGCTGGGTATCTTTCAGGTAATGTTTCTGTGGATTGGGAAGAACTGTGGGCAAAGCTTTATCAGCCAAGTTCTTGGAGTTCCAAATTATGGCTCAATACCACAGAATATGGTACGTGCTTGCCTTGCTGTATACCAGTCATACAGTGCTGCCAGAATATTATTTTCACAAGAACTAAATACCACTATTCAAATATTAGTCCTTTAGTTGTTATTCACTATAAATCCAGATTCAAAGAAAGAAATAATTTGTTACCTCTCTTGGAGTTTCTCCAGGTTTAAACTTTATAAATATTCCCATGAAAACACAGTAAGAAGAGGCTGGCAATGACTAAGTTTCTCAGAACTGCAGTGGGTTAGTGTGAAATCCTTTGGTTTCTACAACAAAGCACATATTGATCACAGCTCAGTAATCGCCATTCTGATAGCCGCTGCTGATACCAGTTTAGTGCACTTGGCTGTTTCAAGCCCTAAGCATCACAAAACATATCTGGCTTGAGTTTCCTTTATACCTGATTAGGATAGAGTTGGGCTATTTAAATTTTTTTTTTTTATGTTTTCCTGAAAGATAACCTGTATGTATTAATGATACCCTTTGCCTCTTAGACGCACCTCCCAGAACTTGAAACTGCAGAGTCCATCAGAACAATAGCTTTCATTTCTTGGCTGAGGGAACAGAGACCATTCTTTCCTATACTATATATAATAAAGTAAGTGTTTTTAAGTCTTTGTGCTTCTTTTAGGGACCTCTTAACAATACATATTTGGATATCTTATCCTGAACTTTCTTAATGGAAATTTTAGTAATTGTGCATGCTGTGCCTAATGGATTTGACAACAGAGATGAAATGTCACAGGACAATCCTTAGTTAATGTCAGATAAATGAAGTAAATGCTGATAATGCACTTGTTAGGATTAATCACAAGGGCTATCTGAGATCCTCTTTTCATATGTCCTTAAGCTCTTGAAATATCTTGCCACTTGACCTGTAACTTTATTAATGCATTGCACTGTAGAACTTGGCAAATGTTTATTTCACTCAAACATTTGTATTTTCATTTTTAAGGGATGACAGTCCATTGAAACCAAGTTTTCTGCAAAATATGATTGAAGACAGAACAGAATCAGCCTTATCATACTATGAATTCCTCCTTCATATACAGCAGCAAGTGAATAAATGAAACACTAGTGTTTGGCTCTCTTCTTTAAGGAAAGATTTTGCAGTAAAGAACGATTGTGCTTGTAATATCTTCATTAAATCTGTGGCCTGAGGCAGTTGATGAGAAGTTCTCACTGTGATTTCAACGAACTAAAGCAAATAAAGGACCACATCTGAGAATCAAATGTGCAACTACATAATATTGTACCTTAAAAAAAAAATTATCAAACTGTTGGAACTGGTTGAGCACCTTTAATTTGCTGCAAATCATGTTTTTACTGTAAGTACTTGCAGCATGAAGTACATTTACAAAGGCAATACTGAAAAGGTGAAATACATTTTGTAAAATAAAGAGTTCTTTGTTGTTCAAAATGTATATTTCCGTAACTCTTTGCATTATTCTTTTTTTGCTGCTAGATATAAAACCTCACAATACTGATCACGATTTGCAGGGAAATTCATTCTAAGTGCATCCAGTGATTACAGACAGAGCATCTCAGTGTTCAACTTAATGCTTAAAGTAGCAATGAAACAACTGTTCATTGTGAAACGAACAAATACCTATGAAGCGTAGAATCCAGTGCTTGGATTGGATTATGGCTAATAGGACTAAAGGTAAGCTTAACCTGGACAAGATGGTTGAATTTGTTAAAGCTTTTAATAAGTCAGTATTCTAATTAAAAAATAGGGAGGGGCAGGCCCTATATGAGACACATTTTGAAAAGTCAGTGTCTGAGTCAGCAGCAAAAGTAGACTTAGGTAGATGGCAAGCTTTGTTTTTCTTCAGTAGAAGGAATAATTTCAGTTTCTGTTTGTGAATGGCATGGGAGGGGAAGGGCAAGGAAGGTTATCTCTGATTTTGTGGTTTACGTTTAGTAGACTTGGCTCTTGTTTACATTAACTGAATGTTAGGCCCCTAAAATCTAGTGTGTTTCTGAGGTGAGTTTGTATGACAGCACTTCAAACCTAATGTTTTGAGACAACATTGAATATACCAATGTTAAAATTGGAAAAGAAATAATTTTTCCAAAGACAAAAAAATTATATTGCATTTGAAGATATGTTTATGGTTTGAGACACACTTGAAGCTTTCAAAATTATTTTTTTTACTGCAGCTGTGTAATGAGCCTAGGCCCAAAGCCAGTGTGCACCATTAATAAAAGCTTTAAATATACTCTCAGATCCCTGCCAGAGCTACAGATGGAAATTGACATTGGACTTGAAGTGAAAATTTATATACAAAAATATTTAAATCAGTGAATTGATAATTGTTCTGTTTTGAAGTTTAAGCTATCACCGATAGCTACAAATGTAAAGAGTATTTAAGTTACAGTATCTGTGTGCCTATGGAAGTGTTTCACATGGAAAGATCTTGGGTTTGCTTTTTTGTTTAATAGTGGTAAACTTAAAAGGTCAAAACCTACTTCCTGGGGCAAGTAACTTGAACATGTAAAACACCTATAAATGGTGTTTCAGTGACACAAATGTCAAAGGACATCATAGTGTAATCATTTGCTACCATTTCAGGCTGTAGCTGCACGTGATTGTCAGGAGCTGCCTTACTTCAGGGGAGGAGTTTCTTTGGGGAAATTGTTCTTGCTGCTTAAGCACAAAAAGCTAATGTTCAGAACAATGTCTAAAGTAGCATGAAAAGATTATTATAGAACCAGTTTAAGCTTCCCTGTCTGCTGTCTCCATAGCAAACAGGAGTATATTTACTTGAACAGCTTTTCAGAGAATTGCACACTTTCTAGTCATAGTGAAGAGGTTTTTTAAGTTTTGACAGTCTGATTTTTTTTAATATTTTTTTTTCCTGGGGAAAGGGGTGTCTTCATTTAAATCATAAACGGAAGCTATGCACTAGCATAGGTTCTGGCTTAAAACTTGTGGTTTGGGTATATTATCACTCAGATATTGAAAATCATCCTTGCATCTAACACCACACCCAAAGTCTGTTTCTTACTATGACTATTTTGCTACTATATCCCTTTTTAAAAAAAAAAACAAACATAAATGTTGGAGATGGCTTCATTGCTTTATGTATACCAAACTAATGGGTAAAGATGTTGGTCTTTGTGGCATTTAACAACTTTGAATTGGAGTCCCTAATTTTTACAGAGTAAAACATTACAAACAAGAATCAGATGAACCCTCTTGGAGTTCTCTTCACTTCAGAAGAAATTCTGTATTGAATTTTTTTAGTTTATTCCCTCACAGTGGGAAAGGCCTGCTGATTCACCTTGTACTGCTGTAAGGGCAACACAGGACAGATGAACAAACTACCTATGATTTGTCATTTTTACCTGGATGCTGAAGATGAACTGCAAAAATAGGCAAGAGTGACTCTGGTATTTAGATCTCAGTATGACAACTGTACCACTGCAAATGTACTCTATTTTTCTAGTTGAAGATTTTTTTTTTAAACTATTTCTGTATCTGACACATTAGTGTTCAGTCAACATTGTTACCATCCATTTTACTTTGCTTTCATTATTGTTTTTAATTTAATATATTTGAATCTAACTCCATGTAGACTGTGTTGCAATAACTAGAATGATTCACTTTTATTTAGAATTAATTTCTTAACGGAATTTAATCAAAGATGCAGAATGGCTGTTAAGTAAGGGACCATTAAATGTGATTTTAAGGTTCTGTTTACTATTATGGATGTAATCCTTATAGTAAATTTAATTTTGTAAAGTAGTGTACAATATTGTAATATTAAATCTTTGTTTTCTGAACTCAAACACTTGATCTTCAGGATAAAGTTATAAATCTTCCCCCCTTCTGAATTTGAGACAGGATTTACTTGTCCTCCTTTTTACAGTTTGTAATTTTCACTGTTTTATTCCTGTAAAAAGTCATTTGTAACACATGCAAATGCTTATTTTATCTGTGCTAATTTATCAGATTTGGCTACTCAATAAAATTAATTGAAAGAACTCCTGCAAGTCCATCACTCCTTTCTTATAAAAATAACTTGAATACTGTATTTGATCAATTGAGATCAATACCATGTACCAATGAATGATAAATTCTACTTTTAGCTAAACCCTAATATTTAGATGGTACAAACTGAGAGGGAATTTGAGAAAATTAATTTTCTTCTGTCACTGGCATTTTTTGTCCCTTCAGAGCATCTCTGTCAGCACTGTTACTCTGCTATGGGGTTTGTTCCTCCAGTAAGCCCACAGTAGTGCTGTACCCCACCGTGTGGTACCCCACCATCTGGCTGGAAGTTGGGCTCCAGAGCCAGCTGACATTCATTGATGGTTGGAATTTAGTCTTCAGCAGTGTTCCCAAGGTGGTGATCAATTTCATTGTAGGTAATCCTATATCTTTATTTAACATGCTATTCTTTCAACACCTCTTTGTAATAAACGTTCCATTTTATGCTTGCCAGTTTTTTTATGAGCCGTCATCACTGCTGCTTCTGGTTCATCATACATAAGTTAATGCATGAGCTTGGTACTTTGACCTCTATATTTAACAGTTTTTGAATACAGAATTCTATCATTCTGTAAATCATTTAGTATTGTAGAAATATTAACTGGACTTGTCAGCATAAAGTTTTTCTCCAATACATGTAACAATCTGCCCTGCTGCTGCTGAATTTCACCACTCCAGCTGTGGCTGTGCAACTGACAGGCAGCCATTCTGGCACTGGTCTTTGGAACTCAAGTGCAGGGTCTCGAAGCCAAGTCCTGCTTCTAATTGAAGTGCCGGTGGCACAGTCTGTGTGTTAAGGAGTGCAAGTTGTCCTGTCAAGGATGGTGAAGGTAATTAGTCTGAAGTATTGATGGGAAGTGTCCACGTCAGTGTCTTCCTTTGGTTTGGCTTTCAGGTACTTTTGCCGTGTGGGTTAGCTATGTGAATGCCAAGTTAAGGAAAGACTACTGTGGCCCAGTTCTACCGCTTTTTGTCAAGCAAGCAGAGGTGACTGACGACTTCTTGTACATAAATATGAATATTATGCCAACTGTATCTTGCTAGAAAGAACCAAAGGTGCTCCCTGTTTTATAATGTACCTGTGGAATCATGGAGAGGTCCTTGTTCCCTTGTTTTTTTCCTCTGTATGCATAGTCAGTCCCTTCAGTTGCTTAGTGTATTAACAGCAGCGTGGTGACACTGCACTGGGAGTGTGATTTGGGAATGTGACCTGTGCAGCCTAACCGTCCCGAGAGGCATTTCCCCCTGCGTGTGTATCCCTTTCATGGACACACAAAAACACTGCTTGCTGGCACTCCAATAGACAGCATACTCCCTTCCCTCGTTCGGAGCGTGGCTGAGATGACAAATTAGTTTCTTAAATCCAGCTGCACAGCAGCACTTAAAGATTTTCTAACAGAAAACCTCAAAAACCCAGCACTGGGCTCCCTCAGCACCGATCCGTTCTGGCCGAGGAGTGTGACAATTAAAACATGGTGTGCTGGAAACCGAACAGCGCTGTAAGCCTCGCCTGCTCCATACCCTGATGTTCTGCTGCTTTTGTATGATCATGATTAAACGGCTGTTGAAAGTGTGAGGTAAATACTCCTTTGGTGAGAAGTGTGAACGTTCACTTACCGTACCGCTTGAAGCTTCTACGCAACACACTGCTTTCGCCTCTCCGTGTGGTAAGGAGAACATCACCACCCTGTACTGGATTTTATATTGCATTGCCGAGCACATTTCCCTCACTGAAGGCGAGGTGGACCGGCCGGCTTCACCGACACCAGACCTCCAAGCAAACTAAGCGCGGGGCCGGCCGCCGCCGGAGCGGGGGGGCACGGCACGGCGGTCCGCTTTCCTCACAGGCATGCACAGACCCTTACTCTGGCTGAAGGTGTCGGTCAGGCTCCCGTCAGCGCGGCGTCTCCCCCGCCGCCACCTCAGCCCCGCCGGGCCGGCACCGCCCCGCCGCCATCGCCCCCTCACAGCGCTGACCCCATCGCCTCCCGCGCCGGGATGTCACTTCCGAGGCGGGAGCGGCCATCTTCAGTGCGGGCGTCGTACCGTCAGAGGGCGCGGCGTGCGGGGCGCTCCCCCGCCTCCCTCCGCTCCCCTGCCCTTACGCGAGATGGCGGCGCTCGCTTCGGCGGCTGGAGGCGGGCGGCGCCGGCGCGCTGAGGCGGGGCGGCCCCATTGTGCGGCGCTGCGGTAGCGCCGCGGCCTTTTCTGCCGGGGATGGAGGACGGCGGCGGGGCGGGAGCGGCGTCCGCGCCCCCGGGGGTCCCCGCCGGCCTCTCGGCCTCCCAGCGCCGAGCCGAGCTGCGGCGGAGGAAGCTGCTGATGAACTCGGAGGAGCGGATCAACCGCATCATGGGCTTCCACCGGCCCGCGGCGGGCAAGGGTGAGCCGAGGGGCGGCGGGGCTCCGGCGGTGTGAGGGCTCCGGGCCGCGGGGCTGGCGGTAACGGCCCGCTGCGGCCTCCCGTAGCCACCGCTCCCCGCAGCCTCCTCACGGGACAGTGGAGGCTGGCGCCCCCCGGCCTTGGCTGCCCCCCCAGCGCGGTCCTTCGTTCCAGGGGCGCTGAGGGAAGCACGGCCTGCCCCGGTCCGGGGGGACCCGCGGGGGAAACGGCGCCGTGCCCGGGGCGGGCCTGGGCCTGGCCTGCAGGGCGAGCGGGCGAGCTGGCGTTGCACTGCGTGGACTTCTCCTTAGGTGAAGAAACGATGAGCCTTCCCCCACGTTTTCACGCAGCTGCTTGCTTTTGTAGCTGTGTTCTTACGTCAAAGTGTTCTCCCATTTAGATAATAATCAGTCATCAGGTGTTTGTGGTTGGCACGCAGATGCTTGCAGATTCATAGGTAGGTCATTTATGTTTCTGCACGTACTTTGAGGAGACCGACTGTCATGTCAGGAAAGACTTCTCAGATTCAGTTTTCAAGGATGCTCATAAGCCATCAATCAGTCTGCTTTAACACTGAGAAACACTCCTTCAGTGTTGGTCCTTCCTTTCTGGTAGGACCAGACCTGTTCTGCGTGCCTCACGGTTTGGTTTTTGTTCTCTGGCATCACCTCTTTCGCTGTAAGATGAGGTCTTCAGGTTTTATACAGAGCAGGTTAACGTTACTTTGCCTCTGACAGTAAAGAAGAGCAAGGCAAAGTACCCTTCTACTGCCTGCGCATTTCTCAGTCTTTAGTGCTCCGTGTGATTCACCTTCCATAAATGTTTGTCTTTTTTAATGTTGCTCCATGTATTTAGAACAGCCATCCCTCCTCTTGTGTGTGTAGTGTTGTTGCTTAAGGAGGGCCAGTGTTTTAATTTCTCCACATTGCTGACTGACAGCTTCAACTTCTGACCTGCACTGCTTTCTGTCTCGTGCCTGCACCATTTCCAAAGAGTGCCCTGCAATGCAAAGCGTGTGGTACCTGTAGGGTTCTTTGTGTCCAGTTGTGTAAAAATATATATTTGGTGAAGCTGATGAGCATTTTCAGTCTGGTCCATACTGTGCTTTTCCTTTACATCATCTGTGGTGTAACCTAAGTATGAGTGTAAACCCTTCCTTTGATACACAGCCTATCAGCTGTACCCATTTATTTTTAAAATGAGATTGCTTGTATTCACATATGTCAAACGGCATTGTGATTAATAATTGACACATTTATTAATCATAAATCTGTCTTTTCACTTTGGAAGCAGAGACATCAACCCAGGACCCCAATCCAGTATGCCTAAAGTGTTGTTCCACATACCTAGTGTGCATAACTGTATTTTTGTTTCTTTTCTTTAGATGATGAGAGTCACACAGAATCAAGGCTTCAGCACGAACAAGATAAATCAAACTCCCTTCCCATTCCTTCAGTGACCAAGCGAATTGTGCTTGGCGACTCTGTCTGTAATTTGGCAAGCACAGCTGACCATGCAGGCAGCATGGTAGACCTAAAAGGGGATAAGGACTTGTTCAGCAAAACTCCAGAGCTTGTCAATGAGGGTACAAGTGAGCTCCGTCACCGTAATAGAGGGGAACTGCCATCTGAAGCTGCACCACGGCCACCTAGACATGGATTAGACCAGTACTTATCCAGATTTGATGAAGCTCTGAAGCTGAGGAACCAGCTGATGAATGAGAAGCCAAGCCAAGACAATGGGAATGCAGTGGAGGAGTTTGACTCTTTCCGCATTTTTAGATTGGTGGGATGTGCTCTGCTTGCCATCGCAGTCAGGGCTTTTGTGTGCAAATACTTGGTGAGTTCAGGGAAAGAAACAATCCTATTGTTTTGATAGCTTACTGCAAACTTGCTATGAAATACCCTTTATCTAGGGTTGAAGTCCAGCGGTAGCAACTGACTTTGGAACTTCAGGCACTCTTTAAATTTTCAACAACTTTATAAAACCTTAAAAAGTCTCTAAATTCTTTGAGATTAATCTGTGTTCCCTGTCTTAACACAGCTACTGGGTAACAGCTGAGAGTAGCACATGTTTGATCTGTAGTTTTTGAGGAGCAGAAGCACTGCAATAGTTGTCGCAGCTTGAGTCCCCTGCAAGTTTATTCCCATCTTTGTCAGCAGGGTCAACTGCTCTTCTAGACTGGAGCCTACAAAAGAATAACACACTAAACAATAGTTGTCCCAAGCTAATAAAATCTACTAATTTATCAGTCTTCTGAGCAAAGCAGTTCCCCAGTATTGCAGGTGCCTGTGGCAGTGTGTCGTGTAGCTGGTGGGGCCTGCCACCTCGTGGATCACTGGGCTCATTTTTACACACTGCTGTACCCTTCTGACATTTCAGGGGTTTATGCTCAAAGAAAATAAGGGAGAACGTTATTTCTGACATATAACTTGTCTACTTGGGTTCATAGTATTCAAGAATACTGTTGCTATAGTCCACAAATGATTTTTTTTACTTACCTAAATCTCTTTTACGACTTGGGAAGCATTAAATTTCTGTGTTTTCTTAGCTATTCCTTCTGACCAAGTTAATTTTATATATTCTTTTCTGTTCCTACAGTCAATATTTGCACCATTTCTTACTCTACAACTTGCTTACATGGGACTGTCCAAGTACTTTCCAAAGGTAAAACTTTTTTTTTTCCCAGAATTATTTTGAAATGTTTTAAATTTACTTGAAGTGTATAGTTTTAGGATCAACGTACATGAAGTATTTTTCCCTTGTTTTAAACTGTAGAATTGAGAGTTACCAAATACTGATAGCTTATATTAGTTTGTAATCTTCCTAGATTTAGTCTGAATCTTTAAGTTGCCATGAAAATGGGGACTAGCAATTTGTTTAGCAGTACTCTAATTGAAAGCATCTGACCAGGAAAGTCAGGTAGTTCTTTCATATCTCTAGGATACTTTCCCTTTTCTCCTAGACCATGCTCTTCTGTGGTTACTGTTCGCTCTGTCAGCAGCTTTTTTGCACGTGATACCCGGATGAGGTTTGGGAAGGTGTTCATTTAAAAACGGAGACAGTCCATGGGTTTTAAGGCCTCTGTATTCCACTGCTAGTATCAGTTTGAGTGGCGATTTGAAACGAGACATTTGTGTGTCTTACTTGCTGCTTATTAGCTGCAAGATTTGCTGTATCACTTGCTTTATATATTTACACCAGTTAATTGTGCTGAAGTACTTGCTTGGTTGATGATTTTGTCAGGTCTACAGTGCAAAGAAGGATTGGATGATGCTCAATCCGTAGTTGAAAGGGAAAATTTGCATTTTAAAGGGAATAATAGATTACCTGTAAAAAATCAGAATAAATCAGTTCTTTTGTAGTTAAGTATATCACTGAAAACTAAACTTCACAGTAGTCATTCTAAGGTGATGTGTCAGAACATAAACCAGTAGAATTAGCCTTAGACTTGCGCTAGCTCATCTGCTAGATCTCTTTGATCTTGTTTCTGCTGTCTTTAAAATCAGCTCTTCAGTTTCAGAATTTAAAGAGGTGGTTCCTTTCTGCAGCTTGCTTTTACTGCGCTTCTACCTAGATGAGGTCAACCAGCTTGTTATCCCTCATTTTTCTGTCATGAAACCTAGAAAGAGTCTTGAAAGCTTAATTTAGATTGGATTAAATTAAGACACCCAGCAGGTATTGTCAAATTACCAAAATTTTCAGCCACTCTTACCTTTTCCTGCCTGACTTTGCATCTCCAAGAGTCCTTATCTTAAGGACAGAAGAACAGCTTTCAAAAGGTTTTGTGTCGTTACTGGGTTCAGAGGATAAAACTGCCAATGGAGTCATATCGTACTAAAATAAAAAGCAGCAGTTGCTTTTCAATTCTAAATCATTTTCCTGTGTTAGAAAAGTAACTATTTTTTTCCAAGTAGTGTGATGAGATTAATCTGGTTCCGCCAGTGGAGATGCCTGGCTTGGCTTCTTACACCCAGGCTGCCTTTGGCTGGGACTCTTCCCACTCATCCAGAAGCTGCTGCAGAGCCCTACTTTACAGCCTCCTTGGAGTGCCAGTGTGAAGTAGGCATAGTATCTGTGATGAGTTTTATCTTCTGTTAACCAGCCTCTCACACTTGCTCCGATGGATCCATCACAGCATCAGTCTGTAGCTAGGATAAGTGTTGTGAATCCTGGAGCATGTCTGGAGAGAATCAGTCCAAACCTGCTATTCTTATTGATGAATTTGGAATGTGCCTGGCTGTGTACAAAATTGTCGCAACTTTTGTGACATGTAAAGCAGAATTGGATTACAACAGAAGAACTAATGTAATACTGTTGGGTTTGGGGTTTTGTTTGTTTTTTTTTTTTCTTTTAGTGTGAGAAGAAGGTGAAAACGACAGTATTAACTGCTGCTCTTTTACTGTCTGGAATACCTGCAGAAGTGATTAGTCGCTCCATGGACACCTACAGCAAAATGGGAGATGTTTTCACAGACCTCTGTGTTTATTTCTTTACTTTTATCTTTTGCCATGAACTTATTCTGGTTTTTGGTTCTGAAGTACCATGATGGCTGTAGAATTCAACGCAGTAGTTACACTAAAGCTTTCTGGACTGTATTCCTTTAACGTCTGACTGTGCCGACAGACAGGTTTAAATCTTCATTAAAATTCTTACCTGTTTGAATGCTTGAAAGGAGCCTTAAATCCAGTCATGTTGGGAAAGGAAGAGCAGGGTCCCAGACTGCCAGTTGTATTGGTTCAGTTTATTTAAATACTGTGTCTGCCTATTACAAATGTGAAGAATAAGATGCAAGTGTCAGTGGATGATATATTTGTTTTGGTTAGATAATGCCCTTCTCAGCTTCCTTCATAAACATTTACAAAGCTGCCTTTGTTCTTTTCAGTGAGAACAAAGAGAAGAGAATTCCTCTCAGCAGAACCATATATATATATATATATGTATGTATCTCCTGTATGACTGTAGCTAACAAGAAGTGCTTATTTTGTGATGGTCCCATTTTTTTTTAGAAAGTTCTAAATAAAAGAAATCCCTGCATTCTGTTGTTTAAATTCAGAATGTTGAATCAATAGCTACTTCTGGAGAATACTTGTTGAAACATGCCACACTGTTGTCCTAATCCTTGCCTTGCTATACATTATTTGTTGTCATTGTGATTAATTTCATTTGATGATTGTAATGCAAAACAGCTAAGCAAACCAATAACAAAAAAAGTCCCGTTGCTTACAAATGTTATTAACAATTTTGTTTCTTCCTACTTTTTGATTAATCTGACCTGTTTGTGAGTTTCCAGCAACCTAATTCTAGTGTAGCTCATACACATGCTTTTATTTATTTTAACAGTTCATTTCATGAGGGAAAAGTTGTATATATTGGCAACCAACCTACAGTATCAAATGTTTGCTCCAGTATATGTACAACTTAAAAGGGAATTAATTTTTTTCCCTAGCTCCTTGCAGGATTGCATAAGACAATTTCTAATATGACACTGATTTCTGCAGTCTGGCTCTCTATTACCAGGCATTTGCATGTAGACAGGTTCTTAATTGCGGGAGTTCCACGCCTGCTGCGTACTACTACAACCCAACAGTACAGAGTCTGTGATTCAGCAGAGTTGATTATGTTCACTTTTTGGGTATGTTTCTGAAACTGCCCCGGTGAAATCACAATAGCCATTCCTGTCTAAATCCGATACACTACAAGTGACAGTGAAATAAAAAACTGTGTTTTGAGTTGACTCCAACATGAAGGTCTGTGTATGAAGGGAGAATAGCATTTTGTATTTTTTTTTCTGTAGGTGTCCAGCCACATAGTTGAAAACAAGACAAACAAATTAATCCTGTCACTTGATAAAGCAGCAAGCTTGCAAATGCTTGTTTGTGATCTTGTATGAATTTTGGACAGTGAGAGAGAGGAAGGAAGAGTCCTTCCAAATAGTCGACTTCAATGCTGATGATCTCTAAAAGTTTCTATTGAAGCTAAATGTGGTGATACTTTCAACTTGTAGTTTTCTGTTTAGAATCTGGACTGTCAGGTAATCTAGGCCAGTGCCTTTTTTTAGCGTAGGGAAGCACCTATCCATCTTGGTGTTTGCAGAATTCTTTTTTTAGGGAGCAGAAGCATTTGATTATGCCTCTTTGAAGTAAACGGCCCTGCCTTTTTTCCATAAAAGCTTCCTGACTCCTAACTTAGATACATGTTTGTTTGTGGCATGAAAACAAGAAGCTTACATTTTGATTTGACCACTGTTTGGGTTTTTTTACTGATTATTTTATTTTACAGTGAGTATTAAGTTACAGATGTCCAGGGCTGGGCTGCAAAAGATTCTGACTTTGATCTATTAACACAAATATTTATTCAGAAGCTTTAAATTTGTTTATGTTAGACAGGAATTTCAACAAATTCAAATAGCTGTCATTTAAATTGTTGAGATATGTAAATAATGAGTTTGCTCAGAAGTTACACTTGTTCTGACTGTTTATATGCCCGAGTGTAATACAAATAAATCGCGAAAATACTTTGTACTAATATCTGCAAAAAGCAATGAGTTTTTTAATCCTCAGCATAAAAATTGTAACCCTGATCGGCTGAATCCTCGGAAAGCTGACACACCTGCTGCACGTTGGCTTGCACCGTCCCTACACGCAAGGAGAGACGAAGCGGGTTTCCTTCCGAGGGGGTGGCAGCCACCCTGTGAGACCCACCGGGGAGCCGGTCAGCCCCTCAACACTTCGGGGTTCGCCGAGGGGCTGGGGGTGGCCGCGCTGCCCCCCGCAGGGCTTGTGCCAGCGACGCTGCTTCGCCGTCGGTCAAGAAATGCAGCCCCTCGCTCCCGTTCGTACCGCACCTGTTCGCGTACATAGCGCCGTGTCACGTCTACTGCCGGGCTGGTGGTTTTCTATTAAAAGTACGTTTGTTGCCCCCTTCCCCGGCGGCGTGTCCTGGCTGTGGGGCGGGGCGGGACCCGCACCGGCAGGGGCCGGGGCCGGGGCCGTGGGGCGGCCCCGCCGGTGCGGCCTCCAGCCGCCAGGGGGCGCGGCAGGCGGGGGCGGGCAGGAAGTGGGGGCGGTAGCTTCCCGCCGCGCCTCTCGTCGGTCCGGGCGCAGGGGCGCGGAATGGCCGCCGCCGTCTAGCGGAGGGAGCGCGCCGCCGCCGCCATGGGCAGGGAGTCCAGGTGAGGGCAGCGGGGCCGCCGCCACGGCCGGCATGGCCCGCACCGGGGCTGGCGGCTCTCTGCGGTGCGGTGCGGGTGGCGGCGGGGGGGGCGAACAAAGGGCGGCGGCGGGCCCTGCTGGCCGGCCCGGGCGGCGGGCGCGCAGAGAGCCGCCGCGGCGAGGCCCCGGGGCCGGGAGCGGGGGGCTGGCTCCGCTCCGCCGGCAGGGCTGGGGGCTCGGGGCCCGATGGGCCGCGCTGCCCCAGGAGCTGCCAGGGCCCCGCCGCCCGGTCCCGGGGCTGGCCCGCGGGCGCGCCGGGGCTGTGCGCGGGGCACGGGGGCCACGCCGAGCCCGCCCGGCCTTTGCTGCCTTGTTGCAGCACAGTAGCGCTGGCTTCATCGGCCGGGCAGGCTTTTTCACCTGGGTTAGACGGTTTTGCTTGTTCTTTTCAAGTTTCTGCAGGATCACGTATCTTTTGTCCTCTCGCAGCGGCTCTAAACACCTGATCAGGTGCTGGAACCGACCCAGCCGTAATGTGACGGTGTATGTTGCGTGTTTTGGGTCATGCCTGTGCTGCCCCGTGATCTGGAGCTGCTCACACCTACCAGGCTTTAAACCAACTCCGTAATTTGCCGGTGCTGTTGTGGCACATGTCCCTGTTCCCTCGCTTAACCTCACCGTCGGGTTTTACCGCTAACGCTGGGACACAGGATCCCCTGCATGCTGCTGTCCCTCCACCCTAACCGCTGCCCGCATCCATCGCTGGGATTTACACCAGGAGAGGCAGATGAGTGGAAATTTTAACAGCTGGTTTGGGTTCAAATTAGTGATTCAGTGAAGGGCTGGGTAGTCCCGTACATCTGTCTAAATTAGTTTCAGACGAGCTAGGGCAGCGGTTGTTGCCAACCAGGCACTGTTGGACACTCAGGCTGCAAAATCTGCTGGGAACCGAACATCAAAGGGCTGATGCTCAAGCTAGCAGGACTGCCTTGGTTATCACAGCACAGCTTCTCTTCTGATAATGACGAGTTTTTTTCTGTTTGGACTGAAAATAATGTAAAAAGTGGGTTTAAACTTTTATTAACTTTCTATTTTAATACATGCACAAAGTTTTTTAAATTAAGAAATGGTAAGAAGGTGAGAGTGAATGGTGGGTGGGGTGGGCTGCATGTGCTGGAGTTGATGTAACGTTGAGCAGACTAGGGCTTTTGAAACCTGAAATCAAGTACTCGACTGCATTGCATACTGTAGGGGAAAACTGGAGAAAAAAAAATTGTTTTCCAAAACTAAAAGATTAGAAAAAGGGGAAGTATGGAGCAGATTCCATGGCGTTTTGTGACAGAGATGGGAAAGAGATGAGAGATACCTAACGCTGACAGATGTTCTTTGCGTTCGCTTATACTCCTGAGAGGCATGGATATCATGCTGCCACTGTACTGATTCCAAATGTCTGTGATACCCAAATAGGCCGAAGTGCTGAAATAAACTATGTTATTTTTAGTGCCAATGCTGTTGTAATACAACCAGGTGTGGCGTAATGGAAGGGAAAGAAAGAGGTGGGGGGCTTGAGGTCTTGCCTCCTCTGCTTCCCAAGCCTGGCTTTTGGGCTTGTCAGGAAAAAGGGTCTGTGGGTCCTGAGCTACAGGAGGGTGAAAAAAGGAACTATTCTGGCATGGTGACTGAAAATGAGGACTTTAAGGAAGAGGAGATGGTCACAGGTGAGGCCCCTCTATGACTAGTACGCTCAGCAAGAGTTTCCTAGAGGATTCCTAGCCCTACTCTCCCACAGTGTGATTGGGATAAGAGAGTGTTAATGAGGGGAAAAAAAGAGACTTCCACATCCCTCACACACCTCTGAAGCCTTGCTAACTTCTTGAAGCTTCTGTTGTGATGTTTGATGCTCTTATGGATGTTAGCATTGTAAAGGCATTGACCATTGCTGTGTCACATACGCTCAGGGTTTTATGTTTCTTTAATTGCAGTTTGACAGCTTTTCCATTGAGCAGAGGTATAAATTACCCACCCACCTTACCTGGCTAAAAATTATGCATTATATTAAAAGCAGCAAAGAACAATTTTATTTGTTTGACAAATTCTGAGATAGCTTCAGAGAGTCTTCATCTTTTCCTATGTATAATGGAAATCAGTAGATTTCTAAAAAGGAAATTATTCTTTATGTTCCAGTGTTCTCACGATGTGCTTACAGTAGTACTCTAAAACCAAAACAAAAATGTGACTAAGCAATCCCTCTAATTTCAGCATCATTAGGAATATACCTATATTAAATAATATGTACTTATATAAATAATTCTTCTTGGCCTGTCCACCTAAATGTGACAAATATCCTTTAACTGCAAATTGTTCTCACACTCATGTTCGTCTCTTTTTGTGAATTTACGATGCAGACATTATCGGAAGCGCTCTGCATCACGTGGACGCTCTGGTAGCCGTTCCAGAAGTCGTTCTCCATCTGACAAAAGAGGAAAACGTGGAGAAGACAGACGCTCCAGAAGCAGGGATCGAGAACGTAGACGTGAGAGGTCACGCAGCAGGGACAAGAGGAGGTCTCGGTCGCGTGACAGAAAGCGTCAAAGGTATGACTTGTTAATTCCAATCAAAGTAGATAAAAATGCCCGTTTTCTGGGTATTGATGTTCTTCCACTGCTATGATTAGTTACTTGCTGTTGTTCATGATAAATTTTACTACGCTTAATCTTTTTGCTATTAAATGCCTAGCTGCTGGTGCTGGAGTTTGTAAGTTCTTAGTGGTCTTGATGATTGTTGTATTCCTTTTACAACCTGCTCCTCAAGAGCAGATTAAAATTACACTCTGATCACATGCTAAATAAATACAATTTTGTTTTGTGGCAGACGTTCAAGAAGTAGAGAAAGGGAACGGAGCCGAGAGAGAAGGAGATCCCGGAGCCGGGAGAGAAGGCGCTCTAGAAGCAGAAGTAGAGGCAGACGGTCTCGATCCTCCAGTCCAAGCAAGAACAGGAAAACAGAAAACAGGTATTTGGGTTCTCTAGTTACAATCAATGTCACAGTGACAAAATATTGTAAAACTCTTGGTAGCATGGAGGGAATTGTCAGGCAAAGCTATGCAAAGCTTTGGTTTGTAGAACAAGAGAATATTATGCGAGTGTACTGTTAGGATCTCTTCCCTTTGCTTAATGTGCCTAACGCAGTTTGTTGTGAGAACATTTCTGTACGAGAGAAAGATGGAAGTTGTAGTGGCTAAAAAAAGCAGTTAACTTTAAAGTTAAGACTTAATCTCATTCTTTTGTAGTGCTTCATTGATATCTCAGGTTCCAGTATGAATAAGTAGTCTTTTGTGTTCCAGAATATATGCCCAAATTAATAAAGTACAGGTGCTCTCTACCACAGTCATTACATTGAAGTATAACTTCCTTTGAACTTGTAAATTACTGTTGAATTGTAAGTTTTACTTGCCAGATGTGCTCCAGTGCAGTGTTCACTGTATCATTTTCTTTCTCAGATAAAGCACTATATTTCTCTGGAAACATAAAGGGCTTTTAAAAAATGCAGGTAGGGTAGCAGCAGGGGATCTATAAACAGCATCATGGTGACATCTGGAACAGGAATTTCTAAACTGCTACAAGTGCCGCTGATTGCACCTGAGCTCAGAGTTTCATCCATTCTTTACACAAAAGGTGTTCTAAAGAATGTCAGCCAATAAAGTCTGGAATCTGTTGTGGGTTTTGTTCTTTTTTACTTATATTTGTGCAGAAAAATAAAGTATATAGTGTAACACTTCAGAGAAGTTCAAGAGGTCTGCTTTGGTAAAGCCACCACCTGTTTATCTGCTGTTTGTTGAATTCTGTGGTGTGCTTAGTGCTGCAATCAATATGGATTTGACAAGTACTGGTCTTAGGGGTTTGCAGCCGAATAAACTGTCTAGTAAAGAGGTGAAGATTGAACTTTTTTAGATGTTGACTTCAGAAATGTGTAAAAACTCACTGCAGGTCATGTTCTTTCAAATATATTGTAATGCTGTTTTCAGATATAATTGCAAACGGCATGTAATCATGCTATGCTGTAAAAGGAGTGGAGTTGTAACATAAGTTATGTTGTAATATAAGTTGTAACAGCAGTCTGTATATAAGCAGGTCAATGACAACCTGGAAATTATGGGAAGCTGGAATCACAAAGTCTTTTGGAATAAGCATATGATTTATATTAGAATAGCCCTATGGAAATGGCTTAATGAGATTTAATTTTACATTTTACATTTATTATCATGAGTTAGCATGTTTGGTTTGGATGTGTGGGTGGGTTTTTTTAATTGGAAGCAAGTAAGGATAATAAAATCTGTGATAAATGAGCTTTGTCTTAAATGCAAGTCTGCACGTTACATTTGAGTTACATAAGTAGCTTTTCCCTGGGAGAGTGTTTTTATGTCTTTCAGCCAGTACTGAATGCTCAAGGGGACGTTCAGACTTCTGTGGCAAGATGCTATATCACTTTACCCTTCTCTAGAAATTCAACAAACAGGAAATTTTTAGTATCTCTTTTCTAACTGCTGTCTTCAAGGAGGTGTAAAATAAGCTGCAGAACCACTAGCGTATCAATTGTAAGTGTTCTGGAAATGAAGTCTGCAAGTTTCCCTGTAAAGAAATGAGAAGAACAGAACCAAATCATGTGACTTTGCAATAGATTCTACATTTCTGGTAGTTAATGGGAATATTTCCATGACATAGAAAGATATTCTGGGAGGCAGTGTGCTTTTTACAGTACTTGAAAACATAAATCTGTACAGGGTGTTCATAGTTCTGTTTCTGTGCAGCACGTGTATCCTCCCCTGAGAAAAGCTGTCATGTTCTAAGAAGTCTTTGATCTTGCCTTTCAGATCAAGATCTAAAGAAAAGACAGAAGGTGTGGAAGTTTCCAAAGAAAAGAAAAAAGACAAAGATGACAAAGAAGAAGAGAAGGATAAAGATGCTACCACAAATACTGTGGCCACTGAGGTAGGAACCTTTAACACTTACAGATTTAAAAGATAAGAATTTAAACCCGGAATTAAGTTAGCCATAGATTACTGCATTAATAAAAGAAAACCTGTTCTTAGAGCTGGACAAAATCCCCACAAAATCTCTTCAGTAACAGAGAGACTCCTGTAACGATGTATGCTTCCAGTTCTTGGCATAAGAAACATTCTTCTCAGTTCAAGATTTCAAACTGCTTAGACTGCAAACCACAGACAAGCATGAGGGATCTCCCATTTTTCATGTATTAGGTGTCAGTAGAGGAGCTGAAAATTGTTTTGGCTTCTGAACCCAGGTAGCAATTGAAGGAGGAGGGAGGGAAGCTCACTTTGCTTTGTTCCGTGACATGAAAAGATGAGGAATTCACAAACTAGCAGTTGTAGGTTACTCACACCAGTGAGTTACTACATTTTTATCATAGTAAATAAAATAAAGTTTCATGTGCTGTTATCTTAAAAATCGTATACCAGCTAGTATAATGAAAAATAAAATAGTCAACTGCATTTCTTACTTGAAAATGCTATACTTGATGCTAGTATTTTTCATCTACTTCTGTTGTGACAAGTTCGTGGATGTCCAGCCTTCTATGGCATGCTCACACAACGGGTATATTTATTTGAAGAAGCCTAAGCTAAAGCCAGTGGCCATTAATTTTCACTATTTGGTTGTTTTGTTTCATAGAATTTTGATCAGAACAAACTAGAGGAAGAAATGAGAAAACGAAAAGAAAGAGTGGAGAAGTGGAGGGAAGAGCAACGCAAGAAAGCTATGGAAAACATAGGAGAACTGAAAAAAGAAATTGAAGAGATGAAACAGGGGAAAAAATGGAGTTTAGAAGATGATGATGGTATTTAAGTTTTTCTATATAACAGTTAAAATAATTTTGTTCTTAATATTTTATTACATTATCTTCAAAGCATTTAATCACTTTTCAGATTGTGAACTATAAAATAACAAAGCCTAAATCTGGTCATGGCTTCAAATGGTTTAAGATACAATTAAGATTAACAAATCGCAGAGATCTCTGTGAGGAAAAATGATACAGTAATAAAACTGAGCTGTAACTATTTGGGTAGACTAATAATTTGACACACAGGAGCACTTTTCTCTTTCCCTGTTTTATTCCCATCTTTCTTGCTCTTATTAGATGATGAAGAGGAAACTGCAGAAGGAGAAAAAGAAGGCAATGAGGTTGAAGATGAAGAGTTAGATCCTTTGGATGCTTATATGGAAGAAGTAAAAGAAGAGGTGAAGAAGTTCAATATGAGAAGTGTGAAAGGTGGAGGTGGGAGTGAAAAGGTAAAATCACTGATTAAGAATTCTTATCTTTGTCTTCTAAATAGCTTTGTGTTTAAATATCAAAATGGCTTTGAAAAAAAAAAAAGGGAGAAATGCAAAAATCATGAAGTTAGATGCATTTAATGCCTGTTTCTTTGTGCTTTTATCAGGCTGTTTTATCAAGCATTAGTCTGATAAAATTTCACTGAAGCAGAAAAAAAACCCCAAACCCCAGCGTAATGCATTCAGAAGTACAAATATTCTGTATATTTTATACAGTATGTTTTTTGTTTTATATGACAGTGTAATAATTTTTCTTAATTTCTGTAGAAATCTGGGCCAACTGTTACCAAGGTAGTAACCGTGGTGACAACCAAAAAGGCAGCTGCAGAGTCAGAAAAGAAGAAAGGGGAGCTCATGGAGAATGACCAAGATGCAATGGAGGTAATGGAAGTGTCTTGTATTTCTACTATGAAAAGGCAGCGTGCCTCTTATAAGAGGCATGAGAATGCAGATAGTCCTGGGATTTTTCCATCTTGTAGGAGATAACCATTTAGTTATTTGATTTGCAGAACTGTGGTCACAAGATTTTTGATCTTACACAGTTTCTTGTTGTTTGTACTGGGTGGTGGTGGTTTGTTTTTTTCAGAAGGAACTGAATGAATGCATCAGGTTGTCTGGCTTTGTAATTCTTCTTAATATGACCAGGCTGGTGTTGTCACATGTAGTGTGTGTTCAGTTCACATTCCTGAAACTGGGCAGCCAGTTCTGGTGGTCCTGTATTTGAATGACCGACGAGCTAGTGTAGAGTGTTTGCATGTGTGGACTGAGCAGCTGAGTACATAGTCGCGTGTATCTGATCTGAAAAAAATAGAGTTTGTGAGTAATTTCTGCTGAGTTTCTTTGTAAGTATAAATACACTAATTTTCAAACGACCTGGAAGTTACAGATCTCAAAACACTTGCTAAATCGTAACGAGACATCTCTTAGCACAAACAAGAGGTAGATGTTCTCATTTGTAGAAGAGGAGTTTGATTCTGCCTAGGGCTGCCAAATGCTATGCCATCTCATGTGTTCTAGTAGATAGCACCCTAAACCAAAAATATAAGCATTTTCTGTTACACTCGCTGTAAATAACAAATGTGTTTTAGTAGGAAGAGGTGGTACAAGTAGATAAATGTAAGCTGCCCTCTCTGGATGTTGGTTCAGTGAGCTGGTAGATCTTCCCCTAGTCTTTACAGTATGCGATTTTTTGCATGTTGGGCAGTGGCAGGTCAGTGTGAATACTGAATTTTAACAGAACAGCGCTCTGGGATTCTCACAGAACCATCTTGCTCATTTGTTGGACCTGAACTTCTCAGAATTATTCTTCTGTGTCCAAACTGCTTTCGTGAAATGCTCTCAGGAGAACAGGAATATTGAGTACTTAATGTGGTGGTGTGTGGTGCTGTAGGCCCGAATCGTGGTTGAGGGTATGGGTGTGTTGCTGTCGGGAAGCTGGAGGGACAGCCTTGCCCGAGTCGTAGACTGGGTGCCCCGCTAGCACTGAGACTCAGCTGGGCCGTGCCGAGCTCTGTGCTGCTGCAGATGCAGGAGTCGTTTAAAGCTGAGCTGGGTGCATCTGTCAAGCTGTGACTGCAGTGGGATACAGGTCGGTGGTATGCTGGCTGGATTTTTTTTCTTAGTATTTTCCTCTTACAGTTTCTGTTGTGTGGCAGTGATTATTTCTGAATGATGAGGCTGGCAGGTGGTATTGGTAAAGTTGTCAAAGTGGTACGGAACATGGTGCACGTTAGGGTTTAGGAGAAACATGAACTAGGTGGAAGACCAACTGGGACTTGTTCTTAAACTGAGAGTGGGTTTTCAGTATCTGGTCTAAAAGGATAAGGGGTAACTGTTACTTCTCAGTAAAGTTCCTCTATAAATGAAAAACCAGAGCCTCTCAGAATACCATTCACACTGATTCACACACAAATTATAATCTGTACAGTATTCTTCAGAAGAGGAGGAAGTTGATCTTCAGACTGCCCTGACTGGCTATCAGACCAAGCAGAGAAAGCTGCTGGAACCAGTGGATCACGGAAAAATAGAATATGAACCTTTCCGGAAAAACTTCTATGTTGAAGTACCAGAACTGGCTAAAATGACCCAAGAAGGTAAGGACAAACACAACCAGAACACCTGGGGTACTATTAAGGAAGAGAGTGACAGATTTTGATATGCAAAGAAACAGCAATTTTTTTTTATTATTATAAAGAGCTTTTGGAGCAACTTGGTATAGAAAAACACTGAATCAGTTAGGTCACTATTATAACTTTTAATTCTGTATGAGGCTTTGATTGAAAAATTTACCCGGGTCCTTTCCAGATACCTCCTGTATTTATGTGTAACAAGCTAAAAACTGTGTTTCTGGTGGTGATAAAATTTGTATGTCATGTTCAGGGACAGATCAAGAATTTTTTGGTGAAGGTAGTAGAGAAATGTCAGTTTTGACTCTGTTGTAATGCAAACTCTATTTCAGAGGTGAACGTATACAGGCTGGAGTTGGAGGGAATTACAGTCAAGGGAAAAGGCTGCCCCAAACCAATAAAAACCTGGGTACAGTGTGGTATTTCCATGAAGATTCTCACCGCCCTCAAAAAGTAAGCGAGCACTTAATGAACTATATCATGTTTGATTTTGCTCACTGTGTTCTATCATGCGTTAGTGTGAAACACCTTTTCTTTGCCGCTTAATGCAACAAGTCCATGTTTGTAGACATTACATACCTAGTCATCAGTGTTTATCACTCAGTATTGAGCTAGTGTTACGAATTATGCATTGCGCTGTTCGTATCATGCTTTTGCTGTTCATTTTTAAGTTGTATTTTTTAAATGGCACTGATATGCGTATGTAAATGAATGTGCAAAATTTTTTAGGATGACTTTGTGACTCACATCTGTAAAATCCTGTTTTGTTCTTAAAATATCTTTTTTTCCTTTCTTTAAGACATGGCTATGAAAAACCTACTCCCATTCAAACCCAGGCTATCCCGGCAATTATGAATGGACGTGATTTGATTGGCATTGCTAAAACAGGAAGCGGAAAAACTATTGCATTTCTGTTGCCTATGTTCAGACACATTATGGATCAGAGGGCGTTAGAAGAAGGAGAAGGTCCCATAGGTATAAAGATTTTATTTTCGAAGTCACTATTTAAATAAATAAAAACTCAAACATACATTTTAGAAGTGTCTTCAGTTCTTCTCTTGGGTTGGTTATAGGGAGGAATGCTTACTTACCAATGTCCATTAATGAGTGGCTTTTTTTTTTTAATTTCATTAATGAAGACCATGATATTTAATGTTGTTTCTGACCAATGTGCTGTCTACCGTTGTTTCAAGAGCACTTGCATGTCCATATATCTGGGAGACCTTACTCCTTTGATCTTGAAACTTTGACCAGGTTTCCACCCCATTTTCTTAACTGTCTTAATAATTACCTCTTCTGTGAAATTCTGTGAAAAAAAAAATATGTATTTTTAAAAATACATGTAAGTAAATTGCTGCAAACATAATTACAGATTAATTTTTATTGTATGAATAACAACATCTCCTACATTACAATGTATAATGAAAATGCTTTGCTTTTCAGCTGTCATTATGACACCTACTCGTGAGTTGGCTTTGCAGATTACCAAGGAGTGTAAGAAATTCTCAAAGACACTTGGACTTCGAGTTGTCTGTGTTTATGGAGGAACAGGAATCAGTGAACAGGTACACAAAAGACATACCGTACTTAACTTTATTAGTTAATGTTAATTTTGCATTTAATTTAGTCCCTTTCTCTTTCTTGTGAGTCCAGTACATTTGCAGCCTTCCTAATTAATTTTCTCTGCGTGAATGGTAGTTATGGTAAAGCTGAAGCATTTGCACATAACTTAGCTTTAAACATACTGATCTTCTTGAAAATTGTATAGTCCTTAAAAGTTTCAGATTTTTTTTTTAGGTATCTACTGAGCATCACAGTAATTCAACTATTAGTGGGATGTGATAGTTTGAAAATTATTGAGAAGCTATATTTTTACAAAAGTTCCCCTCAAAGTAACAAAATCCAGAAAGTGTTAATTTTTGGTTTATTGCATTATCAAATACTGCATGTTAAGAGTAATTTAGAGATTAATTTCAAGGGTTTCTCCCCACACACACCCATTTATGAAAGCAACACAAGTGACTGTCTGTGATGGAACATGGTTTATTTAGTATCAGTTGTCCCTGATATAACACGTGACATTTCTTATAGGCCTTTAACTGTCTACAAGCCTATATCCCCTTTATAACTACTTAAGATGAAAGTAAATTGTCAGAGGTTACCCTTTCAGAAAGAAAGTTTTCCAAAGACTTAAAGAAATCGTTAATTAAATCTTTACATAAACAATTCACATTAGTAGAACAGCTGTATTACAGCATACGTTGGTGGTTTTTTTGCAGAGAGATACATGTTTTTTTAAAAAACAGAAAAACCAAAGCAAAACCCCACTCTAATCGTTTGCTTACTGTATTTTAAAATCAGATAGCTGAACTCAAAAGAGGTGCTGAAATTATTGTTTGCACACCTGGACGTATGATTGACATGTTAGCAGCAAACAATGGTGAGTAGAAAACTTTTTGCTATGGAGAATTTTTTATATTTGTTGTGTAATTCTAACAAATTCAAAAGATCATGTATTTTGATAAATGGTCTTACAGAATTTTTTTATATCTCTTCAGGCTGCACTACCTAGCTATTGAGAATATATAGCACCAATTGACTTTTTTGGGGAGGACAGGAAATACTACATTCTTGAAGAGTTTCTCAGAATGTTTAGCATTTTAAACTTAATGTGCTGGTCCAAATTTTTTAACTTCAAGTCATTTAGATAAAGGTTATATAAGAGCTGCTTATTTTGTCTGCCCATTGATACTTCTTTATTGTTAGAGTAGCTCAGCTGTTACCCACTCTTACATAAGAGCATCTGACTGCCTTTATCTGTTGGTTTTAAAAAAACAAAGAAGCCCTCCCTAAATAACTGTCCAAAGTAAAAGAACTGACTTTGTATCAGATATTCAGATTGATTAAACTGAGCCACTGCAGCTTTAAGAGGTTTTGTCCTAGTGTAACCATTGCATGCTTATTAGATAAAGTTTTATTATTAAATTATTCCACATCAAAACCTCTACTAAACTGTTGACATTATTTAACTTCTGTGGAAAAAGTACCTTCAAGACATATAGAACTGGGCTTCCAAGACTTAAATCGTCAAAGGTAGGTACATTAATGCTGTTCCCAAGTAATTTTACAAATTTATTATTTGGGGATGAATCTGTTAAGAAGTTAAATAGATACGTAGATTTTAAGAAATATTTATTTTGTTCCTTAAGTATGAATTTCATCTCTTAAAGAAATGCAGCGCTAAATCTCTAAAAAATAATTTGAGGGTTCAGTTGCAATTTGCTGAAGCTGAAAGGACCAAGTTCTACTGTAGTTTGATAGGCACATATCTGAGTGATATTTCTAGAAAATTTGAGAAATCTGTTCCATTCTGAGAGCATTTGACAGTGTCACTACAGTTGTTTGGAACTGAATGTGTTCACGTTTGTATTGTTTGAAAGTATGATTCTTAAATCCTTGAGTTAAATCCTTCTCATTAAAGGGAATCTCTTAGCTTTTTGTTTGGGAAGGGTGCTAATTATCCTGTCCATCTTTATAATTTCAGAATGTTCACAGATACACAACTTGCTTATTTTGTTTCCAGCTGTCCCAGAGTTTGGGGTGGTTCTTAATTTTAAATTTAGTAGTGGTACTGGGTAGGTTTTAATCTTACGTATATTTATTTTTAAAACACTGCTTACTCTGTTTTATGCATATTATTAGCAGTTAATTAGAATTAGTATGATTATCCTCAAATAGTTATTTCTAGCTCCGAGGAAGCGTTACAGATTATATGTGTAAAAGGAATTTTTCTGAGGCTGCAACAGTTAGCACTGGACTTTGCCTTCCACACATGCGCTGTAATCTCTAATATGTTTTTTTCTAGGTGGCGCTGTCAGATAATGGCTGATGTGGCTCCTTGCTTCATCTCAGTCTTAGTTTTATGATGTGTTTTGGCGAGGGCAGTTTTCTGAATTTTACAGGTTCTTCTGGCCCTATGATGGTATGCAAGAGAAGAGTTTGACAAAATAAAGGGCCTTGTGCATACTTACACATTTCCCAGAATGTATATGTGATTAAAAAGAGAACATTAAAATTCACATTTAGTGAATTTATTTTAAAAAATAATTAATGTCTTTGTTAGAAGATAGTGAGACCATATATCATTTTTAAAAATATATTCCTGAGGGAAACTAGATTTCCATTTGATTTTGTTTCCCATGTGTTTTTTCCTCTCCTTTCACAGGTCGGGTGACGAATCTCCGCAGAGTCACATATGTTGTACTTGATGAAGCAGACAGAATGTTTGACATGGGTTTTGAGCCTCAGGTAATTAGTGACATGAGTGATATTGCCAAAGATGTTGTTTTCCACTTAAAGGATTTTGTAATGCCACGTTACTATTAGACTGCCAACAAGCGTTCAGAAAGATGCGCTACATACAGACAACTGACTTTAATTTTTCTATTATCCTCACATGCTTTGTGTTCAATAAATTCTTATATGGCTTAGATCTTTCTCTAATATACTGTTCTACCTTTTTTCTTACACGCTTGTTTTGGATATTTGTGACCATGTTGTAACCCTATGTAATTCCTTGATACAGGTGTGATATTAGTAGTTGTAGCCTGCTTATAAAGTGTTTGATGTCTCCTAGCAATGTCGTGCAGGAGACAGGAACAAGATGTTGGAAATGTTGGTGGCAAATTACTTGCTGGCAGCTTTGGACATCCAGGACTCTCTTTAAGTTATCATCAGGCTATATTGTCCTGCCAGACTAGGAAGACTGCCTTATTTTGTGTCTTGATCTTGAGCTGTAGGGTTTCTGCTGCATGTCTTAAGGTTTCTGTTGGGCTGTTGTCAGGTTGCATATTACCACTCGGCTTCCTTTCAAATCCAGCAAGTTTTGCTTTTCTTCCAATGCCAGCATCTAGGTCCCGAGAGATCTGTAAAGAAATGTTTTACAGCCTGTGTACTGCAGATACCACCTGACTTTAAAGATGACAGCTCTGTTTGTGCATGAAGTACAATTACAGCACTTGGGTGTTAACGAGGAATGTTCTCTTAAACCAGGTTATGCGCATTGTAGACAACGTCAGGCCTGATCGTCAGACTGTCATGTTCTCTGCTACTTTTCCCAGAGCTATGGAGGCACTAGCTCGGAGAATTCTAAGTAAACCCATAGAAGTGCAGGTCGGAGGCAGAAGCGTTGTCTGTTCTGATGTGGAGCAACATGTTGTGAGTATCACACATCTGCCTTGCTTTATCTTCTCATTTGATTCCAAAAGATTATTTCCAGCAATATTGAATATAAACCAATATACCCACAGAGCTTTTATTTTTAAAAGTTTAGCGAGCTTATTAAACGTGAACTCAGAATAAACTAACCTCAGTTTGCAAAGGCAACGTGATCACTTTCTGTTTAAAAACTTGATTTTAAAAATACCACCAAGCTGAACAGCAATTTTGTCACTAGCTGTGGAAACAGCCTGAAAAAGTCATCCCCTGTTCCTGATTTTTATTTGTATGCACCCTGAATGTGTTTAATGACTTAAGAAAGGACCTGGGGGTGTTGGTTGACAGTGGGCTGAATATGAGCCGGCAGTGTGCCCAGGTGTATCGTGGCTTGTATCAGAAATGGTGTGGCCAGCAGGACAAGGACAGTAATTGTCTCCCTCTGCTCAGCACTAATGTGGCTGCACCTCAAATTCAGCTGTGTTCAGTATTGGGGCCCCTCATGCCAAGGGGGATGTTGAGGTGCTGGAGTGTGTCCAGAGACAGGCAACAGGTCTGGGGCACCAGCCTGATGGGGGGCAGCAAGGGTAGCTGGGGGTGCTCAGCCTGCAGAAAAGGAGGCTCAGGGGGGACCTTCTCGCTCCCTACAGTTGCCTGACAGGGGTGTAGGCAGGGGGGGGTCGGCCCCTTCTCCCAGGTGACAAGTGACAGGATGAGGAATCAGCCTCAAGTTGCGCCAGGGGAGGTTTAGGTTGGAGATTAGGAAAAAATGCTTCACTGAAAGGGTGGTCAAGCACTGGCACAGGGTGCCCAGGGAGGTGGTGGAGTCATGTGTGGAGACATGTAGATGGGACACTTGGGGACATGGTTCAGTGGTGGACTTGGCAGTACCAGGTTAACAGTTGGACCTGATGATCTGAAACATCTTTTCCAACCTCAATGATTCTATACGATTTTATGATTCTAAGATACAAGTTACACTCTCTCTACTTTGCTTTTGTATGTATTTTTCTAGATTGTCATAGAAGAGGAGAACAAGTTTTTGAAGTTACTGGAGCTACTTGGACACTATCAGGAGAAAGGATCAGTTATCATATTTGTAGATAAACAAGAACACGCTGATGGGTTGTTGAAAGATTTAATGAGAGCCTCTTACCCTTGCTTGTCTCTTCATGGAGGTAATCTGCAATCTTAAAGATTTATATAAACAACTCCAAACCAGAATGTTGGTATTCAGTAGTTAGAAAGTGAAGTTACTTAGTTCCTGTATAGTACCATTTATTATTTCTTCCTAAGCAGGTTTGCTTATAATTGGGGAAGATAATTTGTCTCTTAATTTGAAAGAGATGTGATAGTTTTCAGTAATTGCTCTTTATTCCCTGTGAGATCTCATCGGATGCCGAATCTTGTCTCTGTCCAACAGGATTGTTACTGAGAGTTAACACCTCCCAGGGAATATTGCTAACTACTTGCTATCGTAGAACAGTGAAGCCATTGGGGGCATATTATGTGATATTTTTATTTGAGATTCCACAATAACAGCAGCTACCGTTTCACTTTTCTGCCATCAAGTAGTAATATAACGGAAGTAGTTTAGTAGCAAGAGGAGGAAATCTCTAGAATATCGTCCATCCCAGAGTATTTTAAAACTTTCTATATATAATGCTCTTAAAATTACAGTAGCCAATAACTACAAAACCACTGTTCATTTAGTGCAACAGTGGAAGAGGGGAAAAATATTCTCATTCTATTGAGATTTCTATTGTTTTTAGAGAACAGACAGAGCCTCCAGATGAGGTCTTAGCTAAGTGTAAGAAATCAAATAGGAAATTATATTAAAGAAACTTTTGAGGATCTTGGAATGGGAAAGCATCTTTTTTGTAATGAAAAAACTAGAAGTTTTGTTATTCTGGATAATAGGCTAAGAGATTTATTATTCTGATTAATGTGTTTCACTGTAGAAGAATGAAGCTGGGTTAATTAGCGTTGATAATATACAAATGTGGGCTGGCTTCAGAAGCGGGGGTTGGCTGGTGTAGATGAAGTGCAGGTGTGGCTGGTTCTGTGAAGAGGTTGGGCAGCCAAGGAAGAGAGAGGAGGAAGAAGCAGAGAAGAGAGAGAGAACATGTGCCCTGGATGAGGAGAGACAAGGAGAAGGCAGCAGAGGGACTGGCACGGAGAGTCTGTTGGTATGAGATGGTAAAAGACCTTGTTGCAGCCGGCTGGTTTGGAGAGTGCTGTGACATTTCGCCTGTAAAAGTGTGAATGTATTGAAATTTTATTTGCTTAGGCTTTTGGTTCTTTGAAGTTGGAGGGTGTTTTGACTTGTGTACAAATTACTTTGGCTCAAAGCAGAGCTTTACAATTTTACTATTTTGTCTGGTTTCTTGCAGGTATTGATCAGTATGACAGGGACAGCATAATTAATGATTTCAAGAATGGGATTTGCAAGCTTCTGGTGGCCACCTCTGTAGCAGCAAGGGGCTTGGATGTAAAACAACTGATGCTGGTGGTCAATTATAGCTGTCCCAACCATTATGAAGATTATGTGCACCGAGCAGGCCGAACTGGACGAGCCGGCAATAAAGTATGTATAATTCGTTGCCTGCTTTAGTTTTTACTGTAATTTTTTCCTTATTTATTGCTTGATTAAGGTGTTTCTAAGGGATAGCTACAGAAGGAGTAGTTGGCATTGGAGGGAAGAGGGTTTTCCTTTAGTGTGTGTCGAAGGGGTTTGAGTGATCATGTGTAAAATATATTTTGAATTTTAGTGCTATGAAAGTTGGAACTTACATGTCCATCAAATGTATGAATGTTCTTTTAAATCCCATTTGTGGCTGAAGGTTTGGGTGTTTTTCAGTGTTGGAAATGTGCCTTGCTAATTTATAAGATTTTATTTTCTAAACTTTTAACTATGACAAGATTGAAAGGAAAGACTTCAGTTTCTGCCATCTGTGGTTGATTACAGTTTCCTGGGAAATCACATTATTCATTCTATATTCTCGCTAGAAAAAGTTTATACGTGAATATCATGGTTACTTTTGTTGACCAGAACAACAGCATCTGTGCAAGGGTGCTTCAATAAATTTAGAGATAAAGTGTCTTTAGAGATTTTTTTTCTTTATTATCTTTTAAATTAATTTTGACCAGGGGTATGCATATACATTCATTACTGAGGATCAGGCACGGTATGCTGGTGATATCATTAAGGCTTTGGAATTGTCGGGGAATCCAATTCCTACTGATTTAGAGAAGCTCTGGGCTGACTTCAAAGACCAACAGAAGGCTGTAAGTCATTCTTTGTTCTGTAGTGGGCTTTGGTCTGGGTTTAATGCGTATGCACATGGGTCCAGTTGCACAGTATGCATACATGAGTCATCTCACGGATTTCATTGAGTACACATATGTATGCTTAGGTAAGCATGTAAGTGTTTTCAAGATTAGGATCTTGAATGTCGTTTACAGGACTGTTCTTGAGAATTTAGATGTCATCTGGTATGAGGTAAAGAAACGCCTACTGTGTAAGGGTCACTTCAGCTTTTATCAAAATTCACGTAAAAGATAATGAAGTTCTTTTACAGAATTTGTATTACTGTTTCTAGAGCTCTCACCATTAGAGGATCTTGCTCATGCTGAGAAGAGTGATTTCAGAGTTTTTCCAATACAAAAACTGGAGGGTTTTGTTTACTGCATTTGAAAAGCATTTAAAATATGTATTTACAGAAAATCCCAATAGCGTATTGTTTCTATCTGCTGAATTAACATAGCTTTTTTATTACATTTAATTGTAAAATACAGGGTTTTAATTTGAAGAGCTTTCTCAATGTGCAGGATTTGCTTTTTAAAATAAATAACTTCAAAATTATTTATATAATTTTGTATTTATAAATATCAATTGTAATTTTAAAGTTCTAAATATGGAATACCTGTTTTTGTTTTCAGGAGGGAAAGTTGATTAAAAAAAGCAGTGGATTCTCTGGCAAAGGTTTTAAATTTGATGAAACAGAACAGGCTTTGGCTAATGAAAGAAAGAAGCTACAAAAAGCAGCTCTTGGCTTGCAGGATTCGGATGATGAAGATACAGCTGTTGATGTAAGCACCTGAAAATAACATTGAAACTGCCTAAGGATTTTCAATATATTTGTTTTTTCCCCAGTAGGTTACATAACTTGTTGCAGAATGCATGGATTTTTGTTACTCTGTATCCTATGCTACTGACTGATTCCATGAGTTAAATCTGTATGCATTCTTCAGTATAAAAAATATATATAGCTATGAAGATCAAGATCTGTGAAGATCTTTAAAGTCTCTTTCTGACTTACCAGTATTTTATACTTAATATATGTAGTTATGTAAATGTCACATTTTTTTCTTTATAATATTATTCTTATGTAAATTAAATAGAATGATTGCTTTCAATTACAAACAGGTTTTTTTACTTTCAGTGCTTTAAAGAAATCCTTAGTAGCCTTTTCTATTTCTAAATCCTCATTAGATTCCTTTCTTAATGTTTGTTAGACTATTGTTAGACTACTTTTCATGACCTTTAAAGTAAATACTATGTTCAAACTTTCCTGATTATTAGGTTTCTGTTCCTTTCGTGTTGTGCTTTTGGGTAGGCTTCTATCATTTTTATGAGATTAATTTATTTAAAAGCATGTAATCTAGATACACCTCAGTGTTTTCTTTCTTTAGGGTGATAAGATTATCTAATGGTAAATGCAGTGATCTAATAGTTGTTATTTTCTTTAGATTGATGAACAAATTGAAAGCATGTTTAATTCAAAGAAAAGAGTAAAAGACATGGCAGCACCAGGAACGTCGAATGCTCCTACACCGTCAGCTGGGAATGCAGAAAAACTGGAAATTGCTAAAAGATTGGCTTTGAGAATCAATGCCCAGAAGAATCTTGGAGCAGAGGCACAAGTATTGGTCCCCTTCCACTTTAAGGTCAGAGCAATTTTTTTTTTTTTTTTAAGGTTGTTCAATTCTTTGTTCTGTGGCTGCCAGTTTAGTTAGTGTTTCTGCACACTAATAACATAGAGCATTATTTAGTTCATTTGTGCTGGGCTAACTCAGTTATAAGTTGTAGGATTGTTAATTGAGCTAATATGATGATAAGATTTAATACAGAACTGGAAATGCTTTGTCTGCCCTGGCAAAGAGTTAATTTGTTACTGATAGAATTACACAATTAGGCTTTCTCAGCTTTAGCAGAGTTGCAGAACATCTTTCTCTGCTGAAGCATGTGATATATGATCTGTGTAGTTTTAGAACAATGTGGTCTAGAAAGTGCAAAGGTATTTTGAGCTGAAGATACAAAAGACCAATAACATCTTTTCTGTGCAGGTGTGAGCAGAGTTATTGCGTGGAAGGAAAGAAGAGAAAGCAAAATTCAGAGGATGTATTTGTTATGTGGACAATTATGTAGAAAGCTTTAATGAAACCCTTGTGGTTGTGTAGGGCTTCTTTTGGCTACCTTGGTCTCAGTGTGGACCTTTTTTTTTTTAATACAGGATGTGATGCAGCAGGCTACAAATGCTATCCTGAGAGGAGGCACAATTCAAGCACCTACTGTATCTGCCAAGACCATTGCAGAGCAACTGGCTGAAAAAATCAATGCTAAGCTCAATTATGTGCCCATAGAGAAACAGGAGGAAGAGAAACAGGATGGAGGACAAAATGAATCCTTTAAGAGATATGAAGAAGAATTAGAGATCAATGACTTCCCACAGGTGAGTAATCATTTTGCTATAATCAAGTGTAAATGACCATTACTTAACAAAAGCTGTCTTCAAAGCTGTAACTGGTTATACCAATAGAATATTTTATCCCATTTCTTATCATACCTAATTGAATTTATTGCATTATCTGTGATTACTTCTCAGCTTATAGATGCACAATGCTTTGGACATATTCCAGAGAATATCAGAAAAACAAGCATTCCTTATTATACAAAAATCTTTTTGCCCTCTGCCACTGACTTCTGTCATATCCAAATCTTTGTCACCATCTGGCATTTTATTTCAAAGGCCATGTGACTGGTACTGCTCTTTGCTTTTCTTTTTTCTTTTTCTTTTTTTTTTACTTTAGTATTTTTGCCATTCAGAATTTTGCTGTTATAGTCTACCTCATCTGTTATTTTGAGGATTTATATTCCACAGTATGAAACACAAATTCCTTGTATTTGTCTTTGTGGTTTTGTCCAGGTTTGCCTTATTTTATCAAGTTGTAGTGTTATTAGTTTGTTACCCTTCCCTCTCAGAAATCCTGTTAATTCTTATCCTGAGCAGTTTCTCATTCATAGAACATGTAGCTTTTGTAATTTTGCTAACAATTCTTGTAACCCTTTAAGGATACGCTTGTTAGGTACAAAGCATTGCCTGCTGCTAATGGCTAGACAGGTAACTGTTCTGTTGTCCTCGTGTGTGTCTGCAAATAATAAAATCTCAAAGATCTACAATTTGTTTATTTTTTTTAGAACTGTACTAGAAAAAAATAGCTCTCTTTTGCCCTTCTTTTTGTTCTTCAATAATCTGTAGTATCCTGTCTTCTCAGAAACAATGATGTATATGGCAGCTCTTCAGTGGGAGTCATCACTGCTCATTACGTCCCCAGAAAATCTTTATAAGGGAGATGGACTCATGTTGCACTGTGCACATGTATAATACTGAACACAGTGCAGATCTGAGATGACAAAGTGATAGCCTAAAGCAAGAGTGACAGCTGACTGTAAGCTGTTTTTTACAGAAGTACCACCCAACCATTTGGTACCGTCATGTGTAAGATGGGCATAGGGTAGCTTTCCTGATTTTGGGTGCAGTAATTTCTGACAGTCAGATGAATGCTGATAAGGTACCTCTTGTAGAGAGAATATGTAATGGGCAAAGTTTTGATCCAGGGATGTACAATTTGCCTTTAGAGGCTGATTCCAAAGTTGGCTTCCGGAAAAGCAGTGGTTTAAGGTAGGATACATGGTATGAATGCTCAGTCTACCAGAACTGAGAAACGGAATGAGGACTGGAAGGGATCATTCTTCCTGTCAGAAACAGCAGTGTGAGCTTCCCCAGTCTGGTCCTAAGTCCTCTTATTTTGAATGCCAAAGCTCACCATGACAAAAAAATTTGTCTTGATCTATAAATGACTTACAGCAATCTACTAGATACTTTCTAGTAATTTAATTGTCTAAATTAATGGCATGCATTTATCATAGTTAAGTATTTTTGAGGATATTGTAGAGATTTGGGACAAGTTTTACAGGATTATGAAAAACAACTGGCAGTGTTTATTCCTTAGGCTTTATTTATGGATATTTTAAGTTTACTTATTTTTGTCTTTAGCCGATGAACTGTGTAGAAATAAATAGCATTTATTTTCTTAAAGGCAGTTACTTGCAGCCAGTAACAGTATATGCTTGCCCTTGAAGTCTATTCCTGTACAAAAAGTGCTAAATAAAATACTTGAGTGCTGCTTCAGAAAATCACAAGAAAAAATGACAGATTTTGAACTTTCAGTGTAGCAAAATGGAAGGTCATTATAGTTCTTGCTTCAATAGTACCGTGTATCCATTCTCTGTTCTCCTTCTTCCATACCTTTATCTTGCTGACACAAGAGGCAGATTTTGTTGAATACTTGCATAAACATAACTGGCTAAAATTTCAGTCTACATTTTTAGAGAATGCTGTGAGTGATTTTCGCAGTGCATGTTCTTGTTGGTTGTCTAAAATGCCAGCTGACCTTTAGATTGCCATTTTGTACGATGCCTTTCTCCTTGTTGATCCTTCCATATCCTTTACCTTGCAGACTGCCAGATGGAAAGTTACCTCCAAAGAAGCGCTACAGAGAATCAGTGAATATTCTGAAGCTGCTATTACAATCAGAGGAACTTATTTCCCTCCAGGCAAAGAACCCAAGGAAGGAGAACGAAAGATTTATTTGGCTATAGAAAGTATGTATTCGTTTTTGTAAATGTTTAAAGATGTGAGCCAAGTTCTGTAATTGGACATGGAATCCCTGCAGTGATAGTGTTTGGATGCTTAGTTACAAACCCACTGTAGTTAGTTTGCAATTACTAAAGAAGCACTCATTGATCTTGATGTGCTTTGTCAAATGATGCATGGGGATCACAGAGATGCTTCTCCTCGGAAGACTGACCTGCCACAGAACAGCAGCAAACATATGGAATCTGTTTGAAAGAAAGAGAAGGAAAAAAGGCAAGAAACATAGATTAGAATAAGCACGAGGACATCTGTGCCAGTGTGAAATAAGGAAGAAAACAGAATTGTGTGAGGTTTGGCTGTTGAAGGTATTAAGAAATTAACTAGTACTACAACAAAAACTTTGCAAATCTCATGGTGGTTGAGTAGAGTGTTTCTCAAAGAAACCTCTAATCCTAGGTATTTCTGAATAATTTAATTTATGACTGTCTGTTTTAAGTATCTTCCTTTAAAACAGAACGCAGTCTAGCTGTGGCAGTCCATACAATTCTAGTGTTCCTCAGCAAATAGTTGCAGATATCCAGCAAGTTTTACAGTGTTTCTGAAAGCAGCCAGCAGTGTTTATTCTGTAGGCTTCACATACAGAAATTGTTTAAGACTGTAATATTTTTTTTTTCCTTCAGGTGCCAATGAACTGGCTGTGCAGAAAGCAAAAGCAGAAATCACACGACTTATAAAAGAGGAGCTCATCAGATTGGTGAGTGAAATATCTAGAATCCAGAGGGAAAGTGCCTTAGTTTATGCTTCATGAGATTAATTTTTACAAATGTTGACACTCTGGCATACATTTTTATTAGTATCAGGGGCTGGGATCTATAGATCTCAAAAACACTTTTCATTGAACGGCCTAGAAGATATATTACTGGGTTCAGCCAGACAGATATAACGGCTGTTATCCAGCCAGCAGATGGAGATAACACATTAACAGAGCTTTTTGAATGAAGACCCCTTAAAGAGTTAGGTCCCAATAAATTTCCTAATTTCAGCACCATCAGGCAGAGGAGAAAATGATTCCCCTCATTTTAATACTTTATTATATACATTGAGAGATTTGTTTTGCCGTCACTTTACAGCATACCCAGCTAATAATCGGCTGCGTTCAGCGTACCGTGTTTTCAAGACACTCTTTTTGGGAGATTGTATTTTGAGTTCTCTGGCTGAAGAAACCTCAGCTTTCTCTAAAATAACCTTCAGTGATACTACATTGGACTTGACAGTGTCCTTGGCTTTTTCTCTTAAGTAGCCTTTCAAATTCACCATCAATTTCAGTGGTCCTGCTGAGCCATTATTGATATTCTGTTTCATTTTCAAAATTGTTGAGCTCCCTGTAAAAATGTTTTCCAAAGGAAGGAGATTTCTAAGGAACTGCTTATTTACATGTAATGTGGGATATTTACATGTATTGTTAGTGGGGTTTTATTGCAATTCATTTATCCGTTTTCATTTTTAACTGTGGTTATTCTCTCCTTTATTTGCAGCAAAATTCTTACCAACCAACCAACAAAGGAAGATACAAAGTTCTATGAGTATTTGGAGTTATCTGTCTGCCAGTGGCTGGTGCGTGAAACTTTGTGGCTTCTGTTGTTTTTGCTGTTTACACTGCTTATTGTAAATTAAAAATTTTTTTATTTTGTCTTGCGGACATTTTTTAACAGAAAATTGATACTTGCAAAACATCTTAATTCTCTCCACTGAAGTTATCAGTCTTAAAGCAGACCGGTTTTGGCGGAGCATGATTTAATTTAAAAGTGCAGTTTATACTTTTCATCATAAAGAATATAAAATAAAACAGATTTTAATTTTTCTGACAGACTATACTGTTAAGTAAATTCAACAATGTTGGGATTCGTGTTGGAAATTGTTAGAATGTACCTGCATCATATTGTGGGGGTGCTTCATGCCATATCAGTTTATACTGGAAAAATGATAAAACACCAAAATAAAGGCAGGATTATCTCCTGATCCATAGCATCTCTCTGGCTGGTTCCACACACATCCGTTCCCTGTACAGATGTCCCCTTAAGGTCAGAGAGTCTTGCAGAGATCAGAGTAGAGAATTTTATCCAGAAATACTTGAGGTCTAGTTTTAAGATCTTCTTACCATTTCGTGTCCCATTTTGCCTTTATCATGCAGGTAATAGAACAACTCTTTGGGTTTTTTGTAAAGTGAAATGTTTTGTAGTATGAAAATAGTTTTCCTGGTTTTTTTCTAAACATCAGAATTTTAGGATTTGGTTTCCCCCCCTCCCCGTTCTCTGACATAAGAATTGAAAGCCTGTTTAGTTTAAAAAGAAATTCTCAGAAAAAAAGAGAAACCTTTTTTGTAACAAAATATGACTTTGTCACTTTTTATATTGTTCTTATATATACATCTAATGTGATTTTCCCCCCAGGGTTGTTGTCGTTCTTACTGTTAGGACATGGCTTTAAGTAAATAGGAATGATGGTATTTATGAGTGAGTTCCACAAATATTGACTGTCATTGCAGTCAATAAACTAGTGGGACAGGCAGGACCTTTCTTATGGAGGTCTCATCCCCATAACCATTAGTAGTCATGATGGACACTTACTACTCTTAAGCATTTACTTTTCCTCTCTACTTATCTGGAGCCTAAGTGGTAGCAGTTTGAATTGTTTCATTGTAGCAGCTGCAAGACTTTCAAGATGATGACTTTCAAAAGGACTTCTCTAGAAAGCTTTTCTTACCTGACACATTGAGAAGAAATGTGTCATTTTAACACAGCTGTGTATATACTGCTTTAACCCTGGTGAAGACAAATCATACAATCTGCACCATGGTTGTATAAATTCACAACTCCTATTTCCAAACTTCAGGTAATTTAAATGACTATTTCTGTTTGCATACAACTGTGTGTTACTTTTAATGTCAGCGTACCTTGTTTGCAGTACAGGAAAGGAAAGTAATGATTATACCGACTTAAAAGTATGCATTTAGGATTAGAACACCCATAATGTAGTAGTTGACAATATTAATAAATCGAGGAGAACAAAGACAAGCAGCACACACAGCAACACTTCTCAAAATGTAAAATGGAAATCTTCCAACTAAAACCCCATGGTTCCCTTTAAATATGCCAGGTTTCCTTCCGTTAAGAACTGGGGTTTGATGTGTTTCATACAACTTGTTTGTTGAATTGTCTAACTTTTTGACAGTGCCCCCCCCAGAAGAGTGACAGATCTTGGTGTATTTAATGAAGAGCGCTTTCAAGTTTGGACAGCCTGACACTTCTTTAAAAATCTTGTTTCAAAATGTTCGTGTATATATATTGGTATCTCCTAAAAGAGGCATGATAGAGACATTTTTGTGATTTCCAGCTTTGCAGTGTTGGATTTCAGAGATGCAACAATGTATAATCTTTAACTTCCTGGGGTTTTTAAATGCAATGTCAATATTCCTATGTTTTTTAAATTCCAGCAAAAATAAAAGTAATTTCGATGTATATTTTTCAGAAACTGTCTTTCTGAATAGCTCATGTTTTCTGCACTTATTGCTTCTGCGTTTTTTTTTTCTTAGGGCAGTTAACCTCATACTTTTTGGAGTAGGGTCATGTGTGCAGTAACTAGTGCTTGTGGTTTTCTGCTGGAAATGCAGTGAGGTGCAGCTCAAACTCAGTTAAGAAATTCACAGTGAAGATGTTGGGTAAATGAAAACAGAAGCAAAATGCCTATAAGGCAGAGAAGAAGAAACTCTCAAATTAACAAATACACAAAGAAAAAATAGTGGAAAGAAGTGGAAAATAAAAGCTTGGAGAAGACACAATTAAGTAATGAAAAATGTTATATTTAGTTCTTTCCAAGTGCATCCATGGATACAGACAAGGTCTTCATAAACATCACAGTTTGGGTGCTTTCCAGGGAATCTTCCCTGTACAGATCCCTGTTGGTCACCAGTTGTTGGAAGAGCTCAGGGATGCTGTATTTTTTTTACTTTTTTTTTAATACTTGTCAGCAGAGCTTGTTCTGTTTCTGCCCAAGCTGATACACTACCAGCTTTCTAGGTTGCCTTGTGCTTTCAGTGCTTGAGTAAACAGTGGTATTTTGGGTGGATAAGTGATACAGGTATTTGATACAGGATCATGAATGAGTTTTTGCTTGCATGTCGCAGTAATGCAATGTAGTCGCCACGCAGCGGTGGTGGTGAGGGGTGATACTCTGGGGCTGTTGCCGTTCTCAGGGAACGGGACATTGGCACTTCCAGGTGGCAGTGAAGTAGGAGAGGACTGCTTTGTAGGTGAAGATCTGTGATCTGGAAGAGATGGTGAACCCAGGGAGCGGCTGGAGGCAGAGAAGGGGAGCCCTGTGCCACCATTCCCATGGCAGCCTCCAACCACTGCCTGTGGTCCTGGCCCCAGCAGGTCTGCACCAGTGAGGGGAGGGAGAGAGCAAGTCTCAGTGGCAGCCCTGCCAGCTCCCTTGCTCTCCATGTACGTGGCCCACCAAAGATGCAAACAAAAAAATATTCCTCACCACCTTGTGAAGGGTACTAAGGACATCTCGTCTGCCACAGTGGTGGCTGTTTGCATGCGAGAACTGATGGAGCACAAGAAGCTGCTCTGTATGCACGCTGAGTGGGCGAATAGGTAGAGGTTCTGCTCCACACCCTAGCCAGAATATCAGGAGAGGAGGACTAAATCCAGTGTTCTGGGTGGGAAACAAAAATTCACAGCAGATGAAAAATGCGTGCAGTCACAGTTCAGAATTTTGTACTACCCTAACTTTATATTGCACATCGTTGCCACCCTTTGTTTTGTTAAATAGTTTAAGGCTTACTTTACACGTTAGTCTTTATGCTGTAAAAGTTGTAATCAAAATGTAATGAGTGTAGATCACAGCCTGGCATGTTCCGTAGCTGTTCCCTGTCCTGGTTGCTTGAGATTTTACTTGTACAATTAAAGCAGTGCAGTCTATTTAATGTACACTTGGCTGCTAATTTAATAAAAGATTCTGAGGCTCAAAGTGCCATCTCTAGGAGCTTTTCTCACTTATGTCTTCCAAGTGGAATACAAAGAAGTAAAGATTATTTGTTTAAGCAATTTTAGCTTTGCTAAAATTCTGCGATTGTAATAGCTGAATACAAAACAAACACCAAAGATAGGATTTGGGATTTTCATAAAATAAGAAAAAGATTGCTGGTTTCTTAGGGGGAGCGAGCACACTGTGCTATTTCAGTCCTTCAGTAAGAAACGGCGGTTACTGCAGCAAAGCCAGTGACAGAGTTAGAGAGACAGGTACGTGTATCTGTGAGGATGCAGCCTGTGTAGCGTGGCAGAATTAAGAGTTTAGATTTCTGCCATGGACGCATTGGTGGTGCGTTGCTGAACACCTCTATTAAGAGAGCCTTCTCTGAACTGGCCTCAGTAGGCCGGTGGGGTGGTTCTCTGTGTCAGTGTGAAACCAGCCCTTGCACAAGCCTGCTCGCAGGGAGCTGCTTGTGAAGGTCGTGCGCAGCCCCTTTGCGTTCTCTGAGCGTGAGCACTGGGCCCTGTGTGCGCGTTCTGGCCTCCTCACGTGACGCTCGAGGAATGCACTTTCCTTTGATTATTTTTCTTGACCCAGATCTCTTCCAAATATGGTCTCAGCTTAAACAAGTTTGTGTTCTTAGAGCTCGGCGTTTGCAGAAGAAATTCTGGCTTCCAGCTAACCGGCTGTAGGGGGGGAGTGGAGGCAGAGAGCAACCTAAAAATGTAAAGATAAAAGGCACGCAGCTGGACTCAAACTTGTCCCAAAATGTACATTTTGTAAAATGTTTATATAGTGCTAGGGCAGAAGATTTGTTTTCATAATTTTAGCTACAGTGGAAACAATTGAAATAAATGACCATTAGTCTGAGTGATTGCCACCCAAACATTGCTTCTTTGAGACACTTCTCATCTGAAACAAATTTAAATGTTTTTCTTTAGTCGAACTCGGAGATACAAAATTGTCAAGCTGGCCAGCATAAGCAGAGGTAAATGAATTAGTATCTCAGAACTAAGTAGTTCTAGTGAGCTAAGAAATTGTTAATAACCTACTGTGGAGTCAGCGTATGATTCTTAAGTTATTTTATACTTTGGCCATTCTAAGTACCAAGTTCATCATCACAAACACATTTCTCAGAACAATAAATACCACTGGGCATCCGTTGTGAAACTACCCGCTGAGCAAGGAAAACATTACACTTAATGAAAATCCTTGATCTTAACTAAAACCTACGTTTCCTCCGCCAGTGCATGTCAGCAAGCAAATGAATTTGTAGAAGTTATCAGCTCCAGCAATTCACAGTTAAATAGGCAGAAGGTTGCGGCAGTTACGGTTCTGAACTCTTCCAGCTTGCTCAGCATGCTGCGTAGCTGAGGACCAGGGAGAAGCTCCTGTGCTGGCAGGAGGAGGAACTTGTGCTTTTAGGCCCTTCCTCTCCTTTAAAATTTGGATCCTCCAGTGAGATCTCCAGTAAGGGAGGAAGGGAATGGGACTTTGTGGTCCAGATGTAGAAGAGGGCAGCATTTCATTGCATCTTTTACTTTACAGATTAATTAATGTAATCATTTGCTACTGCTAGTGATGGCAGTCCTTTAGAAGAAGAAGAAGAGGAAACAGATTCACAGCCTGAATAACAGCTGTGCTTCAGGCCCTGGGGAGCTTTCACAAAATAAGATAGTCACAGACCAATTTATTTTTTGTTCTGTTCCTCTTTTTATTAGCGCAGCGTACAGATGAGGAAACCGGACCCTGTTGCTACCAGATTATTTGAGGGCACAAGAGCTGGCTCATCTGGCGTGGGTCTGCCCGGAGCACGATACAGAGCGCTCGCGCGGCAGTGCCTTCACGGAGGCATGTCCAGCTCCAAGGCCAAATGTTCAGATCTTGCTCTTTCACAGCTTCTTGGGATGGAACCTGTCACTGCTTCACATTACAAGTTTGCTCCTCTGTACTATCTGACTGCTTCTGCGTTCTGTTGCGATCACGGTTTCTTCTAGATAAATCAGGGGCCTGAGCCCAGCCTGACTTCTATCACCTTCCAGGCTGATATTAAAAGGAAAATACCAGGATACCAAACAGGTATTGAACTCTACTGCTTTTGATTGGCAGTAGCGTTTCCAACAAGAATTAAAAACAGCATAAAGATGAGGTTTGTAAATAAAGTGAATCATTTGCTAAATTAAGCTAAATAAATGCTGCCTTTCCCTGCTGCTTTTTTATATTGCAAGTGAAGATTCCTGCATGCGTTAGGAAGCACTGGCAAAAAACTGAACCATCATCTTGGCAGGATGTTTCACAGCAATTTTTGGCCTGAAGAGCTCCAAGTATTGTAGAAATGGAGTATCATGGGGTTGGAGTATAGCAGTCAGCTCCCCAAACAACAGCAGGAGAGGAAAATATTTAGAAAAACAGAATTAGCTATTTGTAAAAGCTGTGGGTTCTTTTGAGCCTGGTCCTTCGTGTTTTTATTTTCTAAGACCTCATCTAAAATCTTTCAGACTCTTTCATATGTCAGTCATTTAAGAACTTACATGCTCATACAGACCCTGTGATTTGAAGGTGTATGTGCTACTGTCTATCGATGGCCCAAACCAGAGGAAGGTTTGGGTGAATACACAGTGGCACTGTTTGTTACGGTCATTAACAAATGTGGATAAAAAATTCTGTTGTCATAGCCCACCACAGAGTGGGCTGTCACATTGTTTCTCTGAAAATGACCTTGACAGCAAGAGGTTAGATGGTGAAAAGCCCTAGGCACTTAAAATTCCAGTTTCTATGGGATCTGTTTTGAAATAGTTGAAGTTGCTATTGCCACTCAAAGGTATAAAGTCTTGTTTATAGTGAAGTGCCATTGCAATACTAAACTCTTGAGACCATAGATGGATGAAACAGGGCAAAATATTTAATAATCAACAGCACTTCATTGCAGCTGGTGCTGTAAGATGCCAGTGGAGTGGCTAATGGTACGTGGACTCGACCCTGCAAGAGTTACGTTGGAAATGACTGCCTTCTTCAATGCAAAGCCAGCAGTGAAAAAGAACTCGCCTAATACATTATTTTAATGCAGTCCTAAAGCTTGGCTATTCTATAATGGATTACAACACGTGTATTTTTGGAACAGAATATACCACACTCCTCCCTTCAAATAAAAGTAACGGGAACACCAGGAATCCTAAATCAGCTTCCATGAATGTGCTTAACCATTTACAGTATTTAAAATATACAGGACATGTTCCATGGCTTCTTTTACTATAAAGTCCATGATTTACCATTAGGAGCCAGATGCAAAGACGAACATGAATAACGCTACTCGTGGTGAAGAACTAGAATGAGAGCTCAGTGCAGGCACTCCCCTGCCTCGTCACAGGCTCAGGGTGATGGGGATGGCTTGCCTGCACTCAAGGCCACTGCACGCCATTGCAGCTGGCCTCGCAGCCTGCCCGGCGGCCCTGCCTCATCCCGTGTGGGCAAGCACGGTGCCGCCGGGGGGAGGCCGGACTCGCCTTGCCCCTCGCCTCTCCCTGCTCGCCTCGCACCTCGGCCGCCCGCCCGCCGCCTCCCGTCCCGCCCGCAGGACAAAATGGCGGCGGGTGCTCGACACTGAGCGCCCGGGAGGCGGGAGGAGCGCCCCGCCGGCCCCGCCCCGCGCACGCTCGCAGCGCGCCCCCGCTGCGCGGCCCCGCTCGGGAGCGCGCCCCGCCCTCCCGCCCGCCCGCGCCCGCCGCAGCGCCGCTCCCTGCAGCTGCCCGGCGGGGTGTGGGGGAGGCGGCCGCTCGCTCCCGCCCGCCTGTCCGCCGCCCTGCAAGGCCGCCCCGATCCCCTCAGGTAGGTGCGGGCCGGGCCTGCGCCCCCCGGCCCCTTCTCCGCGCCGTGGAAGGCGGCGGGCGGGCAAGATGGAGACGCGGCCGGCGGGGGAGGGGAGGGGAGCGCAGCGCAGCGCGGCGGGGCCGTTCCGCTCCCCTCCCCCGCCGGCCGCCTCCAGCCCCGCCGCTGAGGGGAATCCCCCGGTCCCCGCACGGGGGGCCCCGGCGGCGCGCAGTTCCGCGGTGCGGGAGCCCGGCCCCGCAGGGCCGCGGGAGGGGAGCTGCGCCATCGCCGCCCCGTCCTGCTGCCCCCTCGCCCGGGCGGGGTGCGCCGGGCCCTGTGCGCTGCTGCCCGCGCAGGGCAGGTGACACGCGAGGCGAGCCCCTCCGCAGCGACCCGGGCGCGGAGACGGCAGCTGGGGCGGCGGGCCGGGGCAGGAGGGAGCCGCGCCGCCGCTTTGTCCCTTCAGCTGGCCCTCGGCCTCCTCAGGTGGAGCTGGGGCCTCCTGCGCCCCGGCCTGGTCTCGCTGCGCGCTCGGGAATTACTAATTCCCTCCAGCACCCGCAGCTCTCCTGCGTGGGGATAGTGTATGTGCAGTGCTTCTACTTAGAACGTATTTCCATTAGTGTGGGGGATTTGCATGCATGCGTACCGTCCATGGGGGTATTTCCGTAACATACCTAAGTAGCGCATGCCTTGTGTCGTGTCGGGGTACCCGGGTAGCCCCCGATACGTTCCTGCTGTGCCTCTGCCTTCTGGCATGCCGCATGCAAGCCGTGTATGTTCTTGCGGGTAGTTACAGATAGTTCAGTACATCCTTATTTGTGCGTAGCCCTTCTGGGGTAATTAATTAATTAGTTAACAGTTGCACCTTTAGTTTGCACGCATTTCTCACTGGGTATCTCTCTGAAGAAAGTAGCAGTTATTTTGATCCACGTGGGTTTATTTTTGCAAAATGACAGAGTAGGAGGTGCACTCAGTTAATAAATTTCTTAAATTATGGTTTATTTCTATGTCAGTCTTCAGATGCCGCGGTTTCTCTTACAACTTTTTGTGTGTGTGTGTATGTATCCTTCAGGTTTTAGTTGCAACCTTAAACAAAATAAAGTCCCACTTGTTTATCTGTTGACTGTATTGAAGAGATTCAACAAGTGGACTTTGTCTTTCTGCAGTCTAGCATAAGTACGCTGTAGTGGCTGTGTTTGGGTGTGTTGACAGGTGTCTGGAGCCTTTTGCACTAGGCCTGTCACAGAAACCACCGTGGAAGCACACATCAGGAAGATGACGTTTGATCCATCTCTTAAGCTTTAAAATCCTTTTGTGGGAGGAGGTTAGGGAAGGAGGAGAGGGTAGGTGAGATCACCCACTGAGATGAATGAGCACCTCTTACTTCTCTGAGCTATTGTTCTGGACTACCATGAGGTCTGTTCCCTGGGGAGAAGAGCAGGTGGGCGAGAACACCCACGGAGATGAATCAAGCATCTCCAGCTCCTCAAAGCCATTGTTCAAGGCTATGGTGAGGTCTGCTCCTGTTTACCTGGGAATAGCTCCTTGAGGTGAACGGACAATTCACAAACACTAATAATCCTTTCTTTATAAAGATCTACTTGTACCTGCTCCATCATTCATATGCATATTGAGATTGCCTTGAAGTTTGGTAATTACAGAACCACAGAATAATCAGGGTGCAGTTTCACAACCTTACTCTTCTAAGCCAGTCTGTCTGGCCTGATGGCTGCCCCATCCCCAGATGCGAGGGGTTTTCACCAGCCTCCATTTACTCTGTTCTGTTTAGGACTTGTCATACCCTTCAGTCAGGTCTTCTAAGTTCATTAAGTTGTCCAAGTCATCTTTTCGAGGTCTGATTAGTTTTTTAAGTAACTACGACCGGGGGTAGTGGGTCAGTGGCAGCCAGTGGGTAACATGGTTTAGGCTGACCTGGGACCTCAGTCTGTCTCTGTGGTTCTAATGGAAATGCGTGTTTCCATTCCTCCTGCCTCAATGCCAGCCAGCTGTTGCTTTTGCTTTCTTATTGGTTTAGTTTTCACCTGGGTCAGTTCCCTGTTGCTAGCTTGTCCTGCTCTTGCACAATTGTTGGCACAAGGAGTGGGAATGTAGGAGAAGAGGAAAGGGCAAGATTGTCCCTTTGAGAAAAAGATGCAGATTCAGAGTGGTTTCTATTGATTATGAAACCAAACTGTCAGTGGAACTTGAGGTGCACAGTTAATTAAATCGTTGATGTGATCTTCCTGAATTTTTGTGAAGCTGTCTTAACCCTTTCAAGTGTTCTGTTTCTTATCATCACATGGTTCTATGATCTTATTTCTGGGGTGGGAAGAAGTCAGCTGACGTTCTTGCCGATGTTAACATCTAGTGAAACTCAGCCCTTGGATATGACTAACTTGTTTTTTAAGGTTAGAAGGCCTAACAATTACTTGTTTGCCTGGTTTTGCAGTCAAATAATGAACAATCCCTAAAAATTCACGGTTTACTTGACACTTAACCCAGCTAGGGCCTGACAGTGTCTAATCTTTGTGAGAGCAGTGCTCATTTCTGTCTTTAATACAAGGCTGGTGCGTAGGCTTTGGAGAGCGCTGTTTCTCCAAGGGTGTCTGAGTCAAAAGACCTGAACTCCCGGAGGCACAGAGATGCACCCAGGTTGCAGCTCTGGTAAGAAGCAGGAGTCGCAGCCCCATTGCGAGAGAAGGCTCCCCCTCCACCCAGCACGTCAGGGGAAGAGGAATTTGAAGGGGGTGGATATTTCAGCTCCAAATATAACTTCCGTCATATAAGAAAATGACCTGGGTCACCAGGGAAAGGACCAGACTTGTACGTTCTTGTGTTGTTTGGGGAGCTCTATAGGGTTTTTTGCACTAAGAATAATTGAGAAAGAAACTTGTTTTCAAAATTGTTGTCTCTTTGGTTTGTAGTCTCATGTTGTCATGTAACAGCCCTAGTGAGTCACTACTGTAAAGAAATTGTTTCTTATGTTTTAGGCTGGTTTTAATATAGTTTACCTAGTGTCAAATGATGAGAAAAATCATATTATGCAATCAGCTGCAGAAAGTGCTTAATAAGCACAGTTTGGAGAAACTTAGCTTCAGAAGTAGATAAGATTTCAAAGGTGGGTTCAGGTCTTACACTGTATGTTGTGCCACTGGTAGGACTTCATATTTTAAAGTATTTACATTTATGGGAATACTCAAGGTAAGCTGCAACATTGTGAAAACAAGCAGTTGGAAGCTTTTAAAAACTGGGTAAGGCCCTACTTTGGCAAGAGTTAATGTGTAGAAAAGGAGCTGACAGTAAAAAGGACACTTGAAAAACATTTACACTGATATAATTGGGTTTTTTTTAACTGAGTGATGAAAGTATTTCTCACACCCACCATGCTAAGAGGGAGAGCAGAACCACTACCATATCTCTGTTGCAGTCCTGAAAGGGAAAATGCCCCTGCTGCTGCTTAAACTTCCCCCTGCAAAGAAAATGAGCTCTTTGGTATTCCCCAGGGCCTGCAGCCCCTGCGCCGTCGTACATGGCATAGAGCGTTCTTTATGCAGGATCTTGAACAGAGCCGGTCCTGTGCTCCACTCCAATGGTTTTAATTGGTAGAAATGACGTTCAGAGTACTAGTGCAGAAATAATACTTGTAGCTGCTTGTGTTTTTAAGTAGTGTGTCACATACTTTGTGCTGGATGATGATGAAAACGTACTGCTGCAGCCTCCTGCAGCTGCATTAATACTGCTGCAACTACTCCAAGCTCAGCAGTGAAAAACTTAAGAAAAATGAGTGGGTTTTATATACTAACTCTCATTAAAAGCACAATTGTCCTTGTTGGCAATAGGAGATTACATTTCCTGGTATTTGTTGTTTGAAAAGCTATAATATGGGTAATGTTTTTATTTAAGCTATAATATATATAGAAGCAAACATCAAGCTTGTCTCTGAAATACAAAAAAAAAAAAAATCTTAGCGGCAGCTTCATACATTATGTATTGACTCATTAGCCTGGCTGTTATTGGGGCAAATTGAAAACTTTAAACTCGCCTCGCTAGTGCTAAAGCAGGTTAAATTTGCAGGAGAGTGGCAGTGCAGCAGTACTATAAAAGGAGGGGGTTGTTGCCCTGTTCAGAAGTGCCTCCGCAGCAAGGCGTTGTGGGTCCTGGATGGATGGTCCTTTTTCGTTCTTTATTTCTATCAGTGGTAGAGCTTCTGTGCTTTGTCGGGAAGCTCTAATGCTGCCTCTCTTTTCCCAAAGCTACCTTATCCAGTTGTCTCATCCCTTCCCCAGCATTTGTATAGAAATAAATTGCCATATCGGAAAGGATCTGTACAGAAAATCCTCTGCAGCACTTTCAGTAAAAATCTTTTTGAAATACAACAAAATTTCATTACCACAATGCCTCAACTATTCATTTACACAGAAACATTCAACCAGTGACTTGAATCAGTTTAAAAGCTGATTTAAATAAACTGTTGCAAATAACTTTTATGTGTCTATTTACAGATTTAAAACAATTAAGTTCTATTTTGCTGGAAACTTTTCTGTTTGTTTAAGAATGCTTGCACACAAAGTTGTATGTGTTTGGCTATGCGGTTTAGTTAGAGTGCGATTTTTTTTTTTTTTAAATTGGCATAGCTTTGCATTTTATCCCAATTCTCATTTATAATGTATATCTCCTTGTCAAGAAACCTGCTTCCACTCTACTGATAGACTCGCTACATTCTTTTATTCCCCACTGTAATGCGAACGAAGTAAAATTTTGTTGGAGATGTCCATGTTAGGGTAACTAAGCTTGATTACAGATTTCCTTTTTGAAACTTTTCAAAAAAAGTCTTAAATAAAAAGCACAGAATATGAACCTTGGCTTCTACTTGAAATTTTCATGGTTTGATGAAGGACGGGGCGGGGGGAGAGGCCACATTTTAAAAAAAACCCTGTTGGCAGTCTTCCACCAAGACTGTGTGGGTTTTTTTTAAGCTTCCTCTTGTAAGAAATTTTAAACAGTTCCTGTACAGTCTTTCTTCTTTCATCAGTTACAGTGACACTGGCTGTAGCCAGGTGGAAGGTAAACTAGCATCAGCCAGGTTTTGTATATAAAGTTAGTGTTTGTCAAGAGGTCTCAGAGATATTACAGTAGGCACAAACCACATGCATATGATGATGAAGCTCCAACATTTGGCAGTTGCAGCAGGATATATTCACTGTCTAGGAGTACCTGTGATGGTTCTCCCCAGGAAAGGTGGATGGTGTCTGTAGGGAAAAATCCCCCTGACTAATGAGGAGAAAAAGCAGAGAATAGCAATGTAACACAGACAGAAACAAGTCTAAGTGGTGGCTGTCTTCTGAAAAACACCAGGGCCCCCCAGTTTATTTAGTGCCTTCTCGCTGCTCTGGTGTGTTCCTCGGATACTGGGCAGCTGAACTGATCCTTCTTTGTGGCAGTCAAGCTTGGAGCGGCTTTTTGGGGCTGAAGCCAGTATTCCTACATTTAAAGTGAGTACCAAGACAAGAATGCTGCTAACCATGCCAAGTGTCCTCTAGTGTATCAACAAACAGATGAATAGCCTTTCAAAGCTGCTGGGCTTATTCTCTCGGCAGCAAAAGTACATGATCGGAAAGCTTATGTTTGCAGTTACATATCATGAAAAATCTCCGGTATTTTTTGTGATGTTGTGGGCCCTGTTCTAGTGGGGTTAGGGGAAGGTAACATATTTTTTGACTGCTAATTGTAGAAAACCTTAAGCTTCCTTTTTATGGCTGCACAGAGAAGTCTGTCTGGTCTCCTAACCAGTAGCTTGCTTACTTTATTCTTTGGTAAGTGCAGGGTTGCTAATTATTCTTAGTTATTTTGTTTGCTAGTCAACACCTGCAATAATAGTGGTTTCATATTTGTTCTACTGTACCCCATTCAACACACCAGAACTGTAGCACTCAGATAATCTCTGCTAGAACCCAATATTTAAGCTACATTATTATCATAATTTCACTGTTTGACATAAAACCATATTCATATATTTGCACAAGAGTAATGTATACACTGTAATGCACATTTGACAAGCCAGGGTAAATTGGGTATTACAGCAAGGAGTGTAGCCATTGTAATTAGAAGAAAAGGGCACTGGGATTTACTCCTGGGTAAACAGATAGTCTCTGCTCTATGCTTTCTCTCTGGCTGGGAGGAGACATTCGTAACTGCCGAACAAATTCAGTAATCAATGGTGGACTTTAAATTGGGTTGCTGTAGATGATATTGAAGAGCTACTGCATGGAAAATATTATAAATCTTCCAGACCTAATCTACTAGAGAAATGTACCACAGGTAGAAATACTTGGTGTCCTAAGCATGACTGCAGGGTGTAGAAATACTCTGATGTGCCACATATTGATTGGCTTAGTCTTGTCTTCATCCTGGCTAAATATTATCTTAAACCTCAGTATTTGCAGCATCTTTAAGTTGCGGAACCAATATAGCTGAATGGGTGAAAATAATAGTATTGCTCCTTGAGTGCTTTGGTAGCTTCTCATAGTAGTTGCCACTAGTAGGAAATCTGAGGCAGTATCTGTGCAGTTGCTATTTAGAAGCATTAATACTAAAAGGTTTTTAAATACCAGTAATATTGTTAATTGTTGTGATTCTACCCCAGTACGTATGCTGCAGGGCATTGATAGGATGGATATAATCATAACCAATTTACTTAGAAATAGCTGCTTGTAATTACGCATGGTGACCATATGTGGTTTCTAGCAGCTGGGCGTCAGTTTGTCCGTTGAAACTGGGGTTAGCCTGCAGTAACATGCAGGTGAGAGTCACCTTTCTGCTGTCCTGAAGATAGAGCTTTCATTCTTGTTTAAACAAGTAAACCTCTGTAAACAGAGCACAGCTCAAGTTGTTTTTGTCTTAACAAAAAGAGCAGGCTATATAAAACACTTGTTGACTTCGATGAGCCATGTTTGTTTTGCAGAAGATTTGGAGATGTGTGATAACGTGCACGGCTGTAACGGGAGTCACGGTGTTTTTCCCAAAGTTGTTATCTCAGAGTTGGCATTACCACCAGTTTGTACCTGCTCTTTGAACTAGGACAGCAGTGGCATTTCTGCAATCCAGCATCTTGTACTTCATAGTAGATACGTTTCATACCTCTGCTTTCCCAACTATGGCACCGTTGTCTCTGCTGAATGCCTTCCCCATTCCTTTCTTCACATTAATTTTGACAAGAAATGACAAAACTGATTAGTGTTTTATTAATTTGCTGCAGTTGAAAAAAAATATCTTTAGGAGCCTGTATCTACTAAATCAAGAGAGTGATACTGTATTTTTCCTTGGCTCACAGGTGATGGGTTAATCCTACAACTAGAACAGCTAGAATTTAGATGAGATTCAGTTAGAAAGGTTTTGAAATTGCGGTGGGTAAGTAGATACTGTATAGTTTGGTTGCTGAAATGCTTTCATTCAGTTCTTTAACTTACTTCTTCCCCAATTATACCTACCTGAATAATACATGGTTTAAATAGTAATTTTTAATCGGGTGTAAAGGTTACTGCACAGAACCTTAAGTGAAAGCTTAATAAAACTAATTTTTAAAAGTAATTTACTGACATCAATACTGTTTACTAAAAATAGACAAAGTTGTTGGGACTAATTTTAAGAACAGCGGTAGCCTTTGAAAGATTCTCACTTGTGGAACACTGCAGTATTTTTATATATATTGATGCATATTTGTCTCTCTTATTTTTGGTAGAAAATGATGCACCCTGTTGCCAGCAGTAATACAGCTTTCTGTGGGACTGGCAAGAGTTCTTGCCTTAACGAAGACAATGTGAGAGCTGCTGATCAGTTTGACTTGTATGCCACACAGCAGAGTAAATACAGCCACGCAGTCAGCCACAAACCAATTGCATGCCAGAGACAAGATGCATTGAACGAATCGCACTTGCAGACCACAAGTGGCAGGAATATAGAGACAAAAGACGAACTAAAGAAAAAGAAAAACCTCAACCGATCCGGTAAACGTGGAAGGCCATCAGGGACCACAAAATCAGCAGGGTACCGAACCAGCACAGGTCGACCCCTGGGGACCACCAAAGCAGCTGGATTTAAGACAAGTCCAGGCAGACCCTTGGGTACAACTAAAGCAGCAGGATACAAAGTCAGCCCAGGCAGACCTCCAGGTAGCATTAAAGCTCTATCACGGCTTGCAAATCTAAGTTATACTTGTGGCAGTGCAGCTTTTCCCTATCCTATGGTGCATAACAGAGGAGTACATGCTGTTGGTGAAACCAGCAGCAAAATCAAACAGCCTAATGAATGAGAGGAGGGAATTAGTAACTCCTTACTAATCCGCTTTACGCTGAATTTTGGCATGTTTCTTGCATTTTGTTGTAGTGTTTGCCTAAGTCTGAGTTTCTAGATCTTATTCAAATAATGCCATAGCCTTCGGGTGCAACTCAGTAACTTCTAAGGTAATGTTGAGAAGGCACTGGTTTAAAGGGGGTTTTGTTGGTTTTAAATAATAATTTAGAAGAAAGTCTGAAGTGATGCATTATGCCTTGGTGTCAATATTTAAGTAATGTCCACGTCCCTAGTTTAACCTTCAATTTCTGGTAAATCCACTTGTGTGGTTATGCGTTAAATAATTGAAATAAGGAGGACAGAATTAGCTGGCTGTTGGTTCATGATGTGGCCTATCCCACAATAAGGAACTTAGCCAGGTGAGTTCTTACTCGATAAGAAAAATTGATAAAGAAAGCAGCAAGCTACTTTTTCCACTTCTGCAGGAGCTTCTCCAGACCTCAAATAGATATTTAAACTTCAAAAAACCCCAAACAAATCCACCCAACCTTTTTCTAAAGTGCTGATTTCAGGTGGCTTTTGTTTCTGGAGTTAAGCATTAAGTCAATTTCAACTAATGCTCAAAAAATATTTTTGAAAATATTAAAGAAAACTGAGATTTGTACAGCATGTTACAGCTTCACAGCGCCTTATTAATACAAGCTAATTTGCCTTTAGGTGATAGCTGTTCTTTTAGTTATGCTGTTACAGGATTCTGCTGTGTAATTTTGAAATGCCTAATACTACATATACCAAACCACAAATAGTTCTTTGAAATCTGAAATATTTTATAAGAAATTAAGTACTTTTCATTCTAGTTACGCACTTGGTTAATATTAAACAGTATGTTCTTAAACCTGTAAATAGCTATTTACACTGTTTTTTGCCTTTAAAATCTGTGCTTAGGTGGCGACAGTTTAATAGCTTTTAAAGTATTAATCTATAATGTTTACAAATTAAACTTTTTAAATAGACACTGTTGCCAAGTTTTCAGACTTAGTTTTGCTGGGTATTCCTGGAAATACCGTTATTTCGTTGTTTGACACTTATACTATATTTAAGTTATGGAAGCTTATATATCTACCAAAGGACACCATTTTCATGATTTATAAAAGCAAACTGTATAGCTGATGCAAACAGGATGCAGTTTACTGCACTGCTAGAGCCCAGATACAAAGTAATTCATCTATGCATGCAAGCTGAAAAAAAATGTTGTTGGTTAACTACAAATAGCTTTCTTGACTTAAACTAAAACCTTCCCTCCTTCCAAAAGAAATGTTCCATTTTTCAACTGGGTGTGTTTAATTTTTTTTTAAGTGTGAGAGTGTGAGTGTGTGTGTAAAATACTTTCATCTAGACTTAAAAAAAATCAGTCCTCAATGTTGCATATTGTTTGTTCTAAATTTACTTTACTGGAATTAAAGCTTTTTTTTTGTTTTTTTTCTTCATCTGGAAGAAAGTTTATGTTTAAAGTTGTTTCACGTATAAGTGACTTTATGATAAATTTGTAGTTTCAAATATCTGGGGAGGGGGAATATCTAGAGTTTGCAGATCTGGGGGAGCAGAAAAATTTGGGTTAATTGAGCCTGTGCTGAATGAGTAATGATGCTGATAATTTTTGTTAACCTATATGCTATTCTGGCCTGCTGTCATTTTGATGAGACCTCTTGATTTCAGTGATGACAACTTAAGAAACAGATGTCATGTTTCATACCTTTTTTATCAGGAAAAAAGCAGCAAGCCTTCAGGTGTTCCAGTGATGCCTAACACATATTGAGCTGGACTTTATGCTGTACTTTACAATAGGTGTGTTGAATTGTTTTGGGGGAACTGTGTATGCACTGGCAACTAAGACAATGAACCTCAACTATACTGGATGGCTCCTTAGTCGATAGATGAACTAATGGCAGCTAAACTGCTACTAAAAAAATAGTGTCTTCATGCTGAAGCTATGAAATCCAGTTATATGTTCTGTTCCTCAACAAACTCGCAAGTCTGAAATTTAGCAGTCTTTCTCAGAACGATGTAACTTCTGACACACACAAAACGCTAACGTGAGTTAATTCGCCCTCAGGATCTGTGTTGTATTGGCTGTTTTTAATCAGATGATTTTTCAACAAAAAGACTGCTTTAAGTTCTTTCCTGAACTCAGCTGGGAAAGCAGTCCTCTTCAGCTGAATGTAGTAACTGCAGGAGTGTCACATCTCGCTGGCAAGGAACGAGTTGCATGTCACCACTGTACCTTGGAGAAACTCCACTTCTTACCTCCGCCTGTTTATGCTGTTCGCTCCTGTTCCATTTCTCACTTGTGCATCTACTCAATGGTGCTGTGCTGTGTGTCAGGAGATAATGCAGATGTATTGCTGTTCTGCTAGTATAATGAATTTTGTATTCAAGTATGCTGATGAAATAATGAAATCATCTAAGCAATTTCTGTTCATTACAGTGTTTATTAATTATATCAGATGGAATATAATCCCAGTAAAACCCAATTAATGTTGTCAATTGTGAAATGATGAGCATAAAGTAGAAAAGTGTTCAGAGAGCCTGTAATGGGCTGCTCGGCGCTCTAGATTTAGCAAGGAGACCAGAAGTGCACTGCTGGGCATTTCTTAATTCTGCTTTGTTTTATATCTGACTATAGTTTACTGGTGCCGTGCAGTGAGGGGAAGATGGAAGTTGTTAAGAGATTCAAAGTGAACTAGGAATGGAATTTTCAACTACTTCTGCTTTTCCTGTGTATTACCTGCAGAATGCATTGTGCTTTTTTCAACACTTTTCTTTCCATGAGAAACACTGAAACAGCATGTTAATGCCTAAACTTTACTAGTACCAGTGGGAAAACTGGCCTTTTCCCCCCATAGTATGAAAACATTACTTGTAAGGTAAATCGCTTATTTTATATTATATATCACAAATCAGCTATTCATAAGCTAGGATCACTGTTGTGTGTCAACACTGTTCAGAAGATCTACATGTCAAGTTTGGTTTTTAATGATTTCCTTTAAGTATGAAGTTTCTAACGTCTTATTTATACATAAATGAAATGTATTAGCTTGCTATTATTCCTTAATGATGCTATACAAGTTCACTGTTTAATATACATATAGTAACTACTATTCAGTTTCTGATTAAATTTACTTAAACTGTAAAACCAAATAATTTTGCTACTACAAAGTCTTGCACTGGACATATTCAAGATGCTAGCACCATATTTTGGCAGAAAAAAAATCAGATACCATCAGAAGTGGCTGACTGATATCAAAGATAGTATTTTTTAAATCAGCAGTTAGCTTTGTTGTTAAAGCAATGTTCTTTATGTCTTGGATTTAGTTTAATCAAAATAACTATGTATCAAGAGCCATTAAAGATCTCTGTTCTGAATGAATATATTTTCATTTTGTCTGAAAGATCTTAAGAGTTCAGTTAGGACAAAACCAAGCCTTGTCAGTGAAAAGTGATGTGTCTGTGAAAAGAATTACTTGGAACTACAATACACAGAGTAATTCAGATGAGAATTTAACTCCCTCCCCCATTTTTGAAGAGCTTTAAAAGGCAGAGCAATGTGAAGTCATTTGTCTGATGGTTTCATTAGCTGTGACTCTGCCATTCTTTGTTATATGTATAATAATGTTTCATGCTATCCTTAGAGTTGACAGTTAAAATGGTTGGTAACAATCATAAATACTTTGAACTGCAGACTTCATTTCTGACCACAAAAGAAGTTTATTCTTCTCTATTTTAATGCATATATTTTAACACTGCTTAAATATATTTATGACTTTAGTAGAGTTTAGATCTTTATCCTTGTGATTTTTTTTTTCAAATAGAAAAATCTGTATTCTGAAATTTGAACCACTTTTCTGATACTCTAACCTTTCATCATTTGCTTTTCCACAGGTTTACTTTGGGGGGGGAAACAATAATCTGTTAACTAACTAGTATCAGCACCCCATCCTCTGCTGTAAAAAGCCTGATTAGATACTGTGTATGTTTTTATGTCCATGAACTTGAGCTACTCGTGTGCAATTATGTGTATGGGAATGGAGTAGTGTTCATGATCTGTATTTACATCATCATATGGATGTATATTTATTAATAAAGTTAATACTTTAAAACAGAACTATTTTTCTCTGGGCTTTTTTTAATATCGTTTAAATTCTGTCTGAAGATGCCTGTTGACAACGTTGGCAGACCAATAGCCTTAGCCTTTTTTTTTTGTCAGTGAAATGCTGTTTGTTCTCCTGACATCTCAGTCATAGTTAAGCAACTCTAGCTGGCACTGAAATGTTTTGATACACCTTGTACAGATTTCACTTGAAATCCGGCGGCTTGTTGTGTTTGTCCCTTGCCTCCCTGAAGTGTAATTGAATCCGACTGCAATAGATGGAGTGTGGTCACGCCTGTGTGGACTTCAAAATGCACACAGGATTTGTGAGAGTTGGGAGGCTGCTGTATTGTGTGATTTTTAAATTGTATACATAAGCCCACCCTTTCAGTGTACTTAGCTTTCTGAATTTTAACGTGAGATGTGTATTGCTTGTTACAGGCAAGTCCCATATATTTGAATTAAGGCAAAAAGCACATATGAACTGCAAGGTATCAGAAAACAGATGGATGATGCTTATTTTTTAATGAATTAATAATGCTGGTATGGTAACTTAATTGTTGTTATCCTTTCACTCAAATATCAGAAGGTGGAGGAAAGGAGTCATAGCTATGTATGTATAAATATTAAGCTGCTAACTTTATTTTTCCCCCCTCTGTTGCACATGGAAATCAGTTTGAGAGTACTCATAAACTTCTCGTGGAATGGTGGTCTTATTCTGTGATGAGTAAGATTTATTTATCCCTGTACTCTAGCAATATTCCAGTTCATCTTTGTTGGTAACATGTGATGTGCATACTACCCCAACCTTTCTCATTTTGTTTTTTCCTTTTTCTCTGCTGATGTTTTTCAATACGTTTCGGGGAAGACAGGCAGGCAGTCCTACCTACCAAACGCTGCAATCTAGACTGCTAGGACTGCATCCATCCTCCCCTTGCTCTCCAGCACCCTCTGTTTTCTCTTCCATGTACTTTTCAAAGGCCCTGAATACGTCTAGGGTTGAAACGTTTTAAATGTCAGTTGCTTTTACCTGAAAAAGGCTTCTGATGCCTTTCTTTTTTGTTGTCTATTCTGGCAATTACAAATATTTGCCTTTCAAAGTGATGGGATATGTTCAGAGCAGAGTTCGACTGCAGTCTGCTATGTTTAAAGTCAGTTCCTGGATGTGATTCCTTCAGCAAAATTATTTTTGGTTGCAATGAATCCTTAGGTATTGGATATTAACTCAGTCATAATTATAGCGTACAAGAATACGGGCTTTTCAGCTGTGTTGGAAGTTGCTTGACTGCTTCCATGGCTGCTGTGTTTTCGGCTGTGCAATGAACTGAACGATAGAAGTTGCAATGCAGTCTGTTCCCTCGATACACAGCTGGTGTGCGAGGCCAGGTGCGGTTTCTGATGACAGGACCAGTTTATGATTTATTCATGCTGACAGACCAGCAGTATTGGAGCATCAGCTACACAAGCTGGACTTCTTGAAGGATTCTTTAGGATGGTTGTATCTTGCAATAATTTCATTTACTTGTATGATGAGGCACCAAGGCTTGCTTTGGGGCTGGACTGGCATTTTTATGCTTTTCTATCTCCTCAGTGTGATCTCTTAAAAGTAGCACAAATAGTACGGTGTGAATTAGTGATACCATAACTATTAAATAATGCCAGCTCAACAGAGTGTGGTTTTGGACCAAGACAAGTGAAGATTTTTCCTGACAGTTAATCATTTAAAGCTGTAATGCCTAAACCCAAAGGAGTGACTTGCTGCCTTGCGCTGCATGCTATTTTTATCAGAGTTCTGCCTGTGGCTCTGTGTTTATTTAACATTTGGGAAGGAGGTGTGGCCTGACCATACAGAATTGGCAGCCCAAAAGCTACCGTGTTCCGGAGCTGGCTCTTGCCCAGGTTCCCCGCATGGCGTAGGGATGGCAAGGGCTCCTTTTTCCCATTGGTAAAAAGATGATAAAAATACCTGCTTGTCTTGCTGGGTTGCTGGAAGGAATCATTAGTTAAAAACTTCTAACTACTTTGAAGCCAGAAAATGTTGTGGAATTCTTAAGTGTTGCTTAAATGATCTGAGGCAGATGAATCTTCCTGCCTTTCATGCTGGTTTTTTTCATACCACAAAAGCCTGTTCTAATTAGTGAAAAAACATCACAGTAACAATTGGTGCAAGTTTGATTACTTAAGAGTAGGCCTTTGAGAGATGCTTAATACTAAAATGTGTATTTACTTCTTCAAGTGGTCATGTTTTTAAATAAAAACTATCAACTGCAGCCACAGTGAGCAAACAAAGATTACAAAGTCACACATCCCAAAAAGTTGCCTGCGACCTCAGTCAGTGCTCCTGACTGGAGTGCTGATTGTGTTCTCTCCTACCTCATCTTTGAGCTACTGAATACACAGAATGTCATAGCTGTGAGGGTGTTGGGATTATACATGAGGGGAAACCTTGGGCTTGGTGCAGGTCCCGGTGTTGCCTCATTGTCCCAGTCCATGTACTCGTTGCTCCTTCTCTTGCCGTGTTGCCTGCGAAGGAGATCGCCCAGTGTGACTGAATTCCAGGGGAGAGGAGTCCAGCTGCAGAAATCCAAGATGCACAAACGCCCACCAAGTTCTGGTGTTTATTCAGGGGTGCAACAAAGGAATCGTATTTTGCAAATCCTCCTCTTGGCTAGGGAATGATCTGAAATTTAGCAAACAGCTTTTCTAATGTGTCCAAGATTTTTGAATAGATGCAAAACAATGTATTTTTTTCCTAGACTTTTTCCTGAAAACAGACATTTGGCATTAAAAATCAGAAAAATGCAAGCCACTGAAAAGTTTTGCAACAAAACTGGCAGGCATTGTAAGAAATGTGCCTTCTCTGCAATACATAAGCACTGGGATAGTATGTTTGTTGTGCGTTAGGTATGATAAAACCTGTTTATAATTCTGGGGAGTTCCATTAATAGATTACTTGTAGTCACTAAAAAAAATAAAATAGTGTTTTGCACAAACCTTTTGATTTGTGTTACGGTAGGAAGGATATTATGTTAGGATGAAATCCACAGAAGTGTGTCAGATGGAGGTGTGCTGCCAGAAGGTTATCTGTTATTTTAAAGGTTTGGAGTATCATCACCAGCATCTGAGATCTGGCACCATCCAGGGCTGCAGCAGGGGAGACGCGGGACCCTGATGGCACAGAGCCGAGAGCTGGGAACCATATGCAGCCCTTGGCCACGAGAAGGAAAATTGTTCTCAAGTTGAAAATGCTGCTTTGTCCAAACTCAAAGGACAACTGGGGATGGGGCAGCTTTTTCCTGCCTAGTCTGCACCAGCTGGGATTCCATACATGCTTTTGCTTTCAGGCTTGCTTCCTTGGTCTCTGTCAGCTGGTCTAATTAATTATTTTCCCTCTATGTGCAAACCTAATGTTTTCTATCTTTAGGCTATTATGTCTTCTATTAATGCTTCTGCAAATTGGACTTGGAAAGAAAAAAGCAAGAAAACGTGTGCTGTAAGAAAGGGCAGAGTCGGAGAAGTGTCCCCTGGTAAATAAGTAAGACAAAAATCCCATTTCTGTAATAAAGCTGACAGTCATCTCCATTTATATGCATGTACGGTGTTTTCCTTACTTTTTTCCAGCATGTGTCTATGGTTCATATTCTCCCTAGGTTATAATTCTCACACATTTTTTGACAGATACAAATTTCTGGCCAAATCTCATGGTGCGGTGCTAGCAGCTTTAACAAAGAATGAGGGTACCAGCACTTGAGGTACTATGTTCATTTTCAAAATCTGCCAAATAGGCCTGAAGCTTCACTATTAAACTGAAAGCAAGCAAGAACTAATTCTATGACAGGAGGAATTACTATTTCCTAAAAACAAAAACCAAGAGTATGTATCTCGCCTTTGGCCAATATGCTGATGGACAAGAGCTTATCTTTCCTTTAAAGCTTTACATCTATGCCTTTAGTTTGCAGGCTTTTACCCTTACCCCAGCCAGGCTATAGGTTAAAGTTTACTTTTCATGTGCAAACACATCCCAAGCCAGATCTGTGCTTCTCCGTAGCGGGTGGAAGCAGGCAAATCCTTCGGCAGAGAGTGGCTGTTAGGAAGTCCCGGTCCCAGCAGGCCCCTGGGGCTGCAATACCGGCTTATAACAAAACACGTTGTTGGAGCGAATTACCCTTCAATCATAACATCCTGTCAAGTCCTAGGGGTGACATTTCCCCTGGTTGCAAGAATTTTTGGCCTGAACTAATTTAAATCAACACTGAAATCCCTGCCAACCTCCAGCAGCGGCTGTGGCGCGGCGGCCTTGGCTCGGGCTGCGAGGGCGGCACGCAGGAACGCATGTGGCAGCCATGCGGGGGCTCGGCAGGGCCTGCGGCGGCGAACTCGCTGCAAACCAACCGATTTGCATTGCACGCTGGCAGGGCCCGGGCCCGGGGCTGCTCTCCGGACCCGGCAGGCCTCCGCCCCCCTCAGCTGAAGAGCCTCTGGGCTCCCAGAGGAGCGCGGCTGTGGGAATCGTGTCCCTGACCGGAGGCCTCTTCCCACAGCCACACCGACGGGGCGCGGAGGAGGAAAAGCGCAGGCTGGGCGAAGCTGGCCAGCCCACAGCCAGCGCACGGAGCCGGTCCCTGGGCGGCACACCCGCCCCAGCCCCGCCGTAGCCTCCACCGGCAGCTCGGCCGCGGCGCCCGCCCCGCTGCAGGACAAGATGGCAGCACGCCACCCACGCGGCCGCACGCACACACGCACGCGCGGCGGCGGCGGCGCACCGGAAGCGGAAATGGGCCAGGGCTCCGGCGGAAGTGGCCGTTGTCCGGGGAGACGCAGCGCTGCAGGGGTGGCCGGCGCCGGGGCCGGGGCTGCGCCGAAGATGTGGCGGCTGCTGCTGGCGCTGGCCTGGCTCGGTAGGGCCCTTCCTGCAGGTGAGGCCGGTGGGCTTCGGTGCTGGCGGCCGCGGTGGGCGCCAGGGGCCGGGGCGTGGGGTGCGGGGAGGCCGGGGCTGTGCCGCAGCGCGGAGCTGACACCTCCCTCCCGGCGTAGGGGCGTTGGCGGAGCAGAGCGCCGGCGGGCAGCCCCGCTCCCCCGGGGCCAGCTCCGCGCAGGGCGGCGGCGAGCCGGTGCGGTACCGGACTGCGGAGATGGCAGACGCGATGCTGGGCAGCGGGCTCCCCGCGCAGCAGGCCGTGGTGCTCTCGGTGGTGCCGGGGGAGGCGAGGGATGGCCAGGCGTCCGCCGTCACTACGGGGGCTTGCGATGCGGCGGCCGGAGGCGCTGCGTGTGGCGCTGGGAGCAGCCCCGCGGCTCCCCTCGGACCGGCGGGCGGCCAGGGCCGGGAGCAGGCCGTGCTGGAGACGGTGCTGCCCGCGCCGGCCGAGGACTCGAACGGCACCGATAGCACCAAAGCTCCCAAAGTGAACTGCGAGGAGAGGAACACAACTGGCGTCGAGCGCTTCACACTGCAGATCCTGAATGTGTCCCAGGTGAGCAGATCGCCCGGTTCACTGCTCGGTGTTGTTTTGAACACGTGAGGATGGTGGAAAATGCCCTGTCAGCACCCTGGGTTTCTTTCAGTTTGAGTTAACATATTTCCTCATGTAACATGCTCTGTGCTAGCAAAAAGAGGCAATGTCCGGGAAGGAGGCCTTTTGTGTCATTCTGAGCAAAAAATGACGGAGATACAGTTCAGTCCACGTGCCTCTGTCTTCATCTGTGTGACTGCAGTCAACTGTCAGCTTTTGTGCTGCATGGATTAACTGTCTCTTTCTGAATTTGTTAATGGCATTTATTGTTGGTGCCTATTTCTAGCTTGTTTCTTGTAGTAGTCACGTGTGTGTAGATATATATTTTTAAAAAAGTTAATTACATTTTTCCATCTGTTTTAAAAAGGTTAAACAAACGTGCAGCTACTTGATCTACTTAACAAATATTGTCAAGTGTCTAATCAATTGCTGAAAGATGCATTCCTATGTAGATTTTAACTCTTAAATATATAATTGTCTATGTTTGGTTTTCTTCTGCTTTCTCTAAGGACCTGATGGAGTTCTTAAACCCAAACAGCAGTGACTGTACGTTAGTCTTGTTCTATACACCATGGTGTCGCTTTTCTGCCAGTCTGGCACCTCATTTTAATTCTTTACCTCGAGCATTTCCAACTCTTCGCTTCCTGGCACTGGATGCATCTCAGCACAGCAGGTAACTTACACTTCCTGTGCTCTAGCATCAGTTTATTTCCGTTACCAAGCTTTGTGTTATAAAAACAGGAGTAATTTTTTTTTTCTTATAAAGCAACTATTTACTTTAGCAAAACTGACACTTCCTGTGTCGTGACTATCTTTGTTTCTTCCTCCAGTGGATTTCTTTTCATTCATGCTTTGTATTTTCTTTATGCCCACCAGTTTGTCAACTAGATTTGGAACTGTGGCTGTACCCAATATCCTCCTTTTCCAAGGTGCTAAACCTATGGCTAGATTTAATCATACAGACAGAACGCTGGAAACACTGAAAGACTTCATTTTTAATCAAACAGGTATGTGAATCAGCCCTGATGTGTCTGTAAGAAGAACAGGCTGGCTTTTAGCTCCAAACTGGGCTTTCCTCTCGCTGATGTTTGGCCTTTCAGATGAATTTCATGAAGATCCTGAGAGGACCCAATAAAGGTTTATATAATCAGTTGCTGCAGTGAGCTGGATTTCAGGGTGTGCTGAACATTGGGCTGCTGTCTCAAGAGTGGGGAGAAACAGAAAAAGTGGGGTTTAACTAGAGAGAGTGCTAGGTTTGAGCACATCTTCCTGCCCAAATATTTAATTTGGGAATAAAGGCAGATAAACCTTGGGGTCATTGCCAGTGCCATGTAAGGCTGAGAGCAGCTGGGCGGTAAGATGGTTTCAGTTCTTGTGCTGGAGGAGACAAAAGGAATCCAGTTACCGTGACCTAGCTGTGCACACTGTGAGCGCAGCTCCAGCACAGTCCTTCTGTGCTTCTGTAAAGAAAAATGAACCAAAAACCATATATAGGCCTACCAGGGCCTTCATTAGAGGCCAAAAATTGCTACATTTGCAGAAATACTCAAAACAACACAAACAAAAAAAAACTTCACAAAAAGAAAGAAACCCACAAACTTATACAAGGCTGTGCTGTGGAGCGACAGAACAAGCCTTCTCCTATTATGAAAACACACACAAAAAATCAGTTTGGTTTTATGTAACTAAACTACACACTAGATAAATGTTAACACACAGGGGGCACCCTGCCAAAATTCTTAGTACCTGTGCCTTAGTCTGAGAACAGGGACAAAGGCTCCAAACAGAAGCAACTTCTCTGTATTTAATGTGTATTACCAGTTTTGATCAAGTGCTTCCTCTTTTAGGTATAGAAGCTAAAAGCGATGTGGCCGTGACTGAGGAAGACTGGGAAGGCCCCCTGCCCAGCGTTCTGACGAAAGGCATAGACTGGCTGCTTCTGTTTTCTTTGCTCTTTCTGGCTAGCTTTGTCATGTATGCTACTGTTCGAACGGAGAGCATTCGGTGGCTGATCCCAGGACAGGAGCACGAACATCAGGAATAATCTGAGATGCCAAAGGAGGGACGGAATTTCCCGCTTCCTGGTGAAGCAAGAGTTTGTATGGACTAAAAGTATGTAGGAATGAACTGTTGAATTTGTTTGCTGTAATTTATAACCTCGACTAAAAATCTGCTTTATTTATCAGCTACTGAATCTGTAAAAAGCAAATTCATAGCGATTTATGTGATAAGTAAACAAACATGAACTAAAAAATTATTTATTAAGCTACTCTGACTGGCTTATTTTTCATGGACTGTAATGTAAATAGGTGATGCTTTGCTCCTCTGAAGAGGTCCCTGAGCTTTGTAGATTGAGTAAGGTTTTTACAGCACGTTGGCCTGTATGTGTGGCACTGCTTGGCACAGGAGCCAGGTTACTTCTGCTCTGGTAGAATCCATGGTTCATTTACAGAACACACAGGCATGTGTGCTTCCACGTGGACAATGTGGTAAACATGATAGGAATAGGATGTGTTAGCCCACACAGGTCATACTCAGGTTTTGGCTGGTATATTCCTGAAATACAACATTTTAAAGGAAAACGCTGATGAATGGTGATGTTGCTAGATTAGTTTGACAATAAAATTAACTATGGAGAAAAAGGTGTTTAAAAAAAGTAGCATACTTAAAATGAGTTATTCCATTGTATATCAGCAATAACAGTTGCGGAGCGTTATACACGACCCTTGACAGGGTGACTGTGTCCCACCTTTGGTGCTGGGGTTGGATGCTGGTTTTCTGCTTCACTGTGCTGGAGGAGTTTTGACTTTGTGGTAGTTCTTTGTAAGATTTAGAATAACTTCCAAAGTTTGCCCCTTTATTTGGTATACATGAATAATTTACCACATTTCTGTAGAACTATATTGTGTTCATTGTCCTTACTCTTTTTTTTTAAACGGGTTTTTAGTGTAACCATTTAAGTCAGTTTCTTACAGGACTAAAACTTCTCAAGTGTGGATCATCTGCCTAAATATGCAAGACCAGTTTTGAGATTTATTTAAATTTCTGCTTACATGGTTTGCTGGTTGCACAGTCTACAGCTGAGGTTATGTAAAGAATTTAGATGGGTTTTAGTTGTAATTAGTCTGGAAGACTCTGAATAAGGCATGGGTACGTTGTGTTTTTTGGATTATGTGCTTGTGTAGCATTTATACATGGTGGAGGCTTGCCTTAGGACCCTGATGGGAAGCTTTGGAGTGCAAATTAAGATGAAAAAAATACAACCATAGGATTTCTTGTTTGACAAAGAGCTTATATCCCTGCAACGTCATTCTTTGGGTGTTTTCCTGGTGGCTCTTTCTTTCCCCTTTGGAAACCTGAGGTCCTTGTGTACAAAAAGGAAACTGCGCTGAGAAAACTGGGATTACTGGAGATAAAGCTAGGATGTATTTTATTAATACATTGATTTTCACATTAATACACAATAGTTAATCGCTGGGATGTATTCTATAAAGAGTCAAGATTTTTAATGGAACAGTGGCGCATTCTTGCCTCTGCCAACGGCAATTAATTTGAGAGGCGCGGGGCTGGGCTCCCCGCAGTAATTAGCGCCGCGGCGCTCAGGCGGGGGGGGGGGGGGTCGGGGGCGGCTGGGGCAGCGCTGCGGCACCGGGCTGAGCCTGCAGCCCGCTGGCTCCGGCAGCCGCGGGCCGGGCCGGGCCGTTCCCTTCCCCCGCGCCGGGCAGCGGCCGGGCCGGTTCCGTTCCGTTCTGCTCCCCCTGCCCCGGGCAGCGGCCGGGCCGGTTCCGTTCCGTTCTGCTTCCCCCCGCGCCGGGCAGCGGCCGTTCCGGGCCGTTCCGCTTCCCCCTGCCCCGGGCAGCGGCCGCTCCGGGCCGTTCCGGTCCCCCCCGCGCCCGGCAGCGGCCGTTCCGGGCCATTCCGTTCCGTTCCCCCCGGCCGGCAGCTCCCCGCCCGCCGCTCCCCCCCGCCCCGGAAGGCCGCCGTGGGGGGGCGGCCCCTGCCCGCCATTTGCGGCGGCGGCGGGCGCGGTGCGGGGCCATGCGCGGCGGCGGGGCCGGGCTGCGGGCGCTGCTGGCGGCGCGGCGGGCGGCGGGCGCGGCGCGGCGGGGAGCGGCCATGGTGAGGGGCGCGGGGCGGTGCGGGGTGATCGTGCCTTGTGCTAACTGAAGCGCAGGTTTGGCCCCCTCCAGCCTGCCGCGTTTTGTGCCGTTCAATTATAATGGCTTTGTACTACCTAATTTTTTTTTTTTTGTACCGGATAAATTTTTTGGTAACATAAATTTTTTGGGGGAGCGTGTAATTTCTTTTTTGTAATGCAAATTTTTTTTTAATTATTTTTTTTCATCCCATGTAATTTTTTTTTCTTTGGTACGTTGTAGTTTTTTTACATGAATTACATAAACTTAATTAATTATGCTAATCACATAAATTGGCTCTTTTCCCCTAAGCCCCCTCCCAGTGAAGAGTCCCAATGGCCGGGTCCAAGCTGCCGCACATGGCGGGCTGGGTGCAGGGCCCCTGGGTGCCCCGGCGGCGTTTGCCTGGTGCTACCGGGCTGCAGCGCAGGGTCTGTGCTGGGGCACAGCTGGCATCTCCCGCCGCCTCGGCTTCGTTTTCACGGTCCCCATGTGCTGCAGGGCTGACTTGGGACGGGGCCTTTGCAACCTGCTCCTAAACAGAACGCTGCCCTTGCCGCGCTGCGGGGCTGCGTCATTCGCACTCTCCCTACTTCCATTAAAAACTCCTACCGTCTCATTTCAAGGGCCGGTGGTGCCTCATCAGCACCGGCGAGGCCTCGGGGAGGCAACTGCAACATCCCCAAAACCCACTGAGAGCATCTCTGCTGCCAGCTGGAGGAACCAGCTGTGCGCTGCCTCCTGTTCGTAGGCCTGGGCTTTGCTAGCTCGCCCACCCCCCCCCGATTTTTTGTAAATTAGCGATTTCATCTGGTGCCAGATAAAATAATACTCTTCAAGGCAGCTGTTGGCAGCGGCAATTTTGTATATGCTTGGAAAAAGAAGAATGTCAGAAATTCATGCCTGCAACTGCGATTGGAGCAACAACAAATTGGGTATTTCCATTCCTGCGAGTCCAAAGTTGGGTTTGAAGCGTAAAAAGCCTAAATTAATTCAGTTTGGGACCTGTAAGACCCATCGCTTGGACTGGGTGTATCCAACTGAATGCAAGCGGTGGGAGCGATGCGGTTTGATTTACACAGTGCAGGGTTTTTTTTGTTCCTTAATACTGGTGAAAATGTTGCTCCGGCATCTTAGAGCCTTGCTGGAGTCGCATTAATTGCGTTAATTCCTGCTCTGCTCGGGCTCACAGCCCCATCTGGTGGCACTGGCTCCTGCCTGTCTCCAGCGGAGCTGCCAGTGCCGACTGGCAAAGGCACCAGTTTCCCTGAGCTGCTGAACGGGCGGTGGGTGCTCCTGAACCCCCGGTGTCTGGGTGAAGCTCTGGAGCAAAATTGCTCGTCCCCTGTCTGGAAGCCCTCGCAAAGCTGCTCTAGCTGCTGATGGAAAGCCTGAAGCGATCTGGCTTCTGCCCTGCTGGGGAGAAAGGTGCTTCCCGTTCCAGCACTGCGTTTCTGATAGGAGTTTGAGACCCATCTGTCAGAAAGGGTCATCTCTGCAATCACTCATTCCTTAGTCTCTGCTTTTAGTAAAAATATCAAACAGCTTCCAAACACCTCATAGAACTTTCCTCCGGGTCTGGCCCAGGCCCCGTGAATGAGTCAGGTACTGATTCAAATATTTAAGCTCACGGTGTGCTGTTACATCCCTGCTTGTGCTCCCCGTGGCTCCAGAAGGACTCCTGCTTCAAGGAAGACCTGTTTAAATGCAGGGGCTTTGCAGAATCGAGTGCTTATACCAGTAACATGTAACTTCTCGTAATGGTGTCTGTATTGTCAATTTTTTTTCTCTTCATTGTTAGTTAAAAAGCTCATTGCTTATAGAACTCCACAGTGCTATCTTTAAATCCATTCCTGCTTGCTTAGGACTAGTAAAATACAGGCTAGGTAGGATGCAGTCTCCTGGTTTACTTCTGTCTTTTGAAATAGGTATTTCCCAATATCCCTTTTAGCCTTATAATGGTACATTTGGCATATAATGTAAATAATCCTTTATATGAGTGGTATATTTGAAAATTAATTCAAGCGTTAGAGCATCTGGGTAATTCGGATGAACGAGGGATGGGTGCAGGTATGCTGGCGTCCCTTCCCATTCCCGTGGAAGAGCGTTTAGCCAAACTTAATTGACCAAACAGAAATGGTGGGTTTTGTCTGTTTTGAGTTAAGCTGGTCTGTGAAATTATAAACAGTAAGAAACTGTACAGTGAATTTTCCACCTCCTTACCTTTCTACAGTCCGTAACCACAATTTCATCGTGTGGTTTTCTTACTGTTGTACAAAAGACAACCTCTGCCTCACTCGTGTCATGTTTTTCTTTTCTTCCCTGAATAGTCTTCTCAGTCTCACTGGCTGACGACAGAGGAGAGGAGCCAAGTTTTACTTGATCTCAAAGCTTCGGGCTGGTCTGAGTTAGGTGAAAGAGATGCCATCTACAAAGAGTTCAATTTCAAAAATTTTAATCAGGTAATTATTATTATATACTACTTGTAATATAAAGGAAATGTAATTGCTTTGATTTCCATACGGTCCTGATGGGAAAGTATTTATATTCAGAAATTTGGGAGTATTCTTGTGGCGCCAAACCTTCTTGGGTTTGCCTCGACGCATTGCTCTCTGATTCTGATCTCATTAGGTAGAGTGAATTAATTCCATTTTGTAGTTATTAAGTAAATTTGGTCTAATATTACAATTTCTTGATTATCATATTAGGGTCAAGGTCAGGGTCAGGACTATGGCACTAGACAAATAATATCCGACCCTGATTTTTTAATTATTTTTTTTTTCATTACTAGCACTTGCAAGTGAATGCTAATATGTAACTGGTTCATTTCTGTCAGGAAAGAACTTGAGAAAAATGGGTAGATATAAGAACAGACGCTTTTGGCAAATAAGTTGGGGAAAACATGATACGTTTCACCTTCTAAGCAGGAAGACAGTTCTAGTGTATTCCGGAATGAATCACAGGAGCTGATCTCGCAGTGTCTTCGGCACAGCACACTGCTGGTTGGACCTTGTTGGGTTTTTCTTTGGAGTCGGGGTCCTGAGCCACATCTCAAACTGGCAGGAATGCGTCTTAGGCATCAGTTAGAAACTTGCTTTGAAAACATTGAATTTATCTGGAGATCTGTGGTCAGCTACATTCCCCTAAAAAAATCGCGTTCTGAAGAATCATGACATTGCTTTGAAAAAAGTCACGTTGCGAGAGCCTGCATTTCCGTTTGGTTTTATTTCTGAAGGAGGGGTGAGCGCTTTCTTGGGTGGGAGAGGAAAGCCAAGGTTTTGTTCGGGCAGTGACTCTTGCTGAGCTGGTTCTTTTCCTCGCTGCAGGAGGGACGTGGCGAGCTCCAGGCTTTGGGAAGCCACAGGTTTGTTGGTGTGTTTAGGGGCCCAGAGCTGTGCTGTGAGCCGTTTATTTACATGGCTATGCCTAAACCCAGACCAAGATTTTTTTTCGTAAATTGCAGGGACTTAGACAAACAACAATTTGTAACACTGATGCATTTTTTTTTGTTGTCATGGTAAGGAAAGCTCAGGCAGTAGACAAGGTGGGTGAGGTGCTCCCAGCCCCTCTGCGCTGGGTGAAAGTGGAAGAGAAAACAACTGCAGGAAAATCCAGCTCACAAGCAGGATGGTGCTGGCGCAGGGAGCATGTCCAGAGCCCCCAGTATATTTTTTCCTGGATTGCACTTCAAACCTGAACGTTAATACAGACCAAATTGAACTGTATCAGACAGTTCAGAGGGCAGCGAAGGAGGGAAGCCCGTGAGAGGGAGCTCATATGAAACCCTGGGGAGATGTGCAGGCAGCTTGCAGCTGGAGCAACCAGTGGAGACCACCTTTGACACCAATGAGATAGAAGTAACCCTTGAAGTTGAGCTTTTCAGCCTTTGCACTCTGAACATTCATGAAATAGTGTCTCTGACAGGGCATGGTCAGGCTTTGTTGGTTCAGCACAACTAGAAATGACTTTTCCCCCACACACCCTGAGTTAAGTCAGAAGTGGTTTTACACACTGAAATAAATAAGTCAGTTTGATCAGATGGACTTGGGCAGTGTGCCAACAGACAGGTCAAGAGACAAATCACTGTGCTGCACCCGCAGATATCTAGAAAACCCATTGCTTTGGCAAATATTTACAAAGTTGCGGTGTTTTGACTGTGTAGATCTATTTTACAGCATAGGTAGATATCAGCATCTTCCCAGTCTGAAGACTGATGAAGCACATACCGATACAGAAAGTTGAGTATGTTTAAATATGCTCATTAATAAATGATGAAGTATGCATAGTACGTGTTGCCTTAGAAAGGGTACTCAAAAAAAATTGACACTTGAATTATTTGGGAGATATTGGTACGAACGTTTTCACTCTTGCTTGCCCTTTGTGGATGTCGGGTAAGGCAGAAATGAGAGCAGAGGGCAGGCGTTGGCTGCAGAGCTGAACTTTCTGCACCCAGGCGGGAGAACAAGCTGGGCGGGTGGGTTGGATCCTCTGGGCAGCTCTGGCTGGGTCGGGGTTGTAGGTGAATATCTGAAGGCAGAATCTCACCTGCTGACTTGTATGAACTAGCTGTCGTGGCCCCCATTTGCAGTTACAGGCAGAGGCCGTTCCTGTGTAGTCCAAAGGATTTGATATGCAGGTCCCGAGAGTATTAGATCCCGAGCTGGTATTAGAGAGCAAGTATTTGCCTTTCAATAAGTTGGAGCTGAAAGTAAATTAACATTATGCATGTATGCTTATCGATGGTTATGTTTATAGCAACTATTAGTAAATACTGTGTTTATTATGACCTAGGGAACAAATGACAAAAGTGGAGCTATGCCTGCATTGTACTTTGGGAGAATTTAATCCTGCAATGAAAAAACCTGAACTTGTAGGTACAGCTTCTTTCATTTCACATAATAAATATTCTGTTTACAATATTTAAAGTGCAAGTATTTAGTAAAAGTCAAAGGACTGAGAAATATGATTTCCTCAGATTACTGCTGCCCTTTCACAGATGGTGTAAAATCAGGTGTGTAAAAAAAATAAATAGTTGAGCTGACATGAAAGGTATTTCAGATTTATGCTTTGCAGATGATATTGGTGTGATTAATGTATTCATTGCTTTTTTTTTTTATTGCTTCTCGCAGATAATGTTCATGATGCATGGAAAATTCTGTGGCTTTAAAATCTATGCCAGGTTTACAAAGTCTGTGTATGTCAACAGATGTTAAGAATATAAACACAACTTTTATTATAAAGTCGTGCAAATGTGTAGACATGAGCTTGGTTTATGTATATTATTTTCAGCATGAGAATGAAATGAAACTTCTGTGAAACAAGAGTTATTTAGATTCCTGAAGCTTTCAGACTGAGATTAGCTCGGTTAAAAGCGATCAGCCGTGGGCTGCCTTTGTAAGGCTGACAAGCTAATGACAATTCTGGCTCATGGAATTAGTTTGTAACCCACAACTTGAAAGTGCTGGTGCTGTTTGTTAGTCTGAAGATACGTTTTCATGAAAATGGGCTTTGGAGGCACAGTTCTCTGAACTGCAAACCAGCCGAGGGTCCCGGCTGGAAGTCCTGTGCTAGATGCGTTGCTGTAGCTGCCCACCACACACCAGTCCTGGTGTACTGAACTGGGTGGCATTGGTGCTGGGCGGTGGCTGCTGCTCCGTGTTCCCATTGTTCTTTAGTGTAAGACAGGCTTCTGCTGGGTGGGTGTTCTGAATCTTGTATGAAATATAAAATACACCAGTGGTGGGGGAAGAAATGCAAATGCAACAGGGTTGTAGAGCACCGTGTCTAGAAAAGCTGTGCTGATCGCAATGTTGCAGCTGTTCCTCCTTATACCTTGCAGCCGCCGCATCTTGTTGCCACTGTTGAAGAGCAGAGGCAGCAGTGAGTTAAAATCAGAGTCTTTTACCTCCAGGACCCTCGCTTGGGTGCACTCGCTCAGGAGCCCCATGGTTGAGTTGCTTTTCCACGTGCTCGGTAGAAACCTTGGGTTGTGAGCAAGGTCGGGGGGAGCGGGTGGGTTCGCACCACTCCATGGCAAGTCTCGAGCCCTGCCACGCGTCTGGGTGCCGGTGAGCCTCCGTAAACCTCGCGGCCACGTCAGGGAGCTTCTTCAGGGGCTCTTTCCCTGTCTGCAGGGAAGAGCCGAGTGGCTAGCGAGGCTTTCAGGCTGCTGTGTAGCATCAAGAAGGCACGCTCTTGTCCATTCCTATCTTTGCGCTACTGAAACAAAATTTTATCTTTCAGCTGTGGAGCGAGCCCTCTGCTTCCAGTCTGCCCAAACAAAATTCAGGATCTGGATAGAAGGTTAATTTACACCTCCAGATCATGTCGGTAACTTCTCCCAGTTATCATTTTGCAAATTCAGAAAAGAAGCAGCAGAAACGTCGGGACTAATGTTGAAAGTTGGTCATTGAGCAATTGAGGGAGGGGAGGGTTGCCAAGGACCTCAGTGTCCTGGCCTTTATCTCAGGAATTTCGTGGGATTTTCTCAGCGTTTTGGGTCAGTATGCCTCAGGAGGGGTGATCCTGCAAAGGGGCCAGACCTGGCTTAAAAATCTGAATTTCCCCCAGATTCATCTTCAGCCCGGTCCTGGGCTGGGCAGGCAGCTGCGAAGGGCTCTGAGCGTGGGGTGCTGAGCGCTCCCCTTGGGCCCCGTACCCAACTGCTCATTTGCACCAAATTGGCAGGACCATCTTAACTCGGAGACTTCCATGTCTCTTGTCAAAACTGGTTGGATTTGACCAGAGGGTTTAAGGGGCAACTGCCTGTATGATTGCATTTCCTTAGGTAATCATGCAAAGGCAGAAAATGCAGTTAGGAAATTACAAAGGTGGGCAAGTTTGCTGATGGTCAGGTTCAGCATTTACAGCTGCTTTCTTTCATAGGGTAAGTTTTTAATTAAGGTTGTTTTTTTAAAAAAAAAATCATATAGGAAGTCTCCATAAGACCTCTAACGTCATTTTATAAAATGACAGGAAATCAAATGCTCTAAGAGTTTTAAAAGCTATTTTAAATCCATTCTGTGTTTTGGGGCTACAGGACACAGGCGAAAGATGAGCCTGAGCGGAGGGGACAGTAAGGAAGTGCTTTGGAGGATGGTGTGTGGCGAGAGTAGAAGCATGTGTGTTTCGTTGCAGTTGTGGAGTCTCGGTTTTTGAGAACTTCCTTAAAATGGTGCAAAAAAATCTAGAAATATTAAATAAATTGTTATTCTCACTTTACATTTCATTTCCAAATTTGCTAGCTCTCTTCATATGCAATGCTCTATTGATATGCGATAAATACTCTTTATTTGTTTTGATGGTGGTACTTGGTGCCAGTCCCGGTAATGTAATCTGCATCCACGCTTCCTTTTTCTACTCCTGGCACGTTGCTTTGTCTTCTGCGTTGATCAAAGATTGGAAAATTTGTTTTTATATATGAAGGCAGTGTATTTCATTGCCACTTGATGTACTTAATCTTTTGGCTGTTTGGCTGAAATATGTCCACGCCTTTTACGTATTGAAAACATAATATCCTTTAACCTACAATCTGCAGAGTTAAAATGAATTTTATGTTAAATATTCGGTTGTGGACCACATCTCCAGCTTTTTATATGCCACAGCGGTCTTGTGGTTTTTTCTTCTCCATTGTCTGATAGTGAGGTCATTTTCAGTCCTCTGAGAAATTTTATTCCCAGCCAGATGCGGGCCATATATTAAAAGTAGCACCTGTGGCTAATATCACAGCAGCTTACCATAAATTTACATGGTAACTAGGATTATATCTGTCAAGACTGTTAAAAAATGTCTAGATTTAATTTGATTTCCAGTATTGAAGGAGCTCTCCAACATTTTGCTTCATAACTGTATTTTAAAAGTTAAAATCACTCCATTGTTAAGTTTTATAGCACTCCCAGTGCCCATTAAGTTGATTTGTTAAATAGGGGTCAGAATAAAGCAAGTTGGCTACAGGAGGATCGGAAACCAACCCATTTGTGACAAATTTAGTCCTCGCGTGTGAATCTTCTCAGAGCCCAGGGACTGATTGGATTCAGGTGCAGCTTATGTCAGTTGTGTTTAACCTCAAAGCCTGAGCAGCCTCAGCCCCGACTGTCACTTGTGCTAATCAAAAGACGAACCTGTTTGCTTTCGTTTGGGGGGGAATTGCTATTTTTCGTGTAGGATCGGTCTCCTTGCTCTTCCTGCTAGAGTTGTGCATTGGATTGCCCATGGAATGAAAATAAATTATTTTTTATCCGCCTAGGTAGGTGCTGGTTTTCATATAGCCCTTCCTAAACCGCTTCGTTTTCCATTATCCTTTGAGTCCTCTCCCATATGCTGTGATTTGTGCACCTGCAAAGTTATGAAAGTATTTCTGTTGCTTATGTTGTTCACTAACTTCCCTGCGTTTATGAATACAATAACTGATTTGCAATAAATCAGAATTATTTATGAGAGGATTTATAAAGTTGATAAAATACTTGTATCTGAAAATAATGAATTTCTAGCATATCTGCCTGTTGATATTTTCCTTTATTAGAAACTGATACTGAAGTTTTCGGGACTGGCAGAGGTTAAACTGCAGGCTGAAACGGAGTGAATGAACCAGCTCAAGTGTCTCCGAGCGGAGCACAGTAAAAATATACGATTCCTGGATGGTCACACCTTCCTTCAGTTTATTCCTGTGATTGACTGAGTCAATAATGCTCTCGCCTCTGAGTCGGCAGGTCAGGGCGCAGCTGCGGGACCTGGCCATGGCTCCCCTGCCTGCCCCGCTGCCGGGCACTGCCCGCGGGAGGCACGGAGCCCGCAGCTGGGCAGGGTGGGAGGAGAAGTTCTGGGGAGGTGGCTTGTTTGAAGGCTCACGGGTTTCCTTCCCTGGCCGAGGAGGAGGAGGGGGAGGAGGAGATGACACTGGTGCCCTGCTCAGCAGGTCCTGTGGCCAGTGATGCTTCCAGTTAACTGGCAGCCAGCAGTAGGAAATTTTGCAAAGCTAGGCAGTCCGCAGTGGTGGAGATACAGAACTGGGTTGTGTCTAGGCAGAAATTAAACCCTCAGTGCTGGGAGTTGGGAAATAACGGATTTATTTTCTTCTCATGGCCAGCATGGCTAGCAGGGTACACACCCATATGCAAAGTCAGCCTGTGCTGCAGAATATTTTCAGACCAGTGCTTTGCACTTGGTGACTTTTTATTGGTTTAAGTAGTGTTGGTTTAGTGCATCGGCAGCCTCTTACATCCTTTCAAGCCCTTCACAATTAGCCTTTCCTCACAGGTGTGGGAACCATCGTTTTCAATCTCTTCGCTACAACTTCACGGCTCTAATGCGTATGAGAAATTTGTGCCTGATAAAAGTCAGGCAGGTGGTGGGCAGCGATGGCCCCCCTTCATACCACGGGCTGTCTCATCTCCTCTTCGGGCAGGGGCTGTGTGTACAGACCCCGCCACCCTCGCATCCCTTCTGCCTGTGGCAGGTACTGTTGCAGTACCAGTGTCACCATTACAGTATCATGGCACTACCACCAGTATCAGGCCAGTGATTAATCACAACATTAATCATATTTAAATACAATTAATCATGTTTCAGTTGAAGACTCAGAATGGGCATGTGTCCTTCATCTCCTTCATCATGCAAGATGTCCCATCCCAGGTGTCCAAGAAGTTGCATCAATTTAATTTTTCTTGTGACTTAACTGTGATTAGGGATGCTCGTTTTCTCGGTGAGCTAGGTCATATTTCTCCTTAGAATAAACCATTATTTTATTGTTTAGAATTACTGGGGGTGCTGGCATTTCTAATTGCTGTTTTCCCCACTGAGTAGACCTGTTGTATCTCCATTTAAGCAGGCCACTGCTTAAATCTGCCCAGCTGACCTTTGGGCAGCTCTCCAGTTGGCTCTAATACAGATGCTTTCCTTAAAAGATGGATTTATTATCACTCAAGTAAAAATTATTACAGCATTTGCCTTAACGCTTGTTGCATGCATTGATCTGAAAGCGCAAAAGAAGTTGTTTGTCAAAATGCCTTTTGGATTTCACAAGCTGTCTTGTAGATTTGGAGTAGAAGAATTGTTTCCCCTTTTTTCCAGCCCCACAAATTGGTCATTCATTCTGTTTGGGTTACAACGTTTGTTCTGTTTATCAGCCACGCGGGCAGGGCTGCCCCACATGCGTAACCAAAAGGAGCAACTGTGAGCAGGTCAGTAGCTGCAGTTTGGGCTTTTTCCTCATTAAAACACCTTTGGAAAATGAATGGAAAATTCAGTGGGTTTGAATTCAGTTGGAGACCACTGTTTGGAAAAATGCAAGTGAGACTGATGCTGCCTGAGCTAAAGAGGATGGTCACTCACAATCCTTTCTTTACTTTTTTGGTTAAGGAAACCTGGTGTCTTGCAACTCTTTATACATTAATTTTATATTTTTTTTATGGGGGTGCTGGAAAGATGCTCATTAAATGCAAACAGCACATCTCTCTGTCTTGGTTGTTTAACTTTTTGCATCCCCTTGCTTCTGGAGTAATGCCCAACTACATTCCCAAACCATAAATTGCCTTTTACACCAGCAGCTCTCGCTTTCTGGTACTCTCGCGAAGGAGAGACACGCTTTGGGATATTATTTTCTGCAGCTGTAATTAAAAATGGACTCTGGCTGGCAGAATAAACTAAAATAAAACTACAACGCCCCTATTTAAAAATTAACCATTACTCACCAAAAGCACATCAAACCCACTTAGCGGACATCCGTTAATCCCGCGGTGAGCCGTTTCAGGCTTTAATGCACACTGTTTTACACGTTAAGGGTTTTGAAGTCGCGGGCCAGTGCTGACCTTTCGCATCTGCTCCTCTCGCAGTAGGAATCTCCGCTCGCTGCTCCCCGTCAGGGCGGATTAACGTGACGAAGTGCAGCGCTTCTGCTGGCTGCAGTTTCGGGTTTTGATCAGAATTATTTCTTTCACAAACAATCACGTTTGGCTAAAACGTTACATCTGCTCTGGAAAGCCACTGGCAGGGCCACAGCTTATCAGGGTGAGGTGAGTGTAATTTTTTTTTATTCCTTTTTTATAAAGCTACAGACCTGCTTCGTGCAGGGGGGTTTGGGGAGAGCTTCCCTTCTTCCTCTTCTCCTTGCCCTTTCCTTCCTTTAATTTTGTCGGGCTGAGATGAAAAGTTGCTTTGGACAAACATAAAGCTGGCTGTGATGTCTTGGAGGGTTTTGGTGGGGAACACACCGGTGAGTGGGGAGCCCCGTCCTGAGTCAGCCCCGCGCTGTGGGTTTGTTTTATCGCTAAGGGTGCTTTGCAGGAAAATGTTTTTTATTCCTAGGGGAAGGTCCTGATTTCATGTTCTAGTGTGATTTTCCTCGTGCTGTGATGAAAACAACAGGAGGCAGTTAAACCTGTGTCTGTGTGTGACCAAGGTGCCCCTGGTTGGGAGAATCTTTATTCCATGATACAGTGGGTGGGTGCTTGTGGGAAGCAAAACTACTGTTAGCTGTGCAGGTCCAGGACGTTGGGTTTACGACCGTGTCTTGTAATGCCCAATCTAATGAAAAAAACAGAGTTGTACAAAGGGATTCCCTTTGTGGTGTGCTCGTACGAATTTCTAAAAGAAATTGGATGTTCACTGGAGGACTCAGAATTAGTATTTGTCTCCCCTCATGAGCCCGTCTCTCTGTTTCCAGATGTGCCGATGTACAAACGGTGTGGGTTGCCCAGAAGAACCCTTGTGTCTTAGAAAAGAGCAGCCAACCAAAAAACCATGGAACCTCTTAAAATATTGCACATCAGATGTACCATGCCACTTCCAGGCATGTGCTTGGAGCACATGGAGGTGTCTGAAGGCAGTTGGAAACCTTGAGTGTAGGTTGTCTATCTAAATTATTGGCAGTTAATTGAGTCTCATTCTTAATAACGTAACTTAACTTGGCTGCCTTTGTCCATTTCTCTGCCACCTGCTCCAGCCGTTCTAAATATCAGAGTCAGGAGATGAAGCACAGGTCCAGGTGACCTGCAGATCCCATCGGGAGCGGTGGGCATGGCAAACCAGGCAAGGTACCCGGCTGCTTGGAGGTTGAAGGATGCCCCGAAGAGAAACGTGTTGTCTGGGAAGATGCTTGTTCTCTCCTACTCTTTGGGTTTTTTTGAAGGATCTGTCACTTCTAGACTTGAAATGTCTGTCTGCAAAATCACATTGAGGTTTTATAGTGCAATATAAATCAAAAGCCTGCAGGTGCTGGCCCAGGTGAGCCTCCTGCTGAGTTCACTGCCCCCGTGTATCATATACTCCCTTCTACTCTAAGAGTTGTCCCAACGTGAAGACGCATTCTAACAACACAGTAGGACGCTTTCAGCAGCTGGGTTGAGTGAAATGATTCCCTGACTGGATCTGCAGTGAATGTTCCTTAATTTGCTTTATTTCACAGCTTCAGGTCTTTTTCGATTCTGGCTTAGCCAAGAGGGTCTTTCCAAGTGCCTCACACCTCCATTGTGATTTCTTTGTTGCATGTTTCAATTGCAGACCTTGTCTTTAAAAAAAAAAAACCCAAAACCCAAAGAAGCTGACAGTGGGTAGGATAGTGGGAGATGAAATGGTCTTGAGACCAACCCCTTCTCTTCATCCATCATAAAGCGATGCCTTTCTTATCACTCTTTGATGTTTTCTTAGCATCATAAATGGCAGAGATTTAGAGGATTATCAGAGGCAGGGTACGATTGCCCTCGGATACTCAGCAGAGAAGATCTTGGATATTAAACTGGTAGAATCTGTAATCTTGGCCAAAAGAGCAAGGATAATTTTGTCTGAGCGCTCCCTGTGTTATCAGCAACATGTATGGCATGTGAACTTCACTTTCATGTTTGCAGAATGAAATCATTCCTTCGTGTATGAGTAAAAAGAAACATCGGGGAAGACGGTAGAGTTTTGTTCTGCTGTGGCCAGCTCCGTCCCATCCAGAACGTGGCGCGATGGGATAAGGAACTTCCCTGTTCTTCTACGCTGCACCTGAGCTCTGCAGAAGCCAGAGGGTTCGAGCACCTTTCTGAAGTGGAGTATTCGCTTAAATTAATTCTTCAGTGGTCTGTTTTACAGTAGCATCATGTCATGGGCCGGCACCGTGTGGTCGAGGATGGGTCAGGCAGAGGCACGAAGCGGGTTGGCTGCGGAGCGCCTTAGCGGGGGGCTCGGGTGCCTGAATTCCAAAGGTTGGGACTGGGGACTAGCGGCACCTTGTTACTAGTTTATTTTTATAGTGGTTTGTGTGATGGCTTTATTACAGTACAGCCAGGGGTTTGATTTGCTGGGCCAAACATTTGCTTTAACAAGTAAAATTATCATTGTTCTTTCAGTTGCACAGCCAAGAGAGTTTATTATTTTAAGTGGCTGATTGCTTTAGCAGGTGCTCAGTTAATGGGGCTTCGCTGTATTATTTAATGTTTTTAGGTAGGGTGCAAAAAGCTCATTTTAAAAAGTCATGTTTCTTGAAGTAGCTTTTTTATTTGGTGCAAACCTCCTAAGTGCAACCTTTATATTCCATTTTTGAGCACAAAGCACACCAAAATGGCTTGGGAGGTGGAGAGCCACATTAAGCTGATGGTGTGGCTGGAGGATTTCTTCCATGTTCTAGTTCAGTCCCGAAACCTGGGATGACTTCCCCTCTTTTTCTCGAAAATCTAATTATAGAGCTACATTATTTCAATAAATAAAATCATATTTATGAGTGTATGTTTACCTAGTGCTAAGAAACTGGAACCAGGGGAGGAAAAAAAAAAGGCATTTCTTTTTAATATTTCTATATGAAGTTATATATCACAAATACCATGCGACCTCGTTGCAGGTTTCCTTGGGATTTAGGATGTCTTCTTATTTTGCAGTAGTCTTTATGGCACCTATAATTATTTTTATCTACCTATAAGCAAATTAATGTATTTTGTGATACGGTTGTATTGACCCAGTAGAGCCTAGGCTTGAAACTTTTACCGTTCCCAGAAAGAAGTTTTTATGCTGCCTTCAGATATCTCCATGTTCTCTCACTTGTACTCCATCGAGTCTATAAATCTTTTTGGTGGGATAGGCGATTAATTTTGGTGTGAAGTCTGTTCATTGAATCACCGAGAATATTATCTGCTTTCTGTTCATGAAATCCAGGTGCAATCACTTACTGTAATAAAAATGAGAATAGGAAAAATGATCCTCGGCACCGAGGCTGCTGGAAAAGTCAAGATGTGACAAGGAAGAAGGTAATAGATGGAAAGTTTTGTATCATATTATCACCAATAAAAGAAAAAGAGGTCTAAATTCAGCAGTTATGAAAATGTTGATACAAATAGGCTTAGAAAAGGTAAAGGTGAGGTTTGTTGTGCGGGTTGCACGCGAGGGCATCTCACGCACCTGGCGAGCACGAGGGGACGAGGCAGGCAAAGCGCGGAGAAGGCTCGAGGAGCAGGTCGGTGCTCTCTGCCGTCCTCGTGGGCCCTTGGCTTGCATTGATCCATGTTCCTTGGCCTTCACAGAAAATTTGCATTTGTTTTTCAGGCCAGTTGAATCACAAACGGGGCACATGACACTTGCACCTGCTTTATGGCAAAGCAATGTCACAGCTTAGGTCACTGCTGAGCTTAGAAGGTGAAGCCTGCGACTCAGACCCCTTTTGGGGAGCTGCATCTTGAGCATCATCAGGACCATGTCGCTTCTCGTGCCACACCTGGTCTAGATTGCACCAAGTGAGTGTAAACTTCCCTTGCCTGCAAGCGGCTTGGGCTTTTCCTGGGACAGCATTCCTGAAATTGCCTTCTGTCATCTCCCGCGGCTCTTGACATTGTACCGGTACCTGTGTGAGAAACATCCCTGTTGAGGAAAGGCCATGCCTCCGAGCTCCGCTTCCCTTTGCCTCCATTTATTCTTCATGTTCTTCAAATTGGTAAATCATATGACAATAAACAGAAATACCCTCAGTGAAGAGGGAAGGGGAAACTGTTGTTTATCTGGTCAGGTGGTTTAGATTAGCAGTGATGCTGGTCTGTATTATGTTACTTTAAATCATAGTGTCCCAACAGGACATAAATTATGAAGATTGTTACAGTATGTTTCATCCAATGTAAGATCAACAAATTGGAATAATTTTTTTAATAGGAAAATCAGTGCTTTGGCAAGGTTATTGTTGAAGAATTTAATTTAACTTGAGCTTTGCTTGCATTATTTCTTAATATATAAAAACTATTTGCATAATGTATGAAGTATAAACATTTTTAGAATCAAAGGCAAGAATGCCTTTTCCAAGATTACATAGAGTGGCAAACTACTTAGAACAGATCAGTGTTTGTGCTTTTGCTGTCAAAAATGTTTGATATAGAGCTGGCGAGCTAGTTTCTTCACCGACATAATTGTAAACAAGTGTTGGGAGACAGAAACAGAAACGGCGTTCTTTGTAGAACATGGTGTAAAGGTTTTCACATACGCCGCTGCAGATCTAACATGGAGAGTAATGTTTACAGCCACGATACAACTATAAATAGGTAACTTTTTTTAGAGTGCAAAGCAGCATTTCACTTTTGTATAAATGATGTGTGCGGATAAGTATGGGGGATGCCAGCAGTCAGCTCTGGATTTTAAAAGAACATTGTAAACGCAGAAAAGCATGAACAATTGAGTTGGAAATTGTGGTTGTGGGGTTTTTTAGAGTTTCACATTCTGTTCTGAAGACAGAAACAGCATCTCAGTGTGTCTATAGTATTCCTCTTCCATCCTTTCCCTTTATCAGTGACCGTCAAGAGTCAGGAGTCCTGCTTACCGCAGTCTCCAGTGATGCTTAGGGAAGAGGAGGGTTGGCTGCATTTGCAGTATTTTGCTGCTCCAGCTAATAAAGAGGAGGAAACCACATCTCTGACCGTGGTTTGTTAGGTGTTCACCGTCGGACCCTGCTGCCTGCCCGTGCCTGGGTGGGTCACCGGGTGAGGGAGCAGGGAGGTGCAGGCACGACGCCTGAGCCGGCTGCTCCATGGCTTATGCCCTCGCACCGGGGAGGTGGGGACGGGAGAAGCTGCGCTTGGCTCTGCACTGGGGCATCCTTTAGTTGCGTTCTTCATGACTGTCTGGCTGCTCTTGGAATGGTACTAAAAAGGAGAAGAGCAGTGGGGAAGCATCACCCTGATTTATGTCATGGATGGATCCAGGCAGAGCCAGAAAAAAAAAAAAAAAAAACAACAGAAGAGGAAAATATCTAATGCCAGGTGGAGCCAGCATCCCTGGGGATGGCTCAGGCAGGCTGATGATGCCGACAGGGAGGAATCCCAAAACAGGCACGTGGGTTCGAGAATGATACCTGTCCTGCTGTGCTGCCATCACCTCCCTAAGTGCTCGCTGCATTCCTCTTTTTTTGTGTTTTAACCACGTTGTCACTTTCCGATGAAGAATGTGACCTTGTGAGATGATTTTTGAACGTTTATAAGGTAAAAGTCTTTCTTAATGGCATAAATAGAATTTAAGTAAAACAAACCCTGCATTTCGCTTGAGAGCACAAGAGGAAATACCATGACGGCCCTGGTGACGTAACTTGCCATAGCTCGACATTAAAGAGCTTTTTCCTTTTATCCGCTGGCCCGTAGCTCAGTTAGGTAGCTCCGTCAGCTGGAGATGGGAAAGCTTCTGCAGTCTGGAAGTGAACCTTAATGATTTGAGTTTATTATTGTTATAAGTGTCAAGCTGCTCAGGAGAACACATGCTGGATATGGGCATTTTTTGCTCGGGTGAATGGAAAGCAAATGCGTGAGGCATAGTCCTCTCTTGCCTTGCAGGACAATGGCACTAGAACTGGTTTTATTTGTTCGTTTCCCGCTGATAAATGATACAGATGCAGCTTGGGTGGGTGGGGAAGGGAAGACAGGTAGCCCTCACGCTGCAGAAGGTCAAGGTTAATGCTACCTCCAGTGTTATAATGACAGATGGGAGGCAGAATCCTTAACGTGCTTGTGACGAGCATATGGTTTCCTTGGCTGGGTGTCCGAAGGATTTAAGAAGGCTGGGTACATACTTCACAGCATACGCATTTTAAAACAAATAAATAAAAAGTGCGTGTGGTCATATTGTTAGGCCTTTCAGCTGTTTTTCTCGACTATCTCCGCTTTCGAGTCAAGTCCTGTCAGCTGCTGTGCTGTGGAGATGCACTGGGGCAATCCATCACGGGGGACGCACGGGTGGTGATGTACGAGCACCACACAGCGACCTGCGTCGCTTTGATGTCTAACTCATCAAGATAATGTTGGCAAGCATTGTGCAAAAGCAGCATGTTTAAAAAGTATTAAGATGAATTGATTCCTTGCTTAAGAAGTGTGAAAGGAAGAATAATAGCAGATTAGCTGCAGGATCCCGCGGTTCTCCCGGAGCCATGCGGCGTTGCGCAGTGCCGAGGGGTGGATGGAATTTCATCTCTCCTCCCGCTTCTGACAGCGGTGTCTGGCCCTGGTTTTCCCATTCTCAGGCAACAAAAGTCACATTAAGTCTTATTTTTTGATAGCATACTTTGTCGTTTTCACAAGCAGTTTGGCCAGTCCTGAAACATTATGCGATAGCTGAATTTATTTTAAAGTTTGGTTTGTTGGGGTTTTGTTTTCCTTTATTAGGTTAACTTGTTCTTCTGAGAGTAGCCCTGATTTTTATCTCATAAAGACACGCTATGGCTGCTAGTATTTAAAAAATCTAGTTTTACAAGTGATGTTTTGACTGAAACACCATTAGTTTTCAGTTCTTTCACGATCTTAAAAGACATGAAGGGAAGGGACATACCGGGGCACCCAAGGCATCCCCTTGTCTGTGCAGGATTGTTTCACTCCTTGCTGCTTCTGCTGCTCTCCATGGCTCGTGGCAGGTCACGCGGGTGATGCTGTCAGAGTACCCTCTGTGTCTGGATGTTATTTTAGCTCAAACGTACTAAAAGAATCAGGTTGAAAATGTCTGCCTAATATGCCTGTTACAGAAATATCAGAATACTTCATAATATTAATACATCAAAGCCTCTTTAAATACTTCTTTATGGCTTTTGGAAAATACACAAATCCTTTCTTTCTCCTCTCCTCTTTTTAAAGGGAAAATCTGAAAAAGGTCTTGTTAGTGGCCGAGGGGCTGCAGATCTCTGTTATTAATATAGTGAAAGTCAAGACTGTGTTGGGTCTTTGTCATGAGTAGGGTACTTGTCCCACTTTCATCAAGAAATGTGTGATGGTCTGATAAACTCTGCCCACCAATGCAGTCTTGACAATGATCTTGCACTGCAGACTGCATAATAATTTTCATTATTTTTAATTAAAGTTGAAGAAGTGCAGACTCCTGCTCAAATTAAGGTTGGTTGTGTTGCCGGAATGCGGTAATTACTTTAATTGATCACAAGATAGTTTCCTTGATCACCAATTAGACCAAATTACCGATCAAGTTTCAAGACGTGAAGAAATGTCCAAACTGATTTTATGTAATAGTGTTTTCATATCTAATCAAACCTGAATATCTTTTCCTTCCAGAGCCAATTGTATTTTCCCAAAGAAGGGTTATGGCTCTACAAATACAAAGGTGATTCATAAACAATAGCGTTCCAATTCGTTTAATTAGCAAAGGAAGTATTTAGGGCCTTAATGGAGATTGCTTTGGTGAAATTGCTCGGTAGAACCATAGCTCATTTTCTTAGTGGGACATACTTTTTGTGTATAATTAAAATAAACAAAATGGCAAGAGGTAAGTTGCTTTGGGTAACGTGCACCGAGGGAGCAGGTCTCCGAGCAGAGCAGGGCACGCAGGAAGGCGGGCATGCCTCGCAGGCGCGCGGGCTTCGTCCTTCGCTGCGCCACCGCATTGCCCTGGCCGGGCAGTCGTGGCCAGCTGGAGCAACGAGCAGCAGGACCTGTCCTGGGGAGGGTCCCGTGCGCCAGAGTGAATTCCTTTTCACGGCTCAGACAGCCCCAAATCGAGCACTCCTCGGGAAGATGAACAGTTTTAAGACCAACGTCCGTTTTATCTAGCTGGAGACTTGTTACTGCCTTCAGGGGAAGTGGGTGATTTGGTGGTCCACCGGTCACAGAGGATTTGGTGGTCCACTGGTCACAGAGGATTTGTCACCACAAAGCGTGAAGGAGGGTCTGCAGGACAGACGATTCAGTAGCCTGGTTTGCGGCCGCAGTTGCTCTGCCTGCCTTCCGTTGGAGCGGTGATTATTGCCACAGAGTCGATGAATTGTGTTTGTGGAGCGTGCCCTGGTGGGTGAGTTCCTGGGACGGACAGGCGCTGGTAGGGCGTACATGAACCTGGTAGGGGGGTTTATAAATCTAATTCTTTTTCTTTCCCATCCTGTTTATTTGTAGAAAGGCAATCCAGCTGTAGATGCATTGCTGTTATAAACTTTTGGGGACCTTTCTGTGTCTAGGTTGCTCTGTTGGAAATAGCATTCCTATGAAGCCCATGGACGCTCTAAAAGCATTTAAATCAAAAATCATTCAGCACGATTAATGCAGAAGTTTTCCAAATCATTGCTAACATCTAGTGCACAACTTGCAGCTTTCTGCTTCAAAGCATGCTGCTGAAACATTTGCAAATTTTTAAAAGTAATTGTTCACTCAAAGTAAAACTAAACCGAGCGAGAGCTTCAAGGGAAGTTAGATTTTCCCGAATTTTGGAATGCTCTTGGGTCAAAGAAAAAAGCTTTTTAATTGCTGACAGTTTGGTGATTTCCAAATGACAAACCTCATTGGAATGATTTTCTCTGATTATAACGTTTGCATTCATTTGACTGGCAAAGCGACTAACAAAGTCATACTTCATCCAGGCACCGATTCTTTTTTTACTTAAAGGTTTTTGTAATTTGTGAGAGGAAAAAAGACTTGAAACTATTATCAACCATTATATGTTATTCATTGACCACATGTTTGTTTGAAATGGCCATCGCTTGGTGGAATGCGGGCTATGTGCATTCTCTTCCATAAATTAGCACTGAAAAACTACCTAAATCAGGTAGGGTTTTGCTGAGCTGCTTGTATTATAATACAAACCAGACTACAGCGTGGATGTTACTTTAGCTTTGCATGTTAATTCAGGTCCTGAACCCCGATGGATGGAGCTCGGTACGAACAAAGCCCGCCGACCGAGAGGCATCCTGCTCACGCACCAAGGCCCTTCGGGCCCCGCTGCGTAATTGCATTCTTGATTTACATGGACATTCTAATTTTCTTTATAATGCAACGATTTGCTCCTAAGTATTTTGGCAAGGGCCTGCTATTATTTTCTTCTTGAGCCCGTGATAAAACCTGCGTCCTGGGGGAGCATGTCGTGCAGAATATAGGGGCAGAGGACTGGGAAACCTATTTTAACTCATTTTAAGGGAAAATATTTTCTCATAAAGCAGAGGGGCAAACCCACCCGCCGCCTTTCTCCCTCCAGTAAAATAGACAGCAAAATAGTTACATGAAAGGATATGTTTCTGGAAGTGGTATCAGTAATACTGTGGCACGATGCTTAATTAGAAATGGCATGTTTCTAAGATGCAGTAAGGGATGAGGGGTTTGGGATGGATGTTTAAACTCACTGTTGGATGCCAAAGGTAAAACCACTGCTCTCATACAACGGCTTTGAATCCCGGAGCAGGTAACGTCGAGCAGAGTGATTTACTGGGGTCTGAAGGGGATGGTTTCAGCAATCCCAGGCAGCGCATTGGTGGCGTGAGAAGGTGAAATGCTCCTTGAACACCTGCAAACCCGAGGTGCAGCTATCTAGAGCATCTCTCGGAGCTGTTGAGATTTTGGAGTGAATCCTGCAGATCCGCTGCCAGTCAAGGCAGGTGAAGGAGTATTTTCCTCTTTGCTCTTTCTCTCCTTAGGCTTTTGGATTTATGACGCGTGTTGCCCTACAAGCAGAGAAGCTGAATCACCACCCAGAATGGTTCAATGTCTACAGCAAGGTAACGTGGTCACCAGCCCTAGGTACAGGCACGGCAAGCTAAGGGGGCCAGACCTCTGGCCCATGCTCTCTGCCTTTTTTTGTGGTTTATGTTCAAGATAAGGGAATGGAAAGAGGTGGTGTCTTTATAAAGAGGTTTGAGATTTTTAAAGAGATGCTGAGGTGTTTGTAGCCGTGAGGAATCGAGAATCAAGCTCTTTGCGAGGGCTACCAGCTGCATGGTTTGGACCTGTCACTTCACCTCTCTGGCTGAGATCTAAAAATAAAATAGGAGCCTTTAAGCTCTTACTTAACCAACTTGAATAAATTACTGTCTTTAAACTTTCTGTGCAGCGAGTCCAGAGCCCAGGGGTGTAGGGTGGCAGACCGCTGATGTGTAAGTACCTAAATGGGAGCCCAGCAGTCTCAATTTAGGTTTGATTTTTTAAAAAATTGTAGGCCTCTATGTCTCAACATAGCAGCTTATAAAATTTGTTTATAATATTACCTGACTGGTGGTGGTCTTGTATTTACAAGGGTTACAAGGTATACTGCAGCCCACAAATGAAAGGTGCTCTCTGAAAGGGGGAATTACTGCTCTCCCTTTATTTTTATTTTTTGATACTTCTCATTGCATTGTATCGAGGTGTGTGGTTTAGCATTTGGTGAGTATGCAGCGGTATCACTAAAAACATACTGAAAGGACGTGCGAAGAAGCAGCCTGCGGCTGGAACCACCAGCAGGACATCCCCACCTCTCCCCAGCAGAGGCATCCCAGCGCTGGCTCCTCCTCATCAGCCCTTCAGCTCACCCTCTTTAAGGGGACATTAAACGCACCAGACAAAGTCCTGATCACCTACTCTTCACTATTTTTGTGGCTTTCCAGAATCGTCAGAATTTATCTTTTCTTTCGTCTTCTCTCTTTCCAAAACCTCAAAGGCGAGACAAAGTAACGCCCAACTTGTCATCTGGCTTAGTCTAAACAAACCCGTGCAGGCAGCTGCGTCATAGCAAAATGCACCGGTCCATTTGTTTTTCTTTTTGAAATTAATCTGCATCAAGCTTAACAATTTTTTTCACCTTCAGGGTACTGTTTTTTAACAAAACGCCTGAGCTCCTGCCTCGGCTGTTGGCAGCTTGGTCACTGGCCCAGGTTCTTCATGAAACTGATCCGTGGAATTTGAATGTAAAGAATGAGTTACTTAATCGGACACCTCTTCTTGGATGAAACCTGAGAACGCAAAGCCTGTTTTATTCTGCGAAGGGGCTCGCTTTGGTTAGACTTTAGGGCCTGTTAAGCCCCCTCACCTACAACATATTTAGGTTTAAATGAGCATTTACATGAGCGGTGAGTGTCCAGCTCGCTGGGAGCACCATGTAAAACCAGTTCACCTTAGAGACATGCAGCGTTCCCAAGGAATTGTTGCTCAGCCTAAGTGGCGGATGTCAGAATGGCTTTGTAACCCCTTTCTTTTCCTTTTTGACAGGTTCAGATAACTCTGATTTCCCATGACTGCGGTGGGCTGACCAAGAGAGATGTGAAGCTGGCTAAATTTATTGACAAAGCTGCTGCCTCAGTGTAACCAAGATGTAAAGCTCTTTAATACAGTGTCCACCAATATTTTGATTTAAATGGTATCCCTCATTCCTTGTAAGCCTGATTTCACAACCCCCTAAGACATTTTGTAAATAGAATGGCTTAGCTTTGTTGGCCTTTAAGACCTCTGTCTTGAGACCCCTGTGGATGTTCCTGCCTGTCTTTTGCCATCGCTGGCTTCACGTGAGGATGGAGCAGATAAACCAGTAGCAACTAAGTTCTGAACAGTCCTTTTCCAGCAACTAAAACAAGCTGGAATGAAAGCAGGAGCCCGCCCGCACGTGTTGGTGTTCCCCAAGCCCCTGGGAGCCGAGGCTGGTGGCAGCCACCACGGGACCCTGCCCTGTGCCCAGCCGCTTCCCTCCTATAGATTTGTACATCTCTGCACTTCAGGCAGCGTAAGGGCAGGCAGGCTGGGACTGTCCCCTCTGCCAGTGACCGGTGGCCAGCGCAGGGGATGCTGGTGAGAGCAGTGCAAGCTGCTGCTGCTGTTGCCTTGGGGTTGCAGCTCACCTCACGGTTACAGCTTTGCTTTTGGGGTTTTTTCTGTGCTTGTCCGACGGCTCTTTGAGTGTGTCTGTCCTTTTGGCACCCACAGCCCAGCCGCTACAGCCAGCTAAGTGTTGCAGCATGCTTGAGAACCCTTCTCCATCAGAGATGCAGGACTGGATCCCACAGTTGCTGAAAACTTGAGCTCTGGTCTGGCAAATACAAAACATACTCAGTGAGCTCCCGGCCCTCATATCATTAAACAAAGCACGAGCTTAAGTGCTTGGCTGGGCTGGGCCAGTGCTCAGCACCTTGCAGGACTGAGCCATTGTTTGTGTTGTAACGCTGCCGTACCTGCGGGATCGGGGGGTAGCACCGCCGGGAGCTGCCGGTGGTGGAGGAAGCGGCATTAGCAGGATTCTTGCTAAGCTGGGTTCGGCTGAAGGTATGCTCACCCTTTTTTTTTTTTTTTTTTGTTGTTGTTGTTGTTGTTGTTGTAGCTACAATTACTCATTGCAAACATTGTTCCAAGAACTGCATATCCCACCGACGAGGTTTAAAGTAATTTCTTCCCTGGTTTCAAAGTCTTTGTTTTTTATCCTATGATCCTCACCGAGACTGATTTCCACTGCCGGCAGGGAGATTTCAACCTGCTGAAGGCTCACAGCAGGGCCTCTTCTGTGCAGTCCCGCTGTGAGTGTCCCCAGCGTGCTCCGGCATGCCCTGCCAGCAGCTCTGGGTGCGGAGCTCCAGGAGATTGACACCTCCGAAATGCCGGAGTGCATTGCTGGAGTGACACCAGCGGCACAGCCACCAGCCACCCAGAAGTGAGATACATGAGTGCCAAAATCTATATTGGGTGTATGTGCGAGGTGTGTGGTCTGTCAGATATTTGGGATGCAGAATGCCACTAGCTGCCGTGCAAGTATCCGTGTCGATAAAATAAGAAAGGTATTTTTTGTTAATCCTTAGCAAGTGCACTGTCAGGTGCTAATTGGTCGCAGGAAGGAAGATGTAAGGTGTTGGGGTTTATTGTCGGTAACCCTGCTTGGGATATCAAGTTAATACCTAGAAAGACCCAAATTCAGGCTGCGTGCTCCAGTGTGCTTTGCTTACAAGTGCATTTCCCCAGCGAAGCGGCAGATTTCTCTGATACGGTGTGAAAGTGGTCACTGTTGTGAGGAATGACTAAAACTAATAAATAACCGGGCTGTGACGTCTCCTGTTACTGGTGGGGAAGTGAAAGGGGCTTCACCCACAGTTTTGACTTCTCTAATCAAGTGTGAAAACTCTGTTGTTAGAAATTGACAGATAATGTGTGCACTTCAAATAAAACAAACAAATTCCTCCTTTGTACTTTGTTTCTTTATTATTGTACAGATGTAACAAAGCTGTTAGTATTAAGGTAAATTTCAGATCAATAATATTTAGTTACTGGGAGGTCTTTGGGTTAGAATATTGATATTTATTTACATACTCCAAGGAAAAAATAAACATCCACCAACTAATTCGGCTGGGGGAGTGCACTGCCCAGCCAGGGCAGGGAGCTGGGCAGCTGTGGTGGTTTGAGGAGCCTGACTGGCGAAGGGGCAAAAACACTTGAGAAAAGAGGAGGACAGCTTTGAAATGCTCGTCGTTTCTAGGACAACACTTATTGAGCCCAAATATCTTGTTGACTTCTGGGACGTTCCACAGACCTGGGCGTGCCTTCTGTGAGTGTTGCTGTGCAACACGAATAATAATAAAATAAAAATAGTGAAGAAACAGCTTCACTTTCTTTTGCAGGGAGTGCTGACTTCAGAGGCGGTCTCCCAAGTGAGATGCTGGTGCTGGTGTGATGGGGTCTGTCATGCTGCTCACAGAGGGGCTTCCCTGGGGGCTCCCGGGGTGCCGTTGCCCCCGGCCCCGCTTGGTTTTGTTCAGCTGCTGCCCCGTGTGGGTCGGGAAGCGGTGCCAGGCTCCTGGGCTCTGCTTCACCTTGAAGGCACAAGTAATTTCTTTCATTCTATTTCTTTTACCTTTTATTGTATTATAATTTGAGGGGGGGGGGTGGTGGTGGACAGAATTCCCAGCGTTTCTGAGACACGTCCCCAAACTGTGACGAACACCCGTCGAGTTCCACCTGCTACCCTGCCTCAGCAGCATCCCCAACTCGCCGCTGTCCACAGGGCTGGGCAGGGGAGCCCCGCGATGCTGAGGAGCCCCAAGCCACCTTCATGTATGTCCCCAAACCCACGGCAGCCAGCTCAGCCACTCTGTGCTCCTGCCTCTCCCCAGCTTTTCTCCGCCTGCACATGTGCTGCTGGTGTGCGGTGAGTGCAGGATGCTGAGGGCCACCGGGAGGGGATGCATGGTCTCCCTGATTGAGCTGGAACTTCACAGCAAATTTATACAGCAAGGATTTAATGACAGGCGCTGGATTTGAGCCAGGAAAATCAGCCTAAGGCGCCTTCTCTTGTGAAGAGCATTGTCAGCTCCGCTCTGAACAAAAGTAGCTGGAGTGCGGGGTTTGGGTCTTTTCCAGGTGATGGCATCGCTGGAGCTGCGCTGCTCTGTGACGGTATGGCTCCAGCAGCTGCCCAAAACTCACCTTCCTCTGCTGTGCCAACTCCCCCTCGGTGCCACCATGGTCCCCGCTCCCCGCGCGCCTGTGGGGTCGCACCCCAGCACGGGACGGTGCCGCTCCTGCAAACTAACCACATTCCCTTCCTCACGGCGAGGCTTGGCTCGTGGCTAGCAGCCACCTGGTTATATATTCCCCTGGAGTGTTTGGGTTTTTGTGGGTTTTTTTTCTCTTTTTTTTTTTTTTTGCTTTAAGGCTGACTGTGGCTTGAAGTATTTGGATAATCCATCATGAACTGGCCTTCTCCTTGCAGGTAACTTGCCTACTTCCCTGTGCCGAGACTGATTTAACTTGCTGTGTTCCCCCCAACCAGCCCAGTCCATGGCATGTGGGAAACACCATCTCTGGGAGACCTTCTGATGGTACTCCGTGGCCTCAGGAAATTAAAAAGCAAAATCTCGAGACTGAGAGAGCAGAGCAGGAAAGATGCCTGCAGCATGCTGCGTGTCTGGGATTGCTGCTGGGGTCCTGCAGGGCTGGAGATCACACCTCCACAGGACCCTCTCTGAAACGGGGCCAGCGAATAATCCTTCCCTTTCCCCACGGTGGGAGCTCAGGTCCAGTAAACTGCAAAAATCATATTGGAAGGGGCGGCGTCAGCATCAGGTGTGCTGCAGGGCTCTGGGGATGGGGTCCCACAGGCGGCTCTGCAGGAACAAAAGCAAAACTTTGTCTGGGTTTGTGAGTTACGGCTCAGTCCAGCTGCACGGGATCCCTCCTGCCCTTCCTCCTCCTCCTCCTCCCAGCTGCTCAGACTGGCAGCCGAGGTGTGGTGGTGGAGTGGCTGAAGAAGAGGTGGGTTTTCTGTTAATTAACCTCATCAGGGGCAGTTTGGACATTAGAAGGCTGACAAAGATGTGTCCTCACCCAGCTGCACCCCGAGGCTGGAAGGACAGACTGACGCGGTTACTTCTCCGATGCTTTCCAGTTGTCTATGGCATGTCCCCAGCTCCAGGATGGGGCTGGAGGCAACACAGCATCCCTTGGGACATGTCCGGGCCGCTGTGCCAGTGGCCACTGGCTCTGCATTGGCCCCACCTGGAGCCCTGGGCGTTCAGCAGAGCAAACCCACAGGGCTGGTCCCCTTGGACCGGAGGTTTCAGTTGGTTTATGTCCCGCAGATGGCTTGGCCCTGGCTCAGGGTGCTTGCAGCATCACCGGTTTTCAGCAACGGGCACAGTTCCTGGGTTTGCCCTGATCCCTGCTCCATCCCTGCCTTCATCCTCAGCCTCGCAACCTGCCAGGTCCTCAGCCCTGCTCTGCCCTTCCCACTTCTGCAAGTGCTTTTCAATCATGCAAAACACAATTTTGAAAGCCTCCCACAGCATCTTACAGGTGTGTGCATCTCCTCTGGCCTTTTCAGTCTCAGGTAACGAAGGGATTGCCAATTAACTGAAGCTAATGAGTTCTTCTGCACAAGCTAGTTTCAGTTTTTCATGATCGTTTGCTTCAAGAAACAAATATTTGTGGTTTACTCAAAGCTGCACCTCGCGATTAGCCGAACATGTGTGTCCTAGCACAAGTGCCTGCAGAGCATCCAGAGCAGCAAGCGCAGAGACACTGACTAATTGAAATAAACTGGCAATTGTTAAAGCTCTTTCTCCTAAAGAACCAAGGCAAGAAGCAAACATGAATGTGTTATCCCGCTGACATCAAAGGCCATGTTTATGTAAGTGTCGCTCATGCTGAAGATCAGGACAACAGGAAACGGCCTCAAGTTGCACCAGGGGAGGTTAGATTGGAGATTTGTTCACAGAAAGGGTGGTCAAGCACTGGGACAGGCTGCCCAGGGAGGTGGTGCAGTCACCATCCCTGGAGGTGTTTAAAAAACACATAGATGTGGTCCTTAGGGCCATGGCTTAGTGATGCACTTGACAGTGCTAGGTTAACGGTTGGACTTGATGATCTTAAAGGTCTTTTCCAACCAAAATAATTCTGTGACACCATGATATGTTGCAGAGTTGGACCCTTTGGTGAGGAACTGACAATTCGTTTGTGAAAAAAGTCCAGGCATGGCTGCCAGCGGTCTGCTGGTTAGAGCCAGGCCAGCCCGCGTGGGCTGCGGGGATGCTGGAGCCCCGGGAAGGGTCCCTGGAAAGAGCAGGGTCTGTGCTTGGGCTCCCACACTGGTTCCAGACCAGTGGTGTGTGCAGGAGGGAGGATTACCCCCCTAACCTCAAAGGCACACCTCGTCCTGGGCGTGCTGGGCTTGTTTTGCTGTTAGACACTAGTGCCAGGGTGGCACGAGGGCATGGTGCTCCTCCACAGGGCCGGCAGAGCTCCCACCTTGGCACGGAGATGGGCCGTTCCCCCGGGATTCTGGAAAGGACGGGGCCCAGCACCCACACAGCACCATCCTGACTTGTCCCCTCCCTCAGGCTGGAGCAGGTATCTGCCCAAACCAATCAGCAATGCAAACGCAGTAAATTAAGAATCATCATCACCTGCTTGTTACACTGCAAACGCAGAGATGTTGAGTATCCAGGAGCTGGCCCCAGCACCTTCCTGTGTGGTTTCTTCTTCTGGAAGTGACCTCGTAAGACGGTGACATCAAACAGCAAGTTCCACCCCCCTGCTTGCACCAAGGGTCGCTTGGAGAAGCTGAGCACCCGGCTTCTTCATGGAGCCATCAGGGAGGTGGCACACAGAGCATCCCGACCCTTCCCAGAATGGACAAGCCCCCTCCGATTTCCTGCCTAGACCCTTCCAGTGCCTGTTGGAAGCCGTGACAGGGCGTGCTGCCTGCTGCCGCCGCAGCACGCACAGAGCAAAGCCCTTTCGGTGCAGAGCTATGCCCCAGGTGATGGGTGCTGTGGGACCTGCTGGTTCAGATCCAGCTCAGCCTGGGTGAAGGGAGGACTCAGGCAGGAGCAGGTCTCCAGCTGGGGCTGGCTGCTGGGGTGGGTGTTTTCATGGGGGGGGGGGGGGGGGGGGGGAAGAAAAAAAAAAGAGAGCCAACTGAAAGAGCTCCCTCCAGCTCTGCCGTTGTTTCTGACAGGAGGAAGGGCACCCAGTTCTGTGCCTCCCTGCGCAGGCTGATGGGCAGCTGCACATTCACAGTGCTCGTGAGCTGCATCATCTCCATCAGTGCCACCTCCCTGGCTGCGGAGGCCAACGGCCAGTGCCTGTTGGGCTGGGGTGCCTTTTCCGAGGGGAGGTGTGATGGCACGCTCCCAGTGCCATGGCCAGGAGGGGATGGGGGTCCAGCCCCCACAGCTGCTCAGGGTGGCTGCCAGCCCACTGTCCTCCTGTGTGCTATTGCCTGCACTGGCCTAGGGCCTGGATGAAACGCATTCCAGCTTCAAATCCCTTCACTTATTCGATAATCATTGTCCTTCAAATGTAATTGTTTGGTGCTTTCCACAGCAGCCCTTTCCCCTCCCACAGTTTCAGCACAGCTAGTTTAAGCACCCTTTTAATACTCGATTTTCACATTGAAAAATCCCTCTTGGTCACACTTCTTGATTTTCTTGTCTTACACAAGCCAGCTACTGTACGCAAACTTCTGAGCCTTAATTATATATCCCAGTAATATATAGCCAGGCCTGGCTAATGTCAAGGAGCCCAGTCACGAGCGTCAGAGGTTCCCGAGAGCTCTGGCTGCAGGACCAGGCTCCGTGCAGGGAGGCAAGTGGCTTGTGCCTGGCTCCTCAGGGCCGAGGGGGTGCATGATGTGTTGGGATGCGGCCAGGACCCTCCTGCACTGGACAGTGACCCACAATGGTGACTGCGGCGGTGTGAGCTTGGCTCATGTTTGAAATGGTACCCTTGGGCAGAGGGATGTTGTTGGGGACATTTAATAGAAACATGCTGGCTGGGTGCGTGGGGTCTGGCAGCCACAGGCAGCAGCCTGGGCTCACCTCCTCCTCTCTCCAGATCACAGATGCTTTCTTCGTCGCTGTTTACACCATCGAGCCTTTGCTGAAGCTGTACGTGGATCCCATTGCCTACTGGAAGAGCAGCTGCACCACCTTGGATGCCGCCACCCTCCTCAATACCTTCCTCCCACACGTCTTACCCGTGGATGTCGCCACATGCACCCAGCTGGAGGGGACGACCAAGGGTCTCCAGACCCTCCGCATACTCAAGCTCATCAAGCAGAGCCGCGGGGTGAGGGTGAAGCACCGCGCACTGGTTAAGTCCCAGCAGAGAGGGGGAATCCCAAGCCCAGGAACAGGGGGAGGCTTTGCTCTACCCAGGTGTCGAGGGCTGCCTAGTCCAAAAGGGGCTGATGCTTGCGGTAGTTTGTAAGCAAAGGTAACAACTAATAATTCCTAATTTTTTAAGAAGCCCATGGCTTGGCCATTATTTTTTTCCCATATTTCTTCTTTCCCACAAGGAACGGAGAGATTTTCTTTCTTACTACAGCAGAGTAGACCCCAAAAAAAACCCTATAAAACCTAGGTCATGTCCTATTCTTGGTCTGTGTGTATTTTTCTCTCCAGCACACCATCTCCTACTTAGTTTTCTCCTGACGACTCTGGAGGTTTGTTTTTCAGCAAGGAGCTTATGTGGGCAATGAATGCTCAGCCAGCATTTCTGCGTGTAATTAATTGGCTGGGTAGCCCACCAGAAGTGGGATGTTTATGGGCACAGGGCTCTTATAATGTTCACTTCTGAGCCTTCATTCCTCTAGTTTGGATCGTAAACTTCACTTATCACCAGACTTTTATATGTTAATTATTCTGTGTCGCTGGGAGAAGGGAGGACATGTAGAAGTGCATGAAATAATGAATGGTTTGGGCATGAGGGATCAGATGCTGCGGTTTGGACTGGCTGATTGTGAGAGAGCAAACTGATGCATAGCAAAATGGGGGGACATTTAAATCAGGGTACCCGTGTGTTGTTGGTTTGAGCCTCGTGCTATGCACTTGTGGAACTCACTGCCAGGAGATGCCTCGTCTGGGGACCACAAGGAAGAAAACCCGTAGGATAAGATTTGGCACCGTTCCCCCCTGAGATGCTTAAAATGTTGAGGTGCTTTGAAAAAAAATCCCACTCAGCACAAATCTGCAAGTTTAAGAGCCTAAATGCCTTTGAAAATCTGGGCCATGAAACACTGGGTTTTGATGGAGGTTGGTGGGACTTAACACCTAAGGGACTGGGGCCACTGGGAAATTGCATCCTGCCTTTGGGTGAGAATGCCTAGAATGGTATTACTGGAGGGGGTGAAATAGCAAAGAGGAAAATTCTTTAGGCTCTCACAGTCCCTTCCTGTTCCAGGTATGTTATAAATACCCTGCAAAGCCCTGCCGTGCCGCTGCCTTCCCACTCCAGGGGCGATCGGTACCTACCCTTGTGTCCTGACCTGAAGGGACAAGTGCCCTGAGCTGCCTGTCACCCCGGACACAACACCTCTTTGCCTAAAATTTATTTTAAAATGTGATAGGGCAGCCTAAATGCATTTTGCTGAAGGCGGAGGAGGCTGTTTATGCCTCTGTGTGTATTGTTGTTTATTAATTGAAGCCTAAATTAGCCCTCAACAGGTTAGCAGTATTTAATGCAGAGAGCTCAAACATGCAACACATTCTTGGCACGTTTCCCTTTATTAATTAAAAACCTCTTTAAAACACTCTGCCTTCCACCTCGGAGCAATAAATTTCCACCTTGAGGAAATAATTTCCTTGTTGTATTCCATACAGAGACGTTCTGTTAGCTGCAATCCCTGTTTTAGTGTAGGCCCCATTCATCCTCATTTCAATTTCAAAATAAACTTTAAAAATGCCAGGTTGTTCTGTTAAAAAAAAAATTAAAAAATTTTAAAAATCAACTTTTCTGCTTTTTTAAAAAAATATATTTGGGATTAATTCCAATGTCGTTTACTACCTGCATACACTGTGAACCACAAAGCTCCTTCTTTAATAAAAGCTCCGAGGCTGCACAGCAGCTCCCGAAGCAGCCAGAGAAGCCCTGGCAATGGGAAACGGGCGGATGGTCCCACACTCGCCAGCCCGCGGTTACTGGGAGCGTTTTATGGCCCTCCCGTCACCCCCAGCGCTGGGTGGCTGGTTTTCTTTATGGCCACGTGCCACAGCCCAAACCTGCCCAACTCCATGACATAATTTGGCAAAAATGTCACCTGATTCTGGGGGTTGAATGGCTTTTGTTCCCCTGCTAGTCCCAGGCTGTGCCTGCGGAGAGACCTGCGTGTGCAGGGGGACAGGAGAACCCTCCTGGTTTTCCGGGACTGGTACCAGGCTTGGTGGTTTATGGCTGGTCTGGTTTGGGCTTTCTGAGATGGTTCTGCAGGAGTCCTTCAGCCATCGGAACAAGCCGGGACGTCGGCAGCCGGAGGAGGCTGGGAAGAGCCCCTTGCTCTAGCTCCGCACCCGTCCCTGCAGGCAGTGCCACCCGAGCAGCTCAGCCAGATGCGGTCCAGAGCTCCAGCCAGAGATGCTGTCGACAGTCAGAGATGGTGGATGGACAGTCCTCGAATGGGTGCACCCAATGAGACCCAGCTGGCACCAGCAGGCACGGTGGTTTTGGGGGAGCAACCGCCCATGCTGCCGCCGCTCTGCAGGGTAATGTAACGTGGGTGCCAGAGGCTGCCCGTGGCTGGCTGTGGTCTGGAGTCAGTGGGAGCGTTTGCCTAAAAGTCATAAGCTCAGTTCACCAAACCAGCAAACCCCTCAACTCCCAGGAATGTCTTTTGTATATGTTAGTGTCATATGTGGGTTTTTATAAGAAGTGAGATGGTCTCAGAAGCAGTATCACCTCCCTTCCCAGTGACCCCAAGCCTTGCATGGGGCTTTCCCAAGCTGAGCAACCACGGAGGGATGAGAGACGGCTGCGGACTCCTGTCTCCCATCCCGGCCCATCCTGCATGGCAAGGGAGGAGCAAGCAGCTGGGCAGTGAGAGCAGCAGAAATATCATTCTAAATCCAGTTTGTGCTCAGACCCCCGGGCATGAGGGTTAATAGCATTGCTTATTTTTATTCAGCTAATTTATTAATGCAGGAGCTTGGGAACAACTGTATCCTTTATCAATAGGAATCCATTACTCCATTAGTAACCTGTCCATATTTCGAAAGGCAGTGAGAAGCTCCTGTGTGCTAAGTGTGATGCTTCTGGGACCAAGCAGCCCTTGGTCTTGCCACATGCAAGCACCACTGAGCCCTACAAGGGCCATTTCCCAGTCCAAGAGTCTGATGCATGGCCACAGCCTCTGAATTTTGCCATGCTCCCCCATGCATCGTGGTGGTTGCCCCTTCTCTCTCCTTAGTTCCCAGTACAGCCCTGTGGATGCATGCAAGGGAGCTGGTTCATACAGCCCTGTGGACGCACACAAGGGAGCTGGTTCAGAGGTGGTCCAGGGAAGCTGTCATCTGCATCCCCAGCCCGCTTCCCAGACTTCATCCCTGCCAAGCATCTCCTTCACCTACGGAGCACACATTTGTCTTTCCTTTTGCAGGTTTTCACAGAGGCTCTCGGCCAGCCGGTGCAGACAGTGATGTATGCCCCCATCATGCTCTACCTGCTGATGTTTGCATTTGCCATTTTGGGACATGGCTGGTATGGAGATCCCAAAACTGGAGACTCTGAAAACTGGGGCAGCTGGAGGACTGCCCTCTTCACACTCTTCAGTTTATTAACCGTAAGAGCAGCAGCATTTTCCAGTCTGTCTCAGCCAAACGACAAACTGCAGATTTTGGAGCGCTGCTGAAGAAGCCCTTTGATTAACCTGCGACTTCATTGGGGAGAGCATAAACTGCTCGGCAGCAAACTCATATTCCAGATCCAGAAATTTTTCTTTGATAGACAAACTTCCCCACCCAGTACTGCAAATTCAGAGGGGAAAATCTCTGAAGCTAACAGCAGAGAGATCTGTACTAGCTGATTTAAACCTGGACCTCTGAGGAACAGAGAAACTGTGCTTAGTTTTAAAAAAGAAAGAAGAGGAAGATTTCGTATGGCTTGTGAGTTATGCTGTGGTTTGGAACTAACTCTCTGCTCTGCTTAAATACATTTGCAGGTTGATGGCTGGTCAGACTTGCAGCGGGAGATGGATTGTTACGGGCTTATGAGCAGCCACGTGTTCATGGTTGTGTTCATCTTGCTGGGCAACTTCACCTTCTTCAGTATGTCAGTTGCACTTGCGATTACCAAAACGCAGGTCACGCAAGCTCTGTGCATTGAGTGTACATGCATGTGTGAATCTGTGTGAGCATGTGTGGGTGCATGTGAGCCTGTGTGGGTGCATGTGAATGCGTGTGTGTGCACGTGAGTGTGTGTGAGCACATGTGGGTGTGGGTGTTACCAGCCAGCAGGCTCTGGTTGGAAAGCTGGTGCTTGGCTGTTTGCAGAATTTGGCTTCTGGTGCAGCTAGAAACGTGCTGGATACAGAAGTCCCATTCCCTGAGCAGAATAAGTGTATCTTTCCCCATGGTCCCCTTTTTGTCATCTCTACACTCCTGCTTTGACTATTTTTCCATCACTGCCAAAAGCTCGGGCTCCTGCAGCACAGCCAGTGCACGCTTTACACCCAAGTCCTCTCAGCCATGACCCATTTCTGCATTCATTTAACCCAGGGCTGCTCTCGTGGTCTTGTAGCTGCCTCTGACCCTTCTGCAGCAGGTCTCTGCACGCCGCCGGGGCCAGGGTCAGCTGGGTGCGCTGGGGGAATACAGCAAATCCTATGGAAAGGCATCTGCTCCCCAGCACCGCTCGGCTGCCAGCCCCGAGGTGGTCCTGCTTAACACCTCCTGCTGCTGCACGGCGCTGGGGCCGGAGCAGGGGATTTTTGAAGCCCAGGTCTCCCTGACTGATCTCTTGACCCACCAGCTGTGAGCGGTGCTCGGGGACTCACTCGCATCCCTGCGGTTTGGCACTGGCAGAACTTGACTCAGACATACGGACAGGACTGCGAAGCAGCGACGGCAGCTGCTGTTTGGGCCAAGAAGCAAAAAGCTCCTGAAAAAGCAAGGAAAGAACATGAGCAACCCAGTCAGGCTCAGGCAGGTGGGCTGTGGTCAGCCGTGGGTGGATAGCACTGTCTGCAAATGTCAGATGTTGTTTAACAAGGCAAGACACGGATGAGCTGCTTTCAGTGGAGGAAAAATTTCCTTTTCTTTCCTTGCCCATTTTTATAATAATCCAGGCTGTAGATCCTACATACGTTTTCGACAGGCTCATCACACGTGCAACTGAAAGTATTATGATGGCACATAGCCGTTAAAATACTACAAAGGTGGAGAAAAACTCTTAATTGGTTTCAATGTGTTTTGTCTGAGTTTGTTTAACTTCAAAGAGGAGTTTAAAAAGAAATCCTTTTAGGTCATGTCAAGCCAAGAGCCCTGTCCAGAAATGGCTTGGACTCACTTGCTGTGAGCGCTCGAGGGAGGTCCTTCTCCTTCCCGCGTTCTTGCAGCCCGTTGATGCAACATATCCAAAATGCTACTATGGGCTTGAAACACATGCTGCAGCGCCTGTAGGAGAGCTGTGCACCGCTTGATAAAGGGCTTTTGCAAAGCTGACTTGAAATAAATGCAGTAAAGCTGTCACTGAAATGTAAATGATTAGAGCAACGTGACTCCCTGAGTCCCCCAACTCTTCTGCTCATTCTTGCTTTTAGCAAATGTAATTTTTAAATAATCAGTTCAGGATGGCTCGGTTGAGAGTGGTTTTGCCATTGGGCCAGAAAATCACTGGTTCAAATACTAGACTGTGACCAGTTTGGGTGCCACCCAAGGGCAGGGGTGGGGGTCCCTGAAGAGCTGCAGAACCTGCCTGCCTGGGTTGGTGCTGGGGGACCCCAGGCTGCCTCCCTTGGGACAGGCATCCCCATCCTGCCAGTGCCTGGGGACTCCTGCGCTGCCTGGCATATCTGGCTGCTCCAAAAGTGCATTGGGGATGGGGGTCACAACCTTCTTTCCAGCCTGAAGCTGGTGTGCAGCCCATGGAGGGGTCTTCAGGGTGACAGTCCCAAGTGTCACCTTCATGCTAACAGTGTTTTCCTCCTGGGCTTGTTCTTTTTCACAGCACAAAATCACTTAAGGTGAAGATTTCAGTGAGCTGCTGGATATCAACAAGACTGTGACACACCAGTATCATCATTATGAATCATTATATGGCTTTTGTTTCACCATCCCATTTCTTGATCATTATTTGCTGTTTCTGGACCTCCAGGTTGACACACAGAACAGGTCAGTAATGAAGGAGCAGGTGACGACAAGAGAGACTCCAAGGTACAAGAACAGATGCCCTTTTCTTGGGATGAATGGATATTTTGAGCTGTTCTCCCTTGGGAAAATGCTACTGGTCTCAGCAGGAGCAGTGCTGAGAGTTTAGGAAGGTACCAACTCATGGCACATGCTAGGAATTGGTTTCATCCCTATCAGGAGGGATAATGCCATATCCCAGCACCATGCCGTGTCAGTGTGGGATCCATCACATGCGCTCAGTTTCCTGATGGAAAATTCACTGTTCTTCACTGTTGCCCATTGTGCCCCAGCCCTGGCACATCCTGCTGCTGGCAGAGCCCTGGGTGCCCAGCCCCAAGCAAGGCCCCATCCCCCTGGTCTGGCTCCCGTGTCCCACCCCTCAGCATACCTGGGAGGCAGGCGAGAGCCCATCCTAGGTTCATGGGGGCAGTTGGAGGCTGTGTTTGCACCCAAATCTGGGAGGTGAGGAGGACTTACCTTCTTCTTACAGCAGTAGTCCAGGCTGACCTGTGCTTTGCCTCTGCAATGAAGTTCTCTGGATCTTCTGTGGGGAACAACTAACCCCAGGCAGTGAGTCTAAACCATGTTACCAGAAAAACCTCCCACAAATCCCCCAGATGGAGACTGCTGAGTTTTACATGTCTTGGGTTAACCTTAATGTGATACAAGCCTATGATCACAGCTTGGTACCCATTGTTTAAAACACCCGCGGTCTGGCCTGGAGTCTAGAAAAAATTCCTTGGATATCAAAAATCCCTGTTTGCCCTATTCTCCAGGTGACTGCAGTTACTGTCAGGAATCCCTGTATTATTTTCCCCCTGTACAAGTGCTTCTGAAAATGTTTTACTGGGCACATGACACACTGCGGAGCCCGTCCTGAGTTGCACTTCTGCCATTCTCCTCCAATCTTTTGGGAGAAAAATATTTACAAGGATATTAAAATCTGCAGAGGTAGGGGGCTCAAGGTCACGCAGAATACTTGGGATCTTCCCATTGCACCTTGCTGCACCGGGTGAGTGGAGGGGTGCTCCTGGAGGGTGCAATTCTCCGTATGCCTTAGCCATGGTGTTTCCCATTTTTGCACAGTATTTGGGGATCTTTTTACCATGTTTTTCTCTCACTGCAGGTTGCAACATCGCTATTACGAACATACTAGCATATTGAGATTGTGGAAGTCATGAAAGAAAAATCTTTGCCAGATCATGAGAAGATGGAAAGTTAAAAGCTCTTTAGGTGGAACATGATCCTTGGTGGCCGTCAGAGCTCTGCCTACAACCTCCTCTTCAAACCTTCGTTACAATAAGCCGGAAACATTTGTGATTAAAAATAATTCAGAAAATATCTGCCCTACTTTCTGTTCACTGGGCGGGTGGAAGCGCAGCCGCCGGTTCTGGCCCCGTGCTACAGGCAGCTGGTGGTGGAGGGAGGCACGTCACCGTTGAGAGCTGGAGCAACCGGGGGCTGGGAAGGGATCACAGCCTGGGTCCTTTTCCTGGAAACCTTGTGGCAAAGCTGGGATTAGAGCCCAGGCCTCCAGTGCTCTCCCTGCCAGCTCCCTTTCTCAAAGATCAAGCAGCCTCGGCACAGCGAAGGGGCTGCTCAGCGTCAGAGAGAACCGACCCATGCCACAGAAATGGATCGCGATAGCTCTGAACGAAGCAGCTCATTTCTGTGCTCCGATGCTGATTAGCATCTTGGAATATCCTGTTTGGGTTCATCTGGCAGCTGTAACGCAAACACACCCACATGGCTTTGGGTAATCAGAGAAGGAAAGAGGAGACCTGGGGAGCAGCAGCCGCTCCTCCGCACAGCACGGGGTGTACCGGTACCGAGCGCCCGGGCAGGGTGGCCCTGACGGTGGTGGCTGATCTGCCTGGGATGATGAGGAACGAGCCACCCTGACCCCATCCAGGTTGTGCAGACAACGGGGATTAGCAGAGCATGTCCGGCTGCACGGCTCCACGTTGCCCCTGGCACGGTCCCCGTTGGCACGCTGTGGCAGGAGCCGAGAAATGAGCGCTGGGGATGGTGGAAGGGAGGGAAGTGGGTGAGGGGTGCTGGGCTTGGGGGTTCGGCTCTCTCCAGGCTGGATGACATGGGGAGAGGAGCGGGTGCCTCATGGCGGGGATGCTGGGGGCTCATGGCTGCTCCTCGGCTCCTGTGGCAAGCAGGCAGGCCCAAGCCTTTGATGACATGGACATGAGGCTGCCACATGTTTTGCCTTTGATGGCACTGCTGGTATAACATCAGGTGCTGTGTTTTTCTCAGCCTTGACAGTGTTTATATGACCATTCCTTGTGATTCTGCACTATCGGTGGGCGTGCAGCATTACTGGAGGAACATCTAGGAAATACCCTTTTCACTACTATGCTATGGCTTCCAGCAGTAAAATAAACTAGAGCCAGGCACAAGCAGCATCTAAGCAAAATTATTGACACGTCCCTATGGGGAGTGGTGGGTTGGTCTTGCAGAGCTCTCTGTCACTGTTGGGGCCCTGCCTGCCTCTAGCCGATGCCAGAGAGATCATCTCCATGGTTCTCCAGAACTCGCCTTCCTGATACCAGCCCCCCGCTGCTGTCTGCAATGGGTTTGAGCCCCAGAGCCTTCGCCCGAGCCGCCTGGCACGAGGAGGCTGAGACCTGCTAATGGGAGCTCCTCGTAAAAGGGTTCGGGAGAAACAGCGACACGAGCTCCTGCTCAATTTGTTTCTCATGTTCTCATTTGTAATAATTCTGTGTTTTATGAGGGATACTTCCTAAAACTTCCCCAACATGATGGAAACACATGTGGTGCTCTAACACATGATGTGACCATGTTGGCGCAGAGATGAGATGAAAACCTGCCTTGCCCTGATTGCATGGGATACGGTCCGGTGAGCCGGGGCATGGGGTATCCGACCTTCCCCCAGCCGTGTCCACACTGTTCACCTTTCCAGAAGTACTGCGTGCATATCTTTGCATGCACAACCTCTGGTGGATGTCCTTGCTAATTCATTATTTAAACGTTTTTTTCCAGCTTTTTTTGTTTTGCTAGGGGTAAGCCAGCTCTGTGCCCAGGTATGTCCATGTGTCACCTGCAGGTGACAGGGAAAGCATCGTTTGGAATTTTATCCAAAGTGCAGGTTTGCTGCTGTGCTCACTTCAAGGACAGAGTCAAACTCGAGGAAGCAAACACCAACCCCAGAAATGTTTTTTGCAGGCTTCAAAGCTAATAATGCCAAGGTTAAAGGACCTTTGCTTATTTGATTTAGCAAATCCCTCTGCAAAGGGTATGACTGAGATACCAGCATCACTAGCTGTATTTGGGCCACACCGCAACAGGTGTCACTGAACAGGGGCAATTCCTGCAGTATTTGTGTTCAGCTGAGTGACGAGGGTCACATGGCCCATCAGCCAGGACTGCTGGCATCCCCTTCCCCTCAGCAGTGGGTGCAGAGGGTCCCCGAAAATGCAGGGCTGGCTCTCACCAGCAGCACTGCACCTACAGCAGCACCCTGCCAGGCATCCCCAGCTCAGCGTGTGGACTGTGGGTAATCCTGGTTTTCATTATTTTAATGGTAAGATAAAACCTTTGTGTAGTGTGAAAAACAACCCTAAACCTCCCTGCGTTCATAGGAGGGGCTCAGACAGCCTGAAAAAATGGTGTGCAAGGGCTGGAGACTGCAAGGCAGCGACCAACATGAAAGGACACTGGTCATAAATGGTCTGGAGATATTTTTAAACTGAAAATAAAATTCTAATGGCAGGAAAGTGCAACAGATGCATTGATGAGTAATCTAGGATGAATGCAGAGGGCAGAAATCATAGGTAGCAACCAAACAGGTGGAGACTTTAACTCTCTAACCTGATTTCCGTTTTCCAGCTGGGAATGGCAAAGCACTCTCAGGTGTTTCAGCTTCCTTAAAATACAGTGGCCTTGCTTGATGGCTAGAAACATCGCTGCTTTGGAAGAAGTCTCTCTGCCTCTTGTTTTGGTGCTGAAGATGTGGATACCAACCCAGGAGCTGCAGAGGGCTGTGGTGAGATGTGCGCCATGGGCGGCACTTTGGGTGCAAAAAGCCTTAGTGCTGGGACCAGGAGCAGACAGGCTGCAGTAATGGCACCCGGAGATGTACGGCACATGGGCAGAGCAGCCTGTAAAATATGTAAAATAGCATGCAGGGAGGCAGGAGGCATGCAGGGAGGCAGGCAGCACCTGGGGGTGCTGGAGATGTTGTCTGAGGAGCAGCTTCCCACCTCTGCTTCCTTGCCGTGGGGCAGGGCTCTGCCCTGGGATGGCTCTTGCCAGGAGGATTTGGGGTTTGTCTTTTCCCACAAAAGCCCGTGCTTTGGCTTTCCATGGGGCACCCATCCTTGGACACCTCTGTGCATTTCCCTGTGGCAGTAGGACAAGGGGGATGGTTTTAAACTAAAAGAGGGGAGATTTAGATTAGATATTAGGACGAAATCCTTCCCCGTGAGGGCGGCGAGGCGCTGGCACGGGCTGCCCAGAGCAGCTGTGGGTGCCCCATCCCTGGCAGTGCCCGAGGCCAGGCTGGACGGGGCTGGGGGCAGCCTGGGCTGGTGGCCGGTGTCCCTGCCCGTGGCAGGGGGTGGGACTGGGTGGTCTTTAAGGTCCCTTCCAGCCCAAACCGTTCTGTGGTTCCATGATTCCCACCTTCAGCTTCACCTTATCTCCCAATGAAGTTTTTTTCTTAATGACCTTGACCAAGAACTGCTGGAACCCTTCGAGAAACACTCAGAACGTGTTGGGACGTTGCACAACCCCTTTGGCCCAGGTGGGCAGCGTGAAGCAGCCTTCTGGCCAGTGTCTTTGGTTTGGGGAGATGCCAGCAGCCTTTCTGGTGTCCAGGAGGCAGCGTGATGGGGAGACTCACAGAGCAGCCAAACATGAAATGGGAGTTCTCAGCAAAGGCACCCCCACCTATTAATGAGGGAAAATCGTGTACTTTGTGAACTGGCTTCTCCTGCACTTTGGGCTGGTGTAAATTAGGACCAGGCCAAAAAAGTCAAGAGGGCTGCAGCAGTGTAAACCGGACTCTGTAAAATAAAAAGGAGAGGCCCCTTTTGTCAGGCGATGGCTTTTCCTCAGAAGCTAAATGATACATAATGTTTATATAGTGTTTTGCCTCTCCTAAATGCAGGCTAGACATTAATTGATTCCAGGTTTGCTCTGTGAAGTAGGTCAGCCCTTTCCAGGCTGAGATAAAGGAGCGGTGGGGATTGCCGAGGGTGCACGGGGGGTCAGCGCTGGTGCTGGGCATCTACACGGATCACACCCTTGCTGTCAGACCATGCTGCCTCCCTAAATATACACCACTTCTGATGTATGTCGAAATCAGTTGCGACTCTGTAAACCCAGTTACATTAAGCCCAGTTCAAATGAAATCTGTTTATATCTCCAACGCTCACTGCTGGTCAAAGCAGGACTTAACTAACCCAACGCTGTTTGTGTTCAAAGCCTCTTAAACCTCTGCTCTGACCATCTTGAAGTGAAATATCAAGTACTCTCTGGGACCTGGCTGGAGGCCAGGGAACCATTTCAGACTCCCCCGCCCCACCCCGTCCCCCCGCCCTTTTGCTTGTGGGGCCGTTTAGAAAAGCATCGCACATTTTAAACAGTGATGGAAAAAAAATAATTTTAATTCACTTCTGTTTACATAGCGTTGGAAGCTTGTGAGGGTATGTAGAGACAATTATTAATGGTTTAAACTGGCGTGGTAAATATGTGGCCTTGGTCTGGGAACAGGAGCTGGCGCTGGAGCCCCCAGTGCTGGTTCAGCTGAGCACCGGCCCCACAGGCTGGGCAGGGGGAGCTGGGCAGGGAGGACCTAATGGCTTGGTGGGTCCCACCGTTGTGTTTCCTTCTGGCATCTTGGAAACAGCCTCCTGCCTGTTCTACTGATGCTGAACTACTAAAACGCAAAGCCTGGATCTGGGGGACGCTGGGCTCTTGCTGCCTGCCTGTTTCTGAACGCCCAGCTTGGAGGTGCTGGGTGGCCGGCTCGTAGGGGAGCAGGGTGACCCCGGGCTCGGAGCACAGCTCCTTCACTGCTCTCAGAGCAGACTGCAAAGCCTCTGTCGAGCTTCATTTTGTAAATTTGGTCCAGCTTTTTGGGAACATGGCTCACTCTTTTGGTTTGGACATGGTGTGAATCTGACTGTGCTCCTCCAAAGCAGGTAGAACCACGCTGGTGGATGTGAGAGGGGACTCGGGTCCCCTGTGAAGTGCCCTGGTCTCTTTCCGACCAGCAGAGGAGTGGGGATGAGCAGGCACAGGCACACCTGCAGCACAAGCCTGGCCCGCGTGTTACACACATCCTTGCACGAGTCCATCAGAAGACTCAGACACGGTTTTACTGGTCTATCGCACAGTGGGATCTTGCACCTATAAAACTGCTCTTAATTACTTCCTAAGTTACTAACCAGGTTGATTTTGTCTTATAACCCAATAGGACTTGGTCTATTTAGTATAAACTCCTGCCTGCCATAACTTCCTTGTCCACGTGTATCGCTGTATGATCGTACACTGCATGCACGTGCCCGTGGCTGGTGTTCGGACACCTGTTGACCTGCTCTCTGGAGCTGCCCATGCTGGTTTTTGCTTTCCAGCCTGCGCCCACCATACTGCGGCACTTCCACGCACACAGCTGTGCCGCTGCTGTGGGGCTCTACCGGGATGGCAGTGCCTGCAGGAAGGATAACAGCTTGGGAAGCACCCAGGAGCCTGGTTTGGAGGGTGGCAGGCTCCAGATCCTCCCTCCCAGTGCGCAGAGAGGAGAGATCGTCCCCTATAGCCATGACGCTGACCGCCTCTGATCCACTTTCACCCTGCTATGCCAACTGAGTTTGAAGCAATGGCTGTAGTAGCAAAGAAAATAGTAGAGCAAATGATAGCTGGGAACTAAGTCCATGCCAGCATCAGTTCCTGCAGCATCTAGGCTCTGCTTTGAAGCTCTCCTCTGATCCCTGGGGATTACCATGCACCATGGTAGTCGTCCGAGTGCCAATATTACAAAATGCAAAAGCACACAATTTATCCGCCTACTTTGCAAGTCAACCTTGCACAACAGATTACAGGGGCGCTTTAGGCATGTTGGTGTTAGAGGCTGCATCACTGTTATTAGTGCCACTCTGGCTCTAGCTGAAACAAGTGTAGGACTAATCTGACCTCATTAACTGACTCTGATGTGTTCTAAAAACCAATCTGCAATGTGTGAAATGTATTTAAAAGAGAAAAATTAATTTATGAGGATAAAGAAGTTTGGAGGCTTTTGCATACAGACAAGAGACCGGTCTTTTCTGAAGGACTCCCTTGAGGTGTTGTGACATAGATTTCTCCGTGGCTGAATAATGTAGATATATGACAGTGAGACATGGACAGAGAAGAGGCTTCCCTCTGCAATCATTGCGTTACAGTACGCTTTTTGACTGTGTTGGGAGAAGGCATTGGATGAGAGGTCTGTGAGTAACACATGGGCTGAGGAACGCTTCATGTGCTTAGTTGTCATCTGTGTGGATTAGGCAGGGAGAGCAGCATTTATTCTGCGAGATGACCCCATCCCAGAGGGGTTTTCCTTGAAAAAGGCTCAAAATTTGTTCCAAAAATTTGCTGTTGGGTGGAGTCCAGCCTCGTCCTGCTCTAGAGGTAATCTTCAGATGGATGCTGTGTTTGATAAGAGACTCATAGGTAGCATCACGCTCTGATACATAAAAGCCATGAAATGCAGAGCCAACCCCACCACCTGTCCCAGCAGCAAAGAGTGGCGCAGGGGGGGCTCTGAACTCAGAGGGAACTGCCGTGAATTCAAGGAGTGGAAAGTCCAGTTAGAAAATTAAGAAAAGGCCTGTAAATGGGCTTTCTGTTGTAATAGGGCTAATTACTTGAATCCTTCAGTTCATGCTTCTTTTGCATGCCTGTGCACCAAAGCTAATTCCAATTGATTAATGTATTCTGGACTGGTGCTGGCGTGGGAAAGAGGATGGGTCCCAGCATTCTGAGACGTGACAGTGCTCCCAGGTAGGAGACAGCACATGGGAAAAATACAACTGGGAACAGCCGTGATAGGAAGCAACACAAGACCTCAAACCAGCCCAGAAGCTGGCTGCAGAAATGTGCAAGCGATTGCAATGACTGTTTGAATGCATACCACCCTTGCACAGCACGTACCCAGGGGCCTTGTTTTCTATCTGCTTTTCCATTTTGCACTGGAATTGGGCACTCTGAACAGATGCCTGTGCAGTTCTGTTGGCCTGATTAGCCGCCGGTCCACGTGGCACACTCTTCTCTCCTGGAGGCGATGCCCATGCCTGGTGCCTGCCTTGCCATGGGGTTACTGCCTGTGGGTGCGGATGGGCAATCTGCACGGGGACCTTTGGGAGTCAGGTCCTCAGCCTCTGCGCTCAGATGCTACAAAGAAGAAAATAGTAAAACAAAATGTTTGGGAATCTGTTTCTTATTTACTGTACTGCCAAGCTGCTGGAAGATTTGCTGGAATCACAATCCCAGAAAAACAGACTGGAAAGGATTTTCCTGCTGATATTGCTGGCGGTGGGAGAGACCTTACTGCTTGGAGTGGGCTGGGACAGGTGGGGATAGGGATGGGGATGGGCTTTCTGCTTGCTTCTGAGGGTGAGGAAAACATCTGCAAATGTTCCTTGTTTCTTCTCAATCCTTTCCAAGAAGGAGGTTTATTAAACATCGTGAAGAACTGAAAGCAGGCGGGAATATCTGGGGAACAAATACTTGGCGAGACACTTCACAGCTCAGGTTTTGGTAGTGACAAAAGGTAAACATGGTGACAGGAGAAAAAATGTCAGATGCTCAGGCCAAAGCAGTTTTTTTCTGGATGTTTCCATGTTCGTGGCATCACCTGAAAGGATCTCCCAGCACTACCTAACTGTGAGGCACCAAGGGAAACGCCAAGGCAATCTCTGCTCTGCGGACTGTGAAGCCGAAGGTGGTTTATGGTACCAGGGAGCTCTTCCCAACACAGCAAGGTCTTGCATCTGCCATTTCCACCCACAAGCGCCTGCGCCTCTCCTGGGAATGCCACACATCACCCTCAGCGGCTCGTGCACACTGCAACCAGGGAAAGCTGAGCAGGGAAAGTTTCCCAGAGACTTTTGGGTCGTGATGCCAGGGCTCATAATTGCCTTGGCAGAGGCAGCCACAGTTGTTCAAACCTGCCCTCTTGCTCGTTAGTCAGAGTGGAAGTACCGGAGTCATGGGATGGCTCAGAGCAAAGATTACAAATCTGGGAGTTGCTTTCAGAGTTTTTTATTTCCTTGAGGGCAAGTCTAAAAAACATTTGTGAGGGAGCTAGAGAGACTCTAGCAGCCTCAGCTTCTGCCTGCAAAGGCAGCACCAGCCTCTCCGTGCTGGGATGGCAGGCAGGCAGCACCAGCAGCCCCGCTGCCCGCAGGGGATGGGACCATCTCTGGGCCCCCGCTGTTGCAGGGAAAGCAGCCATGCAGTTTGTGGGTACCTGTGGGGGAGCCCTGACACCGGTGATGTGTCCCAGGAGCAGTTCGGGGCATGCCTTGCAGAGGCGGCGTTCGCCTGGCAGCCACCATCCTGCTCAAAGCGCAGGGGAACGCAGCCAGCCCTGGCGGTGGGACTGATCCCCGGCTCCTGGGGAGCGCTGAACCTCCGGTATGGGGCTACAGACAGGAGTGTGTCCTGTTTAGGTCAGGAAGCATCAAGAGATGGCTCAGCAGGGTTTCCTGAGGACAGCTGGCTTTGGGCATCTCGGAGGATCTTCTGTCATGAAAGCGCTTTTGTTCTCGGGGGTTCGCCAGTCCCCCTCTGGTCTATGCAACAGAGCAAAGAGCAGAGCCAAGGCGGGATGAAACCTCAGCACCACCAGCCTGGGGAGAAGGGATGGGAGCTATTCACTCTCCCAGCATCTTGTCCTTGCCCGTGACACCCAGCTCCACCTGAGCGCAGGGAGCGAGGCAGCAGGCAGGGCTGGGAGCCCAAGGCAGCGCGGGATGGGCACTGATGGAGCCAGAGCTTCGCAAAGCCTCTGAGCGGAGGACCTGGCGTGGGAACCGCTTCCAGCACATGGAAACCATGATGGGTTGTGGTCAACCTGGCTCCACGGGATGGCTGGAGTGGTCAGAACCTGGTGGCAGCAGGGATGTCCTGAGGTGGCTATCAGACCTGTCTGGAGACAGGTGGGAATGGAAACCCCAGTGCCAAGCTCTCCCCAACCTTGGGGAGGTCCTGTCGCCTCCAGACTCCAAGTTCATGGCTCAGAGCCATCTCTCGTTTAGTCCCAGTGAATTACCGAGCCCCAGGAAGCCTACCTTACTGAGGCTTTTGTAGAAGTCAAGGGCTCAAATTGAGCAGGAGCTTGGGGAAACCGTTTCCCTTGTTAAAATAAATGTATTAGTTTAATACGTACCAGGAGAGGATAGGGAGTTCTCCTTGTTAAATGTTTACCAGTCAAACCCTGCTGAGGACTTACTTGGAGCAATTCAGCTTTAGTGATTTCCTTCTATTGTGGTCTAAGTCTCCAGCATCGCTGGGAAACCGCCCGGCAGGGCCAGGAGGGCTGGTGGCAAATCCGAGCCCCAGGCAGCGAAACCACGTCGGGGATGGCCGCCTGCCACTCCTGGGACACTGCGGGGACTCGGCAGGTCCCCACATCCACTCTGGGACCTCCACAGGGATGCTGGTATTCACTCGGAGCGATGGAGTGAGCAGCCTTATTTCCGAAGGGCAGCAAGGCACAGAAGAGATGCCCAACAAACAGGCAAAAATAAATTCAAAAGATAAGCAGAGGCGCAAAATGTTGTTCTGTGCCTCACCAGTCCTGGTAGCCCCTGAGAGCATCCCAATAGCGCTTTCCCAGACACACCACAGTGATTTTTAACAAGGAGCATAATTTCTATGGAGGCTGATCCCCTTGGGAGGATGTATCTTTGAAAAGAACCCAAATTGTGAATTATCTTAATTTTCCTAAGATGTCCTTCCTGCTGCCTAATGGTGGAGTTAAGCCATGTTCCAAGAATCTTCCATAGTTCAAGATTTCCTGACAAAGCTATTCTATTTGTAGGAACAATTTTATATTTATGTTATTTACATTTATATATACTAATTTAACACACATTTACATTAATAATTTGTCATTTACAAGTTTTTATTCCAGCAGTCTCTGATGGTTCAAGATTTCCTAATCCTGGTAACACATTTTTTTCTAATTGAGCTGAATTCATATTATTTGTATTTTTTGTGATTCCACATTGTTTTGTAACACTGTTGCTTCCCCTTAAACTCCCTAGAATAAAATTGAAGTACCAGAAAGCACGGGGAATCTATATGGCAATGCTCAGGACTTGGCCACTGGCTCCCCTGAATGCAGCGATTGCAGATTTTTGAGGATCCTGTTGCCATGGGTTTTTTTAAAGAATGACTCTATTAATAATGTGAAGAGAAAACAGATGCATCAGGTTTGCAACCAGAAATGTGGATATTCCAGGAGACATCAGTTTCTAGAAGTAAACAACAGCCCTGATTCAAGCTCTTAGGCGACGCTCAACTTTAAGCATGCACTTAACACAGGCTTCAGCAAGGCGTTAACATATGTTCTGCTATATAAGGAGGGACTTAAGTACGTACTTAGAGTTAAGCTCGTGCTTAAGTGCTTTGTTGAATTGGGGCCAATACTTCAGCTCTCCCTCTGTCTCCCTAACGTTAACTGTGCCTGACATTCAGGAAATTCAAACAGGGGCTGCAGTATTCACCTACCAGCCATGCTTTTCCCTTCAGACAGTCACTGCATCTATTTTGCAGCGTGGCTGAAGCACCCAGGGTGGCAGGGTCAAGCCATCCCGCGCAGCTCTGTGCCCCATCACTCCCCATCCCTTCGGAGCCCCACGCCACAGAGCCCATGGGGTCACCTGTGGAGAGACTGAGAAACCATCATACTTGTAAGTCTCTACAAAGATCCCACCTAGAAGACTTCTGTGTCTTTGTTTTCGTTTTTTTAAATCAAGGTGTTTTTCCATAACATTTTGCACATTCATAAAAGATGCTTGCTTTGTGGTTATTTTGATGTGGTTGGGTTTTTTTTAGTCCTGAGCACCAGGAATCGTGCTGTGCAATCATTTAGCCTCCCTGGTCAACCTTTATGCATGAAAACTTAATTTTGCAATTTTCTACTTTTGTAGCTTTTTCTCCTGTTACAACCCCCTTCCACTGAGCTGTGCATATCAGCAGGTGAGTATGAATGGGAAAGGCCATGGTGTCTTCATGGGCTACTGATGACTCCTGAACAAGCATGGATCCTCTGAGATGGCCTTCCAATTCCCTTGAGACTTCTTCTTGGCTGCAGGTCACCTTCATTTCAGACTGAAGTTACTGAGGGTGAAGGTCTTACTCTGGTGGCTATAATGGCAGTTTGCATCAGCATCACTGGAAATCCCAAAGCCCATCTCTCAGTTGTTTATGTGGCTTGGGAAAAACTCATCATTACTCATTGGCTTTTATTTGCAGTGAACACGATTTCTCCAAAAACCAAACTGATCTTGTTTCATGAGCCAGGGAAAAACTCAGTGGAAGCAGGAACCAAAATTGGTACCTCCAGACCCAAATCACATGAAGCAAATCCTGAACCAAGCATCTCCAGAGGTTTCCTGATCTATAGGTGAAGTTCTGTCTTTCTTGCAATCAAAGGGAACTTTTGCACTTTGACTCAATGGGGCCAAGCTGCTGTCTCCCCAGGAATTTATTTATTTATGGTGTTTTTAAACTGTGGGTATGGCAGAAGCTCTCTGGAAGAGAGGAGCCTGCTGGACAGCAAACCTGCTGCCTTTCCCAGCCCCAGCCCTCTGTCCGTGCCACCTCTCTACCCAGAAGGTCACGGCTGCAGGGGCATGCTCACTGCAAGAGAGAGGATTTTGTTTTACCAGGCAAAGCCAAGTGCGATGAACCCAAGGCCTGCAGTTAGACATTACTCAGGGAGCATCATCTAGATACTACGTTAAGTTTTCTTTGATAAAAAAAAATTAATAAAGACCACAAGGACCAGCTCTTCACTGCATATTTTCTTTGCAGATGGCAGCATCCAAGTTTCAGTTATTTCTGTCTTGGAAAATAAAAAAAACCCTACCAGAAGAAAAGGAATGTGAGTTTGCAGTGCAGTTTGGTACCTGGAAGACTCTGGGCTGGAGCGCACACTCCTGATTTATGGTGTACTTGTTAAAACCACTTGTTCTTGTCATAACAAAACAGATCGAAGTGAAGCTGGGTAGAAGGTCTCCTTCTAGTTGGCACTTCATCATGGCTTCTTACTCTGTCTTAGGTTCTGGGGGTTTACAGTTATATAAAACTTAATGAATCAGTATACTTTAGATTTCCTTCCTAATGCATATGGGTTCAATTAACTGCACTGTTTGCTTATTTAAGTGTTTTCATTAAATTGCTTTACTATATTTTCCCGCAATTGAAGGGGAACATGGTGGGGCTGATGCCATCTGCCACCATCAGTTTAGCAGAACCTTTTCCTTTGTTCAGACCCATTCTTTTTTATTAGAAGAGACCCTCCTACCCCCCGTTCCCTGTGTGCCATGCACTTATTGCATTCTCCTCTTCTGACTGCAGACTGATAAATAAAAAGCTTGTGCAAGGACCTTATGTATGGTATTTTTTAAGGCTCTCTTTTACAAGATCAGGTTGTGTTTTGCTCCCCCTTCTCTCCCCCTGCTTGCAGATTCCTTTTTGCTGTAGCTTGTGAATAAATAATTGTCACTATTACAATAGCTAGCAGCTCTTGCTGCTTGGCTCTGCGGGGTGGGGCGCTGCTTGGGCTGAAACACCCAGCCGGGCTGCAGGCTCAGCCCAGGACAGCAAGGACAAGGCAGGGGAGGCTTCTTCCTTGTTTTGAAGGAATAGCTGATCCTAGATATCTCACCAAACCACCAAAAGGTCCTTTTCATGGCAGGCGGTGGTCTCCCTGCCGGTGTCCCTGCTTCACCTGTGGCTTCATTTTTGGGTCTGGTGCTGTTAGGGCTTCCCACACTGTCCTCCCACCAGCACAGATGTAGCGTTTCATTACGTTCCTCCTTGTTGCTTTAATCCATCCTTTTGAGCTGCATCTTGCCAGTGAGTGGCCCTGTGCTTCTCAAAAGGCTGGTGATTCCAAGGGGGCTGCTGCCAGCATCCCTCCAAAACACCTCGCACTACTACGGGGATGCCCGTCGGGGACAGGTGATGCTTTACCCGCATTTTACAGACAAACTGAACTGAATAAACTCACCCACTTGATTTGGGACGCGATCTGTGCCCTGCTACACAAAGCAAGTGCTTTATAGATGTCACTAATAGGCAAAACACATCCTGAAGAATGTAACAGAAGAAGGAAAAACATTCATGCTGGAGGACTCTTGTCCAGAGGTCAGCTTTTTGATTTGGAAATGCAGTGTTTGATATTGCATCGGTAATCTACCATCTCTCGGTTAGGGAAAAGAGGAAGGCATTAGTGCTCCTGGAGCAAACGGATATTTTGCAATACAGTCTGAGGAGGAAAACACCCTAGCATTTATCATTTTCTGTTCCCTGCTACAGGCTTTTTATGTAAGGGAAGATGCAAAGAGAATAAATAACTTGCCCTAAAGGTATACAATGAATCTGTGGCAAAACCAGCAAGAGAAACGCTTTTAACCATTGCTTGCAAGAGCCTTGTTCAAGCAGTCCTTTCAGTGAGGGGATCGCAGCCCCTTGTCCTCCCCAGAGTCTAAGGAAATTGCTGTGGCTGTGGAGGACTAGAGGATGATGCTGTGGGACCCTCACCCGGCCTGTGCCCCCTTTTGTAAAGGGGTTTCAGTTTGTGGAGCTATGTACCAGAGCAAACAGCTCCAGGAATGAAAAGAAAGAAAAGGAAGAAAGAAAAGAAAGAAAAAAAAATAAAAGAAAGAGAGAGAGAAAGAGAGAAAGAGAGAGAAAACATACTGCAAACCCTTCCACTTTCAGTAAAGTGAAATTAAGAAAAAATAAAATGTGGGAAAATACATTTAAACTAGTAGGAAAAGCATTCTCCCCTTCCCCAAGAAACAAGATCTTTTTTCGTCCTTTTCTTATTATCAAAAAGATTCTCTGATTTCTCCGTTTTTCAATGAAAAATGCAGAGAAGGTACCAAAGATTTTGCAAAACGTCTCTGAGTTGCCAAATTAACCTTTGTCGCTGGGGAGAAAGGATCAGCTGAAAAAACATCAGCTTGGACCCTGGGCTGCATCCCAGTCCCCCCTGCCTGATGCCCACTGGGCACGGGGGACCCCAGCGTCTGCTAACAGCCCTGCGGGCTGCAGGGACCCGCACCGACTGGCTGGCTTTGCCAAAATTGTAAGGAATCACCTGAAAAAAACCCAAACTGGTGCAGAGCCTGGGCTCTGGGAGGCTTTCTGAGAGAGTGTCTTGACAGCCTTGCCAGCTCCAGCCTCTCTCTGGTGCCTTCTCATCTTGAAGTGAGGCATAAAATAAATTGAAGCTGCTGGCTGTGGTAAACATTCCCTCCAAACATGCCTGTTCTTGATACCCCAAATGCAGATATTCAATTGTGGAAGAAAATGGAGAAAGAAAAAAAAAAAAAAAAAAAGAAAGAAAAAAAGAAAAGAAGAGAAGAAAAGGAGAGAGAAAAAAAACCCGACGCTTCCAAGACACTAAAAATAGACTCTGATCACTTACCAAATGGTAAAATGAAAATGATTTGCTTTGAATAGTCTCCAGAAAGGCTCAGATACAATGTCTTGTGGAGCAAAATTGAATCAGTTGAAAGTGCAGACGCCAGCTCAACCTAATCCCTCCCAGCTGCTTTGCTTTGCCTTTTTTCCAACAAGCAGCCCCTAAAAGTCATCTCCCTAATCCTGCAAACTGAAATTCAATCTTGTATTTTTTTTTTTAAATCAAGTTTCAAGCCTGGGGCTTGCAGGGTGGGGGAAGAGGAGGAGGGAGGGCTTTGGGGTTGCCTCCTTCCCCTTGCCCTGACTGCAGTAAACACAGCCTTGAATTCAAGGAAAAGCTTTAGACTACAATTCACTCGGCTTGAGCCAAACGCACAAATCTGATGCTTTTAAAGCCCCTCCAGCAGACGGTAGATAGCTTTGAGATGCTCACTAAATGGCTGTCTGGTTGCTGCCTTTTTTTGTTGTTGATTGGGGGCCCAAGGAGACCTTGTCTCTGGGTTGTTTTTTCTTTTTTTTTTTTTTTTTTTTTCTTTTTCGGTGTCTGCTGTTATCAGTGAATTTGGGTTGGGCGTTTACCTAATGCAAAGACCAAGACAAACAATTTCTCACAGAGGCTGGTGACTGTGGCCAGCGTTGCATGTATGGGCTCTGCTATCTCAGGGAATACCGAGAGGTATTTATGACACTTTCCCAAGAGTTTCCCGACTCCTGCCCTCCTCTCCCCAGCTCCTGCCACGTGTGCGGCTTGCAAGGATTCAGCAAAGGCTCCCAGGGCATCCCAGTCCCCGGCTCCCTCTGCAGCACCTGGCAGCATAACTCCATGCACTTCCAGACTTGCCTTGTCAGTCTTTGCCACCTAATGGTTCACTGATCCCAAATTTTTTTTAGCATTAGGTGATACTGGTTTGGTTTTGGAGAGTAATTGAGAATAGATAAAATAACAGAAAAGCATTCAAAACCAAATCCCATGGCTCAGCATCCTGATAATCCAAATTCCTGGGTCTGAACACTTCCAGACTCAGGGCTTCAAAGGTTTTGCCCCCTTCAGCCATGCAAGGCTCTTGTTTGAGCCCAGGACAGGGTCCACAATCTGAGCAGAGAAAAAAAGACATGGCTAAGAGTGAGAAGAGGGAGGGTGTCTATTTTACAGTATAGAAACTCCCCTAGGAGCAGCTGCAGGCAGGTGTAGATTTGCCTGGTCAGGGAAAGATTCAGAGTACCAAAAAAGGGAAATCAAACTTATAAGGAGAGAATGGAAAACTCAGGTGGGAACCTTTGATATCACTTCTCTTACCCTGACACAAATGATAACAAAAGATATACCATACCACTGCAGCTGACATGAGCATTTGAAGTTGGAAATTGGTCCCATACCATGAAAATCACACATTTCACAGATGCAGAAACTATTGTCTGTTCCCAGTGTCCACTTCTCTTCATCTTGTTGGCATAATGGTCTTGACACCCACCCAGTTTTGCATCAGGAGCAAACTTCTACTTGTTTGCAGCTAGTGGATATTTTTGCTTTGAGGCACGTGGGGTTACATGGCATTGGCTCAGACAAAACCTGGTCTTTCTCTCTGCATCCCTGTACCCATCAGTGTGATACAAGGCTGGGTCACTGAAAGTGATAGAAGCATTATTGCTGCACTTACTTTGAACTGAATTACCTCTTGTGTAACGAGCGACTGCACGTTGGGCACCCAGATCGAATGGCCCCACGTGTTGATTGCTGGATTTTATGGTGTAAACTGATGGATAGTTTAGATAAACACACAGAAATAAATGGGTAGAGACAAACAGGTACGTGGGACACGGGTGAATTAGAATAATTGGCATCATTACATAGACATATACAGGGTTTGTGCAGAGGATGGATAAGTTGATATTAATACAGATGTGATGATGGAGGGAAAGCATGTGTATTTGACATGAACTAGACAGCCTGGCCAGGGGTTTGGTATGGTAGGGGTGGTCCTGATGCACATTAAGATAAGTAGAATAGATGTGGAATGTGTTGTGTTAAAGCAAGTCCCATCTGGGTGAGTGGAAAGTTTATGTAGGATCTGGCTGGATAGCTGGGTAGTGGAAGTACAGCTGAGGTGGGTGATGGGATGCATAGTGAAGCTATGGGATAGATATGTAGACGCAAGAGGCACTGGCTGGATTTGCCATAAAAAAGAAATATTTTTAAATGTAGAGCTAGATATGGGAGAACTATTAAGGGAAAAATAAGGAAGGAAGGAAAGAAGGAACTGCCTGATACCCATGTTACTCCATGATACTCCAGCCTGATACCCATGTTACAATGAGCAAATAGGTGTCTGTATATCACATATTGATTTGTTGAATGGATGTGGAACGGATAAATGTGGAAGAGAGAAAGAGTATTGGGTAGGTAAAGTGACTGCTGGGTGGCTGGGAACTTAAGCAGAGTAAATGTAATGTGGATAGATTAAAAAATAGAAATATGGACTATCACAAGTAGGTATTGTAAGTTGTAACTTAATAGGTAGCAAGTAGATAAGTACAGGTGTAATAGAAAATGTAGCAGGACATAGGGAATACAAGGAGACATGAACTGATATTTGTATCAATTAACTTGTTTAGGTGAAGAGATATGTAGAGATATTCTGGGCTACATAAACTAAATAAAAGTGACATGAACAGCAGTGGCACTAACAGATCTAAAACAGGAAAATGGATAAGGTAAGGAGGAGGAGGTGATCCACTCGAAACACTGAATATTCTGCGGCTGGGTCAGCTGAGCAGAAATTGGATGGATGGGTGGATGAAGAGATGGGTATATATACCGACTGAAGAGAATATTAACTGAGCTTGTATTAGCTAGAAAGGTTGAGTAGATAAACCTGTAGAGAGCCGATTAATAAATTGAAGGCCAAAAGAGAAAGAGATTAGATTGAGATGGACAGGTTTATAGCAGACAGCACACGTGTTGTCTGGGTAAAGGGATGGAAAGTCAGCCGGAAGGATGGAATAAATATATGAGCAATAGAGCCAGAAAATATAGACTGATAGGGTGAATAGGCCATTGATGATGGGGAATGTGGATAGAGGGAGCCACAGATAAAAGAAGAACAATAACAGGGTTAATAGATGAGCAGTTAATAGAGTAATAGGTGAGTAACACGCATAGAGAGGGTACCTAGTCATCGAAGCTCCCTGCAAGTACAAAAGCAGAGAAGCAGTGAGAAATGTGGCACACAAGACATAGATGAGCGAAAGAAGTATTGCGTAGGTGCATACAAAAAAGATAAAGTGCACAGACATGATGCGTAGATAGGGGAAAAAGCAATGAAGTCAGATAAAATAGGCATGGAGTAAATAGATTACATACAAAAATCATACAGAATAAAGAGATTATGCTGAAAAAACAAGCTTGGAACAATTAGCGAGCTAACAGGTTGGACTGGGTATTGGGTAGATAAAGAGACAGAGGAGTATTCATGAGCTGGGAACATTGAGAAATTAGCCAGATGATCAAGCATGAATTAGAGGGATGTTAAATGGGGGAAATAAATCCTGGACAGGATGATTGATGAAGAAGGATGTGGGTGCACATACAGATGAGTGGGTACCAGGAAGCTCATCAGAATGGGTACAAGTGAGGAGAAAGATGAATATGGACAGAACAAGTAGGGAGATGAAAATATATAGTTTACCGTGTGCTATGGAAATCCAGAGAGATTAATTAAAATTTGCATCAGATTAATCAGATAGGTAAGTAGTCACAGACATTATCTTTATGAGTATGTATAAATGAGGCTGTGAAAAAAGATTGTTAAGGGTGGCATTAGTTGCACTGATGTCTTAGGCATGATAGGCAAACGCAGAAGTGGTGAATACATTGTGCTGTAAGAAAAGACAAGAGTGATTAGTAGATGTGAGACAGACTAGATGTGTGAGACATGAATGTATGCAAAACAGGCAAAGAGGTCAGGTAAATGAGAATACATGGGGGAAGTGGATTGCTAGGTGTTGTGAAACTCAGCTGCAAACACCTGCAGGGATGTGTGGGAGAGAAAAATAGGTGATCTGCAGTCGTAAGATGGACAGAAAGAGACCAGATCTGTTTGCACAAGAAATAAGCATAGAGAAATTACATGATCAAGGCTAAGATGTGACTCCTAAACAAATGCTAAAACTAACCCTAATTCTAAATCCTGATGCAAACCCAACCCTAAGCTTAAAGCTTATCCTAACACAACAGTAAGCCAAACCTAACCCTAACCCAACAGTACCTGAACACAGCACTAACCCAACAGCTCTGCACCCAATACCTAACCCTAACACAAGCTGAGACCTCGCACTGACCCTGACACTAACCATAATCCTATCCTAAACTTAACCCATGCCTCACCCTCACCCAGCCATAACGCAAATATAATCCTAAATGCTGAAACAGCTCTATCCCTAACGCTAAACCAACCTCAACCTAAACCCTAACAAAACCCTGACTCTAACTCTAAGCAGTAAGCCTTTAACTCTGTCACTAACTTCATCTTAACCTTGGACCTTAGAGGAACAGGCAGAATTGAATGATACATTTGTATTTAGCTAACACTAAACTGTGTTAAAACAAAATAAAGAAGATTAGGTGAATACGTCAGACATGGAGTTACCAGTTTTAAGTATTATGAAGTTATATGGTACTCATTGGCTACTGGGAGGTGGGAGGGTTGGCTAAATGAGTAGGTATAAGGTAGAGATGAACAAATTAAATATGTCTGTGCAGAACAGTTATAGCAAAGAGCTTGACATGTGCAAGTAAATAAGAAATTCATGGTTACAAACTCAGATCAGAGATCAGATAGATGAAGGTACGTAGAGCAGGGTGATACATGCAATCAGTGTTTAACTCCCACATCCAGGCAGGCTGGAGGTGGGCAGGTATTTGTACAGGACAGACAGGTAGGGAACGAGGGAGGAGGAAAGGTAAGGCAGGTGAATACATACAGCGCGGGGGAGCTGTGGAATGAATAGGTATGTATGTTGTCAGAGCTTGCTGAAATGTATGGAGAGGGCAGGTAACGGGGTAGGTTCAGGTCAGGAGAGAGGGCAGGACAGTAGGTGGGCAGTTTGTGCCCTTTTCAGATCATGACCTCTGCGGATGTGACCAGCCTGGTGAGCTTCAGCCCACGGGGCACAGGGGAACAGTACTTACCGCTCCCCCCGAAGTGCTGGGAATGAGGCGGGGACTGGCGAGGGAGCGATCCCGCACTCCTCACACAGGGCACCGTGGCCGGGGTGGGCGCAGGGGGCAGCTGGGCTATCTGGGGCGGGGGTACGGGCAGGTGGGATGGGGCTGTAGGCTGGTGTGCTCAGAGGTAACATGTGCAAAGCCACTTAAGAGGATGAGCTTTCAGAGGACAGGATCCAGCCCCTTTTGCTACCATGCCAGGCAGAAGGGTTGCACAAGTCCGGTGCCGAACCCGGTTTGGTGCCACTGTGTTGGTCCATGGGACCACAGAGGTGGGCCAGCGGAGCGGGCAAGACCTGTCTCAGCAGACTCTGTGAGTGCAGGCAAGAGGTGTAAGCATGCTTCCCTGCCATAATCAATGAGGATATTCCCTCCAGCTCCAAGTATCTGCACTCACTCAGGGTATTTTATTCTCCTCACTGAGGGAACAAGCTGGCAATGTGGGCAGAGACCCGCGCGGGACGTCCCGGTCCCAGTCTCTGCTGCTGAATCCACCTCGGAGGGGATGCTCCGGAGAGCTGCTGGCTTCTGCAGCCCAGGGAGGGGAGGCTGCTGCCTCCGTTAGCCAGCTCCTGGGGAGGGGAGAGCAGGCTGGCCCCCAGTCTTCTCACCTGCCTTTCCAGGTTTGCTTTCAAAGGCTCAAAACCTACCCCTGTAAAAATGCTTATAGTGGGGTCTTGCTTTGCGAGAGCATAAGATTAAATATAGGACCTGACTTCAAACATAGACTTGTGAGAACATGACTTGCCAAAATGCTTCCTTCACCCCGCTTAACTTTATGCTTAACTTTAAGCAACTTCACTTTGCTGACTCTGGTAGAGCGCAGGCAGCGGTGCTGCGGTTACCCACGGGGCGCAGCCAGCGGCAGAGCTCCAGCTGGCCTCCGTGGGACCAGGGCTTCACCTCATGCCTAGAAGCATTTTGCTGGGTAGTTTCCTTGTGTGCTTAAGTACTTTCCTGAATTAGCTCTTAAATGAGTGAACCCTCCTTCTAGACTTTCTGGGAAAAAGAAGGGAGTGGAGGGAGAATGGGAATTTTTAAGGGTGCTCAAATGCCGAGAGCCAGCCTTTGGAAAGGATTTGGGTTCCCACAGTTTCACCCAGGGAGTCAGAGGAGCCTCAGAAGGAGCCAGAGCAGATACCTCTGATAGACACAGGCACTGGGTGTTTTTAAAGATCCCACTATGTACTAAGTTGTATCTTCAGACATCTAAATCCCTCTAAAAGTCTCACTCTTAGTGTCTAAATCCCAGGTGCCTAACTCACTTCTAGGAAAATCTCACACCAGGACTGATTCACTGAATCATTTTTTAAATCTGGTCCTCACTCACATAGGGCTTTTGAAAATCCCACTGCTAATCTCCTATACCCAGGCATGTATCACTTTGAAGCCTGTAAAATAAATTGCTTTGCGCTCCTGGGGGACAGCAGCTACTTTGTCCCTGCTCATACTAAGTCAGATTTTTGTTTCTTGCATATTAACACATAGATTTTTTTGGGAAGCTCTGAAGCTGCTATGCAAGACTTGAATTAGCAACCTGGATCGAGTGCTGTTTTACACGTTATTCTCGGGCAGCATCGCTGGCTGCTGTGGGTTGTAGGTCTGCATCAGCGGCGGTGGCGGGAGGAGCTGGTTCTGGGCTGCTCATTTACATCGGTGGGGTTCGCCTGTGGGCACAAGCCTGTGCTCAGCTCCACTGATCTCCTGGGAAGATTGGTGAGCAAATTTGCTCATCTCTAGCAGAGTCTGAAGGTTGTTACCTGGGTTTTTGCAAGAAATTACTAGGGTGAAGAAGGGGGAAAAAAAATCAAATACATATGTTCTTTCGTCTTTCCTTTTTTTGTTTCCTATGGGAATTTTTATTTGTTGGGAAGTTTTTTGGTAAATAAAGCTCTTGTGCATATGCTTCCTTCATTAGAGAAATCAGAGTTGGGGATAAACAAATTATTTTTTCCTGTGAAAAAAAAAAAAAAGAAGAAAAAAATCATGCCGCAAAAGAAAAGGCTGGCTGCCATTGAAACATTTTTGATAGAAAAATCTGCCTGCAGCCCTACTGCTTAATCAGTTTGGAGCAGAGCGTAGCCTGTAGCTTGTTAATAAGAGCAGCTTGCCCGAGCGGTTCGCACAATGGTAAACTGCAGAGGAGGCTTGTTGCATAGCTGTGGATTTTATTTTGCAGCTCTGTTAATTAAAACATATTTTACTTTGAAGGAGGTTTTTACTGTTTTCTATGAGAGTGAGCAGAAAACTGTTCTCCTGGATAGATTAAAGGAGGGATGTGAAGTATTTTTTTTTTAGAAGTAACAACTTAACTTTATTTGATGGGCAAACTCTTAGCAAAAACAATGTGTAGTTTCTTATTTTTATTTGTTCTCAGTCCTTGTATACAGGCTGTTTTATGAGTCTGAATATCTTGGCTGTTTTGATGATATCAAACTATGTTTTCACATACGAGTTGCCAGACTGGAACAGAAAAGTTGTCACAGATTCTTCTTTAATTGATAAAGTAATTTTTACTTATACAAGGGTATACTAAAATAATAGGGCCTGAAACAGTGCCATTGAAGTTAATGACAAACCCTTCATAGGCTTCATATAAAGCCTGTATTTTTATTATCCCAGTTCCAGTGACTTTTGTTGCAAGTTTGCAGCAAAATGTTAGGGCATTTCTAAGTGTTATTTTTATTATACAAAATCCCATTAAAATCAGTACTGAAGCATCCCATTAATTTAAATGGGACTTTGCATAGTTTGCTGAGTTCCAGGCCACAGATAAAGAAAAGTATGCAATTTGGAGTTAAACTGACCACAGCTTTTTATTAGAAGACATTTAATCTCGAACTAACAGCGCAGTCTGAGGCATAAAGTCTTTGTAAACTTCATCTGGGCTGGTGCAATAGGAACCTCCACCGTGCGGCAACTTCTGGGTTGGTCGTCTGGGACCTCTCAGGACCATATAGCGTTCCCAAGCAAACCCAAGCAAAGCTCTCCTCAAGCAGCTTTGCCTTGGAAATGCTAATAGGTAAGCCAGCACACCCAGAACAAATGGAAAACTTGATTCAGCTATTTTTCTGGCTCCAAGTATCCGCTTGCCTTGACAAAGGCAAGGCTGCAATCAATGGGCAGGAGTCTAAGGGCTCTCTGCAGCACCGCGGGAAGGCAGGGTCCCACCGGGCTGGAGCACGCTAGGTCGAAGCGATGCAGCTTCAGAAATCCCTGCTAGAGCTTCACGCGCTGGAAACCACTTGGAGGAATGCACAGGGTGAGGGATGGAAAACCATCGCCTCCGGCGCATGGAAACACCTACCAGCCAGACGCTGGCAAAGGGAGTTCAAAAACCAAAGTGCGAAGAGTGGTGGGGAGAGCCGTTTTATACCTGGGACCCCTTCTTTGGAGACTTTGGGGACTGAGGGACCCTTACATGACAACCCCCCTCGGCTGCCCCCAGCGTGGGCACACACCTGGGCATCTCCCAGGGCATATCCCTAAGGAAGCTGTGCTGGGGCAAGGCGGTGCCAAGCCATGTTTCAAACACCCCAAATAATTCAAGGTCTAACCATTGTGGTGGAGACCTACAGGCTGCTGGAAGCAGGGCATCCGTGAAAGTGCACAGGGAAGGTGTCGGAGCTGCTTTCTGCTCAGTGTTTCCTTGGAATTTTCCTTTCCCTGAGCCAGAAATGTGTCAACATCCCCAAATTTCACCCAGCACCAGCAGATTGGGTATCCCTGGTGTATTCACAGGGGGTCACGGCGACAGGCACCAGCGCAGGAACCCCCAGCTCTCTCCCACAGACTGAGTTTCGGGGTGGGGTGGGTGGGGTGGGGGGTTGGGTCAGGGCTGTGGCAACAACTGCAGCTTGCAGCGGGGTTTGGCTAAGCATGAGCACTGCGGTGGCTACTCTGATTCAGGACTAACAGTGCTACCTCCAGGAACAGGAGAAAACGAACAGGGGAAATCCAGGCTGAAATCCCAGCTGAGGGCTTGTGGACACCCTCCCGGCTGGAAACTGGAGGGAAACCCGGTTCTTTTCCTGGGCTGGTGCACGCTCCCGTAGCTATAAGAAGAGATGGAGGAGATTGAGCTCCTCTCCGCGGAGCCCCCGCGTTAGGTGTAAAGCCCCTGCGCAGCCCCCCAGCCCCGGGACGGGGGACCGGTGGGCACGCCCCACCCCCACCCCCCCCACCCCCACCCCCGCTGCCCTGGAACGGCTCCCGGGGCTCCGCGGGGCCGTGGAAACCCCCCCGGGGCTCAGGCGGCTCCGCGCAGAGAGGTGCCACCCCCCCGGGGAGACGGGGACATCCGCGGCCGCGCAAAAAGCAACGGCCCTTCCCGCCGCGGAGGAAGGCATAATTCAGAATTACGGCATTTTTTTCACCAAATATTAATAATAACCATAATAGTAATGAATTAGTAATGAAATCAGAGTCTTTTGTGCTTGAAAAATCTTGGGGAGGAGGGGGAATAAATCGAACAACCTTTAAAATTCAGGATCTGGGAGAATTTGGAGGAGCAAGAGGAAAACGCACCTTGGCAAAACGGGCAAAACGGCAAAGCGGGAAGGAGCGGTCCCAGGGCTGCGGCACCGGGGGTTCCTCAGGGGGCGAGGGTTAACTTTTTGGGGAGGAAAAAAAGAAAAAAACAAACCTAGCCACGGCTCGAAGCGTTATGAATTGGTGGGAGCAGAAATCCAGGCGGCAAGGAGGGCTGCCCCCGCAAAGCCCGCCGCGCAGCCAAAACAGCAGCGGTAAAAATCTGCCATAAAATTAGAGGTGGGGAGGATTTCCAGTGCCGGGGCTGCCCCTCGGGGTGGCCGGGACCGAGGCCCCCTCCCCTGCCGGGGCGCGGGGGGGGCAAGCGGGGCGACGGCGCAATTCCCGGGGGGAAGCGGAGGGGCCCTCCCCAAAATGCCACCACGGGGCGGGGAGGGGGGAGAAAGCTGCTTTTCTTCTCGTGTAGTCGATCTTTTAAACACAGCCAGAAAAGAACATTAAAGGCATTTCTAGATTTCGTTTATCTTTTGTGGTTTTTTTTGTTGTTTTTTTTTTTTTTAGTTTTTATTCCCATGCTCTTAATTTTGAAAAAAAAATAATCACAAAACATAACTTATAAAACAATATATATACTGCATCCTTATCCACAACAGCATAATTGAAACATCCAGCGTAACGTTTACCACAGGTGTGAAATACACTGGGAAAGAAGTACCGTGTGCATTTTATATTATGTTTCTTTGTCATCTACAGGTAATAAGTATCGACAAAAATAAGCAACAAATATGCCTGCAATTAAACTTCATATGCGTTTTGTATGCGTATTAATAAAGATCATATTTATCATTTCCATGTTGTTTTTTTGCCAACAAGCACTTGTTAAAGTATCTACATTTACATAATAACACCTTAAGATACTAACACCTTAAGATCTTTTTTCCTTTTTTTTAATTTTTTTTTTGTTCCTTGTTTTTCCTTCACAGTTAGAAAAGCAAGGAATGCTTTCAGCTTTGCTAAGCAACCTTTCCGGACGCCGAGGCTCGCTGTTTCTCTAGCAGAGATGCAGTATCTGGATACACTTCATAACAGACCGTTTTTCGTCTTTTTTTCTAGACTTTTTAAAAGGGGGGTTGGTTTTTGGTTTTTTAAAGAGAAAAAAAAAACAACACCCCTGCATTGAAATAAAGGTGAATGATAATTTCATTATCAGGATAAGACTTTGGATGGGGAAAATGCTGAACAGATTTCGCATCGCTGGAGGGTTTCTGTGCTCTCTCCCAACCGGAGATACTGCAGTCTTTTGGAAAGGATGAAGAGGTAGGAACCTTGAGCTGCTTAGTATCAGGAATGACTGGATTATAGCTTCCAACTAAAGAAAAAACATCAAGAATCATGCATTTTAAAAACAGTTTATTCAACGGCCAAGGACAATGACCCGGCACAATGCAACGGTAGATATAAATATAACCTTATATAAGTGGTTGACCCTCGTCATTATTATTTTTAATAGTTTCATACCTAATATTTTAACCATTTTTTCCCGCAGAATCTACTCTGCGAATTATATTTTTTTTTCTTCCCCCCTCTTCTTTTTTTTTTTTCTTTTTCGAGTGTGATTCTGTTTCTCAGTGGTAAACATTAACCAAACTCTTCCCGTGCGACAAGCGGCCAAGAACCGTCCCACCAGCTCTTACCACCGAGGCGTCTCCCTCCCTCGCCGCCCTCCCCGCGGGGAAGCGGCTGCCTCACCAACTCCTGTGCAAGTTCAAGTAAACACATACAACCCGCATAATCCAGAGAAAAATTGCAACTCATCCATGTACCAGATTTCGATGTCTCTTGCAAAAGTTTTCTGGTCCGTTTACGGTTTTTCGATGGTTTATTTTATTTTTTTGTTGTTGTTGTTTTTAAGCGCTGATTTGTCGGTTGCGTCGTTGGTTTGCATTAATAGCTTCTTTTCTAGACAGTCGAAGTACGCGGAGCTTTTGGTTTTGTTTTGGGTTTTTTGGGTTTGGAATTTCTTTTTTGGTGGTGTTTTGTTTTGGTTTGGGTTTGTTGTTCTCTTTTTTTTTTTCCTCTCTCACTTGCTCGGGTTTTGCTTTTAATCATCATCGGGTTTAAATTTATTTTTTTTTCTTTTCCGTTAAACGTCGCTTTGCTTCTGCTTTGCTTTGTCGGCGATGTTTTGTCGGAGGTGGTTTGTGTCAAGTCCGTCAACTGTTGTACTGACAGGCGTTTAGACTAGAGCCGGGGCTTTGCAAACTGCTGTAGCCGAAGCCGGAGTGCTGCTTTGATTTCAGTCTGAGGCTGGCTAAGCTGGAGTTGCAAGTGTCCCGGTAGACGCTGTAGGGCGAGCCCGGTGGCCCGTAGGGACAGGCGGGCGAGGACATGGCCGAGTTGAGCGAGGAGCCGCTGATGTTGTTGATGTTGTTGAGGCCGGAGTTGGCCATGCCCGGCACGGCCGAGTGGCCCATACTGGAGGGCATGTTCATGGAGGAGATGCTGCTGGGCGCTGAGAACATGGACTGCGAGGAGAGGGGGCTCATGGAGTTGAAGAAGGTGAAGCTCTTGGTGGAAAGCGGCGCCGGGGTGAGGCTTTTGGTGGCCCAGTTGTTGTAGGGGTACCCGGCGTACATGTCGTCGTAGGGCTGCATCAGCCCGCTGAACTGCGGCACGTAGCCGTTCTTGCACAGGTCCATCTGCTGGTTCCGCTCCCGCTTTCTCCACTTGGCTCGGCGGTTCTTGAACCAGACCTGCGGGAGGGGACGGGGACGGGGGACGGGACCGACACAGCACGGTCAGTGAGGGACCACCGCCGCCCCTCGCCCCGCCGCCGGCGCGCAGGAGGAGCGCAGGCAGCGCGCAGCCAAGCGCCGGCAACCCCGCGCCCCCCGCCCCGGCCAGCAGCACCGGGGCTGCGAGAGGAGGTGGAGGCCGCCCCCCCCGCCCCCCCAACACCTCTGCGAGCTGCGGGCACGGTTCCGCGGCCGCGCACCGCCTCTCCCCGCAGCCCCCAACCCGCCCGTCTCGCTCCGCGGGGTGCCTGCGCGCACTGCGGCTCTGCGCGCATCCTGCCGCTGTTCAGCGGGATGTGCGAACCGGGATGCGCGCAGCCACCTCTCCGCGAAAGGTGCTTACGCGGAGGTCCGCGCCACGGCCCTTAGCCCCCCGGTCCCCCCGGCGCCCTCTCCCCGGAGCAAGGCATGGGGCGAAGGCACGGCCCGCTCTGATTAGGGCCGGGTCGCCCCGGCTCCGCCGCGTTTCCGAACGCTAATGCTGTGTAATAAAAGTCCCCTGTTACAGATCATAAAAAAGGGGATTGGATTAGTATGTTTAGGTTAAAAAAAAAAAAATCAATCCTCGCATCGCCCTCGGATAGATGCAGCCTCTGCCTTTATATCTGATGAGAATTTACAGCCCTGACTGGGGAACAGAGAAGCGGGGGCCGCTCCTGGTGTTTGATGGAAAAACCTGACCCAGGGTCTCTCTTATTATTATTATTATTTTTAGCCCTCGGAAAGCGTTTGAACCCCCCGTGATGGAAGCCGGGCAACCCCCAAATTCTTTTTCCAGGTTAAAAAACAGCATCATGCTGGCTACCTCTCCTGCTGCATCCCCCCCCCCCGCCGCCGCTTTTCCCGACCGAGCCGTAGCCCCCGGGCTCCGTGCGGCCCCGGGGCGCTGGCCGGACTGCGCGGTTCCGTGCTCCCGGTACGCGGAGGCTGCGCTCCCCTCCGCACGCACGCCGAAGCCGGGGCGGGGGGTGGGGGTGGGGGTGGGGGCAGCTCTTCAGGTCTCCCCTACCGGCGCAGAAATGGCGCAACTACATTGAACCCCGGTCTCAAGGATGGAAACTTCGGGGGGTGAATGGATGGCAGGGTCTATTTAAAAAAATAGCAATAATAAAAAGAATCTCGTATAAATAGGAAACGAAAGCAAACATGTTCAAAACCTGTAATATACTCCTCAGAAGGTGCTTCCAGACAGGAATTTCCTGAAAATGAGGGTAATAGTTTTAATTATGGCTCCTAGACATTTTAAAGGAAGGCCCTCATAGCAAATTAAGGTTAGATTTGCAATCTGCAATCTCAGAACATCAAACCAAAACATCTCCACACAGAGGGAGAACGAAATGATGTTAATCGCAACTCATATATTAGTTTTATTTGCTTCCTGAAATATTTCACCAATATCAATGCTCCGGCTTTGTTTTGTTTTAAACTCAATTAAGACAATGCTTTCAGATGCATTTACCCCGTTGCAGATGGGTGTTTACTCTTGAAAGGTTTAAAGCAGAACCTCTGTAATCCGCTTTGGTCACTCGCGGTTTAATTGCCAAGAAAAAAAAAAGAAAAAAAAAAAAGAAAAGTGGCTTTTTGGGACGGCGGGGCCGCCTTCCGCCGTTCCCGTTTTCTCCCGGGTCTCTCTCCTCCCCGGCAGCGTGCTCAGCCCGGGGTCCCGGGGGACGGCGGGCTCGGCTGAGGGCCACGCCGGACCCACGCGGGGAGATGTCCCGGGGGGAAACGCAAAGGGGGGGTGGAGAAACCCTGACAGCCCCCGCACAGCGGGTCCATACGGCCCGAGCCGCTTCGGTCCGGCCGTTCATCGCCAGCATCTTTCACTTAAAAATCTCTCCAAGGAGCTGCCGAGACTATATATGTAAATGTATATATATGTGGTGGTATCGGCTCCGAGGCGTGTGAAGACCATGCGCCCTCGCCGCACAAGTATGTGTCTGCGGCGCTTACTGACTTGGGAGGCAACCGCTTCCCAGCCCTCGTCCTCCACTGCCCGTCGGCGGCCTCCGCAAACAGCCGGAGCGCTCCGCCCGCCCGCGGCCGCGGGAGATGCGCGGCCGGGAGGGACTGGCTCCGAGAGTCCGCACGGCGGGGGGGGAGGGGGAGAAGGGGGGGCCTGATCCGCAACCGCGCCGCCGCAAGTGCATCAAGCAGTGGTTTGTCGGGAGATGATCACGGTTGCTGGGATTATCGGGAATAAGCAGAGCAAGGGGAAGGGCCGCTGTTGCTCGGATCCGGGGATTGCTCTAGCCCCGCACTGGGTTTAGTACGACCCCGGGGGGGTTCTTTCCCCCATCCCCGGGCCTTCCCCAAGCCCCAAACTCTCCGCTGCTCGCCCCGCACTTTTGGGGCCCGTCCCCACGCGCGGGGCCGGCGCTCGCACCCGCTGCGGGCCGCATCTCCCCACGGCCGGGAGCTGCATTTCTCCTCTCCGGCCTGCATCCCAAATTTAGTAATTAAAATCAAGCCCGCAGCAGCCGGGCGCTGCTCGCAAACCACCGCAGCGGCTCCCTAAAGGGGCACTTTCCCCGAGCCCTTCCCGCTCCGGAGCAGAGCCCTGCGCCCCCGGCAGGGCTGCGCGCCCCCTTACCCGGACTCGGGGCTCGGTGAGGTTGGTCCAGACGGCGATCTCCTCCCGCATGCTCATGTCGGGGTAGCGGTTCCGCTGGAACGTGGCCTCCAGCTCCTGCAGCTGCTGGCTGGTGAAGTGGGTCCGCTGCCGCCGCTGCTTCTTCTTCTTTGCCGGGTCGTCGGCGGCCCCGTCCTCGTTTTTCTGCTCGCCGCTGCGCTCCTTTTCTGGAGGGTTGGGGGGTTGTTTGGTTTGGTTTTATGTTTGTTTGTTTGGCTGTATTTTCCCCCCCAAACACACCTACAGGCACACAAAGGCAGGCACGCCGCCCCTGCACCAGCCCTGCCCACCCCGCCGCAGGGACGCGTGGGGGCACCCACGCAGGTCCTGCCGGGTCCTGCACCCGCAACAAGCCTGGCCTTTCCCGGGGGGCTGGGGAAGGAGCACGGAGCCCTGCCCGGGCCCAGGACCCCCGGGGAAGCAGTGGGACCCCCAGGGCAGCCCGGCTGGAAGCGGGCCCGAGGGGCAAGAGCAGTGGTGGGAGTGGGTTCCCCGCAGCACCGCCCGCGCTCCCTTCCCACCGCACCTTTGCGCTCCCTACGAGCTCAGGCGCGATCTTTGCTCCATCGTCTTTGTTGTGCTGGGCCGCGGCAGGAAACCTTGGAAGGGCAGTGGTCTAAAACCCGGCCGTAATTAATTGCAAAAGGCACCCTCTCTTTTCCTCGCCGCTCCCCTACTTATTATTTTTTTTTTTAAGACTTATTTTTTCTTTGGGCGTTTTTAGTATTTTAGTGTTTATTTTAACCCGAGGCTGAGCGAAGCCCTCTGCAAAAATCATATCGAAAGAAGCAAAGGAAAAAACCTGGGAGCGTTTTCGCAGCCTGGGTTTGCGCGGACTGGGAGCAGGAATACAGCCCCGGCGGGACGAACCCGGCTCCTTTTTCGTGCCGGCCGCCCCGGCCCGGGTTTGGGCAGGATTTGGCCCGGGTGAAGCGCTCGGAAAGGGACTCCAGGCCTGAACGAGCCGTGCTGCCGGCCTGGGCCCGGCGGGAGCGGGAAGGTGCGGCGGGTGCGGAAGGCGGCAGGGCCGGGGGCCGCGACCGTCCCCCCGGCCTCTGTCCAGCCGCTGCCGAAAGGGAGCTCCGCGGGGCGTTCTCCCTTGGAGAGGGTCCCCCCTTTTCACTTCTCAGGGTTCTATCCCGGCGGCGGCAGGCCCGGGGGCACGGCCGCAGCCCCGACCTCTGCGAGGTAAGCGGGAGGCTAAAAATAATCGCGGGCTGCACCCGGAGCCCGGCAGGACTCGTCCTTGCAAAGTCACCCCCGAATCGCTCCAAGACGGGGCACCCTCCTAGGAAAAAGCGGGGGGGCGGGCAACTCCAGCGGCTCAGTGTGAACCCCAGAAGGGGCCGATCGCAGCCCGGCCGGGCTCTCTCCTCTGGAAGCGCTTTGCAGAGCAAACAAGGCCTCTGCAGCGCAGACCCCATCGCCACCGGCCCCCCCCGCTCGACCCGGCCGAGTGCGGCCCGGCGCCGGCGGGGAAACAGAAACCAAAATAACCCCTTGCAAGGGCAAATCCCCTCGCTTTCGGTGGGGCAGAGCCCGGGTGGACCGGGCCGGGGGGGAGCCGGGGAGCGATAGCGAAGCAGCCGAAGCGTCCCGGCGGCCCCTCGCTCCGCTCCGGGTTTCACCCCGCCAGGATTTTGTTAAAAATCCGGCCTCCGCGCAGGGATGTGACACCATTTCAAATCATAAGGCACAATTGCTTTAATCGGTTTTTGCATTTTTTTTCCATTTAAAAAAAAAAAAAAGTGAAAGGTATTTTTGCAGCTTCTCGGAGGAGAAAAGCAGGCAGATCCTCAGCCTTCCTCCAGCACCGAGGGGTCACACACAGGGGTAGGGCAAAACGGAGCAAATCTGCCTCTCTAATCTCAAATAATCCCCCTCTAATCTCGGAGTCCCTTCCAGACGCCGGTCCCTAACTTTGTTTGCGAATTAGGCTGGGAGGTACAACCCAAACCCTGTTTACCACAGGGTGCCACTTTGGGACTGACTCTTGCCACAGCCACTCTCTAGGTTATAGGACCTGCTAAAACTTCGAAAAGCAACAACATCTATTTAAAAATTTGAAATTAAATAAGAGAGAAACTCCCCCTGCAAGGGTCTCAGTGGAGAACGGGCATCACACTCCTTCCTGCAGCTTTTGTTCCCTTCTCCCAGCTTCCCTTGTCATTCTAGACATTTTGCTATTTTAATTAAATACAAACTGGGAAACCACAGCTTTCCCTGAAGCCCTGCACACGGTGCTCAGGGTGCGGGGACCCCTTTTTCCAGCGGGGAAAGCGCGTAGCCCCCGCACGAACCCCCTCCACGGCCGCGCACATCCCCCCGCGCTCGGCCCCACGCCGCCTCTCCTGCTCCGCGGGGCTTTTCTTTATTTTTTAATTTTTTTTTCCTTCCCCCCCCCGCTCCTTTGACAGGGAGATCTTTTTCCATCTCCGTACCACCCGAGCTGGAAAATAAACCCGGGCAAAAGCTGACATTATTTCAGAAACATCCGGCAAAACCGCACTCCCCGAAGAGTCCCCCTTCCCTTCGACCCCATCAATTAATAACTGTGTATTTCATTTAAAAAAAAATAGAAAAAAAAAAAAAAAGCGCAGCTCCAGGGTTGGGGCTGGGGAGCCATTGGGGAGCCATGCGTGCCCTCCCGGCGGGCTGTCAGCGCCGGGCACCGGGGGGGGGCAGCAGCTCCGGGTGGGCCCCTGCCCCCTGATTTTGTTCCCGAGGCTCGCTAGGGATGGAGCCGCCGGGATCACCGGCAGCTCTTGCCCCCCCCATGGCCTCTGTTTGTGGGGGGGTGCGGGCCAAGCACCACGGAACGCTTCGCGAAGGGAAGGCGCGGTGGGGAGGGGGAGGCGCGCTGGGGGGAGCGGGCCGGGGCCGCGGGGCTGGGGGGGGAGGGTTACCTGGCACCTCCGTGTCGGAGGATTCACTGGCTGAGTTGTCGATCGGGTCTCTGGGTTCCGAGGATCTTTGCAAATGGAAGCTGGAAGCCATGTCATGGGAGGGTTGGGGTCTCAAGCTCTCGGGCAGTCTCTCCAAATTCATTCCACCTTTAAAGGAATCCATGGCAGGGGCGCCGGGCTGCCTGGGGGAGTTTGCAGGTGTTTATTCCACACAGAAAGGAACAAGGAGCTGCTTTTTTTTTTTTTTTTTTTAAGGAAAAAAAAAACAACAAAACCAAAAGCAAATCCACTTATTACTAACAGTATTATTTTACGGGTGTCGGAAGAAGAGATCTGGGCAGTGCCTCGAAGCCGCTTGTCTCTGCTCGGGGAGAGGCACGGCAGTCCGGCCGCATAGGCAGGGAAGTGGTAAAGATCCCTTATAGAGAAACGCGAGTTGCGAGTTGGACAGTTTAAAGCTAAAGAGATTAAAGTGACCTGCCCTAGAACAAATGCCTGTAGTTAAACGGGGCTCCTCCCCCTGAAGGTTAAAACCTCCCCGTCTCGCTAATGCATCACTCCATCTAGCGCTCGCCCAGCCCGGCCGCGCGGGCGGACCTGCCTCCGCGCTCCCCGCCGATGTGCGCGCCTTGCGCGGCCGCGGCCAGGCCCGCGACCCCCCGGCGGACCCCTGCCCGGCCCCCGCCGCCCGGCTGCGCGTCCTCCGAGGGTGCCCCCCCCGCCTCCTTTCCCTCCCCCGCAGCCTCCCCCCAACGCGGTGAGGTATTAAAAATATTTCAACAACGAATGGAAAGGTGGAAAATCACTCCCAGACGCGCAGGGGGCGGCTCGGAACCCCCTGCCTGCCCCCCAGCACCCCGCCAGTCCGCCCTCCGCCACAGCGTCCTGCTAGCCGGCAGCGCGCAGGTTGCGCCCCCGCGCAGCACGGCATCTCCGCTGGTATCCCCGTACCCAGCCCGGCTGGGCCTCTCGGTCCATGCAGCCTCCGCCCCCACGCCCTGCAGTGGATGCGCAACCTGCGCACCCCTCAGCATCCCTGCGCGGGGCTACGCGGCCCGCCCCGACGTGAAGAGAGTTTCGGTCCCGCGGGGACCACGCTCCCCCCAGCCGGAGGGGATTTCTTTTGGGGACGACGGCCCTGCGGGTTGTGTCTGAACTGGTTTATCCTTTTTTAATATTTTTTTTCGTTCCTGGCTGCGCGGTTTGTAGAAAGGCGGCTCAGACCCTGCTCGGCGGCCGGGGTACCGCAGCCAGGGGAACGGCGGCAGTGCGAACGCCCCCATCACATCATCTTTCAGCACACGATTAATAACAAATAATTTTCCTGCCGCAGCCGAACTCGCGGTGACCCTCCGAAAGGGTGTCTGCGGCTCCCTGCCAGCCCAGGGGCCGGAGCAGCCGGCGAGGAGGGGGCAGGAGACATCACTCCCCCCCCCCCCCCCCCCTTTCCTGCAGCGGGCACCCGTGCGCCCCGTCCCGGTGCAGTGCCGAAGGCGGGTGGAGCGGGGCCGGTCCCCGGTGATGCCCGTGCAGGCCGGGACACGGCCTTGAGCCTTCCCGGATAACATCTCGGTGTTTGGGGGGTGTGGGGTGTGGAAAAAAACAAGAGAAGCCTTCAGCTTCGGGGGGCAGGTGGGAACCGGGGGTACCGGTGGGGCAGGAGCGGGGTGCTTGCTGCACCGGGGAAGGGGGCGAGAGGAGAAGGACCCTGGCTGTAACTCTGCCTGCGGAAAGGACCTTCTTTTCTCTTTATTTTCTCGGCTCACTTTAACTGATCCATCCTGACACTCTATTTTGCTTTCAAATCAAGTAAAGATGTGGGAGAGAACTTTTGAACTGGTTTATGGAAAAGCAGAGGGAAGCAATGTTCCAGCCGCACAGGCTTTTTCCTACACCGCCGGGGTGATGCAGCCGGGCCCGCCCCGCGCCCCTCGGAGCGTCCCGCAGGGCCAGGGACTCCCCCTCCCCACCTCCCATGGGCCCAGAAGGGGACATCAGGAGGGGAGAGAGCCAGAGCTCCCAGCCCCAACCCCTGCAGCTCTGATGCCCAGCGCCTTTTTCAGTTTAGGGAATGCACAGGTGGGTGCTGTCAGGGTCAGGTCTCCCTAGCTCTCTCTTTTTCTTTCTTTTCTTTTCTTTTTTTTTCTTATTTCCCCGTTTTGGAGTGGCATGCTGATGTCCATCTGTCTGCCCGCAGCTCCCGGCTGAACTTCGCTCAAGAGTCTACAAATGACGGGGAATTTCGAGCACCCGAGGTGAACCAGGCAGTCTCGGGGCTGCTAAACATGGACGTGGTTTAAAATGCAAATATTTACCAGGGCCAGGGCCTCTGGGCTTCGAGGGGCTCAGCTGATGCAGAAGACCACGACACGGGAAGGATGGAGACCTCCCCCCGGCGGAGAGGTGGAGGTGGCCTTCCTCCCGAGGAGGAGGAAGGTGACCGGATTGCAAACGTGCACCGTGCCTGAGACCCTTCACAGTCCGTTCATCCGTGTGTCCCCTCCCCCCTTTTTCCCCCCCTGTATTTCCGTGGGCCGGGAGCGCGGCAGCCGCGGGGCAGGTCTCCGGGGGACCCCCGCTCGCAGCGGGAGCAGGATGGAGCCCGTGGGCCGTGCTGGAGGGGGCTGCCAGCAGTCCGGCTGCACAGCTCCGGCTATTTAAAACCTACTGCTCACAGCAGCCTCAAACCCGGAGGCGGGATTCTTTTTTCTTTTTCTTGGTTGTTGTTGTTGGTTTGGCTTTTTTTAATGCGCCCAATTTACATGTTTTGTTCTGCTCTATAAAATCTATTTTTTAAGAATTCGTTCTAGGCTCAATTCCTCCCAACCGGGCGCGAGGAAAGGCTCAGCTCCGGGAACCAGCGTGATTCTGCTGCGATAACGCCGGGTCCGGTTGCCTCCCAGGGCAACGGCCCCCCCTCGGCTCCTTCTGGGGGGTCCCCGGGGCAGGCACTCCGTGATCCCGGCGTTAAATCGAGAGTAACAGGCCGGCTCTGCCGCCCCCGGGCCCTCGGGGAGGGGAGCAGCGCCCGGCCCCCTCCTGACCTCCCCACGCGTGTCCGTGGCCGGGCCAGGCACTGGCCGCACACCCGCGCTCGGGAGGGCAGCCCCGGCCGGGAGGACAGGTACATATGTCTTCTGTACGTCGCGTCTGTGTCTTATGTGGATTTAAGGGCATCCTCTCGCTTCACGCTTTGGGCAGCGGGTGCAGTCCTATCGCACAGAACCAAATCCACCCTGTTCGTCCCGTTGCTGGTCGCGACAGCACGTGTCGCGACAGCAGAGCACACCCGCAGGGCGGTGGACCCCGGATTTGCGCTTTCTCCTCCCTCCTTCCCACCAGGCCCGCTCCGTTTCGGGATGCCGGGGCCACCTCTCCGCCGGCAACCCCCTCCGCCAGGCGCTACGTCACGGGTCCGTCCTGCATGACGTCATGCTCCGTTTCCCTGACGTCACGGCTTGCCTTTCAGCCAGGCCACGACCCAAGGCGAGCCGGCTCGGAGCCGGCTGCCCTTCCCACGACGTGAAGGCGGCCCGGCGGCCCCACGGGCCGGGCAGGACAATGGCCCCGGGCCGGGGCTCTGCCCGTCCCCCACCACCTCCCCGGGCTCTGCGAGGGCCGCAGGGGGCTGCGGGATGGGGGGAGAGGCCGCCGCAGGCGAAGGCAGCCGGGGCGCGGGGGACCCGGCAAGCCCCTGGGGAGCCGCGACCCGCGTGGGTGTGGGAAGGGCCGCGGAGAGGCGGAGGGGGGGTCGGGCCGGGGGCCGAGCGGGACACAGCCGATGTGCGGGGGTCACGGGAGGGCTTTGCATGGGAAACCTCCGCACAGCGCCGCCGCTCCGCACCCGCGCAGCCTCTGCATCCCGAGGCTCCCCCCCCGGGCTGGGGCTGCAGCAGGGGTCTGTAAAACTCTGGAAGCCCGCAAATAAACCGCTCTGCTTCCTCCCGCTATAAATAACCCGGGAACGAGGGATGGCGCTTATAAATAAATCAGCGCTGGCCACGCCGGTGACAACCCCATGAAGCACAGAATGTGATGCGTCTGAACCAGAGCAGGACACCCACTGCCCCCGACGGGGCGGGCGGACCCCGCGGGATGGGGAGGGGGCCGCAGCCGTGTCACCCCCCCGGATGCCGGGGAAGGGGTCTCTGCTTTCTGAGAGAGGCTCCCATCTCTGACTGCCTGCAGTGGTTGCAGCCAACGCAAAACCACCTGGGCCATATATCAGGTGGTGAGGTTCAGTCTCTGCCAGCTTTTCCTCTTCAGATTTATTAGTGTTGTATAGACTCGGATTCAGTCTATAAATTATTGGGAATTGTTACAAAAATGAAGGCATCTCCTCCCAAGAGCATGTCTGCCCCTGAGGAGAGGGAAGCCCTCTGAAAAACAGAGCTGTGGTGAGGCAACCAAACCCAACCCAACCAAACCCAACCCAACCAAACCCAGGCCAAACAAACGCAAGCCCACCCAACCCAGCTCAACCAAGACAAACCAAACCAAACCAAACCAAACCAAACCAAACCAAACCAAACCAAACCAAACCAAACCAAACCAAACCAAGCCAAGCCAAACCAAGCCAAGCCAAATGAAACCGCAACCAACGCAACCGAACCAAGCCAAGCCAAACCCAAACAAAGCAATCCCAGCCAAACCAAGCCCAAGCCAAGCCAGCCAACCTCCACGCAGCACCCTCTTTGTGGAGACCAGCAGCTGGGACCTGCTGCAGGAAAACAACTTTTAATAACAAAAACCATCCTAAAAGTGCCCAGCGGGCGGTGAAGGGGCATCGCTGGGGTGGGGAGAGCGGCTGGAAGGGTGCAGCTCCCCTCTGCGCAGGGTTGGCAGTGTTCAGGGGCATTTTTAAAGCTTCGATCTATAGAAAATGCCCCCCTGCAAGGGTGGATGAGTGATTTTCGGCCTCCAGTCTCCGCTCCCGGCCTTTGCTGGTGCGTGGCTCTGACCCACGGGGTGCCCACGCGGGTTGGGAAGAAGCGGAGGCCGGGGATGCACGCAGCACAGCACGTCGCCCCGGGAGCACGGACCGCCCTGTGTCTGTTGTTGCCGTGTACCGGGTGGTGGGTGGTGTCCATCAGGGCAGTGTCCCCGGGGTGTCCTTGCCCCAAAACAGCATCGCCCCAAATGCCACCTTACGTGCAAGGTGGAGACCCGAGTGTACACCCCCGCGCAAGGCAGAGCCCAGCACTCTCCGCCGCGGCCGTGCCGTCTCTAAGGGAAAACGCTGCAAACCCCAAGACCATGAAACGAACCCCGGCACCCCCAGACCGTCTGTCGGAGCGGGAGCCGGGTCCCCCCCCTCGGGCCGGGCGGAGCGGGCAGCGGGAAGCGGAGAGGGGGAAGAAACCCAGCCCAAGAGCATGTTAAATCGCTCAGGAGAGGAAGGTGGAAAATTACGCTGGCTTCAAGCCGGCCTGTCCTCTGCGCAGCCAGGAGAGCAATTTTCCTAAGAAGTAGAGCACAACGAAATCAGCTCCTTTTGGATCCGCAGCCTTCGTCCCTCCGCGTGCCGGCCAAGCCTCTGCCTTCCGCGGGCGCGCAGGGCCCCTCCGCGCAGCGCTGCGCCGCGGATGCTCGGCAGGAGGGTTTCCAGCGGCCGCCCCCCGCCCCATCCCGCTGCCTTCGGCCCGGCGGTCCCTGCCCCGCCGCTTCGGCTCTCCCCGCCAGCGAAACCCAAAAGGAGAAAGGGAATTTTCTCGGGTTGTTTGGTCCGTGACAGCCCCCGGGGCACCTGGGGCACCCGGGGCTGCGGATCGGCCACCCCCCCCCCCCCCCGACCCCCCCCATCCCGCCCCAGGCGCCGGCAGCCAGCGGCAGCGCTTGCAAAAACTCGGGATGAAAAAGTTGAAGGCTTAATGTTTTCTGACAGATACAAATGATACCCCAAGGCTTTCTTGAAATGCAGCGACTGACGGCTGGAGAAACGGTTTTCCTATTCGGGTTTCTGCAGCTGGAAGCAGATGGGGAGGGGGCTTCCTCTCGGCCCTTCTCCCCCGACCCTCTGCCCGAAAATAAAACCACCTCCTGGGTGTCCGCCGCCGACCTGGGACAACTCTTTTTCTCCCGAATGCCACAGTCCCACCTTGGCCCAGAGCTGCTTCCTAGCCCTCTCGGCATCCTTCAGACCACAGGCACTGAACTCTGCTCTAAGAAAATACTCATTTGCTGGTAGCAGCGGCTTGGGCTTATCTCGGCCGCTCGCAGCCTGATGGGCGCGGGAGGGTGTCAGCGCCCCGCAACGGCACCGCCGGTGGGTGGACAGCTCAGGAATACGGGGGGCTGTTTCCCTAGGTGGGAGGAAGAGACGGGAAAATTACAATATAGTCCCACAATTCCCTCTCTGAGCAGAGGGAACATGCTTTTCCTATTAATTGACGGAGGAAGGGGCACCGCAGTTTGCTAGGCAGCCTGCTCATGTTACTCTGTGCATCTTTAGATCCCGAAATGCGTCTCTTATGGACCAAAAAAGATGCCTCTGAAGCAGGATAATCAAAGGCCCGGGCACTCTGTTGGCATTTGCTGAATACCCTTCTTCAGCAGAAAAAAGAGACTGCCTTTGGAACCACCGATATTATGTTTCCATGTGGGTTTCCCCCACCTTGTTTCGGGCGAGCAACCTCTTAATTGCTCCAGCGTTTGGATGGGGGAAACACATTTCCCTTAAACAGGACATTTCCTGAAAGGCTGAAGTAGTCTAATAACGCGCTGGGCTCTTTAATGTTCTCAGAACAGCAGCGAATCTCTGCAGAGCCGCATATTTCCTGCTTTTAAATGTAAAATCAGAGAAACAATGAACTATCTGTGCATTCAGCTTCTTCGATATTATTTTATTTTTTCCTTTTTTTAATATAAATTTTTCTCTTTTTTCCTTCTTCTTCCCTCCCCCCCTTCTATTTTTTTTTTTTTTTTTATTTCCCCCCCAAAGGGAGATTCCGCCCCGCCGCCCGACGGCACCGTGCTGCCCCCGGCGCGGCTCTGCCGCAGCCCCCGCTGGTCCCCGCCGCACCGGGAGCAAACACCGCCGAGATAAGGGCACGGGACACTTTTCTTCCCAGTTTCATTGTGGGAACAGCCGTATCTTAACGGGCACATCTCGGGGAGGGATAGGAGCATACTGCCTTCCAGAGGGCTGTGCTAATCAGCACGCCGGATTAGATATAAAAGTTCAGGGCAAATAAAACGAATTAGTTTTATTAGCACGTTTAGGAGGCGGTCTAACGAAGGAATTCGGCTTTACTAGAGAATGTTTTCTCCTCCCCTTTTGTTATTTGAAAGCAACATCTATCCAAGCTGCTCATCACGGGAGGGAAATAATGCACGGTTCAATCTGCGGTGGTTTTCTCGGAGAAAGGCGCTCCTTTCCCTAAACCCCGATAAGAAGGATATATACTTTGGAAAGACACGATTTCATAATAAAACCTGCGTGAACAATAAAACCGACTGTAAAGAACAGGCTGCGGAGCCCGCCAGGTTATTGTTGGGCGGTGGGTTTCGGTGGGAAATACCTGCCGCGGTCCCAGGCGCCTCTAACTCGGCAAAAACTTTCCCAGGGACACGTTGCCACCGTTCCAGCCGGGATTTCCAGGGACTTTGTCCCTATTTCAGGCAAATGAAGGATTTTGGGGAGGTTCTCCCAGCGAAGTAGCTCTCGGGAAATATTTGGAAATCAGTTTTTAGATCAGCGGCTGGAGTTGGTGCAGGGAATAACGCGGAGAACATGGACCTTGGTTTGTCAAGTGGAGAACATATATTTTTTTATTGTTATAAAAAAGCAAACGGCGTCTCGGTCCTCGATTCAGGCACAACAGTGTTGGTTTATGTTCAGTTTGTGCCTCAGACTTTGTGTTTGTCTGCAGCGCGGTTGGCAAAATTTGGGGAAAAGGGGCGAAATAATATAAAACTCGTCTAGTGACTAATTTTTTTTTTTACGTGAAAACTAAAAAAAAATATATCTCCGAAAGATACCATCGGTGGGGAGCCCTCACGTGCATTTAAGCGAGGTTAAGACGCGGGGAAAAAAAAGCCTTTTTCCACCCGCTCCGAGAATTTCACTCCCGCTGCAGGACGCGTTATCCCGAGCGGTGCGGCAAGGCACGCGCACCGTATGGAGTCCCAAAAGATGCTGCTTATTTTTTAAATCAGAAAAAAAAAAAGGTGGAAAAAAAAATAAAAACAGAGGGGCTATTATTTTTCTGAAACGAGAATTAATCGACGGCCCAGCCTCTGCTCGCCCGCCCCGCTCAGCCCCGGGAGCGGCCGCCTCTCCTCCGCGGCAGCGCAGCCCCCGGAGCGAGCACCGCGGAGGCACCGCGCACCCCCGACCGGCACCACCTGTCCCGTCCCCCCCAGCTCGTCCCGGGGAGCCCCCGCCCCGCCGGGGCCGCCCGAGGCTCCGCGCATCGCCGCCGCCCACCGCGCTGCTGCCACCGGCCAGCCCCCGCCGAGGGCACCGGGGACCTGGCTGCGAGCCGCGCTTTGCTCCGCGTCGCGGAGCGACCCGAGCAGAAGCGCTGGCTGCTGAAAACTGTGCGGCGCGTTAGGGAAAAAATTAAATATATATATATATACACACATATATAAAATTCATAAAATGAGGTAACCCCTCTGGAATTGCATTGCCCAGCGTATTTGTCAGAGCTGACGAAGCGCAGAGGCCCCGAAAGAATTTATACACGGTACAAAGATGTCAAGGACTGCGCGGAGAGCGGAGCGGGCTGCGCGCCGCGCCCCGGCCTCCGCGGGCGCGGAGCCGCCGCCGAGCAGCGGTGAGGGGCGCTCCCCCCCGTCCCGGCTTTGTTTCCCAGCCCCGAAACGCTCCGCACCCCCGCGTCCCGGCCGCTGCCGGGTGGGCCAGGGGAAGGCGAGGGGGAGGACGGGGGGGGCGGGACGGCCCTCGGGACACGCGTGGGGAGACGCGGCGGGCGCGCGTGGGGCGGGACGGCGACGGGGCGCACGCGTGGGGGGCGGGACGGGGCGCACGGGGCCGGCGGTGAGGGACAGGCGGCGACACGCGTAAGGCGGGCGGGGCGCGGCGGGGGGGACACGCGTGGCGCCGTCCCGGGGCAACTTACCGGGCGGTGCGCTCGGCGGCGGCGGGGTGCCGGGCCCGGCGGGCGCTGTGCGCGCCCCGGCCGCCGCTCCAGGGTTTTCTTGGGAGAATTCCCCGTCTCCTCCTGACGTCAGCCCCGTCCCAGGGTGCCGCAGACGGGGGAGGGCCGGGGGCAGGGCCGGCCGCCCCGGGAGCCCGGCGGCGCCGGCTGCCCCGCAGCTCCGTCGTGCCGCCGCGGGCATCCCCGGGCACGGCCCCCCCCGCCCGGCCGAGCCTCCTGCCGCCGCCGGCCCTGGCTGCGCGGCCCCGGGCCGGCCCCCGGGGCGGTTTCGCGCTCCCGGTTGCACGGCCCCTGCCCTCTTCATTTCCTCCCGGCTGGTGTTCTTGTCCGAGGGGGCAGGGACAAGGAAGGGCCACTTTTTTTTTCCCCCTTCCCTCCCACCCTCCCGCAATCCGCTCCCGGTTCAGGACCGCAGCGCCGAGGTGGGTGCGCAGCGCCGAGCCCCCCGGGGGAGGCAGCAAACAGCGCCCGGGGCTGCCCAGGCTGCAGCCGGGGCTGGGGGCTGCAGGGCTCCGGGGCGGGATGCTTACATGGGTGATACCACCCAGCCGGCCAAACACCCAGCCCCAGGCCCTTTGCCCCATTTCATTTTCTAGGGATGCTTCTGGAGTTTCAAACACTTCTCATACCTACTCCCCCTTGGAAGGTCTTCTTCCTCCCAAGAGGAAAACATGCAAGTCCTGCAGTGACAGAGCAAAGGCAGCGGTGGGGACATGCCTTCTGCTTTCCTCAGTCAGGTCACACACACGTAACACACACACAGAGGCTATAACTGTAGCTGAAAACCAAGGACAACGAATATGGAACGGATCAGAAAGATAAATAGCATAAAATCAGGAACAGTCCAGTCCCACACTTGCCATTTGTTATAGAGAGAAGAAGTAAATGGGATTCACATGTCGAGCATTAGCTGGTTGTTAGTCTGTAAGATAATATTAACTTTAGTGCTTGCCGGTTTACTCCAGTTTTCCAAAGGCAGTTCCAGGAGGCGCCCAGCCTGTAATTTAGGGTGGCACATACTGTGTGAAAGAGGCTTTGGCACCGGGGCCTACCAGCACATCAAGGTGATATTAACATAATAAAACGTTTGGAGAGGGAGTAGGAGCTCATAAATTAATGCATTCTACTGTTTTAATGCTAGGAGCTAACAATGCGTTTCCTGTTCGGCTGATGTCCCCGCTGCAGCCTAACAGCTGTTTTAAAGGTGCTGTGAAATTGAAGAGAGGGAAGATGATTGTCTTTAAATCAATGTTTAATGATGTGTTATTAGGAGAAAAGTCTTCCTCCAGCAGATGTTTACATGCTGAGGATGGAGGGGAGCTTCCCAGGCTGCCTGCCTGCGTGAGGAGTGGGGCAGATGTCCCCATGTCCCACCAGTCTTGCAGATGTCCCTGATGTCCCCAGCACCGGGGCACAGCTCGCTTGGCATTGCGAGAGGCTTCGCTCAGGTCTTCAGGTGGGGGCTGAGGAAACTCCTCCAGGATGTAGAATTCCTGCAAGGTTTTCAAGTAATCTGAGTCGTGACTGAGAGCAGGTGGATACGGTGAATGTGAGAACGTCCCGCCCGTGTTCAGTCGTAGGTCATGGTCGCCAGGATCCTTCCCCCATAAAGATCAGCTATGGATGCTGGAATATCCTCTGACCCCGTCGTTTCTTTCTGGAGGACCAAGCTCTGAGTGAGCTCCCTTTCAGTGGGGGATCAGGAGAGCTCTGGAGGGACAAACAACTGGTCAAAGACCACATGGCAAAGAGATGGGGCTGGGGCTGACCCGGGGGGCCTTTTGGGCTGTGAGGGCAGATTACTTATGGGCTCCATCCCTCCTAGCCCGGGTGGTGATCCCCGTGGGACGTGTATCATGGGCTGGAAGCCTCGCTGAGCTCTTCACTCATACAGGTCCGTTGGACCCAGACAGCTCTGGCCAGGCACTAACAGCGAGCTCCAGGTACCAGGAAAATAAATGTAGCTTTGAGGCAAGATGTAGGAGGGACCCTCGAGATGTGGTGCCTAATATAAGGTGGAAATGGAAGCTGTGAATGTAAATCTTTCTGTAGGTGCCTTGGTCTTGTTATTTCCTTTGTGCTTGATCCAAAGACGGATTCATTAGTCTTAGCATCTGTGCTTCAGCTTCCAGTTTAGAAGACAGACGTCATAAAGCTTCTCCCCCGGAGAAGATACCGGATGGATTCAGGTGCCAGCAACACACCAGGGATTGTGCCCAGAGGCACCAAGCAGCATGCAGCGTTGCAGGGGGTCAGGGGGGAAGGGCACTTCATCACCTGGTGACCCTCCTGCTGCCAACCAAACCAGCATCAAATCATCTCTAACCCAACCCAGTTTCCAAAAGCATTGTTTCCACAACCAAGCTTGTATTCTGCATGATGGTGGAACAAATCGTTCCTAAACAAACAGAAAAACCCTCTGCAATTGCTTTTTTAAATCGCCACAAACATTCATTAAAAAAAAGTCTTTATTTCCAAATATAGTGAAGAAATGAGTCTCCAAGCTCACCCATTCCTTTATTTGCAGCTTTCCCTGTTAGCACAACCTTGGAAGAGTGTCTAAGAGGCCGCACTGCTTCTTTGGGAGAAACTGGGATATTTGAAACATGACTGGATTGTAACATTTCTAAACTTCCCAGAAGAGGCAAATAGTAAAGGAATAAATGTCTTTCTGTGCACGCACATTTGTTTGGGAGCCAAACAGAAAGAAGAGCTCAGAAAAAAAAAAATGACAAATTGTTTGGAAAATATTGTCCTTCCCAAGACAGACCTAACCATATGGGGGGAAGGGAGTCAATATGAAATTTTCCCTTTCTAGTCAAGTCCAGCAGCCCTCCCATTCACTCCGCTGGGAGGTTTGTGTGAGTCAGACCTGCAAGATCATCCATTCAGGGCAATATTTCCAGCACTTCAGTCCCCTCCCTGCTTCGCTCCTATTCCCCACTGGAAGAAGTCCCTCTCTCAGATTCATGGTGAGAGCAGCGGGCTGGGACCCAGAGCTGTCCCTGTCCCTCCTAACCTCACCCACAGCCTGGCATCGCTGGAGATGCACTATGGTGAAGGAAAAGGCAGAGCAGCTTCGTCACTTAGAGAACATATCTGGGAGTTTATGCACATCATTGCAAAAAGCAAAAAGCATGCTGGAGCAGGAAAAATTAAGCATGAGGAGTGGAGAAGTTCTCTTTCCAGCCCTGCCCAGGCTCCTGGTGTGACTCCAGCAAGTCCTATGAGGTTTATGTGCCTGCAAGCAACTACCCCAACCTTCCCCCAGGGCGTGGGCAGGTTGAGGTAGTAAAACGTGTTAGGCAGATGGAAGAAGCTGTGCAAGAGCAGAGTTTATCAGCATTGTGATCATGCTGGTGAAGGGCTGCTGTAGCTGCACTGGATCGATAATGCTAGACCCGATTTCTTTGTGGACAAAATGAGGGGTGCACTGCTGCCTTGGTGGTTAGGTGGAAGTGCGGAAAATACGTGTCATGGCAAGGAAATCCCTTCACTCTTTTAAATCACTGAAATGATCATAATTGTCATCTTTAAGTAATAAACAAACATGATATTTATGCATCCCCCAACTGCTAATGATGACATTTATCCAATGACAAGAAAAGCTGCAGTGGTTATGTGCATCGGCAATCAGCAGTGCGGAGTGTGCAAGATGCTTTGGAAGGAGATGTTGGGAAAGAGGTTCCTTTTGTCCGTGTGGTTGTGTTTATTCCCTGGTGACATGCTGCTAACAAGCTGCAAACCAAGGATCACCCACAAAAAACAAAAACAAACAAACAAAGTTTTGTAGAGGGTGGTAATACTTAGTTTAATTCTCTTAGGCCTTTAAAACTAATTAAAGCCCTGTTTGTGACAACCAGAAAGGCCACATTTACTCCAATAAAACTGCTTGTTATTCTTCAAGGATGACATTTGGGATGTTTCCTTATACAGTTTAGACATTAATGGGAGTAGATCTCAATCAAGGAAATATTGATTTATTTCTCATCTTTGCACCAGCAGGATTTTTGATTCTGCAGCTTGTGGTTAGTTGTTTACTTGCCAGTTAAATCACAACACATTTAACGACTTTCTAGAGATCTGTCTGAGGACTTACTGCCAAAGAACAGGATCTTGGGGATTTGGGCATTAGTGAAAAGTTACTTAAGGTCTAGACATCAATCCAAGTATCCCTACTGCAGTTTATTCCGCGCATTATAGATTTTGGGGGAAAGTGGTAACTGGCACATATAGCTTCAAACTAACACACATCCTCGGGTGTTCTCACAAGGTGTTGTTACGTCTGGCTCCAAATACTCTGCTGTGCTGATGTTGTTCACCTGCTCTGTGTCTTAGCTCGTGCACTGCCTGAATGTCACACTGGGTCTTAACGTGCCATGTATTAGACCTTGGCACCTACTTACACCAGCTTCTTAGGGGGAAAACCCCATACAGATTTCTTTCTTGGTGGGAAAACCCCATATAGATATAATATAGACTCAGATAGGTGAGACTGCCTTCAGCTGAGAAGCATTTAGCTTTGGCCTTAACGAGAACCAGGCACATATTTAATGGCAAAGTGGTGCTCGTTCAGGAAGAGTTGGCTGAGGGCAGAGAGGTGCAGTATTCTGGGGGCTTGTTGCTGGGTATGTACTTCATTCCTTCCTCTTCCCCAGGGATGGGCTTTGGGCCACGGTGAGAGGCAGGAGAGGGGGCTTTGGCCCGGCCACTCATTCCTAATGTTGGACAGTGCTGTGGAGCAAGGCTTTTGTAGAGCCAGGACTGCCTCCTCTCCAGCCCTGGGAGACCTTCTCCATTCTGTATTATTACGGTGTCTATTATGATTAATGACTTCCAAAGTTGTTCTAAAACTACTCAAGTGCCTGATGATCCATCTGAAACTCATCTCCATTCTGTGCACAGGTCCCAAGCATTAATCTTGATAGGTGACCATGCTGGCCTGTGGGTGGAAATGAGGTAAATGCACATTATTTGGCAGGAGCTATATATCGGACAGCACTTTCTGGCAGCACGCATAGGGCCTCATACAAATGGAAACTGATGGTTTCATATTTTGTTATGTTTTTCTCACCAGGTACTACCTCCTAATTGCAGGGACCGATTAAACCAAAGAATGAGTGCTCATCCAGGGGAGGCTGCCAGGACAGCTTTGAGCTGTCCCCCACTGTCTCCCAGGGAGTGGGGGCCGGGGGGTTCCCCTCCTTCTCCCACTTTCTGCCCTGGCTGTGCTCAGCACCTGCACGTCCCACCACCGGTGGGTGAAGCTGGGGTTAAACACAGGATGGCATCGCACTTTTCCAGGGGAATTTGCACTTTCTGTGCAGTTGCAGGGGCATGGGAGGATGCCGCCAGCTCTGCACTGATTTCTCAATATGCATCTCATTACTCGTGGACCTACCATACAAAGCTGTATTTAGATGATCTCTTTAATTGCCAAACCTATCCCCGAGGTCCACTGAGTTCAGTGAGGCAGAAAGGAGAGGTGGCTTCAGAGGGAGCCTGAGAGCAGCCAGCGGAGCTGACACGACAAAACATTGTTTTATATGCCTTTGTGTGTTTTACAGCAGAGCTAGGCACCGGGCTGAGGATGCTCAGGATGCATTTGGTAGTTGTGCATGTAAAAACCTGCTGGATCATGTTGTTCCCAAAAGCTTTGCACCTCATGAGCTTCCTTGAAGAGCTCTCCTGGGCACCTGCAGTGCTCCTCCTGCTATCTCGCCCTGGCTTTCCTCAAGGGCCAGAATATATCGTCCTGCCAAAAATGCCCAGACCACCACACTTCTGCTCTCCCAAGACTTCTCTGTGTTTTAGGTCACTGTTTCAGAGCTGGTTGGCCAGCTTTCTGCCCCATTGCAGGTGGCTGCTGCGTGTCTCCACCTCTGGTTTCCCATGACCTGCAGCAAAAGTTCAGAGGCACATATCTCTGAAGACAAAGCAGAACAGAATAAGGATTTTCACCATCATCCCTCTGCCTGCTTTCAAAATCAGCAGGGAATTTTGGTGACAGGCACATTTTTTGTGCCTATTTTAACAGTGCCGTCAAAATGGTGATAGACCCTTTGTAGAGACCGGCTTGCCCAAGCCACAGGGCACAGGCAAGTTTTTATTCCCTGTTTGTGCAGGGCAAAGCCTGACGGTCCCAGGCTGGAAACCATCAGTGGCAGGAGAGGGAAGGCATTTCTGGCCACTGCGAATATGGAACATGATGTAAATACATTTTCTCTGAAGGCATGAAAGGGCTGAGCTCTCTCCTGCTGAAACATGACTGCGCTAAACTGAAGATGCTCATAGCAATGAAAGCAGGCAAATGAATGAGTTTGAGTGCAAATATTTGGTGTTTAGAAAGCAGATGAATTGTCCATGTGTGTATATTAAAAACACCTTTAGCATTTTTGCTTTCCCAAAGGGAACATCTATAGAAGAAGACTAACCTGGAGCTCTCCCAATGACTGGGCTGACCACAACGTAATCACCAAAACGAGGTATAAGGTGAAAATTAAACACCTGCATGGAAAGTGTTTGCAGAAGAGAAGTCCTCATTTGCCTGTGAGCAAGAGAATTCAAGGCATTCATCCAGCTCAATGAAATACTGTGAGATCTATGGGTGGGAAGTGCTAAGTATTACAATTATTATTTACTATATATTAATATTTGTTATTCAGGAGGGTTTGTGTGTGGAGGGAACTTGGAGGATCTGGTCTGGCTCTGTGTGTGCTGGGACTCTCAAGGGATTTTTTTAGTGTCTGCCACAATTATAGATGAAGACTGAGTGAAACCTTGTGGTTTTACTCTACAAAACATTGAATTCAGCAACTGCCCATGTTAAATGAAAAAAAAATCTTTCAGAATGTATTTGAACAGTATTTCAACGGTGTGGCTAGAGTGGAACCTCTTTAAAAAGGGATCACACATGGCTGTAAGAGAAAACTGTAGGCTTACGCTCCTGGTCATAAAATCAAGCAGTGTGCATGAGGGTGTCAGGTATTTTAATCCTCTGTCTCTCCCAGCCTGCAGAGAAACTCCACCTGCACGTCCTGCTCACAGAAGTGTTTTCGCTCTGTGTTGTGTGCGGTGGTCGATATTTTGTGTGAAGTTGTACCTGGCTGGGGCTTTTCTTGCTTCACCTTTTGGTATCTGCAAAGGAGAAGAGCAGATCGCTTCCCCATTGACTCAGGGAAGTTGGATTTTCATGTTTTGAAAGATGATACATCTTTCTGTGTGAACTGCAAAAATTGCCAAAAACATTTAAGGTGTGTTTGTATAATTGCTTACTGTACGTCTCCAGATTAGCGAGTGCATTTAGATGTTTAGTTTTAAGGACTGGAGTTTATTCTGCTTCATGCTTAAGTAAACACTGGAAGTTTGGATCCTCCATACCGGATAAGACCTCTGGTTCATCAGGTCTGGTGTGCTGCCTCTGGCACTGACTCACATCTGATAGTGGGAGAGGCTGCCGGAGCGCAGCGGTGCAGCCGGGATGGGTGTATGCTGGGATGCGGGGACCAACTGGGCACCACGTGCTCCCATTCTGCCCATCCTGAGCAGCAAACCCTTTGGTTTCACGTCATTACAGCTTCATTAGTTTTAAAACCCCATGAAATGTATGTCCCTGTTTCAAAAGAGCCTCATCATCTCCCATTGATAGTGCCTGCAAAACTGCTGCTGCTCGGTCTTTTCCACGACACGGCCATGCCGGCACTCTGCCATGAGAAACCTCCTGTGGTTTCTGCTCTTGCATACCAGCATGTCCCTGCAGAGCTCCTCCCTGGTGTTGCTGGGGTCCTCAGTCAGGGCTCACACATATAGAAATTGCTGGTATTAAAGCCTGAAGGTGGGAAAAGCATTCCCCAGGTTTACTTCAGCTTTTATAACCACTCCTCCCATCGCTCTAGTGTGGCTGAGCTGAATGAAGTTTGGTTTTTTTGAACTTCAACCCTTATGTGACATACAATAACTCTAAACTGTGTTACAAGCCAAGATTGCAAGGTATAACATGAGGTGAAACAGTATATGGGAAATAAGGATGCATGAAAGATTTTGTACAAAGGCAGTAACCCACTGTACATAAACTGGGTAGTTGCTCAGGGCAAACTTAGGATTTGATGGATTATTATCCTTGGGATCCAATGTTAAAGCGTGTTTATTTATTAGAGCTCCCTAGTCCTCCTCCTTCCACCATGCCCCAGCCTTGGGGCTCCAAAAGACTCAGAAATACCAGTCCTCCCTGACTCCTCCTTGCTTGGGGATCTCTATTTAAGGCTGGAGCTCAGATCTGTACCGCTCTCCTGCTGCCTACTGTAAATAAATAGGAGAAACACGGTACAATTGTGAAGGTTTAGCACTCCTGCCCTCAGGAAACGTGTGTGTGGTTGCTCTGTCCCCTCGTCCCCTGTGCCCACGTGTCCCAGCCCTGCCACCCCACTGGCACTGCTGCTGCCGGGGGCTCGCACCTGATGCTTTTCACAAGAGCTATGAAAGGTGATATTGTTCCGGTTCTGATACCACCTAACGCTGCTGCTGAGCATTTCCAATCCCCTAATTACAAATGCAATTGCAGCGGGTCAGATCCTATTTGATAGCTGTTCCCAGATGCCCTCCTCTTTGTTGGGTGACTCTGACTCTTCTTCATCAAGGCTGGATGGAAACTTGCCTGTGAAAATGACAGGAAATCCTGTTTTCTAGACAAGTATCGTTTTTGTGGGGTACCAAAGCTTCCTAGGTTTGACTGAAGGAGTACTTTGATGCTGAATGAGGCCAGTGCAGGCCCTCTCACGACAAAAGAAGAAACAAAAGAACAAGGGTATTAGCTGTGAGCTTGCAATGCTCCCATTCTCTTTTTTTCCAGCATTTCTTTTGGATCAATTTATTTTACTTTTCTCCATTTCATGCTACCTAACTGCAAATTTAAAAGCAGTGCAAAGTTATACAGCTCCACTCTTTTTTTCTTTTGTTTTTTTTTTTTTTCTTTTTTTTTTTTCTCCCCAGTGCGGGTTGTATTTGTTTTGATTGGAATTTGGGAGAAGTGACTGTGCCCTGAAGGCAAGAGGTGGGACCTGCAGAGCAGGGAACATCCCTAATCTGCTGACTGCAGTGACACTCCTGGCAGGGCTGGGAACTGGGAGTCTCTTTTGTCTGACAGAAGAAACATCATGTTAGAAACATGTATTGCTTGATAAGATATTCCTCCTGTAGAGATGGAAAGGAAATTACCTTGGAGGCCAGAGACAGAAATTACATTATCCATTACGCCTGGCAGCACATAGCCCAGGGTTTACTCATGGGTAGTCATAACCATCTAAACTGCTGTGCTGCCATGGCTCCCCTGGAGGGATTATTTAGCAGCCTAACACATTTAATAGTTGGGAAATATTTCCTGATATTCAGCCTAAACCCTTCCTTTCTTAATCTCATCCCATTACTCTTAGTTATGCCCATGTATAACTGTAAATAATTCCTCTCCCTCCTTGATGTTTACAGCCTCCAAATACTTGTAGGCTGTTATAATGTCCCCTTAGTTGTCTCCTAGCTGAGCGATATCTATTTGGCTCTTTTAACCTCTCCTTAGAACTCAGCCTGCAGTCTCCATCCCAGCTGCCTTACGTGGTCCTCTGCTTTCCTCCAACCCTCTTCCCAGTCCCTTCCCACCATGGTTCTGCCATGAGGGGCTCTGCCCGGGACGCAGCCTTCCCTGCAGAGCTGAGCAGGCAGGGCTGTCCCTGTGGGGTGTCCTCTGGGACACACACCAGTCCCCATGCCCTGGCGAGGCTGGCACCCTCCCCACTTCATGGTGCTCCTTTCCAGTCTCCTGCAGCTTCTGAAGATGGAGCCAAGCTTGGACCAAATTGTGTTTTCAACCTGATTTGCCTTCTTCCAGATCCTTTCTCAGCTCCTCTCCTTCATCCCAGGGAGAAGGGAGCCTGGAGCCACCTCTTTGCCCCTTTCCTGGGCAGCAGGACTTGCCGAGCTGCTACAGAGGTCCCACCTTGCCTTGGCTTTCATTGTCTCATCTTTTTCTCACCCAGAGGAGAAGTTAAACCCTGTAGGCTATTTGTAGGATTATTAGTGTCAAAGCTGGTGTTGGAGGAGTCCCGGGATTTAGAGAAGCACCTGCCCAGCAGTTCTCTCGCTGGAGCCCTCCCACAGGTCGCCCAGGGGCTTGGCGGCTGCGGGAGGATGCTGTGAGGTGCGGGGGTCCCTCTTCTCCAGCACTCGGCTCCCATCACCCAGCAGCAGCTGTGAAACCCGAAACGGCTCCTTCCAGCCCGGGAGGCCGGCTGCTAATTCCTCCAGTGTAAATTCACACCCGGAGCTGTTTTCTGACAGCGGGCGGAGGGCAGGCGGGGAGGGGGCTGCCTGGCCACTACAAATTAGAGCGTTGAGTGGCGGCTCTCGCAGGGATGCTGTTGCCTTCTCCTGACATGCTGGGCTGCCTCAGGCTGCAGGCTCTTGATACTCATTGCAGTCATCATGGTATTTTCCCCTCGGTGTGCCGCAGTTAATTATTTCTGCGCTGGGTTGCAGCTATCATTTTCCCCTGACCCGCAGCGCCTGCAGCAATGACAGGAGCAAGAGCAAGCAGGTGACTGGGAGCCCTGCACGGTGGGAGTGGGGCAGCTGGCTCCACGCAAGCCCTTTTCCTCCAGGACTGCTGTGCCAGAGCTGGGTCGTAAGTCTTGGTAGTGGGATTTTTGCTTCCCTCTTCTTTGGCACGTGAGAAAGATCCATAGGCAGCATGCTGGTGGTGGGAGGGACATGCTGGAGCAGGTAAGAGGCCAAGGGCAAGGTTGGATCTTGTGTCACCTACGGATGATGCTGTCTGCCCTCCAGAAAGTGTCTCCGGAGGTGAGACTGTCGTGTCTTGCACGAAGCCAGTGGGGCGCTGGGCTGGGAGGGGAGGCTGAGCCCTGGCTCAGAGCAGCAGTGACCACCTCACGCTCAGCATCGTGCTGGTGATGACTGCAGGGTGATCTTCCTCCTGGAGGCAGAAACCTGCAGGATCAGGCTGTGCTGGAGTCCTCTCGTCCAACCAAACCAACCTGGGAGGACTCTCTACAAACCACCACCTGTACGCTGCTAAGAGATGGCTGATGCCTGTGGTTAGCATGCCGGAGAAGATCTTCACTCCAGGAAAATCCATCCCTCCTGCCAGCACCTCCTCTTATGGTGGGTGGCTATAAATATGTAGCTGCCTTGCCAAGGTAGTGTGAGGTGGAGCGGCTGACCTTCAAGCACAGCAGCCAGCTCTCATTTTGGTGGTGGCATCGTAGCTCATTGCATTTAAATGTCAGTGTGAACCCCAGAAGAGGCTGGGAAATTGGAAAGCCCCATTTCACCGCTTTCCATCGCTACCCCCTCAAGCCAGGGCAGCTCTCCCTGCAAGCCTGTTCATGCTGAAGCACTCACCGGGGGCTGAGCACAGCATCACGGGCCGGCATCGCTGCCCGCGGAGAGCGCCCTGCCAGGGGCACGAGGTGGGCACGGCTTCACGGGCTGCTACAGCTGGTGGAAGAGATGGCTCGCAGCTGGGCACGGAGCATCGCTCCCTCCCGTATTGCAGCCAGCCTGCAGCAGAAACGCTCGGCATCGTGGACACAGCTCCGCACAGACCAGCCGGTGTTGCAGGCAGGTTGGCTGTCAGGTCAGAAAGCATTTTACCCTTCAAAATACACTTTGAATAGCACAAAACTGGCAGCTCCTTGTAATTATGAAGCTGGGGAGTTATATTGACAGTGTGAGTCATGCTGCCCTGTGCTTTGTGAAGTTGGTTGCCCATGTTACGTACACACGCACTCAAACACATGCCTGGTGTGAAAGGCTGCTGTCACGCTTTCCTTTTCCTGATTTTAGCAAATTAATATTATTAGAAATGCACACAAGTTAATTGTGAGTGATTCACTGGTTTGGGAAGTTCAACTTTGTACGCTTCTGTCTAAATTTGCTGTAAGCCTGCATATTTTAACAAACAGCATGCCCTGACCTTTTTGTTTGCTTGTTTCAGGTTTATAGTTTGCAGTCAGATAAATCAACAGCTATTGACAGCTATTTATTCTCTGTTTTATGTATCTGAACCTGACTAAATTTGGGACTTAATTTGCATTTTTCTCTTTTGTGAGAAAAGTTTTCAATTTATTGTGGGCAGTTTTAATGACATGTGGCAGTTTGTCAAACAGAAAATGGTTTGATGTTGCATGTGTCCTTTTTTTCCAAATGTTTTGCTCAGCTGCATGTTTGCACAGCGGAATACTTTCTGCTGTTCTTCCTTGTACCTATTCTTTCAATAAATACCATTTCACTGTGATCTGACAAGCTCATACTGCTCCAGTGCAACAACTTGCCCATACATATTGTGGTGGTGTATTAAAGAGCTCCCTCATTATTTCAGCGCGGTGTGTATCTCCAGCATTTGTCAAGGCTTGTTCAATTCAAACGTGTTTGTCTTATCACAGGGGAAAAAACCAACCAAACCTTTAGAACTGTCACTGAGGGCAATTAATAACGTTAAAAAAACAAAAAGAAGAATAGTGTACCATAGGGACTGCCTCGCTCTTATGGCACCAATGAGGAAATAAGGTATTGGAGCCAATTGGGGAATGAGCTCCGTGTCCCAGGCTGAATGCATGCCCAAAATGGGGAGCGTCACGTAAGGAGACGGATGATGGCTGGAAGCATCAGGGATGCGGAAGCTGCCGGGTGCCCTCCCACAGGGACCGGCTCTGGTCCAGGCAGGGCTGAGGTCAGCCCTGCCCCTCATCCAGGCAAGTGAATGGCTGAGAAATGTGTGCTTCTCCTCCTCGGTGCCATTTCAGTGCAATGGAATTATTTAATGAGCTTTTAAGTCATTTGCCAGGAAAACTTAAAATCCTAGTGAAAAAACTCCAGCGGTATTCAAAAAATCCCCAAGTGCCACCAGCTCCATGACTATTTTGAAGACTACATTAATTATTTAATAGACTACTCCTTCTTCAAAATCCACACTTTAAGCCAAAAGTAGCTAAAAAGCTGAATTTCATACTTTTTGACCATTTTGTTTTTCACTCTGGCAGATGGAATGGAGACAAGATTTTCAAGTCCTTTACCTACAAACCTTAACACTTGTATCACTGATACTAATTTTATACTGACATAGGCTCATTCCCATCACTGGTGCCTTAGAAATTACACACGTGTCAGTTCTGCTCCAGAAAACTTCCACGGAGCTCTGGTAAGGTGAGGAGGATGTGTCAATCTTCTGCAGTGGTTTTACACCTGCAAAGCCCCTGGATTTTGTTGCTCTCCAGGGTGAGTGCAGACTGTCACTTCTTGCCTCTTTTGCCTCAGGATCCCATCAGTAAAATGGATGTCACTGTATCCTGTTTCAAAATGCTCTGTGGTAGCTGTTGCTGGCGTTACAAGAGTAGTCCCAGGCAGCTCTCATACTGGATTAATTTAATTTTCAGATGATAAAAGTGTACAGTTTTTTATTTCTCAGGATATACTTTAATTTCTTACTGTGTTATTCAAAACCCTGCTGTGACCCAAATCTGAGCTGCCCCAGTGAACAATATCGGCTTTGACATCAGCGGATTTGAATACATGTGCAGTGCAATCTGAATAGCAGAAGGTAAGCGAGATGACTTTACCGTTGCTAGAAAAATGCAGGTCACTGGCTTTTGTTTAGCACTTGCTTTTCTCTGGCCATCATGCAGTGCAAACCCAGGAGCTCCCCTTCCATGTGGATCTGAAGCTACTCAGCATAACTCTGTATTTTGGATCCGCTCTGAGGAGCATGAAGCCAAACTTTGCCTTTGCTTAAATCAGAAGATTGATGAAAATTTTAAAGCTTGGCTAGGATGACTTGTTGAGCGTTTGGAAGTGCGGCGTGTGGTTGAACGGCTTTGACCTGCAATCTTTTTGGTGCTTTTTTGCCTGCTGACTTCTATGGAATTACTTACTCGCACTGCTCTGTGCTGTGCGGGGCTCTCAGGGTCCCTCTGAAGACAATGGGACCCTTTGTTTTCAAGACAGAGTGATCAAGACCCCAGGGAGAGAAAGAAGGTCAGCCTGTAAGGACTAGCCTAACTCATGAAGGACAGATTAAAGTGGCTTGAACCAGATATTGCCGTAACGTGGGGCGCAAGCATGTAACGGCTTCTTGTGAGCCTCTCGTTTTCCTTCCTTAGCCTGCAGAGATTCCTGGCAGTGGGATGCAGGGCTGTTTGTACTACTGATGTGGCGCTCCTCTGCTCTTACTAAATGGAGCAGAGCAATTCCCATTGCTCTCAACCTGGATTGTGTTGCCAGCGCTCAATTCACTTGGAAAGCTTTGGGCTGATCACACACATGCAGCACAGCTCTTTCAAGTGGTTTCCAGCACTCTCCATAGAAAGAAGGGGAAAGGATAATGATCTTGTGGAGATTTTGGAAAGAATTGAGTATAACCTTGGTGTCCAGGCTGACATTCAAGATCTTCAAGTGTATGTACTTTGCTGGCCTTTTGTACTGCTCCAAGGCAGTGAACCAAGGCAAAGATAATCTAAGGCAGTTAAAGTCCTTGTTTCCAAGTACATCTCCACATACAAGCCCATCTTGTCATCGGTATTTTGCTTATTGCCCTCAGTGTGTGCAGAGAGCTGCGTAAAAGCAACACCTGCTTTTCCTCCTTCTCTACCATTTCATTCCATTAGATGCATTCTTTCCTGAGGTGCTCCATGACTGTGTGATTCCAAACCTTGACACACTTGGATTTTACTGGAGTCTTTGCCGATGTCCCTGGCAGTGGTCTGCAATCCTTCGCTACGACTGTTAGCAGAGATTCAGTACAACTGAACTCAAAACTCGAGCCTTGAAACTGGTCTTCTTGCCTGAAACCGTGATTCTGTGACTCAAGCAGGCACGGCTGCCGAGGAAGCAGGTCTGGGCTTCTGTAAGGTGAGGCTGCTCCTCGCTTCCCCATGACCACCCTTTGCTGCCCTGGTGAGCCACCAAGTCCACAAGACCCAGGCTAGGTTAAACCAAATGAAGCATGAGAAAGAATGGGGAGGTCCCTGACATTTTTCCGCAGGGTCTTGGGCACAACTTCCACCCTGCAGTGTTGGGGGACAGTGTTGGATGACTCAACCCTCCCTTTTTTTTACCAGCCGGAAGTTTTTCCACTGTGCCCCATACGTACTGCAGTCCTGGTAGGGAGCGTGGTGGTGGTGACTATTGTATCAGAGCTCACTAAATTTTTCAGGAGTTCTGGGTATCTGGGCTTATGCCCTGAGGACCATTGCTGTCCCTGCTGCTGTTGCTGCTCTTTGGTCCTGTAGTGGCTCTCCTGAATCCTTTTTCCGATTCAGGTCCTCATTTCCCAGAGAAATAAGTTGCAGTTGCTCCTTGCTTCCTCCTGAGTCTCCTGTATGAGTTTTGAACTTTACAGGAAACATGAGCAACTGCCATAAAATCTCAATCTCTTTTCTCCTTGAATAGCATCACATACACAGTAAATTGTACACGCTAGATTTTTGCATCTTCAAAGCTGTAAGGTGACTCGCACCTTCTCTTCCTAGATTTTAAGACCAGCTTTACCTTCCTCAAGAGGTTTGGATGTCTGAGGCTGGCAGGCTCTCATGGAGGATGGCCCAGGTTTTGAAGGTGGTATTCTCAAGTTCAACAGAGCCTCAGGCCAGGCTCTGCTCTGGAGACTTAATTCCCTTTCCCGCTAGACCATCTGATTACAAATAACCGTGACTGGATGTTGTATGTCGAAATCCATAATCCCCTGCAAATTGTTTAAAGTCTTGTCCATTGAACTGCAGGCCATTATCAGACAACAATTTATGGGATTCCATGTCTGGAAAATGCAAATATAATGTGTTCTGTGACATGTTTTGGTGTCAGATTCTCTGTATTTTGGGATAATTTTATATAGTTCCAGGCTCATGTGAATAATAGCCCCAATTAAAATGTGATCTTTGCCAAAAAGTATAAATAAATCTATTTTCAACAGCTGAAGTATTTCCTTGTCAAGCTATTTTATTTTTAAGTCCCCATTTTTATTTTACAAGTTATTCTTCTCTACGCTGATCTGTGAGCAGCACACTGCATCACGGGCTCTGCTCTCATTTCTCTCTAAGCAGCAAACGGGGAATAACACTTCCATGTCCAAAAATCCTGACTGCGCTTGTCCTGGATGATGTCAATCAAAAATTGTACAGTTGCACCTTGTTGTGAAAGAGGTCTTCAAACTGTTTTTCCTTTTTACTGAGGTTAACTTTGCTGCAGCAGGAATGATGTCTTGTCTGTGCAAAGGGTTGTGGCGCAGATAACCTGAAGCAAGACCTACACAAGCTACTAGCAAGTCAAAGGCAGCAGAGGAACAATGTGGTGTTGCTCCAAATGAGTTACCCTGGGCTCATTAGCAGGACCATTGTGCTTCTGGTACCTGAGCGACAGGCTTTGGGCAGCGTGACATATTTTATAGAGGCATCAGCTTGCTTGGAGCAAACTCACAGATCTCAAACAAAGTACCTAATTTTTCAGTGGAGGCGTGCTAAAATGCTTAAAATAATGTCTATAGCCATTGGGCTGTACTCAAAGCGGTGTAGATCTTGGGGGTTTACTTGGCAGGGGATTGTGCTAAGTATAAGGATTTATTGCCTGCTTTGCACTTGGATGATATGTTTTATTCTACCAGTAAATAATGAGGGCAGCAGAATTGCAATTTAAATTCTCAGACAAACTTGGTTCTTAACCTCTTCCTAGATGGCTGGTTTTGGAAGAACAACTTATTCCCTTGCTTAGGCAGCTAAACAGAGTGCAATAAATGAACATTTCTGGTCATTTCTGTTTGAAGAGGTAGTGTACATGAACAGTTTCATGAACCTTATTCTCACCTGGAATAAAACACAACTAGAAGGTGAAAATAAAAAAGAAAAATAGGGTCAAACGTGCTGCAAATGTAAACCCAAGTGGTGCTGCAGTATAATTTAGGACAGCTCTGGTTCAGTGTGATAGAAATTGGAGGGAGTTAAACGTGTGGTGTGCCAACGAAGTTGTGTATGGGGGAAGAGGTGAAGTCCTGCAGGTCGCATCTCTGCAGGGAAATCCCACCACTGCAGAGAAGGGATCACTTTCCTCTCCTTGGTCTCCAAACCCATTCTGGCCTTGCTATGACTTATTTTTGCTCGCTGTGGACTCAAGTAATAATTAGCTCTCCATTTGGGTTCCTGCTGGCTGGGGAGGGTATATTTTTAAACAGCGTTAGTGGAAATTTTGATTCAGGGCTTTCTGAAATCCCTGGAACTGAAAGCCTGAAGTTCAGGCTGCTGCATGGTTTCCCTGGACACGTCCCCTTTTTCTGCCTGGAAATTTTATACCACTGGAATTAGGGAATTTTACATATTTATCCAGGATTTCTAGCATCTGGTGCCTGGCTGGAGCAGTAGCCCTGCCTGCCCATCACTGACACGGACTCCCGGTGCCCCTGTGTGGCTGGGCAGCCCTGGGGCACTCCAGTTCCTCCGGCATTGCTGGATGGGCTGTGTGTGTCCGGCCACCGCGGCACCCACGCGGTTGACCCAAGGCTTGCCAGGAGCATGTGCCACAAGGCACACAGTTCCCTTGGGGAGCCCCACAGAGGTACGTCAGACAAGTTGCCATCAGATCGCAGCTTGAGCTCAGCTGTCCTGGTGAAAATCAGGAGCGATGTTGCTCTGAGGGATGTAGTTTGTCCGTGGGAAAGTAAGACAAGCATCAGCCATGGGACTGCCTCATACAGCACTGTGACTGAGAGCGTTAATGACATGGCAATGGCCAGGTCTTTTATTCTTGTAACTCATTGTTTATTGTAAAAGCAAAAAAAGTGCTTTATCCTCAGGTAAATTCTCCAGAAGAAATAATTTCCCCTTTTGCCTGTGGACAGTAGCTCAGTCTGGGGGAGCAGAACTGAATCAATCAATTAGGGATGAGAGGAAAACTGGTTTCAAGAGAACTGATGATAAATTTATGCTGGACTTGGCAGAAGCTTGTGATGCTGAATCCAACCAAAAATTGGCTCCGTGGGTGCCGAGACGTGGAGCTTCCTCAGCTCTTTGGCTCTGTCCTTATGAACTGATTTCAGGTTCATCTGAGAAAATGTGGAGGATTTCCAGTGCCTCCCCCGGCTCCACTCCTCCTGGCACCCATCCCTTTGTCCAGTGGGCATTTCATGGCATGTGACAGAGGAGGTGCTGTGAGCACTGGTGGGCTGGAAAAGGCAAAACTTCTGTTTGTGCAAAAGACAATCTGAAGTCTTCTATTACTGAAGTATTAAAAAAAAATATACATATTTCCCCCTGTTTGCCAGATTTCTTTCATGAATTTTACTCAACACATTTTCAAGTTCTTGCAGAGGCATGAGAAAAACGTTATTTAAATGGATCTAGACATTTCAGTTTATCAAAACTCTGTTCAGCCTGTGAATTTGACAACCATTTCAATAAAGTTTTCATAATATTTTGAAAATGGGAATAGAGAAAAATGAAACTTTTCATCCAACAGAAATATCTCCAATAAAACAAGCAAATTTTCCTTATCGGTTGTTCTGTGTAAAAAGCTATTGCTCCATAAGGAGTACTCACTTATCTCTTCTTTCTCCTAGACCTGACTGATCGTCTCTTCTGTGCAGGGTGGTGCTGGGTAAACCCAGTGGCTTTACTGGTCCGTAACCAAGGAGTGAGCCAGAATCATCAAGGGATAGAAACCAATGGAAGCCCAACCACCAGCTTACCAATGTCGTGGCTTGCTGTCTGCTGCTTTAATAGCAAACTGGACTGCGCTTTCAGAACCGAATGCCTACAGTTCTTTAATAAAACTTTTTATTTGGAGCATTGTTGCACATTTGAGCACACTTCCTTGCTGAGGAGCTGCCTAAAGCAGGTGGTGAAAAGCCGAAATCTCTGTTGAGAGCCCTCCATTTTGGTTTATCTTTCCTCCAGGTCCAGCACGGGCACTCTTTGATTTGTATCTTGCGTTTTAAAATTTGAACAAACTGGAGCAACTGAGATTTACCCTTTTCTCTCAAAGTAGTGTGGAAAATGATTTGAAGGGGCAGTGAAAATTTATGATTTAAGATGATTTATGCTTTGGGTTCAGGGAAAGTAAGAAAAGAGGTAGTTTTTATGTAATTTCAACTTCCAGGAGAGCTTTCTGTGTAACAAATTTATCCCATTCCCATGGTTCCATGGAGGGCCATTCATTAACCTTTTGTGGGAGATGAACAAAATTCAGAGTGCTTTGCTAGATATGGGAACTGAAAACTAACACACTGTTGAAGAGTGACAATAGAAATCTATTTAATGAGGTAAATCTGACCAGAGATTAACTTTGTGCAGGATATTTTCTAATAGGAAAGAAGCAGTGGGGTCATCCAGACCCCTTTGAAAATTTATTGCTGTGCTCAGGAATTCCTCGTACATACCAGGACTGGGAATCTGAGTAGCAGGCTGTTGTGGCAAGTAAAAAAATAAATGGTGTTATCTTGATAGCCAGATAACACAGTATCTGCTCACATAAAGTCATTTGGAGAATATTGTTTGTGAAAACCTCTTTGCTTTGGATCCATTCCTTCTCCTTTCCGTTTTCTGATAAAAAATCCTAAACACCAAGCAGTTAAAGGCTGCCATAAAACTGAGAAGAAACACTGACACTGGTGCTTTATCATGCTCCATCTGGGAGGCGAGCCAGCTCTTCCTACTTCAAGTTTATTTCTCCTACTCTGCTTTACCTCAGATAATGTCTCATAAACAGTTAAGAGGGTCATTTGTAAACGTCTCGGAATGGTTATTGCTCTCATCATAGGCTTTGGATCTTTGTGCTTTCAGCTAGCGAACATCAAGGTAAAAAACAAAACAAATTTCCAAGCCCAGGGCACTGACTATTTGGGAACGCCTCCTGCTCGCAGGGCAGGAAAGTTGCTATTTTTCTCCACCTTGGTTTTTAAATTGTGATTTTCATCCCTCAGATCAGGTGAGACTTGCCAGCTTTCCAAGCTTGGCACACGATTGAACTTCTGCTAAACCAAGGACTAGGATGGATAAACCAAGAGCTTAATTGGAGCATTTCAACAGAATTTGGCCCAAACCAAGCGGGTTACTCAGCAGCAAGGTCTCGGGGAGGGGGGAAAACCAATTTCAACCAAGCTTAGATGCATTCTACCCAAGGTTTTGTCATTTTATTAAGTGAATCAAAACCACTGGTAGGCAGCAAAAGCAGCACACATTGGGGGGTTAAGAGGACTGCTTTCTCCTTCTCCTCATTCGTGCCTTGCTCGTAGGTGCTCCTGGTTTTGGGAGAAGACAGACCCCTGCCTGCAGGTATTACCCGGCATCTTGCAAAATCCAGGTGCCTGTTCCCAGACCAGTAGGCACATGGTTTATCTCAGTGTCCCTATGAAATGTCGTGTATTTATCCCCCGACTGCCCGCAGCCCACAGTACCCGCAGGTGGGAATGGCAGCGGTGCCCGGCAGGCTCTGCCGTGCCTGAGCCGCGGGGAGCCGGGCAGCAGCGTGCGCAGAGGAGCTGGGACCACACAACTGCGCCCAAAGCTGCGATGAGCAAAAATAGCATCCCTGTGCCCTGTCGGGGCGGAGACAGCAGTAAGGGCTCCTTCCCCAGGCCGCTTGGTGAAAAATTGGCCATTTGGCTAATTTCTTGTGTTTGAAGAGGCATAAAAAGACATTTACAATAATCTTTCATGTTCTCCAAAGGAAAAGAATCCACCTGTGTAATCTTTTAAGTTAAGCTTCCCTCAGGTCTTGTTTAACATTATGAAAATGGCAGCTCATATAATTTTATTACCTGAGCTAAATATGATTCTTTCTCTGTCTTCCAGCTATTTCTCCTAATCCATATCAATAAAACTACTAGGGTATAATGATTTTATAGGCTGCTGATTCTTCATCTTCTTTCTTTTATTACCCCAAATGTATTCTCTTCAAATAAACGAATTAATCTCACAATTAGAAACCCAAAGAAACATTACGCAATGCATGCAGCTACATCAGTCACAAATGTAGAAGCAGAGATGACTAGATATTTACTCATAATGTCCCAGATCCGAAAGGCTTCCTTGGAAAGCAGCAAAGAGAAGAATCTGCTGAACTGAGGGAGGAAACTGGGGACTTCTGATATGTTTGATCTGGATTGTTTGAGGATGGGCTATTTGGAGAGGTTCTGCTCTCAGCATCTCTGCTCTTCTTTGGCCGTGGGAGAAGGGAAGATAAAATATTCCCCAGAGTTTGTGTATGGAGAGGGTGGGGGATTGGTGGTCTGAAGCTCTGGAGAAGGTTGCATCTGAACTGAGGCGCAAAAAATGAGAAATGTTTATTTACTGCAAATACCAAGGAAAATGTAACTGCTTAGAATAGTGAGATGCAAGTCTGGGGCTTGTAGTCTCTAACCGCATCTCTGACGCTGGCCTTGAGCAAATTTGAAATTTTCTGTGTCTTGACCCTCCCTAAGATAGGAATAATGAGAGATACCAACTTCAGACAACATTAGTGATTACAGCTGATATTTTTAATGCACCCTGCAGCAATCACTAAGTAACTACTATGCACTGATTTTTTTTTCAGCCCAAGCCCTGCTCACTAAGGGCGAGGTTTGGACTGCTGCAGTCAGTGTGGTGTCACTGCTAAAGTTGGCATGAGTGGATATATCATGGTCTGCATTTTAGTGGGGCAAAATCCCTTCTTGTGCAATACAATATATGTGATTGTAGGCAGGGCATATTAGTTATCCTTACGTACAGGGAAAATAAATGACTGTAAAGCTTGCTAAGTCACACTGTCTGTATTGATTGCCTGTGTCTGCAGAGATTCCAATACTGGATCTCAGTGGTTTAAAAACAAAATTAAATGCTCCACCTAATTATAGTTCTGTGCACGTATAGTTGCCTCTGAGTATTTGCAGCTGTCAGGTTCAAATATTTCTAATAACTGTGGCTGTGACATTTGTTCAACAGATGAGGTAAGAATAAAAGATAAAGGGGCAACAGCTTCGTTTGAGGAATGGAAAGAAGATCAGATACATAACTGGATGCCATGGAGCATTGTAACACAAGTTTGAAGGTGGACTTGGATGCACCAGATTTTGCAACTAAAATAAAATAGCAGGTGGTATGGTAGCAACACTGGAAAACAGCACGGAAAAAACACCTCGTGGCGGAAACAGTTGAGAAATATGTGTTACTCCAAGCCCAGACCTGGGAAGGCTGAATGTCAAGGTTTCTCTCAGGAAGAGTTTAAGCTCCTTGAGCAACTTGTGTCATTTCTGTCGGGTTTTCCTGTGGAAGGAGGGTAGAAGTGTACAGATTCTTGCCTTGCTCTAAAATACCTAAGTACCAAACCCTCTGTGCAGATGCATTCGCCTCCAGGCTTCCTTGCAGAACAGCCTGGTGCTTGTGCCTGCTGTACCCTGCACCGTTCCTGCGCTACCCTTCCTTTTTCTGCACAGGAGTTCACTCTTTCCAAGGTGTGCTGAGGTTTCAGGCCTGGAACACCCTGCCTGTGTCTTGCATAGCTGTCTTTTCTCTTTTTTTTTTCCCCTTGCAAATAATTTTTTACACATTTCTGTCCTCAGCTGCTGTAATACGCTGTGCATAAGCCATGAGATAATGACAGAAATATAGTTTTGCAAAGACTTCCACTGAGAATTCCCATCATGACATTGCTGACAGGAGATACCTTAAAAAGAAAGCACTGTAAGGAAAAACACATGTTTGGGGTTTTTTTTGGTGAGGGGAGTGGAGGGAGGAAAGATTAGTAGACTATTCTCAATGTGTACTTCTCAGATCTATGATCTTTGCTGCAGAATCCAACTGTGCAGATCTATCAAGTTCAGCCACGCTGGAGTATGCCACACAGGTGGATGGTTTAATCTTGACAGTTGAGCTTCCAACTGAAAGGAGACAGAAAAAATGAGATGAAAAAACATGCTAAAACCTGTTCGGCTCCCAGCCGGGCTTTGGAGCTGTGCTGCCGGGTAACATTGCTGCTGTAAAACAAAGGCATAGCGATGGGTGGCTCGGTCACAGGCATTGTAATGGCTTTCCTAAAGCAATTGCAAAATAGCCAGGACCCTCCCACCTCACAAAATAAAGGAGATGGGGTGCAGCTCTGCTCTGATGAGGAAGAAACCGTAACGTGGATATGCCCTTGGACAGCTTGGGATTGAATGCAGCTGTGATTCTTGAGCAGAGTTGGGGGAATGATATGATACCCAAAATCTGTGCATTTAGGCTGGCTCTTCAAAGCTGCCCACATTGTGTGTCCACGGAGCTCCCATTTCATTTAAATAAGACAAAACATCCAGTTCTGAGCAGAAATAGTTCAGCCATCCCTTGCTCACCCACCGGCTTCACACCCTGCTGCCTCCAACATGCAGCAGGCTGGATGCACGTTGCATTTCTGCTGCAGGCTTCTAGCTGCATGCATAGAGTTAGCATGGCTTGGGTTAAAAAACATTAAAAAAGGGAAATGTTAATGAAATACTTAAGCACATACCTATGACACAATCTGAAACAGGTGGATGTGGAGCGATTGAAGGCCTCACGCTTCACTCAAACCATATGTGAAACTCCTGTTGCCATCCTAGGAGCAATGATCAAGGGCAGGAGATGGCTGTTAGTGAGCATGATTTAAAACTGACTTTGGAAAGAGTAATTTATGCTTTGGAGCCTCCTCAGATGTGTACCCAGTAGGAAATTCTGTAGCTACACCTGTTTCTACATCTTTCGGCTCACCGTGATGCTAATGAGAAACCCAGCTCTCATGGGCACAGTGAGAAACTCTAACAATTACTGAACTCCAGAAAGAAAATGGGTTTCAGTGACAGATTTATCAGCAGGCTTTCCTGTATGACAGATAATTCACGCCAGGAGTTTTGAGAGGCCACTGGGCTGCACTCAGATTTTGATGTGCAAGGGTAGAGACTGCATCCAGCAGCCCAGGTGCTCCAGTGCTCCAGAGCCAGGGACTGCCTGAGCCAAAGCTCCCTTCCACCTCTCTTCCTTTTTGCTTGCACCCACATTTTTTGATCTCTGTCTGCCCTTCATGTTTGTAAAGAGTTTAGACTTGTTGGGATTTCAGATGGCTTCACTCTGTCCGTTGAGGTGTATTCTTCATTCATTTATTCTTGGCACCATGTACAGTTGAGGGCCTCTCACTAGGGGGTCGGCATCTATTTAACAAGCCCCTGCCCTGAGCCCTGGCCATTAGTGCTGCTTGTTAATTTAAGTAGAGACAAATCAGCATCCTTAGACTTGGGATGCATGGAAGAGGAGCTACCAGCTCATCAACTCAGTCCCTGACAGTCCCTCTCCAGCTGCAGACTGATGGAGCAGCCTGCAACTGTGTGTCGGCTCTCCGGAGACATCTCTGCCCACCACCTGCAGAGAGAGCCCTAGGAAGTGGCCTTCCTTTGGCACAAGTGAGCCATGGTGCATCCTCTTGGAAACCATGGAATGGTGGCAACTGCTTCTCCAAAGGACAGAAATAAGGCTCAACATTAGAGGACCTATGTCCTCTTCCTAAAATCCCCATGAACTTCCTCCTCCCAGACCTCACCACCTCCCCAACAAGCTTCCCCAGGCAAGTGCTGGGGCTAACAACAGAGACCCACTTTGAAGGCTGGTGAAGACCTAAGACGTGCATTAGAGATGCCAAAACTGGGGTGGGATCGCGGGGCAGTGCCAGCACCCCTGAGCACAGCAATGGGTGCCTGCGCCTATTCGTGCACTGGGAGTTTGGGCTGGGAGTGGTGGGAGCGAGGAAAGCGCTCAGGGAGATTGCAGGGTCAAATGTATTGCTTAAGTACTAGTCATTATAAATTTGTTTGTGAAATACTATTTTACTTTTTTAAAGATAAATATGAAAACAGTAAAAGAGCAATAAGGCTCAGTGTAAACAGCCTTGCATGTTTAAGAAACTCCTGTCATTTTTGGATGTGATTATGTGGTGCGAGTATTCTCCCCTCAAAGCCACTTTGAGAGCTCGAGCCCAATCCCAGACTCATCATCCCCCTTCCTCAAATCAGATTGCAATGGAGTGACAAGATTTGTGCTTAATTATAGCCGGAGGAGTGATGTTTGGGCTGTGAATCACGTTAGATTTCACACTGATTGGCGAGGGTACATGTGATACCACCTGCAGATTGGGCACAGCTCACAGGCAGCGGCAGCCTCGCAGAGGTGCACGCCGTGGCGAGGAGGCATCCCGCTGCGGCTCAGCCCCGGCAGGTCCCCTGGGCTCAGTGGGAGCCACACCGGGACCAGCCACGTTTATTTTCCTGCGTAAAGTGCAGCTTTCCTACGGTGCAGCCTCACTGCTCGCCCTTCCTCTCATCTCTGAAAGCCTTGGGAATTGGAAGACTCCTTTTTCTCTTTGCATAAGCAGGATGTAAGTTCAAAGGATTCTGCTGAATATTTTTTAAGATGCATATTTATGTGCAAAACCCTCCCTACCCCTCAGAAACCATTTGGTTAAAAGAGGATAAAGATGATTTACTTAGGGCTGTTGGTATTTAAACACTGCACATTATGTCTATTTACTCTGGTATTTACTAAAAAGCATACTTAAATTAGCAGTTGTTGCCTCCTCTAAGTGATTTCTGAAGACTTTTACAGCACTTCTTTAAGGGAACAAACTCAGGGATGAACAAACCGCATCATTCTGGCTGCAGGACAGTGAAAGCAAACACCCTTTTCCAGTGGCCACAGGGTAAGAAAATGATGTCCAGGGATTCCTCAGTGTGGCTGGGTTTGATGAAAAACCCAGCTTTGCAGATTGTGTTGTCGCCATGTGATGCATGCAGCATCGCTGAGATGGTTTTGCTCTGTCACCCAGGTTTGCACACAGGTTCCTGACATCCCATGAGCTCCATAAACAGTACGTAAGGGGCAAAATCCCCAGGACTCCCCCTTTGAGCTTGACAAGGATTTTTTCTGCCCAGGGGTATTAGCAGTAACAACACTGGTGCAGTCGATAACTGGCTGGCTGCACTTAATGACCCGAGGCACGTCAGCTCCTCTCAGCTGGCTCCCAATCCCCAGGAAATGCACCCCGGCTTGATTACTGTCGCCTAAAGAGTCACACATGTACACTGGGAACCTTCTTTTCATTAACTTAACCTGTGTGCAAAGAGCTGCTGCAGAAACATATTTTTTCAATCAGATAATGCATTTTCCATTAAATGACTTGGTTTCTACCCATTTTCTCTTCCTTTCCTGCTGTACAGGAGCTATCTGTGTTTAATGCTGTAATGGGATATTACCGTAAAGTTGGCTGTGATCTTCTGAAGTGATGGCAACGGTAATTAAGATGTGTTATTGTTTTCCACTGGATATATTTGTACCACATGGACATGCAACGTGACTCAGAGCAAGCGCTGCTCCTGAAAATTCAAGGCAAGATGTGACGGATGAGACTTTGTAGGAAAAAGTCACTGAAGAAACTCCACACGAGCAGGAAGCTACGTATTCCCGTACCTGCCCGCCTGGAGTTCCCCTGCAGATGACTTTGGCAGCGGTTTAAGAAACGAGCACGCACATTTGTTATAAGCATTATGAATGATATATGGCAAATGTTTGCAAAGCAACCGAGAAGAAAAGCTGCTGGGGCAGGGCTTTGGGTTTTCAGACTGCACCAGTGCACCAAGGAGTGTAACCTGAAGATAATATGGCTTTGGGGAGTGCCAGCAGAGTTGAATTAAGCATGAATCAGAAATCTTTGTTCAATAGTGAGGTAAGAAATAGGGAATGATTTCCATTTCAGAAGCCTTCTTTTCCCTCTAAATGAGCATTTTCCAGAGCTGTTAAACCATGGCTGTTCCATGTTCCAGGCTTGCCTTTGGTGGCGGGTGGGAAACTGCATGTGCTCCTTGCTCCAAAGTCAAGAACAAGAACAAAACTTCTCTTTCCCAGGCAGAAAAAAACCATCAGCGCCCAGAAACAGGCTGGGGTGACCCCAAGGACCAGCCTCCCTCCTGTGCGGCTCTGCTGGGATGTGAAGGAGGGCAGTGGTGCTGCCCTGCTCCAGGTGCCATTCCCTGGGTCTCTTGGGTGGGTGGTGGGGACAGGAATAGCATTTTGCAGGTGGCACAACATTCCCCTGGCAAAAATTTGTGCCTCAGTCTTGGTACCCAGCTGCATTTGGGGAAACTGCTGTTGGTTTCCACCTCCCCAGGCCCTGTCCCAAACTTTGCAGCTTGTCACACTTGGCGTTGCAGCATGGCAATGACTGACCAAGACCAAAGACGTCTGGAAGGGGCAGTTTCAGGCTGTGCTTAAAGAAAGTATTTTTGTAATCTTCTTTTTCCTTTTTTTTTCTTCTGAGCAAGCACCAGCTCTCCAGGACCACAGAGTGCTTTGGGGTTGAAATCCTGGTTTTGTTTTGCTGTGGTTGGAGGATGGAAAAGAGGCAAAGTGTGATGCTCTTCCAGGAAAGGCAACATGCAGGCAGGGTGGCCTGGATGCCGGGGGCTCTGCTACAGCTTCTTTGCCTACGCATGGGGCGAGGGAAAGAATATGGTTTAATTTGCTGTTTTCTTTTTAGTTTCACCTAAGAGAGAAGCTCCCTCATTCTGAAAGTGTTTTTTGTTTTGCTAATGTGACTTCAACAGTCTTCTGAAGAAAGTGGTACAAAAGAAATAATGTTTGAAGCAATTTCCTGTGTATAACAAGTTAAATAGCTCGGCAATGAAATGTGAAGTAAATAACTTTGAAGCATAGTTATTCTTTGTTCTTGGTTTCAGTGGTGAATTTCTTAGAGCTCTCATGGCATAGAGATCTTTTTTCAGGAAAAAAACAGTAAAAAAATCCCCCTTGGCATGTTTAATGGAAATCAATCTGAATTGGAATTTCAACTGTTAGTAAATCAATGCCATCCCCACGCTCTCTGTGAATACTTGCTCGTTCCTTAAAGATGATGCTCCTATTTATTAAAAAAAAAAATAAAAATGTTGAACAGTGAATTAGACGCCACCAGTGCTTTAAAGCAGTCCCAAAGAAGTGTGAGCTCCTGCAACCCGTCTCTGAGAGAACAACTGTTGCTTATGCCAGTCCGCTCATCACCTCCCTCTTACAAGGTCACGCTGTGCGCTGCACCTGTGTCCCTGCTGGTGGCTGCTCTGAGCAGAGGCATAGGTGGAGAAGCTCTCCATGGAGCATGCACATCCCAGGAAATACCTCTCCTGTGGCCTGAGCCCGCTGAAATCAAACTGCTTGTAAGTGGTCCATGCTGCGCGCTGCGGCTCCACCTCTTTAGCCACAGAGCTTGGCAAATTGGGCGGTTTGCCATCAGCATTCTGTCCTGGGAGGTTGGCACTCATCCCTTGCAGCTTCTGCCCAAAGCAATCCATCACCGTGTCAGCAGCAAGCCCTCACTTGCTCCTTTCTATGGATCAGAATCAAAAGAAAGAGACATCCAGGAAAGGAAGGAACAGGTCTACATGTCTCGGTGTCATACACTCAAACGTGTTTTTTTTCAGGGTGTATGACCCCCGGTGAGCATCCACCCCACCCACACTGTGCAGGGACAGGGACAGGGGTGGCACAGCACCAGGCATGCTGGGCACTGGGCACAGACAGGTCTCTTGAGCTGATTGTACTTTCCCTGGTACCACTGGGTATCACTGGCATGCCAAGGCCCTTGCCAGGTAGAGGAAATGTCATACAATCTATTTGCCATCTAAAATTTACCTGCTGGTTTGCGTGCATAGGTTACCTGGCGGTTTCTTGCTGCTATTTATTGCTTTTATATTAATTAATTTTCCGCATCCTACTATGTCACAGCTCGTGCCTTAGTCATGAGCAGGACAGATGCCCAGACTCCAGGCAATAGGCACCAACCCTGGGAATTAGGAATCTGGATGTCCTTGAAGATACCAGCTTTTGCCCAGTCTCATGTAACGTCGAGGATTAGCCAGAGACTTCTTAGAAGCACCATGGGAAGAGGGGTGCTGTGGGATCCAGTGCCAATGATTTCCTTAGGTATTTTTCCTGCTGGAAACATGCAGGGAAAGGGCATTTCTAGGCTGTTTGTGCAGATATCCACAGGTCTTGAGCGTGCAATGCTCATCCCTCCATGCTCACACCACAAATCCCTACCTAGCTGCTTGCTGCGTGCAGTTTTGCCGCCGTGGCAGCCTTCCTGTCCCTGCAGACAGCACAAGCCGGGGGAAGCTGCAGGAAGAAATGGTCTTTCCCCATCTCTGCTCCTGGAAGAGAAGGGCTGCATGCACAGTTAACACTTGCATTATCTGCCCCATATGCAGCCATCTGGTTCTGCTGAAGTATTTGATCTCTCAGCCGGGTTTGATTTATGTGGCAAGAGCAGCGGCATTCCCATCGTAGGAGTCAAGCATGATGGTTAACGTTGCCACTGCTTAAGGGTAAAGCTGGATCCCACCAAGGCTGAGTTTTACATTGCCCCTTATTGGACACATCTGGTGAGAGAAAGGCTCTCCCCTCCCCGCTGGCCCGCTCTGGCTGGGTTCAGGCCAGGCAACGTGAAACCCATTTGCATTTTGCAATGCCTAATGTCTTGGTTTGCGGGAATGCGCTTTCCCGATGATCGAAGTTCGGTAAAACGACACCAATGTGTATTTTTGCACTACAAAAAAACAAAGCAGGGATTTGTAACTTGGCAGAAGGAGGTTTCTGTCCCCTGGTGTGAAGGTGGCAGCAGGATTGGTGTCCATATGATGAAGAGCAGCACTCCCAAGAGCACACCGGCATTACCAGTCTGCATGTGGGGAATGTAACAGCGCCGCATGTTATGTCCTGAGTCATTGTCACGGACATTGATGGTTTTTCTCCTTTTCCTTCACTTCACCAAGGGTGTAAAATACCATATTCAATGGTTGCATACTTGAATCTCCTCCTTTTGCTTGTTTTTTTCACAACTATGTCACTAACATCACATGATATGACATATCATGATGCATTATCATAGCTTTTTATGCTATTTCCTTTAATACATGACATTTTGCAAAGCTCATGGATGAAGAGTCATTAGTTTCAGCTAAAAGACCTGGTTGCTGAGGAGATTGTTCCTGCCTAGGAGGCTCCCAAATAAAAACTGAAATATGAAATTAGTCTAATCCAGAGCTCTTTAACTTCATTTCCTAGTGAAATCCAGCTGACCCTGGTGAGACGCATCAATTTGCATTAAGAGAGCATTGCACTGGCACACAGTATTTTGGGATGGGAATCGAGGAGAGACAATTTGGATTGAAATGTCTTAGGAAAGTCAGGAAGGCAAAATATACTGACCCAACCTGGGGGGAGTGCAGCCTTCTGTGGCAGGCAGGGCTGGTAAGCCCTGCAAAAAGTGATTTGTTAAGGTTTGGGTGAGTTTCTGTGATGTAGATACTGGAAGGAATTTTTATGGGATCTGGCCCCGGAATCTAGAGGATTAAATAGCAAAGGAAAAACCAATGTGCTATTCGTAACTGATAGCGCATAGAAATGAAAGTTCTGGTAGCAACTGAAATTTGAGTCACAGTTGCCTGCAGCCAGCCATTCCCAACCATCTGTGCAGCCTGGGAGTCAGGGCTGAAGAAAGAAACTGCAGCAGCCCTGGCTTTCCTCATGGCTTCAGGAAGGATGTCCCATGGTGGGAAAAGGGGACACAGCCCCCAGAGATTTTTTGAAGCCATTAGTCAATGTGGCAAAATTAATCCGTGTGTGCTGAGTTGGAGGTGCCGAAGGGAAGGTCCACAGCGCAGTGTCAAACCCTGCTGGAAAACACACAGGGCAGGAGACAAATCATGAAAAGCTCTCTGCAGCCATGCAGCCCACGCTGCTGCCCCGAGTGCAGCAACACGCTGTGTATCATGTGCTGCCATGTAATGCTGATCTGTGTTTCATCAGCAGGGTTTGCGCTTGTTCCTATTGAAATTAAACCAAAGTACAGCAGTGTTGTGATGGGACTTCCCGGAGAGAGTAAAGGAGGTCATATGGGCTGGGGGTTTGGGCACAGGACTTGAAATCAGGCCAGGGTCCAGTGCTGTATCCTGGAAATTCAAGGTGGTTTCTGGGCTCAATCCATAATCTGACTGTGCTCTCTTTCTGTCCTGGGTCATCATGCTTTGGAGGGTGGTGGTACTCAGCTAATTTTGCGTTTGGAGGAATTCCTGCAGCCTGAGATGGACGTGCAGAATGATCACCTTTTGCGTTTTTGCTACCAAAATGGACTGTTGAACTGGTGTATGGTGCTGTCTCCAGGTCCCACCTACATAAAGAAACTGGAGTGTCAGAAGGAGGGACCAACCGTACTGCATCCCCTACCCGTGCTGTGCTTGGGCACTGGGAGATTTCACTCAGTGGGGTGAAGTTCATGTAAGCCAGAAATACTGGGATTTGTAAAGCAGAGCCTCTGGGAATTGTAAAGGTGCTTCCAAGATTATCTGACTTGTCTAAGGGTCTTAATTAAATGACTCAGCAAGTGACACACAGTTTTCCAGAATGCTGAAAGCCCTGTGTCCATCACCATGGGGACCAGCGGTCCATGTCTCCAGAGCCACCTGGGATGGAGTGATGTTGCGGCTGATGCAGCCGAGGGGTGCAGGGATGGGCAGCACTGGTCCCCTTGAGCCTGGGCTGTTCCATCCCAGCCCCACGGCAGCAGCGGCGCAGGGAGCAGCAGACCTGCAGGATGCCTTTCCTGTTGGATATTTTGCATTTTGAGTCAGACCATTGCCCCTGCTGCAGAAGGCAGAGGAGAGGAGGGAAGGAACGCCAGGCCTGCAAATTAGCATCAAAGGGTTGGTGCGAGGTTTATGGGGACATTTACTAGTGTTGTTTTCATTATTTACACCAGCCTTGATTCTAGGAGTTCTCATTAAAAGTGTAATAAATGTAAAAATATTTTACAGTCCAATAAAAGTTCCAAAGCAAAAATAACTTTATATAGTGTGATTTTTTTTTCCTTTTACAAAATACTGTGTGGTATCATCTCGAACCTGCTGATTGCTGATGGGATGAGAGAAGCTCCTCCATTCTGGTGCGGTGTAAGGGGACAGGCTGGGGCTCAGCACTGCTTCCCAGCTGACTAATTTGTCAGGTAATGGGTAACTCTCACTGTCACTGACTTTGATGAGGGCATATTAGGCCAAAAGCAACTTTATTTCCTCCCCCCGGGGAAAAAAGAGAAAAGCAGATCATTTATATTATTGTTTTTAAATTCTTTTTTCTGGTTTAAAAAACATGAAATGTATCCAGAAAGGCAGTGGAAAACATGGGACTGGCAAAGGGAAAAATGCATTAATGCATTAATGTTTTCAAGTTCCTCTATAACATATGTTTACATAAACACACTGTGTGTAGTCAGGACTCGCCTATAGTTTCTGGAAGTATGTTAAACAAGAAGAGTGATATTTGTCAAATCCTGTGTTATGGTTTTGGGATGTGCAATCCTCTGCAGAAGGACAGAACTAAAATGAGGAAACACTTTGGAATGAGCTCAACTTGGAGGTAATCCCAAAATCTTGTGGAATGGGTGGAGACAAAAAAAAATGAATTTAACCATTAAATCATCCAGCAACTTGGCATCTGCAGCATTTATCTTCTTGTCCCAAAGATAATAATGTTCCAGAGCCATAATGACATCTAAACATCTTTGATCATAGAGCAGACAAATTGGTCAAAAAACGCTAGATTTGGCTGTCTCACCCTGGTTCTCCTAATAAGTACTGAGTCAGCTTTGCAAACGGGGCGGTTTTCAGAAGTGTGGAATGAACATAGATGTGCTTGACCTAAAAGAAGCTGGAGGTGTTAGTTGCAGTAGCCAATGGACCTCCACTTGCTTGAAAGCAAATTTATGGTTCCTGGTTTTTCGGTTCTGGCGTCTGTAAATGTTGTGAATATTTTTTTCAGACTGACTTTAAAAGCTGCCTTCATAATTTTGCATGAACAACGGCTTTTGCTTAAGCAGGATTTTAGTCCCAATGTTTTAGCACTTCGAAAAGCTAAGCCTGAGCTTGGGGAGAGGGAATGGGGATGAAGCTGGCTTCTGCTAGAAGAAGCCTCTGCCTTTTTCCCTGCCCACTTACTGCACTGACCTGCTGCCAGGTCCAGGACAGCATTAATAACAAGCCCCAGAGAGAGGCCGTTGTCACAAAGACCATTAACGGCACAACCAGCCCAATGCCAGTTCTGAGATCCAGTTCCAGAACCGAGCGAAGCCAGGCAAAAAGACTGAATCATTTGCATCCCATCTAGCAGGTACGAGCCAAAAGCTCAGGAAGACGGTGCAATTGCACGACAGATTAATCTGGGTTTTTGACCTGAATCTTCCACCGCTGGATTTTTTTGTGTGTGTTTCTGTGACCAGAACAGGGAGTTTCTCTGCAAGTCTCCGCAAAGGGGAGGCATGAGCCAGGCAAAAGTCATGCAATATTTTCTTAGCAGGAAATAAATTTAGATCCTTGCATTTTTATTTTTATTTTTCTAAAATGTTGGAAAGAAATGCGGGGCTTGGAATGGGATGATCGCTGCAAGAAAACATGGCTGGTTTTACTGCTCTTGCTGTTGTGCCCCAAGGCCACAATTAGGGCTGGAATCCCATTGTGCTGGGCATTGTCCAAACGCAGAGGAAGGAACAATCCCGGACTCAGAGGTCTGCAGTATTGATTAATCTTTATTTGTTTGTGCAATTACTAGCTTATTATTAAACACTGTTATTTGTTTTAGAAGGGATATGTTCTCAATTCCAAAATAATGAGCCCAGGTATCAGTCGCAGCATAAGCCATACATTGCATATAGGCAACAAGGAAATATTTTCCTTGTTTTCATATGTGCCTCATTGAAGTTTCAGGTTTTCAGGCAATCTTGGGGAGTTACACTCACAGCCCATGAAAGCCCATGTGACCAGGACACAGAATTCCTGGCATCCCCTTGGGAACCTGCATCCTACAGTGACATGCCCCTAAGCCCATGTGAGACAGCAGCGGAGCTAGGGCTAATAGTATCCCATATCCCGAGCTGGTTCTCTTGAAATACTACCTTTTGTTTCTGCAAAACCCAGATATGCTGTAAGTATGCCTCTACAAACCATTTTACTGCAAAGTACACTTGATTTAACCTCTAAGACACTGGTAATCTGTATGTCGCTACTTCAGCTGCTGGCTAAAATACCACTTTCTTGCCCACACATTGATGTTGGCTTTCCCGTTGCAATGCTGTTATCTCTTTTGCTATCTTGTAATTTACAGGAAATTCAAAACTGGATGCAATCAGAACTCATAATTTGAAATGCTAATCCTTGGCCTGTCACTCCAGCTGTAACACATACAGCTTGCTCTATTAAACTTTAATGTCTACCCTAATAGCCATGTGAGGCTAGAAATCCAGGGATTAGCTTTGATTCCAGTTTAACTACTGATAGGTGCCTGCAGTATTATAAAGGACTCTTTCTCTGCTGAGGAGTGCTGAGCATCTTTACTTTGGCTTTTTTATAAGCTACTGAAAGTTGGTCTAACAAAGATTTTCTCCAGAAAGGACTACTATAAACTGGGTTTAATTTAGCTGAAGAATGGTGTGCTCTGAGGGGCAACGACTTGATTTCTTGCTCTGTGTATTGCAGGCTGCCTGCTGCACATTTGCTGTCTGCTAGGGAAAGAGGTGAATTTTCTTTAGCAGCGACATTCAGGACCATCTGGATTCTGTGAGTGGGTGGAAGACTGGGTATGAAGCAAGTGGATTGTGAAAGATGGTTAAAAACCTGGCCCTGTTGAAACCAAGGGTAACGTTTCCACTGACTTCAGTAGGGCCAAGATTACCCACAATATTTTGGATTGGGCGAATGCTGTTCGCATCGCCCAAACAGATGCTGGCAAGGGAGGTGATTACTGGCTCTGGCTGTGTCTTGCAGTCACGTGAATGCTCTCTCCATGTCGTGTTGTTACAAAGACTAAGGAAGGTGTAAGAGTAGAGGTCTGGTGGTGGTCTCCTGTGTCAAAAGTAGGTGGAATTCATAGGCATATAGTCTTCTGCACAGTTAGCACTCCTGAAATATATGTTTCATATTCAAAACATTGTAGAATCATAGAATCATTTAGACTGAAACAGACCTCTAAGATCATCGAGCCCGACCATATACCTAACACTGCCAAGTTCACCACTAAACCATGTCCCTAACCACCACATCTACAAATAGGATGCTTCTGTAATTGTTAGCTTCTGTGGGTGCAACAAGACCTATTTGTATTGTGGATGGGGAACTCTTCATGAAAATACCTTGTTTCTTTTGCAGAGAAAGATCTGGTCATTGCCCTAAGGAATGAGGTTGCAACCTTTCTTCAGCATGGAGATCTTGCCACCATAGTGCATGTCTGTGGTTACTCCAGGGTGTATATTTGCAATCCAGCCACCTGTGCAGCTCCTTGCAAAACCCACCAAGGACAAGTGAGGCAGAAGAAACTGCTCCTGCAGATACATTCAAGTGTGTTGGTGAGCAGAAGAGGACTGGAGGCTCAGCAGATCCCCAGTGTGGCTGGATGTCCATCTTTGGAAGCAGCTTGCAGAGGTTGCATTTCTGTATATGGTCTGTAAAACCCCTACAGCTGGTTGGGAATGGATTTTTACGAGGATGTTTTAAAATCTGGAACACAGCAATGAGTTGAACCGGGAAGGTTTTGGTTTTTGTTCTGTGTTTTTTTGGTTGGTTTTTTTTTTTTTTTTGGTTTTAATGTATTATTTTTTATGCAGCTTGTACTGGGAAAGATCCTCTGGGACCAACGTAACATCTCTTCCAAAGCATGCAAAGCCCAGAAAGCCAGGCAGCCTGACAGGGGTGGCACTTCTCTGCCAGATCTCCTGGGTCATAGACTTGCTCTGTGTGGCCTGAGTAGGAAATACAAGTATTGCCTGGCATCGGAGCCTAGGGCTGGAGATACTCTGCATGAGGCAGAGTTTCCCCCAGTGCATCATTCTTTCCTCGGAGTTGTTCAGGGAAAGTTTTTAGTTTTGCCTTGATTTGGAACAGGACCCATTACTGAAGCTTGAGGGTGTTGTGTTTTTTTTTTTTCATTTTTTTTTCCAAAACTGAATTCTTGTTGTTCAGCCAATCCTCACCCTCTTGAGGCTATGACAACCCACAGTCAGCTCCAGGTTGGCGTTTTCATACAGGATCTACCTTTTAGCATCTGGATGCTCTACTGTGAAGGAACACCTTGTCTGTGCCTTGCACTCCAAGGCAGGTGATGAGTTCAGAAGGGATTTTTGGGATGACTCACCGATTTGTTTCAATCACTGACAGATTCTGAGGATGGCTTTTGGCTGTGAAAAATGTTCACCCCTCTGAATCCGGGCTTATTGGCTTCCTAAATATTTTACAAGGGTTCAGTGTAACTTTTTCTTGGGATTGTGTTGAATGGGTATCTGAGTTGCTGGTATGGATAGGTGGAAATTTTTAATGACTGCTGTGTGTGGTTTATAGCTATTTTTTTGCATATTTTCAATAGCCGCAATGGTTACACCCATAAGCTGAAAAACCCCCAACCTCTTTCCCGTCTGCTGGCTTTTCTTGCTGCTCATGTATATTCTTGTTTATTCTGCTAGGCTTCCAAGATGGAAGTTTGTACAAACATTTTAAAGTTTTGAGAAACAACAACCAGAGGCAAAAGAAGAAAAAGAAAAACAAGAAGCAGGGCGATCAGCTCTCAAGTGGGTCTGTGCATCCTTTGCTTTATTGTCTGGAACTTCAAGCTGGCATCAATTTTTATAACTCTTGGGAGATGTGGAAGCTCCTATTTGCTGCTCTGTAAATGAGTGTGACATGTTGTTTCTTTCATGTATATTCTTTGGAATCTGTCCCCTGGCTGCATAGCTCCATGCTTCCTCCAGATTATGTACATATGAAGGAAATCACAGCAGATGCCACCCAAATACGTGTGGGTGATCAGATAACCCAACCTGCTCTACAGCTTTTGAAAATTCTGAGTCAGGTGTTTGCCATCCAAAGACGTATCCTGAAAAATATAATTTCTGGGGCTTGCACACCCAAACTTGTTTCATCTCCTCTTGTAGTTTTGCTGCAGAGAGACAAGGAGAAGAGGTTCAGGGGAGGGAGATCAGTAAGTGAAAACCACCCTCCAGCTGGCACCAATGGCTGGGAGTCCTCTTGTGAAGAGATGAATTTTATACATCAAGGAAAAGCAAGTGGAGCTTGTTCATCTGGTTTGCCACTTGCAGCTGATCTAGCAGCAACGTTAATTGTAAGAACAGTTAATGCTATTTTGTATAATTCACTGATTTCCATGAGATCTCCATTGGCTATGCTACCTATGTGGGAAGCCAAGTGTGCCAACTACTTTTTGATATTACCTGTAAGTTGAAAAAATAGAAATGGTCTGATTTTCACACTGAATCCCCCCAGTAGATGTTGGCATGAGCCAAGGATGCCGGCTTGGTTATGGTCCGCAGAGGCTCGCTCAGGTTTTAGGGGACTCTCCCCATCTTCCACAGGTTTCACACAGCGGGAAGAACAACCTGGTCTGTCTCCAGCGTGGTGGAGGCCAGGATCGATCGAGCCCACCCCACCAAGCACAGAGGAGCACCCATCACCCGTGTGCTGGTGACTGAGCCTGCAGCCGGTGCGAGGGCACCGACAGACTCGAGCTGCCAAAACAGTGCAAACAAAATAGCTGTGTGGAGGAGAGCCATGTCCGATGGGTTGCAGCTGTCCTGCTGCCTCCCGGCCGCCCCCGCCCCGCTCCAAATGTAAATCATCACCCTTTTCCCTTTTAACATAACAGTTGTGTCATTTAAAAGCTCAAAGAGCTGAGAAAAAAGTCTACTTGTTTAGAGAAACCATTAAAACAAATTATGAGCATTTAATAAATGGGGAAAACTGTCTGTTTTTCATAACACAGAATTTTTCCTTTGACTATCCAAACAACTGCCCAAAAGGTTACTTGTAGATGGGTGTGTTGGGGGGATGTTTTCAGGGTCAGTTGACACTGGGGTCCTTGCCGAGAGCCTTTGGCCCAAGCCCCTGCTGTAGTGAGCACAGACGGCTGGAGGGCTGGGGCTGGGGTACAGGGCTGTGCTGAGCTCCCTCTGGGACTGGGATGGAACACGGCAGCTTCCCCCAGCCCCACGGTACCCGGCCAGGCTGGCACGTGTTGTCCCCACCCTGGCAGAGGAGGGATGGGAGCACAGTGCCCACGGACCCCAGGACTGCACTTGGCAGCTCTGCCGGCAGGAGGGTCTGCCTTGCATGCAAATGGCATGTTGGTAAAGCTCCGATGCATCTCTTGAATAAACAGTAGCTTGACGACTGCCTTTGGAGAGCAGTTCAGCGTTTTGAGAAACTGAGGAAGCTTCTGGTGGGAGATTTCTTTTTTCAAAACATTTCCTGATCCCGAGCTCCTTCCTCAGGTTGCGGGAACATTCAGGTTCAGATCTGCAGTGTGTGGGCTGGCCTCTCTCCAGTCGTTTAATAGATGATTGCTTAGAATAGGATTATCTTGGATGGGCAGAGAACCATCTCTGCAGTGCTGGGGCCGCCTTCGCCCTGGGAGGGGGCAGCAATCAGAACGTGCTGTGAGATGCTGGCTCGCTCTGCCACATTCAGGCTCTGGAGCTGTGATCCGACCTTTAAGAGCTATTAAGCCCTTGGTCCTTAAGGATGATTGATCACCGGCTAAACCTCCTTGTAATGAGCCTCTTTACCTTTAGGACTTACCAAAGTTTGGGAGAAAACCTGTTGTGTGTTGCTGCTTGGTGACTCAGGAGCCTGGAGGTAAATAAGTCCTCAGCTTTTAAGTGCACAACATTCTACTGTGTCACGGGATTGCAGTTTCGCTGGTGTGAAGCCTGCCTTCTGGCTCCCATCCGGCTGCTGCAGGCACAGAGAGCCATGCAGTGCCTGCAGGCATGCTGTGGACCAGCTCCTGAGGGCAGAAGACACTGTCTGAGCCAACCCCCCTGCAAACCGGGAGCTTCAGTGTTGTAGGCTGCTAAGGAAAGGCAAAACCAGGTGGGCTCCAACCAACATAACGCTGCCAAGCTCCTCGCTGCTGCCAGGCTGGCAGTTGCATCCCTGCCACTGTTCATCCATTTCTGATGGTGCCAGGGGTGACCTGCTGAGCACTTGGGGCACTCGTGTCTTACACCCTACGTACAGGCTGGCCAGCTTGCTGGAGGTACCTCGGCTCGCGGCTGGCACCCCTACAGAGTGCTTCCACAGTTTTACTAACGTGCTTGGAGCTGGCACTTTTACAAGGTCGTTGGCTAATGGGAGGACCCTATTTTGTGCTGCTGCCGTGCTGGAATTGGGAAAAGTGGAGGGAAAGACCTTTCTAGGTCAGTCTCCGCTTTGGCTTTGGGTTCCAGCAACACGGCAGGGTGCTACCCTGGTGCAGCTTGTTGGAAGAGGGTACGCAAGACTTTGCTGAATCTGTGTAGATACATGAATTTGGAGATCGTGATTTTTAAGGGTCCATTTTAAGACTTCTCTGTGGGGTTCATGAGGAACAGGTCCTGTGAAGATGAGGGTGAGAAACCAGCACTCACTCATGAAGGCGCTAACATAGGGGCAATGGCAATGTCATCGGTGGGAGATCGCGCTGGTTAAGCAGATCAGTCAGGAAGAAGCAGGTATGGGAAAGGCCAGGTACCCTGGGTTTGTGCTGAAGAAGGTGGCAGAAGATACAGCCTGAACAGGACTTTGGCATGTACTAGCAGAGGGAGGAAAGGAAAGAATAGGAGAAATGTTACAAGGACAAAACAAAAAGGTTTTGAAACAGCCTCAGTGTGTGGGCAGGAGTGAGATGTTAATCAGTTAACTGCTCAATTACAGGCTTTGTCACGGGCAGATAGAGCAGAGGTGGCTCTGCTCTGCAGAGGTGACAGCTGAGGTCGGGACTCCTCAGAGGCTGCCAACAGACTAAAGCTCTGTTCACAAAATAATAGAGTAAATAATTCTTCTGCCTTGCATCATCCTCCCGTGAGCTGAGCTGATTCTAGCCCAGCCTTCCATGTCCAGCCACCTTGAACAAGGCATTTGGGATAAAGCAGAGCGTGGAGAAAGACAAACTCCAAAGGGTCTCACCTAAAAATAAAAGCAAGTTGAGAGATGGTGATTCCAGGGGACAATGCCCCTTGGGTGAATATTAACGCTCTTAAGTGAGAGAGGCGCTGTGTCAGACTCTCCGTTTCAGGTCAATAATAAGTATTTTATTACCTCCCTATCATTAAAAAAAGAAGAAAATCCTTTTCTTTCAGCCTTCTGAGTTCTTTAATCTTGGAATCCTCCTCGGTCAGATGTGTGGAGACTTTTCTTTGTGAATCGGGAGCAAATTCTCCAGCTTCTCTCCCACAGGTTTTAATCCCTTCTTTTGTTTCACCATGCGGTTGTGTAAGCAGTTCCCTTGAGAACAGGGCTCCAGGAATATATAATTAAATCAGAAGTTTGGCACTAATAAGTGATCTTATCACTTTGTTGGGCTTTTTTCAGGTCTTTGTGTGATATTCTTAGGCCGCTCATTTGAAGTAATTTAATTACAAGGTCCCCACAATACAGCCAGGACCTTGGATGGTTTTTTTTAATGGCATATTATATCATGTGTTATGATGCTTTGTGTACCAGGTGACCTAGGAGGGGCTGACAACCCTTCAGGACCGTCACTGACAAAGCTGACTCTGCAGAGATTGTTTTTGCTATGAGTAATTACCAATGAGAAACTCCTCTTCAAGCCCTAACAAAGGAAGTGATTGAACCCCAGAATAGTTGTCGTCATCAAGCTGGAGCCCATTGGCGACTGTGCCCTGCTGGGGGCAAGAATAAAGGAGAAAGCAAGCCAAATCCTGTGAAAACTCCCATTCCCAGTGAATTTTCCTGTGTCTCACGTGGATCAGAACATTGCGTCTTCTTCTGACGTCTGCGGGCGGTGAAGGCGTGTGGCTTCCGTGACCTCCATGGGGTGGGATGGTTGCCCAACGCAGGTTTCACCATGGGTTGAACCTCTCCATTGTTCAGCTCCAGTGGTGATGAGGTATCAGGGTGCAGCCCTCGCCCTTGAGAAGCCTCAGGGACTGAGTTGACTAGGTGTGAAGTGGTTTAAATACTTCAAGATGAAGATAAGATATGGAGATTAAAAAAAACCTCTCTTAGAAGCTTGTCATCTATTGAAGTGAATTCTAGGTAATGGGATATGTATGCTTAGGATGGAGCTAAAATTGATAGGAAACCAGTGTTTATGAAACTCCCTCCTCTAGAATGTCTTCAAATGACCCAAGCACTTCTCTGTGTCTGTCAGTGCCAAAATAATTTTGAAAACTGACCTGCATCTCCTCCCCAGAGAATGTGCAATATGACCAAGAATGGGGTGAAACGTGAGTGCGGTGACAGGAAGGCAGGCATTGGCGTGGTGCGGTGGCAGGATTACACTGTGGCACGGCAGCATGTGCAACACGGTGCTTTCAAAACCCCAAAGCGTGTTTTGGTTTGTTATTTTAAAGGAAGACTATTCTTGCAACCCTATCTCCACTCTAGCTGCTGCTCCATTCACGGCCACTGGTCTGCTGAGGAGTCGAGAGCTGGACTGCCCCGAGCAGGGTGAGAGCTGGGGGTGCTTAGCTTTCAACCTCAGGTAAGGTCAGCAGCCACCAGTCTTGCAGGGGCAAGACTATGGGCTTCAACCACAGTTCCCCCTGCTAGATAATATTTTCCTAAGTGAAGCCCAGCTGTATTTTCCCCTTTCGTTACTCTTTTGCCCCATAAAACATTGGAAAGCCCTCTGCCTATCTGAAGTTTTAGGCTTTCAAACCTTACGCAACCTGCAATGGAAACTTTTAAACTGATCTGTTTGCTTGAAAAACCTCCAGTCACTCAGCGAAAACTGCCCCCAGGAAACCCTTCCCCCTCTTTAAACAGCAAATCTGTTTCAAGGGCTTCAGCCATGCCAGCACTATCTCTGGGCATGACAGTCGGTGGAAACCGCTCTGCTTTCCGTTGGCCATGTGACTTGGGGTAAGACCTCTCTGTTGTTTCAGTCCATCAACGAGAACCTGCTGATTGATGCCCTGCAACTGCTTTGGCGCGGTTTGCTGCACACCTGAGCCCGGAGCGGGTTTCGGAGCTCCATCCCCTCGCTGCGCTCAGGCAGAAAGCCCTCCATCTGAGAGGCAGGTGCTAATGAAATACTGGCTGAACAGAGATTAGCGTACCCTTACAGTGCCGTTTTCAGGTCTCATTTTGTTGCTTTTCTGCCCACTTGGAATGCCACTCCATTTACTAACTCCTTATTTGCTTTACTTCCAGCTTGCTTACCTATCATCACTAATTACAGAACAAACAATTGCAGTAATACAGTAATGAATAGCAACCTTTTGGATTTTTTTTTTCTGTGTAGGTGCACCTGGTTCAAACATTTAAGATAAATGGGAGTGACTTTCCAACACTCCTCTCCTTTGCCTAGCAGCAGAATTTCTATCAATCCATTCTGGGATGGTATGAGCAGCCAGCAGGAGGTTTTGCCAGGTAGGCAGAAGGAAAGGGTGTTCCGAGATCTCCTGTAAACACAGAGTCCAAGGGTTGCTGCTGAGCACTGTCCCCTTCCATTTTTAATTTATTTTCCCCCCTTGACTTTGTGCTGGCATTATTGTGAGCAGTTCTTTGTCCAGATTCTGCTGTCACTGAGTGACATTGGCTTTGGCTGAGCTGAAACCCCTTGCAACAAGCCTTAGCGTGACCCCAAATTCACAATTTCACCATTAATTCAGAAAAAGGAGAAATTCAGAAGAGAGACTAAAACCTTTCCTGTACCAGTGTGACACAGCACTGGGGTTAGGCACAAGCACAGCTTCATTGATTCTGCTGCTGCTCTGTGTAAATTTGCACATCCCCATAAGAGTATCTCTTCAATCTGGATTTGGGATTACAATGGAACAAAACCCAATGTAAATCCACTATTAAGTACATCAGTAAAAACACCTCACAAATGAAGCTTAAGTAAGCTTTAAAATGTACCTGGAAATAGGAAATTATCTATTGTAAGTGAAATAGATGTTGATATAAAGCATTTAATTAAAATGGAATTAGTGTGTCAGTTAATCTGTCTGTATTTCCTCTTGTTGTATATGGTTGGGCAGAGACATGTCCCTGCCTGGACTGGGAATGGCTCTGACTGGGGACCAGCTTCCATCTCAGACCTGCACAGCCTTTCTGACAGATATTCTGACTAATATGATATGATTCAGGACAGCACTTTTCTTTCAGTGAGTTACCATCATTTTTATTTTTTTTAAAACCTCCCCTTCTACTCTAATGACACCCAAGTCCTCGCCCATCTGATGTTACTAGCATTTCTGAAAAGCAGGTGTACAATTCTGCTACATACCTACTTACAGGAAGATATGATCTGTGTAATAGAAACAACCCCTGAGTCACCCGCTGAACTGGTTTGATGTTATTTTTGTGTAGTGCTAACCAGTAGTGTACTAGGATAAATCAAGAGTCACTTCTTGAGGATGCAAGCATCCACTACTTGCACGACTGTAATGAACCATCTTCTTTATCTGTTCAAATGGAACATCAAAATTATTGCCAACTCTGGAAATATAAAAAGCATATGAATCAGGCCTCTGAAAACTGTGAGTTCGGCTCAAAGATCTTGAGCTCCTCCTCCAGCAGTGGGAAGAAGGTGTTTCCTGAGCCTTCAGTTTAGAGGTAGGGTAGCTTTTTCTGCAGCTGGCTTGGGTAAAAATATACATTCAGAGAAAGGAAGGTCGAGCTGTTCATCTCTCCATGTTTCTCCAGCAGCTGAGGATTTAAGAAAAACGTGGAATATAGGTGTCACTCCATAGATACACGGCAGCAGCCTGGTGCAGCGCAGAGGCTGGGAATGGGTGAATGCAGCAGTGCATCTTGCAGGTTAACAGATATCAGGCAAATATGATCATCTGTCCCAAAATGGTGGAGACCAGGTGGGGTGAGGTGCGCCACTTGCACAGTGTCCCCTTGGCCTTCTCCTTGCAGAGTCCCTCTGTCTGGGCACCTTGTGCATCTGTTGCCTCTGTCCCAGGACTCCCTGCTTGCTGTCCCAGGGCTCACAAACCCAAGGTGCGAGCAAACACCAGAGCAAAGTCCACAAGAGAAGGTTTCTGCTGCTTTCAGTGTCCCAGGAGTGGGTGAAATGCTCTGTGAGAGGCACCTCGCAGTGCTGGGCTGTGGGGATGCTCCCTCTCTGCAAAGTGGGTGTCTGGCATCTGGACTAAATCACAGAATCATTCAGGTTGGAAAAAAACTTTAAGATCATCAAGTCCAACCATTAACACAGCACTGCCAAGTGCATCACTAAACCGTGTCCCTGAGCACCACATCGATGTTTTTCAAACACTTCCAGGGATGGTGACTCCGCCACCTCCCTGGGCAGCCTGTTCCAGTGCTCGACCACCCTTTCCGTGAAGAATTTTTTCCTAATCTCCAACCTAAACCTCCCCGGCACAACTTGAGGCTGTTTCCTCTTGTCCTGTCACTTGTCACCTGGGAGAAGGGACCGACCCCCCCTGCCTACACCCCCCTGTCAGGCAGCTGTGGGGAGCAAGAAGGTCCCCCCTGAGCCTCCTTTTCTGCAGGCTGAGCACCCCCAGCTACCCTCGCTGCCCCCCATCAGGCTGGTGCCCCAGCCCCTTCCCCAGCCCCCTGCCCGTCCCTGGACACGCTCAGCATCCCTCTGGGAGTGAGGGGCCCAAATCATGTCACAAAACCAAACATCAATGCTTGGAAGGTTTATGGGGAAAGGAGGGTGTGTGTGATGTCCAAAGTGCAATACCAGTGCTTTAGGTGTTTCCTTGGTTCAGTCTCCCAGCAGGATATGGGCTGATTCAGGGTGCTCATCCTTTTGTGTCAGACTCTCCCTTCAGTTTGCTGTATCCATGCTAATTGCCTGTGTCCATGATGTATAACTGAAGGGGCACATCTGATAGATATAACAAGGTCTCTGCTACTGAATTTTTTTGTCTGTATTTTTAATGGTGTAAAGCATTATGAAATGTCAGCCCTGCTGCTGCTGGAGCCACGGAGCAGTGCAGTAACTGCCAGTGTCCCGTGTTTGCATGAGCCATGGTGGAATGCTGGACCGCAGCAAGGAAACTCCCAGGATGAGGTGGTACTCTGAGCCTGGCAAGGGCATGCGGAGGCCAGGCAGCAGGAAAGCCCAAGGTGAGCAGAGAAGGAAGGACATGCTCTCCTTGGTGGCCGTTCACTTGCACACCAGGAGCTGGAATCACGCATTGTCCTCGGGTCACGGTTCCGCCTCACAGGAACAGCTTTCATCACCTGGCCCCAGTGTTTCCCCAAGAGTTAAAAACATCAACCTGCTGGGACGTGTCTGCAGCCTCCAGAGGTGAAGGAAAGACAGGGCTGGGGTGGAGACACCCACGCCCCTGCCACCATAGTATGCCACAGGGCACGTCACTGATGAGGGCTCCTCGTCCCTGTACTGGTTTCTTGTGCTGCTAAAGGAGGGTGCACAGCCTGCGTGCTGCATGGGTGCTCCTCTGCACCCACCCTGGGTCCTGTGAGAGCTGCCCCCGTGTCCAGCCTTCCCTGCTGCCCCCGACCTCCGGCCATGAGACACCGTGCCTGGTGATGGTTCACCCACGTGGTGCACAAGGAGAAGGGAGTCATCTGCATTTAGAGGAGGAGGTCTCTAGGTACAGCTCCTAAACATCAGCTGGGTTTGGAGCTGGAGCTTAGGGTGCTTCTCGCCCATGTGAGGGTGCCTGCCAGGCTGGGCGCTGCAGGGGCGATGGGTGGAGAAACCTCTGCAGATGCTGATGCAGTTTACGTGTGAGATAAGCCCTGAGCTACAGTACACAGAGAGGAGCAGAGAACTTCTGGGAATTTTAGACATCTGGAGAACTTTAATGTAGAAAACACAGATGTTTATAGATGCTTGCTGCAAGGTCAAGGAGGTTCAAAGATCATAATTTCGTGCTTGGGCATCTAAGTCCTTTTGCAGATTTCTTGGCTCTACTGTTTGCTTCTGCAATGGCAGAAGAATGATTAGAATTAGAGCAGCATACAAGCTGCTCAGAAAAAATGGGCTTGCTACATCCCCATGGAACAAATCTCACTTTCTTCCTAATTAAAATTAACACATTGATAATGATAGCGGTGTTGGGAGGATCATTAATGTGTGGCCAAAGTCTCAGACTCACGTGTGAAGTTGCATAGGAGTTTGAAGTACTGTTACTGTCAGTTTATCACTCATTAAATTAACCCGATTAATTCACTGGCAGGTTTTCTTTGTCTAATATTAAATAAATCACATTAAGTTTATAGCCATGGTGCTTCTCTTATTTTGCAGAGAGCAGTTCTCGCCATTTGGTCACCACTAGGACAAATAACATATAATGGTCGTATTTCAACAAGAGGCAAGGAGTGCAACTTCCTTGACCTGGATAAATTACACTGGGCAAAAACCCCCTCCGACAGCTCCAGCGAGTACCAGGGGGACTGGAGTGGGGAAAGGCATAAACTGGTGCCAAACGGCACCTTGGAGTTAACGCTATACCTTTGCCATTTAGTTACAATACTGCCTTTTGCTTTAAAATAAGACTTAGATAGGATATGTTCGAAATACTACCCATTAATTAGGTAAAAAGCTAAGCCCTCCATTCCCTCCAGGTCCAGGGGAGCTGAGGGCACCAGCCTCCCCGGCACATGGTGAGAGGTGATTTACTGTAGCCCCGGCACAACGGGTATTTTCTGGGGCTGCAGCACATAGACATGCCATTGATACTTCTGCCTTTGTTTTGATTGCTTCCAACTGCAGAATGAGTGAGACTTAATTGGCAGAAATGACCTCATTCCTGGCTTGATTAAGGTCTCCATATGTGTTTTATAAATAAAGTAGTCTTTTCAACTGTTTTATCACTTGGAGGTTTCAGCAGACTAAATATTTATGGTGTTTTGCCTCTTTCCCTGAACGGGGACTACTTCTGATCACCTTTCCTGCAGGCGAGGACACTGGCACACCGAGAGCTGACGGGAGCATCGCCTGTGTTCACAGATGCTGCTGGAGTGGCTCTGGAGGTGGCCGGGCATCATCCAACCCTTCCCTGAGGTGTCTGCCCAGCCCTGAGCACGGCTGAGTGAAGGGTTTCCACGGGGTTTATTGATGGGAGTTGGCAGCATCAGCCCTGTCCACGCGGTGTGACCTTCTGCAACGGGGTCCTTCATGGCACGGCCAGCACTTGCCCTGGCAGCGCTCACGGGCAATGGCTGCACTGTTTGCTGGCCAGTTTCCCCCACTCCCTTTCTTACTGGGTTATAATAAAGGAATAAAGCAAATCAATGCATTAAATCAGGTTCTCACTGATTATTTGGGCTGCAGCGTGTAGGCTTCTGCCGCATTGAGGAAGGCTCTCAGACGGGAGTCCCCAGGGGCACCTCCACCCCAGCAAGCTGCTGGCCATGCCCCTCTGTGCCCATGGACAGGGGCTGGAGGGGACCTGCCACCCGCTCAGTCCTTCCAAATCCACCCAACGTGGTCAGGGCCAGAGGTGGCAATGTGAAGAGTGCTTGGATGATGCTAGCCAGGTGCTAAGCTGTGAAACCTGGAATAGTGCTTTAAAAAGAGATTGTTAGACAAGCAGCAATGAAAAAATAAAATGAATAGAAATAAAATCAAGGCCTTGTGTGTCAAATACTGTGCTTACTCCGCTCTACATCATTTCAAGTCTCTTTGTTTTCAAATAAACTGTATTGCTTAATCCAAGCTTTCAGAAATCATGAGCTTGGCTTAAAACTAGAGTGGAGAAATGTTTCATATCGGGTTCCTTTATTTGGCCTCTGAAGGTTGAACATTTTGCACTAGTGTGCCTTTCAGGAAGGCTGGAAATGCGTTAAAGGGAAAAATGAAAGCTGAAATTGTTAGGTTAAAAACTGATCCGAGCTCTAAATCACCAGTAAATACAGGCAACTCATGATAAAATGGTGAGAACTGAAAATACCATTAGACATTTACGGAGATAAAGAGAAGAGATATATTTAGTGGGATTTTTGTGCCTTAGCATTTGGTGCTCTGAACTGTCTAGAGAGAAACATGCTGATTTCCTTGGATTACTTGATCATGGTTCACTGAGTTCAGGGGTTTTTTTCCCCTTCTTACTTTGCTGCTAATTCAGTAGTGGTGAATATTCTTGTGAATGAATTCACGCAGCTAAGCACAGTTTTTGAGAGGAAGAATGTATTATATATATAACATAAAGGCATATAATATCTTTATATATCAAAACCAACAGCTATTTCTTATCTGAAATGCAGGCAAAAACTAAAAAGGAAGAGGTTGCTTTTATGTAATTGTTAGTTCCAAATTTTTAAAACACAAGCAAAATAAGAAAGCTGGCCTGAAACAGCTGGATGTGAAATTCCAAACAACAGAACTTGGGATTTTGTGCCAGCCTGGATGCATCTTGATGGCAAAGCAGCTGTTCAGAGCCGGCAGGAGCCGGGGGGCTGAGGGGGGATTCGGGTGGGTGCAGGACAGGCTGTTTCTGCTTTGCACCCACAAGCTGCTCCACGTAACACTCCTGGAAAATGAGGTCCCCATCCTGTCAGCAGGTCTGTTGTGGAAGGCGCTGCTCTCATCGCAACTCGAGCCACATTTCTTTTGGAAATGGGGGATCCGTACCAGGATTAATGGCGCCGTGAGGATGTTTTAAAGCTGTTGTATGCGGAGGGACAGCACAAGTGGTTTAACACCATTCCTCCCTGGGAAAACCCACTGGGGCAGGACAGCCCGACAGCCAGACTTCTGCTCAGGTTCATCCTGAGGAATGCTGAGGTGACACAGGCAAGAAGGTGACATCGCTGTGTCTGGCAGCCTGTGTGTGAGGTGGAACGTACGTGCGGTGTGTCCCCTCATGGAAGCAAGGCAGAGGCACTACCGTCAGATTTTCCACGTGCTTCTCACCGCAAGGCATGCAGGAGGAGCCCGCTGGTGCTGAATGAAATCCTTCCTTTGTGGCTGGCGGGGAGAGAGGTCGTGTTATTTCTGTGCTGACGGCATATCTCCAGGAAGGTTATTTTGGTTTTGGCTCTCCTTCCCTTAAAGGGATGGCACTATGTGAAAACCCAAGGTCCTTTCGTGACCAGGAGGGTTTTGGTTGGAGGTGAAATGAAGCACGCTCCTGCCCTGCGGAGGTGGGAAGAGAAGCACATCTAGAGAAACCTCGGCTTTTGCCTCTTTTGGAAGTTACAACAGTAACTTCCCAGCAAACGGCAAACATTTCAAGGCAACACTTGTGACGCCCGCTCGCTGGAGCAGAATACCAGACACCACCACCGAGTCCCAGCTGGATTCTTGTGTCTGTGTAGCAGGGGCTGGTGCCAGGGTGAGTAAGGGAGCTCTTCTCCTGAAAACCACCACGGACACAGCTCTTTGCAGATGTTCTTTCACTGAGGACTGATGCAAGCTGCTGCTTGTCAGTGCTGGATGCTCAGCCTGGGGAGGCACGGCTCCTCCTGGGTTGGGGCAGGTGGGCATTAGCAGCACGTGTGGGTGGACATGTCCTTCAGGTGGGGGACAATATGACCAAGTGAAAAGCTCCCTCAAAGTGCCAGTCCTCAGCAGTGCAGGGAGGTGAGGGGGTCTGGCATGAAGGGCACAAGCGCTTGGCTGTGGCTGCCCTGGGAGCTCCCGTACCCTCTGCCCTTCCCCACCCCACGGAAATACTGTCCTCCTCCATCTGGCCAAGGTTAACTGCTGGGGAAATGCACGGATTATTGATTAAGGTTTGCTGGACAATTCACATGCCTGTCCCATGTGGCTAGGAGAAATATTCTTCCTCTCTCCCGCCCTTCATATCGGAGTCGCTCTTTATTCAGCCAATTTCTCGGGAGAAATCTGGGGAGAGGGAGCGTGCCTGCCGGAGATGTGAGCTGAATAACAATTGTTAAATCCCCCTCCTGCATCAACTTCTGCTCCTGCTGTTCCCTATTCTCTGTGGTGGAAACATTGGAAACAGATTTTCTGGGTGCAGAAAAAAGAAAAATTGAGCGGCCATCAAGATGCCAAACAACAGAACAGATTTTCCTTGCACAGATAACGTGGCTGATTTTGTTAACGAACACCCAGGTTTCCATAAAAACCTCTAACCATGGCAGAGTTTTTATAATAATGTTTGCATTAGGCTTCTGGTGGGCTCAGGCTTTTGGAATTATATTTGAGCTTCCTTAGCTTTCAGCACCATTAAGCATATTTTAAAAACACATTAAAAGGAATATGTCAGCTTGGTTTAGGATGAAACTTATGTTGGGAAAGGAAAAGAAAAGTGGTCAAAAGAAAGAATTTTACAAAATACAAATGAAATGGGAGTGTTTTCTTTAGAAGACAAAATACAGAAAATATGTTATTCCAAAATAAGTTCCTTTCTGATTTTTTTTTTTTTTAACCTATAGACTGGGCAACTCAAACATGTTAACTTTGTGCTCACGAATGAGGAAAACTAAGTGACCATAGCCCAAACTGCTCCAAGTGATGTGAAACAAAACTCCTTGGTTTTTAGAAACAAAGAACCCCAGGAGCACCAATGCAAAACCATTAAAATATAAATATAAAAAATATGAAGTATCACCAGGCACACCTGCAAATTTAAACAGAAACATTTAACTGAAACACAATTTGTCTCCTTGGCAAAGAATATAGGAAATTTTCCTTTTACTTTAACATTTCCATCAATTAAAAGACCCAGACTCTTCCCAGACTGTAGCCTATAGTCTTCAGCCTCCAAGGTCTGTTCCCAAAAAGCCCAAATTCTCAGTTCTCACTCTGCACAAATATTACTGACACAAGGCTCCGCTCCTTTCACCGTCTTTTGTTTCTCTGAAGAACAGTATGTGCATCATTTAAAAGCAAGATGGGAGAGCAGCACCGGATGAAGCAGTGTACAGGTGGAGGGGGAAGCCCAGGAGCCAGATGCAGGTGCAGCATCCTGCAGGACAGCCCCAGTCCCCATCCCCATCTCCATCTCCAGCCAAAGCCTGGGCTGGGCACCGTGACCCGGTGGGGTGAGCTGGTGTTTGCGTGGGAAAGAAGGAGGGACATGAGGGCTGGGAGCCCTTGGCAGACTCCCAGCTCCTGGGGCTGGTGTCTTGGGTGGTTGCATCTAGGGCTGTCCTCCCACCAAGCGCCCATGTCATGCTTGGAGGAGACCAGTGTGCTTCACTGTTGATTACTCCAGTCCCAGGAAATTATCATGTGAAAGCCCATGTGATTTCCATGGCTCCTAGTCATAGCAGGCAGTCAGTGACAGAAGAAAGGACAATGTTGATGACATTGATAATGGCACAAAGCCTCCAAGCAGGCATCTAGAAGCCTTACTGCATAATGAGCCCATGGCCTCCAAAATGCAATACTTCCTTGAAAAGCATGATGCACCTTTGCATGGCTGCACTTTACGCATATTTTTCTTTAAATCTAGCAAGAACTGATGTAATAATTGATAAAAACATGTGCAGCGTTGCTTCTTCTCTGCATAATGCCACTGTTTTTCTCTTGGTTTCAACACCAATCAGGTCTTCCTTCTGGGCTGCTGTGAAAAAAGGAAAGGCAAGATGCAACTGCCTAGCCCTGCCATGGATTTTCATCTGCCTCTGATTTTTGTAACGGGCATGGCCAACAGCTCCCTGTTTGCTACCCTTGTATATGGCTTAATATGGAAAACACAACACGGTCTGCCAAGCTGTGTGTGCTACCATGTATGGTGAAAAGGAGTGACTTCCCCAAAGCAGAGGCATAAATTCTGCTTTCTACATATATGAAGAATAAAAAAGATAATATGAAGCTCTGACCCTCTCCTTGTTTGGGTCAGCAGTATAGGAATGCCTAGTTATAAATAGGAGAAAATGTGCTTTCGGGTAGATAAGGAAAGCAGGAGTTTACACTGATTTAGGGGAATAGGAGCTTTTTCCATGCAGAAAATTCTGCAGCTGGAAAACCACTTTGAGTGTATTAGAAAGGCAAGAATAAGTAATAGCAAAGAAGACAATACTTTTTAAGTCCCTAAACATGTATTTATTTAATAATAGAAATTTAAGTGAGGTTATTTTATTTTATCGTTATTAACATAATAATATAAATACTAATACAGTCATATATAATAATATAATAGAATATATTGCTTATATAATCTATACTTTGTGGTTTTATATAATAACATATTACATTATTAAGGTATTATATTAGTAATATATAACTATTACATATTATCCACATATAACTAATTAATAATGTATGTGCTGATGCTGGGAAAAAGACAATGCTGGAAAAAAAAGATAACTCAGAATTAGCACAAAATGGTTGTGTGTTAACTCCGATTAGAAATCTGGCACGATCAGAGCATACACCTTAAATCACCAGTAGGGAACAACGGAGGGTGGGAAGGCTGGTTCGGGTGTTGCTTGTTCGGGTTTCGATGTGCCTCCTTCCTGAGCTGCTGCTGAGAGGGACCCAGGCGGGGGGGACCCTGGACAGCTGCGTCACATGGACAGATCAACACGGATGGGTCAACGTGCTGCTGTTATTCCCCAGCTTGCTTTGGGATTGTGAGGAAATGTCCTGTCCTCTCTCTTGAGGCTGTGGTTGTAGGAAAAAGCTGAGAAAGAAAGAGAACTCTTCCCTTCCTCTGTGATGCCCTAAGAAAGGGCAGGGGGAATGACCCCCTCAGCTGGACAGGGGCTGAGCACACCTGGGGCAGAAATGCAGAAATTTCTGTGGGACCAGAAACACTGTCTAAGTGGCCAAGAAACACAGTATTTTAAAAAGCTGAGGTATTTTCTTAGGGATGAGCAAATCAGGTGTCTCCACAGATACAATCTTCTTGAAATATTCTTTTAGTAGTTTAAATAGCTTAATCTGAATTTTTATCAAAATTTCAGAAAAAAAAATTTCTCCTTGTATATGAATCTACCTGCCAAGCTGCAGCCAGGGAGAGGGGTTTTGTATTAAGCTATAGCATTAGAAACCTTCATCTTTGGGGTAAAGAAGAACTTAAAAAATCTTGATTCCCATGTGTTTACACGACAGACCCTAACAGCTCCAAGGGGGCCTTTAGAATTAATTGGGAGAGTGCTCTCTGCTGTAAAAGGTCCCTAAATACGTATTTACCTAATCCAGGCTCTGAACACTGCTCAGCTGTTTGCCTGTGACCAGCTGTAACAGCTCTGGGGCTGCAGGCACCGTGGTGTGTCCTGACAGCGGATCCGTCCCCTCCCAACGGCACCCCGTGGGGCCGGTGTCCCTCGGACCACCATGGCCACGCTGGACCTGGCTATTGCTGCACCCTGACCCTGTGCCGGCAGCAGCGGCTTCCCAGCCCAGCCGGTGCGGGGGCTTTATGCCCTTTTCCACGCGTAACTTCACTAGCGATGGCTTCATTGCTGAAGGATTTCCAGGTTCTCCTTGGGAAAAATGTCTTCCCAGCCTTCAGAAATGGCTTGCTTAGGTAAATCCCAGCATCTTTAAGGAGATCTGGGGTAATTTCCTATCCCAGGGCTGGTTTTCACTTGGAAGTGTCCCAAGTAACCCTTGCTGGTTGGATATGGACAGCAGCTGTCAAATCAGCAGTGCTGGGTTTTGCAGCCTGTTTGTGTGGGAGCAAAGGGTGCAAAGTCTGAGGGTAGGGGTGAATTCAGCCCCTCGTCCACACAGGGACAAGGAGGCTCCATGTACATGTTCACGGTCCCTTTGAGTGGGAAGAGGTGGGCAGCACCATGTGGGTTGCTGGGGCAGATGCTGCCTGAAGTGACAAACTTTGCTGAAGTGAGAGTGTGAACATCCACCTGTATCACATATAGGTATTGCATATAGCTATTAAACACATCCACACGATACAGAAATTATTTTGCGTCTTTGGTCCAGACTTGTTCTGCATAACAAAAATCCAATCTGAGTTAACGTCACGCTACAGAATCTAGAAAATAATCTTTGGTATGACCTTTATTGAGGTTGCTGTTCTCTGGGAAAAAAATGTATTCAGCAACAAAGTGGTTAAATCAAAATAACAAGGGCGATTTATCTAGTAGCTTTCCCTGGCTATACTCAAGGGGAGCATATCTACCTATTTGTCAAGTCATTGACAATAGCCTATTTCTTTCTTCCTACCCATATGCTTTATTAAAGAAACACTTGACCTACCTGTCATATCAAACTGCTGCCTTTATCCAAAACAGAATAATATAGACATTTCCCTTAAGGGAATCCTGATGCAAATATATAAGGACAGGTTGCCAATTTGTTGAGCATATTAGGGTACAGAAAACTGTCAAGGGAAACAGCTGTAATACAGACTGTTCTAACAAGCTCATTTTTCTTTTTTTTCAGTGGTACTTTTGGTCTCTCTTTAGTTTATATTATACGATTTGTACGTTACGATTTTTATGGACAGCTGTCAGCTGCAACCCGTCTTTCTCACTCTGAAATAAAGGAAACCTTTAGGTTCCTGGCCATTGCTCTGATCTATTGTTTAGTCTTTGACAATAATTGTCACAAACCCTTCAGCTGTACATAGCTGTGAAGAAAGTTATGGGATAGGGGAAGGAAAAAGCAGCAGAGCTTGTGATGGAGAAGGCTCTGACTGTGATTTAAAAGGCACGTATTTTCACATGAAGCCACTTAAATACATAGTGACACTTCCCATTTTCACCTGTCTGCTTCTGTGTTGGGAAAGCGCTCACTGTCTTGCCCTGGAAGAGTGGTTTGGGCAATAAGTCAATTTTGAAATGATGCAGAAAGGTCCAAATGTGGTGCTTTGCACAGCCCAGCTTTGCTGTGGCTGAGGGCTATAAATGGGACCAAGCTGCAGGAGTTCAGGTTTCCCAGCAGCACGGTGGTTAATCCTGAGCCACTCAGTCCCCAGCACTGGTTTTGGTGCACAGGTCCAAAACGTCACCAGCTTTCCAGTGAGGCGTTTTGATGATGTTGTACAGACCCTCATCGGTTTCCAAGTGAAATCCATAATTTTCAGCAACTGAAATCTCCTGAGACCAGAAAAGATTAAGAGCCAAATCCATATAATTAGAGGTCTACTTTGACTCGTGGACAAGGCAAAGGCTGTGCTACGGGAACAAACAGCAGATTAAAGATGTTAGTCCTGTTTCACTTTGGCTGCTGCTCCACTGAAATCAGTGGGGTTACCCCAGAGATTAATTAGTCAATTTCTGCTTGTTTGCATAAAGGATGACATAGATCATCAGCTGAATGAACAAAAGTTCAGGCAGTGCAAGTCAGGGCAAGAGGGGAGAGAATTAACCGTGTCTGGACCGAGGTCACAGCTCGGGCTGATCTGGTCGCTGTGCCAGAGCATCGCGCCTACTGTGTGCCTCGAACCAGTGACCTGCGACAAGAGGTGACCACAGGCTTCTGTGTCTCTAATAACAGTCAGATCACCCTAAGAAAATGTCTTTGAAGGGTCGTACAAACATTTGGGCAGAGAAGAAAAGGAGCTGGGATCACTGCGTGAAAGGCTGCACAGCAATGGGCTTGTGTTTCCCCTCGGTCTGAACTTCTGCCCCATTCCTGCTTCACAGCCCAGCAACGTGTCTTACACCGGGTCGTGGGCTCCTCTTCTCAAAGGTGTGAAAAAGTGATTCCTAATCCTGCCTTTTAATGTGGGAGCACCCACATGAAGATAAGGAGCAGTAGGTGGCATCCTGGTCCTGCTGAAATCCTGGGGAGTTTTCTTGTGTCCCTTTCCAGGGCCAGGCGCTCAGTCAGCCGTCCGTTAGCTATTGGCACTGTGGAAGGAGGGAGGGCTGGTGGGCTGGGGTCTCTGCCCGGGGCCAGGCTACCCCTGGCCTTCGGGGACATTTTGCTCGCATGTGACATATGAAGGACAGCAGCCAGAGACAGCACTGTGTGATTGCAGGGTATATCCAGAGATGAGGAGAAGAAGAACCTAAAAATGTCTTTGTAGCACTGACTCTGCCTTTGGGAAAGGGCTGGATAGTTTGAAGTCATTAATAGACTTTCTATAGCAGACGCTATCTGAGCCGAAGTTATCACCAAAGTTCAACAAAGTGGAGGTGGCAAAATATACTTCCCTGTACCCTTGGGATACTGCAGAGGGTAGGAAAGAGGGGCTGTCAGACACCACTTTTCTGTTCTGGTTTGGTAAATACACATGTCCAGTACATGCTCACCAGCTGACAAGCATTTCTGAACAGAAGTGAAAACGTTGCCTCATTTTTGTACCCGTTTTGAATCAAGAATGCATTTTCTGGGACCAAACTGTAGTTCAGACATAGTGAGAAATGCATATATCGCTGGGACTGGAGCGGAGCCAGGAGCTTCTCTTTCACCCTGCCACTGACACAATTGATGACACTTAATGGTCTCTTGTCTAAATAGTGATGTGCTGGAAAAAAGATTTGAATACCCAGGGGGGTGGCATGGAGGCGAATGCTTTAATGGTCACAGTGCATTTGGTAAATCCACCCCCCTCGGTGCAGCCTGGTGTCTGCAGAGCACTTGGTTGCAGCATGTGCCAAAAATGGGGGGCAGCGGGACGAGCTGGAGCAACGCTGGTGAAGGATGGGAGGGGGAGGCTGCAGCACAGCCTCCTGGGGACCAGCAGCAGCAGCAGCAATTAAATGTTCATCAAATATTGTCCTAGGAGTTGCTTGCCTAAATCATGTGAGATACCCAGTGGGACAGATCCCCTGGAATGATCCCAGTATGTTCCAGTGATGATCGGAGTCACAGGTTCTGGGAATAACTGTTAATTAGCGTTAGACAACTGTTTCCTGGGGGAAGTTTGAAAAACAAGTATGTCTTAATCTTGCTTTTGAAACACCACATCTTGTCAACAGAGGGGATTTGTAACACTTTTTCTCAAAGGGCTTCCAGGTATGAGTCCTGAAATGCACAGGCAACATTGGTGTAAACAGATTGATTTGAAGATTTTGTATTATGAAAAGAAATAGTTCAAATATTGCAGCATCCTCAGCAAAATCTCACCAGATACTGCTTATATTGAAAAGTAGCTCATTTGGTTTTAATTCATCCTGTACCACGAGGTTACAGCCTGTTTTAGTTCCTGCTTGCTTTTTAGATGTTTTCTGTTACTTTTTTTTCTTTCCTTTTCTTTTTTTTTTTCTTTTTTTTTTTTTTCCCTGGAGCTTGTGAATTGCAAGGTCAAGCTAAAGTCAAACTTTACCATTTCGGTGATGAAATGCAAGCAGATGTGGCTGTTTCATGTGACACTGCGCCCACCCTGCCATGCTGGGGTCCGTGGGTGGTGCCTGGCACCCTGGACCACATCCACCGCCTCGCAGCTCAGCGTTGCCAGGGCTCCGATTCGGATTTCAAAGCGGGTGCCAGGCTGGCCGCTCTTCAGCCCAGGAAGGTGACCAGGGAAAAAGCTTTAAACTTCAGTGCCTGCAAGGAGCATGTTGCCCACAGCTATGGTTTGCTCGGCCAGTGTAGGAAGTGTAGACAGGTGACCGCTGTTTTGTGATGGTGTTTTTCTTCGTAACATTTTGTTGCATCAGAGTCTGATTTCCTCGAGGACATCAGGCTCTGCCAGCTGGCAGGGAGCTATGTGGTACCAAACTGCCAATTATGCAGAATTTCCCTTGGCTCCATCACTTTCTGCAGATCTATATTTGCTCTCTGCATCTCTTGTATGGTTTGCAAATGATAATCACTTGGGGTTGAGTAGGATGGGCTCTCCTACCTGAAATAAAACTAAATTAACTCGCCCAACCCGAGGCTGCGGCTGAAGCCAATGACACATTTTCATGGAGGCGATTGCGCTGCTCATTGCTGCAATTGCTCATGTCCATTCATCACTTCCCACCCGTGAAATAAAACACGGATTCCCGTGAGGTTAGGCATGTGGCTCAGAGAAAAGTGCCCAGGCACGCTGGAAGGACAGCATCAGCCGTTCTTCCTGGGACTCCTGCCTTTTCCTCCTACCATTTCTGTTCAGAGCATTACCCTGCATTTGATAGCCATCGATGGATTTCACCACCATAGTGCAAAATGTCCAGAATCTACTCCCGAGTTTGCCTCTAGGTATAGAAATAAAAGCACAACCTGCTTACAGAGGGTGAGAGGGGTTTGGCAAAGAGGATTCCTCTCCCTCAGCACAGCACAGCAGGTCTGGGTCACTGGGTGCTCTTCACTAGTAGGTTTGAAAAACTCATTATGCTATTCAGCACGATACTGGTAAAGAGCTGAATCTCGCTGGTTTATGTTCGTGACCTAACAGGGTACAGTGAAGCTGCAGTACTTTGAAATGTTTCTTTTGGTTGTCTTGCTGCAGTTACTCATTGTCCAGGCAGAAGACATACATAAGGTTGTTCTCTTTTACGGTGACAGTGAGAAAGACAAGGTTAGCAGCATCATTAAGAATTAATGAATTTCTTAAGAAATTTGAGGATGAGCACTGGAAATTTTTCATCTCTTGGTTTGTGTACACATGGCTCTGTTGCCTGTTTGCAGAACAGGATGTAAAGCTTTGTATTGATGAAAACTATCCAAGTCCTGCAACACAGCGTATTCCCCTCTCAGAAAAATCACAACCAGACAATATTTTTCTGCCTACTCTGAGCTTTACATTTTTCTACATCCAGGACAACTTTTTTTCCTATGTTAGTTAAAAGGCATATTCCCAGAAAAAGGCCTAACCCCAAAATCTTTCTGCAAATTGGAAGTAATCTCTAAATAGAGAAAAAGGGGACGGCGGCTCCAGCCTTCTGCTTTGGTCAGCATGGATGCTGCAAAGCCAGCCTGCTTTCCTTGCCGCAGCGCTCTCCCTGATGTTTCTCTCCAAGGCCTTTACTTGATGTTGTTTTGTTTCTATTAGGATTAGCGTGACCCACTTAGTGGTCTCGGAGGAAACGCTGTTTAAGTCTGAGGGATGGCTGTGTATACAGGGCAGGAAAGATGGTGTCCCACGTTTCAGTAACATCGCAGTTTTCTTGCTGGGATGCGTGGAGCTGGAGCCACTTCCAGACATGTGTTTGTAATTTCTTGTTTGGTCTGCCTTGGTTTGGAGAAATAGTGCATTTTTTGATTTGCCTGCTGAAAGGGTTTCACACTTTCGGATACCGGCGTTTGATTAGTTTTGATGATAACCACAGTAGTACAATTCTGACTTCCAGATTGCTTTCCAGTGTGACACTAAGCAGCCATCCATCTCCAAGGCTGAAGAAATTCACACGTGCATTTAATTTTTCCTTTTTATGAAGGTGCAAAAAAGTGCAAAATACTTGTCACACACAAAACAAAAATATCGCATTTTTCATCCCTCCATTTAGGGTGATGTCTGTGTGAGCCTATTCTAGTAAATAGGATGGGATCTATCAAGAACAGAGTAGCTCCAGTTCCTTCTTTTATCATCTCCATACACTAATTACCTGCCTGAGCAATTTTTTTACAAACTTTGTTCAACAAAAAGCTGTATTTGTCAAGCGTGTGTGATTTAAAAGAGAGTTACTGGACTTTGGAAGGAAAATTACTGGGAGTTCTTGCCCAGAGATAACATAATATGAAGATGACAGAAAAAAGCAGGCTAGCATTTCTATCACCCTTTTTCCCTGCCTACTAATGGTTTTGATTCTCATTATTTCTCAAATGCCAAGAGTAAAAACCCTCCAGGGTACCAATTACTTGTGCCCAGTCTGGATACGACTGCTCTCATCCAGGACATATTTCGAGATGCTGAAGCTCTCTTTGGGGAAAGGCAATTTGTATACGGCTATGTTTGGTATTTTTCAAGGATTTGATCTTCCTGGGAAATAGAGATGGACTCATATGTAATTTAATTAAAACCAAAACTTTTTATTAATTGACTTTAAATACAACCAATTGACATAAATGGGAACCTGGGATCTGTGTTTGCAGACCATTTTTATCTGCCTCACTTATATTTTATTAGGGGTTATACTTTCTTCAAAAAAGAATAAGTGGCATTTTGAATTTACTTCTGAACGAGCTTCCTGCCTTCTCTACAACCTTTTCCATCTACTTTGGCATTCTTTTAAATTTAGGTATTTGAACAACGACAGTGACAGAATTTATGAGAGTGTGCAACTATATTTTAAGTTTCTATTGCTTAAGCATACCGTATATTTAAGGCACATTTTCTGATTTCAAACAGCAAACATAGATAATTTAATGGTTATAATGATAACATTTCGGGTTCTGGTCAGGATCGCTGCGATGACAGTGGCACCGTGCTTGGTTAATAGGCGCTGATAGGGGTGCGTTAGCAATGCCGGGGCTCAGCCTTTCCCCAGCATTAATTACTGCCGGCAACCCTCTCCTGAGGTGGTGCTCTCCCTGCTTTGGAGATTAGGAAGCAGATCTGCTAAGACTGACGCTTTACTCACATGAATAGCTCCATTGAGTCCAACATGGCTATTAAGTGAGTTAAGTTCAATAATATATTAAATCTTTGTAGGGCCTAAGGCAACTTGGAGGAGGTTAGTTAAGAAGTCTGCCCTAGCCTTTTGCTGCAGCCACAAAACTATCCTTGTCAGAGCCTGCTGCTTTCCCACTCCTAATTTTGTGGCTTGTGCATTATTTTGCTCCATTCCCCTTGCAGACACGGCACCTCTCATGAGCATCCCACTTCTCTCTGTGGCTCCCTCCCTTGCACTATCACAGCCTCCCCTCCACAGCCCTTTGCACCTCTCCAACCCACCTGTATTCCCTTGAATTTTATTTTTCAGTACTTTTATGGGAACAAACAAACAAACAAAAAAACCCAAAGCCCCAGCCAAACCCAGAGGAGCAGCTTCCACTGCCCATCCACAGCCAAAATAGCTCCAGCTTTTATAAAAATGCAATACTGGCAAAAGCAATAGAGGGAGCTGCTGCTGATGGCTGGGGTCCAGCAAAGCACCAGGAGCTGTACCCACCTAATCCCCAGCAGCGATCTCTCCTGCAGCTTTATCATTTAGGATTCCTTGAAATGGACAAAAAAAGAAAAAAAAAAAAAAAGCAACAGCATCAATAAGATTTCTTTCGATAGATATTTAAAGTGCTGGAAAAATTGAGAGAGAAAGACATTTGTAAAATTCCAAAATATTTTCTTAGCCTTAGTGTAAATATACATAGAGAAAGTAATTATCGTGTATAAAAATGTTCTGTTGTGCCTGTTTTGGTTCTTTCAGTGAAATGACTGCTTTTTTGGCCTATCCCTGAATAACTAAGTAGAGTTGATTAAAAACCTTCAAGTCCTTCAAATTTATTGTAATGTAACTATTTCTGAAAGCAGATTTAATATCAGTACACTATTTATATTACCCTGAGAGCTAACATTTCAGAAACTCTACCGATATATCAATGCCTGATGCAAAGCAGATGGCACTGAAGATGTGCAAATGTATACAAGAAGAAAACTGCTTATATTTAATAAAGAACTAAGATGTAAACACATTTTAATACAATGGCAGAAATGGCTTTGAAATCCCTGGGTTCCTACTGGCTTACTCCATCCACCTCATGAGGTTTCTCTTCTGCATCCCGTGTGCAGCACGGAGGGGCACCGACCCAAGGCACTGGTGCACCCAAGGGGGCCTTTAAATGCAGGGCTGGTGTTTCCCTGAGCAATGTGTCAGGGCAGTTTCTTCCCCGCACATCAGGCTGATTTTCATCCCAACATCCATTTTTGCTCCCACGTTCCTTCTGCCCGGCCCCAGGGCGGCACGCTACGCTGCCCTCGCAGTGCCTCTCTGCTCCTGCCCCCGGCTATGCTCTCCCCTCGCCCCGGCCACCTCCTCCCCATCCTGGGGTTTCTCGAGGGGACTCTGCAGGCTCCCAAAATGCTGTCCCTGAGCCTTTCTTGCCCAGCTGCTGGAGCATCAGTTGTGGGTGAAGGTCTGGCTGCCCCAGGCTCTGGCAGGTGGGGTGGGAAGGGATGGCTGCAGGCAGTCCTGGTCTCAGCACCCAAAAACTCTGAGGCTGAAGGAAAGAGCAGGCAGGTAGCAAAGATGCATCAGGGGGGCAGAGGGCTCTGCCCAGCACTGAGGGGTTCCTTCCTCCAGGCTCGTTCCTGGGCTCTGAGGGGACTGATTACTTCTGCGGTAGAGAGTAGGAAATGTTCCCTTTTTATACAAATATTTATTTCCCCTTGGTCTGTACAGAAAACAATGGCTGTAGGAGTTTAAGACCACCAGATCCAGCCTGGCTGTGCTCCTCGTGGATGTCCCCAGTGCCACGCTTCACGCCTGTGCCATGAAGGCTGAGACCAGGCTAAACTCTCCCTGCTGTGCTTTTGCCTCTTTCACCTTTCACCCATGCTCCTGCTCTCTCTGCACTGAGGTTTCATACTTGGCCACCTCTATCCAGGACAACCAAAGATGAAAGACCTTCCAGTCTCCCTGCTCCAGCCCCCCATGCTCAGCCCAAGGCACGGGGCCGTGGAGCCGAGCCCGGCTGAGCCAAGCCGGGGCTGAGGAGCCCAGCAGCTGGCTGCAGCTGGATCCCACTGTGCAGCCCCCACGGCTGAGCTCGTGGGGTGTGTGTTTTCACCCCTGTGTTACCCCTCTTTCCAGGGAAGTCCACCCACTCTTCCCCTCCCTTTCTGCCTTTGATGGCTCATTTGTATTCTGCTACCAGCAGCAGCCTCCTGCTCTTCCCAGAAACCTTCTCCCCTCTATTAGCTGCCCACCTCCAGCCAAGTCTAACCACAGCAGCGCCCTGTGGCCCCCGGAACATGTCACAATTCCCTCCTTTTTCACCACAAATACTCTGGATCAGCTCCCTCCTTATTTCTCACATCGCTCCATCCCTGCATGGCTAAGCAGTGAATCAGCAACCACCGCCCCCCATCTCTGTATCCCCTCTTCCACTGGTACCCTGCCATGAGCATCCTCTCCTTGCCCCCAGCACCCCAGCTGTGCCCCGAAGAGCAGTGGAAACCTCCAAAGCCTCCACCACCAGCCCATCCCCAGCAAGCCCTTTACTGCAAGCCCACTTACAGGACATCCAGCCACAGCCGGGAGGGGACAGGCACCAATGTCCCAAACCCACATGGCCCACATCACCTCTCCCAGGACAGGCGGTTTTCACCCGGGGAGCAGCGTGGGTGCCGGTGGGACCCTCCGTCCCTCACCATCTCTTGCAGCAAAGGTATTTTTAGAGGCATTAACGACATTCCAGCGGGGATTCCCTTTGTGCCACCTGGTGGACAGAGGGGACATTTCCCTTTTTTATTTCGCGAAGGTGAAGGAGCACCTGGGCAAGTTAATTTTTGGTGGAGCCTCTGGCCGAGCATCACCTGATTTAAATTTGGTGTGATGAGGAATACGATCCTGCAACATCAGGTACCCCGGGGTAAGCCCAAACCCACCCCAGCATTAATAAGTTATCTCTTTCTTACCCGTTGTTGATGCTTATGCATAATAATGTTTTTTAATTGTAAATTAAAGCTGTTCAATAAAACTCAATTGCTACAATCACCTTAACAAGCAAATAATCGATCCTCTCCCCGAGCTGCAGACAAATTCGTACTTTTACTTAGATTTCAGCAACTGCTTTCTGAGAATTTTTTAACAAATGTGCGGTTTGAATCCCTCCTGTGGCCAGTCACAGGCAGGCTGTGAGAGATGGAAACATCGGTAAAAAATCCGTAGAAATAGAAAAATTTAAGTAAGTAATAGTGGGTGCTTCTGGCAAGGGTTGGGGTTTTTTTTCGGTTTATGAACAGAAACATTGCATGAGAAAGTCAGTTCCGAGAGATATTTTTGTTCCAGGATTAGGAGTAAATCCCTGAATTGAGGTGCTTAATGAAATACTTAATGAAACCAAAATGGCTTTTGCTCTCAAATCCGTGCAAGAAGTGCCCAAACTGAGCTGTGAAAGGGCTTCAAACCATGAATCAATGTGAGAAAACGGCGATGTGCTCAGAGCACAGTTCAGAACAGCACAAGATGTTGGTAGCTGGTGAGGAAATTCATTATTCAGAGTTTTCTCCCGCTATTAACAGTTTATATCCCTCTGCTTTAATCCTCTGAGAGAAATCCTGCATTTAGTGAAGTCTATGGAAATTTTACCAGTGATTTGACTTGGGCCAGGACTTTGCCCCAGATCTTTTCATAAATGCAACAAAACAACCACACAAAAACATATAGCACGAGCAAAAATCGCTGCCAGCAGCTGTTGGTAGCTAACGCCGGGGATAACATGGGGCAATGTGAAGCAACACGATAGAAAATGAAGAATTTCTTTGTGTACATAGCCTGAAATCTCTGCGGGCAGAACGAAGCTGAAATTTGCCTGCAACCCTCTAACTGATACCCCGTTTGCTGCAAAAAGGCTGCCACAAAATCCCTCTGCATACAATTATCCTGCACCACGAGTTTAGATCTCACTTGCAAGACGATGTCTCCATAATATCCCATTTAATCTTTTGGGGCAGTAACGCTTCTTCCCCAGAACATTCGATTCAGCCACCCAAAGCCTTGGCTTTGTTTTTCTAAAATGAAGGGAAAACCAAGCACAAATTAAAAATATTTTGACTTCTGAATGAGGAAAATCGTATGTTTTACTTGGAAAAGAAATTAATTGCTTTTATTTTCTTCAGTGGCAAAACCCATATAACTTCAGCTGTCCAGAAATGGAAAGCTTTTCATTTTAAGAGGGAAACAGCCTTCCCTCTTAAAGATTTAATTTTCACTGACTCAAAATAACTTGCCCTGACTGAGATGAAACGTAATATTTTAGTTCATCTCAGACTTTTTAAACTGTCAACAATAGTTTTTTTTTAAAAAAAACCAAAATCTGGCTAATCAAAAATCATAAAAAAATGAAACGCAAAAACATGTCTCCTAAAAAATGCAGAAGCAAAAAGACTGTAGGCTTTCCTCACCCTCAATAATTTATTTTTCCCTCCCTGGAAGTGTTTTTTCAGTAAAATGTTTGCTCCGAAAGCTGTCAGAGGACTGAGCTCTGGGGCAGGAGCTGCTCTGCAGGGAAGCAGCGGGTGCCTGGCCACCTCCAGCCTGGCACTGGTGACACTGCCGCGGCGGTGACAGCACCCGTGCTGGGGACAGGAGGCACCTCCATCGTTGGACCTTATCGGCCCGGTGTGCCCGGCCGGGGATGTCACTGCCTGGGGAGCCGGCGATGGAGGGGATACGGTGAGCTGGGATGGGGCGTGGGAGGCGGTGGAGGGAGAGGGTCAGGAATGACAGGGGATGTTTTTGGGGTGGGGGAGCACAGGCGGCTTAAGCCAGCTTTATCAGCATGTTATAAAATGGCAATCAGCAGGGCTGAGATTTGGAAATCAGTCAATACCGGCTCAAAAACAACCTGGAGAAATGAACCCGAGACCCACTTAAGGTGACCTTTGGAAGGAAGAAAAACAAGTTTAAAAGAAAACAAATGTTTCACAGTGGTGTTTTAAACAGCTCCGTTTAACTGAGGGTGTGTAAGGACATTTTTCCTCTGTGTGTGGGAACTCTTTGTGTGCCTGGAGCTTTGTGGTGACAGGACACGCTTGCCACCCTTGGCCGGCCGAGGGTGCCCCACCTGCCCGCACAGTGAGTGACCCATCAGCTCCTGGGAGCTCCCCAGTGCCTCCAGTCCAGCCCAGCAAAGCCGGGCAAAGCTGCTTCCCCCTTCCCTGGGACAATCCCGGGGCATGTGCTGGCAGAGATGGCTGTCACTCCCCCCGCTTCAGTCTCTTCCCAAACGAAAGCAGCAGTTGCACGTAGCCTGTAACACGGGTCGATACTCGGAGGTGGCTGAGATCCCAGCCAAGTGGAGCCTTGGGTTTGCATTCGGGTTTGAGGTGGGCTTGCTGGCTCGTGTTCCCCATGTTCCCCATGGAACCCCAAACCCCTCTGGCTCTCGAGCAGCAGATGCCTCTTTCTTTCCCCCAAACTGTCCTGTTAGCAAAAACTCAACAGTTTGAAACCAAGTGCCCCTCAAATGCCAGATATGAAGCCTTGCTTCTGCCCAGACTCTCCCTAAAAGTGTAACAAGGAATATGGGAAACGTTTGAAGGAGCTGAAATTTCCCCAGCCATGGATGGCGTGTAACAGCCCCACCGAGATATCTGGTTTCTGTTACGTGTTTCTTTTCCTTGCATTATCTGTATTAGAACTTATAAAATGGATGATTTGTATCAGCTGTCCTGCTTTGTTGTTATTGCCATGTTCTGCTAAAATGATAACGAAGCGCTTGTCCCAAATCTTCCCCTCCAACAAAATATCCCAGCTATGTGAAAGAAAAGATGCCATTTTATTGCAGGGCTGGACAAAACTGTGTAAGAAGCAAAATGAAGAGCCTGTGAAGGGCACAACTCCAGGGAAGTGGAGGAAAAGTTGGTGGAGACCATGGTCACAGGGAATGCAAAAAGCAAAAGCAATTATGAGTTTGGAAATAATTATAATGTCATTTTGCAACCAGTCAGAAACCTCATACCTTCCCCCCATCGCATCATAGCCCAGGACACTTGAATTTGAGAGGACAATTCCCAGCTTCCATATGGGATTTCACACTAAAGCATTTTTGGGACAACTTATAATTTGCTCTATGAATCTGGAAGCATCTGATTTACCTGCGTTTCGAGGTGCTGGGCAAAATTAATCCTTGAATGTACCTAATTTCACAAGATCACAGAGAGTGGGATATTTTGGAACTGCTCACCCAAATGGGTGTTCCTGATCCTGCCTGGCAAACCCTGGCCAACTTGTGCATGGCCAGGGGACTGCCACTGCACATTGCCGTACAGTAATACCCTCACATACGAACTGGGAATATTTTCTGCACCATCCGATGATGAGGTTTTTCAGGAGTAAGACAGCAATGTCTGCATTTGTGTGTCTGTGAGTTGAAAACCCTCCCTGTGGGTGATTCATTAGATCAACAGCTGCATTTCCCAGGCTGCAGGAGCCCCTGTTATGGATCGCGTCCTGGTTTCAATGAAAATCGCACCCCAAACCATAAGGTTTTGGTCTGGCTTCTCCACCAGACTTTTATGGTGTCCTCCTCTTTGGTGACCATGGTTTCCCTCAAAATATTTAAGGTGTTTATATCCCTTCCACACCTTATTTCTTCTTTTGACCACTTGTGTTGTGAGGTTGGTACAAGAAAATATAATCTGGGTTTTACAGACTACAAAAAGGAGGCAGAGCTAAAGTGATTTGTCGTTAAAGGAACAGAGGTCGGATCCAGACCTACCGCTCAGGAGAAGCTGGGAATACTGCTCCTTTGCCCAAACCATTGAACTGGATCTTTCTTAGCTTTGGTGGTCCCACTGCAGGACTGCTTTTGGAAAGCACTTATCTTATGACTTGCAAACACTGACATTTCAGATGAAATCTCATCAAGCAAGTCTACTTTTCAGAGGAAATATTAAGGAACTTAACAACTTAACACTTCAACAGTGATAAAAACATATTTGTCTTTTATACAGAAAAGGGCTGACAGCCAAATTCTGTAACTGAGAATACTTCCTTAAATATATAACACTGAATGAGCAGCAAAAGGGTCAATTCATATTTTTATGAAAACAAGCAAAAGTGACTGTTCTGTTTATATTATATATTCCTGGAGCATGGGCATCCTGTCTCACTCCTGTCTTTGGAGGTGATGCAAACTCTCACATAACTTGAAGAAAAAGCTGGAACATCTGGGTGAAAAGAACATACAGAAATTGATTTCAAGACAATAAAAGTAATAATTTATCATCAGAAAAAGCGCTGGGGTCAGAACTGTTAATAGCGCTTCACTGAGGCTACACCAAATTGCATCGGTGGGAGAGAGGGTTTTAGTGAGTATTATTTTAAGTGGTCTGGCTAAAGAATATCTCTTTGCATGACTTTGCAGTGGATTATTAATTATTATTTAAAAACTCAGTAAAGCTTTTGTTTCTCCATCTTTCTGTTCTCAGCAAAAATGTACCTTATTATAGACTTATTACAGCCCTTCTGCAAATAGAAGGTGATATCTTTTTCACTTTAATCACACATTTCCATTTGCATCTAACTTCCTGTTGAACGTTACTGACTTCAAAGGATTAACATTCCTAATTCTGGTTCAACAAGAATTATTTTTTTTTTTCAGATGATCAGAATGAGAATAAAAACTTTCTCTTTTTGCCCTCTCCCCACCCCTTTTCTGCATATTTTAGAAAAGTCTTGCTTCGTAGATAATCTGGAAACACTTGTCACAATCTTGTTAGTAGAATCAAGTGCTAAATGCCCCAACAGAATAAAAAGCTAATAAAAGACATGGTTTGTAACTATTAATTTTTGCAGCTGTTGGATAAAACCCATACATCTGTTTGTGGTGATTCTTTCTGTGCTGATGACATCCATTTATCCTCTTTCCTCTAAACGCCCGTGTTCCTAAGCGGTTGTGTGTCCCCTTTTATCCCACTTCAGGAGAGTCAAGACTAAATCCTCTATTAAAGAAATCTGGGAATTGTTGCTCCGCAGCCATGCTGCTGCCTACCTGCTGAACTGCTGGTCCAGAATGTCCTGGTTTTCCTTGCTAGGCAGGGGAACATTGCAAGGAGTTGGTGGAATTTGAAATGAAAACTGCTTGCAGGTCAGCTGGGAATTGCTCTGCAAATTTGTCTTCAGTTGTTGACAGACTCACTGGATTACAAAGACAGAGGCAGAGAGGAGAAACCCTGCTTAATCCCAAATGCAAAGCACAGGTGGAAACTATCCAATAAAATAGGGTTTGGGGGGGGTTGGTTGGAAAACTCCGTTTCATCAAATTGCAATTGTTTTTGCATGAACGTGTTCATTTAAAAAAAAAAAACCACAAAAAAACAACTTTGCTAGGAAGGTTTTTCAAATCCAGGATGTAGTTTACTGCCAAGGCTAGAAAAAGCAAGGACTGTCCTTCTTCCTGCACCACAGCCTATCCAAACCACCCGCCAATGTAATTTCCCAGAGATAAGGGGACTTAGGTTTCAGAATTTTTCTCTGCCCCCATTTTTCCCTTGAAAATTGCCAACCAAACTTGGCATTGCTTTGGGCTGGAACCAAAGGTCAAGCCCCAATTCCCATCAAGAAATGCAATTGCTTTGCAGCCAACCCCGTTTGGAGAGGTGCATCGAACAGCAGTGATTAAACTTCCATGCCAGATCATATGGTTCAAAATAAAGAAGGTTCAGTTATTTCCCTTTGCTCTTCCCAGCAAGAATGCCTCCCAGCAAAGTACCCTGTGTTTGAATTTTAGATCAAAACAGTTGCTGTGCATCCAAAGCCTGCCTGCAGCGCGGTGGCTCAGCCGTGCTTGCAAACAGAAAGGAGGCCAAAGGAGAAAACTTTAAGACACAAGTCAGAGCAGGGAGGGACTGGAATAAAAGTTACTGCTTGAAAATCCATTCCAGAGGATGCGAGCCAAAGGCAGGGGAGAGCTTTCTGCAAAGATGCTCGTGCATTGACTTGCTTCTCCAGCGGCTGTGTCACTTTGAAACACGACAGCGCTGCGTTGCAGGAAAGCTGTCCCATACCCAAAAGGCTGGTCAGCCCTTCACACCACCCAGGACCTGTGTTTTAAAGCCTCCATGTGCAGGGGAGGTGCAGGACAGGTAGTTTTGGGGAGCGACAGAAATAAGCTGCATGCTTCAATGCAACAAGAGGGAGGGAGGGAAGCCGAGGCTGTCAGCTAGGGTCAGGCTGGCCGTTGGTTTTCAGGCACTTGATGGGGAAATAGTAGCACTGGGTAATTTATGGGGTCTTCCAGGTGACCACAGGAAAAGGAGAGGTGGTGCTGGTCCTGTGCAGGCAGATGTGGTCCCTGCTGAGCTCACTGGGTTTAATCATGGTCCAGATCCTTGCACCCCTCTAAGCTGGTCCTGCTTCTCTCTCTGCCTCCCACTTGCTTGCAGAGGTTTCCTTCAGGTGCCACTGTAAGCTTTGTCTTGACAAAGGCACTGTGGGTTAGGTTTCGACTGGTTAATGAGCCAGGGAAAAAAGTTTTCAGGAGGGATTTTTCCCTTTGGTGCTTAAAGGGAGCTAAACTGTCATATAAAATTGGAACACTGTGAACACCACTCCATATTCAGAGCTTCTGCTGAATCCGTTGCTGTTGCCATTCAAATGTCCGTGTCTCTCTCCAGAGGAGCAGGGGATTTTCTAGAGCTGCTGTAAGATGAAACAAGGCAAGAGAAAACTTGCTTCTGTGATGAGAAGATCCTGCCAAGGAGTATCTGGCCACCAGCTGTTTGAATAGAGTGAGATGGACATTTCATGGTGCCCTGAACTCCAGTTCAGGTGGTATGCCACGAATTTTTAATTTGAAGATTTATTAATTTTCAAGCCATTGGATGCATGGCAGCTGTCCAGTTACGAAAATGAAAAATAGAAATAAAGAAATAACTAGGAAACTACAGCTACAATGTGCCCAGAGACATCTGGCAAACACTTCTGCTCAGTGCCCGAATTTCTCAGCAAGGTGCTCACATCCAGTTGTCAATTCTTGACCACTCTCAACAGATTTGTTCTCTGCAGTCCCCTCTGAGCCTTTCTTTATTATTTTTTTTTTAAAAGCATTGTCTTTATCATCATTGCCATAGTTTTTTTCCTTCTGATTTTTTGGGGTTATTTTTATTGTTCCCATCCAGCCTGCTGAGAGGAGGTTTGTCCTAGATGAGATGCAACAGCATGCAGCTCTTCTACCCTCCAAATGCCACTGTAGCTTCCTGGACAACATAATATACCTCCTCTTAACTATAACATCAATTATAAAACAAACAAGGCTTTTTGGGATACTACCTCAGGAAAAGACAAGTAACAATAATGTTCAAAGACCTGTTGGGAGGAGCATCATCCACAACCTATTTAGATTTCAAAATTAAGTTGAAATGCTGCAAGCCACTCCATGGCTTTTCCTTGTTTTGGCAGTAGAATCAGGGCCACATCCAGTTTTCCTGCAGTATTTCCATTTATTTCCATTTCCCATCACCACCAGGCATGCACAGTAATTACCGAACACTTTAGAACCAAAAATTCCCCGGAACTTACCAAAGAAAAGATGTTTAACAAATGTTTGGGGTCCAGCGAAATGGGGACAGCAACAGCACAGGCATGTCCCAGCCCAACCTGCCTTTCCAGGAATGCAGGTTTCCTGCAATATTGCAGGAAAAAAACCAAAACAACCTCTCTGCCTCAGGGCAACACCCCCAGCACCTCTCGTCCTGCCCTGCTCCGCGGTTATTGTGTGCACAGATGAATGGCACAGACCCATGCGCTGGGATGTTATTGCTGGATAAAGCTAATAAAACATTTGACTCACTGGGAGGAAGCTTTCCCATCCCACTACACGCCTGATCTTCAGGGTTACCCGCGTTTGCCTCCTCACCTTTGCATTGTATGATGTTATTCTAACCTCTTTCATCTTTGGCTTTTGGCAGTCTTTTCTGCTTTAAGTATATAGTTATCTTAAGTTGAGCAAGATGTTTCAGGCTACAATAACTGGCTGATGTTTTAAATTGAAATCTCCTAATATGCATTCAATTTACATGTACTAAGGCTCTCATTCAATCTGAAATACCAACCAAGTATAAAATAATAGTGACACTTGACATTTTCACAGAGATTTACAACTTCAAAGGGCTCTACAATATAAACAAACTCTCTCTGTACTTATAAGATGGGTAAGCAAATACTATTAAGACGGAAAATGGATGGGGAGGGACTGCGGAGCTTGCCCAAGGCCAGACGCAGAGCCGGTGTCAGGGCTGGGGTCCTGGCTTTCCCTCATACACCCCAACCGCTGGGCAGCTGTTAACTTTAAAAGCTGCATAACCAACACAGACAGGTCATGCAGGTCTACATCCCCAGCAGATGTACAAGAAATTTAGGCACTGGAATTAAATGAATGCTGTCATCCAACAAAACACTCCCGGCTCCTGCCTAGCCCTGGCAGCTCCCAGGCGTCGTGAGTGCAGCGGTTCCTTGTTTCTGAGATGCCCCTGCACCAGCAGCGTGGCTTCAGCACTCAGATTGGGGCTGGGTGGGATGATGGCCATGGGGCAGATCCTGCTTGTGCAGACCTGCCTCCAGCACAGCCACGGTCCTGCCTTGCAGGCAAATGATGAAATTGATAGGAAATCCTATGGACCAACTGTCTTTAGGAACAGCCTGTGCATCTGTCTGAGAGAGTGGTTTCAGCCTGTGCTCTCATTTGCCATCCCAGGCCAGCTCCCTCCCTCGTGACACTTCTTCATTTTGGGGGGAGGAGATGGCTTTTGAGCAGTGCTGTGCACTTGCAGCGGCTGCTCCGGTAGCCTGAGTTAGAAAACTGCACGCTGCTTGGTGGGTGCTGCTATTGTTAATGCAAATAAGCGGGTGGATCTTTCATTAATCACAGCCTATAAACCATTTTGACTAACCGAAAAAATATTTCCTCTTTCTTATTCATGCAATAGTTTCTCTGAGCCTTTTAACCCATTTGTACTGGCTAGAGAATGAGTTGCTACCCGTTATACAGCATGTCCTGCCCTTCCCTTTCTTTGTAAACACAAGCAGCTCGATTCCATGATGTGTTTTGATGAACTGCCAACAGCCATCTACTGTACTGTTTGCTGACAAGTATTTGTTATTAATCCAAAAGCACTGAGCTTGTGGGTTGGGTGTTTTTTTTTTCTTTTTTTTTTTTTTTTAATATAAAACCGAAATTAAACAAGGGTGTGGACATCTCTCACATACAGCTACTGTTCCTTCCGTGATACAATCATATATAAACAGCTCCTCCTATTCCAGGGAATTATTTAAGTCATATTACTCCTTTATCACATTTATCTTCCTGCAGAAATCACAAAAGCCTAACTGGGTGTCCTCTTCTGATAACCATTTCCATTAATGCATTAGAATTTTAAAGCAAATGCAGGGGGATAAACCTGTGGCAGCACTTCCCTGCACACATCGTGCTGATTCATGCAGCTCCCTGGGACTAGGTGGTGACAACAGCATGGCAGCTGCTCGTCACCAGCTGGGAACCCCCAAACTTGACATCTGTATGACCCACCAGGGATGTTGCACGTGACCTAATGTGCTTCTTTTGGTGTATTTTTGACAAGACCCTATAGTCTCCATGGCCTTTTGGGATGTGGTCTGGACTCCAGCGTAGAGCCTGGGATGCTTTGCTACCTGGATGAACACTTTCTCAGGGTGCAGTCCGTTAACTTGTTGCAGAGGAACCTGCAGCACTGACAACAGCCGGGACCATCCCCAGTCCACCTCTAGAAACGGCACATGGAAGGGAAATGTGTGGAGGAGGAGGAGGAGAGGGAAGACATGCTTTGGAAGCGTTCCCAAGCCAAGCCTGCTGGAGGTGAGTGTTTCCGCACCAGCCACTGCGGCACATCAGGCTGCGGCACTCGCTGCACCGACAGGTTTGTGCAACTGGACCCCCCACAACGTGGAGCAGAAAGTGCCCTGAGGGCAGATCAATTTTAAGCTTGATGTAAAAAGATGACAACTGTATATGAGCCGAGCAGGCAGAAAACACAGGGGCTTTCATTTTCATGTGCAGGGCACCATTTGCCTTCCAAATTCAACTGACAGCTTTTGAGGCAGCTCTTTCAGGTGACAAATAGTAATAAAGCTCCTATTTACACGGGCTGTTGACCCATCTTAGGTGGAATTATGTACCGAAATAAGTAAATAGCTTCCTATTCAATGTGATCCATATACAGCTATGGGCCACGGTACAATGCAAAGCTCCTGTATAGACAAGACTTTTGTTTGTTGTGTGCTTTTCTAGGTCACTTAGCACTTTGCTTCATAAACGTGCTTTTTAGGAGTGAGACTCCTGGTGTGAATGGTCTTTCCGTTGTACAGAGTAACTCACCCTTAAAAGCTAGCAAAGCTATGATTGCTTTTTAATTTGCATTGTAAACACATTAAAGAAGAGCTGAGCAAACCAGGACAACTTAGGATGCCTTTTTACATACCTGAATGTATTTATTTTGCTAGCATCTTCATTTATCATTTACCATATATGAGTTTTGGGATTGTTAGAAAAAACATCTTGGAAAAAGGTCCTCCAGGTAATTGCATTTCAGATGGTGCAATTGCTGGACCTTACATGTGCACGTAGCATTTTCATAGCTCTGGTCAGTCAAACTGGTAGAGGAGGCAAAGCCTATTTTTGTGTTAGGGCAGCACTTCTCTGGGGCTTTGGAAGCCATTTTGGGGATATTTAATCCAGTTGAAAATGTGTGATTAAAAATCCCTTACAAACTAAGCAAAAACCTCAAAGAGCAACAGTCAGCAACATGGAAGAAAAAATGTGAATAATGTTTTCTCTCTTAAAACCACTCAAAATTCAGCATAAACATTTCTGACCCAGACTGCCCTCCAGGACCTCTGAGCTGCTCCCAAACTGCAAGGTAGACATCAGGAATAGTAAAGGAACACGAGATGAGGCAACTTGATGGCGGTTGTAGATATCTCCAGGAACACAACATGCTTATGAGCATCTATTCCACTGATTTTATGGCTCTGAAGGACATTTCAGTCCAATTTCTGCTGACTATCTTATTGGATGAAGCCACCTTTCTCTTTTGACTCTTGAAGGAATATGGGAAAGCAGTGCCCTGCCTTAGCTGGCAAACTATCTGGGGTATTTTGGGCCACCTGTCCTGTAAGGTTGCCCATGTAAAATCCTGGTTGGCTGGTCACTATCTCTGGAAGCTGCAAGAAATGCAATATTGTGGTTTTCTATATATATATATAGATAAGCTTTTGTATCTTAGGCCAGAATAGTTTACTTCCCAATAGCAATATAAACCTACAAATGTAAAAAAAAGAATGCGATCCCCATGATCTCAATCCTCTGGTAAGAGACGGATTCATCAAGAAGACATAAAAATGGTGATTCCATGAATGAAACAAATAAGAAAGTTTCCCAACGCTGTCCTCACCTACCAAAAGATGTTTCTGATCCCAGAATTTTCTAAACCAGCTAATCTTCAACTTCTTTTTCTTTAATCAGTGATAGAAATGATTAGAGAAGATGCATGAATCATGGCAAATATAAGTTGCATTGAAGATGGTTGAAAAATGCAGTTTCTTACTTCTTGGCACTGGAAATTGAAATAGTGTAGGGAACTGTATCTGTTTCTAAGGATTTAAAAATGTAACACAATTTTCTTGTTCTGTTAGATTCTCCCAAGGGTGACCGTATAACTCATCCAGTGTGTTCAGACTAAGTGATTATCGAGTTAGCATCCAGCCAAAGGGTCATGTTTGCAAGCTCTTAATTCTGTTTCCTTTATGATTCTGGACTTGACTTGAAAGTTCCCAGCATCTCGAGGCTGCCCAGAGACTTTAGCACTTGGGGAAGAGGAAGTTGACCAAACCGAGTTTGCAAGTCAGTTTGAGAAGACTTGGCCAGATGAGGTGCTCAGGGACAGGCAGCATCCTAAGTTTGCTGGAAACCCTAAGCCATGTGCTGCAGGGGAAGTTACTTCCCTTTGACCTCTTCTTATCTTTTATTACTAGTGTTCCTATTTAACTTTTCATCTCCTTCAAAGCAATCCCAGTGGAAAGCATATAATAATGGAATTCCATCTCTGCTGACTTTTTTCTCTAATATTTTTCTAGTTGATGCTGAAATTACTGCTTTGCAAAAATCGCTCTTCAATGAACAAGCCAGATATTGGTGTCACTTTGTCTTTTTGAGTGACCTGAGGTGCCACTGCCAGTGCATAGCTGAGGTGTATTTGAAGCAGCAGAATCCAGGTCTTCCAGTGCCGTGCAACGTGCAACGGTTGTGTCCCACCATCACTGCTAGAAGACATCTGTGTTTCTCTGCAAAGAAGGTCATACCTAGATGTCTGATGAATGAATGCACATACTCCTCTGCTAGAAGACAATAAACATTGTCTTCTCTTGCTGGAGAGTAAAAGAGAAGTAGGGAAAGGTGTTGCAGCTCTCCAGAGTGCAAAGTGACCTACAGCCCCTCAGTGGGAGGCATGAAGTTATGTAGCTCATTAAACCTTAAAAAAGCAAGGAGAGAAGCTGCTTCCAATTATCAGGATGAAAATTAATGAAATAAAAACTACAGACAGGCTGCAGAATTATGCAATAAAAAGGGCTTTGCTGGCATTAACAAGGCAGTGTGTAATATTTGTGTGGTTCTAGCTCAGCCTTGGCTTGGACACATGGTGATTCTGCACATAAAATGTATCCAAATTAATGAATTAAAAATCCTTGATAATCCCACACAATTTTCTGTTCATAGTTAAGCATTATTAGTTGGGAAATCTCCGCAGAAAGGGAAAATGAGGTTGTGATCTGTTGTCTGAGAAAATAACCTCTTTGTTAGTACCAGAAGAGTTGTGTGCTGGAATAGCTGGCCAGATTCATGGAAAAGCCCAGCTGCTGTCCCGTTGTAGGGAACGAAGGTCCAGTGTAGCTGTAACTGCATATAACAGAGCCCAGAAGACAGTTTTGGGGGGTGTGGGACTGAAGTGAAGTGAGTGTGGTAGCAAATATACATGAGAAAAGGTGCCTTCAAGCAGAGGAACAGTCCTACTAAAAGAACAGTCTTATTAAAAGGCTTTGCATCACTCCATGAAGAATATCTTCCACAATGTTAGCTCTGCCTCGGGATCCAAAGAGTGTTGCCTTATTAGTCCACCTCTAAAATCAGTCTAGTGCACACTGCTGTAACCAACAGTCATAGCCTTCAGCAGCTTGCATGCAAAATTCAACAGACTGCGTGAGCCTGATGCAGAAAATACTGCTTTTTCCTCTAGAAGTGTGGGCCACCCCTTCTTTTTTGCTTTCCTTCTCCCAGTTTCTATGAAAGGGCACAATCGCCTTTCTAGGCAGCGGAGCGAAAAAATGTTCCTTTGCATTGCCAACTCCATAAATGTAACCTTTGTTTCTGTTGTAGTGATGCCTGTCTGGCATGGATATGTGTGTGATCTAGAAAGTGTTCACCAAGGACTGAAGAGCACGCTGGCCTGGCGAGCAAGGCACAGTGGAAGTAGTATACACGAAAATGTGTTAGTGAGATTGCTGTGCCTGTGAATGTAGATACAGAATCTCCAGAGAGGGCAGAATGTTGCAATCTAAACATTTATATTATAAAAAAATGGGAAATCATTTGCTTAGACATAAATTACCCCCTGTGAGACAGATTTATTGCTGCATGGAATGTTTTAATGAGAAAGAGGAGGTTACACAATCATAGGATACATTTTGCATCAAAATATTTGACATATAAGTAACATTTGAGAGAAATTTTCAGCTCCACGATATTTAGTACTTAACTGGGGATTTGGAAGGAATTTAAGGAAGAGGGATGTGTAAATTGGTTTTTCAGTTAAATTCTGAGCGCTCTGAAGTCTGACGTCAGGTTTACGCACAGGAGCCGTGCTGGGATGCCTGCCGCGGGGCAGGGGAGAGGTGAGAGCTGAGGTCTGAAAGGCTCACAGAGGTGATGGTTGTGGAGAGCAGCTCTCCCTCTCTCCCTCCTTCATGCAAAGCCCTTTCTGTGCCCGGTTCTGGAGATAGGAGAGATGACAGGAGCACAGCTTCAGAAACACTGTTTCTCACCCCCCGCTACCCCAAAGTCCCCTATTTCACATGCTTCTGAACTGTTTGGTTTCATGGCCATCATTCTTGGTATAAGCATCGACTCCAGGTTCCCTGAATGACTGGAAAAGGAGGTACAATTCAAAGGTGGTAGGTCAGTCCCTGGCTGTGTGGTGGTGTCAGAGAGCATCTGCAGCAAGTGATTCCAAAAGCATAAACAGTAGGAATTTTCCTATTTCATATGGCTATCAGCAGTGAGTTTAACATCCTCTGTAAGAAAATGCCAAAGCGTATTCAAAGTCATGAGCTGGGCAATCAGCTGAGGACACCTTATTTCTAGCCTGCACTTCTGTCAGAAACAACTTTTTGCTTGATAACCTCTGCTTGAAAGACGACAACAGCAACCCCCAAAACACTTCCTCTTGGTCTGATTTGGTGAAATGCAGGTGAATAGGAAATGGTAGGAAAAAACAGAAATAATTATGATGCTGTTATGTCCTTCTAATTGGCCATGCACTGAGAAATGTTAAATATAACAGAATATCAAAGGACTTGAATTCAGATTTTAACAACACAGATTTCAACACGTGCAGCAACGGGTGTTTCGTATATCGTATTCTTTGAATAAATGCAGACAAATGAGCTATGGGTTTATGGGCTGGTTTTCACAGCAAGCATGACTGCAGAAGGAGATGCTGAGCACTAGCACCAGGGAGACCCTCTGGCTGGGACTGATGGCTGAATATTTCAGATCAGAAATCACATTTTCAAGGTCTGAGTCTCTTTTTCCACCTCTGAGAACTCAGCAGAGCTTTGGGGGACAGCTATGGCAGAAGCAGCGCGGCGATTGCCACAGATATTGCCGGTTCTGCCTGAAGATCCCAGAAGAGGTTTCACCCTCCAGCCTCAAGCTTGGTACCGTGACCTCTGTCCCGGCTATCGGCTGGCTTTGCTGGTGTGGCACCCTGAGCACCCACTGACATGGCCTTTTATTCAGAGAAATGCTCTTGAAGACAGCATCCCAGGAGAGTTTGCACTGAAATCAATGGGATGCTGTTTCTGGCAGAGGCAGCGTGACCAGCTGGAGAGCACTGCCGCTCTCTCCACTCTCAGTGGTTTTCCTCAGCTGTCTTTCCCAGAGGAAACGTTCCCACTCCTCCAAAACGAGGAAAAGGAAAAACACTGGCAGAGCAAAAGCTGGAAATTGCAGGTGTTTAGGTGTTTAGCAGCCAGAACTGAGGGGAGAGATGGAAAAAACCTGGGACATTTCTGGGACAAGTACTCAAATCCCGTGCCTGCCACGCTGGCTCTGAAGCATATGAATTATTATTACTTGGGTGTGTCACTTAAGTATTCTCTCTAGGATGCTCAAAAAGACGGTAATGATCATTTTGTGTTTCCAAACCCATGGTGAAGAGGAAAGCACGTATGTAAAGCTTATTTCATGAACGATGCTTATTAAGAAGCACAGTGCTATATCAGGTTGGGGAAATGGGCGGGCGGTGTCCCCAGAAAGTATTTAAAGCCCAACTACAGCAGTCCTTTGAGTTATCTTGCACATAATTTTTACTTATTTTTTTTAATGCTAAGAAAAAAACGATGTATTTCAACCACTATGAATAATAACAAAAAAAGTAGAACATCTCCTTTACGTAGACAAGGTTCTAGTGTGTGCAGACAGCCCCACGGAAGATGTGCCAGTGTGGAACTGGCGATGCAAAGGCTGATGCAACCTGCGCAGGGCTCAGGACCCAAGGGGCTGGTGACAGAGAGGGTGCAAAGATGACGTTGAGGGACATCTTGGCACTGTCTGCCCGGATTTTCTTTGACATTTTCTAGAGTTATAAATCCTATTTTCTTAGCCAGATTTTTTCTTCCTCTTTACATTTCACCATCTTTTACTGCCTCTGGAATTTCAAAGCCAGGACTTAAGGAATTACTACAGATGAAAACACAAACATTTTGTTCAAGAGCCATATCTTCAACAGCACAATATTTGAAGGAAAATTGCAAGGTTCAGTTTTGATGTATATAAATTAGGGGAGGGGTTGCAAGGTATCCTCTTTCCTGTGTTGATAGAGTAATTTTCAGCAGGTTGGGGCAGAACAAGTAGTATAGAAGTTTGACCTTGAATTTGTTGTGGTTTTCCACAAGAAAGGGTCATGTTTAAACAGCATAAATGCCTCATCTTTCTAGGAAAAGCTGTTTTCACCTAATTCATAACATGTTTGCAGTTCTTATATCAGTAATGAACTGCACTGATTTTGCTGTGTAAGTAATAAATTCACTGACTAAATTTTGCAAAAATAGCAACCCTGGCCAAATTTGCAAGATCTTGGGAAAGTCATGGAAACCATCAATCTTGACATTCAAAAGTTTACAAAGCGAAACTTTGTTTTACACAAGTGCTATTATAATAATTTATATATTTCATTTAACGTTTCTTTTGCTTAATAAGTATATAATTCATACAGGACAGAAATTAAATTGTACAACACTTGGTTTCAATTTCGCAGTTCCTGTTAGGGGATTTTAATGCTCTCCTATTATTGCTACAGAGTTTTTTCACTGCTGTTGGTCCTTAGCATCCATGTTGGTCAGCTTAGATGAAAAGCCACACTGCATGTGCTAAACCTTCATACTAATGTCACCAAATTAATCAATTCCTACTTTCTGACTTCTGAACCTACCCTAAGGTGAAGGAAACACGATCCACTGAGGATCATCTTGCAATTAAAACAATCCTCTATGAATCAGCATGACAATGCAGGTGCTAAGCAAGCATCTGTTCAATTAAGTTGGTTTAGCAGTTTTGGGGCAAGTCTATTTTGCTTTTTTTCCACATCATTAAGCTTACACTTAATGCTTGAAGCAAACAATAGCTCATTAGTGGATTAGGGGTAATTACCAACAGCAGTCATTATTCCTAAGGCTTAATGGGCCAATTTGCTGCTGTAATAGTACCCCAGTATTGTGGCCTCCAGCAGAAAAGCCAGGGGTGCTGGAACCAGCCCTTTGCCTTGGAGGCCCTGGAAATGGCTGAGCCATCCCACCCCTCCCCAGGACACCCCGCCATGGGGTGGGGATGGGACTTGCTGCCAGCTGGAGAGTCCCAGCAGCTCCCAAGCTTGCCTGTCGGGAGCTGGGTTCGAGCTGAAGGGCATCTACCTGGGGACAGCTGCCGGTCCCCAAAGCTGCCCGGGGTGCTGTCTGAAGAGAGTCCTGCAGGGAAGGGGGGGCTGCCAGAAGCTGTGCCCGCAGGTCCCGCCGGCACCGCCCCGCCCGGACCCTCTCCCACCTCCCCTCCCCAGGGCTGGCAGGGCTGTTTGGAACATGTTCCTCTTCTCATTCAGACCCAAGACCGAGAACTGATGTCTGGACACTGCCTGGGTACAGAACCTTTTCTGCAGCTCTGTAAGGTACCAGCTTAGCTAAACAGCTGACGGGCTGGAGGAATATCTTAAGGAATATTTATATGAAGCGTTAAGGGATATTTGAGGAGCAAGTGGCTGAGCTGGCTAGAACGGCACATGCCTGCAGCATGATGGTAAGGAATTAGATTCACGTTCTGGTGCACCACCTTTCAGCTGCATTCATGGAATCCTTTAGGTTGGAAAAGACCTTTAAGATCATCAGGTCCAACTGTTAACCCAGGGCTGCCAAGTCCACCACTGAACTTAAGTGTGTCTTAAAGTGTGTCTTAAAAGTGTCCCTAAGTGCCTCACCTTACATGTCTTTTAAATACCCTGTGCCAGTGCTTGACCACCCTTTCTGTGAAGAAATTTTTCCTAATCTCCAACCCAAACCTCCCCTGGTGCAACCTGAGGCCTTTTCTGAAGGGATCATTAGAAAAATCGAAGTATGCATATTTGTAGGCCTGTTTGCAAGCAGAGTAAAATGATATTGACAGCTATGTTTTCATTTTTATCTGTATATTATCAGTCACTTATTTCAACCTGATGTGCCGTATCATTTTTCTGCTTTTAGGAAGGGGATTAAGAAAGAAAAAAAGACATAATGCTATAGTGGAGTTAAGTGCCACTTCTTCAGGCTCCTGTCAAATCTTGTGATTTGGAATAATTACCAGTGTCAGGTTTGGGGAAGGAGCTTGGTGTAGATTGCCTCGATCTGTACTCATCCTGTAAGAAAAGAAAAACACTGTTAGAAGGTAAAGGACTGAATAGGCATCACCAGGAAAATCACTGTCTAAGCAGCCTCACTTCAATACACATGACTGTATCCTATCTCCAGTTTTCTTCATGTCATTCAGATTTGGTCAAATCCTACTCATGCTGAGACCAACGGTGACTTCTCATTTCTCATAACAGCCCAGCCTATAGACTCCTGCTTAGCAGGGGTTCTTGCAGGTCGCTAAGCATTGTATTCATTACTCTATATCATCCTTTAAAAAGCAGAAAAAAGCTAACCAGACCTATTTGTAGCTCCATGCAAGGGTAAGACCAGCTGTCTTCTGCAAGCACTCTCAAAAGAGGTTTGGGAGAACCTGTCTGGATTAGGTCCAGCCCTGCAGTCCAGCCTTGGTGTTCTGACAAGCCTGAGCTTGTTTTCTGGGTAGTACAATTGAGGATGATGATTTGTGAGGGGATATGGCCACTTCAGTCTGAGGCCTTTAGCTGATGTGGAGCCAGAGGAGATGCCCAGGTTGGAGCAGGGAAAGGAGCCGTTCTGGCTTTGGCCTGCTGTCATCTTCCATCCAGTTACTTTCTTGCATCTGCAACTCATCTAAATTTTAATTTAATTTTTTTTTTTTTTGATGGGGAAAAAATGCCATTCTCGGAAGCATTTGTATACTTTTAGTTAACAGAATCCAAAACCCAAACCCCATAAAATCTTGAAAATAATCAACCCACTCTTTTGGATCATGTCTTAGAAAACAGAGCATTTTTTATTTCTTTCCATTTTGTGTGCATAAAAAAACATACCACATTTTTCCCCCTTTGCAATTTCTTTTGAGTTATGGGAGCATTTTCTGTCCATGTATTGAAATAAATCGCCACCATAAAAATCACAGTGTATTGCCTTCTCCACTCCTTGGAAAATGCCCTTCAGATCCCAACGCCATCATGCATTCTGCAACAGGAGCCCGAGTAGGTGCTTTTGAGCTAGGATGCTTTTGCAAACCTCCGAAAATTGCTGTCGCATTGTCATCGCTCTATCCTGGGAGACATCGGATAGCATTAGTGGTGCCGTGTGTTCCCATCACCAATATGCCATGTGGGGCTGGCAGGGTGGGATGCCTGATCCTGATTCATTCCCAGCTGAGCACCACTGCCTGTGTGCTCAGGGATGTCGGTGCTTCACTGCTGATGCCCACCGCAGCAGCCCTGGTGTGACCTGATGGTTTATGGAAATGTCATCTTCGGTTGTAATTGTCTTTAATCATGGCAGTAACTAATACAAGAGGATGGCTGAGCCATGGGCTGGCTGAAGCAACAGACAGAACACTGCTGCACATCTACAACTGTCAAGTGGATTTTGAGAAGAGACTGCTTGTGGCAGACAGCTCCGGGGTGTCTGTCTAAAGGTGGATCTGAGTAACCTGTGAGTACCACAACAGTTTTTCATTTGCAGAAGATAAATGACCTCACCAGTCACATGGGGAAAAATGTTCCAAACTCCAGGAAACATGTTGCTTTGACAAGTTCCTAGATTTCAGCATGGTTTTGTGATGAGGTAGAAGTGATGGCCAGTCAGATGCATGAACTGGGATATGCTTTCAGAAGCCGCTCTCATAAACATCTATTGCCAGTACTCAATTCCCATCTCAACACTAAGTGCTAATGACCACTGGAGAGGCTGAGCACGTAGCAAGTCCTTCAAGTGACTGGATACTCCATAAGAGTTACCGAGACACACTAGGAATAATCAGATGCCAAATGCTCTTTGTTTCTTTGGGAGGCACAACCCCTTTTTTAGGATGATGGTGGCACTGGAAAGAGCCTGTGGTCAACACAGATATTTCTCATGCCTGAGCTCCCTCTGGTCATCTCTGCTTTTGCCAAAACACCTTGCTGGGTCAGGAAAGTGGAGACATGCAGACATGGAAAGGGAAGGAAAAACTTGCAGCAGTTCCTGTGAAATGAATTGGATTCCTGTGCGTAGGTGCAAGGGCCAGGTTTGCCAAGGATCTGAGAAGGACTTTGCACTTGTGCTCGGAGCTGTGATCTCCCAAAAGTCTGTTGCACTATGGGTGAGCCCTGAATGCGCTGGACCCCCTGTGTGCAGGAAGCCCATGTTATCATGCTCGCTGTGATGTATGGGAAGGAGAGATAAACGCACAATATGGGGCTGCTCTAATATCTTGTGGAATTTAATAGGCAATAAAATCAGGTTTGGCAGAAAATATATTTGCAGATCACTTAATTGCATCATATTACAATTATGATGAGCTGCATTGCAGCAACAGTGAAGGGCCCCAGTGAAGACCTGCTCTGTGTGTGTTGCTTAAATTTGTTAGGAGAGGTTGTTTCTGTTCTACAGTTAGTAATCTAAACTGAAAAAAGTTACAATGAGAATCTGAGGCTCAAAGGAAACAAGCAATTGACCCAAATTAATAGGCAATTAACAGGAAATCTTGGGAATCCAAGCCAGACCTATGGGTTTCCAGTTTATAGATGTCCTGCTCACTTAATCTTCATCTATGAGCTTATTTGGAGCTGTGGATAGACAGCTCTGATCTTATGTTCAGTGTTCAATATAGAAACATTTAGTCACAGAGCATGAGGGAAGCAAAACTCCTCAATTACTGTATCATTTTCTTCTAAAATGTAGGAAATATGGTTGTGCATATTGTTTGAAAATATCAGTGAGTAATATTTGTTTTTCAAATGCTAATAGGCACAACTACATGAAGGAAGATTAGATTAATACAGAAAAGATAATACTGAGTTCAATTTAGAAGCACTGTACAGACGTGACTCAAATCAAGCCCCAAGATCTAGCAGATGATGCTCTATTCCATCTGTTTATCCTTGGTTAGCCCTTTGCTATAAGCATGCCCTACAGTTTACCAAATCGTGCAACACTCTTGGTGTTATGTGGGTTGTTTGTCTAAATATTCCCTTGTTACAACTCATCTTAGGCAAAAGATAATCTCATACTATAATAATATATGATTAAAGCATAAAGGCAGTCAAAATAACATTCATCTGTATCAAATGTGACTGGTGAGAACAGGAATCCTGCCAAGCAACAGCCCAGCAGTCACCCATCGTGATGTTGTGAGGTACAGTTAAGGAGCTCTACAGTGGCTAATCCTGTTGTCATCTGAATTAACTTTCAAATAGTGGAAAAAACCCCCAGCAATTGCATAATAAGAGGCTTAAGGCTTTGAGCTGAGGAGTAATGTGTGTATTTTGAGCATGCCTGCTTAACAGTAGCACCTCAAATGTCATTTTGCTGTGAGAGGATTTTTTTCCTGGGTAAAACAGGTGATGCTTTTCAGCTTGCTCCAGCCACAAGCTCTGTGAGTGTGTGTGCTGAGTCTGTGATGACAAATAAAGATCCCATAAACTCTGGCCAGTACTAGATACCTCAGCGACTGGTACTCCTCCTGCTGGGACCTGATATTTGGCAAAGGTCTTACCCGCTGAGGTAATGAAAGGTCTTACTCATTACAGTCTGGAGCTGCCCAACAGCATTTGGCATATTTTATGGGATATTTCAGTGATGTTTTCAAACAAAACAAACACTCAGCACATCATGCAACTGTTCACCTGGCTTTTTTTAAGGTGCCAGCGGTCCTTCCCAGTGGAAGGGGAGGTACCTTGCAACCAGCTGCTCATGTCAGTGGGGGCTCTCACACATGGTACTGCAACTGCAGCTTTTTGGAGTTATCTTTCCATCAATATTTCATTTTCTCCAGTGTAAATTATTACCAATATATGCAAATAAAACAGACAAAAGAACACCAAGGCTCATCGGGGAGGAAAGTAATTGCCTATGTTAAACTCACCTTCTAATACAGCGCTTGAAATATGAAGGAAAATGCAGCTGGGAAGAGCGTTCTTATTGCTAGATGTTTGCTGCTTGGTCTGGACTGGTTTTTTTCAAGAGACGAAACAGAGAAATGGGTTGAGAATCAGTACCCAAGATAACCATTTACTGGGGCAAGATGGCATCACGTTCATGAATGTGCTTTTGCGTTGGGACCTGTTTCTTGTTGTTGTCAACAAGGATCTTCTCCCTGACTCCTACAGGCTCTGTGCTCAGCCACGCGTGAGCAGAGCTCTTGACTCTCAGTTTATGTGTTTGCAGACAGAGGAGAGACGCTGGCATTCAGATGAACCTGAAGTATCATCATCCTCTCCTGGAGGAAAGAGCTTTTTCCCAGGGCTTGGGTTTCAGATGAGATACTGCCATCTTTCCAAAGGGCTGATGTGCAATACCTGGCTAAGTTAAGGGTACAGAACAATGTGTTGCCCAATGGTCACCTCATTTGCCTTGGTGACTCATGCTGCAGGTGGCTCCTGGTGAAATCAGAGTGTCCTTACAGAGATCTCACACTGGGTCCAAGGGAAAACCTGCAGCCGAGCTCTGGGCTTGGCTCTTGCTGTGATGGGGAAGGCAGGGAGTGATGGAGAGCCCACAGCTTGGCTGCTCTGCAAAGGGGCAGAGAGTCTGCTGGAAATGCTCACTAGCTTTTCGCTTTTTTATTTCTACAAACAAATGACAGAGCTGAGCCCTAAGGGGGATGACTGCAGTCCAGCAGCCGATTGCTGAACAGAGCTGCAGCCGCTGTGCGGCTGATGGTTTTGTGGCTTCGCCAGCCATTTAAAATGTTTGCCAATATTTAAAGCATGCATTGTTGTGGTTTAAACTTGGGAAGGATTTTTTAGGAAAGCTCCATCTGAGGATAAATGCCAAAACGCCCAACCTACAGCTGGTCATGCACATATTGCTGCAGATGCTCTCGCGCAGGCTGTTTGCTTTGTAGCAGCATTTCTCCACTGTGCACGTCCCAGCGTGGGACTCTGTTCATGAGACAGAGGGATTTTGAGGGAGTTACTCCTCTCTCAGCTGGGCAGTGAGATGTTTGTGTGGCTATAACCTATTTTAAAAGTCAGAAATTGAGATATTTTGCTGATAACTGTTATGGGTCCGTCTCTTCCGCCCCCTCTGCTGGCTGTCAGGCCTGAGAGGTCAGAGAATGGAGACCTGGAGAGCCATGGTGAGGCCATGGGACTCAACCAGGAGAATGAGCTGGAGCAGCTTGACCCTGTTGCGTGTCCCTGGCTGCTCTCATACCCTGTGCCATGACAAGGGGCTGCTGATAAGGGATGGAGGAGGGAGAAAGGTAGCCCTCAACCAAAAATTGCTGCTCACTGCCCTTGGGTGTCCCATCCCTCAGGTCTCCGCTGCAAGGGTGAGCACTTGTGGACTTCAACACTAAATGCTTTAGGGAATGATGAGACTTTTCAAGTCAGGTTTTGACTCTCTTGGTTGAATTGTTCTGCGCCTAACTCTAACTCTAAATATTCTTTTTTCCCCCACCTGTTGGGATATTCAATAATCTCTCATGCAGCTATTTTGGTGTCTTAAAATGTAACTGGACTCACGCTTTAGTCTTTCCTCATGGCAGGAAGTCTCTAATGCCTATTTTTGCAGAATTTCTAGGAACTCAGCATCTGTGAGACCTCTACAGATTTTTTTTTTTGTTGCATTTGGCTGACTGGGACCACAGGTTTCATATAAGCAAAATGAATGAAAAATGGGTTGGCTAGTGGGAGGGCTGGTGGTTTCACACTGGGCTGGCTAGGCTGAGAGTTGGGGGAAGAAAGACAAACCCCAAATCAGCCCTCCCAAACAAAACAAACAAACAAAAGCGATATATCTTCTTAATTTCTTGGGAAGGCTCATGTTTCCCTTGTGGCTGCTTTTCTTTTAGATGTCTGGTTATTCTCTTCTCACCTCTGCTACTGCTGTCTCTTGCAGCCATGGGCAAGACACTTATTCTCTAATGTAATATCTGTAAACCAGAGAGAGTACTAGCTTCTTTTGCCAAATACACAAAGATTTACATATCTATTAAGTGTGGAAATCTTTCCTTTTTCAGTCTGTGCAGTGAGTATTTCAGGAAAAAGGGGGGTCCTTGACCAGAGGCACTGTCTGAGGTTCCCAGTTTGCTCCGGTTCTGCAGATTCAGTGCACTTTGCTTCCATTTGTGCCAATCTTTACATTTTCAAATGGGAGCAAGTCCTCACCCCTCTGAAGGCTTTTCTCCTCGCTGCAGTGAGTCGCTGAGGAAGGCTTTGCTGCCCTTTTAGTAACGTGATGGGGACTAAGTCCCTGGGTTTGGGAAGGGGAGGTGGAGCTATGCACTTCCAGAGCTGATGGTCATTTCGTGATAAAGTGATAATGCTAATAATCCCTAGGTCCTTTTTTTTTTGCCTTTGAACTGAACACTTTGCCTGTCTCAACTGTGGTTGTCTTTTTGAACTGTCAGTTTGGGAGGATTAGATGCATGTTTAGGCTGGGTGAACTCATGAATGAAAATATTTTCCTTGGCAGTTTTTAAAATGCTTCCCCCCTTTAAGAGCTGAACCCTTTGGCAACAATCTGCTTTTTGCCCAGATTACCACTGTCATTTTGGGAGGTCTTTTCCTGCAGAACAAACAATGGAATTTTAATAACACAGTGAAATAGATTCAGGCCTGCTTTATTTATATTTTCTTTATTTATGCTTGAATACTTAGTATGCAGCTCCAGCAAAGACAAATTTAAACTTTGTATTACTTCAAAATGATGAATTAAGCTCTGGGAGATTTACTTCCCCAGAAAAGGCTATTTTGATTCGCTGCTTTGAACACGTCTCATAAGAACAATAAATATCACAGAAATTAAAAATAAAAAAAAAATACCTCAGTAAAAATTGCAAATGCAGAGGGGAGCAGACGCAGCACTGCTCTTTCTGCAAGGAGGTCTGCCAGCATTTGCACCGCAACTCCCCGCTTTAGTGAAGGTTTCACTCAACAGTTCAGTGATCAATTGCAAAGATCTCCATTACAATGAAGCTGAATTAATTCTGACCATTTATTTTATGTTGTCTTACTTAGATCTGTGCACCGAAGTGCTCAAACCAATACCAGCTTTTGCTACCTGAGCAAACAGGCACTGGTTAAGCTCCCAATGCCATCACCTGCAGGACTCTGCTTGCAGAGCATCCTTCAAAATTATCTAACTTCGTATAGGGGGAAGAAATCACACAGACATGCAAAGCGAATTGGGAATCATGTCAAGTGAAGCATAAAATAACATCTATTAAGGCAATCAACTGAGTCTAACCATTACCAAACTGAAATAAAGTAGGTTGTGTCTTGTACAAGCTCTTCCCAGAAACCCTCATGGGTTTGAACATCAGCTTTTTCTGTGACTAGGAGTTGTACTGATTGCAGTGGTTAATATTATTCTACTTGATGATTAATCCCTTAAGGTTGCTTATATAGCTTTTTCCCCTCAAGAAAATTCTCTGTTATTTTATTTTCCCTGCACATCTTCATTCCTGATGCACTATCCTCCCAACTTCCCAAGCTTGAGCCCTTGCCAAGGAATGGAGATATTCAGAGATCACATATATCAAATCTGTTCCAGGGCTTTCAGTGTTAAATAGCTCTCTGTCAGATAAACCATTGATACGCTGCTGTATTTAATTAAGATAGATGTCATATGGTATAGATGGAAAGCAGCCAAACGCACCAGTGCTTTGAGTCTGGAGATAGACTAGATTGAGAGAGCCAGAAGTGTACTGGAAGGAAGGGTTGTACCGTGGGAGCTGCAGAGAAAGGGAAGAAATTAGGGTATTTTGAAGGATGCACTGGGTATTTATGCCTCATTGCTCTGTTTTTAGCACTGCTGGTTATATCCTGTTTCACTGAAATAACTGCAAGTAATTTTAGCACATACAGAGCGTGGTGTGCAGCTCGTTGCTGCAACCTGACAGGAATCTGAGAAAGCCGGTGAGCAGAGGTGGAGCAAAGCAAGTCACTGAAACGCCCTTTGGTGAACACAAGTGTGATTTTTCAACTCAGACCTTGTCAGCACTTGGTGGCATTCGATACAAACTGGAGTGATGTAGGCACTGGTTCTCTCCTGGTAACTTGCCATTTGCTCCCCTGCACTGACCAAAGAATTTCTGGAAAGCCCCATGCGTGGCTGCCTGGTGGGTGCTCCTGTGGTCCCACATCCACTCGGCTGACAGAGTGCAGGAGGAACCACCAGCTAAACCCTGTGAGAATTTCATTTGGCTGCTGCCAGAGCAAAAGTGAAGGGGTTCAGCCATCTTGCCACTGAGATACTATAATTATTGAGCTACTGAAAAACAGTATCTGCCAAGGATATTACAGATGCTTTTCCATTTCCCTCCCCTTGTAAAATCAGGGGTGAAGAAGTTGCAGAAACATGGCTTGCATCCAGGAATGTGATAAAGATGCAAAGAAAAGCAACGATTCATGGGGGAATTAACCTCCTTGGCCACTTGCTGTAGCTCTGCTTGCTTGGATCAAAGATGCTGCTGCACCTGCACTGCACAGTTGTAGAAGATGCTCTTCCCCACTGCCTGGATTGATGGGAGGCAGTTATGGCTTATCCAAGACAGTCTGTTTAAGTTGAGCAGTGGTTTGTGGATAAGAAAAAATGCTGCTGGTGACTGGGGAACTTTGGTCAAGATTTTAACACCTTCCCCATGTTAAGGAATTTGTCTTCATCCCTTGCAGGTCAGAGCAGCTGGAGCTGCTGGTGGAGCTTGCAGGAAGCAGAAGAGTTTGTCTGCTTTCCTGAAAGGCTGCTCCATTTCTGCTTTTACATCAAACACTGGTTTGGGGCAGAGTGTGGGAATGCAGCATGCTGTGCTCTCAGCCTTGGCAGGGGGCACAGAGAAGAATCTGAAAGCTGGGAGACCTGGTGGCTCTGCTGCTCTCCCGGAATCCACACACCACTCTTCTGCTGCAGCTGATGGGAAGCAATGTAATTGGCCAAGTAAGCACAAAACAAGTGCTGCAATTAGGGCAGTGAGTGGTTTCAAGAGCAAAACATCCTAGATGCAAGAAATCAGAGCCTTTGGACACCAAGCTCCATGGCATGCCAGCACAGGCTTGGCTGCTTCCAGACCCACCTTTCCCAGCTGAAGGGGTGTTCAACCTCCTCCTGGAGCAGCTGCACGAACAGCTTGTGTCCTGCTGTGTCGTGGGGCTGTCAGCGGTGGGCCAGGCAGCAGCATGGGGCAGCAATCAGCACCCAAACTTTGGTGGCTAAATGGCAGTGCTGAGCGCTTTGGGCTTTTCCTGGCAAAGGTGCTGACTGGCTGTGGTGCTCCAGGAAGGCTGGTGGAAGGCGTGGGATGCGGCTGGGGCTGGCCAGGCTCCACAGGAGCACAGGATCTGGGAGCAAATAGGAGAGAAATAGAGATGTGCAGAGATGAATGCGATACCTGTGTAATGCTAAAGCTACAGGCTGCATCCTATAAGCTCATGAGAACATCTCCGAGGCTGTGTGCTGCACGGTCAGTGCTGCGTGGGATTTTCCAAGGACCCCAGCCACACTCTGAACTCAGCTGCCCAACATCTAAGCAGAAAGGCAGGGCAAATGAGCATGGAAAAATACCCTGTGTCTTAGCATGTCTGTGATCCACTTTTATTTAGATTGATCTTTCACTATGCACTAATGCTCATTCAAAACAAGAGCAAATCATATTTTAAAAGGCTTCTGTATCAGCACAGCATCCAGCAGTGCTGAACACAAGCCAGAACTTCTGTACGCTGCAAATGGGCAGAAAGGTTGGTGAATCCTGCCATACCTGCACATATTAATTTTCCATATTGTCTGTCACAAGTGCCTTACAGGCATTTAGTAAAAAGACCAAAGGAGGAAATGGACAAGGTATTAAGTAAAGTGCCTGAATAATAAACTGTGAAGACCTGAGCAGGAGGAACAGCACTTAATGAATCATTCACAGCAGCCAAAATGGTCAGTTTAAAAGCTCCACTAGCGGTGTAGGTCCTGGTCCTGTAAACTCTTAAACAAGTAACCTCATGGTCATACAACCAGTTCCCACTGGAGTCAACAAGTCTGTGTATGAGAGCAGCGGTAATAAATACCTGCTATCTGCAGATCTGTTGGCTTTCACAGAGCAGTGAATTACACCACCTAGAAGTCTACCCACCATTTTATGAAGAAGGTGCGTTTTTCTTGCCTTAATAATACAGGTATGAAAAAAGAGTTTGGCAAAATCAATGTGCCTCCACACTAACAGGGAAGAGGAGGGTGTGTTGCCATTATCAAACCTTCCCCTAAGTGACCTGCCACGTTCTTCCATCAACAAAACCACTTGAAGAGCTGAGGACTGGACAGGCAAAGGAGGGAAAAGCCTCTTCCTCCTGGAAGTGTGGCTGGAGGGATGGGCACAGCTTGACAGGCATCTGTGATTCACCTCCTTTATAGTTATACCCAAACCTGCTGGGTGATTTCAAGAGAAACCAAGGACACCTAAATAAAACATCAAGTGTAGTTTTGAGTTTACTTAATCATCCATCATTTAATTTTATCAGGCAGTCCAGTATTTTTAATTAGTTGAGCCAATAGCTTTAATTTGGATAATGGTTTGATTTTTTGATTTCTGGTCAGGGAGGTCAATGAAAACACTTCATTTTTTAGCCAATACAAAATGCGAAGTCAGTGCTTTGTTTTCATTCCAGCATGCTGTACCTGCCTTACACAGAGTATCAGATATCAGAGTTTAGTCAATATTAAATCATCCGCATAGTCTAAGTGTTTGCTTATGTGCTTCGAATTGTTGGTTGCATGGAGAACAGCAGTGATGCCCCTAATCTGCTTTCGCTGGGTTCCCCAATACCCTAATTATGTCATTTAGAAAAGGACATTTCCTGGCAGCAGTTCCTCAATTCACTGCAACAGCCACTATTGGAATATGGACAAAACAAGGCTGTAATAGCTAGCACATGTGAATGATGGCTACGGGGACAATTAACCTTCATTAAGAGTGAGCAAAAGTCCATTTTATTTAATATTTCTAAATGATGGTACCTTAGAACAAGCAGCAGTAACACTACATGCCAGGCGCCAGTATTTGCCTACCTAGCACTGTGCTCAGGTATATCATTACCTTATGGCACAGGCTGTGGCAAGTTCTAGTAAAGAGATATTCCGTAGCTATCCAGAAATGCTGGATATGGCCAGGATCCCGCGGGATTCTCTGGCTGCATAAATTGTGCAACAGCAAATAACTTCTTTGCAGGTACAAGTTTAAGGCAAACACCCCTGTTAGCAACAAGCTGTGGGTGTTTGCGATTGCAGTATAATTAAGATGTTCAAATGCACTGAATTTCTGTGCCTGAAGTCAATTCTTGCAGGGTTAGAGCAAAGGATGAAGGTTTTAGCTTACATAAGAGCCTGGGACCACATAGCGGTGGAAGACACAATTGTGCTAGAAAAACAGATCTTTTTTGGGGTATGTTTGTTTTAGTTAATTTAATTCTCAAGAAGGTTTTCCCTACCTGAGAAACTTGGCTTAGGAGTCCTAAAATCATGGATACCTGTGCAAGAGGGTGGGAATAAAACCACAGCTAACCTAAGTCCACTCCACTGACCTGAATGGGCTTTGTACTGCTGTGGGAAGTCAAAAAGACCACTTTTTATGGTTAATTTTTAAAACTTTTTATTTTTTCTCCACATTTATGTGCTCCCTCTGCCTTTCTTGCCAGTGTATTTCTACAACATCATCTTTCTGCTGGGATAACGCGGAGCTCACAACTGCAATAACAAAAGAAAATACCCCCCATATTGTTTAGCTTATTCCTCCTCACTTCTGCAGCTCATTTGTCAGTCCTAATAAATAACGTTAATAGAGTCTTCCGTGGCTGCCTACAAATACTGAACATCTTTTCAAGGTGAAAGGCTTCCAGGTGCTGCAACAATCAATATTTCAGAAGGTGCCAGGTCAAGCAGTTCCCTGCACTGACGCCCACAGTGTCCACCGCCATGAGCTCCTGAAATCCAGCTGTTTCTTCTATTAGACCTACTATTAGGTCTCTTTTATTCTCACAAGTTTCAAGATAGAAAAACTGATCAAGAATTCCAGGTGACGGGTGGTGCTGGGAAAGGCAGCCCAGTCCCTGCTGCGGCTGTGCTGCCCAGCTGGGAGCAAGGGCTGCTCGGGGAGCTGCCTGTGTCGGCTACGGGGAGCTGGCATAAAACTCCCTGATAGCCGGGACCACGTGTGCTGTGAGCAAAGAAACCGGGGGGAAAAAGAGAAAAGAACAAAGGAGAAAAAAAAAAGGTGGATAAATGGTGGTAATATAAAAATGAGGGATAATTTTTGCTGATTCATTGCACCTAATTGACTTTTCCTTTTGTCCTCTGCTGACCCGGCTTGGCAAAGCAGAGGTGCAGCTCTGCGGAGATGTGCAGGACCTTTGAGCGTCTTTGTTTGGCTCTGATGCATCAAAAGTGGCCACAAATTACTGATAAAGTTGTGTGAGGCCATAACCTCAACCAACAGCTTCCCCAGAGTCAATATCAAAGTGTTGCTACTCCTCCTGTTAGTGTTTACTAAAGAAAAAAACATATTAGTAAGGGTTGTAAAAGCCTGATAAGGTCCTTCTAATTAGCAAAATATCAAAGGTAAAAATTTATGTTAAATGTAACAGAGACAATGAGAAATAAAGCTGATATAGTTTGTGCACTGATTAAAAAATCCTCATATGTTTTACATTCACATATGGAACATATTCCCAGGGGAGAGTGAGCGACATATTTTTAGGACACTATTTCATCTTAGCAAATCAATGTACAGGCTGTTAAAGCTCCGTTTTTCCATGAATGATAAGTGTAATTACATCTCTCTTGCAATAAAAACTAGTGCTTATTAAATGTAAATATTTAACAATGATTAAAATACAGTTGAAGGAAACTTTATAGCTTTATTTTATACGTTCCCATCTGGGTTGCCTTTCCTAAACCACTACACTTTTTGGAGAGTTATTAAATTATTATTTTGAGAAGGACTAACACTCTGTGTGTCTCTTGCTTCAATTTTAATTTCATACACTTTCAGAATTTATTGAAGTCTAGTGAGTTTAAGATTCAATCAATGCACTATTGTATTTGTAGGGCTGCATTGAGGAGAAAGTGGCTTCACAAGGTAGGAAATGCCACACTGACATGTCTTTTGTGCGTCCAGTTTTGATGGCCAGATACAGTTTCCTGACTCCACGTATTCCAGCTCTCATCTGCTTCCAAAGGAGGCAAGTTGGTTCCTTAAATGGGTTTCTTCAGTTTTTATGTATGACCCTTCTGGGGCTGTTTTAAAAGTAAGCTTCAGTAAGAGGTCCAATTTTATAAATAGCAGATATGTATAAGGAGCATTATGTGTGCAAGTTGCTGACCCTGGGCACGACTCACGGCTGTACATGCAGGACTGACCCTTCACAAAACAACGTAATAGGATTACTCGAGAAAGGAATTCACGGGTAACCAAGGGTTTGTCAGATCCAAAAAATAAACCCCGTCATCAGCGAAAATCCTCCCTATGAAAGGTCCTTTTAAATGCAGAGGGAAGCATCCCTCTAGATTTTAAAAGTTGAAGTCAGTGTTCTATAAAATTCTGCAGTTGATTTAAAAATTGCATTGCAAGGATATAAACTATTATACTGCTATGGAACAGCTTAAATACTTCCAGAAAGGACACCACTCCCTGTTAAATTTTTATAAGTTCTTGATATAATTTGTGCTCAGATGTGCCGGTTTCACCCTATTCACTTTTACAAGGGCTGCACTCTTCCAGCGATCCCTAATTCTCTCTTATTGTTGCTTTTTTCTAGGGAACTTGTGCAAAGTTCAGCTTCATGCTTAAGATCATTCCAAAAGGCTGGAGTTAATTTTTAATTTGACTAGTAATTTTGGTCATGTAAGCAGTATCACCAAAGTCAGTTACTTACTTGAGAGAGTGTTAACAGGATCAGGCCGCTGAGAGCTTATTAAACCCCCTGATCCTGCAAAGAAGCAGGAGCTCAAGTCACTGCAGAGTTTCTGGGAGTCACCAGGTGCCCTTTATTGCAAAAATCAAGCTGAAAAGTCACTATTCGTATAACTAAAAAAAAAAACAAAACAAAAAGAGAGAGAAAAACTCAGTAGCCTTGTCCAACATGTTTTAAAATAAAAAATGACTGCCCCAAATTTCTCGTTCGGGAGCAAGCCAGCCATGCAAAAACCTTGCGAGAGTGCAGATTTAAAGCATCTTTAGGTTTTACAGCCTCCTCCTTTCAGATTATTAAACTCCTTTAGCAACTCCAAGATGCTATGATAGACAAAGACTCAATGTGTGTGTGTGTGGTTTTTCAAACAGTTTTCTCTGAGGAGGAAAATTTCTCTTTAGGTAAATCTCCCTACCCCATTGAAGCTGGTATTCAAAAAAAAAACAACACCAACAACCAACAACAAGCCAAGGAAGCAGCTATTTCTTTCTGAACTAACACACAGGACATCGTTGTACAACAGTATATTCAGTGGTTTAAGTTACGTCTCATGAAAGGAAAATTAATTTAAGGGAGTGATTTTCCACAAGATAAACCTTTGGAAAATAAAGGTTTCCCTCAGAGAAAAATAAATAGTAGTAACACAAAAGGGCTTGGCAGCATGGGCATCTTTAATTGCTTGTTTAATTAAACCTCTCAATTAAATCTTCATTTATTTATTTTTAACATATTTTTGGCGATGAAAATTATTGGTTAAAGTTAGAACATACATTTGTTTTAATTGCAGATGTGTTTTTTCCTGCAGAGCAAACAGCACCTCTTGCATACAACGACAGAATAACACAAGCAATCTTTCCTGGTGCCTTTTGTAGCCTGCAACACAAGGCAAATATTTGTGTATTTTTGGCTGTTCCTGTGGCCACTGAAGTCAATGGGGCATGAACCCCGACGGGAGCAAAAGCAAGCACTTTCTGATACAGACGTGACGAAATAATTTAAGGCAATTTTTTTTCCAGCATTTCTGAGCCATTTTCACACAACGATTAAACATAATGCAGTCAGATATGCATAGGTGTGTGCACACAAGCTTTAAGTTTAAATCCACTAAATAGGTTACAATTTCTCAAAAAATATCAGGTCTTTGTAAAAAATGATGCACGCCTTATTAATCAACCCTATCTGTGTATTTTACCTATGCAAGTAATTTTATTGAAGTCATTGTGTCTGCTTGTCAGGGTGAGTTAAGAAGGACTGGCTCAGATAAAACACCATTATTTTGTTCTTGGATCCACGGTTTTATTACATGCAGTCTCCATCACTTTTAACTTCTCAACACACACGTTTAAAATGCAATGTCCACTAACAAATCTAGAAAAATAACCCCTCTCTTTCTCTGAAAGAAAGTTTTGTTTTGTGTTTTTGGATTCATTATTCCTCTCTTCTGTCTTATAAACCAGCCTCCTGGAGGTGCCTTAAATTTTAAGTACAAAATAAAACGTGCATATATTCTGCATGCATACATTGGAAATAAAAGAGCGCGAGGCTGTTTTCACAAGCATTAAAAAGGGGAAATCATTGCCTTCACTTCTGTCCTTTGTTCCCACAGTAGTTTCTGGAATTGAAAATTGCAATACAACATTCAGGCTTTAACCTGTATGCTTTGCTCTGACCGAAGCTACTTTCATCTGTGTCCTGACAAAAATTAAATATCAGCCTGCCAGCGTTACCAGGTACTTTCAGCGTGGCTGGTAATTGCCCTTTCTATAATTCTATAATGGCAGATTTAGTACTGAATAATTACACATTATAGAGGATACCAACTGCCTATAGAAAAAAAGGACCCGACCCAAGCCCTCTAAACTCGCAGCTATTTTATTCTGCATGCCACATTTTCTGAATGTTAAATCAATGCAGAGCCGATCCAAAGCCCATCAGTGACACGGCTCTGCCCTGTGCTGGTGTTCATCCAAATGTGAGCCTGGGGAGATGGACACCGTGCTCCGAGGTGTAAGGGCTGAAACTCTCCCTCCGCATTTTCTTGATTCCTCATGCACAGGTAAGGGTAAATGCATTTGATTTAGGTGGAAAACTTGCTGAAGAAAACAGCTAACCTGTATCCTCTGTGCTGTTTTCTGCATGCAGGTCAAAGTCGTGATGGTGAATACAGGATTCAGTAGAGAATTTGCATTTTTGTTGAATAAATCATTTGCAACCAAAACATTCCCATGTCCATGCTGTTTGCAGTGGGCGACAGCAAAGCTGAGGCCATTAAAACAGATTTACCAACAAACTAGGGAATTCCACAGGGCTTATAAAACCCCCTCTCTTTCTAATGAATTATTTCATCACTTTGCTGTCTACTGGTTTCTCTTTGCACTTCACAGCAACCGAGCAATTTAATCCGTGCTTTCCTCCAGCAGAGACCTTGATGTTTAGACTTTTCTGTAGTGCCTTTATATAGTTCAGTTCCCTCTGCAGAAGCAATATCTGCAGCAGGACTCGGTCTCGGGGCTGGGGAGGGAGCCTGAACCCGGGGCTGTGAGCCCTGGGCTGTAACTCCTGTCCGTCCGCCTTTTTGCTGAGGGTTTTTAGCCTCTCGCTCGGCAGCTGCCCGTCTGGTGGAGCACTTTGGGGAGTGTACCGAGAGAACGCGGTGAGCACAGACATCACATCGGTCTCCTGACTCAACTGGTTATTGAAAAACAGGGAATGCCTTTAAATGCGTCAAGATTTTTCACTTCTTGACGGGAAAAATGTCAAAAGACCGATGCTTTAATCTTGCTGTGTAGCCCCAAGTTCAGGGCTTAAAGCCGAAAGCTTGCAGTTCCAGCTCCTGCTCTTTTTGCAAAGATTTCTGACAGGACATAATGTAGCTCACAGCGGTATTAATCCCCTCTCCAGCCTCTCTAATAGTGGCACCTCCCCATACCACCCAGGCTTGATGGTCCCAAGGCTTGCGGCTGGCAGAGATAAGGCAGCCCTTGCTCCTCCGAGCAAGCCGAGCCCCTAATTGCTCACATTTATTGCCGTTAGGAAATCTGGGAGAGGGCCGAGCCCAGGTCTTCCCTGTGTTTTGCTGCAAGACAAGGCCCACCGATTTCAGCGGCTGCAGGAGCAACCCCTGAATTTCGCTGTCAAATCCAAAGGAGCTCCATGCCTGGGGAGGGAGACCGAGGAATCCAGATTTATACTGCTGCAATTAACTGCAAAATGTGGCCCTAAAACCCCCACTGATGTAAACAGCAGGGCTGCAGGTCAGCACCAAGCACACAGCCCGGGATTAACGGCAGCTCACTACTGGGGCAATTATCTTCTGGCAAAGCCAAAAAACTCACTGGTTAGGCAGCTGGGGGGGCTCTCGATTCTCTCCCTGACACCTGTAAAATGCCAGATAAGGCCACCAAACCGGAGGAATTTTTTTCTAGAGTTTCACTGAGAGAGCAATTTAGTGAGTAGTATGTTCTTAGTAGTATTTGGGAAATAAATCTTACCAGCCTCTGAAGAAGAGTCGGGACTGAGCGGAGTGGCTGGAGCCGATGTTTACCGGGAGAGTTAACAAGCCTGGCAATAAAACTGGGTAATGATGGCTCTGAAGAGTTACATTTGCTTTGGAATTTACTTTTATAAAAGCACAAAATTTTATGTAAGGACAAGATCTGTAACCACCTATATAAAAGTAAGGAGTTTTAGTACCTTTGAGAGTGATGGACTAGATTCTGTACTGCTGCTGCACGCGGGTCTTGTATTAGGACTGTAGGATCAGAGCTCAGTGAGTAATTCAATACCGGTTATTTCATAAGCTTTGTCTTTGGTAAGCATAAAATGTGATTTTCTTGAATCAATTTGTTATATGACTTTTTTTTTTTTTAATGCAAATCTCCGCCTGACAGACTTATTCTTAACATTTCCTGTTGGGAATCCAAGCTGGTTTGGTTTCATTGTGCAAATATGATTTCAGAAATTATTTTCTTTGCCTTTTTTCCCTGTAGTGTTTGCATACAATTCCTAGTTTCCATGCCTGTGAGGGGACTAAGGTACAGGAGAGTTCACAAATTTACTTCTTGTAAACTTGAAATAGAGATGAAGGAGGAATGTTTTTGTGGAGTTTGCCCAACTTTATAAAAAACATACAGCTTAATCCTCAGACTCCTCACAGAGAAATGAGGCACTTTCCTCAAATACCTCTCCCTACTCCTCACTCTGCTTTGTGCCACAATTTAACAAAAGCTCCGATTTTACCACCGTATCCAGGCAAAATTCCCCTTAGCAGAGATACAAGCTTTACCCCAGTAAACCTTGAAATATTGAGGATAACTGTTCTCTTCTTCACATCCAGAATGAAAAGTGCAATTAATCATCCCGGGTAAAACTCCAAACTAACTTAAATCAGGGCAGGATTGGGAGAGAATACGGGAATTTACTTATCTCCTCAGGCAAAAGCCTGGCTTTCCTGAAAAGTGCAGTCACAGGAACTAATGGATCAATTTTAATTTTTCTAACCCCTCCCGTTTTGCTGGGGTTCGTGGGCAGTCCCAGGGGCTGCTCGGCCACCGGTCACAGTGGCCGGTCCCTGGGAGCCGCAGCAGTGGGGCTGCTCCCCAGCCGGGCAGTCCGCAGCTTTGCAAACCCCACTTTGTTTTTTCCCCTCCTGGTGGTTTAATTTTTTCCCAGATGCTGGGGTGATGCTTCCTGCAAGCTGCCCATCCTTCCTTGCAAACCGCATGTAAGCGTAGGCGTGCTATTTACATCAACGGTGTAACACTAGAGTATCGCGGCGCGTTTATGTGAGACATACCATCACAATATTGTTGTTACTATAGAAGCAAAATACATGTAAATATTGAGGTGGATTCCTTCCAAATGCAAGGGGCAGATCTGAAAACACTTGGTGCCCTGAGCCGGGACATGTTTTAATGCACATGGAAACCTCAGGCAGGTGAGCAGCACCCCCCCTGGATTTAATGCAGGCCATGCAAACGCCAAGATGTGCAATGGTAAATGCATACTGAAGTGTCGGTGGGACTGATGTCTGACTGCTTAGGGGAATAATCCTACCAAAGCCCCGTAATAAATGTTTGCAGGATCAGGCCTGGAATGATTTGGGAGAAAGTTTCCCTGGTTTCTTTTGTTTCTTTTCAGTCTCCGAGTGACAGATGACACGTAAGAGTCAGTCCCTAAAGATCCCATGCATTACAGACAGGCAACAGCCATAAAATTGCCCCTTCCCTATAGATCTCCGAGCTTTGCTTTTCCTGCAAGGCCTGATTTCATGTTTATGGTGGTTGGAGAGATGCAGTAGGAGGGCTGAAAGAGCCCTTCCCTTCACTTTGCTGTGTAAAGAAATCAGGTTTGGGAACAACTGCTTAGCTGTTTAAATTATTATTAGACAGAAGAGGACATTTTAGGTCAGGAAAAATGCAACAAAACAGAAATCATAAATCTGCATTAGTTATAAAAGAAACCTACAATGCCTATGAAAAAGGGCTGGATTTACCTCCACGCCCCAATGGGTAACGATGCTAAAATACATTCTGAGTGGCTTTAAACAGAATTTAAATGGCTCGTTCTTGCTTGTCTCTATTTTTTAACTGGAGATTAATAGGTTTAAGTCACTTTAGAGCACAGGGTTGGTTTCTTGTCTGACATTAGCGTATGGAATGGCCAGTTGTCTCTGTGCCGTGGTTTATTCATTGTTCTGGAGAAAAGTAACAAATATTGGCTACCCACCAATAATTGTTTGAGAAGACCAGATATGCGCTGCAGATTTTGGCTATGTTGCTAGTCCTTATGTAAGCAAAATGGGCTGTTTCTAAAACACTGTGCTCATCTGAACCAAGCATACAGATGGTATTTGTACTCATCAAGCAAATTCTGCCCTCCACGACATCTGCGCAAAGGCCACTGCCAAGTTTGCAGCCAGACAGTGCAAAGTCATCCTACTTGGGAAGTGTGTGGAAGGGGGAAGTTTTCATCGCTGGAGAGGTACACTGTTATGGGTAAAGAACCTAATTGCCCCCTCCCCCCCAAAGCTTCCCTAAAGTAAATCTTATAAATCCTCCAGTGGCACATACCATCACTGAGCCCTCAGCTCCAAACTCCTTTCCAAATCCCTCCAGCCCTCCAGACTGAGCCATGCCATGCACTCTCCCACCTATGGTCCCCCTTTTTCAAGGGAAAAGGATTCCCACATGGGATGAGGGTCCTCAGGGTTTCCTATGGGCTGTGATCGGTATGATACCCTGCACCCACAGCCATCATTGCAACTGCAGCTGATGCATTGGCATGGCCCAACACTCCCCGCAGCTAGCTTCAGAGAGAAAACCAACAATGGTGCACTGTATTTAACACTGTGTGCTGTGGGAAATGGAGAGAAGACAAATGGACTTTATTTTACAACAGAAAGAATGTTACACCCTTTGGTAATACGTAACTAATAACTTAAATCCACTGTGTTCTCTACTATACCGCTCACAAACAGAGCCAAAGCTGTAAAAATTCATGAAGGAGTCAGTAGTAGTCTGGCTGGGGTTACAAAATCTACAAAAACTGCTAGAAGTCACAGTTTTCTCCATGAAAGTCATGGCCATAACAAATATACCACACAGCTTGCTTTCTAATCCATTCCCAGGAAGCTGCATTGTGTGAGGCTGAGCAGATCTTAACATCCAGCAAGGTCGGGAGGCAGCATGGGGCAGAGAGGAGGGTGTGCGGGGACCAGGCGGACGCGGGGTCCTGCGGCATGTGGGCTGCTGGGGCGGGAGGGCACCCCGAAAACGCCCCCGACACTCTAGACCTGGGTTTGCCCCGTGCCAGATGACGCAGAGCTGGTGGTTGACGGATCATGCTGGAAAACAAAAGCTGTGCCTGGAAGAAAAGGGCTCCTTTTCATTTCCGTTCCCTGTGTCAAGCAAAAATTAATGACTAAATGCACCTTTCTCTGATGTTGTCCATCATGCAAATACCAGTGGGCAGGAGTCAATATGAACTTTAAACACACCTGACACAGGTGGCTCTTGCCTTTCAATGCTAAATGGCCACTGGCCAACAATTCACGGCGCAGCATAAAGGAATCCTTGTGGCAAGCAGCCTTCCCTCTGTTTATATTTGTTATTCCAGAATGAAGCTATTCATCAGGGCTGAGATGAAACTGCCCAGGTGAATAACTTCCTGAAACCCATAGCTCCTGAGGAGTGCGACCAAAATCAACTGCAAAATGAATGTGGTGTGTGAGTTGAACACTGGGGAGAAAGCACAGGAATTAGAGGGACGGTGGAAGGCAGGATGCAGCTGGCAGGAGATGCCCAGTTGTCCAGGACCCCGCTCCCCAGCATCCTTATGGTGGTGTACCTCCAGGGCACTGGTCAAGCTGAATCATTGCCCTGAGGATTTTCATCTAGCCAGCGGGTCTTCTCCTTGTCCTCTGGGGCATGTCCTTCTGCCAACGGACTAACACTGACACAGCATGCATGGAAAAAAAAAATAAACCGGTGAATGGTATTATGCTTCCTGATTTTAGCAGTCAGTCTGTGGGTTTTTCCAAAGACAGCAATCTGAAATAAAACTCAGGCCATTCTCAGAAGGGGTTCAATGGCACTGCTTTTTTCCTATAAAGCAGTTGCGGCTTATCTCCAGGAAAACAGACATAACCCTCATAGAGTGTACTTCATACTTCTGCTATTTCAGTGCAAGCCTGTGCGTAATTCTTTTCTTTTGGATGAAGCATATCCTTTTCTAATATCATTTAATCAAAATGAAAAATAGATTGCATTGTATCCAAAAAAGATACACAGACTAAATATTTTGATGTGTAGTCACCAAAATAACCGTAAACGGGATTTTGTAAGCAGTTTGGGAAGTTTTCTTTCAGTTTATGCATAGAGACATCTTTACATACTATCAGGGTTGGGATTAATTTATCACCAAGCCCAGGAACGGTTCCCAATTGGAATTAGCCACACTAATGTCTGGAGCTGACAAGCACAGCTGCAGCAAGCTTACTCAGGTTTATTATTGTCGTTTTTCTTGTCTTTTAACAGTTTGTACACTAATGGAAGAGCAGGAGCTAAAACTGCTCATCTTTGCTCTACTATCGCAATGAGTTCATTAAGAAAGTAAAGCACCTTAAGGGCTGGTTTTTAAGCTCCAGATGAGATCAGCAGTAGGTGCAGAAAATAGCTGCATGCTCCTAAGTCTTTTCTGACTGTTCTTCTAGAAAATCTCTGAAAGCCAAGCACAAAAGATTGCATTCAGTCTCATCTTTCTGTGTCTCTTGATTCCTGTTTTAAAGCCTGCTTTGGAAAATAGTCGTCCGTAGCAAAGGACATACAAGCCTTTGCTGATTAGGGAACACGAGCAAAAAGAAAGAATAAGAAGGAAACTTGAATTTAGCTGGTACATATGTATTTCAAATATGGTGAGTAGCAGAAAGAAGTTATCAACCAAGGCAGCTGGCAGAGATGGGATATTATGGCACCAAAAAACGCTTTATTTTCCTTGATGCTTGTGCAGGATGCAAGTCATTCTGCCTCTGAAAAGGAAATGTACTGACAGCATGAAAATCTTTGTTCAATAAGAAATTGTCATAGAACAAACTGAAAGGTTATCAACCTGTATGTATTAAAACTCCCATGCAATATGCGTGGTATAATCTAGATCTCAGGGGTTACACCAGGGCTCCGTCATGGCTGTGGGCAAGTCTCTGCACCATGACCCATGGCCACAATAGTCTTTTAGGGATTTGCTGTGGCTTTGGGCCTGTGCCCCCATTTTTTTCCCCCATGGAAACATGGGAGCAGGGCAAGAAATCAGGTCTGACATCTGTCTTACCTGCCGTGGGAGTTGGGAGACAGCCAGGACAGGCATCTGGACTGAAACTTGGGGTCTTGGAAGCAATTCCAGGTCTTGTATTTTAGGCATCATGATAGGTCAGTAATGTATTTCTATCCTCAAGTTCACTTTGAGCATCACGCGTACACTAATTCAGTTGGAATATGTCCACATCATCTATCCATTTATACAAGAAAACAGCCAGAGGCAGACTAGCCAAAGAGCAGACAGTCCCGGTGATGGCCAGATGTCCTCGTCCTGCCTGGCTGGACCCAGGCACCTCTGCCAGACAGGAGCCCAGTCCTGCCCGCTCCGCGGTGGGCTGGGGTCCCCCTCTGCTCCCCACCGTCCTTCCTGGCCCTCTGCTGGGTTTTGGGGAGCTGCAGACAGTCTGAAGCGGTGGGGAGGGGTGGAGAACAAGAGAGGAATGGATTGCAGAGGGACAGGAGAGGAGGGAGTGGAGTGGGGACGTCCCTCCCTGTCCTTGCATCCTCCGGCTGCTCCTCATAACCCCAGAGGTGTTTACCCTGTCCCACCTGCCCCACCTCCCGCGGAGGGACCCGTGCCGGCAGCCTGGCCGTCTGGCTCCGAATCTCTGCTGCTCCCCCAGGTGGGAAACCCCAGAATTAACTCAGGAGCAGGCGGCAGAGGTAAGGCACCTCCCCAGCCAGCCAAGAACCGAGAAAACGCTTTCCCACCTGCTCCTGCTGACAAATCCATCTTACAAGGCTAGGGGCATGTGTGTGTGAACTGCTGATTCAGGCGATGCTAAATTTGCTCACCATTTTCCATCACGTATAACTATGTATTCCCCTCAATGCCCCAGGTTATCACTCATGGAATTTAGGATACTCCAAGGATACTGTTAATGAGCTTATGGAGCCCTTTACCTGCAGCTCACCAGCAGTCCAGCTCAGCAGAGCTTAAAGGTTGTTTATTTTTTAATTTCATTTAATTTAAAATTATAGAAGAAGGAATGGGTGTAATTTTCGCTTACAAACAGACAATCAGCTGGGAGGGGAGCAGATTTTAAAATTTCTTTTGGTTGATGTTTTTGCAGGGAAGTTGTGAGGGAAGAGACATGAAGGACTCTGGCAGAGCAAGGAGAAGAGAAATAACTAAATGAGACTGCTCGTTAGGGAGATGGGGAAGAAAATGAATTGCCTTATCACCTTTGCTTCTTTTCTCCCACCCTTCCCTATTCCACTTTATCTCTGACAGTTCATCACAAATATATCAGTAAGGTCATATGGATATAGATGTGCAGGTTCTCGGTCCCCCGGGTGGCTGCAGGGTCCGGGCGGCTGTTCCATGCTCAGATGGGCAAACCTGCTGTGCCTGTGGGGGCCCGGGGCTTTTGCTGCTTTGGCTTTTCATGCCTGTCAGTGCTAAAAGCAAAGAGCAAGCAGATGCGCAAATGAGCCGGGGGTCTGGGTTCCTGCATTCCTGCCAACCAGCATCACTAAGCCTTGGAGTGAACTTGCAAAGCATCCCCCTGTGCTTTACCAGTAACAAGTGAACACCTTGGGCTGCCTCTTCCTCTGTGCCTGTTGGAAGGCAAGCTGCCGGGATGGCACGTGGTGCTGAGACCAGAGCTGGGGTACACGGGGTACAGGTGACCCGAGTGCCTCCGTGTTAAGGGAGGAGATGATATTGTGCCAATTAGAGCAAAGTCCTGGTGCTGTTTTGCCACAGAGACAGTGAAGGAAGGCTGCATCCCTTCCCTTTGCCTCCACCACTCTGCTGCTTTCCTGTAGTTATTTTCATTTTAGCTGTATGCCAAATTTAAGGCTTCAAGGATTTTTCTGAAGTAACCTCTAAATCCCTTCACTGGTCAATATGATGCATCACCATTCAGTATAATATCCTTCTGTCTGGTTTGCTGGCCCCAGACTTATTATTTTATGTTTCTGTACATTAAACTGCATTTTCCATTCACTGGCCCAGGCAACCAGTGGATTCAAATCCCTTGTTCCTTGTTATTTGTTCCCTCTCCAATTTTGTGCCCTCCACAAACTTTGACAGTTTGTGGGGGTATTTTCATTCAAGTCATTTGCAGGTATTATAAATGAGGGAAGTCCCTTGGTGTTCTCATTTGTTGAGCCTTTACAATACAGGATTACCTTTTCAAAGGAGGACGTAGGGGTTTAGCAGCATGACTAGCGGATATTAATAGATACCTCTTGGTACAGATCCGCTGAAAGACACCGCTGCCGTCATGGCAGATTTCTTACCTTTGCACAGATGAAAGCAATAAATCAGAGCAAGGGCTCATGTCTTTTGCTAAAATTGCTCTGGAGTGTAAGGTGTGTGAAAAATGGAGACAGAAAAAGGGAAAGAGAGTCAGGCATTAGGAATAGAAGCTGATTAGGAAGTGGGAGCTATCATGGGAAAACAGGAATCTCAGGCACCCGAACTAATGCTCTGAGGTACAAAGGGGAACTTGGATGTGAAATATGGACAGGACTGGAAAGGAAACGTTTTCCTTCTATTGACACATTTAGTTGACGCTGTTGTGTGCATCACCACTGCTATCAGCTTTTAGCCCCGCTACCTGCCTTTGGTCCCCTGGCAGGTTTTTCCTCATGTTGCAGGTAAAAAAACTGAACTGTAAACCCAAAAGCTGCAAAACTAACTGGAGCACTGATCCTGGTGTCCTGACCCCAGCCCAATGCCATAGTGGGAGCAAGCCCCAGGACAGCCTGCCAGCCTGGCCACCGGACTGTAATGGCAGTACAAACTAGGTTCAAGCCCAGATTCCTTATGGATATTTACAGCCATCTTGGCACCACAAAAGGAAACAAAAATGTTTCCCCATCAACCATGCAGGTTTTATTAAACATGTGTTTTGGTTCGAAGCCAAACTACACTTGGTTGCTTTATCACTGTTTATTCCTGTCTTTCACAGCCTTTATCAGTCATCCACATCAGACCTGTGAGCACTGCTGAGGCCGAGTCACACAAATAGTACTTTTATCTGCAGTCAAATCTATAATCAGGCAACAAACCCCCCCCATCTCGCTTCTATTTAGAGTCCCAGCTCAGACTCTTAAAGAAAAAGGGACTTCACAAAGGAATTTCAGTAATTATCCTCTCCCTTCCATCCCCCAGATGTTGTTTTGTATGATATAGGTACCTGTGGGTACTTGAAAAGAGCACTCAGAGCTGCTGTCTCTTTAATGGAAGACTTTTAGGAAAGTCAACTTTAACTTTTAAACTTCCCTATGAAAAACAGATCCATGTTAAGTTTGATACCATTTGCCTCAGGATGATCTCAGCTCTTAAAATATGATGGTTTTAGTTGGATTAAGAGCCTATATTGTTGCTGAAGAGAAGGAAGGGTGCCTCTTTAATTGCAGCTCAAATCTACCTAACAATTGCCACATGTTGAACAAGATTTAAGAGTTATTAAATATGAAAGCCACTATTGCTCCTCCATCATGAGCAGCCTTTGTTTTTTAAACCTGGAAAGCACTAAGTAAAAGGGGGAGGAAAATGTAAAAAACAAACCAAAAAACCTACTAAAAACCTGAAATCTGAAGAGGCATGTTTGCTTTCTGTAAAGGCTGAAGTTAGTGCAATGCATTTCTCTCTGCAGCAGCATCTGCTGCATTAACTGAAACAAACTCCTGGCAGGTCTGGTAATCTTACTGCTAGGAAAACGCTGTACAAATTCACACCAGTCGTTGGTTTGCTGCCATCTGTTATCTGAGGTTATTTACAAGGAATGGGTTGATAACTTGACCAGAGCTGCGCTAAGCAAAGTCTCCTCTGACTCTGACGCTGGGTGTAGCGGCCGAGGCTTGTGATCTGCTGCGCTTGGCTTGGCTTGCGGCAGGGAGGCTCTGGGGCAGCTTGACAGCCTGGCACAGCCCAGCAAGGATGCCAAGGACCCTCATCCGTGAAATCTTCCTTAAACCTCTCCTGCTCTTTGGCCGCTCAGGGGAAAAAAAGTCCCCAGATTTGGGATTTCGCCCCCCCGCCCCCAACCCTGTATTTACATGATGAGGGAGCAGCCTGAAAGAGGCAATTACTGTAGTGTTTTGACTTTCCCTTGTAACTGTGTGGCTGAGTAGATCTGAAACACCTGAGGCCCAGTAACAGTGCCGGTGCAGTGTGCTTTGGGGAGAAAGCTCTCAGCCAGTGACTGCCTGAACCTGCTCGTCCTCCCTGGGGCCACGAGTCCTGACGCTCTGGAGCATGGCTGCGGTAAGACACAAGGAGCTATGGTTTGGCTCGCACTAGGGTAGCGTTTGCCATATTGCTGTGTATTAGCTCAGTTCCTTTTATGTCCATACTGCCTCTGTCTTGACTGTCCCCTTGTGTCCCTGGAGCAAGCCTGCTGGTTTGTCTGGCAGCAAAGCCCTGGCAGGGGGATTAGATTTAGCTCACTGTCAATGCCATGAGTTTGGGTCCCTTGGTTTTGCAAACCTGAGCCCAGACCTAAGCCTGGGTACCAAGCCCAGGGCAGGCAGGAGCCAGCAGGCAGGGCAGACCCTGCACCCTCTTGGCTGCTGGGGAGGAGTTTTAAGTGGCTCAGGGTGCTCACTGTGCCCAAGAGCTTCCCCAGGAATGTGGTTGTTTTGGAGAGCTCTCTACCGACTTTGCATCCGTCCGTGCTGTAAGTTGCTCTTCGCTGTTTAGGACACTGATCCCTGCGGTGGCTCAGCTGGCTGGATGCCAGAGCCCTGACACTGGTCTGGAAGGATCTTCAAAGTGGAGCATTCTCTCCTTCACCAGCTGTGCTCAGAACAGCCTGGGTTGTTCAAGGGACTTCTACCCATTGCTCATCAGTCTGAATTTTCCACTGACTCTCCAACATTTTTTTCTCTGTTCGTGTTAAGGGATAAACCTTCTGTGGACGGAAGCTCTGCTGGGCTGTGGTGCCTCCCTAGGCATGGCCTGCATGACTTGAGCTATCAGCTTTGGTCCCAAAGTAACCAGCACATCTACCCAATTCGCTGAGACCACAGGATACAACTGTGTAGGAGGTGAGAGCAGACATAAAATAGGTCAAGGCAATAAGGGATGTTTCTATAAATCATCTGTTATAATTTGTAGAAAGCTGATGTTGGGTGGGATGGAGGGTTACAGCTACTGTATCTGTAAAAAAAAAAAAAGAAAGCTAAACTGTGATTTTCAGAGGTCAATGATTAAATTTCTTTTCAGATGTTAGCCCTTTACTCCCTTTCCATTGTGTCTGATAGTATTTCAGAGAAATCTTCAGCCTCTACTAGCAGGATTTTGAAGTTACGGTAATAAAGTTTTCGTACAATACATTATTCATTTTTCTAGGTCTCCATTTAGCAGTCCTGGCAGCTAGGTAGGATGGTATAGTTTAGGGCAGGGGCCGCTGCAGATCTTTGCAGTCTGGCAGGAGAACTCAGCTAAGCCTCTCAGGTTACAAAGGAAAAGCAATTTTCATTTTCCCTCCTGCTCAGCAAAGTAAAACCCAACTCCTAATTTTCAGTGAAAAATCACGATGGTTGAGTTTTTCGTGTCTGATCTCAGACACACCCCTGTAAATGTGGAGATGCTTACAGAGCTGGGAGCCTGGTTCCTTCTTTGACAAGGTGTGAGAATGCAGAAAGCAATTGGCTTTCTACCATGTTTTTAAGCTTCCCTTTCTACTGGGCTAACAGAAGCTATTTATTCCTCCCAAGCATCTTGTACTAGCTCAGCATCGTCCCCTGAGATACCTGCTGGTGAACGCTCCTGCAGCACATTCTCCAGCCGCTTTCCAGCCTGCCCTGGCCATGGCTTCATGTCAGCCACCTCTGCCCCAGCTCTCCTGTTGCAGATGTGCCTCCCCATTTGTGCCAAACATCGGATCATCTGCTCATGGAGCTGAGTCCTGGCTGTGGGCTGGAAATTCTGAAGAGGCTGGTAGAGATGCAAACCTTTTCTGCAGCATCAAGTCTCCCCAACAAATTACAATTCGTGCTTACAAGGTAAAATTAAACCCCTTCATTCTTACAGTAGGTGGAAGCGTTGTTTAGAGTATGGGATTGTAGTCAGGACTCCCAGGTTCTGCCTTTGCACATTCTGCTCTGTTTCCTTGGATTGCACTTTCCCAGACACGTTCATGTGCTGTTTTGGAAATTTCTTTGACTGACAGGACCAACTTTCTGAACAAAATCAAACCTTTGTCCTCTTTTCCATCCCCACAATAGAGCTAGAAAGCTGGAAGAAAGATTTCTTGACTGATCACCACAGGAAAGGGAACAATTTGGTCATTCAGGGAATAAACCAGCTTTCCTGAACTTTCACTCTTTGGCTCCACCCTTTCCCCCAACAACAAAACAGATCTTCAGTTGTTACGCTAACAATTCCATGGACAGGGAATTGGCATTGTTTCTTCTTCTTTTTCTTCTTCTTAATTTTATTTTTTAACTTTTAAACTTTTCTTTATTATAAAATTCCAACTTCCAGCTGACCCTTGAATAATTGGTTTTGTTGCAAGGGTTATTTGAGGTCTAAATGAGTCTGATGACATCTGTTTAATTTTAGATGCCTGGAAAATGTTCTAAAATTAATGAAATCCAAATGTATGACAAACTAATAGAACAATTTTATTTATTAAAAAGATGGTTAAAAATAATTCTAAACATTTCAAGAAAACAAAAGAGGTGAATGGGATTTGTCATTGTTTAAATTGTACTTATTATATTACATTTCAGTGAAATGCCCTCTCGACCTTCCACAGTTTGCTCTATTTCCTCGTCAGGCTCTTTCCAGCTAATTTGCTTTGACATAAACAAAAAGAAAAGAACTCAAGAATCAAATGCAGTCATCCAGTATTTGGGGTCTCGGTGCTGATTATAGCCAGATACAAATAAGAATGAATGGAACTTGCTAAAAGCAGGACCATGTTATTAATTCTTCATGAATATTTAGATGGTCATGGGAAATGTATGAAGCCACACAAATCTCAAATGTGTCACAAAATGTAGCTTGAGTGCTCATTCCTTTTAAAAACATGCAGTTGAAATGCATAATTTGCCATTTTCCTCTTTAGCAAGTTTTAGTCCACCTCTCTGGGCTGCAGAAACGTTAGATGGCTTAAGTGAGCAACCACAAATCATGAGCGAGGAAAGGTGATTTATCCATCTTATGCACTTGATTTGCTACACATATTCTTTTGAAAGGAATGCTTAGTCAGAGGAATTACACAGGCATCACGGACCATCCAGAAGACAATTTCTGCTAACGTTTGTAACATTCTCAGTGCAACTGGTGCTGGGATTCTTTTTAATTATTGCCTTTTGTGTGGCTTAAAACACTCCAAAACAAATACAAATCACAGTTTGTGGGAAAATATATATACACTTATAATTATGTCTTTTTATAGGAAATAAAATGAAACAGACCATCATGGGGTTTTATGGTGCTTTATTACACTATGGTATTGTAAAGCACATGATAAATAGCAAATTAGGCAGCATGAGTGACTCTGCAGGTAAACATGATATCATCAATGAGTGAAGTGATAATTCTCACACACTTCCACCTTTAATATGGAAATGAAACTTAATACTGCGGATAGAGTCCCCCTCAGCCTAATGGCACATCTCAGGAATATTTAAAATAGATTGTTTAGGAAAAGTTTTACTACATAGAAAGAGATGTCCCCAGGATAGACTATGCATTTGTATTTCATTTACAGCTTCACCAGAAATTACAGTGACTGTGACCCAGGTATGGTACCTAGGCAGTACAGTGCAGAGTACCTGAATGCAATGAACTTTTTACATTGCCCTCTTTTTCTGGAAGCCCACCTGGAATCCTAGGTCACTTTTGAAGTTGAATTTCCACTCTACTTTTGGAATACGGAAGTTTGGAAAGCTGACAGTAGGGGCTGGATATCTGGAAGCCTCTTAAAAATTACGGTGTGCAGAACTGCTCAGAAAGGGGGTCAAGGTTAGTCTAGGTAGCCCCTTTGGTTTCCACCCACCATTTTTCTAAGCAAAGAAAAATAAAAGCTTGTTGAAGATAAAATTATTAATGATCCTGAAGAGCCATTTGTGCTGATAACAAACCTTGCATGGAGGTGATTTGGTTCATGCGCGCAGCTTGCCGTTCTTCTGGTCTACAGATTAGACTTACACCCTTCCTGTTTAAAAAAAGCCAATGAAGAATCAAGATTGTAACTGTCCTCTGACACTAGTCATATCTCCATTATCATGTTTGAGATCTTCCATTTGGGGGGGCCCTTTCTGGTTGATCTTTACAGTATCTTTTTGCATTGACTTCTGTTGACTCCTTGGTTGAAGTTGCCCAACAAAGTCATTCATATTACAGGTCTGCTTTTGTACTCTGACAGTTTACTATTGTTGTTGAAGGTTACCTTGCTTTCTGATAAAAGGTTAGTGGTAACTAGTTCCTGTCACTTGCAAGTCAAAAGCTGTCTAACCACTTCCCAAATTCTCTGAATTCTGTTTTCAGCTAGTTTGGTACTTTCCCAAATAGCTGTGGATATTTGAAAAGAATAGTCCACCTTCCATAGAAACTGTCAGCAATTTTTCATGAAATTCCAAGATTTCTGTAGAGGTAGGCAGAATCTCCTCTGGTGCCTGTGAAATCTCTCAAGTTCTTCAGAATCAGTGATTGACTGTTAGCAGTAAATTAGGCTAAAGCTGACAAATATGTAAAAGATTGGCGGAATCAGAGTGATCAACATCATTCTGGAAGCTGGTTGTATTTGCTATACTTATATCTGATAACAAAGTAAAACTATTTAACCATAGTTTATTGGACATTTCTCTGTAGTACAGGTGCTGAGCTCCAGATAACTGCGTTACGTGGCTCAGTGCTTAACCTTATCATTCAGTCATTTTTAGCTCAGTTGACAGAAGGATCACTGGTGTAGCTGTAATTGGAGTTTACAATGTTTGTAAGTATTAGGTGACTTGTAGCTTAATGCCATAACTATAGGGACAATAAATTACATGGTCATTAGAGGGTTTTAGCTATTCATATAGTATTAAGCATAAGGACAGTAACATTTCTCTAATAACACATAAAATGTGTATTCCAATTAAAACCATAATAGGATAGACTTGGCATTATATTACAGCCTCTCATGAATTTCACTGCTTAGAAATTATTACCGTTAAAATCATGGGTTCAAAGACTTGCACACAGGGATAATAAATTCCCACAAGCAGGTTTGGACAGAAGCATTGAGCCCCCATGGAGGAAGACTTTTAAAGCTGTGAAAGTTTAGCTAGCGAGCAAAGGTTTGAGGGGCTGGATTTCTTGCTTTCCTTTTTGTTCTCCACATTTGGCTGGCTCCCCAAATGAAGTGATGCTTAATTAAAAGCAATTGAGTAAAAAAAAAAAAAAAAAAAGCCAGTAAAAAATGATATTTAAAGACTTTTATCTTCTAGAAGCAGTTTTACCCCTGTATGTTACTGTGTGTTTTGCTGTGTTCTTGGGAGGCTTATTTGAAGGGATGTTGAAACTACCTTATTTTTACATCCCAATCTGCTTCCTGTCCTCTATATGTGCAGGGTTCCTTTTAGTAAAAAGCAGGCCCAAAGAGGGCATTTGGAGGTAGACTTTGTCCAGGCAACTGTTTAATGCAATATATTCTCCGGTGTCCAAATACAAAGTTTTTACCTCTCTTTTCACTTACCATCGATGTCCCCAAGGACAGCACACAGCTGCTATATGTGTGCATTCAGACATCAGAGCCTGGTACATTCGTTATCCCAAGGGTATGTTTCATTTATGTTTGAAGGTGTTGAGTCCTTTGAAACTCAAGCATCTGTCTCACTGCAAAGAAACAAGTATGTGCTTATATGACCTTCCAGAAGAAGGCTGCTGGTCACAATGGGACCCCCTTTCTTTACTTGAGATTAGCCCTTGTTTGTTCACCAGTCCATTCATCCTTGTAAACTGGTAAGAGATATGGAGCTGTTTGGAAGACAAACTGAACTGTGCTTCCTTGGTCAGTTCTTCACCCCTCTCTCCCTGCCCATCCTGCAATAACCTACTTAAGACTCGGTTGTTAAAATGGTTATAAACTTGCTTTGGGAGATTATGTGTTTGCATCACAGTTACACAAAGATTATTTGAAGTGTGGTTAACATGGACTAGGAGCTATCTCCCAAAGCTGTTTCACAACAAGCAGAACTACTAAAGACCTCATTCCAGGTTGTTAGGAGATTAGAAAGGAAAGTTAAATGGGTCCCCAGGGGGGAAAAATTAAACACCTTTTAGAAAACAAGAATGTTTCTTGAAACACAGTTGCAAGAATGTTTAGGAGATAAATTGACTGTTTTTCCTCAGGAATCTTCAGCATCAGACAGAAACCAGCAACGAACAAGCAAGGCTGAAGCCACTACAAAGATGAAGAGAGTACGAGTGCCCTGTATTGGATTGGAAACTGCTCCTTTCCCTAGAGTTGTAGCAGACTACAAAACTAGATGATGAAAAGGACAAAGATGTTTGTGTCAGCAACAAGACAGTCACTCTGCAGTTCCATTCCTAGTGCCTCCGTATTCGCATCCATATCCCCTATTTTCTCCAGGGTGACTTCTGTTTCTCAAAATAAACCTTTTGGTGGGTTTGTTGCATCTTTCCCCTATCCACAGTCTCCTGTGGGAACCTCCAACAGCAAACCCACCCGCTGGGAGCTAGGGATACCACCTCAGCTTCTGGTCTTCTTAGCCTGGGCCACACAGCATGTGTGGAGGAAGAGGGCTTTGCTTTCTCTTCCTCCTTGAACTCAAGGGATTCATATCCTAGCAGCTCTGGCTTTGATGCCCAGCTTGCTGACACTGAGAACATAACTCTTTCATTTGAGAGTGGAGACACACGGGGCAACTGTGCCTCAAATCTCTGCACGCATCTGTCTGTGCTGTAAAAATTATCCTTCTTGTACTGTTGAGGACTTGGATGAACAATGTAGACTGGATAATACCAATTAGCTGTGAGTTACATCCCTCTGACACATGTCTCCATAACAGACCCCTCCTCATACTTTAGGAGCTGAAGTGCAATCTGCCCTGCTCTTCTGTACAAAAGTTTCTGGTATATAATAAAAATAAACAGAGAATACTCTCCAGTGCACAGGCCAAAGATCTTATAGTTGCTGTAGGAAATATACACAAGTATCTTCCAATGGAAACAATGTGATGTCTTCTAGCATGTCCAGAAATTTTTCATCCTGTCATAACACTGTAGTCTCTCCACTCCTCTTTGTAAGCCCTTCATCCCTCTTTGCTAATGGTTTACAATATAGAACAATTTAACTGTATATATTGATGTAAATCATGTCACCTTCTCTGTGAATTATATAAAATAATTCATACTGAAGAACTCATGGAAGGGTTTTTAAGGCTGCAATTCATCTTCTCTTTTCCATTACCTTGGGCAAGAATAAAAGCCAGATACAAATTTGGCTCTTTTCTTTGGAAAGGAAAAAATGTAGGTATTAATATCTGAAACTAGTAGTTCCTCTATATTCATAAATTGGACTGTACAAGCTCTGAAGAAGGTGAATTAGTCTAGACTCTCTCCACTGAAATCACTGGAACTATGGAGAGCAGACTTTGTATTTTTAAAGTCCCAGCTAGTCAATAAGACTAAAATATTTACCAATAAAAACAGCTTATCAGTTTTTTAACTTCCGACCCAGTCAGAAAATAGTTTTCATATCAAGTCTAATCTATTAATGCCTGTATACTTGGAAATTGCTATCGGATTGTTTGGTGGGGAACTGCCCCTTGTCCCATCAATCTGTTTATTAAGAGTACATTAGTGAGATTGCACCGGGCTGCATTTCATTCCTTGCCCCAGGCTAGCTAAGCTGTACTACAAACACAAGAAAATGTTGGATATCTAAGACTCCAGCTTGTCACTGTACAGTGCCACTGCCCTTGGGGTAGCTGTACAGAATGGTACCACCTCCTGTAACAAACACCCATGAATTCACCCAGCAAGAGAAGGGAAGAGGTATGGGTTGTGGAAGCTACATTGCCTTGGGAGTGGGGAGTCCTGTGCTCTGCTCGCCCTCTGCTCGCTAGATGCACAGTGTTTGGACTGGTATCATGGACTGGCAACCACTTCCCTCAACCAGCCACCACGGCTGTAACCAGGAATGACCCTACAGGTTCCCCAGGCTGAGATGAAACAATTTTATAATCTTTAGACCCTTGTAGTTACTTGGAAAGCTTCCAGACTTCTTTTAAAGGAGTCTTATTTTATTTTACTTGTGTTTTCCCAACCTCCAGTTGCCAACACTAGCCCACAGGGCTGGCTGATTTGCACATAAGATCTGATATTGAAACCCAGGCACTCAAGCAAGTATTGGGGATTTAAATGGTCCAATTTAAGTATATGAAATAAGACTTTCATGCATTTTTTCTCAACCTCACCACCCAAAAGTGAGATTTAGATATCCATTTAGGTGGCCACATCTGAGACACTGGCACTCAAAACATATACAAGTTCATTAAGTATGCAATTATGGTCACTTAATTGTGGTGTTCCACACAGGGGCAATTGCTTGGATTTCCTGTGGGGAAAAATGAGCATAAGTCTGCTATGGAACAGGAGAACATTCAAACTGTATGCAGCTGTACTTGTATGCACAAAATGCATGGAAAATCCTTGATGTGAGGCATCTGTGTTAAAACCAGAGAAGGAGAGATCCAGAAACTCAGGTATTAGGAGTTAACATTATCATAGCACAACTTTTGAAATCCTTGCTTGTACTGTCACTTTAAATGTTTTATTGATTAAGGCCTAGATTACTTAACCTAAAGCCCTATATTTATATTTAGCCAAGGTAAGTTATGAGTCACCAGTAATCCTTTTGATCCAGAGGTGGCCATGGGTCACCAGAGAAATGAGTTGAGTTATAATATCCTAGCAAACTAGCTGTGTGTACAGAAGAATAAATTAAATAAACTTTCCTTTAGAAAGTCTCAGTGATTCCGTACTCTGTTTCTCTTTAACCAGAAAATGTTGTGTTTGTTTTCTTTTCTCCCCCCATCTAAACCCAAAATATATTTGTGATGACAGATGTAAATACAGTCACTGATGTTTGTAGCCATCTGAACTGTCTTTCCATGAAGGGTGTCAGCACTTCAGTCCTGAGCCTTGGCTGCTCCAGCTGAGAACTGAAGTCTTTAAAAACACATGTGAATAAATTTGACTCAGGTGACTCTAAGTTTAAGTGGCATTACCCAGGTGCGTTTGCATCTGTCCGAACAGGTCTGCTGTTTACTACTACAGCCAAACAAAGCTGATCTTCATAATCTTCAGAACCTGTGAAGTATGTGAAATACAAGCATGGGTGTAAGTATTCCCCTGTGTACACAATCCAAGTCTAGTTGCCATGCAGTAAGTTATTTGAGTTCTCAGGAAGCTCAAGTCTGCAGACCCTAATGAGAAAAGGACTTCTTTTTTTTTTTTCTTGCTTTTTATAGTCTCAAACCCTGTTAAAGAAGGTGGTGAGTACCCACAGCTCCCCTTCAAATCCTGCAGGCTTCTTTTTGCATTAGCATCTCTGTCTCACAGGGATTGTTGCCTGTGTCAGTTGTGGATGCAAAGATCACCCTCAAGGACTGTGCTGTGTTATGTGACTGTATGCTCACCACCTTGCACACAGCTGGACCATGGACACATACCAGTGTGGGAGGATCGAGGTCTTTGCATACTCTAGGGAAGGATGCAGAGTCACTCCATAGCCCTGAACAAAGCTGTACTTGCAAGTTCTTTCTTTGGACACACAGGAAATTTTGTCTAACACTGGCCTGCTGGCAGACCTTGAGATTTAGTGCAGACATTGTGCAAGTCATAGGTCTGAATTCACTTTGAACTGAAATTGGTATCATAAACTAGCAGAGCCTTTTGCTTTGTTTGCTTTCTTTGGTGTGGTTTATTTTTAAAATGTATGCATATTTCCAAGAAGCATCTTGAAAATTTATTTTTGTCGTGGAAATGGAATGCTTCCTGGTTTTTTTGAGTCTCTTGGTGTAAGCTTATGTCCTAGTTCAAGTTAGTGTTATCAGTTGCATACCAAAACCATATAGGAGAGACTAAAACAGATGTGACTTCCCATCCAAATCAGGTAGACTTTGCCCATATGAAGCTGGGTGACCAGACACTCAGGAGATTGTCCACCCAGTAGTTTTGACATACTCTAGTAACCTTGTGGGCAATACAGTGAGATTTGCTGGGCCTGCTCAAAATATGAGATACCTCACAGCCATCAGAATACAGATGATGAGTCCCAGATGTTCAACACTTGTGGATTACTAAGGAAAGCAAATAGAGGGAACAACTTTTAAGGACCTAAACAAAAAATGTCTGGTCCGATTTAGGTTCCTAAGTTGCTAAGTGGGTGAGTGTCTGTTCATATACAAATAAGTGTGGGAGCCCTGGGGCTGTAAAATCATTACATTAAAAACTCTCTGTGAGCTGGAACTTCAGATCACACGCACACGTGGCAGCTGGCTGCATACTACTTCAGCCTCCAAGTCTTCTCTTAACAAGTGCTCCAATTTTATAGCAGAAAAAATCCAGATTCATGGAAGAATCTGCACCCCAATAACTGGGGGAGACTGAGAAGAGTGCTGCTTTCAGGGCTTTGAAGTACATAATTGTCAAATCTTCAATTTTTTATTCATTTGCTCTTCCATCCATACCAATATATGGTTATGTAATTTACCGGGCTTAGTATAACTCAATGAAATATTTGATCTCAAGAGATTTGTTGTTTCACAGGTGACCTGTTTCTGAAACAAGATGATAATAACCAAAGGTACTTGGTGGTACTTTACTACCCCAGTTCGACAAGTGGTTCCATATTGATAGACTCTAGTATCCAGCAATGGAAGTTCCATTTACTTCTTCTTTCCATATACCACCAGCACTTTCTTGTTCAGTCCACAAGAATCTGGATATCCATTTTAACCAAAAATAAAGTTAATCTGGCAAAAGTGCCCCTACTTTCTTTTGTATGGTCTAGTTTCTCCATATTTTGAACTCAGTTATTCATCTGCAACTCACAAAACCTCCCGCTTACATACTCCAGTGAAGACTTCATCCAAAAGCTGAATTCCTGTATTGCAATGTTCAGTTTTACAGGTTAATTGTTTGTCATTTGCTTGAACACACAGGAACTCATTGGCAATTCATCATTCTGCCTTAGTTCCTTTTGTTGAATAGGCAGGCCCTGGTAAAGCTGACCTTTGCACAGGTTTAACGTTTCCCCTTCACACCTTCAAGGCTGAGGAGTTTGACTGACATCAATAATTAATTTTTGAACAAATACGGCACTCCTTTTCCTATGGTTCCTCTCAAAGATATGAGTCTTTGTGCATCGCAACAACAGGCATGTTATGAAGGGGGGAGTCCAAAGGACACTGGTGGAGATCGAAGTCCGAGATTCAGCCTGTCTCGGTGCAGTTGTTAATGCTGTGTCTCAGCTCTGCTATGCTGTCGTGTCCTTCTGGGTGCCATAGACAAGACAGAAAAATACACGTGTGCTGTGCACTGCAGAGATCAATACATTCAGGACAGGTTGCACCAGCTGCACTGAACAACTCTAAACAGCTGCTTTGGGCATGTGCAATAACGATGACAGGCTGTTCTGGGGGCAGATTCACTTCAATTGACTGGGTATGCCGGAGAAGTTGGGAAAATAATATCTTCATATTCTGCCCAAGCAAAAAGTTCACAGGGCAAAAAAAGGACATAATGTGGAAAAACCCAGTAGATGGCTATGCTGTTTCCTTTGCTATCAGACTAGAAAGCAAGGCTAGTTCTAGCCATTATTATTTGTCTTTACAGATTTTTACTTAAAATCTTCTATTCCTGTGTACAAAGCATCTTTAAAATGTCCCCTTGAAAATTTGGGTAAGCAACCATCCCCAGTGCCTTTGGCTTGCAGAGTCCTGTGACCTGAATCCTAAACCATGCTGGCCATGACTCAACCTTGTGGGAGACTGGTCAGGGGAGAAGGGAGGAATCTGGACAACAGGTGCTATTGTCAGCATCCCTTGCCTTTGAGGGCAGCATAACTTACAATGCAATTTGTATTGCAACATAAATCATGGCTGCCTCAAGCTCCACATAATTCCTCTGGTGCAGAGCCTGCAGTTCATGTGATACGGTGGGGGCCAAGGGCTAGTGGTGCAACAGATGTTGAAGAAACTAGGTGACAAGTGACGCGGCCTTCATAGCCTCCAGTCTCCAAAAACCGAAGTGACAGACAAGGGCAGTTTTTTGACAGTGGCAACTCCTCAACAGAAGATAGGCAAATGGTAAGATCTGGGGAATGTTTTAAGGTCCTTCATTTACAGAAGGAGGGACACAGATGCTTTGGAACAGCCCATTCCGATTTTTGCTTGCGTCTTGAGAAAATGGTAAAAATCTGAGTCAAAATGGAGGAAACCTGAGATGAATGAAGTCAGCCCTTTTCTTTTGCATACAAGATGGAGGAGGATTTGCTTTGCTTTTGGACATATGGCAATGTGGCCTTTTTATTACATATAGAAAGGGAAAATATTGTGTTCTTAGATTTGCAGGAGTGTTTCTAAACATGCAGCATGTAACATTATAGATTCTTCTGGGAGATGCTTAGTGGATCCTTTTGCAGGTGGCTATTTATTTCAGCCTCCACGTGCAGGAAGTAAGAGAAGCTTTCTAGGTGGAGGGAGTCTGGGCTGACCAGTCTGTTGGAGGAACTACAGCCAAGTCTGGTGAGGAGATCTGGGTATTAAGTCATTATAAGATTCCATGCACATAAATCTGGATTGTAGCAGAAGGATCCATATGACTGTGCAGTGTTTGTGGCTGCTTACGACTGCTGAAGGAAAGACATCTGCTTCTAAATACTGCTTTATATCTCCCTCTTGTCAATGCATCTGTGTGAGTTAGTAGAAGCTCAGCACCTGGGGAAATCCCATCATCTTCATTCTAAGGATGAACTAGAGCACCCTGTCCCCTTAGATCTAACTCTGAGGTGCCCAAGTGTTCTTGCATAGCAAACTCAGCATGAAGACAGACCCACTGATGACTTACAAAGCCCTAGATGCCGGTGTAAGAAATTCAGCCATCTCCATTCTTTTGACTTGAATATGACAGTGCAGCTCTGCCACAGACCCATGCAATCAAGGAGGCAGAAAATCTTGCATATGGTGTTTTGACCTCATTCTAGGTTAATTCTTCTTTATGCTGACTGGACATAATGTGCTGTAATGTCCAGGCACCAAAAGCACAGCAAAGGTTGATATTTCACGGCCTTTGTAGGACAAACTCAAACATATGGGCACAGAATGGATGTGGGACATGTTTCTCATCTAATCGTGATCTTAACTAATGTTCTTGTCACAAAACCCTTAAAAAATGGCAGTCACCTGGCACTGGAACAGATGTCATTGTTCTTCAGCCAGACTCCACTTCTAATCCTTTTCTTTGTGTGTTTGAAACAGACTGTAACCAAATAAGAGGAGGGAGAAGAAAGTCTGGGAGAAACTTAGACCTTTACTACACATACCATGAAGAGGCACCACAGTCGAAAGCGCTGCTGAGCTTTGAGGAGCCGGCAGGCTTGGGAGATTGTAGGCAGAGTTGCAGGCAGCTTCCCCTTTTACTAGGACTTGGAAAATTCATTAGGCCTGAAAATTGCCAGATCTGCTCTAAAGTGAAGGGAGAAGGGTCATGTAAAGTTTGGAGAAAATTCAAACTGGGTTTTTTTTGGTGGTTTTTTTTGGTGGTTTTTTTTTTTGTTGTTGTTGTTTTTTTTAATTTGCAGATTGTGAAAAATTGACCTGAGCTTCCAATTGTAAAATTTTGTCTAATAATAAAGTTGGGTGGGGCTGACCCAGCCAGGAGATACAGTGATGAAGTGTTGGGCCTGGGCAGTTTCCACTGGCAGAGATCTTCTGGAACCCAGACTGGATTTTAAAGCTCCCTGCAGGAGCGAAGCTGGCCACCGGTGTTCATTCTGTTCTGCTTCTTCATCGGCACTAATCCATACATGCAGCAGCACCCCAGTTATTTATAGTTGACCTATATTCAAAAATTGGTTATGATTGTGCACCAGAAAGACACAAAGGGCCACATGGAGGATACCTAAGCCAGGGGGATGTGCAGAGCATGTATCCAAAGGGAGAGAGCAGGGGTAATGGTATGGAGCAGGTTGATAATGAGTTTTGAAAGCTGGGATTTGTTGGCCTCTGATTAACAAAATGAAAAAATGAGGCAGAGTGCAATTAGGAGGATTACCGTGAGCTCATAACTCCTCCCCAGCTCCTGAGAGAGTGGTTTGTTAAACTGACCTTTTGTGGGGCTGGGCTGGAAAGATATAAATTAGCTCATAATGGCAGGAATATTTTCATTTAATAAAACTGCCCCAAAATTTGTTTGGAGTTCCCAGGCTTCTTGGGAGAAAAAGAGAGTGCGCTATTATGTTCTACAAAAACAATGACATTTTACCCTCTGTATTTACTCTACCAATAGAAAATCTGCAGTAGGCTAAGGTCCCTATCACCGCAACACTTTTCACATGCCTTTACAAACAGCCGAATATGCTCGGAGAAGCACTTTCCTTCATGCGCCCATCAGTGCTTCCCCTTCCCTGCAATGAAACAAATTACCTAAAAGCCTTACTGACAAATTATCCCTCTCACCATGAAGACGGATGGGTTAAAAATAGATGGAGGGGAGCAGGAAAGCATTTAAAGGCCTGCATGTGAATCCTGGGAGCTGCTGGGGCCACATCTCAGACAATCCCACAGGTGCACTGAAAGCAGGCAGGGGGGGCAGGACCACTTTGTACCCAGGGGCTGGTGAAGCCCAGGCATCTTCCTTGTGCCTACTGCTTCTGAGTGTTATAAGAGGGCAGGACCTGGCCAACAACTCTGAAATCTCCACAACTAATGAATATTCAACTGGAAACACCAGTGGCATCCCTTGTGCAACGCTGCATGGATGAAATGCGCTGCACTGTCCCCTCCAGCAATGGCACGGGGAGTGTCAATTGAAAGCCATGCTGGGGCTGGGGGACATGGGGCAGTGTGTAGCGATCCCTCCTCTGTGCTCACCTCAGCTCCTTCAAGCCGAGGCACACATGGAGGTTTTAGGGCAGACATTGCCCACAAGGCACTGCCCAGAAATTAGCCCATTGCTTTCTCAATGTCCCCACTTTAAACCCTAAGCTGTGTTTCAGAGCTGCAGGCAGTGGAATGGCCAGGTGTGTTCATGAGTCCCCAGCTCATTTTGCAGAGCCTGAGAAGTGGAGAACCACTCTGAGGGGGAAGCGTAAAAAATGAAGGGGCCATTTTATACCCAGAGAGGAAAGGGGAGTCCCTGGGCCCAGCCCTTGTCTCCACCATCTCAGCAGTCCTCTCTGGGGTCAGAGAGGCTATGAGGCGTATGGGGAGGAGATGTTTTAGCAGCTGTGAGGCGGACAGAGGTGTTGGTCCTATACATTGAGAGCTGGGTCCAACAGGGGCACTGGGACAGGCTGCAGTGGCCTTGGGCACTGCAGGCCCAGGCACAGTGGCCTGGTGTTGCCATGGCAACCGTCGGCCTGCGAGGGCCTGAGGTGAGCCTGCAGCCTACTCACTTCCTCCTGCAAAGGTTTAACATTCATTATCCCCTTTGGCTGACTTTTTTGGGTTATTCCTGCACTTTAACATTTGCTCAGTGCTCTGAGGAGGAGAGATTGTCACTGTTTCTCTTTTTGACGCCATACTCTTCCCTGGCACGCCTGCCCTTGGCTGTTCATAGGGAATGGTTGCCTTTACTGCAGGCAACACAGGAGAACTCAGGAGAAATGGGCCGTTGATAACTCACTAAAATAACTACTTTCCTCTGAAAACCTTCCCGTGTGGTTTGCTTGAGTACCAAGCAACTTAATTGTTGGAGGTATTTAAGTAATATTAAACGCTGCCTTTTTTGTTTCATGTTCAAAGGGAAAGAGCCTGTATCAGTACAATTCAGTTTTTAAAGCCTTTTAAAAGCTCTCTTTGGCAAAACTTCTTTGAAGTCTAATCCAATCTGCAGTATATATCTTCCAAGTTAATCCCAATTTTTTCAGGACAACCAATAATGTTACATAAAGGCCTTCCAAAGAATAACAAGAGTGCAAGGCACAAAATAGTTAAATTTCCTGATAAAGAGGACAATTCTGCTGTTATTTACAACAGCATAAATCTGCAGTCACTCCTCCAGTGGGTTGACCATGCAGGACCAGCCCCTTGGAAACTGATTTACTTCTCAGCTTTGCTGACTTTATTCTGTATTGGCCACTCAAACTGAGATTCAGGTTTAAAATGTTAATTTTTAATAAGGCAGCAGTTTTATTTTAGAAGCCTCCAGGAACCAGTTCTGGTTTGTGTTCATTGCAGAGCTATATAGCTTTCTCAGGATCTCTCTAGATCTTCCATATGCATTTTCTAAGTACTTTTCTATGCAATCTGTGCTGTATTATGTTTGATCCCCAAAGAGTGAAGTTAGGGACTCCTCCTGATACAAAAGGAGACACTGGATAAAAAAAGTGTGGAAAGACCCTTAAGTGGAAGGGAATATCCATAACTGGAAATGAAATAGTGGGTTGCACTACCAATCCTTAAATATCACAAATAAAAATCTGTTCAAGGTTGGCAGACAAACCACCCTGGCTCAAAGCCAAAGATGGAAAAATCAAAACTGGAACTAAGAGGTAAACTTTTAAATGCTGTAACAGTATAAATTATTAATCAAACATCTTCCCATAAGACACGATAGAGTCTCCATTCTTGAACCCTGGTCTTATTGTCCATTATGATTTTCCTCACATGACCCCCTTCTCCAGATAATCCCTCCAGCTCTGTCCCACAGTGTTAAAAACAGATTACCTTCCTCAGCTCCTCAGATGCCAATCACCCTTTTTGCTCAGACTAACAAAACGACTAACATAATTACACCACGCAGAGAAGGTTTTCTCAGCCTGTGTTGGGCTTGATGTTGACTGCTTCTGCAACGACTTTTGTGCCCCAACACTTCCTCATTGTTTTTCAAGAATATTTGGTCTAAAGAAGAAGCATCTCCTCTCCTCACAGACTGTGCCTCATCAGATCATATCTGCTGAAAAATATTCAGTGGCTTATCCATGTGTTGATGAGCTTGGTGCAGGAACGATTGGCCTGACTGAAAAGAAGGGCAGTCCCCATGATTTCTGTGTTCCCTAGGGCCTTCAAAATTCGTAGCTATTCACTCTGTGTCAGTACCTGTCTGCCAGGCTGAGTTGGGAAGGTCTTTATGGTAAGGTTTCCCCAAAACACCTTAAGAACTGAACTATGTTATTGCTTCTTTGTCATCAGAAAAAACCCTGGGGGCAAAAGTGGTGTCCGGTCTGGGCTGTTTTGGGTTTGATTGTTGCACTTTATGTTCCTGGATGGTGGATGCAGATATGTTATGATCATGAGCCAGCTTTTCTGAGCCATAACTGCTTTCCAGGACTTTCATTATGTGGCACAGGTGTTCTGCATTATAACCCATTTTTCACTCACACAGCTGTAAGAAGATAGGGCAGTCCTGCTTATTATTGTCTATTTTTTACAAATCATATGTATTGGTGTTTGCTGTTCACTGATGCCTCATTTGTACCATGAATGGTATGACATGTCTAGTAATATGACCCAGCAGATTTACTGCACAATTGGCAACATCAGAGCACCCTGAGACATCAGCCAAAAACCTGAGGTCCAGAATAGATTAGGTAGATTGCTATTGCAGATACAATATATTTCTACAACATTGTTCCCAAGGTTCATTTGGATACTGTTTAGTGTATTTGGCTATGAATTGTAAATCTGTTTCCATCTGCATTTATTTACCTTGCAGCATGTATATACTGTTTGTGTGTGCATGTACATCTGTGCATACACATGTCTGTGTGTTCATATATATGAGTTTATATACATATATGTGTATTTACCACTGAAATAATTTTCAGTTCAAGAATCTCTCATATGTCATTCCATCTGTTCCCTTTTAGTGATTTAAAAGATATGCCTACTGAAAACAGTTAATTTTCCTGTACTCTTTCCTGAAGATGTACTGTTGGTCTGCAAGAGTAAGAGAATGTAATAAAAATGACTGTTTATACGATGGAGACATGAATGAAGAAACGTAGCGTAGACTTTGCAAATAGAAATTAGTGATGTGTGGAGCTGATAAAATCAAGATTTTTCTGCAGAAAATGTGATGAAAACAAAGTTTTCCATTAAGAGCAACTCATTGCCAGGAGCTAATACATACAATTTGTGCTTTTCAGCAGATATATTTCAGTGCCCAGGTTTTCCTTTTCCAGTGAAAAGGCGAAGTTTTTAGCAGAAGGGAAGCCCTACCCATGAATTTCTTTTAGTTGGAACAACAGTTTTCCACAGAAAAAACAGATTATTTTTTTTTTTAAATAAGGTCTAGCTGTGTGGTTTTCTGTCTTCAGACAGTAATTCCAGAACTGGCTTAAACTAATATCTGGCTAGATGAACAAACCTCAGCTAGATTTAGGTCATATGTTGAACTCTCATGTCCCAAATCATTGCCTTGTGGCCTGTATGACTTCATGTTTCACCAGCACAAACTGATCCCTTTGTCAGAATGATAAACAGCTCATTAGATCATGCCACTATCTTCAGAGTGGGCTGACCCCTTTTTCTGGTCAAAAAAGTGCTGACCCCACTTGTGATAAGCAGAGGATTCATCTCATTAATTAGTTATGGAAGTAGTATGTTTGAGCAGCCACAGTGGGGCTAGACATAACCCCTACTCCAATGGTTGCACAATAGCATGGCACAGTTATGTTATGATTATAGGCTGAGAAACCCTGTATTTCTCTACTGGGCTTGATTTTACCAAGTACATACCACAAGGTGATCTGTGCAAACCCAGTGGCTGCTACAACTCTGAAGAGACTATCTAAATGCATTTAAGCAGGACAAATTGATGTCAAAAAAAGGATGAAAATGCCCACATCCCCGGTGGTAAATATCTGTGCCATTGTCAATCCCTTCTCTAAAGTAATCAAAAAAATCAAAATACCTATGGTTATGGGTTTCTTTTTCCTGGCTGCAAAAGACCTGGCCTTGCACAAAGAGCAGTGAAAGAGTTTCGGCAAAAGTAATTGCTCTGCCTTTACCAGAGTTATATTTCCAAGAACACAGTCCCCAAAGAAAAGGGAAAGCAACTTATTCTTTTAATTTTAAAATGAAAACTGAGATTCTACTTCATATTTCTAGGTCTCCTCTGCCAAGAAAAAAAGCTAGGAAGGCTAGTGGCTTTGCAGACCTACAAAATTCACCCTGAGCTGTTCTGAAAATAAACAGCATCAAGACTAGATAGTTTTGCTGAAATATAACCCTGCAGTAATAAAACAAATGACTAACACTTTCTATTGGTCTACGTAACATAGTACATGAAACATACATGTAAGCAACTCAAGATGGATGAGTCATCTTGACTTAATAAAGCTTACAAATACTTGCTAAATATTTAAGAAGTCACATGCCAGGAGCCTTCATCACTTGTTTTGTTAGACTCCTGCTTTGCCAAGTCAAAACAGTCAGAAATCATAAAAAATAATCCACACAATCTGTCTGAAAATGCAGTTTTCTAGCACTATTTTTCTTGGTTTACAGCAGCAAGTCCTTCATTCTGCCATCAAAATTTTGCAATAGAGAGCATGACTTCCTCTTCTCATAAGGTAAGCAAATGTTTTGCATTTATCAAGTTCCCAGAGTCTAAATGGAGATATAGAGTCAGCAGACCTCACATGTTTATGTTTCTGTACTGGAAATGAGCCACGGGAAGTTGCAGTTAAAAGGCTGCTATGTCTCGGGGTTCAAGGGACACAATAGAGACTTCAATGACTTTAACATAGCTGAACATCTGAAGCTCTCTTTGCCTTAAATATGAATTATAATGTTCAGAACCTCTGTGAACAGGGCCAGAAACCAGAACCCTACATTTATTCATGAAGCCCACTGCTAGTTCATGTTGTTTTACAACCTTGTTTTCCTATTAAAAAAATACCAATTGTCCTCACTCCACTGTCCCACCAATCTAAACCCCATTCAATCCAGAGCTACTCATACATCTAGGCTTCCCTGGACACATTTTCCCTTTTCTCCTGGAAATTTTGTCTGAGTGTAATTTGGGGATTTCTTTAAAAAAATAATTTAGGGGTGGATATCCAGATGTTTGGCAATCCAGTTGGGTTATTGTGCCAGTTAAGCTTCTGGCCACCCTGAAATTTCAGCTCTGTCCATTGCCTGTGATTAGATCAAAGCATTCACAAATGTGCAGTCCGATAAGTGCTTTGGGGCTAGTCAGACCTACTGCTTAGGAGCTGCAGAGGCAGTCTGCACTAGTGATAAACGTGATGTGTTCAAGACACAGTGGGCTTACAGTACCAATGCATGCACAGAAGAACTGAGTATTCCCAGAAATGTCAGGCTTGTTAAATATGCCTAAAAGTGAAAACACTCAATTGGTGTCTGGAAAGAAATGTTGTAAGATAACCCAGCAGTGCATGAAAAGCCTGCACAGGTAACAAGAAAACTTGATACTTTGAACAAAAGCAGGGATACAATTGGACAGGTGGAAGGATTGATGTTTCAGTGGGCAATTTCCCTTCAAGTTACTGTTGCAGGTTGAACCTGTTACTCACTAAGCCGAAATGTAGTAAGCAACAGCCAAACAGGCTGCTCTTCCCTTGCAACTGTACTCCATAAATCAGAACTCAGGTGTGGCCCTTTGGCAACAGAGTTAAATAAGTAATAGAATGTCAGTGGAACAAAACAAGTGATGGAAAGGGCTAAACATTATACACTGAGTTTCTGCGGAATTAAATTAGCCTAAATGACCATGGATGGATAAAATTTCTCCTGTTACCTGACAGTTGTGTTACATTTGCCATCTAAGGGCTTAATGCAGTTTTAGCTCTTTGCTGCACACATGCTTATTCCCTGGGAGGAGTTGGTGCACTGCTGAGCCAGAGTTCTGCAGTTATAAACAGGAAGAAATATCATTTGGCTTATACTGTAAAATCTGTGTCCCACAGCCTTCCTTCCATCAGAATTCATCATTTGTCTCTGACACAGAGGAGGAGCTGCAACATTACTGGAAAAGGCACAAAAGTCACTCCTTTTTGAAGGTGGCCTCCTTCCAGTTTTGCTCCAGTTCAGCCTTTGTGCCTTGCAACAGCAGTTTAGTGAGCTCCAAGCAAATTGTAACTAAGAAAGTCAAATTTCTAGCTGATTGATCAGCTTTCCCACAAATGTACCTAACAGTAATGTATCAATCACATGAAGACTGTAGTTTGTCCCACATGGTGCACCTTTTTTAGCTACCTTTCCGCAATTGAAGGTGGCATGTACTCCACAGACAACCTTGTGCCAACAAAATATTTGAGTGTACAAATCTATATGATTTTTGGAGGAGTTCGACTGAGGAGTATACAGGGAGCCCTGGTGAGAAATAATACTAGCCAAACCCTTATACACAGAGGGCAAATAACATTTTCTACTATATCTGTTTACTGCTGGAGTGTCGCTGCGCTCAGCATCTTCTGTACATTTGTTTTGGGTCCTGAAGGAGGCCACTGATTGTGAATGGGAGCTAATGCCCCATGTCCTGCTCTTCTTGGTGCACACACAGAGATGTACAAAACTAAGCAACCTATAACTAAAAGAAAATATATTGACCAAGTGAAATTTTTTTTCAAGCTTAAATGAGTAGCACATCAGAGCAACATTTTCCTGTGGAGCTATAGAGTCACTGACTGCTGTCCATGACTGTTGATCTGCTTCACCTCTTTGAAGACTGCTTTCAAACACGTTATTTTAAACAGCCAATGACCACTATACTCAGAGTCATTTCATTCTTTACATTTTGGTATGTTCTAGGCCCTGAAGGAAGAACTATAAATTTGTGGGCTTTTTTTTCTTTTTTTTTCCAGGCAAAACTAGGGTACCAGGGATGCAAAGAGGCCAGCCTTTTCCAGATAGTCTTTGTCCATTGCATAACCCCAGCCCCCAGGACTGTGCACCCTTTCAGCACAAATGGGGTCTTTAATGCACAAGTCAGCTTTTTATGGAGGGGTTGCTGACTGTCTTCCTTGTGGGAAATAGCTAATGATATGGAGATCTCTGCTAGTCATACCTATACAAAACCTAATTATACTGGGGAAAATTGTGTCTGGTGTATCTGTGGATAATGCACAGTTCTCAATGTAATTTTTGGTAAAAAAATGCAAATTGCAAGTACATATTAGAAATTACTATTGCCTTAATTGGTGGTTGGCTCTTAAGTGAACTTCCTTTTTTCCTGAATCCTTTGCTACTGTCTGAGTTATTGTTACCATCCCAAATCCTGGCCTCAGGCCCTTTAAAAATGCATGTTTCTATATCAGTGACTAGATGTTGTGTTACCTTCTTTTAGCTGTAAAATTTCATATGTGGGAATGCAAAAAGAAAAAAAAAAAAAAGAAACCTGAAGTTAAGCGTTTTTGCCTCTGCCAGGGGAAGAGGTGTTTTAAACAACTGTGTATATGAAATGAAACCAGCACAAAGCCCTTTTACATCCTATTAAAATTACTGAGTCTTCATTTTAATTAAAACGGATCTTGGGGAGGGGAAGAAGGGAAATGAGCATCATTAAAACACCACTGTACTGTAAATATCTGTGGTGGCAACACTGGTTAATTTTTCACAAAGTTTGTGTAAAATATTATTGTTATATAAAGATCTACTTGTATATCAGTGCACATTCACAGCATGTCTAGAAGAGGAAGAGATTTCATTAGCTACAAAAATTTCATATGGGCTTGAATAGGCATAGAAAAAAAGGACGTATTTTGTAGAAGGTCTACCTGATAACTGAGATCAGCTGGAACTAGCAAAGGGCACTTTTGGACCAGAAAGACATGCTGTAACATTTCTGTTTGTCTTCAGGAAAATTTATATGTCTCAAAAAAATGGTACTGCTTGTGTGAGGAAGGGAAAAAACCCAACGGTTTGGCTTCTGGGAGAGAAAAGAAAATGTGTTCTTACTTACTCCAGTCTCTGTTTTTAAACAGTTAGGGATACTGACTTTACTAACTTTTTCAGTTATTTTTAAAAAGCTTATGTGGAGAATATGCAGACAGTTATTAAGTTATTTGTCTATTGCAACAGATGATTAGGAAGGGTTTGATCTTCACTCATGTAAGGGCATTGTCCTTACTCATAAAAGCTTTCTGCTGAACATGCAGGGGTTCCTAACCTGGGTCTAGATTGCACCCCCATCCCACCCCTATTAAATCCTGGGAGAAGTTTTCCCTGTGGACTTTCCCACACATCATCCAGACAAAAGGGTAAAAACTGCTGCCCTCCTCTTCCCCCACATCTGTCATTTTTTCTTGCCTCATAGACTGAACTGTGGTTCATAAGCTCCAGGGACCCCCTGGGATCCAGAAAGGCCTGATTGCTCCCATGGGAGACCTTTTTCTCCAGATCACTTCCAAAGCCTCACTGCTGCTGCCGCCCAGCATCTTCTCCCTTTGGAGCTGACTGCCAAAGGCTGCTCCCTGGACCACCTTGGGATTTCTCTTTCCACCCAGGAGATGGAAAGACAATACTGACTCCTATGTGGTAAGGTGGAAAGGCAGACTCCCTCTTCAGATTTCCTTCTGGAAATTCTTCAGGAATACCAAAAAGCTAAACAGTTGTGAAAAATTAGCAATATAACCCCACAGCAAGACAAACTCAACACAGGGGTTTATAAGCATAGATTTTGGAATTCTTTTGTGTTTGTTGGCTGCTTTCAAGAAAATCACTTAGCAATACATATAAATGACAATAACTTCACTCAATTTATTACGCTTTTAACTACTGAAATTCAGTGGCTAAACCATGAAGAGTAAGATTAACCCAATTAGTTATTTATTAGTATTGGAATTTTAATGAATAGGACTCTCTTTCCATTACTGGAATACTTAAATGGAATGGTATTTTCCCTTTTGCTAGTATCTGCCTTGGTGTCTCCTTCACTTCATAAATAGGGACACATCAAAGATTTTACACTACTGTAAACCAGTCTGAATTATATTAATGTATAGTGTTCCTATAGGCCTGTTTTCCTGCCATTTTCAAAATATGGAACATATTTTCATTTCAGAGTATCTTAAAGGACTTAACACCCCTTCCTTTTTAGTAATCTTCTTTACGTTTGCTTGCACTATGTTCCTCCTAATAAAACAAAATATTCAGACTCCCATTTTACAAGCTTTTAAAAGAACACCAGACTCCAGTGACTTGGTAAAATGTCTTTTCTACCAAAGCTTAAAGAAAAAAAAAGAGTAGATAACTTGGGAATGTGTGGCATTCTTATTTGCCTTGAAAGCCTTTGATTTGATGGTATTTTAACCACGTTTTGTATGCAGTTGTTCAAGACATGCAGTAACTGGGCTTGCTTATCTTGGGCTATGCAGTTCCTCGGTGGGAATAACCCTCTTTACATAAAATCTAAGATATTTCTTTAGCAAAATGTGCCTTTGCTCCTATTGTTTAATTGCACTCAGAAAGCTAAGTAACTCTGGCAGTTTTTATGTAATAGTGACGGGAATGGTATATTTTAATTCAATTTTAATGTTTTCATTGCGTGTGTTTGTGAGAAAGATCTTTAATTGGGCCTGAAGGGAAAACGTTTTGTCAGTATAGCATTATTACTTGTAATATCGGAGTTTCAGCTTTTTACTTAAAATTCATTTAAGTCTAATCTTCTTATAGCTTTGCAAGTCTTTAAGATGACCTCAGAGAATTCTGAATCAGGCCCTAAAATGCTTCAAATTAACTGGAGCACTTTATCAAGTAAAAAGAGGCACAGCAGAAGGGTAGCCAGAAAATTCTACAAAATCTAATGACTACATGACACTGAAATTACATTTCCCATTTTCAAAAATCTGTTTAAGCCACTTCTAAAATCTTTGTTTTATTTCCTTCTTTGAGTATGTGATTTCAACAAACTAAAATCAGTAACTTCAAAATATGGAAGTTGTTGATTATTTTCACAGAGAGATTTCCTCAAGTTTCCTCATGTTCTTCCTATGTTTCTTATGTCAGTAAAAATAAAAAGCTTGAAGTTTGCTGATTACATTTATCTTATTTATTCTGCATGTAGAAAACCTCTATGATTAAATAGGCTTTATTTTTATAACAAAAAAATAGAAAGAGGTTTTGAGCTAAGGAATTATTTTTTCTATGCATCAGCAGAAATAACAGACAGAGAAACAGCTTAAATATCAGTGGTGGATCGTAAGATATAGTCTGCGCAGCTGAACTATATGATAGCAGCTTGTTAGGCTATAGGTTTTTATTGAAACGCCTATTGAGTAAAACATAATTCATGCTGCTGTTCACTCTTAAAACAGGAAATAATATACCCATTTAACTTAATCACAATTTATATTACATGTGCATATTTCTAAACAAGTGCTGTAGATGGAGAGTTTGGTAGCAATAATATTTATGAATTACACTTTTAGTTAGCAAAGGAAAATGTGTGACCTCTTACATTTTGTTTGACATTTGAATTTGGTATCCCGTATATGTGCCACGGGTGATGGATGCTTATTAACAGAGTGTATAAACAGGAAATGCTTCTAAGCTGACCATTTATTAATGCAGCATGTGTTGAAACTAAAATTTGAATTTTAGCTGCAGTATTCTTTTCTGACAACGGCAGAGCTGAAATATAAGGCTGGGTTTTTTTTATTCTTGCTTGCTTTCCTGTACAGAATGGACAGATTTAACAGAGTATACTTTTTATATCTGAATCAGTCTTCCATATGGAGCCTGAGTAAGTATACGAACACAAAAGCTTTCCTATGAATTATACAAAAATAGAGTCATAGGAAATGCATTCAGTGGAAGGATTTTGTAGAATTCATAGTGAATTTTCCTGCGTTAAATAAATAAATATATGCGCCCACATTCCCCTTTGCATCCTGACGTATGCAGTGAGCCATTTCCCCCTTTACTTCATTATTGCAGAAATGCAGGGAAGAAGTATAATTGACTTCTTCTCTCACCAGAGCTTTGACAGCCGATCCACTTTTGATCTATCCTTTGCAGGACTGGAGACACAACAGTTCATTCACACATAATTACTTTTTCTAAAAAATCTTAAATTCCTGACAAATATCTGAAAACCTTTGTCAGTGAAAGTTTCAACACTCATTCTTATCAAAGCAGAAGTAAAAACTCCACATATCTAGAAGGATTCTTCCAGCAGAGAACAAGAATACAGTTTTTCTAAAAAGCAACACCTCCTCTCCATTTTTCCTGATGATTTACTGGGGAAAATACAGAATAATACAGAGAATCTGTTTCCCTTTCTGTATCACGTTTAAAGCCAGCACTCAGGAGACAGAACATGAATCTGTTTAACCTAAGCACAGGCTTAATATTCCAAAGCATTTGGATAAAAATTATTTGTTTAACAAAAAAACTGTGACGACCCAGTAAAGTATCTCAAAGGGAAGATTTTATTTTAAGTATCTCTGTCTGAAGAGTTCTACTGTACTGTACAGTGTAGGTCAAGGACATTAGTCTCTATTTAAAAAGTCAGTAAAGAATCTCCACCTAGCTATTTTAAGTAGCAGGTATAAGACCATCTTGACTGTTACTATTAATATTAAATACCTTTACTAAATACACAGTTTTCCACATTTCAGGACCCAATCACAGGAAGGTTAGCAACCTGGAAATTGAAACTGGCAGATCTTTAATCTAGCATTCTGCTTTTCAGTGGAAAAAAGTAACGTCTTTATAGATGAGAGTCAAAGGTTAAATTTAGTTTGTATCAAATTACAAAAATATGCTTTTGGTGAGGTTAGATTCTCATGCTCAGAGCAATTCAAACTGTAATGAAAGCAAACATTGAAAGAGATAATCCCATTAAAGATGAACTATTCACTTTAACCTCAAATATTTGGTAACAAAAATAAAACCATCCTAGTAGGAGGATGAAGTTCAGCCTTTAAGGGAAACTCGAACTCACTATTATACCTCAGACTGCAAAAGAAAAAAAATCGCACTCCTGTTTCTGAAAGAAAACCTTATTTTGGGGGAACAAATTAATGCATGTTCTCCTCTTGAGGTCTACACAAAACAGTGGTGACCCTTTTGGTAGTCTGTACTTGTACACTGCAGGGTAAATCATGCTTTTCTCTTCCAGAAATAGTGAAACCCACGCGGTGCTGTCGTACAGCAGGAAGTCAGGAGCAGGGGGACGAATGTCTGCAGCTGTGAGCTGGCTCAGACTCATGTGTGCCATCCCATAGCAAAGGTTTGTGTCTACTCTTCCTCCATGTCTTCCAACACCAGCAACATCAGGATATCTTTCTTTCATCTCAGTCATGCATCTGCTTTCTGAAAGGGAACTAATTCTGCTAAAAAGCTCAAGTCTGAGCTCAGAATAAAATCTCAAACAAACCTGATTTCAGTTATCCCTGTCTGTCCCCTGTGCCACCAGAGCCTGGCACAAAGAGGGAGTGCAGTGAGACCACTTACTTGGGGCTTGGTCAAGGTACTGAGTGTGTTTTAGAGGTCCTGATAGTTTAAAATTATCCACTTTTCTGAACAAAAAGGGGAGCAAGAAATATTTTTAAAGCCCCATTGCTAAAGAATTGAGCTCTTTCATATAATATGACAAAGCTTTTGGCTTTCAAGGCATACCAAAAAGCATCTTTAATCCCTGAACTTCTGATACCCCAATGAAAACTCACCCCTAGATGCAGCCACAGCCAGAGTTTTTCTTCATTCCCAGAGGCCTGGATGCTGATTTAAAGAATTTGGGAAGAGTCTCATATTCTTCTCTTTTACAACTTAAAATAGACTGAAGAGATTTTTTTTTAAAGATTAAAAAAAAAAGAAGAGCAAAACAATCATAGACTGATATTCCATTTTTTATGCCAAGTTTCAGCCTGGAGAAAATTTTATGGCTGAGTTCTAATCCACCCCAAACCCTGGTTTATAACAGAAATGCTGACACAATGATAACTGTAGCGTTACGAATACTGGTGCTATGATATTTATTGCTCCCTAGTGCCAGCCGGGGTTAATCCTTATTAAATGCATTCATTTTCTGGCCTTGTGGAGAACAGATCATTTAGTGATCAGGCAGACTATGAGTCCCTGCTAGTGTTAATGGAAGATATCACGCAAGACATAGTAAGTGAGGAGTCTTTAAGGGGGCTACTGTAGGTGTTTCTGAGGATTAAGTGGCCTTCTCCAGGGGCTTGAGTTCAAATCCAGAATGCCTATATCCAAGAAGTGTCTTTGCTGCAACAGAACAGCACACACTGAGAACTTTGTTCTTTTCAGCTTCAAGGGAGAGTATGAAAGGAAACATGACATTATCATCTGTTTCCACGATCAGCAACGGAACAGATTCCACAGATTAGGAATTATCAATTTCTTTCACACCTGGATATCCAAAATCGTTTTCTGCGTTGAACTGTCCTGTTTAACAGTGTTGGAAGAGCAGCGGAATAACAAGATTCCTGTTTAACATATACCAGCTGGTAATTCTATTATTTAACAAAGAAAGTGAAACAGTGTTTCATTGCATTCAAAAGTTTTTCAGATCCAATCATCATAGACGTATAATTTAGCAATAAAAGGAACTGAAAATCTCATAAAAATTTCGCCACAAAACTATGTGGGATGATAGGTAGTTTATTCCCAGAGATTTACACACCTAAATGGTGCTTGCTGTATTTATATGATAAACTGGACAAACGTGAAGGAAAGTTGCAGATTTAGTTTAGGAAAGGGTAGGATACGGTGGGAATTTTTACATTTTGCTCTTGCTGTAGTTCTAAAGTACGAGTCTAATATCACCTGCTAAGCTCTCAGCCTTAAAGTCAGTCTGCAGACTTTAAGCAAGGGGGTTGCTTGCTATGAAAAAAATCTCAGGACCAAAGGAGTGAGCATGCGTGCAAAGTTCACGATGAGTTCATTGAATGATCATATTTTCCACACAATAATAAATACTTCTATAATTTATAAATGCCTCGAAAGGCTGAGATATGTGGGGGATGCAGAATCAAAGTGTCTTGACAGGAGAGAGACAAAAGAATGAGCCAGAGAGTGAGCTGACTACTAAAATTCCTCATCTCTGATTTGTTTCTTTTAGAACTTGTCCCCAGAGAAAAAGCTGCACTTTCTAGAGAGGCTTAAAAATTAAAAAGAAATCCTCTGGGCTTGTGAACAGCCAAGGAGAATTTAAAAAACCTTCAATCTGAGTTCAGAATCAAAAAGCGATCCTCAAAATTTTCTCCTCTTCTATTTGATAATTGTTTTTTAAGTATGAGCAATGAGACAGAAAAAAGTAAGGCTTTTTATAAAAAGATTAAAATCAGAGATACATTTTATTCATTTCAAGGCAATGTTCTGCCTTGCTAAACGGAAGCTCTCTAGTAAAAGCGGACCAAAGTAATTTTCATCAGAACGACTTAAAATAAAATGAAGAGTGTTCAAGAGAACAAAGCTATGTCTTCAGCATTGGGAAAAACATGTTTTCATGAAAAAGTTGTTTTAAAAGAAAAGGGGCTAATATACATTCCTTTGATATTCAGAGGAACTGGAAATGAAAATAAAAATAGCTTTATTTTTGTTAAAAATTTCCACAGGGCAAAATAAAATGTCATGACCTTCTTGAACAAATAGAAAATAGCAAAGTGCTTGCGTGAAGAAAACAGCCACTGGAAATTTCAGAAAGGTGCCTTTAACAAGGAGATAGAAAGGACTCGTTTCCGTTTGTCATTCTGTCAGGTTCAAAGGTTTTGTGTTGAACCATGGAGTCCAGGAAAGCAGGCCAGACCCAGCACAGGACTGCAAGGTCCTGAGCATCTCCAGAGCCTACTGGTCTTTAATGGGAGCTGGGAGGGGTGAGTGCGTGGCAGAACTAGTTAGAATCAACAGGATGGAGCTGTGGAAGGACAAGCAGGGTCAAACATTGCTGCTTCACATCTGGCTGTCCACAGCACCATCCAAAAGAAAAGATGGTTTGGGAAAAGATGGGCACTATGTAGCTGATGAAACTTCTGGCTCAGAGAAATTATTAAAAGGAGAAAAGAACAGTATTCAATCCCATTGACATATTTGCAGGGATGCCAAGAGCTTTCATGGCCTTCTCTGCAGAGTGGAGGGGAAAATCCAGAGGTTCATTCCTTACTTCTAGGGTTTCTTAGCCTCACTTGGCCACTAATTTGTTCTCTGCCTCCATTTTGAAGAAGGATTGAGCTCTACATCTAGAAGAAATGTTTTCTCGCCCATTAGCCGTTTGACACAGAGATAGATTCTCGCAGAAATTAAACACAGCTTCTTGTTATCTGCCCCACCAGCATAGACTGGTCCAACACAGCTTTGTACATCTTTGAAGTCAGCAACATAAGTGATCCAGGTCTTTTTATAAGGTTTCATGTGAAATTGTCAGAAGAATAAATCATTTGCAGATGGTGGAGTGATAAAGATGGTACAGTATCTCACTTGTATTTGCCCCTCATTTCCTTAGGAAGAGAAGGGAAGGAAAAGGGGAGGAGGGGAAAAAAAAAAAAACAGTGGAAGGAAAGAGAAACTCCAACAAATGAAATTTTTTTGACAACACTGTTGAAGGAGTAAGTGAGATTTCTGGCAAAACCACCAGGACTCTGAAGACAAGCTGACTGCTGCAATATTTATTACTTTGCTTTCATGAAACCACTGACATCAAGGACTTTCTCAGTGACTGACTTTTGTCAGAATAATGCTGCAGGAACTGGAAGTGACAGATGATTTTTTTGGACATGAAGCCTGTGCATAATGGCATGAGAAAGAGGACATAAAGAAGTCTGCCCTGAAGCAGCTTAATGTGGCCCTGGAGAACAGAGCTGTTATCACTGCTTACTGATCTAATCACAGCAAGAGAAACTGTTACCAAAAAATGGATCCTGAAGTCAGACAGTTTAGCATGAGCAAGATTTTCTATGCGTTGTGCTCCCTTATCCCAGCCTCGTGGAGTTTGGGACTGGCAGGAGGAAATTGGGCTGAGGAATGTACCTCCAGAAAAGAAATAGAAATTGGCTTTATTGTGTCAGGTTTATCCCCCGTGTTGCAATACCACAAGCCCATATGCAGCAACAATAAACATGTTGAGCTTGAAGCACATTGCTGGGGCTTGTGACAACTGCTGATGCAGAACGCAGTAACCCTCTGCTTACTCTTCTGTATTTCTCAGCGCAGGGCATCGAGGGTAAAAGGCCGCTGTGATGTGTCTACCATGCGGTGATTGTAGCTCTTCACAGAAACACAAAACTTCTAGAAAAAATGTTTCCAGACTAGCCATAGTATCACATAAACTTGTGTGCAGCCAATTTCTCAAATAGTAGTTAGTACCTAATCACTACAGAGCATCTAGGATTATGTGAATATAGAAAAGCTGGGGAATAATTTAAGATGTAGTCTAGAGTAGTGGAGGATATTTTCAAAGTAAGTAATTGATTAAAATATTAACCACCCTTTTCTCAATTCTTTGAGATGGTAGTCTTGGAGAAGCCTGCAGATCGATCTTCAGCTTAGGGGAGATACCTGTTCTGCTTTTCTTCCCATCAAAAGATTCCAATAGCAAATCAGAGACAGAGCTACAGTGCTCTGCAGCAGAACAGCTATTTTTAAACATAGAGGCTAGTGTGGCAGCAAGATACCATAATCTCTGGATATCACAGTACATTTCTCTGTGCTGTACAAACACACATTTCTGCTTTGATTGCACCCCATGCAGTGTAATTATGCTTGCTTTCAGTGGAAATATTGTGAGATGTATAGTTGGTCTTTATATATTTTGGTGGAAAAAAGGCAAAAGCTTTTCAGACCTCAAACTACGTATTTATTAAAATCAAACTTATTTTGACTTGCCTAATATTGGCTATACATTGCGATGTGGGTTTTATTCAAGACATAGATCTGCCTGAATAAATAACAGAACAAAATGCTTTATATTTACTTATATTGTAAGTGTAGAAGAATACATTCCTGAATGGTAAATACAACTCTTACTAGCATAGGGAAGTACTGTTGCTATCAGGCAATAGATTACTCTGGAATGTGCTGCAGCTCTTTTTGTCTTTTTCTTTTCATAGAAAAGGAAAAATAAGCAACGACCAACTCTTGAAACCTCTCTATATGTGAAGCCTTTAGTGGGAATTTATAATTCATACATTCTCAAAGAATGTGACAGGATTTCCAAGTACTGAAATTGCAGACACTTAGAGATGCTGTAAATTAACCCACATGTGAAACCACCAATTCTGTCATTTCTGTTCATTGACTCATTTCAGTTGAATTGACAAGGCAGGATTTCTCCCTGGATCTCCCTATGTTACATACACCTGTCAAGCAGAAGCTTCAAGCCAGCCCTGGGGGAATGTCTTTAAAAGACACTCCTGCAATACCAATGAACTCTCCATCCATTGGCAGTCTGTTTCTTTAATAGGATCATTGATTTAAGAACACACTGGCCAAACCACTGCAATTTTCACGGACGATGCCGTGGGGCAGGGTATGATAATACCTGGATTTGGACCTGCACCTCTTCTTGCATACCCACAAGTAAGGGTAGATCACAGCAGAAGTCAGAGGGCACCACGCTGTTGCAAAAGTGGTATGAGGAGAGGACAAGATCCCCTTGCCAGGCAGCGGCTGGTGTGTTTACACCAGTACATTGGCCTGGGGGAAGCAGTAAATATGCTTCTGAAGGAAGTCTGGCTTTCAGCTCTATAAAGCTCCAAGTCACTAAGATTTTGCAGTAACTCTCCTGAGTGTTGCTGGTATCTCCTAGACAATATTGCAATATTTTGGCCCCACTGCTAAGCTAAGACCTGGGAACACAGAGCGCAGCCACAAACCCTGCTCCCTGGGACTGCCATGAACAGCCTGCAGGTTGCTCCAAGTAACTGGTCCCCTGACTTCTTTCTCCCAAAGACCCCTTTAACGTCTGGCAACATTTCAGATGTGAACTTGCCTAACCTTCGTCAAGGGGATGTACCAGGGTTTCAGGGACTCCGTTTTCTAACTGCTGCTCTAAGTCAGGCTGCCTTCTCCTGGGCATGGGTGTGAGTAACAAGGGCAGAGGGAGCTCGTGCAAGAGGCTTGCGTGTTCAGCTGGGTCCAGGGGAGACCCCCTCCCCTTCTCCAGAGGTGTGGAGTCACTGGGTCTGCACATGTACCTCTCTAAATCCTGTCTGCCTGTTCAGAAATGTGGATACCAACTCAGCCATGGGCTAATAAAGCAGATGAAGTGTTGCCTTGTGGTTCAGAAAGAAGATCTTAACCCCAGCAGGACTTTGCTGACTGTTTTTATGCAAAACCTCTTGTTTGCTTTGTACAAGATGGGAGGATTCAGCTGACCGTTTAAACTAGGCTAAAATGTGTCACTGAATTTTTTTCTTTTTTATTGTATTTTTGCAGTGTATGCTGGCTCGTAAATTTACGAACTATTTTTAAAGGACTCCTTACAAAAATAAGCATATTTGGGCAGTTTAAATTTGTTCTTAATAAGTGGAAAGATTTACTAAAACAGGCCTGATGTGGTGACTTGGGAGGGATTATTCACCATTGATGCCAATATATTCCAGACAGCCTGAAGAATTAAGCACTCTGGGTGTCGAAAGCAATCTGAGTATCACCTAAAACTTGTGCTGAACGGAGCTCTTGTCTGCAAGGGGTGAGAGTGTCAGGAATCCGGTGCAAGTCAAGGGACTGCATGGTGGGTGAAGGCAGGTAAGACCTAACTTCGCATTTTTATGAGAGCTTTTCAGATGATGATGTAGCCAAGCTCTGCAAAGAAATCTGTCCGATCAAGCTGAGAGGCAAAGCGCAGCTTTGATAAATGGTGTGCTTCACAAGTACATTCCTACCAAGTGCTGCTGTCACTCACTAAGCAAATTTATTGTATTTTATTCTGAAGTGCCTTGGATTCCAGGTGCTAGGAATTTTCCCCGGACCCTCTTAGCCTGCTTGTGTTTTCACTTTTCTTTAAGAAAACAGATTTAACCACTTATAAACAGAATTTTCTAACAGTTTTTAATGGTGGTCTCTCAGATGAGAAAGGAATCCCAAGGAATTGCAGACACTCCCAATAGATCAGTGCATGCAGGTAGCACTGGCATAAGTCGAAGCAGAGTCCTGGCAGGACAGCACATCCTGTGAGAAGGGCTTTCCAGTGAGATCATTCCGGCATTGATGTGTTGAGAAATAGTCAAAAGGGAATGCCAGGAATTATTCCCCAGGATGAAGTATGGCCAAAGCTAGCACTGGTGTAAGATGATTTTTTGTAAAACAGGCAGGCTCAATTCCATTGATGTAGCTGCTTGTATAAGTCTGAGTGCTCTGCAGAAGGCAGAGGTGTCAACTTATATCATGTCCATGTCCTGTCTCTGATCAATTTTCCTAAGTGAGCATTTTCCCAGATCACAGTCCATGGACAGCTGGCAAGCAGCACCAAGCTTATTGTCCAGTAGTGCTGGCTTTCTTCCTCATGTCCACCTGTCATAATGTAATACAGACTATTAAATACCTATTTAAAGGTGAGCTTGATATATTACTTTTGCTGTAATAGCTACAAAGGTATTATTGTGAATGGAAAGAGGAAAGGCTCATTTAATTGCAAATGAATAGACTCAACCAATGTCAGAGCCTTGAAAATCCTTTTTAGACCCCTTGTGGATACAAATTTATTTTATTTGTGTTGGAAATGATTCTGTACATACCCAATTCTTTGCCTGTGCATGAGCTTGTGTAGGTTTCCTTTTACTGTTTTTGGTCAAGTGGTATCGCCATTCCAGACCACACATGACCTTTACCATCAGAACAACGACACGAATCACACTGACTGTTCAGTTCATCCGACTTGTGCTAAAGTCAGTATCAAAAATGACCAACATTCTGCTGGCAGTGTAAAGGTGCATGGATTCACTTCTTTTTAGCATAGTCATCTGCATGTTTTACTAATGAGCAGGTGAAAGCCTACACTTCAGGAAGATATTGCAACTGCAGAAATGAAACTTGGAAGATGACTAAAACATTTGTCTCCATTAAATGGGTGGGTCATAATAGGGGGTAGAATTGTGAGTTGGAGCATTACTCGGACTCATGACCAAGGCCCTTCCAGTCGACTGCACCATGAACAAGTGAAGTGACAAGGCTGGGGTATCAAACATTTCCAAAAATGCTGCTAGTGGCATTGCTCCTTTTTAATTTTCTTAACTACAGTAATCAGCAAGTCTGAAATGTGCCAGACTGAGGGTCAGATCTTTCTGTGATCTGTGGAAGGGTGTTTGCTAAGTAGACTGTAGAAAGTTCCACTTGGCATGTCCTCTTGTATGACGTAACTAGTGATCAAAGAACAAATTCCAAATCTAGTTTAACATCTTTCCTTCCACAGTTATAAAGAGTGAGAACCGCATGAGGTGCTAGAGGTCTTCTCCCAGGAAGTTCTTTACACCAAAACCATTAATATTTTTTGTTGTTGTTGTTGTCACTAGTGTGTTTGTGAGGAGCAATTCAAAGATGTCTTGAGTACAACGAATAAGAGCTAACTAGAAGATAAACAATTTGACATCACTTGTTTTATTTCTGTTTTTCTCTATCAGATAGTCACCTTTGGAACCAAGGCCTGGAAAGTTTCAGTCAGGGAAATGGTGCCAATTCCAAGCCTGGAATGTCACTTCTGCTACACACAAG